>NC_134416.1:70931975-72131975 GCF_030867145.1 Opisthocomus hoazin | reverse complement strand
TTGTGGGGCATTTTTTTTTTCATAACATAGAGTCTAGTCTGCTGAAGGTCAGGGTCCTTGTATATGGCAGTATGGAGATGCAGAGGTAACAAAGATCTCTAAAACTTAGAAAATTTAGCTTTAAGGCTTTGAAAATGCCGAACTGCAAATTCCTCATTTCCACTGTGTGCAAGCCCTTAGGTTCATTCCTCATTTCAGTTATTTTTAAGGTTACTACAACAGCTTCTGTGTTATGAATGTATAGTCTTACATATTAACTGGCAGTGACTGACCTGGGTCTTTTCTACATCTATAATATTTCCAGTTCTTATAAATGACACTAGTAAGTAATGCTGCATCAGATGTCTAACTTGCTGGAAGAACAAAATGACTCTTAACAGTGTGCCAGTATGAGGAAGAAAGTTGTAATTTAGAGACCAAAAAGAGAACTAAGAGGCATTAATTATCTCATCCCTTTGTAGACTTGTCAGATTTAACTGGCCACTATAGTTTTAATGTAAGAAAGAACTCTGTCCCTTTTCCATTTTGTTACCGAATGCCGGTTCATTGGTGTGTCTGTGGCCTTTTGTCATATTTTGTCATATTATAGCCTCAGAACTGCTTTCTGTGAGCAAACTGAAGACCATTTTTTCAATTTTGTAAATCAGGATGTTTTAATCCAAATAAGCAGTGAGATGATCTTAATCTTATTGAGAAAACATCTAAAAAAAAATAATACATCCTCAACTATAATAAAGCTATTTAATTGTGTTATCTTGTGTAATAGCAAAGTACAAGGTGAGAATACAAAGCAAAAATTAATTAAATGATTTTTTTGTAAAAAAATAAATCTCATTGTTACTATTTTAAGTGAAAAAAATTCTTTTTGTGACAAGCAACAATAATAGACAACTTCTTTGCCTGTCTCTCTCTGAAGCAACTCTGTGTGATTCAGCTTCAATAAATTTATTTCCTTAAAGTAGAGGTAGCCCTTAATCTGTTGTTTCAGTACGTAGATTCTCTGGCTATTCTTATTTTTCACGGTAGGAGTATTAATCTTGAGTTATGGGACTCGACTAATGACTAACAGGACTAACATCATGCTGTTAGATGACTAGTGTCAGAAATGTATGCTCAAATTTTTTAGAGTGTAAAATTCACGTTAAAATCAACAGTAAGCTTCTGCCCCAACGCTTTCAAAACAAGCCAGGAATGTCCTTTAGTCCAGATATAAAATACTGATGTTCTTTTGAGGAGAATGATGAGAGAATTTGGGGGCATTTTTAAGTGAAATAGATAATGTTGGTATGCATTACTAATATGCTCATGATCACTTCTGTTGGTGAAATGAGAACAGGGATGGATGTATGGTAGCGGAGAAGGTGTTCAGAAAACATGTAGACATTGCACTTCGGGATGTGGTTTAGCAGGCATGGTGGTGTTGGGTTGACAGTTGGACTTTATGATCTTAGAGGTCTTTTCCAACCTTAATGATTTTATGATTCTGAATGGGATCTGGGGGTTGCAGTAGGGCAGTAAACACAGGTCAGAAGTAGCAGACATGATTCAAACATGAACGTGTTTTCTAGCGAAATGGTGCTGTGTTGAACTGTGGATCAAGGACACAAGTAGCTTTTTCGTTCCATTAGATGAATGTTTGGCATCCAATTTCTTTGCCACCTGGGTTCCGTGTCTGACCTCCGGCTGGCAGTACTAGATCTATGCCAGCTTCCAACCTCTACCTTAGTGTTATGTAAGGTACTTACTATGAACTTGTATACCTTAATACAATTTGGACTTGAACCAGTAAGCTGTGACAGCGAAGTGTGTGTTTTGTTATAACACAGTCTCACGAGGGTGTTGAAAGCTGAAGTGTTTCAGAACTTGTTCACGTTCTGTTCTTTGTTGTTTACTGTCCTGCACTGGGGTGTGGACGGATCCAAGCATCACTACAAACTCAAGGAGAGGAGACATGATCACAACAAGCTTCTAAACAGAACATGGCAAACAAGAGATTTGCTGCTTGTTTCCTACCCTGTTGTCCTAACCTTGGTGGTGGTCTACCCTGACCTGTCTCTGAGGAACTGAGTTCCACATTGCTCTTTATAAACAGAAATAACTTATTTGAGTAAATGGAGATAATGGCAATGTAGTCAAGATTCTTATACAGGCAATTTCAGCAACAAAGTCTCTTTTCCTTTTATTAGAAAAAAGAGATTGTGTGCTAAGAGACTAGAGCCTTCATTCAGGGAGATATTCATGTGGCTGCCTTCAGGTCAGCTGCATAGGTTCACAGAGGGCAATGCATCCATTCGGTGCTTAAACGAGATCAGAGCAATGCTGTTAAGGGAAACAGCAGAGTTCATCAATTCTGCTCTCTTAAATCTATTTGAGATTATAATGTGACTTCAGCAGTCTCCTAGCGTTAACCTACTTTAGCGTCACTGCGTGTGCCTAGCAGCCGCAGAGCCAAGCGCCTGAGCCATGTGTTTGAGAGCCTCCTGGCAACGCTGAGGTGGGACAGGGAGTGGGTGGGTGGCTGGGGAGTCCAGTGCAGCCTTAGCGAAAGGGCTAACAGGGCTTTTGGAAGAAGGAAAATGTTCTCTTATCCTCTATTTTGCTTAGTAGATCCAACATACCACTGCAACGAGTGTGTTTGAGACAGTCCTTATCACTGGTAATGCTGGGGCTGAGCCTGTGAGTTTTCCAGTGAAAATGTTCTGTATTTCTCAACATAGCTCAGAGAACTGCTCTGTGAAGGACTCTGCTGTTGTGGGTGAGGTGTGAACAGTCTTAAACAATGTATTGTTTCTGTCCTTAATTTTAAGGATTAAGGGATAGATGTCTAGGCCTGCTCAAAAGATTAATGTAGATCTAGTGTATGACAGATGCATGACATACTAATCAGTACATCTTTAGGTTTAATTTTGTATAATACTGACCATCACCTTCAGTGTAATGTAATTCAGCATCTTCATTTTGTACAGCATCCACCATAAACTACCTGGCTTAGTGCATTGCATTTATAGGATTAAATGATGTTGTGATTTTTTTCTAGATAGATTTTTTTGACGGCAGTAAAGGACCAAATTTTCTTTGAAGAAATTTCTTGCATGGGTAGAGTGGAGTGCAAATAGCCGTGCTTGTAAAAATGTGGCACATAAATATGGCTAAAAAGTCACAGATTTATTGTGGAAGGTTTGGGAGGGGCAGATTTTTGCTGCCTTGTTTTACTAGCAACAGCTCGTGTGGTACACCATCCTGTGCTATGAGGCAGTTGTATTTCAGCTATTGCACAATTCTCTTGCCTTCTGGGAGAAAAAGTCTTGATCTACTGCCGCAGTAATATGTGTACAATAGTGCAGTGGAAGCAGTCTGTTGCATTTTTGAAACCTGCAAGCTTAAACACTTTTTAATGGGTACCACTCTATCCTACATGCTGCAATTTTCATGCAAAGTATTGCATAGTCTCGTTATTTTAACCTGAATTTATAAGTGTATTTTTTTTTTTAAAGCTTAAATTCTAAAGAGAAGTTAATGGTCAATAAAAAGCTATTTATATCCTCAGCTACTCAAGAACTAGAGATTTTTCTAACTAGATCAAGAGAAGTAAATGACTTTTTTTTATCATCACAGGCTGCAATATTTAAGATGTATTTAATGAGCAGTTGTGATCTAACTGCAAAACAGGCTGAGAAATATTGACTTCAAGGAAGATGGCAGAGAGTACAATACTAGTGCCAGTTATGAAACACCATCTTTCACTGAATAATTAAAGGTGTTTAGGATGGCTAAAGGGCAGAGCAAACTATTGGTGTGAGCTTACTTTGCTGGATGCAAAAGAATTTATCGTGAAGATCAGTCCCTACAGGCCTAACTCCAGTGAATTCTTTTTATACTGATGCTTTGCTTGTGTGCTTCGGGTAAGCGGCAGCACCTGTGTTTTGGAACATATGCCACCTGTGGGTTTTGTTGGAACAGTGCTGTGGTTTTGATTTGCAGCTTTTCTCCCACTGAAGGAAACTAAGGAGCAAGGAAAGATGTAAGAAAACCAAAAAGAATGCCTCAGTTGAAATGTCTGATGGAAACACAGATGAAATAATCTAATATTCTGCTAATGTGCAAATAAGCCTTTTCTGTGATTGCCCCATGGGTGCTATGCAATCGCAGATGAGAAACCAAGTGACTGCTTGATTCTCTATGGGAGTAAAATTGAGTTACGTAGTGAGAGAATTGAGACAGAGTGCTCTTGAAGACATTATTTTTTAAGGTGTCATCCAAGTTTAGTATGAGGCTAAAAGAGTGTAAAAACAAATGTAATTTGCTGCTTGGAAAAAAATCAGGAGACATGGTTTTGCTGCAGTTTGAGTAAGTTTAAAATTGGAGTTTGGACCTACTCACAGAGATGGTGATGTTTTTTGTGTTACCGAGATATATTAAATGTGATCTGATTTACATGGAAATCATCATAGTGAAATCTCTGGAGATGTTTAAATGTTGTACAGATAGAAAAGTAATTACAATGCATAAGAATTTCTGAATGTCAAGATACATGAGTAAATGTAACCTTATCATTTGTAGAGTTTGCAATTATTTATGTGTATTTATGTATTCAGAAAATATTGTAGATTATAACCATTGAAACTATGTAACTGCTAGGAAATCAAACAAGTTGAAATGTAGCTAATTTTACACTGTAAAGAGGAAGAGATCTACTTATTAACAAGTATTAATGTTCTTATCATACAATGCTGGAATACACAGAAAGATGTAGTTCAAATACATGCAATACTACATACATTTTATCCTAAGTATTTTAATTTAGAGTTCAGAGGTATTTCACCCAAAAATAAAGCATGTCCACAGGCAGTAGAAGCAATTAGTAAGAGGAAAAATTATGGACACAGCCTCCGTCGGTTGATGTCTCTTCTTTCTTTCAAGTAAGATGGCCTTTAAAATATAAACCAACTGTAGGTAGTCATAAGCGTATTTCAGAGTCTGATGAGAAAATAATTTTGAACTTTCAATGGCCTAATTTATTTCAGTGCCATTCAGATGGTGATGATGGCAAACGCTCTTTAAATGTTCTCATTTCTCAATGAGTGTGTAAGTTTTCCAGATACTCCAGCTGCCAGTGCAGCTAAGGATTGTGAGCAAGAGAGAAGCGGGATAATGTTTGGGATGGCACAAAATTAAATTTATGACCTATGCTACAAGCTGGACCTGGAAAGGACTGTTACTCTAGAGGTTACAACTCTTGGATTTTACAAATGCACAGTCTGAATAAGTACAGTTATTTTACTAAGACTGTTAAAGCCATAAGAAAGTTTATGCTCATTATTCAACTCTGCAGTTTCTAATTAAGCTTGATATACATGTGCCAAAGTGAGAATCCCAATGGCTGTTCTAACTCTGTTTTATCCTGCTTGCAGGATATTTTGCATCTCTCTTTACTACAGCTTCTTGCTGCTAGCAAAAAGCTGTAGCTTGGTCTAGTTTTCGGACTCCATAGCAGTTTGTCAAAGTGATGACTTTTTTTTCTTTCCTTTTCTTTTCTTTGTGTCACACGACCATGACCTCTATTTTAAGGCAAGATTTCATAAGACTGTCTACTGGCTCGACCTTGAGTTTTCCCCTAGATCATTTCCCATTGCTTATTTAGGTGTAGAAAGGGTTTTTAGTGAAGAGGTACCAGGGTTTTTCCTTGATTAAAATAGCTCATCTGTAAACCGTACTGTCAAGATATCAAGCAATTTACCTTTTCCTTGCTCCAATAACTTTTTATGCAATGAACCTGATGCTTTTCAGGATTTTGGGATTGTATGGCGCTCAGCTTCCCACATACCTCAGAGATAAATCCCAGATTCAGGGAAGGAGAAGAATTCATGGTAGATTGGCTCCATTCCTTCTTTTTGTGACAGATGTGTGGATCAGAATAGAAACCGGACTGTTATGCTAAGTAATATGGAGGTGTATTTGTGGATTGAGCACAAGAAATGTGGTCAGAAAGCCTTGTGAAAGGCTTTTATCTTATGGCACACCAAACAATTTCATGGATATTACTGTTGCACATTGAAAATCCATTTATCCATATTTCCCGACTGTATTCTTGAGAGAGGATGAGGTAACACATCAACAACTTAGTTTGGATCAATAATCTGTAGGTATAACATATGAGAAGAATATTTTAGTAAGGCCAGGAATTTGGTTTTTTTGCGTGGAATTTTTAAAATTAAAGCAATGTGGTCTAATAATGTGAAACTCCTTTCTAAATGGCTGGCTTAGTTTTTTAATTTATAACTTTTTCATTGCTGGCTGAAGAAAGCAAATGTGATAATCTCTGTAAGGAGATTTAGTGGTTCCTGATGCACTCTAGCTGAACAATTTTTGTCAGAAAGAAAAAAAGAGTGCCCTGGTGTCTTAAGAGCTGCTCCTCTGCCAAATGAAAACATCCATTTGTAGAAAATGAAGTTATCGGGGCTCTTTCCAAATTGAAAAATACAACAGGAAAAAAATGTATTATCAGAAATCTTCAGAGGTTGTTGTTTTTCCAGTACTGTTCAGGCAAACAGATTTCAAAAATGGGCTATTATAGCAGGGCACAGTCATTGACAGCAGTCTGGTGTAAGTGAATGGAGGTTTGCCTGTTCTCAAGCCCCGTTAGGAATGGTCAGATCGCTGTGGGTGCCAAGGTCTGGTGCCTACCACTGGGTTTCATTATTTTGCCTGATTTTACTGAATGACATTAAAAATTATCTCCTAGGCACAGAGATACTCCTTAACTGTATCAGCAATGTTTAACACCTTTGCTTGCTTGAAAGTCTAACAGCTTTGGATGATATCTGTATGGTTTTCAGGGAAAGCTATGGTTTTATCGGCTCAAAAATCATCGCTATTGTGGCTAATTTTAACTTTGGCATATGGACGTGCACTGGCCAACAATTACAGTGGGTTTGCATCTGCTTTTTTCTGTTCTTAAGTTATCACATTAGCCTTGCTCCCCCTAACATTCACCTTGTTTCATTTCTTGTGTGTTGTAATGAAACAGATTGCTTTTCCCAAATCATTAACTCGGGATGAAACTTCAACTGAACTCCAAAGTCTTAGGAAATTTAGGCAGATGAATAAGTGTATGAAAGCTCCAGAGACAGAATTGCTTGTCTACCAAGTCACTTCCTTGAGATTAAAAGATGCTGTCATTTAATTGAAATAAATTATTGCTTAAAAATCACCAGCCAAAGACTCAATAAAATGACTTCTAGGATTAGCAATCTTTTGAAGATGAAAATACACTCCTGAATAAAATCCTTATTTATTTTATATGTCAAATTAAATGAGACTATTGAAGAGTTTTTACACTTTGCCCATACTTCATTTTGTTTCCGTGGACTATTTTTGAACTTACTTAAATTAATGTAGTTAGAACCAAGTCTTCTGAAGATAGTGAAATTACTGTAGCAAATAACTGCTGTAAGGAAGAGGAGGATCAGGCATGTATGTGTAATATCAAAAGAGTTCTTCATGAAACTGCTTTTACAAGGAACTGTTGAAAACCTTAACTTAAAAATTAGGCCACAAGACAAGACTTCCAGAAATTCCTGTTACTGTTGGTAGTGTCAATGGCTACCACCCCCTGCCTGTTTGATGTGTACACAGTCATGGGTCTAGCTAAAGTTATGTGTTTAATCATCTTTTAGTCAAGCTAAATGTAAGTGGTATTAAATGTCCCTCTTCACAGCAGTACCTAGATGTGGTAGGAAATTAGCTGGATGCCTAGAAGAGCAAGATTATCGTGCTTTGAAAATGAATTTTTATTTTTTATTACGATTGTAAGCTGAAGGCATATGTTGAAAGGCTATGCGTGTGTGTGAGCACTTAATCCAAAAAACTAGGGCAGAAAGAATGGAATATCAGCAAGTGAACAAGAGAAGAGGTGTGAGTATGGCCTTGGTAGCTGTGAAGAAATGGCCTTTGTTATAAAACACACTGGGGAAGCAGCTTTGTAGTTATCATCAAGCTCGTGATGCGGCCAGCCTAGCTACGGGCTTGCTGCTGCAGAAGAGGAGGCTTCTTGTGCCTTCCCGGTGTGAACCTTCCCCTGACTGCTTGCCCCTGATTTCAGGGTAAGCTGATTTAACCCCCTGATTGGGTGGATACAAAATTGCCTGTTTACTTTCCTGCTCTTTTATAATTTCAGTCTGTTCACCATGGGATCGGATGACTGTCAAAACCAGATTTACCGAGAGGGTGGCGGGAGCAGAATGTCAGGGCCTCTTGCTCTTGTCAGCAGCAAGATGTTAGCTGAGCTTCAGTCACTGGGATAAGCTGTACCTTCAGCAGCGTTAAGGGCACGACTGGAGAAAGTGCATGTGAATTGCTATAACTTAGCTTTTAGGCTTTTTCTGCTCACTCTGACTTCATGCTTTTCAGTAAGTGCCAAGACTTCTAAATAAGGGCTTAAAAAAGCAGCAAAGGTTCTACCTTCATATGAGATGACTTTTGCCCTAAAAAAAGAATATTTCTTCCCGAGTCTGAGTATGGGCATTTAGACTGTTCTCAGAGGAGATCTTCGTGACCTAACAAACTGCTTCTCATTTACCCTTTTGAGGACAGGTTCAAGGTGGCTTTATAGAACGTCTCGTGCTTGTAAGGAGAATATTGCTGGACACGAGACGCTGAAGTGGCAGGAGGTAACGCACCTGGGAGAGCAGGAACATAGATGCCATTTTGCAGGTGTTTGTGATCTGACTGAAGGCAGCGAAGGTGGCATTGCCCTCTGCCCATGACTGTGCGGTCTGGTTTCTGCCCAGCCTGGTCAGGCTGTCCCAGTCCCAGCTCACTCCTTGTGCACTTCCAGTACATACAGAGGTGCCAGGGTGGTAGCTCCGACAGCGAGATTAAATCTTTTGAGTCAATCAGGTTCCTTAGGCTACTTACTCTGTCCTCACAGAATCTGGAGTGATGAGTGACAGTAGCTCACTTTTTCTCTGTTCATCAACTAGACTTCAAGCATCGTTTTTTTGTGTAATTTCCCCTTGCATTCCCCCTTTTGTTTTACCAGAAAAGACTTTAGCTTAGGCTTTGAATAGTAGCGGTAGATTTATTGGTTTGGAGGCGTCTAATCATCCCAGTGGATGTTGACTGGTCATAAACAATGTTGTGCAGCAGGTTGAAATGGATTTTTTGTTACCTTGAACAATTCGGAGTGCAGGCTCCTGACAAGAGACAGCATCATGTTTAGGAAAGAGAAACTTAAAATGCACAATACAAATCTTTACCTCCTGAACTAAGAATAACTGGTAGCAGAAGTAAGCTTTTTCTTATCTGTGAGCAGAGATTAACTTTGCCAGTGATTGATCACTACCGTTAGCTAAAAATGTTAGGAATTGTAGAAACCCATCTTCTACTCTGGGTCCAGAATAATGTTTCTTGAAGTGTTTGCTGATCACAACCTTGGGTCTAGCAATGATTTAGGATCCTGTAAGTAACTTTATGGGACTATGGTATTGGCAACCAGGGGCTGGATTTCTGTCAATTCAGACTCTATAAAGAAATAAAATGCATGGCCTAATGACAAACTACAGGTCAATAAGAGAATCAGGAATGAAACAATATCCCCTCATCTCTTGCAGAGAATAATTGAGGCAAAGGAATTCGTACACTGCAATTTATCAGCTTGAATTTTAATGCTGGGCTTACCTCACGCTTCTGCTGCCCATCTGCTGACTGGGTGTGCTCCTTATTTGTCGTTTTAATTAGAATCTTTAAAGATCTTAAGTTTTCAACTCGTACTGCCTGCACGAGGTGGGTGATAGGAGACTATTTCTGACATACAAGAAAGCTTCAGTTATTCTCTCACTCTCTGGTCTTATCATATCTGCTGGACACTGTGGGGGATGGGGAAAGATTGTACAGAAGCTGTTACAGCTGCTGCATGCTGCTGTTCTCTGCTGAGGTAATTGCCTGGTGGCAGTCCTAAAGGTCCTTGTATTACCGCAGCTTTGTACTACTCTGCTGATGCAAGGACTTGTAACCCCCTCTTTTTGTGGTCAGTGGGCTAGGACAAAGATGAGGAAAAAGCAAGAGAAGGCAGCTAGTGTGAGATACTTCTTCTCTTGAAGTTTCTAAATTATCTTCCATGGATAACTTATTGGTTAAATCAGTACAAGTATGTTACACTCAAGAGAGTGTGTGGATGTTAATGTTATGAATGTTTGGGACTGACATTCATGTTTATTGGAAAACAAAAAAAGAAGGGGAAAAGATCATGCTCATAGTACTATATCAAGCATAGCGCAAGGCATGTCCTGTTTTTCATCTCCTTATACTAAAAAAATTTCAAATGCAAATTTCCTTAAAAATACTTTTTCCATACTGTGGATGTGCAATGTGTTGGACCATTTCCTTTCTGTTTGAATGCCAACATTTGAGCATGCTAGATCTTAAAAAGCCTTGTATAAACGACACTGAATAGCGGAGCGTACAATAATGAGGTAACATACATGATGTTCTCTGAAGTGAAAATGCTACTGAATGCTTGGTAAAAGCACTGGGTGTCTGTTAGAAATTAGCAGTGTGGCAAGGCTATCTTATAAAAGTACTTCCTCTGTTCTCAAAGTCCGTCACAGAACTGGTTTCTCAGAAGGTATTTGCTGTATGTACATCTGCTGCAGCAACATGCATTTCAAGATTCTCATCTGGGCTGAGTGCATTCCTCCTGATTAAACTGAAGTTGTAATATAATATCTTCCCCTCCCCCGTGTCCTTTACCCCTCCATCCACTACTTCCTTATTATTTTGACATCTCAGGTTGTACCCTTTGAAGAGGGAAGCCAGTAGTCAGCGAGAATGCAGGACAGAAGCATTGATGAGGTACCAGGGAATGCAGGACAGAGAAGCATTGATGAGGTACCAGGGAATGCAGGACAGAAGCATCGATGAGGTACCGGGAGTGATGGGTTAGACACAGGTCTGAGCTCACCATCAAGTATTAGTGGAGCTGACGGATATGGCTAAGACAGATTGTAAGATACATAGGGAAGCATACAGAAGCTGTATAGGCAGGCACTTATTTCTGTCACTCTTTAGCAGAAAGGATTATGATTACACTTATTTTTAATTGAGCTCTGTGAGTAAGCCTAGCCCTGGGTTAAGGTAAGGCAGAAGGCATGAATGGAGAAAGATTTTCAACAGAGTGTGAAGGAGAACAATTGGAGTGAAAATAACTGGAACATCTCGGGGCAGAAGTGGTGCTAGGGTCATGGAGTACTCGGGGAAGATGAGATGAGAACTCTACATTATTGTGCATTCTTGCACATACAACTGCCATCTGATATTTCCCTGCCTATTTTAATCAGACGGTAGGAAATCAAAAGAATTTTTAACGTGATTACCTAAAGGAAGCAATTCAAATCAGATCTTTCCTTGAAGGACAAGGACTCAGTCACAATTTGGATGAAGAGTATTTTAGCACAGACTCACTCAGTGCCATTTTTGTCTGCCAGGATTGTTTCAGGTCCCCTTACCTTTTCTAATTTTGCCATCTCTCTGTTCCCACCCATTTTGCTATCTCAAACTAAATCTTCTCAATACAGTTTTTCCACATCCTAGATCTGCAGAGTACAGTACTTGCCTGAAAGACAAAATCTTGATGCTGAAACACATTAATTACATGTAAGTGTTCTCTTGTAGCTGCAGGCTTCTGTATGTCTCCTGACCAGCAGTAACTCCAGTGTGAAATGCAGTGCGCCTGACAGCTGGGGAGTGACGTGATGGGGACCTGGGGTTTGGCTCCATGGAGTGTATTGTATGTTGGCAGCTTCTGGGTCAGGTCCCAGTACAAGGAATAGCCCTGAGAAAAGAAATGAGTGGATATTAAGGATGTTTAATCTAAATCAGATCCCACTTTTCCGCTCTGTTTACCAAGATTAGCAGATGCCTACTTTCCAGGAATATAGCCCAGACAATCTGGTGTTTTCTAAGGGAAGTTGTAATTACATTAAGTTATAAATACCTTAAATGATTATAGTATTTCAATATTTCATTTAAATGATTACAAGGAAAATTACTGTCATTGCTTTCACTGAGCTTTTGCAAACTCTGACTTGCAAGGAATTATTCTGGGACCTCAGCAAAAGATGCCATATTCCATGTTTGTGGACTAAATATAATCATATTGTATTTTTCTGTTTGAAGTTGCTGGATGAACATGAGATAAGTGCATAAAAAATGAAAGAACATATATATCACTTGCTTGACTAAATGAAGTTTAAAGAAAACCAGAAGTTTTTAACTAGACAAATTGTAATTCATCTAGTTAGAAAAATTGCAGCAAAACAGTCTGATGTTAGTACAATGAAAACAGCAGATGATACCAATTGTCCAACTATCCATAGCAATTTGTAAATAATGCTCTTTATGCTAGCAGAGAATGAATCAAGATGGAAATGTAATTTAAAAAAGCAAAACAAAAAAAACAACATTTCAAATGAAATCTCACATGAGGGCCGGAGATCATGCTGCTGTTCTATGAAAATTAACAATGCCATTCTTTTTCAAGCATTTAAGATATATTCTTATTGCTGTCTTAAGTGAATGCTAGCCAGTCATCTGCGGCTTTACCAATGCAAAATGATTCTTATTGGTGGTGGAAGGGTGTGATACAAGCCTTAGCCTAGAAACCTTGCAGTCTTTAAATGCACAGCTTCATTCCAAAAATGGGGTGAAGACCCTATTTTTTTCAGAGCTCATGGGTGCTACTCAAAATTTTGCAGACCTTGTTGCATCAATGCTGGAATTACTGCTGGGTTAGTTGGAATTGGTGCTGCATTGGAGGCTGCTGTGACTGGATATGGTGTTTTGAGGCTGGTTTTGCCTTTCTTACTTTGCTTGTGGCTAGTTGCTATGGAAATATTATGAATTAATTTTGATTTAAAAGGAACTCTGGGAGTCATCTGGTCCAACATCCTGCTCAAAGTGTGTCTGATCTTGAAGATATGTCAGTTGCTCAGGACCCTGCCCAGTTCAGTGTTGAAAATTTCCAAGGATGGAGATTTCCCAGGCCCTCTAGTTAACCCATTCCAATGCTTGGCCACTCAGTTTGCCCTTTTTCCTCTTAAATCTAATCAGAATTTGTTTTGCTGCAACTTGAGACTGTGACCTCTTGTTATTTCATTGTGCTTCTATGAGAAGAGCCTAGTTCTGTCTGTATTCCCCCCGTTAGGGACTAGAAGACTGCAATTAGAGACCTTGGTAGCCTTCTCTTCCTGAGACTGAAGGAGTACAGCTTCCTCAGCTGTTTCTCATGCATCATGTGCTCCATCACCTTTTTGATGACTCTCCTTGGATTCTCTCCTGTTTATCAGTAGTGTGGGTGTTTTTGTTTGGGTTTTTTTTTTTGTATCCGAATGCTCAAAAATGAGCCTACAACTTGAAATGCAGCTTTAACAATGATGACATCAACCCAGTCCACAGTTAGCACTGACTACTGCATAGGCGCACTGCTGGCACATGTTCAACTGCTTGTTCACCAGACTCCTACTTTCCTTTCTCAAAAAAGTGTTATGTAGCCTGTCAGTCCCCAGCCTGAACAGTTGCATGGGGCTATCTTCTCCTACATGCAAGACTTTGGATTTGCCCTGATGAAATTCATGAGGGTGCTGTCAACCCATACCTTTGGCTTGTGAAGGCCTCACTGAAGGGTGGCCCAGCCTTCCAGTATACAAACGTAATGATTTGACTGGGCTGAGCTTAGGTGAATGAGCTATGAGCGAAGCATGTCGGTTTGCTGGTCCAACAACTTTCCTAAAGGAGAAAGCTGTGTCTTTCAGAGATCTGGCAAGGTGAAGACTTGGCCTCTGTCATTTTCCACTTGGCTCCACAGTTTGTTGGATTGCCTTGATGTTCCCTTTAGCTCATTCAGCTTTTGCTGGACAAAGTACGTTTTGAGTTGTTTCTGAATCATTACTGTATCATTACTGTAACTTACTGAATTCCAAGCTAATATTCTCTGCTTTGCTGGCTTCTTATAGAATTAATCAATAACATCAAAGGAGGGTTATATGTTTGTACATCACCAAACCCTTTCTTCAGGGATCAATAGCATCAAGGATTTACTGCATTTAGATTTGAGTGTAAAAAGCGTTAGTCTGACAAGCACTTGCTGGCAGGGGTTGAACTTGGCAGAAAAGGAGGGTTAGCTGACTTTGACCTTTGTGTTTAGACCATTAGTTGATATTTAAAGCCTCATGTTTGTGTCACTTCTCAGCTTGAGGTAGCTCAGTCCTGCCACTCAGAAGAGGCTTTTTTAACTGCCAGGCCCAAGATGGTTTGGACAAGGTACACTTCTGCTTTTCTGCTAAAGGTGTTCTGAAACTGAGTTAAATGAGAAGCATTACACTGTCTATATGTTCAGATGGAAAAAAGTGTACCTGCTACTCAGGTCATTGATGCCTGTTTTTGTGATTTACATTAAAATGAAATAATATCATCCCCCACAAAATAAAATAAACATTTTTCATTAGGCAGAAGAAATGTCTTTTTGGACACATTACTCAATCACAAATATTTTTTAAAGTTGGAAGTCCCAGGGTGAGTAATGTTAATAGGAGTGCTTACAGAAACTCTGAGCTTTTAAAGTGGGACTTATTAGCAAATGGCAGACAATTAAATTACTTAGACTAAAGCGGTGCCAATATCAATTCTGCTGTATTATTTCTAAATAGAAAGCAGTGCTGTTTGCATTCTTTTGCACAATCTGGCACAATATGTGCCACTTTTATCACAGATATCTTATAAAACTGTGATTTCTCTGAAAAAAGGGATTGGCTGTATGCTGAACTAATACTTCGTATCAGATTCTTTTACATGTCTTTCATAAGATAGTCATACTGTTTTACATGCCTTTGATTAAATGGTGTTCAAAATAATAGCATCCTATTTACTGGACCCTAACAATTGGTAATTAAGATCTTTTCCAATATTTACTGAAGATGAAAAAGTACAGGAAATAGTGCTGCTACATGATTTTTTGAAAAGGCCAAACTAGACTGTTAAATGACATTTCAAGGTGAGTGTGCAAACTCACTGACAGTGATAAATGAAGAATTGTGTTTGAAGGCAAATTATTTCTACTCAGTGAGGAATATGAGGGCTACTAGTGTAAAGTTGCTCATAATACTCCTGATTGAGTTAATGCACAAACATGTTGAAAAAACACCAAAACACGACTCTAAAGAGTCTCTCTTAAGTTGTCTGGGGCTAGTCAAAA
The DNA here is from genome assembly GCF_030867145.1 of Opisthocomus hoazin. NCBI lineage: Eukaryota > Metazoa > Chordata > Aves > Opisthocomiformes > Opisthocomidae > Opisthocomus > Opisthocomus hoazin. Next base: position 72,116,728 of record NC_134416.1, on the reverse strand, counting down.
GAAGAACTAGTACTTTGTTAGCTGTGAGCTAATCTCTGCTTTCCATATGTCGTGGTATAGAGCAGAAATATGTAGCGCTCAGAAGTTGACTCTGAATAGCCTGTGTACCGAGTCTTAAGTACTGAAGAGCCTTCTGTATGCTGATTAGAATGTTAAAATACAAACTTGAGAAATAACTTCTCTGAGTAACACTGCAAATAACTCATGTAGCCTAATTTTTCTAGATTTGTTTTCTATTGTGATCTCAATTAATTATGATTTGTTTCTGATGTTTATGGTTGAACACACAGTGTTCGTATTTTATGAAGAAAGTGAATTCACAGAGGTGATTACAACACGATGAAGAAAGCAGTGGGCAAATTTTCTGGTTTTGTTATCACAGTGAATTTAAAGCATGAGGAGTTCTGAAATCTGGAGGTGTAGTTGTTTTGTCATATCTGCTTCTGACTGATATCAGTTGAAAAATTCTGGTAAGCTGAGCTTAAAGTAGTGAATAGGCTTTTGTGGTTAGGGGAGACATACAACACTTTCCCCCCCACCCCAACTCAGGCACATGTTTGCATGTTAAGACACCATATGCCACCCAAATCCATGTTAATATTGTGCTTTTTATGATTCATATGTATCTTTGCCTGTCTCTCTTCTTCTTTGGTGTGGGTGTGAGTCTCCCATCTTCCGACTCATACGGTAGCTTAAACTACGTTGTGAGCACACTGGAAGCCGATACTCGCTCAGTCTTCCATCAGTTTGCATCTAGCAGTGTAAGTAGAAGGCAGTGGGAGAATCTATCCCTGTTTGTTGTGCTGGTTTTACTATTGCTAGGGAATGCACTCTCCACTGCTCCTGAGGAAGGGGCTGTCTCGTGGTCTCAAACTGGTACCTGAGATGTTATTTATGACCGCGTACTACTTGGCTCAGCAAGATGGCTTGTGCTTCCAGCTCCATTTCCTGGAGAGATTGGTGGGGCGGGGTTTTTTTTGTTTGCTTGTGGGTTTCTTTTTTACAATATGTAGAACTCTGCTGGTAAACTGTCATGTTCTTGAGGTTGAGATATGGGATGTTGGGGGGAAAAAAAAACAAACAGAAAAACCATCTCCTTTTGACTACTGTACTGTCATTCACCCTCAAAGCAGAGCAGTTGAAAATCCATGGCAACCAGCAACACTGTTGTCCTTCTCCTCCGTCTGTCCCTGCTTCTGCATTCATGCAGCAACACACACACGTACATACATGTCCTGATTTACCCAGAGCAGAAAGGATGATGTGAAATCTTCATATCTGCTTCATTGTGAGGTCAGCTGATTTATATTTGAACAACTATCAGTATCAACTGTAATCAGTCAAACTTGCTTTACCTGAAGTGGGAACCACTCACATGAACTCGTCTGTGTGCTGTGGAAGGGTAGCAGCCAGATGATGGTTTCTGACCAGAGCCGAAGTACAAAATGGGTTTTTTTGTCTCTAACGTGCCATTTCGCCTACAGCACTGAAGTGTGTCTGCTGTTGCATTTTCTCAAAACCTTGAAATCCCAATACAGACTTGCAAGTATGCATTCTTGCTACTGTTTTTTAAATAGATGTTTTGCCTCGCTCCTGCACCAGCACTTTCCACAGCTGTTAATTTTTATGCAGTTTCAGGTAACAAACAGAAAACCTGTTTAGGTCTCTTACTACATCACTAGTGTGTACCGAAGACTTAATGACAGTAACGCATTTCCTCCCCTTGAGGCACTCTGAGTGTTGTATCTCACAGAATCACAGAATGGTTGGGGTTGGAAGGGACCTCTGTGGGTCATCTAGTCCAACCCTCCTGCCGAAGCAGGGTCACCTACAGCAGGCTGCACAGGACCTTGTCCAGGCGGGTCTTGAATATCTCCAGAGAAGGAGACTCCACAGCCTCCCTGGGCAGCCTGTTCCAGTGCTCCGTCACCCTCAGAGGGAAGAAGTTCTTCCTCATGTTCAGACAGAACTTCCTGTGCCTCAAGTTTGTGCCCATTGCCCCTTGTCCTGTCACTGGGCACCACTGAAAAGAGCTTGGCCCCATCCTCCTGACACCCACCCTTGAGACATTTATAAGCATTTATTAGGTCCCCTCGCAGCCTTCTCTTCTTCAGGCTGAACAAGCCCAGCTCCCTCAGCCTCTCCTCGTAGGGGAGATGTTCCAGTCCCCTCATCATCCTTGTAGCCCTCCGCTGGACTCTCTCCAGTAGCTCTTCATCTTTCTTGAACTGGGGAGCCCAGAACTGGACACAGTACTCCAGATGAGGCCTCACCAGGGCAGTGTAGAGGTGAAGGAGAACCTCCCTCGTCCTGCTGGCCACACTCTTCTTGATGCACCCCAGGATGCCATTGGCCTTCTTGGCAGCCAGGGCACACTGCTGGCTCATGATTAACCTGTCGTCCACCAGGACACCCAGGTCCCTCTCCGCAGAGCTGCTCTCCAGCAGGTCCACCCCAGGCCTGTACTGATGCATGCATGGTTGTTCCTCCCCAGGTGCAGGACCCTGCATTTGGCTTTGTTGAACCTCATCAGGTTCCTCTCTGACCAACTTTCCAGCCTATCCAGGTGACGCTGAATGGCAGCACAGCCTTCTGGTGTGTCTACCACACCTCTCAGTTTGGTGTCGTCAGCAAACTTGCTGAGGGTACATTCTAACTCTTCATCCAGGTCGTTGATAAAGAAATTAAACAAGACTGGGCCCAGTACTCCAGTACTGACCCCTGAGCGACACCACTAGTTACCGGCCTCCAACTAGACTCAGCGCCACTGACGACAACCCTCTGAGTTCTGCCATTCAGCCAGTTCTCTATCCACTTCACTGACCACTCATCAAGCCCACACTTCCTCAGCTTCCCTAGGAGGATATCAATGGAGATAGTGTCGAAAGCCTTGCCGAAGTCGAGGTAGACAACATCCATGGCTCTCCCTTCGTCTACCCAGCCAGTCATGTCATCGTAGAAAGCTATCAGATTGGTCAGGCATGATTTCCCCTTGGTGAATCCATGCTGACTAATCCTGATAACCTTCTTTTCCTCCACTTGCTTGATGATGGCCTCCAGGATAAGCTGCTCCATCACCTTTCCCGGGATGGAGGTGAGGCTGACCGGCCTGTAGTTCCCTGGGTCCTGCTTCTTGCCCTTTTTGAAGATTGGAGTGAAATTGGCCTTTCTCCAGTCCTCGGGCACCTCTCCTGTCCTCCAAGACCTCTCAAACATGACGGAGAGTGGCTCAGCAATGACATCCGCCAGCTGTCTCAGCACTTGTGGGTGCATTCCATCGGGGCCCATGGATTTGTGGACATCCAGATCGCTTAAGCGATCCCTCACACAGTCCTCCTCGACCAAGGGAAAGTCATCCTCTCTGTAGGCTTCTTCCCTTACCTCCGGGGCCTGGGATTCCTGAGGGCCAGTCTTAGCACTGAAGACTGAAGCAAAGAAGGCATTCAGTAGCTCTGCCTTCTCCGCATCCTCCGTCACCAGGACACCCGCCTCATTCAGCAGCGGCCCCACGTTGTCCCTAGCCTTCCTTTTGCTGCTGATGTAGTTGAAGAAGCCCTTCTTGTTGTTTTTGACATCCCTTGCCAGCTTCAATTCCAGGTGAGCCTTGGCCTTCCTCGTCGCATCCCTGCATGCTCTCACCATGTTTCTGTACTCTTCCCAAGTGGCCTGCCCCTCTTTCCACATTCCATGGACCTTTCTCTTCCACCTGATCTCCGCTAGAAGCTCCTTATTTAACCATGCAGGTTTCCTGCCTCCTTTGCTCGATTTCTTTCTCAGGGGGATGCATTGCTCTTGAGCATGGAGGAAGTGTCATTTAAAGAGCGACCAGCACTCATGGACCCCCCTGCCTTCGAGAGCCCTGGCCCACGGGATTCCTCCCAGTAGCTCCTTGAAGAGGGCAAAGTCAGCCCTCCTGAGGTCCAGGGTTTTGATCCTGCTTATCGCCCTGCTTCCTCCATGCAGGATCCTGAACTTGACCATTTCATGGTCACTGCAGCCGAGTCTGCCTCCGACCTTCACATCCTCCACCAGTCCCTCCTTGTTTGTTAACACAAGGTCCAGCAGCGCGCCTTTCCTTGTTGGTTCCTCCACCACTTGCATCAGAAAGTTATCATCGATGCTCTGTAGGAACCTCCTGGATTGCGCCTGCCTAGCTGTAGGGTCTTCCCAGCTGATGTCAGGGTGGTTGAAGTCCCCCATGAGAACCAGGGCCTGTGACTGTGAGGCTGCTTTCAGCTGCCTGTAGAAAGCCTCATCAACCTCCTCTTCCTGGTCAGGTGGCCTGTAGTACACACCCACCATAATGTCACCCTTATGAGCCTGTCCCTTAATTCTAACCCACAAGCTTTCAACTGGTTCCTCATTTGCCCCCAGGCCAAGCTCAATGCATTCCAGTTGCTGCCTCACATACAGAGCAACTCCCCCACCTCTCCTTGTTGGTCTGTCTTTCCTAAAGAGTCTGTAGCCACTTATGACATCATGCCAGTCATGCGAGTTGTCCCACCACGTTTCTGTGATGGCGACCAAATCGTAGCCGTCCTGCTGTATAATGGCTTCCAGCTCCTCCTGTTTATTGTCCATGCTACGTGCATTGGTGTAGACACACTTGAGCTGGGCTATCAATCTCACCCCTGACCCTGCCACGCGAAGCCTGTGCTCATCCCTAGTGATCTGGGCGATGTCCCCTTCCCCCTTCGAACCTAGTTTAAAGCCCTCTCAATGAGCCCCGCCAGCTCGTGGCCAAGAATTCTTTTTCCCCTTTGAGATAGCTGAGTTCCACCTGTTGCCAGCAGGCCCGGTGCTGTGTACACCTCCCCATGATCAAAGAAGCCAAAATTCGACCGATGGCACCAGTCCCTGAGCCATCTGTTAACCAGGTGAATTTTCCTGCCCCTTTCAGTGCTGTTTTCTGCCACTGATGGGATGGAGGAAAACACCACCTGCGCCCCTGATCCCTCAACCAGTCGCCCCAGTGCCCTGAAGTCCCTTTTGATGGCCTTGGGACTTCTTTCTGCTATCTCGTCCCCGCCAACCTGCATTACCAAGAGGGGGTAGTAATCAGAAGGCCGCACCAAACCAGGGAGTTTCTTAGCAACATCCCTAACCCGGGCCCCAGGGAGGCAGCAGACTTCCCTGTGGGATGGGTCTGGTCGGCAGATCGGGCCCTCTGTTCCCCTCAGAAGGGAATCATCTATGACAATGACGCTCCTTTTTTTCTTAGCTGAGGCAGTTGTAATATGTGGGGCTGTCTGACTCCTTCTAGGCAACCCCCTGGATGGAGCTTCACCTTCATCCACATCCTCTGTGGCCAGTCCCTCATAATTAAGCAAGACATTTGAAATCTGTTAAGGTATTCAGGACTCTGGTTCATTTTAAGAAAGATTTCCCTGGGCAGAGCCACTGTCAATTTAATATCTCAGCTGGTGAGGACTTGCATGTTTTTCTTCAATTTGTTGCCTGAAATACCACCAAGAAAATTACAACTCATTCACACCTTTTCTTTTACCTTTATGATGCCACAGTAAGAAACAAAATTGATCCAGAACTCTGCAAAGTACTTTTTTTCACTTGACAAAGTAGTGTCAGCCACACTTGACAAAATGATTAAAATCATCCTATTAGCGTTTTATATCATTTCAACCTGTTAGGATTCCAGATGACAGACAGTACTGATTTGGCAAAGGGATGTCAAGAATCTGCTCAGTTTCCTATGAAATCTTAAAGCAGTTTAGCTCTATTGGAGTACATATAGTGTAACAGAAAGCAGGCTGTCTCAAGTAGCTTGATATTTGCATGCTTTTTTTTTTTTTTTTTTTTTTTTTTTTACATCACTGGGCAAGTTAAGACTGAGTGAGTCTGGCAAAATCATGGAGATTTTTAAGGCAGGGAGGTCTTGCAGACAGATTAAAAAACTGATCCGCTTGTCTATCCGGGTACTAAACTGGTCTGAGAGTTTTCCGCTATGATCATTTAGTGGGGTTTAATGTTTAGTAGATTTTAGTCGGGCGATTTTTAGGAGAGTTTAGGCAAGTCATAAAAGTCATTTTAGAGAGGCATGAATTCCATTCACACATATGAGCTTTGCCTACAGGGCAGCAGTGCCTAGCAGAGCATTATGTGCCAAACTACTAGTGGAAATCAGTGAGGTGCCAGGTATAACCACAATGTGAAGGTAATTGGACAGATGACAGAGGATTTGTTGGTTTGGAAGTTCTTCATGGTGCAAGGCAGTGAGACTTCTGTAGTTTGGTTATACCCAACCAGCGGGAATTACTTGTGCAGTGAGACATGTCTGAGGGAGCTCATGATGGGATTCTATTATGAAGGAGAATTGCACACGTAGAGACAAAGCAGTTTCTTTTTGGGTTTACAGCTCTTATAGTTCATTCTGGGTGGTAAGCAGGCAATGAATTGAAGAGCAAATGAGTTCGTTGTGGGTGCGGCACAAGCGTATACCACATTTAACTAACTAAAATACATGACTAAGGAAGATAAATAGGCTGACCTGATTAGGCTGAGCTGGACAAGCTGGCAGGTCTTAGCTTCTAATATGGATTGTTTGCAGTTTCCAGACTTGCACGAAATCTATTTCTCTTCAAACATCTGGGAGGTAGATCTGGGGCTGACTGTGGGTTTGATCTATGCACTGTGTGGGCATTTCACCTGCATGCAGCCAAGCTTTATTTCACTTTTGTTCCAAATGTCCTATTTTTTTCTGGAGCATGAGGAGGGAACCCCTGGGGGTTGATACATCAAGGTGAGTAATGCTCTGCTCTTACAAGGTTAATTAAGATTCTCTGTAGTGCTGCAAGGGGGAAGAGTATTGGTCATTCTGCTTGCAGAAATCCCATACTATACTGTTGAATGTGAGTGTTGAGGATTTATTTGGCAGTCTGCTAGCCTGTCTTGATCTTGCAAAGGAACAGCTCTTTGCTAACCAGGTTGCAGTTTGCAGCATGGACGCAATATCTTGATTGCTTAGCGTTGAAGTCAGAGAAATTTAGTGTTCGGGTGTGACTGTTGACAGGACAAGAAGTCACACAGATCCACCATTCCATGTTTTTGAAGTGGTTCCCAATCTCTACTAATGACTTCACTGGAATATAAAACCCAGGTAGATCAAAGTGAGCCTTTAAACAGGGAAAACTCTGAGTTGGGCAAGTCAGTAGATAAAAGGCTTGAAGAAATATCTGCGGTAACCCTACCCATGGAGTCCATTCAGTTTTAATCCTTTTTAAACATATTTCCATTCCAATATCTCCCTGTACTTCAGGGCTGCTCCTTTTCTTTCCCTTGCCTCCGAGGCTCAACTTTGAGTCTGGTCCTTGTTGCAGCTAAGCCCGTGACACCTCAGGTTTATGTTAGTCTACTGGTTCCCCTCCGGAGTCTCTCTGCCGCTGTCTACCTGCCTGCCCCGTTCTGCGCTTGGGAAATGCTTGTGTGTGGGAGAAATGGATAGTGCACCGTTGTGGCACAGTGAGGTCACACGTGGCGACATAATTTGTCACAGTGGGTTTGAAACAGGAGCACGTTCAATCTCTCAGGTGATGCAGAACAATTTACTGTATTCTTTTTTTTAACTTAAAAAGTCTTTTTTTTTTTTCAAAATGTTCCCAGAAGCAGTAAGTTTTTCAGACTATGTAGTTCTCCTGTGAGTAACAGAGTTTATTGTGACAGTTTGCACTGCTGAAATATGGTGGCCCATGGGTTCAGGGGAAAGCCTGAGTGCGCTGTAGCCGTTGCGGGCATATTCCGCCTGCTGGAGAATTCTGCTGTCAGGCATAACCAAGGCAAGCTGAAGTCACCGTTCAAAATTTGGTTTTCAGTCTGGCGGAGGAAAAAATACTCTGGTCTTTGGGAAAAGGGAGCAAGGGTCCTAACCAATATTGGATTTTGAGGGGTTTTGTACCTTTCTCTGTACTGTTTCTTTTGCCAGGTATTAACGGAAAAAAAACATACAATGTGATGTGCAGTCTGTATACTTCTAGCCTGAGACTTCTATAAAATGCTTAATTATTTTGGTCTGGTGTTGTGTTAATTTGAGCCAGATTGAAACATACCATGAATTTCATTTGACTTTTATGGGCTAACTTAAACGGTAGCTTATCCAAATGATCATACATTATTCCCCCTTAAATAAATTAGCTTAGCAGGGTTTTATTCACTATAGACAAAGTTAAACTGTTTTACATCACAGAAATATTTTAATTAAAAATCATAGACAAGTGTTGAAGAACATTACACCAGATTTTCTTGATGTTTAGGTCAAGAGATTTATTTTTGCTATTCTTAATTTATAAAGATACCCAAGAATGCTACAGACATTCTTATGGGCAGCTTAAGAGATCTCACGTTTCCAGGTAAACAACTTTCAGAAGCTGTAAGAACAATTCTGAAGGGCCTCAAGAATTATCTGTGCCTCATATCATCCCTGGTGAACGTTTGCTTAGAAGCTTCTACTGTTGTGCGCACTGAGAGACAGGCCCGGTTGCTGTGTGACAGAGGCACATGTGGGAGATTTTATTTCAACGTGATACTCTTAACCAGAAAGACACCGAAGAACTCTTTGCCCATATATTCTTATGCTCAGAATAATGTCTTATTTTAATTTCATGTCAGAATAGTATCAAGAGAGATTTTTTTTTTTTTTTTTTTTTTAACCCTTATAAAACTAGATTCTTTTTTAGGAGCAAGTAGGTCATGGGGAAAGAAAGAATTCTCATTGGTTCTTGCTGATTGCTGAGGGTCAAGTGATTTGGTGGTGGCGTTGTGTTGTTTTTTTTTTTTTTCTTCAAAATATCCTTGCACTCCTGTCTCAGTTTCAATTGCAGCCTATTACTCAAGAGTGGGCTGCCAGGCATACTTGACGTATATTGCTGTTACTTCAAATATTTTGCACTAGTATGCTTCCATTTTCTGCCATCTACTAGAGCTTCCTGATTATTACTTATAAATTTGGATTTTCTCCTTCTATGTTCTATTCTTTTATTTCAGGACTGCTTTTACTTGCTTCAAAGAGCATAGCTACAGTTAAAAGGAGTTTCACCATTTTTAGTAGAGAACAATTTCTAGTGTACTGAAAATAAACAAGTCAGCACCTCAGGGATGGTGAACTTTCCCTGCATTAGGTGATTTTTTCCTTCTCCCAAAATGACCTGGGAAAAGTCAATCCTCCTATGAAAGCCAAGTACATAGGCAATAGTAGACATAAGAAAAGGTAAAACTCAACTTTTTAAAGGCAGTTTCTGAAAATTTATTTTACTAAACATAGAATGAAATACCTATGTATTAAGTTTTGATTTATTATTTTTGATTGTTCATGCTGAAAATAGTGTCTTATGAGCACTGCAAACTCTAGATCTGGAAAAGAAAACCAAATATCATATTTAAATATGATCACACACATCTTTTGACTTTTGTGACTTCTACCCTATATGCTGGGGAATTCCACAGGCAGTGGAATGAAACGAAATCTAACTGAAATATTCTCCCAGAGTACGACTAGATCTGCTATGATCTATGAAAACATAGACTTTTTATGGTAGTGTAATAGTGAATGCAGGGAAGAAAAAGAAAGACGAGGGAAGTACAAAATTGAACAATTGACATTAGTGACTCTCTACTGAGCCCTCCAAAATTATCTCCCTTAGTTCTTCATTTTATACTTGAGTTGCAACTGGCAAATGGCTTGTAAATCTACTACAGCACTTGTCTTTCTCTCTCAAAATGAGAGGCAACAAAATAGTAAGTAGTTTGCATCAATAAATTTAAGTGATAATGATCTTGGGGCTCAAGTGTCTGAAACAATTAGCCGCTTCTGATGATACTTAAATGCAGAAACAGAACTGATTTCCTAGGGGAATTTTAAGAAGCTTTTTGATGCAAATAAAGAACAGAGATATTTTCCTCACTTGTTGAATAATTAAAATTAATTCTTTGTTTTGTTAGAAATTATTGTAACGTTGAACTTCTTTTGTAAAAATTGGAAAAGTTGGATAAAACTGGGCGAGCTTATTCTCAACAACAGGACATGCTATTTATTTTCTAATCATCTTTGTATATATTATTTTTCCTACACTATTCCTCTGGTCTTCTATGCTTTTCCATAATTCTACTTGTTTCTGTAACACATAATAGCAACGGAGCAGTATAGATTATCTAGGGAGGAGGAAGCAAAAGTGAGCAAGGCATTGGTCTCCCTGTTCATACTGAATGTACAAAAATATCTCTTAATTGTTTGAGCACTGGGGAAAAAAAAGAGAAAACAATACAATGCTATGACTTAGTTCTGGTTTTTACATATTTATGCTGTAAAATTGTAAATGTGAATGTCTAAGCACAGCTTTAAGGATACTTTGAAAAATTTCTGATTCAAGATGACATTATGTGGATGATTATTCACCCATTTTAATCAATGCAGCTAATTAAAAAACATCTGTGAAACTGTCTTGTGCAATGTTATTGAACTGATGCAGAAGTGAATGAGTTAAGTAAAATGGACTGCAAGTTATGTGTGAGCAAATATAGTGTGGGTGTTATAAAATCCCTTCTGGCCCAGGAATATTTGAATCAACACCAATTTGATTCTGGTTAGATGATGGGTCCAGCTGCAGAATAATCCAGCAGAACTCAACTTACACTGTGGGATCTGACTAACTGCTCATATTATCAATAGAACCTCTCTAAGGCCCAAATGTTAGCTGTCCATTAGCGATTCAGAATGAGATGTTAATGTTTTGAAGTCATGTTCACCATCTTACAGATGTCCTGGCCGGTTACCTGATGTATGAATTTCATCGCGGTGCAGCCCTAGAACAACTTCTGCATTTCATCAGTGGTATAGCCAGAAAAAAAAGGATACAGTAGACCCTATCTAAAATTACTCAGGTGTGGGCTCCTCCACAGGCTACAGGGTGGGTGTCTGCTCCACTGTGTTCCTCCATGAGCTGCAGGAGGACAGCATGCATCACCATGATCTGGTGGAGGGGCAGGGGAATGTCTGCTCTGGCACCTGGAGCACCTTCTCCCCCTCCTTCCTCACTGACCTTCACGTCTGCAGGGCTGTTTCTCTCACATTTTTCTCATTCCTCTTTCACAGCTGCTGTGCGGTGTTTTTTTAACCCTTTTTAAATGTGTTATCACAGAGGTGCCACCAGTGTCATTGACAGGCTCAGCTTTGGGCAGTCGTGGGTCTGTTTTTGCTGCTGGCCAGAACTGACTGTCAGACATTGGGGCAGCTCCTGGTGTCTTCTCACAGAAGCCACCCCTGCAGCCCCCCAGCTGCCAAAATGTTGCTGTGTAAACCCAATACAGAATCGTTAAAGGGAGTGATCTCCATATAGCAAATATGCAAAATGATTCTTGATGATCTTCTGAATTTCTCTCTGTGTAACTGTTATAGATCAAGGAAAGGCTTCAACTTTCTTGGAAGAAAGACTTCAACTTCCAAGCTGAATGAGACTTTAAAAGAGGAAGTCAATTTGATTAAATATGCAGTAATAACAGAGGTCGTGGTGGAGTCAATTTTGATTACATGGGGTTTGTCTGCTTACTACACTCCAACTGCATTTCATATTGCAGTTCTTAAATTGAGAGTCCTCCAGTGTAAACATTATATACTTGGAGAAATAGTAACGAGACAGAAAATAGAAGTTGTATAAATGAGAAAAAAAAAAAAAGCGGATGAATGAAAAAAAATTGAGAAAGTGCATGTATTCCTCTTATAAAGAGAGACAGGAAATTTTGTTTATCTTCCTGCATGGACTCATTTCCAGAATAGTGAACCAAGAAAAAGATCTTGACTAGGAAGCTGAGCCTTCACAAGCTGTTTAGACCGCCCTTTAGGAAATGAGGTGACAGAAGACTGTGTGGTCACCCTTGCTGTAGAGTCAGTGACTTATGGAGAGGCAGGTGGCACCTGAGGCAGAGTGTAAGCTATTAGATGGGATGCCAAGCACTGGTAGATTAGAGGTAGCACTCAGTGAACTATTCTTTGTATAACTGGCAGGATCAGATAAAGAGGTTTCTAGGTAAAGTCTCAAAATCTGTCCAGAGGTGTCAAGGTGAGAGGGTTAATTTACTGGGAAATATTTCACTGAATATATTAAGTCCTCCTCTGCTGTGTCTGCTCCTTCTAAATCAAAATGAAATCTGATTGCTAGTAGTTAAAATTAGAAGATGATACAGAAATCGTATGAAGAAGGGCCCACGGTTTGGGATGGGTTAAATTCAGTTTTCAGGTATAGAAGCCGTTGTTGGAGGGGGTTGGTTTGCTTTTGGTTTTGTTTTTCAAATGCAGGACACAGGAATGGCTACATTGGTTCAGAGCAGGACTTGGTGTGAGTATTCAGCATTGTCCTGGAACAGATGATTGACAGGACAGGGCAAGCATTTAATCCTGCTTCCCCAGAACATTGTCCTAGTCACCAATGATCTGTGATTCAAGAGTTTCCTGAGAAAATCACTGCCTTTCTGTTAAGAAGTTTTGGATTGTTCTTTGATCTATGAACTAGTCCAATTTCTTTTCATGTATTTGTGAACTTTTAACATTCATAACACCCCTCATGTTTCACACCTACTTTGCATGGTGTGAAGAAGTTTAGAACAAATGAAAGGAAGTGCTTTTTCTTCAATGGATAATTACATTGTCACTGGATGTTGTGGTTGTCAAAGTGGTAGTTCCAAGAGCAGTTTTACAAAATCATGGAAAGAAAATCCAGCTGCAGTGCCTAAATGCAAAAATATGATTGTTGGCTTTGAAAGTACATAGGTTGCAGATACCTGAAAAGAGATAGGGCACCTCAGGAGAAGCATGCCCTGTCCATAAACCCAGGCATGGGATGTTAACCTGATTGACCTTTGTTGTAGCGCAGAGCAGTTGTCCGTATGTTCTTCACTGGATTGTCTGTATTGCTTGATAACTTTAAAAAAGTGAATAAAAATTGGGCAAAAATCATTTTGGTGTTCCTCATCTCTTAGCTCCTTTCATGCTGATAGTCTAGCATGGAGTTAGTTCCTGAGCAAGATTTTGCAGAGGATAGGAATAAGGCTTTGTACCTCTGTTCTCTCTCTGTTCAAGGAAATCTGATCAGATATTTATGAGCAATTGCTTCTTTTTCTGATGATATTCAGTGCAGAGTGCTGCTGAAAATTCTCATATCACTTGAAAAAGTTTGATATTTCATTATGTAGATGACAGCTGTTTGTTATTTGCTTTTAGCAGAAAAGATCTCTAACCTCAGTAGCCAGTAGCTCAATAGATACCAGAATTGTTCCTCGGGTTTTCTTTTACTCAGACAAGTACAGTTGTTCCAGAATATAGCTAATTGAGAAACCATTGGGTATAGCTATCCAACAGCTAGAAATCTAAATCATACATCTGACCGGTGCATTAGTTCACAGTTGTTATCGTTGCTATGTGAATCTAACAAGATCAGTTAAATACAAGTATCTGCTCTTCTGCTAGTCTTATAATTACTCAAACCTGTCAATATTACAGGAGTCAACAAAGCTTTATGTATCAGACCCATACAAAATTCCCTTCTGCGTGCTAAGGATTTGCACTGTGTGATGCTTACGCCCGGCGGGTCTGAGCCCACGCCCCGACATCTCTCTCTCTGTCTGCCAGACAACCTTCCCGGCAGCCAGCAACCCTCACAAGTCAGTTTGGCACCCTCTTCTGACTTCAGCGATGTCTGTTCTTCGCGTGGGACACCCTGCCTCTTGGCTGCGGAGGGCCTTTGCATAGAGGAGAGAAGGTCTCGCTCATGTATTCAGCTGCTGTGCTGTTCCCTCCAGAAAGGTTTCTTGTCCTTGTGCACCCCTATGCTTCAGGCAGTACCTTCTCCCTGTACATTCAGACCTCTGTCTCGGTGGAGGAAGGTAGTTTTTCTTTGCCAGCCTCTCCTTCGGAGAGGGTTCAGGAAGGTTAACACTTCAATCCCAAAACTTGGTCAACTCCTCTCCTATGCAGGGGTTCATCTGGCTATTTTTCTTGATCAAAAGAAGTGGTTATGTTTCCTTGGAAATGGAAACTACGCCTTTGTCAGGTGTCACCTGTGATATTTATCAGTCTTTATCTCGGAGAGAGGCAGGACTTTTCACAGACCTTTGCTTTGTGATTTGCCGGTATTTCTCCTTGTGACTTGTCCATGTAATCTGTATCAAGTCAGTATATTAAGAGATACATTTAATGCAATTATTTCATTAGTATGAATGTTTGCTATTTATGTATGGCTTGTTACTGGCTTTTGGCTGAGACTAAGCACCGCAATTAACTTGTTTGAGGTGAATAATTCTCAGCCCCTTCCTCAGAAGAAAATCGTAGCATGTACCGAATCACATGTTTTTGAAATTCCAGTTACGGTAAAACCACATTTCTCCAGTGAAAGCTATTGCCACCATCCTCAGTGTTTCAGTGTGCAGTCAAGATCAGCAGCACAGCATGCCTATGTCTCTTTATATATGACTCAAAAGCGAGCTGGCTGCAGTTCAGCTCAACAAAATAGAGATGTCGATGACAATTTAGGTGAAAGAGCAAAACTATCTAGCAAAAGCAGTGTTGGCTCCTTCAGGTGATATTTTTCATCATTTAAGTTTGTGACTTTTTATGAGGGATTCTTTCCCCTTTGTTGCTGTTAGTCATGCTCCAGTTAATAAGCCAGTAAGCTTCTTCTCATCCACATGTGGCCAGGACTTTCTAGCCTCTGCTTTTTAATGTGGATTTTGGTTCTTACACAGTCTTTTGTTGTACTGTAATTAGATTGCTGCATAGCGTTGCTCCTGGACCTAGATGTAGTCACTTGGCGACAAAAATTCAAGAACTCATTTGGTTGTAATACGGTGGGAATTTCGGTGGTGTCTGTGTTTCTTGTCCTTCAACAATGTTGCCTGCTTCTAGAGTGATGTATGTAGAGTTTGCCAGCAGGAGATCATATGCAGCAACGGTGGATGTCTGGGGTCTCTGAAAAACTCAAGTTGTTAAACGGGCTTCAGGAACATGCTAAAGATATGTTCCTCAGGCTAGAGGCAGGAAGAAACCTTTTCTAACTCCTTGTCTCTCTGGCTTGGTAGGGCTATTATTTTTATCTGAATGTTCATTTTTTAGTGCTTGTGACAGACTGTTCTGTTGCTTGCAGGAAAGAATGTTATACGCAGTGTGTATTGTGAAAAGTGATGTTAAACAAATGTGAAAGTCTTCTTTCTCCCATCTTTCTCATTTTTCCTGTCTTTTCTGTCCAGTCGTGGCCAGCCACAGTATTAAGTCCTTTTTCTTTCTCTCTGAGACGTACTTTGGACTATTTTGGAAGTTTTACTCAAGGAACAGAGTTCTGTAATTATTCGTGGTGGCCTAAAAGAGAGTGAGCTGAAGCTACTCAGGAAGAAAGTAGGAAGATGAAACCACAGTAGGCTTTTAACTGAGTCACACTGAGGAGAAGCCCACAGGTTATTGTACGTACTTTGGACTAATCAGTAATATATCTTGGCAGTGTGAACCTTTCACTTTGGGAGAGACAAATCTTCCAGCATACCTTCCCAGGAGATCTCTGTATGATTGAATAAGTCTTGTTTTCATGCGAGTATTTTTATAAACATGAAAAGATCAAATAAATAAGAAAGAAAAAGCCTTGTCATAATAGCAGTTCTGGATCTTCCAGTAAATTGACCTACCAGGATCCTTAACTTGCATGATGTTACTATAGTGAGAAATAATTTGTAGGCAAATAGTTAAAAGATGCATCAGTGGTTTTTGATGTAAGGGTGAATTTTAGTATGGATTTTACTTCAGGTAACAGACCATAGGTATTTATCATTTAGAATACAGAATTTTATTTCCCCATAACTTACCACGTGTGTAGCACTTCATGGGCTACAGCTTCTAACTGTTATTTTGCTAGCATCATCCTCCTTATTTCATATATGACTTGTATTTTTCTTAAACTTATTCAGCAATAAGCTGAAAACACATGACATAATGTGAAAATTAAATAATTATATTAGCCGTTTTTAAGTTGGTATGAAAATCAGTTCAGCAATCTTTGTTGCTGCAGCTTGAAATGGTGACTTGTGTGTGAGGACAAAGATACGGGTAAATGTCGATTAAGTTCGGTTACTGAAATCTCTAGTGTCCTTGGCTGCCCATAAAAGTAAAGAAGCAGCTGAGACTTCTAGTTGTGCTTGGAATAAACTACTTTTTAACTAGGGGTGGAGAAGTAAGACTGGAGGATGTTGCTTTTTGCAGTAACCACAATCTTAATTCCTTCACAATGTGAGCTTGCCACCAATCCATCAAACTGACAGGGGAGCCTCTGCCACACTGAATGATGGGGTTTTTTCTGTAATAAGAAGCAAAATGTTGTGCTACGTTATGCAATTTTAAAAAGTTTATGCGTTAAAAATCTGTATATGTTTGAATAAGTGGGAGCAATAATTCTATTCCTCCAGATAGAATGCAAATACAATAATTTTTCTTTTAGAATATTAATTCACTAAGAAGATTAATATAAGCTTGCAAACTTCTTAGTCAAAATCTTTATTCTCTCAACAGAATGCAATACAATTACTACTTGGATACTGATAGTAAATGGACTGTTTTATTGAATTGTAATAAAGAAATATTGGAGGCTTGTGTATGATAGTTCTTACAAAGACTATGTTTGAGGAAGACTTTGTAGAGGAGGCAAAAGAAGAGCAGTGGCAGCTACCATTATAGTCTGTTGGCACTCTTGACTGTCATTAAATTTTGGAATCAAATTCTTAACTTCAGGTAGGTGTTTTATTAATACTCTACTACAAGCTCAAGAATTAAGCCATGACTACATAAGTTATTACAAATGATTGATACTACTCCATTCAAGGACTGATTTTCATATCTTTTGCAATACTGACTAGCATCACCCTTTGTTTCTTAGTTTTCAGTTCTAGTCTCCGTTTATGGGAAAATACTTTATGCCTGAAATAATGATCAAGCGAATTATTGAAAGGCACCTCAGAAGGTCATTTAGTCCAGCCTTCTGCTCAAAGCAGGGTGAGATAAGAGAGCAGACCAATTAATTCTGAACTCTTTAAAAGAATATTCTTTTGATATTTTTTGAACACTTTGTGTTGTCCTTCTAAAAGTCAGGCTCTCTACTACATGTTTTTGCACAGAATACTGAGGTTGGACATTAAGGAGAGATTATTTGGGAGTCATCTTTAGAGACAGAACTTTCATTACAGAGATCAGAAGTAGTGTCAAACTTTCCTCCAGCTATGGAAGTCCTGCTGACATCTGGTGTTGTATTCTAAATTGTGCTTTGGGCAAAGGTAGCTCTGAATGTAGAAAAGGTTTCAGTCAACTGCCTTTTGTTGGGGCTTTGTTTATCCTTTGCTAAATGGTGGTATCAAAATTCAGATGTTGCAGCTTTGGCTTGGAAGAAAGACATAAGGGATTTTGAACGACTTAAGGAGGGGTTTTCCTGTACTTGTACATTAGGGGTCCAGAACAGAGTGCTCAAAATTTTCATGTTTGGATCTTAAGATGTTATATATTGTAGAATTTTTACATCAGTGTAACCCCTGAATATTTTTCCTGCCAGTAGTTTATTTCTTAGTTAATTATGTTATTTGTGACATTGAATATTGCTTCTTCTTGTTTTTCCAGTGCGACAATGCAAAAGGACTCAAAGCCTTCTATGATGCAATAAAATACGGACCTAATCATCTGATGGTTTTTGGTGGCGTGTGTGCAACAGTTACTTCTATCATTGCTGAATCTCTAAAGGGATGGAATTTGGTTCAGGTAAGGCACGGAATAGAATGTATTCAAATGCTGACTATCTTGTATCTCTATCTTTTTTTATACTTAGAAACCTAGTATTTAATGCTTTTCAAGCTTAACATTTTATGTAATTGGTATATCTCAGTTTTGAAGGTCAGTGAAGTGATGTGTAAAGAAGAACAGCTACTTCTGTATAGCACTAGATTTTGACCTTGTGCTCAAAACACTTGTGAGTATGAGGCAGGAGTCATGTGTCTCGGTAGATTAACTAAATAAAACAAATTTAATCAATCTCAAAAAGCAACCTAAATGAAATGAAGTCCAGTCATGGTAGGTGAGCAAATCTAGGACTTATCCAAAATTAGACGAAACAACTTGTCAGGCCTTAAATTATGGTACACTGGGGTCTTTACTTGATCTCTACTCAGTCATAACGCAATAATTCATATTGACTTTAAAAGTGTTGGAAGTGCATAAATTGTAAGTAGTAACTAGGTACGTATCTCAGTATTTGACTCACAAATCACATTTATTCCCAGCTGTTCTTCTTTCTGACTTTCTCAAAGGTCAAGTTTGTGGAAAGGTTCCCTCTGCTGTGGAATCAGAATTTATTAATACTAATCTTTGAAATGCAGATGATAACAGCATGATTTTCTTCATTTATTCAATCATTGGTCCAGTGATGATCTTTGGATTGATGGTTGTTCATGCAAAGAAGCCAGCCAGTTTTGCTTTTCAGATGTGGAAATGCCCTGGCTTCCTACTCAATATTCATATTGCCCAAAGATAAGTTTGTATCATTTTTATTAAAATATATAAAACATTCTATAGCAAAATAATAAAATAATAGTATATAACAATTACCTGAGGTTTCAGTTACAAACAGACTCCTCTTTTCCACCTGGAATACTCACTGAGGTTAGTGCAGAATGAACAAATGAGGCATAATTACGTTTGAAGAAGATGATGATCAGAGTACAAATGGGAAAATCTTAGGAGGATAATTAAAGTAGCTTGTTAACTGTGTTTGCAATGCTTGTCATATCAGATCTTTTTTCCTTATGCTTCAGGATTTTTTCTGATGTGAAAAACATCAGTTCTACTATGGAAACAAAATAACGGTTTTTCTCTGGGGAGAATGGAAAAAGCAATAGAAAACTTGAAACTATTGTTTAACACTCTCTCTTAAAAATGGCCTAGTCCATGGCCTATAATGAAGTATGTAGCTGGAGCTCTGGATTTTTTTTTGGAATTGGTCACATGGAACTTCCTGATGATGTTGGGTGTTTTAAGGAGTTAGATTTTGTTGTGCTAAATCCCTTTCATTTGCAGTCAAGTTCTGCCTGCTAAGGTCTGAAAATCAATTTGTTAATGCAGTTGCTCAGTCAATAAGGAAGGGCAATTCGAAATCTTCCATTTGCTTTTAAAGGCCTGAATTTGTCAATATACGTGTTAACTTGTACAATGGTATGAAGCGTTGCTACCAGACTGCATCTATTTCTTTGTATTTAACCACTACAGCTGTGACTAAGTCTTAAACATTATTAATGATATCAGTACATCAAGGGATTCTCTGCTACTTGGACTTAGTATCCTGCAGGCACTAGATAAATCCTCACATGGCATAACTCCACTTCATGTTAGGTTTTTGTATATTGATTGACTGAATGGTGAAAGAACACAAATGACAGCATGGCTAGGGAGTGTGGTGAGGCTTAGTGGATGGTTTAGTAGGAACAGAAACAGTCTAAATAGACTTTGTGAAATTGTTATGTCATACACTAACAGCAAAATGTGTGTCTGTAAATCAGCAGGCACAGCATGTATAATATACACTAGGGAAATAGAATACAAATCCTTCCACTCCTTTGGATCCACTGTCATGAACATCTTTGATTAAAAGCATAACTGAACTAGAAGTAATAGATAGAAATCTGTAGTTCTTGGAAATGGAGCAATAATATTCAACTTGATAAAATACAAGGCTGTCCTCCCTCAAAACTTGAAACTTCACGTCAGGGAATCACAGCAAACTCATGTAAATAGTTACATGAATTTGTGATCATGATGAAATAATTTTAAGTCGCAATCAAGAGGGTAAACAACATATAGACAGAGACTAACCTGACATTGTAGTGTTGAATAGAGGATATGCATTTGGGTGTCTGACTCCATCGTTGTTTCCCTGTGCAGGCAGTCATGAAAAGAGACCTCTCAACCCTAGCAAGAATATTTGGTTTGATTTACACAGGTGTCATGTGGTTGAGCAAAGTGATGACTGTCTTCTACACGAGAGAAATGCAGGGTGATACTGGTAGTACTGGGAGGAGTAGGGAAGAAAAGAATAACAGGATACAATAACAGAAAGAATACTTTCCTTAGCAAATACAGCATGAGGCTGACTGCCTCCAAAACTTCTCTGAAAGCCCGTTAGCCCTGAATTCCAAGTTTCTGGGTGACTGCTTTTCCTCTGTTTGGGGGAATTGTTCTTTTCTGCCTCTTCCTCATTTTCTACAGCAAAAAGTCTCCAAAAACAAACAACGAAATAGAAGACAAAGAATACAAATCTGCTAGAAATTGTCACACTGTATTTGCTACTCAGGCAACATTGTAGTAGTGATGAGATGAGGAAAAAAAGGAAATAAATTTTTGCAAGGCTGCTTCAGTCTCTACTGTCCTTACTGTATGCTGTTGATAATGACACTATCTTTTTGACTTTTACTTAACTGTTTAATTCAGGTCACTGATGGCCTGCAACAATGTGAAATAGGGAAGACCATCAGAGTTTGAGAAGGGTCTCAGTCTGAAGGTGACTTGCTTTACTTCTGTGCCATATCTAAACAGAGGGTATTTTTCCTGCCCTGTCTTGACAAATTTTAATTCACTCGTGATTGGCAACAGAATGGGAGATTCTGTTCTCAGTTGGCTGCCTTAAACTGCTGGCTGATTTAATTATCTCTTATTGTAAAAAAATTAAAGATTTTTTTAATGGAGCATTTGTGTCTGTGGAAAGAGCAAGTTGTTTTAGCCTGCAAACACTTCTTTCATCCTTAAGGGCTTTCACTGAAGTGTGTTAGGTGACACAACCTGCAAACTGTTTTAGGAACGTACATTCTCAGTAGGACAGATGCGGACAGCCATTCATTAGCTTCTAAAATCCAACAAATGAAAAGCTTTCCCATGGGTAATCTCTGTGTGCCAGTAGTCCTTACTTTGTTGACTGACAGTCTGAGCATGGGCTGAACATTGCACGTGCGACTTTGATCTCCAGTCTGTGGTGTGGAATCCATTTGAACCTTTGATATTTTTGTTAAAAAGTGTCAGTAATATTCTATGTATCTGACAGTAGGTCATAAAGGCATCAAGGTATAATACTGGGCAGTTGCTGTGCTGTAGGGGGAAGATTTTGATGTCAAGTTCTTCTGGATTCATCTTACCGCCATTCCATTTCAATGTATATTCAAGGCCATTAGAGCGAAGAAGAATCATTAACAGTATCTACAATATATTGTAAAAGACCAGTTATATGTTTTTATTTCGTGCACGGAATCATTCCTGCTAGTATCCAGGTAGTGCAAAACAGAGGAGATCTTTTGCAGTTCAGTCTCTCTCTTCTGTTTCAGGATAATCCATCAACTGTTTACCTCTCTGTGATTTTCTTACAGTGGCAAAAGCATCTAATTTGTATAGATTGCTCTTTCTCCTATTTTCCATTGTCATCCCTCACTTTTTATGACTGCCATATGGACATAAACATTTAACCAGGTTGAGGATTTTCACCAAACTGGTCATCTCTCTTAATTTGGGAAACTTGTTCTCCATTTCAGAGATTTGATTTTTTTTTTTTTCATTGTGACATTTTCATTCCCTTACAGCCCGTTTCATTTACAATTTTCTCTAACTCTTAAAATAAGCCTCTGCCAGAAACAAAGTACAAATGTTACTGCTTCCTTGCAATATATTCTGTTTCTATGTACTTAATGTAATCTCATCATAACTGCTGGCTGCTAGGCAGGTAACTGCTGCAAGTGATCATTCAAAACAGAGAAACCTTCTTTTGGATTCAGCATCTCATGTAGTAAGGTTTTCTAAGAAAACTATAGGTACCCTAGTTATGATGTATTACTTATTTTGTGGGCTGGACTTCCAGCAATATAAGTCTTACATATTAATATAGGGCAAAGTCATGTGTTAGAAAGGGAAAACTCCCTTAGTTCTCTATCCCAGTGTAGCTGAGTGTTAAAGAGCCTACCCTGAGACTTGTTTTATTATCCCAGAGATTCATAGACATTCAAGATCCCATCTCTAAATTACCAGAAAGACTGGTGGTATGAAAGAAAATCAGTTATGTTTCTAGCCCTTGGTTTCATTCTGAAACAAGGCTGATGGGATTGCATTGTCAGTCCTTTCTAACAATTTCTGGCCACTGGCCACTTGCAACCAAATTTTAACAAAGAATTTCCCAGAGATTTTTAACTTCTGTGCATTTCTGAAAATGAACTGCTGACCAGAGGGATCCAGATGAACAAAGGAGAGGCTGCAGCGTGAGCACAGAGAAACCTTGGAGCCAGCCGTGACTCCATGACACGTGGTGTTCCTTGTCCAGCTGCTCTTTATAGGAAGGAGACTGACTGCATTGAGAAGAGACTTAAAAAAAGCAGTGGGAAGAAAGCTGAGAAAATACAGAGGAGGGATGAAGGATGAAGCCCAGAAAGACTGTGTTGTGGGTAGAAGCTTAGGATATGTGTATGTATAGAAAACTAGGCTTTATTAGCTGGCTCTGTTCCTCATCAAAATTCCTGTTAATACAGGATTTCACAACTATATGCAAGTTATAACCAGTGTTTTTTAACACATAAGTAATGCAAGTCGTCACAGAGGTTTCTGTACTGGCCACTGAATCAAATTTCTTCTGGTTAATATCTGAATTTTCTATATCCTCATGCTTGTTACCTTGAGCTCCGGCACGGGGACATAAACATTTGATTAAAAAATACTTCTGTTTGTTTGGAGTTTTTTATGTTCCTGGTCACATTTGTTCCAGCACAGTGAGTGTGTGCTACTTTTGCCTTCACTGCAGAATTTCCGTGCATTATTAGTTTGAGCAATGAAAAGGGCATTTAAACTAGTCTTTGGCTAAGAAGATTAGCTACTTCTATCTGTGAGATGCAGGTGGTTGCACTTGAAAATGCTTTTTTTCCCACTGGAATATGACCCACCACACCACAAAACTGGAGTCTTCAGCTTCTTGGCCTACAATTCAACATCATAATCTTTTTTTTTTTTTAATCATTTTTTTCTTTACTTCCCTATTTTATCTCCTGTGATTGGAGGGCTTTTGTAGAATTTCTGTGCTTGTGTTGTACTTTTAACAGGCAAAGAGTGTGAAAGGAAGCACCTCTTGAGACCTTATTACATAAGGTGCAAAGCTGATGGCATTCTGGTTGTGCTTTCGGGAGTTAGCTGAGCACATAAGCAAGTTTTGCTTGCTTCACTGTAGGAATGCCCAGGAGTTCCTGAACAGGAGGAAAACACAGCAGGACTGACCTTCAGGCAGAATTTCATGTGAAGTTTCTCCTCATTTGAAGGTCTGGTGAATTTGGATGGAGACAGACCTTTTAGTCCTGCAAATCCTCCCCTTGATACAAGCTGCCAGTGGGAGCTCTGCTGTTATTGATGTGGCCCCCCTGAGGCTTGGTGGTGGCTGCAGGGGAAGAAAATGTACGGGGAGTTGAAACAGAGCAGCAGTACCATACCTCCTAATTAGCCTGTGTCTCTCTGTGTGTGGATGGATGCCTACATGTGCAATGTAGAGCAGACAGTTGTATATTCACCCTTACAATTAGGGAAATGAATGTTGCAGTGCACCAGGAGAGACCAGTCTAGGGCAGAAGAATTAATTTAGTGGCAAAAGTTCTTTCATAGTGATAAAACCTCTGACCCTGATTCCCAGTGCATTATTTCAATAGTGCCCCAGAGGAGACTTTAGCATTAGACTGACGTTAATAGCAGAAATTTTGTCCACAAAGTTTAAATTGAAAACTTCCAGGCTGAGTTATGGTAAGAAATGCGCATCCTATATTCCAAATGCACTGAAGATTTAGTACGACCTTCCTTCCCCTCCTTTCCATTTTCTGCTTAAATGTATGAAATTGATTTGTAGTGAGATGAGTTGGCTTAACCTGGCTTTCCATCAGTTTGAAAATGGCTTCTCTCCAGTATTCACTTTATTTAAATATGATTAGCTGTTCTTTTTCATCTTGTTTGTCTTGTATTTCTACTGTTGGAGAAAACAGCAATCTACAGTCTGCACTCTAGTTTTGCCTTTGATGTAACGTCAGCAAGTGCAGTTCATTACATATAGTGTGAATAAAGGTATTTTAATACAGCTCTAGAGTTGGGTCAAAGCTGCTGAAGACTGATCCCGTATGTTTATTTGAACTATGATCTGCATGTTCTGATGGGAACAAATATCTCTTTTTATTTTTGTTGTTAGCTATTTTTCCATAATCATTTGTTCACTTCTGTTTAGCGTTGAATCAATAATATGGAACGAATGAGTGATGGTCTGTCTAGGGAACACACCCAGATTGGAAAGGCAAGGGTGTCACTTTGCTGTTCAGTATACTTTGGGTTTGGGAAAACACATTTAATTCTGAAAAAATCAGATATTCCATCTCCTCCATATACTCCTCCCTTGAATCCAAACAGTCTCTTGAAGTAAAATAAAATGCATAAAAAAACCCCAAACAACCCCAAACCCATAGTGTAACGTACATGCATTGATGTTTTCCAAATACAGAACTTGGTGTTTTAATACTAGCCTAAGTTATTGATGAGGTAAGGTGTTCACAATATCCAACTTAATTTATTATCAGAATAAATAATGGCTGTGTATTTGGGTTTTTTTGGGGTCAGGGTTTTTTTGTTTTCCCCCGTATAATTTTTATCAAAGTATTCTGTTTCGCCACTTGTATTCCTTCCGCCCCACCCCCTTTGTGTAATTTCTATAAAAGATGGTTGAGGTCTCTTCTTGTGTGGCTTTCGCAGCCCCTGGGCTAGGATAAGACCTGCTGGGTAGAATCTCAGTCAGTTACCAAAATTTTGCAGTATTGCACCTTGCAGCTATTGCTGTAGTTTTTTTCATTGCTACAAAAGGTATCCCTTCATGTCACCTCAGGCTGGTTTATTACTATTTGCTGATGCTTTTTCTGGAAGTGGTTTTGAGAAATAGATGGGTAGCTTTGGTTGCCATCTCTTCCTTCTTTCTTTTTCCCTGTCTGGATATGATAGACTCAAGGTTTACTTCCCTGGAAAATCACTCATGGTTTGTCACCTTCGCTATGCTGAATGAGGAGGACTGTGATATAAACTGATATCTTTTTCAGGTTTGAAATTGTTTTCATGGCACATTTTTCTAGTACCTTGTCTGATGTCTGTTTTCTGTATGGTCCAACCCACTGGAAAGTACTGCTGCTAAATTTCCTTCTGTTCCATAGTTGGTCAGCGTGTCTTCTCTTGTCTTCCTCTGGGAAATGTCATAGGGTTTGTGAGGATATACCTATGCGACACTAGCACCCCATTAGTGATAATCTTTGATTCTACCCATGGTTCTGCCAGCCCAAAGAATCATCCCCTCAATTCTTTAATCCCATTGCTTTCATTACTTTGTGACTCTCAGATTTGGCTTGAAGTCTCCCCTTGTTAGGTGGGAACGTTTTTATGGTTTCTTGGCAAGTTGAGCGCTGAATTTCGAGCATCCCTTTGTGTTTTTCCCCATGTCTGACTTTACACAGATCTTGGTTTTATGTTTCTTATTTGAAAGCTAGCTCTCGGAAATCAGATGCTAGCTGGTTGCCCATCTGTATATGAATTTTCTGCTTTAAAGGTTGTATTGATTGAAAACTATTACATTTCACTGAAAATCTGATAAGTTTGTCACTTTTTGGTTGGTTCTTGGCAATCGTTACTAATTTACTCAAAAAGTTCACATTATAGTATTGTATTTCTGTCAATATTGAAACGTCAAATATTCTAGAAAGTCGGTTTCAAGCTTGTTTTAACACCGATTCCCTAGATATGGTCCTTGTGATTATTTTCACCACACCTATAATTTCTGTAAAGCTGGAGTTGGTTATTTTGGTATGCTGTTTTCCAGAGCAACTGCTTTAATTTGTTTTTAAAAGGTAGCATTGAATGTATTCTACAAGACCAGGTTGCTGGCCTGTTTCTCAACAGCTACCTTGGAAAACCCTGGGATTGCTCTCTCTCCAGTCCAAAAAACCAGCCTAGCTGGGGTGGCCTTATATGAAGTAGCAGTCTCCGCCATAGCTGTTGCTGTCCTTGGAACATACAAATCTGGCCACAGGAAGAAGTTAAATGCAATTAGAGTTAAGGCAAAACTGGTATGATAAAATTTGTTGCATTGTGCTATTACACCTATAGTTTTAAGTCCACTTCTTAATTTCATTCTCTGTTACTTCAATGTTTTTCTTCATGTTACTGTCCTATTATAGGACAAAGAAAGCCGCCTCTTGTGGTGCATTAACCTTCTTTCCCCTGAATGATGCCATGGCAGCAGTTACTTAATTACTTATTTTGAGGGACAGCATAATTCATAGAAATTCGGCAACATCACCTGCTGGGCATAGACTGAAGAACAAACTCATAAACCAAGCAACTGTAAAAAGAAAGCATTTGAAATTGAAATAAAATGTTTTTGGCCGTGAAAACCAGCAAAAGCTGAATTATGCTCTATTGAAGAAGTAATACGTTGCTGATGTGTTTATAGAAAAATAAGCACTGAAGTACAAATCCTCATATAAAAGAAGCTGTTCTGAGGGCCTGATTCTCAAGTGCCCTGTAGTGTTCTTGGTGTATCTAGTATTATGACCAGTATGGCATTGTCTTAATTCTTGGTATTCTCAGTACTCTGTACCTCTAGAGCAGTTCCTGGGGACTTGTATGTCTTTGTGCATGCTTTCCCCGGCATCAGTTAAGTTTTAACCCAACTGGAGAAAAAGAAGACCTATAAAATAAGAGATAGGTCTGTTTTAATTGAACTTAAAGTGACTTGAAAAGACATCTATTTCCTTTAGCCTTACTTATCACAGATAATGAAACCAGAATCTCAGTGTCAGGGGAAAGTAGATATGATTACTCTAGCTTAAGACCCTCTAGGCTCTGTTGGAAAAGCACTAACAAATGCATATACAATTGCTGCTGAAACAGTCCATAGTTTGAGTAAGAAGGTTTGTCCTAGGCTAACACTGAGAACAGGAATATATAACACAGTTCTTAAGCATAAACTTGTTATGAGGCATTTTCTTTACCTTCTTATCACATTCAAGACTCATAGCTATAGAAAGCTTAAGTAACTGAGTCTAAGCCTACTTTTTACTGAAAAATAGTTCCAGAATTGCACCTTTCCAGTCTTTCAGAATCTCTTCTTGTCTCTGTGTGTTGTAATTACTAGCTGTAATTGTAAATCCAGATTTACTTTGATTTCTGTCTTGGCTTGGTTTCATTCATTTTTATGAGATGAGTAGCTTGAAATTTCTGAACTCTGTGTTAATCTATGACACATTCTGCTCCTAATTCTCAGAGTCAAAGGCAATCATTTCCCCAGTGAATCATAGCCCTTATCTTCCCTTATTTTGCAGAAGTCCATTAGACTTTCTGTTATCCAATAGATAGCCTATCACAAGCTGATTAATAAACTACAGCAGGATTGAGAGTATAACCACTATGAGCTTTGTTTGTGTTAAGCTACAACACTAAGTTAGCAAACTTCTATGGCTAGTTATAATTAAGCTACTTTGAGGGCACAATAAATATGAGAATGTGGATTCATTATGTCTGCTTTCTGAAAGTATAAAGCTTTGTGGCACAGCTTCTGAAACATTTGTTCATATCCTTCAATATTCAGATGAGGGAACAAGAACATATATGATTGGGGAATGAAACATCTCCAGTTCAGCAATCTAAAATATTGCATGAAGTGCTTGGGAACTACAGCTTTGTATTCATTATTCAATGTTGCTGCGTTGTCATAAAGAAAGATTTAATTTGCTCTTTAAAACAGAGCAAGAAATTTCTTCAGCATAACCCTTTTGAAAATAAAAGTTTATAAAAGAGTGATGACAATCTCAATCTGAAATAGTCTACAGTTACAAATCAAAAGCTGGATGCTGGGTTTTGCATTTGTAAACAAACTCCCAAACTGGATGTGCTATTCTGTTGAAGAATATCTGTAGTTGCAAGGGAAAAGATCATTTCTGGGAAAGTGGGATAGACTTGCAACATTGATAATAATGGGATTTTTGCTATAAAAACATACTCATGCTAAATAGATTATTGTCATAATGCCTCGTGTTTAATTTATACAATCAATCCAAAGATTTGCATAGGTAAGCAGGTTTTTATTGATTGTCTTTTGAAGGCTCTGAATGCTACTGAGAAAAGCAGAGTGACTGAGCAAGCAATAAAGATCGGTACTATGTTTAGCTTTCATTAACAAAACAAAAATTGAATAATAAAGGTAATACACTAGGTGCTGATTCTCTCAGGTATGTGCCTACATATATATGTATACACGCACATATATATATTTAGAATTATCTAAAACAGTCTTCAGTCCTTTTTATGGCTCTGTCAGTTGCTGATGAGGCACTATTATGTTTCAGATAAATGTATTTGCATTCTCTTGCATTGCATCAGGGTTCTCATTCAGAAATGTGGCTGACATGCGTAGGTGGGTGCTACATAAGCAACCTGCTTTGAATTTTTTTTCCTGTGTCTTTTTGCTCTCTAGTTGTTTTTGCCTTTCATCTATTTTGCATTATTCTGCTTGCTTATGAGAAGTTAAAAAAAGAAATGATTTGCAAATCTGAAAGAGAAGAAAAGATCAGAACCAATAGCTTACTGTTGTATAATAGAGATCCTGCATGTTGTTTGTGGATATTGATACAGCAGGTCAGAATTACAGATTACAGACTGTAATCAGACCACTCTAGAAGAAATAGAGACAGAAGTTTAAGAAACAATTTTTATGTAGCAAATTTCATGCAAACTTTTCAAATCCTTGTGTCTTAGCTATTAAAACTCAGTAATGTTACAGTTGCTAAATCTGATAAGGCTTAATGATGTTATCATTAGCGTTGATAATGAGTTCTTGGATTAGTCAGTGTGAAAATTCTTGTGACTAAGGTGATTTTTGTCCTTGCTTTTGGGAGTCTTTTTGAGCGTATGATAAATTTTTTTTGACTTGGGAAGAAGAGAGAAAATGCAGAAATTTTTTTCTTTCCTTTTTCCTTATTTAAAGCAAAGGGCAGAAAGGTTTAACTATGGGGTACTGAGTTTCATTGCCTGACATATCCACCTTGATTGATGAAGACCTCAACCTACTGTTTTTGTAACTTTAATTATCATAGAGTCACCTTATGCATAGACTGTACGCAAGGTTGCATAAGGCATATCCTCAGTTATAACACAAATCTTCCCTCATAACAAATGTGCTTGTACTGGCTTGACTTGTCTCCTATTCACTGTCTAACGGCTGGACCACAATAAGAAATTTGTGATTCTGCTACTTACATTGCCTGAAAAGAAATGTTGGTTTTGTTGTTGGTTCCCCCCACCCCCCCCGTTTAAATCGTGAAAGCAGAAGACAACAAAACTGAGTAATAATCTTTGTACAAATAATTCTGTGGTTTGCTCTTCCTGTTAGCCTCATTCTTAACTTTTCAATTTCCCATTGCCACAAGCAGTGATGGGAGGATTTAAAGGCAACAAGTTGCCAATTAGTCACGGCTTGCAGACGGCTCATTTGATCAGTAGGCATTTATTTTTATGTCCAGAAGTCCACATTTATTACTGCAGATGAACCAACAGGGTGTAATTTCATAGTTAGTTCAGTGGTCTAACTGGTTATGTGAACAAGGAAAACGAAACTTAAAACATTGTTGCCCAATATTCCACTCTTTTACAGACAGATGACTGTAGTATTATAATTGCCTTGCAAAGGCAGCTTGTGTCTCCAGTCACAAATGAATTCGCACAGAATATGACGTTCTTAGTGTAGTTGTAAAGGGGAGAGGGCACTGTGCAGTTAGTCTAATGATTCATGTTTACTGAGAATATATAGATTGAGAGTGCTGCTTCAGAAGTCTTAGCTGCTTGTCCAGAGACTATAAATCCTACCTGAACATGTTCCCCAAAAGCTGAATTTACAAGGTGTATGGTCCCAGAAAGCAAATCTCACTCTCAAGTACAACATTATTGCCTCCGCTCCCTATATGGATGATGAAATACGGATTGCGTGAATTCAACAGAGGTTCGGACATCTCCATGTATGGAATGAGTTTTGGTAACCTCATTGTATGAGGACACCTTGAGGCCCAGTACAAAAAATTTATCTCATAAACTAGTCATCAGACTTTGGACTTCATCTGGCACAGTTTCAGAGTGTAAAAGTCTTATTCTGCATGTCTTCTCAGTAGTCAACCACAAGGGCCTCCGTGGCATGCTTCTGTCAGGAGGGGTCCAGTCCCAGCTGATAGTGCTTGTGAGTTTGCCAGTATTTTAGACTGCAGTTTCTACAGTTATTACTTAAAAAGAAATCAAAAGAAACGTCAAAACAAATGTCACTTTTCTGAATTGTCATCGTGGTTATTGTGTCCAATAACATAACTTCTGGTGTTGTACCTTCTTTTGCTTTTGGCCTTTGAGCCAAATTCTGTCTTGCCAGAAAACATCAAAGGTGCGGTGAACTGTCTCGGATGGTCCTAGCTCAGTGTTTACCCTAGCAAAATTAGTGTTTAGAGATTGGAATCAGTACTGTCTCAGCTTCTTGTTTGGTGATTACTGATACAACTAAGCTCTGCGTGAGTACTTGTGTGTCTGAAGAGAGTGGATGGGTCTCCACTTCTCTTTGGGTGCTCTATCATTATACAGAATAATAAACATACCCACCTTTCAAGTTTACCTGAAAACAGAAGAGTGAAAAAGAATGAAGTGAATATGTTTTCAGGGTATGCTTTGGGAAAGAGTGTGGAGTTACAAAGTCTGCTGCCTAAGCCCTGCAGAGGGTGGGATTTCAGATGCGCTTTTCTGCTTGGAGCTGCTCATTGCACTAGCTCTAACCACCTCCATGCCCAGCATGCCGGATGCATTTGAATCCCATCCTGAGGCCCTTAACTCTCCCTGTGTGCTGTACAGCAAGCTGAACAGCCTAAATGTGTATTCCATTACTCTGAAAAAGCATTAATACTCTCGGAGTGTGTGTGTTTGCCAGGTATTTCTGAAAGCGTGACTGTCTTTCATCATACTGCAACTGCTTGGTATGTTTAATCAACATATGTAAAATTGCAGTTCTAATTTTAACATCACAGTTGGCTGTTGTGGAAGTGACTGTAATGAACAAAATGAAAAGTTATTAGCCAAATCCTTTTTCCTGCTCTGCAGTCTAATAGACATCTGGAGAAAGCTCTTCAAAGTTGTTATAACAACTTTTTGGGCTCAGTACAGAGGAAGCTGTATACCCCACCTGAGGTTTTAAGCCAGTATTATACATCGAAGATGAACACACTGATAAAAAAATCCCCTTCATGGAGATTCTACCTGATTTTAGGAATGCTTAAATGTACAAAACAGGTCCTTTTTTTTCTCAGATGGCTCCAGGTGTTGGATATATATGAATTTGCTTTTGTGCGTTGTATCTAGACATGCCTGTAGTCAATGCCGGTTGCTGTCAGTTTGCAGCAGAAACAGGCTTTAACAAGACATGCTAGTTTTCTTTAAGATATTTCCAGTGGATAGGATGGTAAAGGAGATGCTGATGATTGTGGCTGTTAGAATGATACAGTCAGAACACTTGCCCAGAAATTTGAAGGTATACAGTTGTCCCCCAATACAGTCTAAAATCACATCTGAGTGCCATAACCAGCAGGTTAGAGAGTCACTGTCTCTCACATGCTCTGTTTTTCTGGTCACACAAATCTTTTAAATACTTTGCTGTGCAGTGGGGCACCCCTGGAACGAGGTAGGAGAAGACTGCACAGGGTGGTTGGGACCCTGAGCGCAGGACAATGGTAAAGACAACTCCAGCGTCTCAAGCTGAGGGTGGCACCCCATCTATACTTCTTTTTTCCTGGACAAGACTTAGACCATTGTACTTCCTCTAAAATACGAGTGCTTCTACACTCTGGCGGATGAAAATAATGAACTGTAGCCAGCTGCTTTGGCAGAACTGGTATTGGCATGTGAGTGGATATAGGGATCTGCTACTTTGACTGACGTGCCTGGTCTTTGCGGAGAGGGAGCTGGCACTCACCGTTATCCTCGAAGTTGCCATCAGCTAGATTTGCCCTTTTTAGTATATGGCTTGATTTTGGCTGGGTTTTTTTGCACCACCATCGTTTCCAGTTCATGTCATAAGGAAGCTAAGTGTGCACAGTCTAGGGTCCTCTTCTGGGTCCTAGCTCCCACAAGTTGTGTTACGCAGCATTTAACTTGTAGGTACTGGGACACTTGATTTCATCTATAATTGACTTTGAATTCACCATGCCACCTGAAGTTACCTTGTACAACATAAGCACGTGGTAAGGATAAAACCAGAAAATAGCTGGTTTATTGACTATAGCTTAGGCCTTATTTTTAAAGATTCTAGGTATGTATAGAGGAACAATCCATCTCCTGTTCTCCTGAAGATATAATTTAAAGATTATGTGACTGATTTTGTCAGCTTTCACTTTTATTAAATATAGGATGTGAGATTTGGTGTGTCTGAACTTTCATTCGTGTTGAATATTGTTAATTCTTTGGAGTCAATTCAAGATAAGGCACTCAAATTATCTCACAGGAACAAGTGACTGAAATTTTTTTTACAAAGTAAGGGAAAACTTCAGTTTGTCTATAATCTAGTGCATAATTTCCAAAAGTACTCAGAGGAAGAATATTATGTAATTTAAGTATTGATTACACTCTATTTTAGAACTTCAGAGCAAGTGTTTTCCAGAATCACTGTAGTGATTCTTCACCACCTTAACACATAGATCACAACGTTCCTTATTTTACCAAAAGTTGCAGCTAAGGGAGTCGTGACATTGTATATGAAAGTACTCTACACATAGCAAAAGTTGTAATCTTCTAGGTCTTTTGGTAGAAATACAAGCTCCAATCTAGAAATACAAGCTCCAATATTAAAAAACCTAGATATTAACAAAAATTAATTTTAATGTTTTATAAGCTTTCTTCAAGCAAATTCATAGCCTAAATATGTTCATATTTTGAAGATACTTATCTCTGTGTGTTGATTCCTAGATCCTATGCACTACTTTAATTATGTATACATAAACATTGATGAACCTCCAGAATTTTTTTCCATGGCAGTATCTCTACTTTTTCTTTGATCATAAGTGTACAATTCTGCACTGTAAAAGTATGATAGAACATGTAGATCGGAGCTAAAAATATTGAAGTTTTTTATTAAAGTAGGTGTAATTTGATGAAATTGAGCAAAATTAAATACTGATATCTGGCAGTACTTCTAATTCTGTGCTTTTATTAATCTGTGTATCTTTCTCTTGGATGAAGATGTAAATTCTTAATAATTTTCTGTATAAAACAGTTTTTATAAAGTTCTTACTTTGGGGAGAATTACCTTAGTATTGTGACTGGAGATTACAAACATTATACACTAGTGTCTTATGTCTATTGGACCCTGAGTTTAGTTTTTCTGTAGAAATATAGATTTTGAAATATTTGGAGCTATAAAAATGGGAGCTATATTTGCAGTGCACAAATGAGATCATATTTTAAATGTACTGTCTGGTTTTAGCATAAATGTATTTCCTAGTCTGGATACGTTAACATTGGAACAAAGGAACTTCTGAGTAAATAGGCAAGAAAATTTTCTTTAACATGAGAGTGGTCAAACATTTGAACAGATTTTCCAGAGGTGGTACGGAATCTCCATCCTTGGAGATATTTGGTACCCTGGGCCTGACCTTCTTGGGCAGACTGTAACCAGCAGGCTGAGGGAGGTGATCCTTCCCCTCCTCTCAGCCCTGGTGAGAGCACATCTGGAGTGGTGTGTTGGTGTGTCCAGATCTGGGCTCCCTCATATGAGGGAGACATGGGCATGTTGGTGAGTCCAGCGGAGGCCCACAAAGACAGTGGGGCATCTGGCATATGAAGAGAGACTGAGAGAGCTGGGACTGTTTAGCCTGGAGAAGAGAAGGCTTGGGGGGATCATGTCAATGTATAAATACCTGATGAGGGCGAGCGAAGAAGACAGAGCTGGACCCTTCTCGGTGGTGCTCAGTGAAAGGATAGGAGGAAATGGGCATAAACTGAAATGCAGGAAATTCCATGTCGTTGGAGGGGTGACCAGACCAAAAGAAATTGTGGAAAGTCCATCCCTAGAGACAGTCACAAACGTGACTGGGCAGGGCCTTGAGAAACCTGCTTGAGTAGACCTTGCTTTGGGCAGGAAGGTTGGATTAGGCAATGTGCTGAGGTGTCTTCCTGCCTCAGCTGTTCTGGGATTCTGTGAATGTAACACTCAGTCTTCATTATGATTTTTGTCTCGTAGACTAAAAAAGTTGAAGTAATAGCAGTGAAATTGCACTGATAGGCTGAAATCACTACAGATTCCTTTATCAACTAAAAACGATGAGCAGATTTTATTTTAATCCTGTTTAATTCAGTATGCATTTATTGTTACTGTTTTTTTTCCAAATCCTCCTTCAGGCTTTAAAAGCAATAACAATGAAACAGAAAGCTGTAACCTATGTGTTGAACTGAATACGACTCCATGTGCAAATAAGTATTTCTGAAAAACAAAGATCTTCATAACACAAATAACATTGGTTTGACCCTCCTTTGAGCAGGTGGTCAGACTATGTGATCTCCCAAGCTCCCTGTTCTGTGATCCTGTGATTCTGAAATTGCTGAGCCATGAAGGTTCCAGTTATGTTTAGAACACTAAAGATGGTTTATCTTTTACACATTATAATTCTGAAAGTTTTGGCATTATTGGCAATTGCCATAGCATCAAAATTTTTAATTCTGGGTTCATGTATTTCTGGATGATAGCAGAGTCTTTGCAGGATGATCTCTTTGCTTGTTTTTCACATAGAAATAACTAATATATTTTATCATAGCACTACAATTTATATATGTGTATTTTTCTCTAGAGGAGGTAATGATTTTTGCAGCGATTATATTGAGGAGAAGGGAATAATCTCTAAATCAGAGATAATATCATTCCTTATGCAGAGCTTTTCTGCAGTAATGAATTTTATTTTCTGCGATAGATTGTGCATCCCTTTTGCTCTAAGCTGCCATCAGATCCATGAAACCTTTAATCTAGTGCCATTTTCTAGACAGCTCCTGAAGTAGTTCCAGCAGAGACAACTCCTGCAACAGCAGTGGCTTTCAAGAAAGCAAAGTATCTGTTCTGAAGTCACTTTTAATATTTTTCTTGAACTGTGGAAATGATAGTGCTTTACCAGCAGTTAAGTAAAAATCCTATCAAATATTCAAACTAGTGATTTACACTACAAAGAAGGGTGAAATTAAAGTAGGCATTTAGAATTGCTTATTTTACAATCTGCTTTTGGGGCATATGGAAAGTATTTGTTTGCCTCAGTTGTGTATGATCTTTTCTGGATACAAATGTGACCACCTTTGGATGGATGTAGAGGGTATAGCTTCTTGCTGAGTATACTGACAAGAGGACTAAAATGTTGTCAAAGTAAATGGATTTCAGAATACTCCCCGTGGCAGGTGGCATTAATGTTAAAAGGTGTGCAGCGTGTGATGTGGATTTATGTAGGCTTAAAATTATTCTAATAATGGAAAGTTGATTTCCAGAAATTGTGTGCAGTATTGAAAACATACTGCTTCACAGATGATAATAAGCAGTTTTGCAAAACATGCAATAATAGAGTTTATGTTCAGATAAACAGAACTTACAAGGTCTCTTGCCATAATGATGTTTGGTGGTTACTAAAGTGTTAAAGCTATTGTTCTAGAAGCAAAGTTGTTTGGCCTCTTATTTAGTTAACAAACAACCCTAAGAATCAAAAAATATGATAATCAGTAACATTTAAAAGATCTTTCAAAAAAATCTAGCCAAGACCAAAAACCAAAGAGAGCAGGCAGCAATGTACAGAAACAGTGTAATGAAACAGTGACTGCCTTCTATCCTGAGCAGAGACTGAATAAATTGTATGGCTTCCTCTTCTCTAAAACAAGGGTGGAAACTCTGGGGAAGGTTGGTTGAGTAAGATGGTCAGAAGATCACTGCATTGAAAGTGAAAAAGAATATAGGGAAGACAGAAAGAGTGCATATTTAATAAAAAATGGTGACTTTTTGCAGAGTTGGTCAAAGTATCAATGGTTAAGACATTCTTTACTTGGTTGTACTTGAGTTTCAGATGAGAAGAACTATAATTGCTCATCTATAAACATAAATTCAACCTTACGTTTTACTGAATCCTGATGGAAAGACTGGCATGATTGGAGTGTTAAATTCAACAGTCACAGCCTCTTTATGAAAGATCAAGTGGGCATAAGTCAAGAAGGAGCACTCAAAACTAGTATTTCTTGTTGCTGTGTTGGTGACCTCTTGAAAGAAAACGAATATTTAAGAGGTTACTGTCAAATTAGAGAAATATGAAGCAAGTAATCAGTATAAAGTTATTTCCTGCTGTTTGCGGAAGACCATCAGACCACACTAGAAAAGAAGATGATGAACCCAGGATGTAGTTATGATACAAGGAGAAAATGAAGATGTAGGGTAGAAGACTTCAGTGTGGATGAAATATGTTAGAAATTTCAGCTTCTTGAACCAAAAAAAGGACTATTGAATATAGAGGTTTATGTTTAAATCAACACAATTTATAATTGTGAAATGTTTAAAATTACTCCATATCCAGACATTTACAGGCTGCCTTGATTATAAAAAACAAATGAATGACAAGCTAACTGGCTTACTGTCTGACACTTAATGAAAACAAAATTAAAAAGGAGAAATTGATAACAAGTGATGGAAATCAGAAGGTAGAAACATTTGGAACGTAACAAAGTCCTGAGCAAGCTGACTTGATTAGCGCTGCTCTAGGCAGAGATTTGTTCCAGGTGGCCTCAGGAGGTCCCGCCCCACCTAAATTATACTTTGATTCTAGGATGGTAAGAGAAAAGAGAATAGGAATAAGGCATGTTTAAATATATTGGGAACCAAAGGAAATCTAACAGTGATACTAGTTCATTGTTACGATGAAATAGTATTGTCAGTAGTGATGTATAAACAGTAGAAGTGTTGATTTAATATTCTTGTACTTTCTGTGTCTGTTTTAGGGGAACAGATGACAAAACAAGTGCTGTAAGCTTTTCCCCAGTAACCAGTGAGGATGATGCTTAGATATTTTAAAACAAGTTGTTCTAAATAATTTTGTATTTAAGTTTTCTCATAAAAATGGTTAAAGAACCTCATGACTGTCATGAATTTTAATGTGTTGGACCACTGAAGAACTTCAAAGGAGCTGGAAGGAAGCTAACACTGCTTAAGTGTTAAGTTAAAAGACTATAAAGGATAGTTTGAGTTGATACAGGCCGAAGTGAGTCCTACACAATGGGACACGTGATACAGGTTTTGACAAATAACGAGCCGACAGAGGGAAGAGAAAAATTACCCAAGTAAGTTTATGAAAAATTACCTCCTGCCAAACTTATCTTGCTTTGATGAAATTGTAATTTAAGTTGAGAAAAAAATAACACATTTTTGTAACTTTAGTTTCTACGTAATCTCTCATTAGGCATTTGCCTTGCAAAGGTGAGGGAATTATAAATAACAAGAACAAGTCACTAGCACAGAGGATTCTGATTAGTGAGAGAACAGCATGTCTTAATACATTTCATGTTCCTCTCTTCTGGATCTTACTCTTCTCTTCTGGAAAGCAATGCTTCTGAAAAGAGCTATAATCTTGGTAGATAGCTAGCCCATCATCACTGTGTGATACTGCACTCAACAAAACAGGATTATTGAATGGCTAAGCAGATAAATAGGGGAATTTTTAGAAGAAATTCTGTGTTCAGTTCTGATGCCCATATCAGAAGATATTCATAAACTCCAAAGATTTCAGAGAACAGCTGTGCAAACAGAAAAAACAGTAGTAAAAAGATCTCCTTACAAGGAGAAATTCTAAGAATTCTGTTCAGACCCCCAGACAGATGATGGTGAAATTTTGTCACCTGAACTACATAAAAACTTTTGATAACCATTTCAGATGACAAAGAAAAATATCAAGAATAATGAAAAGTGGAAGCTAGACAAAGTAAGGCTGTAGAACTAAGGTGTACATTTTTAACAGCAGAGGTATTTTATAGAACAATTTATTGAAGCTTTCATTCAATTCTACCTTACTAGCAAGTCAAGAGCAAATGTTTTTCCAAAGCTATGCTGTAGGTTAAAGAAAATGCAGTTCAGGGCAGTCCTTTCGCATGTCATGCCTATGAGGTCATCCTAGATCCTCAGAATTATTCTGTTTAGCCTTATCTACAAGTCAGCTGAACACAGATGTTTTTACAGGAAAATTGAAGTGTTATCATTTATAGTCTGAAAGCACGGAAAAAGACATTAAAAAAAAAAACAAAGCAGAAAACCTTCCTTAGATAACAGAGAAAACTACTTATTGCGTGAAATTGAGGAAAAAGTATTAGAAGGAAATTATTCATCTGAAAATTGCATGAAACAATGTTGTAGTGGATATTAACTGTTCATTATATACAAATAAAATAATCTGAAAAAAAAAAAAGAATTAGTATGGCTGCCCACGTTCTTTGCTCAGATCTTTTAAAAATTTGTTAGAATTTTTTTGGTCAGAAATCCACAATGAAAAAAATTGAATGACTCTGTCCTGGTTTTTGCGGACCGTCTAGAGGCAGGCAAATGTCTTTCAGTAAAGAGACAATAATTGGCCTTTTTAGGAAACAGAATATTTTTTCTTTTCCACTGGAAAACTTTTTCAAGTGAATCTGTTTTCTGGGGGAAGATACGAAGGAAATAATATTCCAAATCACATTACTTTGCAGCGAGAGGAAGGAATTACATACATTTACTTTTTATTTTGCTCTTAAATTAAAAAGAAATAATCCTATTAAATGTTTGAACACCAGTTCCTTAAATCACATAAAAAGGTAGACTCAATTTTCATAATTAGTAATTTTCTAGCTTTTTGTATTGTGAAGAAAAGTTTCTCAATATGCCTCAAGACATCAGAGATGTAACAGGTTCTTTTGCAGCTATGAAGACATGGAAGTACTCTCTCAGGAAAATTGTCCTTGTGCTTTTCAACTGCATCTGGGCCTAGCTGGCAGAGACTAAGGCAATACCTACATTAGTATTTTAGTTCAGATCTGGAGTGTGGTTTTGAAATAAATCCTACTATTGTCCCCACCTACCATGCTTTGGTTCTTACCAAGGGGAGGTGTTGGAGTGCATGACGTAGCTTCCACAAGGAAGAACCAAGAGCCATCTGTGCTCCAGGGACACAACTAACTCTTCTTCCTCCAGAAACTGATGCTCGCCTACAGAACCAGTGGAGAGCTCATCTGTACGATGTGGTGGACGCTGGGTCCTCAGCAGTAACTCTTGCGCTAGGCAGATCAGCTCTTCTCTGTTTGCACTGCTCACTGATGTTCATACAGCCTAACAGAACTGCAAGCATGCAGTGGATCCTTCTCCCCTTTCTGTGGCAGGAGCAGCAGAAACTACTGAGGAGGAAAGTAGGATGTCTTCTGCTGTTGTCTGTACCTGGTAGATATTGTTCCTGTATAGCTGTTGGACTTCTTTGTTTTTCGCCCCTGCATCTTTACAAGCCTGAAGAGTCATCTTGCAGCCAGAATCCTGAATATTCACAGGGCTGGGACAAGAAACCATATGGGTGCATTTATCACACAGAGTGTATCCCATTGTGTATCCGAGGTCTTCCACACTCTTACTCTGGGCCTTCCAAACTTTTATTGTAACTGCTGTTTTCTAGAAGTTGGAAATAATTTATTTGCGGAGTCCAAAATCTTCTGGTCAGAAGAAGCAACTGTGACATTTAGTTTGACATTCAATTAAAACTCGGGCCAAAATTTTTCATCTAGCATACATCTTTGTGCAGCCTAGTAATTTATGGCTAAGCTAGACCATATGTTTATAAAAGACATCCATTTTTGATTTAAAATGTTCTACAGAGAATCCAGCATACCCTTAAGTGAGGTGTTCCATTGATTAATTGCACGGACTTTTATAATATTTCCAGTCAGACTTTGCTTCGCTTCGGTCTCCAGTCATTCGTCTATGTGCCTTTGTCTGTCAAGGAGCTGCTTGTCACTGAAAAATCTTTTAATACGTAGGTACTTACAAGCTGAGACTTTGCTGCCCTTGGGAAAATAGTTCAGTAAAAGCGACATGCATTTTCAAAATCCTTTAAAAGAAAACAGAATTTAAAACATCTTATAGGGGAATAAGAAGGAAAGGAGAGGTACTTTTTTTTTGTTCTTTCTATATAGTGTAGTTATACAGAGCTTGCAAGAGATGGAGAGAGCTTTTTTTTATCAAACCATGGCCGTGAGTTGAAACGAAGAAAGCCTGGAATAGCATTCCTTTTTGTTACCTCACAGTTTTCATCATTTTCAGAGAGGTATTATATGGTTATTTTTTATTTTTTTTATAGCGGTTGTGTATCAGAAAGTCATTCCTATTGCAGTTGCTATTAACTAAGGCTCTTTTTTTTTTTCCCCACAAATGATAAAATTAGAAATATCTAATGGGAAGTGTAGAGAAGGTGTAGCCAGGCTCTCCAGCTAGAGGTGTACAATGGTAGGACAAGAGGCGATGGGCATGAGTTGCAACACAGTTAGATATAAAGAAATTGATTTTATTTTTCACCATAAGAATGATCATAGACTGGAACAAGTTCCCAGAGTTTTTTGGATCTTTGTCCATAGTGATGCTCAAAATTTAACTGTATGCATCCCTGGGCCAGCTCATCTAGAAAACCCCGCTTAGAGCGGGAAGTTGACCTGGATGAACTGCAGGGGTCCCTTCAACCCTGATTTCTTCTTTGGTTCTGTGAAGTAACACCACAAATGTAGTTACACAAGTGTTTCAGCCTTTCTCTCATTGAGGGAACCTGACAAGGGCTCCCTCCTCCACCTGATTGAGGATATGTGTGAAGCTTGTTGAAAACTGCTGTCTTGGAGGTTTGGAAGACAACCCCACAAACAAGTGGCTGGACCCATGAAGCTCCATTTCCTTAGTCAAGTAGACCCGAAATAGAGAACAGGTCCATATTTAACCATATCACCTAGGCACATGCTGCACGTGAAGCACTGCATTATTGAACTGCTAGTCTAAGGTAGCAGCTTTGTTGATGTGCAACAAAAAAAAAAGTTATAATTAGGTCAAAGATTTGAACTACCCCCATTCTGTATTGCTGGTTACTAAATCTCAATGTCACAACTTGAGCTTTTGACCGACAGTCATGTTTGGGTAGGTGGTGACGCCTAAAATTAATTCCACTTTTTTTTTTTTTGTAATGAGTAAATTGAGGCATGGCGTTTACATTTATTGAAAATTACACAGAAAGACACAATCAGAAAACAGAACTCATTTTTATTCACTTGCAGTTTGTCTCCCAGTTCTCTAGCCATCACAAAATACTGCCTCTGTCAGACAAGCTAGTGTACAAGCAATGCAAACTAATAGCTAGAAGAAAAATGAATCTCTCATTTTAGCACAGTGTATTGCGTCACAAAATTTAAACAAGTATTATTCTATTACCTAATTCATTCCTTTTATTCAAACAAAAGATGTGCCTGTCTTTGTAATTTTTCTATAAATAAACCGTGAAATCTAGAAATTTTTAAATCAGGGAACCCAGGCTGTCAGCATTCAATTCAAAAATGTCTCTAATATTGTACTCTTTGATATGCATTTGATAAAAATAAACTTGTTACATAAGGTCCTGATTCAGCAATGAAATTAACTATATGCTTAACTTTTAGGCATATGAGTGAACCCAATAGTATTCAGTAAGTACACATATGTAGGAATTCAAAATTATTGATTGTCAGAAGTCATTGTTAGGAAAATAACTGCATTTCAGCTCTACTGATCATGAACAATATGTCTGGTGGATTGGTTGGTTTGATTGCTTGTTTTAGCAAGGTCAAATATTTCTGTTGTTATGTTACTATAATAAACTTATTTTCAACAAAATTTTCAGCTACTTGGGTAACAGCAGTGGTCAGATAATCAAGGTACTTGATCAAATATGCTTACTAAAAAACCCAACACAATTCAACTGTTTTAATTCCATGACCTCTTTCTTTTCCTTTGTGCTCTCTGTCCATGGGCAATTAAAAATTATGTTTTTCTTAATTATTGCTATATTCCCCTTTTCTCTTCCTGTGGTTTACCCTCAGTCTTCTCAAGATTTCTGTGACTAAAACTAAATCAGTACGCTCATTTAAATTCTCATCTTTGTCCTTTTCACATTATTATTACCATCATTAACATCTTTCTTGTACACAGTATTTGCTTGTTTGTGTGTAGGAACAAAGCAGTGGTGATTTTTTTCTCAGAGATGTTTTTATGGGTGGTTTTTTTTTTTTTTTAGTAGTCCCAATTGAAAAAAATCTCAAAAAATACTTACCAATTTCTAATACATTTTCTATATGGTGGGGTGTGTAGTTCTCTCTTCATTTTTTTTTTTTTTGTGGTTTGATTTTGTACAAATCCACTTGGAGCATCACAAAAAGAGAAGTTAAAGACTGTATGCTGGTTATACACAAATACATTGGGGGGAGGGTAACAGTGGTGTTGCTTTTTGTTTTGTGTTTACACAGAATGATATTCCAGCTCTTTAACTAGGAAATATTTTGAGTTGAATGATGATGTGCTTTCATAAACAAACTGGTCAGAGTATGGTAATGCATATGTGGTTTGAAGGTCTTGCAAACAATTTATGAAGTTTTCCATACAAATAGTTTGAAACATAGCTGAAGTAGTTTGTATTCTGCTGCACAATGGCATCAAATTCTCTCATAGCAACTTCTGTATTTTACAGTAGCAGCCTTTAAATTCCATGACAGTATAAATTTATTGTATTGCGAAGTAATACACTTCTTTTTCCTCACTTCTGGCTCCTGCAAAGACACAAACTGTGAGTCATAGCTGAAAATAGTCAACAAATTTTATGTCAGATTAGTATTTTCAACAATTACTTTTATGTGCTTTCCAAGCAGTATGGCCACATATCTTGGGCTTTGATCACTGAGATCACACACAGTCCCTGGCTGAACCTGCTTTTTCCAGTGTGGCAGAGAACCGACTAAGCTTGAAGCCTGTTAATGCAGCTTTTCTTCATAATTTCCACAAGTCTGTACTACTGCTCTGTTCATTAGATTGTTTTGAGTCTGTGGTGCAAAGTGCAATGTAAGAATCTCTGTAGAAGAGAGAGCTAAGTTGTGTGCCAGAAGTTTTTGGTCCATGTTTCCAACTCTTCCTCTTAGCTCTGCAAACCTAAAAACACGAGTTTGCTGCCCATCTTTTTGAACCATTCACAATAATCTAGTTAGAAGTGCTCAACGGGCAAATCTTCAAGAGTCAGCTGCAGAAAGGAATGCCTGATTGCTTTCTCTACATGAATGGGGAAGATAAAACATTATCTTTTAGCTCATGCAACTTTTTGGTATAATTATGTTGAAAATGAGAAAATTTGTCATTAGCAGAGTAATGATGCTTTGGACTAATCT
Source organism: Opisthocomus hoazin (assembly GCF_030867145.1). NCBI lineage: Eukaryota > Metazoa > Chordata > Aves > Opisthocomiformes > Opisthocomidae > Opisthocomus > Opisthocomus hoazin. Next base: position 72,073,155 of record NC_134416.1, on the reverse strand, counting down.
CTTAATAAGAGTAGTCAGAACTGTAAATAGCAAGGGACTAGATTCTAACTTGAGAGGTCCTGTTTGGTCTATGTTCTAGCCAAGCAGTGAAATCAGAAATTACCAAGTTGACATAATAAAGGTAGAAAGAGACAAGGAGAGAAAAGGCACCATACAGAGCTGTGCAGAGCACAGGTATTAAATTTATGCTACACATTTAGTCTCTTCACTGCTATTCACCAGCTCAAGTGTGTTTACACCAATGCACGTAGCATGGGCAATAAACAGGAGGAGCTGGAAGCCATTATACAGCAGGACGGCTACGATTTGGTCGCCATCACAGAAACGTGGTGGGACAACTCGCATGACTGGCATGATGTCATAAGTGGCTACAGACTCTTTAGGAAAGACAGACCAACAAGGAGAGGTGGGGGAGTTGCTCTGTATGTGAGGGAGCAACTGGAATGCATTGAGCTTGGCCTGGGGGCAAATGAGGAACCAGTTGAAAGCTTGTGGGTTAGAATTAAGGGACAGGCTCATAAGGGTGACATTATGGTGGGTGTGTACTACAGGCCACCTGACCAGGAGGAGGAGGTTGATGAGGCCTTCTACAGGCAGCTGCAAGCAGCCTCACAGTCACAGGCCCTGGTTCTCATGGGGGACTTCAACCACCCTGACATCAGCTGGGAAGACCCTACAGCTAGGCAGGCGCAATCCAGGAGGTTCCTACAGAGCATCGATGATAACTTTCTGATGCAAGTGGTGGAGGAACCAACAAGGAAAGGCGCGCTGCTGGACCTTGTGTTAACAAACAAGGAGGGACTGGTGGAGGATGTGAAGGTCGGAGGCAGACTCGGCTGCAGTGACCATGAAATGGTCAAGTTCAGGATCCTGCATGGAGGAAGCAGGGCGATAAGCAGGATCAAAACCCTGGACCTCAGGAGGGCTGACTTTGCCCTCTTCAAGGAGCTACTGGGAGGAATCCCGTGGGCCAGGGCTCTCGAAGGCAGGGGGGTCCATGAGTGCTGGTCGCTCTTTAAACGACATTTCCTCCATGCTCAAGAGCAATGCATCCCCCTGAGAAAGAAATCGAGCAAAGGAGGCAGGAAACCTGCATGGTTAAACAAGGAGCTTCTAGCGGAGATCAGGTGGAAGAGAAAGGTCCATGGAATGTGGAAAGAGGGACAGGCCACTTGGGAAGAGTACAGAAACATGGTGAGAGCATGCAGGGATGCGACGAGGAAGGCCAAGGCTCACCTGGAACTGAAGCTGGCAAGGGATGTCAAAAACAACAAGAAGGGCTTCTGCAACTACATCAGCAGCAAAAGGAAGGCTAGGGACAACGTGGGGCCGCTGCTGAATGAGGCGGGTGTCCTGGTGACGGAGGATGCGGAGAAGGCAGAGCTACTGAATGCCTTCTTTGCTTCAGTCTTCGGTGCTAAGACTGGCCCTCAGGAATCCCAGGCCCCGGAGGTAAGGGAAGAAGCCTACAGAGAGGATGACTTTCCCTTGGTCGAGGAGGACTGTGTGAGGGATCGCTTAAGCGATCTGGATGTCCACAAATCCATGGGCCCCGATGGAATGCACCCACAAGTGCTGAGACAGCTGGCGGATGTCATTGCTGAGCCACTCTCCGTCATGTTTGAGAGGTCTTGGAGGACAGGAGAGGTGCCCGAGGACTGGAGAAAGGCCAATTTCACTCCAATCTTCAAAAAGGGCAAGAAGCAGGACCCAGGGAACTACAGGCCGGTCAGCCTCACCTCCATCCCGGGAAAGGTGATGGAGCAGCTTATCCTGGAGGCCATCATGAAGCAAGTGGAAGAAAAGAAGGTTATCAGGATTAGTCAGCATGGATTCACCAAGGGGAAATCATGCCTGACCAATCTGATAGCTTTCTACGATGAAATGACTGGCTGGGTAGACGAAGGGAGAGCCGTGGATGTTGTCTACCTCGACTTCGGCAAGGCTTTCGACACAATCTCCATTGATATCCTCCTAGGGAAGCTGAGGAAGTGTGGGTTTGATGAGTGGTCGGTGAAGTGGATAGAGAACTGGCTGAATGGCAGAACTCAGAGGGTTGTCGTCAGCGGCGCTGAGTGTAGTTGGAGGCCGGTAACTAGTGGTGTCGCTCAGGGGTCAGTACTGGAGTACTGGGCCCAGTCTTGTTTAATTTCTTCATCAATGTCCTGGATGAAGAGTTAGAATGTACCCTCAGCAAGTTTGCTGATGACACCAAACTGGGAGGTGTGGTAGACACACCAGAAGGCTGTGCTGCCATTCAGCGTGACCTGGATAGGCTGGAAAGTTGGTCAGAGAGGAACCTGATGAGGTTCAACAAAGCCAAATGCAGGGTCCTGCACCTGGGGAGGAACAACCATGCATGCATTAGTATAGGCTTGGGGTGGACCTGCTGGAGAGCAGCTCTGCGGAGAGGGACCTGGGTGTCCTGGTGGATGACAGGTTAAACATGAGCCAGCAGTGTGCCCTGGCTGCCAAGAAGGCCAATGGCATCCTGGGGTGCATCAAGAAGAGTGTGGCCAGCAGGACGAGGGAGGTTCTCCTTCCCCTCTACACTGCCCTGGTGAGGCCTCATCTGGAGTACTGTGTCCAGTTCTGGGCTCCCCAGTTCAAGAAAGATGAAGAGCTACTGGAGAGAGTCCAGCGGAGGGCTACAAGGATGATGAGGGGACTGGAACATCTCTCCTACGAGGAGAGGCTGAGGGAGCTGGGCTTGTTCAGCCTGAAGAAGAGAAGGCTGCGAGGGGACCTAATAAATGCTTATAAATATCCGAAGGGTGGGTGTCAGGAGGATGGGGCCAAGCTCTTTTCAGTGGTGCCCAGTGACAGGACAAGGGGCAATGGGCACAAACTGAGGCACAGGAAGTTCCGTCTGAACATGAGGAAGAACTTCTTCCCTCTGAGGGTGACGGAGCACTGGAACAGGCTGCCCAGGGAGGTTGTGGAGTCTCCTTCTCTGGAGATATTCAAGACCCGCCTGGACAAGATCCTGTGCAGCCTGCTGTAGGTGACCCTGCTTCGGCAGGAGGGTTGGACTAGATGACCCACAGAGGTCCCTTCCAACCCCTACTATTCTGTGATTCTGTGGTTCTGTGATTTAGCTTTCTTGTTGCCTGTTGATTTTAGTGTGTGAGTACAGGGAGGACAGGAATAAGGTACCTGCTGAGCTATAGTCTAACATAGTGGGACTTAATATTTTTATGAAAGAAGAAATTCTGGTGTATCGTTCTGTGACAGATGATGAATTGTTAAAGGAAGTTCTTGTGACCTGTAAAACAAGAATACCTTTTTTTCATACTGAAGCCCATGCTAAAAGTACCTTCTTGAGCATTTTATGCTTTTGGCCTTTTTCATAATGTTAATTTTTGTCTTTTCAAATATTTTCAAGCCTCTTTATAGCTCTTGGTGTCACTGCCTTTTCCATTGTGGATTATGGTAGGTTTTCCAAGTCTGATTTCCCTTGAACTTCACACACATACATGGGGTCTAGAATTTCTTCTGTAAAATGAAGTTACTGACATGTAACATAATGGTGTTGAAAGCTTACTTCATTGAAATAAATGTGATAAAATAGATCCTAACTTCATATACGTGTTGCATATCAAGTGTAAAGACTTGCAAAGACTCAGTATCAGTGAATTTGAAGTTATTTGGGTAGTCTTGGTAGGTGAACCGAACACATGCTTCTGTGGGTTTAGTAAAATAAGTGCAAGAAAATACAGAAGAAAGAAGGTGAGTTTACTTCTAATTCCAGCACGGGTGAAACTACTGGATTATCTGTGTACCTATGTTGCAGAAACTGTAGGAAGAATAGTTTGAGGACTCGAATATTACATGTATTAGAAGACCTTAAAATTTAATTTTATGAAAATGGTGCTGTAACTCTCTGGGAACATTTTGGCAAAGTTTTTCATGTTCTTTCTTCAATCTAGTTTCTTTGAGATCTAATAAAGATTTAGAGAGCTTGATTTGTGTGCAGGGAGTTGATTTATAATGTTACTGACCTCCTCTGACTTAGCAGACAAAACATAATGTGATCTCTTGCTCAGCTACAAAAATTCAGGCATGTACATGAGGAGACATCCTCTTTCTGTGCAAGGGCCAGCTGCAGCTTCCTGAGAGTTGTGGGAGCTTTGCTGTTACTGGAAGTCTTCTGAATGGTCTATACTAGGTGAAGCACAGGTGGTTGAGGTTGGTGTGGGAAAGTGTTGAACACCTTCTCTGGCCCGCCTGACACGAGGAGCCGGGTGTACAGGGACGGTCAGTGCTCCTCCGGGCCTCACACCCTACATGTCCTCTGTGTTAACCCTGTAGGGACTGTTTGCTACCATGTCACTGATGGATAGAGATGAAGATTTGAAGTTGGAAAGGGATGCTTCTGTGTGCTTGTCTGTTCCCAGTGCCTTTCTTTCACAACTGTTGAGACAGTAGGGAAGGCTCCTTGTGCTCCCTGTTGACAGTGCTAGGGGGCTTTTTAAATCCAAGTTACAGTGGTTATTCTCTGTATTACTTTCTAATGGTTACACGTGAAGAAAAAAACTGTCTAGATAGTTAACTGTCTTATACATGAGGACCTCACAAGCAGTGAAGTCTCTATTACGTAATCTGTAATGGGAAGATTTAAAAGTGTCTTATTTCCTCTGTCAGTTTTCAGCATCTGCCGTTAAAACAGCCACGTGGTAACTATTGCAGGAGGGTTAGGCAGGTATTGCTGCCCTTCTTACAGTGAAAGCAGAATACAAAAAGGACTTTGTTAGCAAGCAAGAGGACTATAAAAGGAAAAGCAACTTGCTAGAAAAACACTCAAAAAGATAATGGATTTACTTCCAAAGACGTTCAAGTGCATTTTAATGAGTTATATTACGATATATACCTTTACTGCAAATAAAATCCAGTCACAAAAATAGTATTACCTTCCTGCTGACTGCTTTGGTATCCAAGCTGTTTTACTGGTATTGATCATTTTTACCTTTTATTTGCTTTAATGGCAGTATATTTAGGATAAGCAGAGCAATAATTTTAAGGCTGACAAGCGACCACTGAAAGTTGTACAATTTCTTTCCACAAAGTTTCTAACTAATTTTTACTCATATAAGTGAAGTTAGAAGACGTTTCCCCTACTGAAAAATCTACTGCCCTTGTCAATAAGAAATACATGCTTAAAGAGATGCACAAATTTCTTACCAAATTTGTTTTGTCGCTGCAGATTACATCTATTACATAGAATGAGTTTCTGATAAACAAGCTTTGTCAGCTTCTTATTTGGAGCAGGTGACTATCCTTTTTGCATTGACTTCGCCTTTTCATGTTAGTTTCAATTGCTTAGATTTTTTAATTTTTCTTCAGAACAAGGCAGCGTGTGTATAAATAGGGTATTTTCATTTTTTGCTTTGTTGATTTTTTGCAGAGCAAGCTACAGAATGCATGTGGTTTATTAATAAGTGTCTGTTGCTCTGACTAGAGAAACACTTTGCCTGTTGTGGCATTTGTATCTCCTCTGAGAAAGTGACTGAAGGGACTATATATGAATTCTTCCCCCTCACCCCTGCTTTCAGTATTACTTTATGTGAATCTAATTTAATTTCAGTTATTTTACGAGAAATATTCTCACAGTATGTAACCAGGGATTTAGCTGGGGTGAGTCTTGAAATTAAAGGGCCAGTTATGGCAAGATATTGGTGAAGTTAATCTTTATTGATGTCTGTGTTTGAGAGTTTTTGAGTATATAGTTTCCATTCTTCCAGTTCAAGAGAGCAGAATACAATACACGTACTATGGTTCTTACTGTAAGGCTATTTAAAAACTTCTTGGAAAAATTAGATCTTTCTGTACACCCACAAAGTATAATGTACTTTTAAAAATGTTGTTAAAATTATTTGGATTTAAATAATTAGACATTAATCAAAGTAAGAAATAACACAGTGTATTATAATCAGCTAATTCTGATGGCCTTAGTCTAGCTCAAAGATTTTAGAAAGATTTCAATCATACCTGTTTTCTAAAAAGTACCATGTAAATACGAAATTTGGGTAAACAAAATCTATAGACTGAGGTGCTTATATGTTTATACATTTTCCATGTATGAAATTGTTAATATTGATTATGATTCTTCTATTTTCTTTTTCTAAAGGTAATCCAATTTTTACTTTGATAAAGTACATTTGTCTTTTTTATTCAGTTTTCAAGTGGTAGGTTATGTCACTCTAATTCAAACACCTTATTTGTTTTCAGTGCCATAGTTTGATATTTGTGGTGGAAGATTTCCATTTCTAATATCAAAGGGTACCAAAAGATATCCCGTTGACAATCAACACTTTCTTTCTTTACAAAAAAAATGAACCCTGCTTTTTGCTGTCATTCACTGTAATAATCAGTAAAACTTTGAAGTCAAGCATATTTTTAACTGAATGTCTAGTGAGGAACGTTTCATTTATCCTTGTTTCTCTGCCATACTTGGTTAAGATTTGCTTTCTGGAATGCCTTTAATTTCAGAGTCATAAAAAGATTTCTTTTTATCTGTCTGTCATTCAGTACCTCAGTATTTTGGAACTAAAACATGCCTGCAACCCCACAGCTTTCTTCATGGTAACATAATACGTCTGAAAGATGTCTGCAACTCATCTGTGTTAAAATACTTAGCTCAGTTTCTTCTTATTGCTTAATGAACAGTTGTCTGTGTTATTAAGCAGTGTTATTATTCTCTGACTTGTGCTGTCAGCACTGTCAAAAATGGATTTGATGTCAAATAATATAAAAGCCTTTTATTGCTGTGCCAGTGGCATAGCCCAGTATTACAGGATTTTGCAAAAGGGGCCTCAAACCCACACCTCCTTTTTTTTTTTCCCCAGTGTAAGTAATAACAATGTAAGTAATAACAGTTTTATTTCTGCTGCAAGTCATCTCATCACGTGTAACTGAGTATTCTGTATTATGCAGTTATCTTAGCTTGCCCCTGAAAACCAAGTGCATGTTATGCCTTCTCTACTCTTGCAAGTTCCAGACAAGAAGGTATTTTTGTTCGGAAAACCACATATTGTTTGACTTGATGGCCAGAGCACTGTAAACGTGTAATTTGTCTTATACTTTGCAAAAAATTTAAATGCCACTCTGTATTAGAACTTGGGACTGAACGCATCGTGATGAGAAGGCCACCTTCTACCTTTGTATGCAGCCTGTGAACCATCCACTTCCCCTTACCCACCACAGATATCCCAGTAAAGTGAGGAGAAAGTTCTTAAGCAGCTGAAATAATAATAATAAAAAAGCATAAATGTACTGTTGGTACATAAAGTAGATATCTCAGTGAGAATGAATGTCACAAAGAGCTGGAAAGCCAATTTTACAGCTGCTGTTTATTGTCTTTCTCTCTCTTTCCTGCCATTCTTAGCATTTTCTTTCCAGTTCATGCTCTGTTTCTCATTTAGTTTTTCCTTCTGTGTTTTATTGCTTTTGAGAACTCCCAGCTGATCCTCCTGAGCTTCAGTTCCACTTCCTCTCACAACTGCTTTCCAAAACAGGATCATTGAACAGTTAATGCTGGCACTTAAAATGAGTGAACAACTCAATTAGATTAACGGAGGGTAGGGAAATTCACGTCTCGGACTTTTATTCTCTGCCAACACAGGAAGACAAAAGAACATCAAACAGCCCCAGGTTCTGCCAGGCATAGCAGTGCAATGTATAATTGGGACCATAATGTCCGTGCCGGTGATGATGTCGCTGTTTTTTGCCTTTAGAGGATGAGGACATTTGCTGCTTGCTGGTGCAGAATTAAATGGAAGAAATGAGGGAATTTCACAAGTTTGACCTTTTAGATTTTGGGTGTGAACAGAAAAAGGGAACTATTTAAACCTTTCTGGGAGTAAAAGACAGTATCCCTTGTAATCTGCTTTGCAGATGTTCACTAATTCATCCATACCTATGGTTAGCTTCCGATGGATCAAGAATTTGCATTTTTGTTCCTGAGTAATACAGGCTATTGGAGAGAGAGCAGGGTCGTGGTGCTTGGTCTCAAAAGAGAAGACGACATCAATAAAATGATTTTTCTATTATTTAGTCAATGTGGTTGATACAGAAGGAAGGTGACTTTTCCAGTCAAGAAGTGTGGGTTTTCTTTGTTCTTTTCTAGTCTTCCTTATCAAGCTTCCTCTATTTCTGAAGGGTTTTGCAGCTGTACTGCTTATTCTTAAAGTTTTTCTTTTAAAGTTCTAATAGAAAGTTATTACTGAAGTGTTGGTACAATCCATTTATATATATATTTACATATATACATATATATAAAAAAGATATGTGTCTATATACACACACACACAAACATACTCTTCCTCCTCAGAAAAAATACTGTCAGGACCAGGATTTAAAAGGTGTTCCAGAGATGAGTCCCACTGCCACAGAGCAGAGGTCAACACCATTACCTTTAGCAGCTGGCAAGTTGCTAACTTGGTTTCAGTTCCCCTCCTTCCCCTGCCAAGTGATAATTTTCAGTGCTAGCTAGGACACGGGCATGGACTAGCCTTCCAGAGGTTTTGCACAGAATGTGATTTGCTCTTTCCATTGCTTCTTATTGGCAGAATAGAGATAAATTGCCCTGTTGAACTTCGGAGGTGAATTCTTACATTTGTCTGTTTACTGTTCTCTCTCTCTTATTCTTCCCTTTTGCTACCTTCCTTTAGTCCCTCCCTCAGTGAAGGACATGGCACAAGTTAGTTCTGCCTACAGCAGTCCCCCAAACATGCAAAGTCAGTTTATTGCCTGTTTTTATTTTTTATTTAGATGTCCTTTAATTCTGCAGCAAGGCAGAAGTTCAGAGACAGTAGGAATGTGCAACCTTAGCACAGGCTGTTATTTTGGCAAGTTGCCAAACACTGTTTGCTATCCAACCTTATCTCTCATTTGCTCAGAGCAGTTTGTAAATAATCTCCTCTGGGTTTAATTCTGGTTTTGAATCAAGAAGCTACTTCGATTTTGACTTAACTGTATTCTCTCTCACTTTAATCTGCAGAAATTTCAGAATCAGAGGTCCTGGAAAAGTGTTCCCCATTGGAATTTTTCAGAGTTTTTGTATATATATCTATAACTCTCTAATTTATTTTTTTTACAAGACAGGATGATTTGTGAGTCATTTAAAATTTCCCTTCCTACACCTTGTTAATTTCATTTTCAAAAGGTGCCATTGAAATTTGTTTGCAATAATAATTTCTCTGGCATAGTATTTCATTCTTAGGAGTACTTCTGCAGGTTTGCATCACTTTATAAAGCCTAAACAGACCTTAACAGACCTTTACATTAGAATTCCTACAAAGTGGTTTCTAATGGTTAGTTTGTTTTGCCTTCGATAAATTTCAAATGATAAATATTTGTCAGACATAAAGACAAATTTCTAGTATTAGATTCTCGGTAAGAAAATGGTTTCACTTTGCTTTAGTCACTGTTTAACAAAACATGTCACTGGTTAATCATCATGAAAGAAGCCTTCCAACCTGCTGCTGATGTTGCGATAACAGATATCCTGGGTTCTTTGTTAAACTCAAAACATTTCAATAGAGCTTTATACCTGGGACAATATTTAATTCCTCAGAGTAATTCTCTTGCCAGTCTTTCCACACACCAGTTTAGCATGGAATGAGGTTGTTAAAAAGTGATGTCGCTAATTTCTAATCCTAGTTTTCTTTCTGTAGACAGTGAAGAAAGAGAGAGCAAGAGACTGCCCTCTAGAGAACAAGATCAGCCCCAGAGTTAGGTGTTGTCTTCAAGAAGAGTCTTCCTCTTTCGGCTGCAGAAGGCGGCTACAAAAATTAAAATAGCTTGTGTAACTAGCCTATTTTTATAACTCATTAGGGAGGCTTAATTATATCAACATATATATATGTTGGAAAATTTTTCTGTGATATAAATTCACCTTCCATCTGCACAACCTTCTTTTCCTTATTTTTTAGCTATTTAGCTTCTAGTCAAAGTATCTTCTCTGTGACTGTCTCAATTAATGCGGGAATGTCACCGAAAACTATTTCCGAATTTGTTTTTGAGAAAAAAAGTAGAGTTCATTTGCATGGGAGGCAGTAAAACACTACATAGCCGCTTACTGCATGTTGTTCATTTTAAAAGGAATTTGCAAGGAGCTTGGCGCTCTTTCTAGCTTGCACACCCAATTGGTAGTATTTGGTTTAAAACAGACCCTGAAAGTACCACTTAAAATGAAAGCTGTTCGACACACATGCAGAACACCTGCCTTGTAGACCCATACTCAGTATTACTTGATAAAGATCAGCCGTTACTTGCACATAAAACCTGAATTTTTTACAATAAACTAGGTATGGTGTGTTCTTAACACAACTAAATTTCACATACATGCTTTCACTTGTTCTGTAGAAATACATGTCTGTGTAGTTGTTTACAAGCTTTAGTTTTCAATCACAGAATTTTTTGTTTTCCTGATTCACTTAAAATGATTAGTCTTTTAAATAAAATCACAGTTTTATCCTTTGTACCACAAAGTTGTGTTAAGTTTTCCCTTACTGAAATGAGTATGCTATAATATATGTTTTGAATTACTGCTCTGTTTATTTCCTGTATCAGAACCTACTCTTTAATAATGTATTAATTTTTTTTTTTTTTCTTGAAGAACTCAAGGAAATAAGTCTCTGTACTGTCATCAGGCGAGTCTTGTTTTGTCATCTGTGTGCTGATTCTTTAATATTTTTTTTCTAGTTTGTAGTTGAAAAAGGCTGGACTTTCTGGCTGAAAATGTAATTTCACAGAACTGCCACTTATTTATCTGCAATTGATAGTTGTTTCTTGCTTATGACTTTTATTCTCTGGAATGCTGCACTTACGGATGTTTCCATTCTTCTCCTACATTAAATAGTTTTAGTTTCATGTACGTTTTAAGCCCACTCTCTTCCTGCCCGGTAAAGTTTATTTCCAAAAGTAACCTCACTGTAATCAGATTCAATTTTGTCATAAATAAATTTAATTTGCAGTTAATCCACATCGATGTGGTTAGCTGCGTTTCTTAGTTGCTTACCATAACTCAGGGGTCTTATGGTGCAGCTGATTTCACATGAATAAAAGTGTGTTGTTTCCTGACTATGAACTTCCAAATATTGTTGAGTGAGTCACTCACAAATTTCAAACAGGCCATCAGTTTTTGGAGAGCAGACCGGAGAAACTTCTATTGTTGGAGCAAGAAGTTGTACTGAAATTAAATGGTTTATGAAACTGGAGAAATTCTGTAGGAGTTTTCGTGTGAGGTTTTTCTGATATGGGGTATTTTTTTAGAAAAACTGGCGATACAGTTTCAGGGACATCTGAATGGATGGACCAAAATCAGTAATTTAAACATTTTTATCAATAAGAAAATTCACTCTAATTTTGAAACTATTTTTGTTTTTATTCTTTTGTTGTATAGCCATGAAATGTAAAAAGTGGAAATTGAGATAAGACATTTCAGGTAGCCCAAAATAAAATTTTGTACTGGATTACAAACTTTGGTGTTCTGCAGTTATCCAGAACAAGCTCATCTTTTATAATTTGTACAGCAAGTTCTGTCACTCCATATTGCTGTTGTTTTCTATCAATTTACTGTTCCCCCTGGCATTAAATGGAAATCTGTCATGTTTCTTGGGAGGGGATAAGAGGATGTCACCTCAGCTATCCTGGAAAAAAATTGGAAGGTAGGAAAATTGTGCCTTTTGAGTTGAAAGATGTAAAAGGAAGTATTCTATTTGGAAGTGCTCTATTTCTGTCACTATGTAATTAGCACGCAGCACAAATGAATGTGGTTGAAAAGTGGACTTTATGTCTTTGTGCTAATCACAGTGCAGTCAGACTAACCAGTAACGTCACTTTGGTCACCTGCTGGGCAGTTATTCACTGACCTTAATGACTGCAATGAGAAAAACTGATTCTGTTTCAAAACCTAGCGTGCAGCTTATGAAAGTGAAATAATTTTGTCTTCAAACTGTTGGTTCAGTAAAGCGTAGTGAGTTACAGCTATTCTGTTTGAGGGTTTCTTTCATTTTAGGAGATAACTCAGAATTGGGAACTGTCATGGTTAAATGGAATTATTAGTTCCTCTGATGAAGTTTATGAATCTAGAGAAAAGTCTTGTTAGATACAAGTAATTTATAAAACTCACTGAATATGAAGATTCTGCCCTATGCTGCATTGCAGGAGTTGAGACAAGATATGATATTCATTTAGCTGTATCCGAAAGTGGCTGCGTGTTTCTCCAGCTTACTGTTACTTTACTAAAGTACCTACGGAACGCTGTGCTGCGTGTTTTCAGCTACTTACATCTGTTTCCTTACAAACTCTCTTCAAGTCTTTCCATTCTAATCTCTAGAAGTCTTGATGTGGATCATAGCATTAGGAAAATCTATTTCCATTCCTAACTTTTGTAGTGTTGGAGTAATGGACTCTTTTTCTCTGCTTTTAGCTTGTCCCTAAAGAAAATGGAGACTGCTTTAGTGTTTTTTGTTATCCATTTTAGGAGTTATTTTCTTACCAATTAACGGCTCCAGTTCCTCAAGTTAATCATCACACAAAACATCATGCCACTGTATTTTCTTGGGAATTTGTTGAAATTCTCCTTGCTCCCTCAGTAATGTTCACACGTTTCCTTCTTTTCTTCTCTGGGCATGGAATTTGCGTTATCCCACTATTGCTGATACTACACTTTGACCTGCTTTTGCTTGGGTGGCTATGCTGACCTTTTTCCATTCACAAACCTTTCTGCAGTAGATTTGGTAGGTTTTTTGTGTATTTTTAGTTCCAAGTTAGTTTGCTACATCTAGACCAGTTCAATTTTTTTTTTAGAGTGCACCACAGTGGAAGATAATTAAGCCCATTGTGAGAAGAGTAATTTCAGTCAGTACATACTGTGTCATACATACTACTTGCATCAGTAGTTTAATTTTGATATTTTATAGTTGCTGAGTAATTAATTTTACAATCTCAGAATATAATGTGTAGTTCTGATTTCCATATTTGAAGGAAATGTAAACAACAAAAATTCACCAAAATTCCCTAAGATAATTACTTCAGGTTGCCTGGGCCAGGTTAGAGTATCTAGAACCAGGTTTTAGAAATTCATGATTAAAAATATGAAGTTATGAAAGGTGCTACTAAATTGTAACCTTCTGTATGGATCAGGCACTTCTATTAAACCATATGGTGGGGAGACATGGTCAAATTTCCACAGAAGAGGAGTCTAGTATGTTTGTTGTGCTTATTTTTTCAATATTTTAATTTTATAGTGAACAGGAATGGGAGGATGTTTAGACTATACATTTGGTCAGATGAAGATTATTCCTTTCATATTAGAGATATCCTTTTACGTCTCACATGGTAAGATACAGCAAACAGAAGAAAATATATTATGATACAAGAACAACATACCAGACATTTGCATTTTCTATAGATAATTAACAGAAAGAATTGACAACACTTCCATTTTCTATTTCAGCTGTTTTTAAGAGTTCGTTTATAAGGAGCTTTCTGTCCCATTTGTCTGACAGATACTGACATCTGAATCTTGATGCAATCGGCATCTTCTCCTCTTACTAAATCATTCATGAATGTTGCACTACTTTTAGTCTCTTTATTCTGTCAATGACTTTGTGGTAAAAATAGAAATAGAGCTTTGTGGTTTCAGTGATTTGATGCATTTGTCGCTGATGCAGATCATTAGCTTTTTTAAATGCGGAAATCATGGACAGTAATTTTACAGCCTTAAGTCTTTTAATCTTTTGGTAGTGTTCATGCTCTGATTTTAAAGAAATAACTTCTTCATTACTTTTTGGTACTGAATGGGATCAGGAGAATAATTTGTGATTATACTTAGCAATAAGAACTTAATGCTTGAAGATGTGTGCTATGTAAGATCTACTGGGGTAAATGTTGGGGAAAATGTCAACCAGAAGAAAATGTGTTGCTGCAAGTAAGCCTGTTGTGGTGCGCAAATGTTTCTGCAGAACTACTGAAGGCAGAAAACCACAGGGAGAATGGCAGTGCATGCATCTTTATTCAAAACAAACAAACAAAACGGTGGCTAAAAAGCAAACTGTTTGTATTAGGAACAGTGAATCAGTGTTCTTTCCTAACCTGAATCAGGCTGAGGAGTTGAAGAAAAAAAGCCCTCATCTGTATCAAACATTTCTGACATTCAGGAAAGCCTTTTGGGCCATGAAATTCTCCATGACAAATATGGCACATCTTGTGTTTTGTTTTTTTTTTTTTTTAGAGAGGTTTGCTGCACTCCTGGGGCTTTGTATTGAATTTGTGCAAGAATTGCACCAGTCTTAAAAATTTGCTCTAGGATGTTTTAGCAGCTATTACCTTCAAGTTACTTGATAAAAGTAAGTAGATAAAGACAGCAACAGATAGACATCTACCAAATAACTTTAGAGTGTGACAATATGTAAAGTTTAGTTTGAGGTCAGTTAGCTTTCAGATATCAAAACTATTTCATCTTTTCCCATTGTTGAACCATTTACCGTGATTGTGTGGAAATTTGAACATATTTGGTGTTAAATCTATGTTTAGTTCTAAATGAGTTTAAAATGCAAGTCAAGAAATGAAAATGCTTACACAGTAAGAAAAAAGGAATTTAGATTAGGTTGCAGGTTTTTGCTCTTGAAGAACAGGCAGCTGCTCCTTAGTGATTTTTCTTTTTATAGAATTGAAAGAGAAGAGAAGAGCAAACTCCAATGGAAAAACCTTAATTTGAATGGTATGAGTGTGTCTTTCACAGCAGAGGAAGCAAATTGTTATGTGAACTGTGTTTATTTTACATTTTTTGATGAGAACTTGCCCTTCATTTGAAATTCTGTAGAATGTTAAAGCAACAACTTATCTCCTACAGAAAAGGCTATAACAAGTGACAGTAGCCACTTATTTCTGGGTTCAAAAGATCTGATCTACTCTGGGCGATGGAAGGGCTCCACTTGGATTTGGATTAGGCCTTTGCATAGTAACTGGGAGTGGGAGGCCCACGTTATAGAGTGCTTCTGGAAGGAACTTAAATAACCACAAGGACGTGGCTGAAAGACAGCAGCACTGTTGTCTTGTGGAAACTTCTCTCTCTCCAGTTTTCTTTGTGTTGAGGGGCTGTATCTCACAGCTGTAATGATATTTTGTGCTGTAAGATGAGGTACTGGAAAAAAAGACAAAGACGAAGAGCAGTGGAATGCCACAACATCTGCCAAAATTTTACTTCAAGTGTTTGATGTTGGACTGTATAATTTATTTTATTTTCCTGTGGAAGTGTAAAAGCATGGGAGAAAGGGCATATAAGCAACGGTCTTTTTTGCTTTTTTTTTTTTTATTTTTTTTAACTTGCATGCTTGAAAGTTTGGCTCTCTAAATACATATTGGAAGCTTTCATCTGGAGAATCTAGAGAACTGTTGTCCTATTCTCACTTTACCTGGGGGGGGAGGATATCCACTTTCTTTTTTACCATCTTCTCCACTGTCATTTCTGTTTTCATAACTTCTTTGCAAACTCATTTGTGTCTCTCACTGGTTTCTTTAGTGTCACATTATGGGAATCATTCCATGATTTTGATAATTTCTGGCACCCTTCTGCTGTTCCTACTTTGTTTCTACCGTCTCATTTCTGAAGTGGAGCATGCAAAAGAGAACTGGAAACAGTCAGTGTTCTAGGCAAGGTGACATCATGGATGTAAATCCACTGCCATAAGGATATCTTCTGTTTTGTGCTATGGTCTTTTTCTAGAAATTCTTAATATTCTGTTGAAATGTTTGACTGCCATTAAACATTAACTTGATGTCTGCAGAGGCCTACCTATCATAACCACATGAGGATTAGTGTTTTAGAGTGCAACTTTTTATACACCTTATTGGAGCTGCAGGTTTTGTTTGGTTTTACCACATGGAAGTGGCTTCCCACGCACAAATACTATGAATGTACAGATATACAGTACTTAATGTGTCCACCTTAAGCTTGCTCATCTGCCTGTAGAACATAAAAAAGCTTCTGGCACAGTTTCATGTCTTATGTGAACAGAGAAATCTGCAGGGGCTATTTATCATTTTCACAAATTCTTGAGACCTGAAAATACTGACATGAAAACATTTTAAAGGTAGTTTATGATGAAATACTGCATTTTTAATTTGTTAACAAATAAGGTAGCAAAACCCCCAAATCTGATATAGATCATCTCTGCAACTAAAAGGCAGTTACTAGCGCAGATGTTCTCACCTGTTACAGTCTTCATTCTGAAGGTGACAGCTGAAAACTATGTGTAACTTTGAATATGTGTTAATAACAACTGAGAGACTAAAATGTAATTATTGCAGATTATTATACTATCAGCTGTGTAGCTGTGAGGCATAGGCTGAATATTTTGCCACGTTCATTTAGAAGAAGATAAAAGTAGCACTGCAGAACCAAGTAAGTTAAATGAGAATTTAAATCACTGCAATAGAAGTAGCAATTGTAAAGTCATCTCTGACTGAGCCAGCAAGACGTGTTTCAAGGCTAGCAAAGCGTTATTTTTCTGGACCTAGGTCACCAAAGGTGGTGGTGTGGATGAGATTTGAAGTGAGTGTTTGGCCTGTCAGGCATGTGTTTTATTCCTTAATGCTTCCTGAGAAGTCACAAGAAATATAGTGTCATGGCAAATGGAGCAGAAGAAAATGATCTTCCCACCATGCTACCAACACTATGCCTTTGCATTTGTCTTGGTGCTAGAGGTACTCTTCATTCTCTTATCCAGTGTTTAACCAGTACTCCAACTAGCATGGGAAATATATTCAATTTGATACATTTTTAATTGCAAATAGTTCTTGCGGGGCTGCAGCACCTTCTGTTTTTAGATATAAGCCACAGAGCAGTGACATGGTCAGTTGACTTCTGTTCCAGAGAAGAAATCGGTTACAGTGATCGTTGATCCACCCTTTTATAGTAAGCATTTGTTTTATAGCATTGTTAAGACTTTTACCCTGTAAAGCTACCCACTACTCCTGCAATTGTTTCTCTGATCAAGCAACTGGAGTCACAGGAGACTGCAAGGTTTAAAAGCTCAAAAGAGAGAATTTAAAAATTGATTAGAACTCCAAAGCTTTAGCCATGTGTCAGATGACATTTCTTATATTACCTATGTTTGACTAAATTGATTCTGATAAAATAAGGGTTCAGCTGTAGTGAATTAACTGAAAACACTGCCTAGAAGGTCTTTATGAGCAAAGCAATCTACACATTTCTGTTATCCAGCCAGGCTAAACCACAACAATCGTTTAGACTTGCCTCCTGTGTAACATAAACTGTGTAATCCAGTAATCCTCATAACACATCTATATAGCTTTTGATTAAAGAATGTACATACTTCCTACCTACTGATTTATAAACTGAGACCAGTTAAATAATTAGCCTTCTCATCAGTATGAGTAAGTTTCTGACATGTTGCTGTAGGGTTAGCATCTAACTCCAGTCACTTTTATGGGAGTCATACACTAGTTGAGGCTGGAAGGCACGTCTGTAGATTGTCTAGTCCAACCCATCTGCTCAAGCAGGGCCACCTAGAGCCAGGTTCCTAGGACCATGTCCAGACAGCTTTGGAGTAATCTCCAAGGATGGAGATTCTACAATCTCTCTGGGTAGCATGTGCCAGTGCTTAGTCACCCTCATAGTAAAAAAAAGTTTTTCCTTATGTTCAGATGGAGTCTCTTGTGGTTCCATTTGTGTGGATTGCCCCTTGTCCTGTCACTGGGCACCACCAAGAACAGTCTGGCTCTCCCTTTGTGCCTTTCCATCAGATATTTATATGCACTGATAAGTTCCCCCCTTGAGCCTGCTATTCTTCAGGCTGCAGAGTCCCAGGTCTCTCAGTCTTTGCTCACAGGAGCAGATGCTCCAGTCCCCTAGTTGTCTTTGTTGCCTTTGCTGGACTCATTCCACAGAGTCCATATCTTTCTTGCAGCCCAGTTTCTTCAGAAACGTTTATTTATTTTCACTCTCTTGTCATTTAAATGGAATATTCTCATGAGTCTTCTTTCAATTTTCTATTTCCTTATTGCAAACACAATTCTAGAATCTGTACTAGTTTTACTCTTATACTGACTGATGTATAAAGTTGGAGTCTCCTTTCTACGATTCTGCAAATGCACATCAATTAAAATGGAAAAGTACTGGTCTTAAAATTGGGGTGGACTAGTTATGGCTTCATGTCAGCCAAGCCACAGAAATCCAGACTTGAAACTCAAAGTGTCTTTTATTTGCTGTAAACAAAGAAATTTGACAACTCCACCCACCTAAAGGCAACTGAAAGAGAGCAAGACTGTCCTATATAAGATGAGGCAGCAGTGCTTTATTTTGTCAGAGAATACCAGATTGCTTTACCTAAAGAATACCTTTCTGAATCCCCTCCACTCTTTAAACTGTGACCCAGAAAACAGCACCCATACCCCTCACCAATGGCACCAACAATCCTCCCTGCTTCCAGTTCCCTCTGTTAGTGCTCATTCATATTACATACCTGGGTATTGCTGCCTGGGTCCAATGCATGGACTTTCAGCTCAAAGATTTTAATTTGTGTTTAAAACTCAATAAAACTTTGTGATTCAAAATACCATTAAAAGCAACCACTGAACAGAATTTTAGTTTTTTTGGAAATATTGTTTGTTTAAAGCATGAGTACAATTTTACATTCTTCAGAGAAGAATAAAGGAAAACCCTAAATACAACTCATGCAACTCCATAAATTTCAGGCCATAATATGGTGCTAGCTGGGGAGAATTTAAAAACAAAGAAAAGCTTGATATATTGTCTGGTTTTCAGTTTCTGCCATTGTCTTCTGTTGTTCTGATGCCATCTTTTTTCAGACAGCAGACCAGATTTAATTTCTTGGATTTTTTTTAACCTATATTGTGTTTTTTAATTTACTTATCTTACATACTGTTCTAGTTGATGAACATAAAGTGAATGCTGAAAGGAGAATCCTATTTAGGAAATTTATGTCTTGTTCTTAGGTGGATCATGGAATTAGATCTAACACATTGAATATAGACATTTTATTAATTGTGCAGTAGTTTTTGAACACAGAGTGGTGATAGAGGTTTTTATCTCAGGCTATATCCTCACTTTAGATATGAAATAAAATCTTAATTTTGGCCTTCAGGACAGAAATACCCCAAGTGTAGCAGATGGAAATTTGAAGTAAATTCACAATGAATTTCCTCTTATCGATGTGGAAAAATTTGAAAGATGCTCTCTTTAAACGCTGATTTATTATTGCCACTTTCTGAAACTTCATTCTTTCAGCTAATAGAGTTAGGCTGTCACTTTGTTAACATGTCTAGTATTTGCTTTTTATTTACAACTTTGTTGACGGTGTCCTAGAGAGTGATTTGTTCTGATCAGCTGTCAACGGGATGATACTGTAAGCAGTGATATAAAATAAAATAGAAACAGGTTTCAGACACTCTGTTAGCTTAAGAATAAGTGCACAGTAATCTCTTCTGTTTCTACAAAGTACTGACTAGTCTTGTAACTGATGCAGATCTCAGAGTCATCCGGCCCAAACTCTTGAGACCGCTCCTTCCAGAAGAATGGAAACCACTCAGAGGGCTTGGACTTGGAAATCTACCTGAGTGAGAAGTGAATCTAAAACAAAATTATCTTCTCAGAAAATGCCACAACTTTTCTGAGCATCCATCAAACATATATGATATGTCTGGAATAGCTGTCAGGTGGAATGATCTCAAACTGCTTGAAGTTTTGTATCTGAAACCTCTATGGATCCGTTAGCCTTTTAATATTGTAATACTGTTAGTAGGTGCTGAATTGTTTAAAAGTCTGCTTAATAACTAAGTAACTTCATTCTACATCAGTAGCCAGTTTTGATGACTTTTTATTTTAAAAAAATGTTTTAGCTCAGGAAAGAAAAGCATAGGTAATCACAGCGTGACTACTATCAAAGGAAGAGATCAGAATAGTGCTTTCCACATCAGCTACCCTTAAGCGGAGATGTCTAAAGAAAAAAAAGTAATCTAGATTTACATAAGTATTAAGTCAGAAGTAAAATCTATGATAAAAAATAGAAGAAGAATAATAAATTCACCAGTAGAGTTGAGGAATACTTTATGACCACTGTTTTTTTCCCCCCTGCAATATGAGACACAAGCCATCTCGATGACTGTAACACCATGTTGCATAAAGTTCCCTGCAGATGTTCCCCTGGAGACCTGCCTGACTTTTTCTTCCAACACTACCTTCTCTCCACATCAGCTATATCCTGGCAGCTCTTTTTTCTGGTCAACAAGTTTTTCCCAATCATGGATGCAACAGTCTCTGTTCTCTTTCTGGGTTTTTTGTGTCTTGTAAGCTTGAATGCCTTTCTGTTCCTTCTTCTTGGTGCACGGCAAAGAGAGGATACAAAACTTAATGACTTCCCTCTTCATCTTTCTTAATTCCTTCACGTTTTTTTAAGATGCTTTCTGACCTCGCCATCTCAGAGGTCCAAAAGTCCTGGGAATACAGTATCTAAGCTAATTCTGGAGCAAGGAATGGCAAAGCTACCTGGTGGCAGTGAGTGTCAGCATGTAGCTTTCCCCACTAATTATGTCCTAGTGAGAGGCAGGCTAAATTAGTGTTGCACTGGGATGATTTCAGTGTGCTGTGGACACCTGAGCTGGAACTGCTGCCTGGTACTGCCCCTTGCCTGTTCAAAATGAGTTCACAGTTCTTAGTTCTGTGTTCCTGTGCGTGTTGCGCACACTTAGGGTAATGAGGTGTATCAATTAGGTTATACCTCCTGGTTTTGTGCATCGAGAGTGGCTATTTTCCACACCAACATGCACATGAAGCCCATTTAAATCGATGTTAACAACAGTTTCGTGGCATGCAGTATAAATCTGGGTCTTTGCTCATGTCTGGTTTTTTTTCAAAGCAATTACATTGTTTTCCACTATCATGTTTCACTGTTAATATTTCTGCTAGAATCACAGCAGTTCCTTATTGGTGTCTTTCTTAGAACTGAGATATACACTCGTTTCAAAGTCACCAAAATAATACTACAGTGCAAAAATTATAGTAAAGTTTTAGGGTTTTTTACAGTCTATGTAATAGCATCTCTTAATTGCTCTAACAGCAAGGAAGAAATTTCCTGGAAACTGTAGAGCAAAGCAAATGCTGGGCAAATATGAGTCCTTTCAGTTGCATAAATGTAGCTAATGCAATATTTTGCCTTTCCTCTTATTTTGATAGAAAGTATCTCTACGTGAGCCAGAAGACCATAATTGTTCCCTTCCCTCACCTCATCTCCCAGAACCTGTATAGCTTCTTAGAGCAGTTACTTCTTATAAATAAGATTTTCATTGCAGTGAGGGAAAAGCAAGTAGTAGTTTTGTCTTTGCTAGTCTTGCCTTGAAACTCAAAGACTCTCTCTTTATCACATGCCATTTGATTTAAAGAAGGTACAAAGTGTGCTTTAAGGAAAGTATGTTCTTCAAAGTTCACAATTTTCTGAGGTGGTTTTCAGAAAATTTCCTGAGTGGTTTTTAGAAAGCTCTTGTCAGTGCACCCAGTAGTAACCAGATATTTCTTGAGTCCTTGTGATTTGACACTGAGCTTCATCACGTCCTTGAGAATCTCCAGGGTGGACCAGAATTGGTTTTATTGCAGCACATGTACAGTATTTTTTCCCCCTACAAAAACCTAAAATAACTTAAAGTCAGAATCAGGATGACAGGTATCTGTTTAAGTATAGATTCCTAGTATTCTTGTCTAAATTTATTAGCTGATTCTATTCTTGCGAGTATATGCTCTACAATGATGTGCAGTTCTTCAGAAAAAGAGTGTGTGAAGTAAGAAATTTCCATTCATGCTGAATGAAGTATTTTTAAGAACTGCAATTCTTTAAGCTGGTTCAGAAAACAATTCAACTGAAAATAATCTGATTTCTGAAGCTGAATATCTTGCCTGGTCCTCTACTCAGTGTCATTATGACCAAGAACATCCTGTCTTCTCTGAATCAGTTTAAAAATCCTCTGCATTTTTCCTGTGATCTTAGGTATGAGCACAGTAGTATAAAGTACAATAGAATATTTGCTTAATCAATGTGCCTAATAAGAGATGACTCATCTATGGCCCTATAAGTGCATACAAAGAAAGACATTAGGCAAGGCACTTTATCATGAAAAGTAAAAGTACTCAGTGTCTAGAAAGTAAAATTAACAAATTAAGCATTAGATACAAATGCTTAACAGAAACCAAAATTAAGTACTGGAGCAGAGTGATGTTTTAAACTCAGCATCACTTGGATGGTTTAATCAAGACTTCTCCAGCTCCACTAGAAACTGGGTGAAGTTCGATGTTATACAGATGATCTGACAAATTCCTGTTATTCTTTTACTTTAAAATTCCAGTAGTCCATCAGCCAGTTTGAAATGTAATGCACATTATTCTATGCTACAAAAAAAGTGTAGTCATGCAATTATGCAGAAATCGAAGACAGTCTTCTACATGGTCTTCTTTTGGTCTCAGTTCTTATTTTGCTTGGAAAGCTTGGTAACAGTGAAAAATTGACAAATACATTAGGAGGTGGAAGAAAGTTGGTCAAGAAATCTGAAGGTAAACAAGATACAATTCAGTGAAGTTGTAACAGACTGTTCAAATGCTCATATCAATTAACTATGCTTCTCTTTGACACAACATTGTAAACACACAGTTTGAGATAATTAACAGAAATGTCGTTCTTCAACGTTTCTGCGTCCTAAACGAAAGTTACCTAAAATAAGTCCCATAATTTCACAGTAGAACTCACGATGCTATATGCTTCAACATTATTAAATTATATAACTGATAGAAAACATATATAAGCACAGAGCCACAGAATGGTTGAGGTTGGAGAGGATCTCTGGAGGTCATCTCGTCCAAATCTACTGCTCAAAGCAGGGCCACTTAGAGCCAGCTGGCCAGGACCATGTGCAGATGGCTTCTGAATATCTCCAAAGATGGAGACTCCACAACCTCTCTGGGTGGCCCATGTGAACACCCTCAAAGTAGAAAGTATTTCCTGATGTTCAGACGGAAGCTCTTTTACTGTGGTTTGTGCCCATTGCCTCTGGTCCTGCCACTGGGCACCATGAAAAAGAGCCTGGCTCCGTCCTCTTTGCTCTCTCCCCTTAGGCATTTACATACGTCGGTGAGATTGCCCCTGAGCCTTCTCTTCTCCAGGCTGAACAGCTGTCTCAACCTTCCACCGAGTGTGAGATGCTCGAGTCCCTTAATGATCTTCATGGTCCTTTGTTCTACTCTCTCCAGTACATCCGTGTGTCTCTTGTACTGGGGAGACTGGAACCGGACCCAGGACTCCAGCTGTGGCCTTACCAGTGCTGAGGGGAAGGATCACCTCCCTTGACCTGCTGGCAACACTTCTTATGCAGCCCAGGATACTATCACTTGTCTTTGCTGCAGGGGCACATTGCTGGCTCATGTTGTGTTTGTCCTTAATAAACAGAGAGCTACTGCTTAGCTAGTTTGAAATCTTTAGTTCTTTGTTAATAAAAATCTCAATGCTTTTTGCTGAGACTGAAATACAGATGCCACAAAAATGGAGAGGCTGCAAGTTGCACCACAAGTAGTTAAGTTTGTAGGAAAGATTTTCGATAGTGCAATAGTAAAATACTGTTTCAGCATGTAGCCAAGTGGCAGCTAAGTGACTATGTTTAATCTTTAGTTTGTTTTCTAGCTATGCAGTCTTGGTTGCATTGAAATAAAGATTCTGAATTAAACAGTGAGATCAGCTTAGGAATAGTGATTTTTAAAGTCCTTATCGTGACAGATACATTTATGCATTTCAAAAATAACACTTGTTCAGCAACGGTACGCAGCAATGGCCTCATCGTTTTTCTGTTGACATGTCAAAATCTGTTTCAGTGGGCAAAACCTGATCATGCATGGCCTTGGAAAACAAGGAGGGGGTATTGTAAGAAAACAGCTTGGGTGGGGGAAGGAAAAGGGGAAAATAAACTCATTCAAACCAGCTCTTTACCACAAGTGACAAACAGTTTGTCGTTAAATGACAAGCATAAGGCCCTCTTTCAACTTTTATTTATTAGCTTCCAGACATTTTTCAACCTATCAGATACTGTTACAAATTAAAGGCATAGTTTATTTTTCTGCTCAGTTAAAACCTTGTGCACAGAAAAGAGATTTCAAGAGGATTTTTTTTTGTGTGTGAGTATAAAACCCTATTCCTGTGATACAAATTGCAAAAGTGGGTTCTGAGTTAAAGCTATACTGTAAGAATGAGAGAGATCTTTTGCCAAGCATAGTGTTTATGATTAAAAAGGAGTTAAAAATCATTGTTTCATAATTAACCAGTATTCAAAAGTCTTCTAGGAAAAGAAAATGTACCTACTGAGGTAGGATAACCTTGGGGAAAAAATTATTCAGAAAAGGAATAAATAAATCCTCCAAAGTGCCTTTTTGTTGGTTTTGTTTGTTTGCTTTTGTTTCAATGAGACTAAATTTCATAGCTCCTAATGACATTTTAAAGTATAGTTTGAATTTACTGCACCATAGGTGACTAGCAACTGGCTGTGCCATGATGTGAATCAAGAGGGATGAGGTGTGCACCAGTGGCCTGCCTACTTCAACTGGTAGTTGCTTATTGATAAAGGTCCTTAATTTCCATGTAGCCTTGGCACCTTAAACAACTTAGTATGTCTGCTCCCGTCTTCTGCATAAAGAGAGTTAGTCCATAATTTTCCCCATGTCAGACATAAACAATACAGAGGGCATCCACACTAGTACATCATTTCACATGTACAAGTGACTGTAATCTGGCTGGTTCAGTACGTTAATAAAACATACTGCAGCCCTGTGCATTAACAGTTCAGGGACTTATAAATCCTACATTAAAAGGATATGATGCGAGTGGGATTTATTTTTTTTTTTTAAACCTTTTAACATAACACTTCTGTTAAGCATTAAAAAATGATTTTAATATTAAAGTGTAGATAAAATAATTGTATTTTGAGAAGGTTGACTGGCATGCATTCTCACAGAAAATGAGGAAAACTGGGACCACAACTATAGTTTTGGTAAGGTAAAGATGTTAAGACAACAGTGGTTATCACACCAAGCGTTTTGCTATTTCATGCTTTTTGAAATATGTTAGTTTAAGTTTGCATTCAGATGTCTCTAAAATTACTGCTCTACACCCAATTAAGAAGAGAGTCTTTAGATATTGAACAGAATATTACCTGATGTCTTGAGCTGTTGCAGTAACAGCTCACCTCTTTTCTGCACCTTCCCAGCCTCTGAGGAGGGTCACATGTAGTTTTTGTTGCTCCTTCTTTCAAGTTCTTATTAAAAGCATTTACTCTAAGAGGAGACGGTGCAGATATGCCCAGCAGTGTGTTAGAGGCGGCACCGTACGCCCTATGCTCCTAACACTGTAGGAGGAGGTCTACCTTCTGCTTGTGATGCCTGGGGGAAGACCCGTTCTCCAGATACTGCGTCCAGCAACTCCTTGTGTGGCTGGGGAGGAGGAGGAGTGTTCTGGCTGGCTCCGATGAATTAATCTTTCTTTACCAAAGGTGGAAATTTATACAGGTATATGGGTGTATTTCTCAGGGAAAATATGTCTTCGTGGTTTTCTAATCTGTTTTGTTCTCACGACAGAAGCAGAAGGCAGCAGAAGAAGCTGCTCTGTTAGTTGCGACTTGTCATTAATCTTCAGTCAATGTTTCTCAGTCTTTCTGAAATTGTCTTGAAATCCGTTGCAGTGAAAAGGCAAGACTTCTGGAGACAGAAGTTCTGCCCAAGTCCATGCATTACGTATTTAAATTTTGCAGTCTTGTGTGAAGTTTTTTTGCCACAATTGATTGTTTGTAAGTGTAATTTCAATAGAAATCCATCAGTACTTTAATCCTGTAGACAAAGCGAATATTTCATTTTTTTACTATGAAATCAAGTTTACAAGATCACATTTTGTCCACTTTGTTCTCTAAGTCATCAGTAACGCCCTTGCTTATGTCACGAAGGATGCACAATGCGACTAGAGATTTACAGGAAAACAAGTACACGCTCATTTTTCCTGCAGCCTTGTCAGGGATAGGTGGCACAGGCAGCATAGACTCCATCAGCGCACTGAGGGTTTAGTCGTGATGTAGCACAAAATGCAGGCATATGGCGACCTTCAGTGCTGTGTGTTACTGTACTTTAATGATCAGGGATTGGTGTTTGCAAAGTGTTTGCAGTGTCGGACTCTGTATGCGTTATGCATATATGTCTATACATAATTTCTGCAGACATTTATTTTGCCTCACCAGTAGCTAATGACAACACACAGAAGGATCTGTCTTTGACAAATATCAAAAGCAATATGTGCCCCATATGCGTCAAGCTTGCAGGCTAAAGCAAAGCCTTTAGCGTGACTTTGGCAGTCATTTTTGGCAGAAAAATTTCCCAAATCATAAGATGCTTGAGAGTTAAAGATATTGATCCTGTTAGAGAGCTTTATGCCAAAGAATGTGAGGTCTTGGGAAATGTGGCATGTTGTGAAGTAACATATTTTTCTGTTACTTGTTGAAAATATCAAGTACATTGCAGGCAGTAAGAAAATAGAATCACAAAAGCTTCCCCCTAAGGGAGCTAAATGGATCTTGGGGCTCATGGACAGTGTACTTTCTCAGCCTTAAGTGGCAAACAACATTACTTTTGTCCACTAGTTTCAGTAAGAATTTATTTAAAAAGCAAATGTGAACAAGAAGGTGAATAGGGAAAATAAAAAGACCTATGCTACCCCCGCAGAAACACCAAAGAGCCATGACTTTACTTCAGTGGATTATTTCTTTGCATATGTGTTTATTCATTTTGCATACATTTATACAAGTATCATCTTTGCTTTTGCTATTTTTAATTAAAAATCTGGTTGCATTTACTATTGGCCTGACGTGACATAGCATCCTATGCTGTCCTGATGGCAACTCGGTAGGCTACCACAGACACTGTGGTACAGCAAATGCCAAGTCCCGCCTGCAGGCAGATGGGAAAGCAAAACATGTGTGTTATTTCCAAACCACTTAAAAAAATAACTTCTCTTACACAGTCAGATAAAAACATGTTAAAGAAAATCTGTCTTTTTACGTATTCAGATAAATATGTTCTGTAAGACCAATTACATTGTGTAATGTATTTGAACAAATATGCAGTAATTAGGATATTTTGTTGAGTGTATCTATGGTGACTACCAATCGTATTAAAGCCATGCTGGTAGCAGTCT
This sequence comes from Opisthocomus hoazin, assembly GCF_030867145.1. Lineage (NCBI taxonomy): Eukaryota > Metazoa > Chordata > Aves > Opisthocomiformes > Opisthocomidae > Opisthocomus > Opisthocomus hoazin. The sequence continues at coordinate 72,045,904 of NC_134416.1, read as the reverse complement.
TCTTTGTTCATTTTTGTTGCTTAAAAAAAAATTCAGATACAAAAACCTGAAATCTGAAGGAAATATTTGACACAATCTTTCTTTTTTTAAACTATTCTATATATTCAGTTAAAGACTAACCAGTTATTGCTCACTAGGTACTTTAAAGCTGATGCCAATTAGCATCTGCTCTTAGTATTGTCCTTGTGCCATGTTTCAGCTAGAATAGACTGACTTTTTCAATATCATAAAACCACAACAAACATGCAAAAAAACTCTCCCAAAACTGCTGTTCTGCTTCTGACCAAGGGGAATGTGCCTTTGCTTTGCTAAGATGCAGAAGTGCCTTCTTTATAATCGGGTAACTGTTGTCTGCCATCCCCATCATTTTGGGACTTGTACATTAAAACAGTTTTTCCTACTTTTGTGGTGGTGTCCATCATAAACCTACTTCTTTTCTATATTTTCTGAGTATGGGTAGACATTCAGTGCTTTTACAGGTAGTTTGACCTATCCAGTGATACAGAAGGAAAACTGAGATAACAGAAAATTTGCTGAATGCAGCCAAAACTTGAAGAAAGGTGTAGATATTTAAAATTGCTGCCCAAAAATTGGAATCTGTGTATTCAGTGTGGGCTTCCACTGTTGGGGAAAACAAAATACAGTTTTTAATAAAAGCTAACTAGGCTTATAAATCTTGCTTCGTATACTGTCAAAATGATTATGCTTAGAAATAGAAGTGATAAAAATATAAATCTTCATGCATCTGTCATTTAAATTTAAAGATGTAATATCTGACTGGTTCTGCATGTAATTTATATAACGAGAAAAATTGCAAAAATTTAGATTAAACTATATGAAAGTGGAAAAGTAGGAGAATGAGGGGGTTTTTTGGTACTCTTTCTACATTACGTCAGCTGTAAAGCGGAATCAGTTGAAATGATTTCTTATTCAACTTTCTCTTCATATTTAGTATGTTTGTTTCTATTCATTTAACAGTTTCTCATTTTAACCTTTTGAATTTCTAAAGATAGCACAAAGTTTACTTCCCAGCTCAAAGAATGGCTTATGGGAGTCTGTATGGAGCATTAATTAGGGCGTAGGGTAGTGATCATCCTGATCTTACAGGCATAAGCCTGAAAAACAGAGCTGGTCACAGGATTCACTTGGTCATAAAAACCCTAGATTTTTCTGGTGTTTGGGCACTTTATGTTCTGATTCATTTTCCAAGCAACTAGGACTATATATGCAGTGGAATATTCGATATTTCATAAAATTTATTTTTATTTCTATATGTAACCTAATAATCACAACAGAGAAAAAAAATCAGAAATCATTGTCTTGTCACTGGGGCAATCCCAGCTGGAAAGCACTTTGAGTTTAAAAAATTGTATCTGTATCATTACTACCAAAGTTCTTTTACTAATCTGGTTTTAAAGGTTTTCAAAATGATGATGGTGCAGCCTGCCTTCTCCAACGCTTGACTAGAAGATTTTTTTCATCAGATCTAACTGGAATCTTTCTTGCTGCAATCTAAATTCATAATTTCTTTCATTCTGAAAAAGAGTAAAGATTATTCTTACTACCTTTATGAAAGAAAACTTTTAGATTCTTAAACACTTCCATCAGATCCACTGTCTCTGCACCAGTGTTAAACCCCAATATTTCCCCAAAGGTAGTGTCTTCTGGACCTCTGGTCACTCCCCATGGTCATCTCTCGGCAACCTCTTTTTGGTTCACAGCCTATTTGAAGTGTCATTCTCTGGATTCTGTGATAAAGATCAGAACAATCATACTATGGCAGAAATAAAGATAAGCAATACCTGAGACTACAGAGAAGTTAGCTAAATTCAGTAAAGGCTTTGAAGGATGAGAAGTGGTTGGAAACCTCAGAAGCCTGTTAATAAGGTGTTTGCTTTTCACTCAGATCTATACTGTACAGAAAGTATCATTAGTGATTCAGTGGACTTGGCAGTGTTAGGTTTACGGTTGGACTCAATGATCTTAAAGGGTCTTTTCCAACCTAAAAGATTCTATGAATCTAAACGGCACCAATGTTCTTTTCTAAAAAAAAACATTTTATGTTTGTGCAGGTGATTATTTCTGCCTGCAGATGTGATAGCTTGCCCATATTTCTGTTGAATTACTGATTTAATTTCAAGCTGTTTCTTCAAATTGTGGAGGTTTTGTTTATTAGTTCTAACTTTGACCATTAATTTACTCACAGTCCATCTTTACCTGGTGCTATCTGAAGATTTAATAATGTATGCTCTGCGTTTGAATGCTATTGAATAGTTAAAGCAATAATCCCATATTCAGACAAACATAGCAGTGAAGTAGCAGTGGCTTAAAAAGATATAGAAACCTCCAGCAGAATCTCCATCTCCTAGTATCTCATGGCTGTGCTCAGAAATGCAGCATAGCCTCGCTGTCCCTGTGAGTGAGCTTTGTTTACTGATAAGTGGCCACTGGGAAATCTTCTCTGGTTTGCCAATTTCTCTGACAGGAAGGGCAATTCCAGAAGTTGAAACATTTAAAGATGAGAACAAAAATGCTGACAAACAGCAAGAAACGCTCTGGCTTTTGAAGAAATGTGGAGGAATGTCTTTGAGAAGTCTAGGAACTAACAAGTTCATGAGCTTTTTCAGCTCTGTTGTTCTGTGTTCAGCTAGTTAGTACATCTTAATCCACCAAAGGCTGTTTTAATTTTGACACTGTCATTACCTTCCTAAAGGAAACAACGTAATAAAGCCCAAAGAACTAGCTCAGTGCTCTGACCAATGGGAGAAATGCAAGGGGAAATGTGATAATGGGGTTGGAACTCAACCCCCAGTAAAGCCTATGTCCACGTGTTGTGGTTTAGCCTGGCTGGACACCATGTGCCCACCAAAGCTGTTCTATCACTCCCCCTCCTCAACTGCACAGGTGAGAAAAACTGTGACGAAAGGCTCGTGGGCCGAGATAAGGACTGGGAGAGCTCATTCAGCAATTACCATAATGAGGAAAACAGACTCATCTTGGGGAAATTAGTTTAATTTATCACCAATCAAATCAGAGTAGGATAATGAGAAATTAAAACAAAGCTTAAAACACCTTCCCCCGACCCCTCCCTTCTTCCTGGGCTCAACTTCACTCCTGATGTCTCTACCACCTCCCTTCCTGAGCGGCACAGGGGGGCGGGGAATGAGGGTTGTGGTCAGTTTATCACACATTGTCACTCCTTCCTTCTCACAGGGAGAGCTCCTCACACACTGCCCCTGCTCTAGCATGGGGTTTCTCCCATGGGAGACAGTCCTTCATGAATTGCTCCAACATGGGTGCCTTCCACGGGGTGCAGCACTTCAGGAACCGGCTGCTTTGATGTGGGTTCTCCACTGGGTCACAAGTCCTGCCAGCAAACCTGCTCCATTGTGGACTTCTCTCTCTATGGGGCCACAGGTCCTACCAGGAGCCTGCTCCAGCATGGGCTTCCCACGGGGTTACAGCCTCCTTCGGACATCCACCTGCTCTGGCATGGGGTCCTCCACCGTGGACCTTCATGGGCTGCAGGGGGACAGCCTGCCTTACCATGGTCTTCTGCATGGGCTACAGGAGAATCTCTGCTCCGGTGCCTGGAGCACCTCCTCCACTTCCTTTTTCACTGACCTTGGTGTCTGCAGAGTTGTTTCCCTCATATTCTCACTCCTCTCTCTCGCTGTAATTGCCGTTATGCCCATTTCCCCCCCCCCCTTCTTAAATATGTTATCCTAGGCTTTTACACAGAGCATAGACATAATCCTGGCAGAAAGGCAGAGTTTCATACCTGCTTTCCTGCTTCCCAGTTCCCTCTGGCTGCTGACAGTTACTCGAACGAAGGCTCTGAGGTATCTGAGTCTTCTGCTGTGCTGCCTGCTGAGAGCCAAAGCCCTTGTATATGTTCTGCACCGTAGACCTGCACAGCAGGGTTAGGAACTGCTTCAATGAAGGCATCTGTGTCCGCTATTCCTGGGTATCCCAACTCGTCGTAACACTTCTGAGGACACTGCAAAGGACAAGAAGCGGTGAATGGCTCCTGGCTGAGGGTCTTCCACTTTGCTGTGATTTCCAGCTACACCAGCAGATTCTTGAGGACTGTTAGAATTACTTTGAAATGACAATAATTTGTGGTTGAATCTGAAAGAGCCACTGACGGATGGAGGGTTTGGGGGAGGTGTAAAGAAAGCAGACTCTATCAGCTGCCAGCTCTGCAGGATTCAACTTGCTGGTGTGGTGAGCTCACAAATAGGATAACCATCCATGGAGGGATGTTCTTTTAATTTAATTAAGGTATCTTTCTGAAATCTAGGTAAGTGATTGAGGAAGATAAGGGTTAACTTGCAATGGAATTTCATTGTTTAGCCAAGGGAAAAAAACACTGTGCTTTTTATAATATTTTTTTTTTTGTTCAAACATAGGCATTAGGTTTGTAATTTGGTGGCTGCTGGAAAGCCATAAATCCACATTCACACTAACTTGTTAATTATGGCCTTATTCTTGGTAAGTGATTAACAAACTTAGTTGAGTCATTACCCACACGCTAGTCAGTGGGTATGTATCATCAGATCCTCATTCGTACACAAACTCCCTCATTTTCAGCCCCGGCTTGTCAGCTGCCACTGGCCCTGGAGCGATGGACTGAACAGAGCTGTCAGCCCTCAGGATTCAATTGCAGCACTTGTGATATTTGGTGTTTTACTTAACGCCTCGGTTCCTGCATTGTTGTTATGCAAGAGCCTCCATCCTCCCCGCAAAAATAAGTTTTTGTTGTCTTTTTTTCTCCCTAAATGAACAGGTCAAGCTTGAACTATGAACCTCATAGAACAGAGAGGAGAAATAAAGACCATGTCACTGTGATTTTTTTAAAATCTTATTTTAATTGAGGAAGGCAAGAAGTCGGTTTTTTTGATGGTTGATGTTGGTAGTACAGTAAAAATGACTGAGGGTTTTTTTTGATCTGTTTATCTCTATCAGTAGTGCTAGACAATTTGTAATAGCAAACTGCTAAAATGGCTTCTTTTAGATAATACTTCTGTTAATGATTAATACCTTTTTTTTTCAGTGCCAGTCAAGATTCATCTGAGGTAAATGACTTGGTTTAGAGGCATTTTGCTATAGCCATGGGGAAATTGTGTCCTATCTTCAGTCAACAGTTTCTCTTTGTTTAAAAGTCCTTCTGAACTGTAGCTGGGAACACTTCAGTGGCATTACGCTGCGTCAGTGCCATGCCCCATCCGTCCATTCGGCGGGGATTAGCTCTGTGGTAAAGTTTATCAGTCACTTCTGTTGTCGTAGCTTGGCATTTCAGGACTACCCGTATACAACTGGTTTGCCAGATCCTGGTGTACCTTACAGTCATTTTTTCGTCTGTTGTGAGTAATGAAAAAAGATACGTTGTCTCTTCTGAGGCTACCTGGCTTTTGAGGGAGTACTTTTTTAAAATTTCTGTCACTGTAATAGGACATAAAATAAAAGTCACAATGCAAGCTTTTTTGTTTAGAAAGGCCGCTGTCAGTACAGTCAGTGGTTTCTCCAACTAATGGGACCTCAGGAACGTATTGACAGCCTTTAAGTTATGTGAACTCACAGGACAGTGGCCCTTTGGTTCATAAACTGTGATGTGATATAAAATTCTCAAAAGCATATTTTACACGTGAAATGTTATTGGTGGGATGCTCCTACTGACCTTTAAACCTTCAGCCGCTGATTTTTTATAATGTGTAGGTCTAGGGTGATTGTCATTATCCTGAAAAGTAACACAAGCCAGTTCTTTCACTGTACTATTCATATTTCCATTCTGGTGTGTCTGAATGTCTGCATCATTGTACTACACGAGTGCGTTTTTCATACTTAAAAATAGATTCAATAACCATCTTCCTTCTCTGCCTTTCATTTTACAACTGCAGTAGCAGCTACATTTCCTGTCTCAACAGCACTTATGAAGCAATTAGGCATATTTGGGATAGATCTTGCTACTGAATGCTAGACAGATTTCTCTTTATCCTTGCTAGGACTTGTGCGTGGGAAAGCTAACAGATTATACCCTAATGGCCTGGATCTTTTCCTGCCCCTGCAAGAAGCACTCTTCTCATTTTGCACACGGGCCATTTGATTTGGTGCCACAAAGGGAAATTAATGGATCGTCTAATTGGTCATTTGTAATTAATTAGTATCAAAAATTATTCATCTTTATCTCAGTTGTACCTTCTGTTGTATTCAGTGACTACTGCTCATGATTGAACACTGGAGGAAATTATTAGCACTCAAATTAGAAAGACTTATAAAAAGGAAAGTAAAAAGATATTTTAGAAAACCTAAACAGCTCTGACAGTAAACATTTTCAATATTTCTGTAATACCTCACCATTTCAATTAAATTAAGGGAGAATGTAACTATTTTTTTAATCAGGTAAAATCAGTGAATCTTACCTAGCACCACGATTAAGTGCATATTAATAAAATTAAATATTCTGTGAATTTCCTAATAAAAGATAAAAGGGCACATCAGTCACACCAGTGCATTGCTGTATTTATGCTCTGTATTAAATAACAAGAGCAGATAAATCAGAATATCCCCAAACCATAACATTACTTAGACTATCCCAATAAATTACACATCCTCCACAATAGCAATGCATATCAATAAACTTGTCTAGCCACCTCAACATTTTCTGTTATTCCTCCTCCCCTCTGCTCAAGCACAGAGACACTTCTCCTTTAAAACTGTTGGGAATCATAAGCATGCTATATGCAGACTTACTGCCCTCCTTCTTCTGCAGGATTTCAAACCCATATCTGTCACCTTCTTACAAAGACCCCCTAAACCATCAGTGTGCTGACGGTTCACCAGTTTGGGGGAAATTACATGGCTTCTTGTCAAAGCTGCCGCATTTTTTATTACTGAAGGGAACTTTCTTGCTGAATTCCAGAGGAAAGACGTGCGCTTTTGAAAGGAGCAATAGAAATTATGAGGAAGATTCATTGTGAAAGAAAAAATCATGCATTTTGAAACTAATAACAAAAAATTCTGCTGCAGGCTTGGGCCTTGAGCCACCTACGACTGTAGACAACCAGCATGGTGTGTATGCAAGAGGTAATTCGGTTCTGTCATGGCAGGGGGTTCTTGATAGGAACAGGGAACAGTTGGTACCATACTAGAAGACATTGGTAATACCTCATTAAATCATTAGAATGTTCTGCAAAAATCTGGCCAAATTGTTCACAGAATTTAAACTGGAACAGCCTGAAGGAGATGAACAAGAGAATGAAAGATGTATCTTGGGGAAAGAGATTAAACATGACATAATGATGGTGACATGAAATGATTATGAGAGAGTACATTAATATTTTCCAACTAGCTTTAAGGCTAGTTGTGCAGGAGGAATGAGAATTCTTTCTGTTAAAAAAGCAAATACGAGTACAGTGATCATAAAGTATTTAGATTAGAAGGGTTTTAAAAGTTTTTAAACATCCAAAGAGTGAAACTCTGGGACAGCCTACACCTAATGGGGTGGTGGGGGCAGAGAGATAGGGAATATTTAATGGCTGCGTGCAGACTGTGTTACTGTGTTTTTGTAGGGAAAGTATGAGAAACTGTAGAGAGGTTGTGGTGAAACAGTTAGGCTCAGGATGAGTCATTGAATGTTGTCCAGGTGTGAGTCCCATCAAGATCAGTCAGTGGGAGAGGGTCTTGAGACCACCTTTGAAAAGAGGGAGGTTACTGCCTACAAAGCATGGGGATCACTATGGGATGCAGGGAAAGAGTGTCTTGGGATTGTGCAAGACTTATTATGGATTATGGGATGTTTAGAAGAAGAACAACAAGCAGGGAAAAAGAGAGGGATCAAGGTGAATTGGGAAGGAACAAGCATGGAAAAATAGAGGGGAAAGGGGTTAAAAGAGGCCAGTTGTGCATAAATAGGTTGCTGTTCAGTACACTTGTCTGGTCATGTCTTGTGCCCAACCAGCACCATTTGTCCTGTCTTCCCATCAAACTCCATTTCTAACTAATTTTCTGGCTGAGGGCTCTCTGTTCTGTGCACATGTGTGCATAAGGAGGTCTGCATGCCAGCAACTGGAGTGGTGACCATGACCCACGGGGCCTGTGTGTCTGCAGTGCCAGAAACTGGAGCAAGTACAGGTACGTACGTAGTGTGTGATCACTAGCAAACACCAAGCTGGACTGGCCAGTGAGCACGGTGAGAGTCCTGGGGGCCAGGTATTGCATCAGACAGAAGTCTAGGCCAGATAGCGGAAAGACCAGCGGCTCTGAGAGCTGGCTGCTGGAGGGACCAGGAGGTCAAAACCAGCTGTGGGAGAGACTGTAGGGCCTGGGGGCGAACCGAGGGATCCCTTTATGTGTTAGAGTGTCTGTACCTGAGGCAGCTGGAGACCAGAAGATGCAAGGGCCAGCTACTGGGTAGGCTGACGGTCTGAGGCCACCGACTGGGAGACCTGCAGTGTGTATGTGTGTGCCTGAGCACCAGCAGCTGGAGTGGGGCTCTGGATCTCAGGGGGTCTCCTAAGTCTAGGTGCCAGCATCTGGGGAGACCTGGGTGTCCAGGGACAGCTGCTGGACAGACGGAGTGTCTAAGCTCAGCTACTGAAGGGGTCCATGTTGTCCATATGTATATATATTTTCTACTAAAACACTTTCATCCTGATAAGTCAGAAAGTGAAAAGAGGATGAGGCCACTGGTGCCATTTGGTTTTGTGAGCGCTGTTTTCTGTCTGTGTTCGTCTGTGTAGCCAGCCATGTGTTTGTGTGCACGTGTATACACGTGTGTGTGTATATTCCCTGCATAGTGAATACCTGCTCAGCCTTGCTGCTGGCTAGACCTGGCGGAAGCCTTGCCTCTGTCGTGCTGCTGGATTCAGCAACCCTAATAAAGGTCATTAGGAGTTTCACAGAATAAATTCCCTGTTTCTGTGTAGGTCAAGGACATCGGCAGTGTTACTCATCTTTCTTTGCTCTTGTTTTGTGGCACATCATTGCTGTCTCAATAGGTGGTTTACTACAAGTTATCAGTTTAATAAAGTGTGTAGGGAATATTTTCTGGGTTTGGGTTACCAGAGCACATGTTCTCTAGATCCTTCTTACTCCATGGTATCCTGCAATTGCTGAAATGGAATTTAGTGATCAAGGTCTAATTTTATATTGCAGTAGGCAGAGTATACTGACTATGTGCCACCAGCTAAAAACAATTGCTTTTTAAGTCAATAGCTGTATCACTTGAGCTTCTGGACTGATCTTGTGCATAACCTCTGGAAAGAAGTGCAAAAGAAATGATTGACCTCTCTTCCTTTTGGTACTTGTAACAACAATATGTTCTTAGGCTCAGCTGCTGTGTTGACATATATCATCAGTAGATGACAAACTCCACTCCCACTGAGCACAGGTAACACTCCTGCTCATACACAACAGCATACCCTTTTTCCTGCAGAATGCCGTTGTTGATTCACATTCAACCTTGTGAACTGTTATATGCTCAGATCTTTTTTTCCCCATGCAAGACTGACAAGTTGGGTTTTAGCCTTTTTTTAATTTGTTGGGTTTCATTGTTCCTAAATGTGTAAAGGTTTTTCACTTCTTGTTGAATTCCATCGTATTTTTTTCAGAGTGTTTCTCTCAATTACCATTGTTCTGAATTCTGCAAAGGCATTTCTGTATCCTGGATCCCCTCTGAACTGATATCTGCAAGTGTAATATCTTACATGTTATTTCATCATTCGGTGCCTTAAGATAGCAGAACTGGAACAGACTGTATGAAATGAGGAGATTAAAGGTAATACACTTTTTCTATTAAGAAGAGTTGGAATGAATGATTTCACAGGTATTCTTTAATTTTGAGAGACGTTTGTTTCCTGCTAATAGAAAAATGAAAAATTTTCAAAAGCTCTTCTGTGGTGTTTGCAGATATGGTGAAACCTGAAGTTAAGGAAGGATTTCACAGGTTTTCTCCTGCTCAGTAGTAGAATGATGTTAAAGTACACTTCTGTATTAGAGGATTCAGGAGTTGAATTATAACTTTCGTATTATGTTGATTTTGGGAATTATTTCACTCTAATATTTCCTTGAATGTCATTTTATTAAGACATGATGGAGCAAATCCACAACTTTTTTATAAGACATCCAGCATTTTTCTTTTTGTTTTTAATTCAGATTTTTACAAATAAAATCTACAGACATCTCCACAAATAATGACAATGATGTCTGAATTAAAATTTTCTACTCAGACTCTCGTCTGTGTTAAACACTTATTTTGGTATTCAGAAGCAGAGGTTCCCTCTGTGCTCTCGGCATTCTGTGTTCTCAGTGGTGTAGCTTTCAATATTTTCACGTTGCTCGAAATCTGTGTGACTTTATTAGCACAGTGCTAAGCCTGAGCTAACGTGCCCTGCTGAGGGACTTAGCTGCGGCGCAGAGCTCTGGCAGATATCTCCTGATATTGTAAGGATTACTTGTTAAACTCTATACACGTTGTTGACATAGCAGCAGCGTTCTGAAGCACTGACTAATGCTTCCACAGCTGTAGGTAGTGTCAGGCACTTGGTTGTTATTAGGAAAGCTGCCAACATATTAGCAATGTTTGTATGCACAGTTACTATAGCCAAAGGTACTCTTTGTTGTCAGGCACCGCTGTTAGAAATATTCTTAAAAAGTCTTAAATCTCCCATTACTGTAGCCCCAGCTGACTGTGGAAGCGAATAGCATTGGCATAAAGCTACTCAGAAATTATAAGCAACACCCATATGCCAGCATTTGTTGCTAAGTGAAATAAATTGTTACTAGCACTGCCAAGTTGCTGGAACTGCTTGTAACAGCTGTGAACCCCAAAGTAGGTGATTAATGTCAGCTCAAAGCATCGCTGGCTGTGTGACGGAGCTTGTAACACCTAGGAACTCTGAACTGCAGGACTCCTAATGGCTGCAAGCGTGGCTGACCCCCTAGCAATATACATAACAGCCGCAAACCCTGAAATACAGAATTCACAGCATCTGCTCTTTCATCCATCTTTGCTTGGCTCTGGTGAAATCTAATTGCTGAGACAAAACCTGAAGAATTTTAGAATGTCCATGTAGTTATTTTTGCTGATAAATCAGCTGATAAGCTCCATTACATGAAAATATTAAATTTGTTTTTTTTGTAATTTACAGCTGTCCTTGCATTTTCAGGAAAGAAGAGGGCTGGATTCTCAGTGTGGCTGTACTCTCTCTTTATTGCCAGGGGGTGGGGATGGGCTTTTACGGAACCACTTATAAAATTCTCATCCTGGGAGCAGTTCCATTCTGTTTCCTAGTGGTATAATTGAAAGCAGCCTGAGGATTAGAGATTCAGCTTCCAAATAAGAATTGCCAGAGTTACAGCATTGTGCCAGCAGCTTCCACCCTCTGCTTGTTCTCTGTGTGGGGAGCTGCAGTGAGTGTAGGAAGACTTAGTAATAAAACATAAACCTTTCAAGTTGTCAATGTGTATGCATACAAAAGGTCAGTGCATAGGTCAGTTGTCCTGCAGTATTTAATATGTCATGGTGCTATACAGGAGTTCTAAGGCAAGTAAATAATGATAACATCTCTAACATTACCAATGGGATATGCAAAATTACTGACTAATCTAGGATTTTAACAGGCCAAACCCCAGTATTTACCCATGAACATCTACTTTTTTGTTAGTAGAAGGAACATTTCCACTGTCTGTGCCAAAATTGTGTTTACTAGTCCTTGGACTGCTAGGCAACTGTACTGAGATCTTGAAATCCTGACTTCCTCATTAAATACAAATATCATTTAGTATGGTAATGAGCACACTGCATTGCTCAGGTAATTAAAATGGTATAGTTCATGAGTTCTTGTGAACTTTTAGCAAGCCAGCAGTTAATTCACTCTCTTTTCTAAGCAAAAACTATACAAGATAAAATGAAACATGAAAGAAAAAGGTTCAGAACAAAGTAGAAAAGATAGTTTCTCAAGTAAAGTATGGTTAAACTGTGGATTTCTCTGCTGTGGATTATTATGGAGGCCAAAAATTACAACTTGACAAAGTAACTGGGCTACATAAATTCATGGAAGGGTAAAAAAAGGTGTGAGGAATATTAAATGCAAGGACACCATAAAGATCCAAAGAAATCTGTGAGCCACAAATTTCTGGAGGCTGGGAGTTTCCTTTGGGAATGTCTCTAACAGTGGCTGAGAGCAGATGTCTGGGAAAGAGCAGGCACAGAGGTGAAGGAATCAACGCTGTGTATCTTTGCTTTGACCTGGTGTGGCCATTCCCCTGATATGTTCTTAAGCTTTTCTGAACATGCAGCTCAGGCACAGCGGACCACAGCACAGGTGTTCGCCTTCCTTTGTGAAAACCTCATCAAATAAAATTGAATGAATATGTTTGAAAGTTGTATGAATTTTTCCCATTCATCTCCTTAGACTGTCAGCTCTCAAGCTTCATGAAGAGGAGTGAAGTGATAAAAAATTTATGGATGATTATCTTAGGTGAAATCTAAAGCTACTCTCTTCTCTGCAGTTCTTAGATGGATGGCACTTTCTGAGTGCAGAAGCAATGCGATAACTACATTTGTGGGATTTGTGAATTTGCATTTGTGAAATCATGTATTGGAATTATGTGACTCAAATAACACTGTTTTTTCAATGACAGCCATCTAAATAATGAGACAGTAAGCTGGCTACCTAAGCCTGAAATACTGCACAGTAACTGCATATACAGAAACAGTACAAAGGATTGAGGTTGAACACTGTTAGCTTGGATTTAGTGAAGATATTTTCTGTATAACTGTGTATGAGTAATAGGACTAGAGGGCATCATTTGTACAGAATAACGTGTTAGCTATCAGTTTGTTGGCAAAGAGGAAACTAGAGGGGTATACCATACATATTATTCTGCTTTAGAGCTGTAACTTGCAATTGTACCTTAGTGGTTTTTAAAAGCCATCTTTATGACTGTTTTATTTCACTGGTTTTATCTCTGTTTTAATGTATTTTTACCAAAAATATTTTCAGAAGATGACAAGCATGGAATTCAAGTATGCATGTAGGCATTTAAAAATACATTATTTAGTATTTAGACTGCAGGTGTGGAGACTGGGGCCAATACTGCTTAACATCTTCATTAATGACTTGGATGATGGGCTAGGGCACACCCTCAGCAGATTTGCAGGTGTAACAAAAAGAGGAGGATTGGGTGATACACCAGATGGTTGTGCTGCCGTTCCGTGGCATGTCGACAGGCTGGAGGCCATGGCCAACAGGAATCTGCTGAAGTAGAGCAAAAGGAAATGTCAATTCCTGCCCTTGGGGAGGAGGAAACCCCAGGCACCCACCCAAACATGCTGGGGGATGTTCGACTGGAAAGCAGCTTTGCAGTAAAGGCTCTGGGGCTCCTGGTGGACACCAAATGGAACATAAGCCAGCAATGTGCACTTGCGGCACAGGTGGCCAGCGGTGCCTGGGTTGCACTAGGAAGGGCGTTGCCAGTAGGTCAAGGGAAGTGGGTGAGTCTTCTCCTCTGCTCAGCCCTGGTAAGAGCACATCTGGAGTGCCGTGGCCAGGTCTGGGCTCCCCAGAGCAAGAGAGACATGGACCTACTGGAGAAAGTCTAGCAAAGGGCCACTGTAAGGATGACGGGATTTTGGCATCTGTCATATGAGGAAAGCCTGATAGAGTTGGGATCACTTAGCCTGGAGAAGAGAAGGCTCAGGGGAGGCCTTACATGTGCAAAAATTTATATATATATCTTATGTTGTATAAAATCCTTATCATTTATTTTTTAATACTTCCATTTTATAAGAATGAAGACAACGTTTGGCATTACAAACAACTTTATTTACATGAATCAAAAATAGGCATAGCTTGCACACTCGCATCAGGCTGTAGCTATGAATCCCAGGCGTGGTCATCCCTAGCTTGCTGGCGCTAGGTTTGGGTGGAAGGGCGCACGGGGCAGAGGTTCCGAGGGAGCTGCCTGCCTCACCTCTGTGCCGGGACGTGGGGCAGGCTGCCCACTGCAGTCTGCTCCTGCCCTGACCAGTGGTCTTCGGCAGCTGTGGGGCAAGGCCTAGCGAGAGGCAGATCAGCTGGGGCAGGCACCTCTTTCCCCAGCCCTTTGAGTTGTTGGGAAGTTTGTTCTAGCCTCACCTTTCTGCCCCACCTCCTCTGGGAATAGCTCCTGATTCTTGTCTCTTCTGAGCAGCTCGAGGGGAGGTCAGTAGAAGTGACGTCAGGGAGAGATGGATGACTGTTCTATGTCTTTGTATCACAGGTCTCAAGAAAGAGGCAAAAGTCATGTATTGCATGAGAAAGGGGAGGGGCAGGAAGACATACAGGGGTGAATGTCTTTTCCCAACCTCATCCCCGCCAGAATTGCAGTGACCTCTCACTCTTTCAAAGCTGTCATGAAACAGTGCTGTACTTTCCCAGAACAAGCACCCAGAAATACCTGGAAGCTGTAAGATTCCTTTTGGAGTCGTAGCCCTCCCCTGCTACCTCTTGACCATCTCCCTTCCAGCCACCACACTGAACTGAGTCCTGCAGGCTCAGAACTTGAATAAATGTATGGTTTTACTGGCAGTGAGAAATAGAGGCTGTCAACATAGTAGAATTATGTATATTGATCGTTATGTATAGCTTAGGAGTTTTCAGTAACATCAATAAATAATAGCTTCAGAATTTCTGAATGATTACGTACTCTATGTGAATACAGAAAAAATCCTTTCCATCAGCAATGGAGCCATTCCATTTTCATTTGATCAATAAGTTGAAAGCAGACATCACTTTAACACAAAAGGACCTGAAACAACTATGATTTGAACGACATCCTGACACCGTCAACGTATTTTATAGCCAGCATAGGGGAGGAGAGTATAATACTTCCATATATTTGTAATTTTATTTTTTCTGGATCCACTAATGCAAAACATTTCCAGATCATATGTTTTTGAGGCTTTACTATGTTTTTCTCTTTTGGTTGTGTCTCCTACTTTCTCCAGGGAAACTTTGTATCTGTGGTGCACCATTTTGTGCAAATAATGAGAAAGCCTTCTACTCACCTGCACCTCTTCCATCTTTAGCTGACTGTCATAGGGGGATAATTGTGCCTGACTCTTCAGATCAGAAATGGATTGTGTTTGGCTGCAGTATCTGTCCAGTATCTTCTCTCCCTCAATTTTGCCACACTGCTTCTGCAAGACCATGCAGTTTAGTGTAGAAAGGGATGAGTTAAAATTGTAGTCCCTTGTCTTTGGTTCAGTCATGTAAAGTACCTTTCCTATTATATTTCAGTTGTGTTGCAGTTGTCTTCTGGTAAAGCAGAACGTGCAGAAAACTGACAGCATGGTTGTTTGTGAGGGCTCAAGCGTTGTGCAGGAGTGGGGATATGGCAGGGGCGCGTAGCATTGGCATAATCCAACAACAGGTGATATCAATGGAAGTTTGGCAGCAGAATTCATTTGGGCTTGTATGTGTTGCAGGTCTGCCTGCAGCCTTAGCCATGTGAGTGTAAGTACAAATGCTTAAAAGGAGCGGAAGCAAGCACATGGACATTGTTTTGTTTGGCTTTTTCTTGAGGTTCAAGGTAAATGAACTTGCTGGTCATAGAGGGATGTTATATGGGGGTGACATATGACTTGCTTAATGACAATACATGCTTAATGATGCTACAAAAAATCACTGGGTCAAATGGCAAGTCTAATGAAGTAAACAGTTGCCCAATAAGTTGCCTTGGGCTGTTCATGTAGAAGTGGAAATCTTATGCTATGGTGAACGATGCAGTAAGGACAGGGTTAAGACTATTTTGAGATACCTGACCTGAATCTTCAGGTATTGTTAAGACTGAGAGAAATTACAGTGAAAATTCAGTTACCTTAAATTTTAGCACTATGGTATTTTTTGTCTGGAATTTTTCCAGACAGTGAAGATATAGGTCTTCTTGCACGTTTTGTGACATCTGTATTTATCTTTTAATATGATTTTTGAAGAATTAGGGCATCGGTATTTTTACTGACCATTAAGTTTAAACTTTTAAAGAGGTCAAATACCTAAATACCCTCAGGGATTAAGAGGCCAAAGCGTCTTCTAGGTGCCTCACAACTTTTTCACATGCTTGAATATCTATATAGATCAGCAAATTTGTATGGGATTCAGTTGACCAAGTGCAGTGTAGGTGGCTGCATCTGATACAGTCACTGTAGTCTCCCATTAGTGCCTACAGTATTGAGAAGCAGATGCTTCTAGGGAGTGATTCATCTCACCGTAAGGTTTATCCCAGGCAAGTCGATACAAATTATGATGTACCAAGACAAATCACATCAAACTTGAAGCCTTACGCTGCTGTAAATACACTGGGAGGTAAAATTCCTCATGTAGCCAAAAGGAAAGTCTTAGAAAGCATATGCTATCCTCTACTTACTCTTCTCTGAGGTCCAGGTGAAGCAGGTTTTTCAGTGGCTGTAGACCTCTGAAGTTTCTTGAACAAGTGGACATGTAATCCTGCAGCTGGTTAGATGCTTGGGTTTGCACATATCGGCCCAAGTATTCACAAAGCGAGACTTTCAGCAGAGTATAAAGAAAGCCAAGATTCCTCCTGTTCACTGCATCTGTCCACTGTGTCTGCCCATGTTTTGTTTTGGTCTGTTCATCTCTTTCTTTTTCTGTGCTCTGAACAGTACCTCTGCTGTTCTGTCTTGTCATTTGTCGATCTATCTCATGGTCTTTTATCCAATCCTTGCATGGTTGCTTATTTCCTCTCTGCTTTTTATCTTCAGAGCCTTGTTCTGGAATGGGTCAAGAGGCCTTCTTCTGATCATGACTTATCTACTCTGGGAGGTGCTTTTCTGCTCAGAGTAGTCTGTGTCTCTCTACAAGGAGAAAATCAGGAGTCTGGAAAGCTGGAGAATAAATAAACTATTACTGAGGTAGAAATGAAAGCTGACAATTCTAGTAACTTAGGGATAGGAAGCTGGATGAATCTGATAATCAAATTAAGAAGAGAGAAAAAAGAAAAGAAAGTCTTATTAATTCCTAGGACTTTCTGTGAACTTGATGCAGAGATAACATGTGCACGTTAGGAAAAGCACCTTTATTTTTACTGCTGCTTGTTCGAACACAGAGGTGGTTGTACTATCATATATGGTTTACCTTTTCTTTTCTTACTAGAAAAGTGATCAAATATGCCAGGAGTCTCAATTATCAAAGACATAGTTCTCTTCAGTAGGTAATTTTAAAGGGGGAAAAATGCTGTTCATTTAACAAATTTCGCTGTTCAACTTCAGAGAATTTCTGAATAACCTGCTTGTAAAACAGACAGTGAATATAATTAATCTTATTTTGTTTTTCATCCAGATGCATAGTACATTAATATAGGTTGTTAGTGCATCTGTTGATCTGTATTCTTGAAAAAGGTGACATTATTTTAACTGCGTGAGGTACTTTAAAATCCATAGTGAAAGTATGTTAGCATGGAGTAAGATGTAACTCCTCAGGAAAAGCTATCCAGATCACCAAATTAATTTCTGAAATTTTTACCTCAATATTAATGGCTTGTATTTTATGGTCTGGAAATGAACTGGTCACCTTTGTCAAAGATGCTTTCCATTTGCCCTGCTGTTTGTCCCATCAAGTGTTTGTCCTGTCTTGAGTTTGTCCCATGTAGTAAAAATAGTAGACATTTTCACACTTGGCAGGAATATCTCCTAGAGCAGTGTTTGAAAAAGACCAAAAGAACTCAGCAGTACCCAAAAGATCAGAAGCTGAAGCCAGTAAACTGTTAAGATCAAGTAGACAAAGCCATAAGATATGTGGTTAAAGAAAAAAAAAGACAAATAAAAAGAGCACAATTTGGTCAGAAATGTTTTATAAAAATAAATGGCAATTCAAAAAACACTGGATCACAAATGAGAGGGTTGAGAAGAGGCAAGTGACTTTAAAAATTACAACTTAATCACTGCACATGAGAAATGAGTAATAAATAATGAATTACATGAGATTGAATTAGGAAAACCAGCCTTCCAAAACTAATAAGCACTACCAAACTCTAATGCATGCACTGAGTTTTCATGTATGAGTTCTTTCTCTCAGATCAATATAACTCTTGAAATATTTAAAATTAAGCTATATTGTTAAGCAGTTTCCTGGCTCTGTGGCAAAGATCAAGCACAAAGATATTCCTTGCAAGTGAAAAATTAAGGCTACATTTGGTTTAGTACTACATACAGATGTAGAGTGATTTAATTCATTTTTTATCTCACCTGGATGGATGTAAGTTATGGAAAACATTGTGAGAAGAGCAGATTGATAAGGACTATTTTCAGGAATAGATGGGATTATAGTGAGCAGTTTATGGAGTAAGTGACAAAAATGATAACAAGGTCTAGAGCAAACATTCAGCTTTCAGCCTGCAGGAACTAGGAGATGGCAGCATTCTAGGGAAAGATGGTTGAGAGATGTAACTGAAGTGTATGTAATGTTAAATGGTGTAGATAATGTTAATGCTTTCTACCCGGCATGCGTTCTAAGACCAGGGGCAAGTACCGTGCTTAAAATAAAATGCAGACATAAAGAAACACTTATTAAATTAATAGTAATGGCTCAAGTGACCTGCAAGGCATAGGTATTGAGAAAAACACATCAAAGGTTACTCGGGCAACAATTAACAGATGTCCTGGAGGCACTGGCACTGCGAGGAAATGCTCCTGCTTTCTTCCACTTCCTCAGTGACATCTGAGACAGGATTTTTGTTCTGTAACTGTACTCGGACCAAAACCGTTTGCCACTCTTTATTTTATAAAAACAGGCTATAATACCTCATAAGAATTTTTTACAGCTACTCATGGTTATACATTAGAAACCACAGAGTACCGATTTAAGTTGACAAATAATTTTGGGATTTAGATTGTCTGAATATATTTTCATGAACATTTCCTGTTTACATATGTTACTAAAAGGTTTTGTACATGTAGCTTTCTTTCTAAAGCGTCTTCTTAAAATCTATATTGACTGCAGATAAAGAAACCCGTATAGTATGTGTGATCTTGGTTATTTCTTAGAGGAGGATCAACAACATAGTTGACATTTTAATGCCAAATACATTATAATCATAATTACGATTGGCATTTCTGCTGAAGGTTTTTAGTAGCTATGTAACCCAAGTTGCCCTTGCTGCTGGGCAAGCAGTACTTATTTTGCTGGCAACGTCTGTTGGCAAAGAAAGTTCCCTGATTTTTTATGAGTTTTTATTTCATCATCTCCCCTCTAGCAAGCCCTTGATTTCTGTAGCATAACCCCTCTTTATCTGTTATTAGAGAAGGTGCAGTTCCAAGTGAATGATGTCAGACTACTCTAAACACTTCTGGTGGGGTGTGACTGCAGTGTGCAGCGCTGAGATATCAGAAAAGTTACAGACCTGAAAGAAAAAACGAATTAGCCCAGACAGAGTGCAGAATTAGTGCTGGGGTATTGCTCCAGGACCTGAAAAGGCACCTCTGAGCTGTGGTGCTCCATATAGAGTAAACAGCTTCTTTATGTATCATTGCATTGCACAGTGAGGATGTCATCTGTTTTGGCTTGAAAAATCTGGGATTTCTTGCGTAGGTTTGAAACCAGAGAACGAAGAAATAAATGAACTGCTAATTCATGAGACAGGGTTGTACAAAAAGTATTTTTGTGAGGATTTCAGTAAATCATGAGTTAACATGGTGTGCTTTTATTTCTTCAGGTGCTGTATTTCCAGTAAAAGAAATAAAACATGGAAAGGATAGAAATGGGACCGTATTAGGGTGTCCACTCTGCAGAATAACTGAGGAATTCCTGTCTTAAATCTCACCAATAGTCCTTTTCCCTTTTTCCAGCAAGAGTGCAGGGCTGATTTGCTCACAAGAACAAGACAGTCTGTATTGCACAATTAAGGTATCGACCTGGACAGGCTGAAGAGTTGGGCAGAGAGGAACCTGATGGAGTTCAAAAAGGGCAAGTGCAGAGTCCTGCACCTCAGGAGGAATAACCCAATGCACCAGTACAGGCTCGGGACTGACCTACTGGAAAGTAGCTCTGCGGAGACGGACCTGGGTGTCCTGGTGCATAACAAGGTGACCATGAGCTGGCAGTGAGCCCTTGTTGCCAAGAAGGGCAATGGTATCCTGGGGTACATTAAGAAGTGTGACCAGCAGGTCAAGGGAGGTTCTCCTTCCCCTCTACTCTGCCCTAGTAAGGCCCCATCCGGAGTCCTATGTCCATTTCTGGGCTCTCCAGTTCAAGAAAGATGAGGAGCTGCTGGAAAAGTCCAGGGGAGGGCTACAAGGATGGTGAGGGGACTGGAGCATCTCTCCTACAAGAAAAGGCTGAGGGAGCTGGGCTTGTTCAGCCTGAAGAAGAGAAGGCTGAGAGGGGACCTTCTAAATGCTTATAAATATCTTAAGGCTGAGTGTCAAAAGGATGGGGCCAAACTCTTTTCAGTGGTGCCCAGCGACAGGACAAGGGGCAACGGGCACAAACTGAAGCACAGAAAGTTCCGTCTGAACATGAGGAAGAACTTCTTCCCTCTGAGGGTGATGGAGCACTGGAACAGGCTGCCCAGGGAGGTTGTGGAGTCTCCTTCTCTGGACATATTTAAGACTTGCCTGAACAAGGTCCTGTGCAGCCTGCTGTATGTGACCCTGCTTTGGCAAGGGTTTGGAGCAGATGACCCACAGAGGTCCCTTCCAACCCCCAACATTCTGTGGTTCTGTGATCTTTGTATTCGGGAAGTTTGTCCTTCCTTTTCATCATTTGGAGGGGGAAAAATAATAAAACAGATATGTTTTTTAAAATCCAAATGTAGACAGAACAGCTGTATTTTTAACATGTGTTAGCTGGATGAAGTCTGACAAACAAGCAATACTAATAGAATGATAATAGTTTTGGCAGCCAGCCAGGAACACGCTGTTGTGAATAGGTCTGGAAAGAATAATTTTTGCTTTTTTTTTCCCCCTCTGAATGGATTATGGCAATATATCCTGTTTTATCAAAGGTGAAATATTTTACAAAGTTGTTGGTTTTCACTGAATGTTGAGGGTATTCTCTTACAGACAGGAGACAAGCAAGCTGATTAGCAAGAGTATAAGTGTAGGAGAGTCTGCTTGATTCAGGATAAATAATAATGCTACGACACAAGCAGAGCAGGGATTCGAAGCTGAGTTCTGGTATAATCCAGGCCAGTAGCCAAATGCTAAACAACTGAATGTGGCAGACAAAGATATACAGCCCTCTTTTGCAGTGCGGTTCAATTTATGAAAATGCTCAAAAGACTGTCTTTTATTTTGTTTGGAAATGAAAACAAATTTTGCAGCAACTTCTGTATATCTACCATTTAATTTCAATGCTTTGGTCAACCTGTAGCAGTAAGCAGAACACCTGTGTTAGGTGTAAGTTATCTGTGCGTAATACAGATATGAAAATATTTTCTAGAGAGTAGAAAGGGCAATTCATGTTTGCCAGATTTATTCTCTTAGTACTTTTTTTTTTTTGAGATCTGTTTCAAGCTGTGATAGACCTTTTCAAATGAATAGTCAGAAGAAATATGCAATGAAAAGGGGATAGCGGTTGTTTATTTTCTATTTATAGCGAAAGAATCAATTTAAGCCTAATGCTGAATTTTGACTTTTGGATGTGGTAATCTGTTTGAGATTATTCTGCCTCATATTTAGCTGGCTACCTACTGAAATACTGTAGAAATCACAAAGTCTCTACCAACTTGACTGGTTGCACTGTTAACTGTTGAATTAATGGGCACTATCTGTAATTCCACGATAACTTCCTTGACATGTCTCAGAAGTAAGGTGAATGCATTAGGTTTCTTAGGCAGTATTAGAATTTACGATGGATCGCATTACTTGGACTTGGATTTGATTTGTAACTTTGTCTTGTTCTGAACACTAATAACCCTTCTATTTTCTGCTCACCTTACATATAGTTTTGGAATTCTTTTAACCTAGTTTTTTCTACAAATTTCTTAAACATAGACTGGCTGTTGTGATGAGGTAGGTGGAAGTTTTAATCTGCCAGCCCGAGAGGCAGGTGAAGCAGTAATACTCATGTCTAGATTGTTTTCTTCATCTTTTTTCAGCAGAACTGCTACAATTTTCAGCTATTGTTCATTCTCTCTATTACTTGAAGACAAAAAACCTCCTCAGCTGATGACCAATTCAATCACTGTTCTTCAGCATAACCCACAGACTATGTGGGAGTAGCAAATTTTAACACCAAAAGACCAAACTTTATCATCTGGTCTGACTTCTTGCTTCCAGGAAACTGAAGTTCCTACCAAGTAGGGTTGGGAGCAGGTCAGGAAGTGGGAAGTGAACAGGACTGAATGCTCCTTTCCCGTTAGCCTATAAGCACATGTCTTTCAGCTGAAGTACTTGTCGTATGGATTTTATTTTATCTAAACCAGTTTCTATCCTCAAAAATATTGATTCATTCAGTAGCCAGAACTGCTTCCTGAAATGTCTCCAGAGCAGCAGGCAGCTGAATATCAATCTTATTGTGATTGGATTAATTCACTGGAATGCCATCAGCATGGAGGCGGGTGCCTTCCAACCTTGAGACCAGCTGGAAGTGCTTTTTCAGGAAATTCCCAGGTGCCAAAAGGCAAACAGTGGAAGCAATTTCAGATGCAGAATTAATGAAGGTAACAGCAGATGATATTGGGCAGGAGTATTTGGCAAAATGTTTGATTTTAAAAGACACAGTAGCTCTAATCAGAGGGGTAGTGTGTTATGGACGATGAAAGTGATGTTCATCCACGAGATCCGTTGTTGTCCACTGTGTTTAATACAATGCGTATTTTTATGTCCCCATTTGGATAAGGCATCCTTCCCATTTACCAGCTAGTGAACCATCACAGATATTCTCTCAGACTTCTATTTCACTCTTGCAACTGTCAAAATGAAAGCCCATACAGAGTTAAGAGAACATTTTTAAATGATCATTAGTTTTGTTTGTTATGGCACTGAAGTTTGTCCAATCCTGTAAAATCTTCGGAATGTCAGTATGATGGAGTCTCCAGAGCTTTCATTCAAGTAAATATTTAACAGTATTTATGACAGGTAAAAATGTAGCTGATTAACCACTGCTAGAAAAGCATAATTTCTTGTTAATATTTTCTTTAGTTTGCTTCTTTTCTTCTTTCAGCTTATGTTAGTGCATCACCTGTGCTGTTTGGGGATCAGGGTTAGAGTATAGCTAGTAGAATAGATTGCCACTTTGATTCCTAGGTCTGGTTCAGAACCAGCTCCTTTACTGTCTGTATATAGACAGTCTTGTCACCAGCAGCTATGCAGGCAAATTGTAAAAAAAAATTATCTTTGTTTCTTGATCTTTATTACTGCCTGTTGCTTTCATCTGCTTAGAAGATCTATGCAATGCCTCTGTCAATGAAATTGCTACACCTTGCTTCTTATGCTGGAATATTTCCCAAATATATGGGTCTGAGGGTCTGTGACCATCTTTGCAATGTTATTTCCACATACCTTTACTCTAAATCATCCATCAAAGTTGATTTGGTGATACATTTTGTGCATCAAGATAGGAAGGAGCAGCCTAATATATTACTTTTTTTACTTTGCATGCTATCATGTATTGCATAAGGTTCTCTTTAATATTCTTCTTGATTATATATAACTATTTTGTTATTGCAAGAATTGTTATTATATTAAAATTAATTCACAACTTGACTAGCAATAAGACCACTTTCAGTGGTAGTTTGACAGCACATCTGGGCAAGGTGGTGCATATAGTAAGGTTGCTGTTAATATTTAAGTAGTGAATTAACATTTAACCTAAAGCTTTACATTCTGTGTCTTTTAATATTTATTACAAAATGTTAATTACCATTCAATTAAAGAGGTAATTTAATTGTTACGCTTCAATCTATTCTCTGTCTCTGTGTTAAGAGTATATTGTTTCACTGGTTATGTGACATCATCTAACGCTGTCTCAAGAGTAGTGGCACGCAAATCTTTTAACTCTTCATTATTCATTAGTTTCCATTCCGGTCCTTCTAGCTCCTGGGACCATCAAGTCTTCACGTGCCCACACTTGAGTATTATTATTGTTGGCACAGACTTGTCAAAGCATTAGAGCTCCTGGCAAGGCACACAAAGGAGTGGTGTGTGGTGTCACATGTACACATTGCCACAAATTATCATCTTCCCGAGTTTTGCCCTTGTTATTTTCCTACGACAAGATTCTGTGTGTGCAATCCTGTACCATTGTAAGAGTTTTTTCTGTGGAGCTCGCTGACATTCTGCCTTCTTTTTGGAAATAATTATTTGCATTTTCCTTTTGCACAGAATATAATGCTTCCTCTCTAAGCATATGTGACATGCGACCTGTAGTTACGATGATAATAAATTATATTGCCAATTGATTCATTCAGCAGTTTATATCCTGTTTAGCAAAGTTGATTTATCAGCATAATTTAGCTTTCTAGAAAAGGTGCAGGAAATACAGGTAATACCTGCCATATGTAAAAAACCCTCCATCGAGACTAGTTTTGCAGCACGAAGGTAGACTTAAATATCTAGGGATCATTAATAAAATCTTGTACAAGCCACAGTGCAGAAGCCTAGGAAAATTAAGTTAATCTCTCTGGTGCTCAGTAAGCTATTTATCCCCATTTGCAAACATGAATGAGTTGTCTTGGCAGATGACATTTTATTAAAGGGAGATTACCCTGTTATCTAAGCGTTGTTTCCACCCCCCCTCACCCATCCTCCCCCCCCAGTGTATAATAGTCCATGCGCACACTGTGCAGCTTTTTTTCACAACCTTCTCCTTCAGAGAGGCAAGTGGCAAGAGTGACACCTCATTCTCAATTTGGGATTGACAAATCCAGATGCTCTGGGACCTCCTGCCAGATGTCTGGAGCATCCTTCAAGCTGCTGGGGAGTTTGTGGTGGGAGATGCTTCCGATCCTCTAGCCACTCCGCTCCATGGGCCACTCTTTGCGTTTAGAGGGGAGCAAGGTTTCCTGCCCTGCTGGCTTTATGGACCTACACTAACTTTGCTAAGGGTTTCTGTTATCAATTTACTTCAATTAATACAGTTCTCTTAAGTACACGTGACTCTTAGACAGACCTGTTGCCTGAGATTGAGGTGACTGCTTAGCCCAGGGATAGTTCTGCACTTTTATTTTAACCAGACTTCTGTATGTTATTACAGTGACAAAATTTGAACATAAATGCTTCTTATAGATAATAACATTTATGCCATTTATGGTGGCTTCCCTTCCTTCTGGAGTTCTTGGGACTGCAGAATGGCTTCATCCTTCTGTCTTCCAGCCTCTGGAATTCTGTATGGAACATATATACTCTCTATATACTATTGTTTCCTTTCCTAGTTTTGTTTCAGCTTTCTAATATCCATCCTTTCTTACATAATGCCTAGTCTTTCCCATTGATTTCATTAGTGTTCCATCCTGTTTTCTTAGATGAATGCTAGAGCTTATTGTCTTACCACTCCCGCTTCTGCACTTTTATTTTAAAGGGAATTCACTGTTACTTCCCTAAAATGGGAACGTGCTTGCTTTAACTTGAAATCAGTTTAGATTGATCTCCTTGGTTTGATCTACTACACCTCATTTCAGCTTCGTATGGGGCTGTAGAGCTAGGTTCCGCTCCCCTTGTGCAGAATTGTTCCTTTCTACACTTTGTTTTATATTTTTTCTTTTTTCCACCTCACTCTGTCTAGTGTGACTTTGATTTTCAACAAAATTAATGTTTTCCTCTTTCAAAAAGTATCATCCTTCTGGAGAAATTTAATATATCAAAACATGTACCTGACCCCAAAACCTCCTTAATAAAACCCTTCTGTATATTTTTCAGTTTTTCAGCAAAGTCCACCAGTTCAAATTCTTTGATATGGCCATCTGTCATAATTAGGCTGAAACATGTCTCGTAATAGTTGTATAACATTGTCTCCTCTCCTCTCCTTTATCAAATTCTACTTCCGATCTCAGTGTGAAGCCAAAGAAACTTCCTTGATTTCTGTGGAATAATGTTTGGTTGGGATTTTTTTAATCCGAAAGCAAAATTTATCTTACTGGCTTTTTCATATGTGGATAATTTCCAAGCCTTTTTTCTTTTTAAGTACAAAAACCTCCTACATTTTGTGGCCTCAAAAGTCTTTACCCTAAGACACTCTTTTATACACATAGTGCTATCGGGTCCTTTCTGCATCATCTTCAGTGTTTTGTTGTTTTTCTCTTTCACACCATTTCCTGAATTCTTTTGCTTTGAACCCATTCCAGAACTGGTATTCACTGCTTCCTTTCTATTCACAGGGTAAGATAAAGCCATCATTAGCTGTGTTCCTGTTCTGCGTCTCCATTGCTAGCAACGAAGCACAACTGCTTGGCTCACTCTTGAGCCAACTGTATATTTTTAGTTTTAAAAAAGTAGAATCTGCACTACTACAGTGTAGGCACACTGCAAAACGTCAGGATGACCTGCAGAGTTACAATTATGCCGATCCAATTACATCTCACTAACTAAAGCTGGTTTCCAGGTGCTCGGCTCACAGGCTGGAAATCTGGGCTCAGAGGAAGCTGGTGGAAGTTTCGGCACTGACTGCAGTGGGGTTGGGACTTCATCTGAAATGCTGGCTTGCAGTCACCCTTGGTGGACCTTTCTAGTCAGCTGTGCTTTTGTTTCCACTTGGTCTGTGGGGTATATGACAGGAAGAACGCCGCCATAAGCTAGACATTGTAGAAGTCAATCAACTTCAGACTGGGTGACGTACTTGTAAGTCCTTTTACACTGATTCCTTTCATGCTGACTCCTGACTGCAATGATTTCTAGGGTATTAACATTATTGTTTTTCTTTGAGATGTGCAGATAAAATGCACTCTGATGACAGTCTGCTAACTATAATCCATTTATATAGTGATCACACAGGGAATAGGAATCATTTAAAAAGTCAGAAACAGTGCGTTTTAGCTGTTAAAGAATCTTTCATTTTAGAATTTGAGGAGACTTCATTGTGTTATTAAGGCAGTAGAACTTTTACTAAATTATGGTTTTTATGAAGAAATAAGCATTTGTTTTTCAAAACCTTGGTCAGTTTAGTTCTCATTTTGTACTATAGTTAATATTCTTACTTGAATGGTAAATGTTATCTTCTTTTCCATTTAAAAGTTTTAAACTCTGTTTTATCTCTGAAATCTCCATCTGAGTCATGGCTGATATATGTTTCCCTAGATACACTCATTTTAAGTTCAGAAGCAGTTGTTCACAAATTGTATCAAACTGTAAACAGATATTCAAAAGACAGATTTCTCAGGGATGGCCTGAGAAGTAATTTCAACTTTTCTGACGGTATTGAAACTGATTTATATATTATGTATATATGAAAGACTTTTTTCTCTAGATCTGCATACACGTATGCACAGAGTGTGTTTGCATAGGCACACACACAAACACCACACACACGATTATAATTTATCACCAGGTATATGTCCACTGTGTCCTCCACTTTATAGCAATTTGAAAAAAACATTTTTCCTTTTTTGTCTCCTCCTCTATGCAGAGAGGCAGCCGTGTAACCCCTGTAAAAAAATTTTTTTACCAACACATGAATATGTGTGCTCTGAAAATGCAGTAATGTGAAAAATAGTACCTCTGTAGTTTGCAAAATTTTATATAGGCAGTAGGATTGCCATTCATCCGGATTTTTGACTGAAAAGCTAGACATTATACAAAGAAATTCCTATAGCAAAAAGCAGAATCAGGTCTCTATGGCTTTCACTCCTGTAGAAAGAAATGAAGAAACTGTGAAAAGTTTGCTTTTCAATAGGTTCGAGTTTCAAACGAGCCATGAATAAACAACTTTAGCCCTAAAATACAGTGGAATTGTGTTTAAGTAACAAGGGCTGTACCATCTTCATGTATATGTGGGTTGAGTGTGTTGTGATCTTATTCGTTTTATCATTTAAAGTTTTTGTTATTAATATTTAACTGATATTTCTGTATAGCCATGCTATATCACATACTTTTCCAGTAAGCCTACATTGTGTCAATTTATTTATTAACATGATCTTTTCATTACCACTTTTTTAAAAAAATTAGTGTTTTCTTCTTTTTCCTTCCTTGTCTCTGTCAAATCACAATATTGAGTGGCGGCTATTGCTGAGTTAAATTCATTGCAAGTCTCCGAACTCTCATAGGGACAATTTTGTGAAAAGTTAAATATTTTCAATGACTTAACTTTTTGTGAGAAAGAAGAAAAAAAAAAAAAAAAGGACTGACAACTATTTCAGGTTATTTGTCCATCTCTCATAAGTGTTTTATGAAAATGGCAAAGTGATGCAGAATGCTCCCAACCATGGTATATCTGATACTTGAAAGAAAGGCCTCTGAACACATCCTACATTCCAAGAATTGTCTGAGCATGAAATGTTCCCATTTTATATTTTAATAAAACCTTTCTTCAAAAGGAAAATGAAGATGAATGTTCCTTTGTAATTCAAGTGTTAGTATTACACATAAACCTGGATCCGTCTCATCTCACTTTACATGGCTGAGAAATCTAAGTTACGAGTCCTCTTCATCTTTCTTTAATCAATGAAGAGAGGTAAGGTTTTGGTTCATTGTTTCTGAAGGAAATTTGGGCAATTAGGATACTAACTTAGGCACTTTGTGTAAGTCACTGAAATGTCAACGGATGGATCTGAATTGCCTTGCTTATATGACAGACCTTCACCCTAAAGTGAGCTCACAGCTATAGAGATGCTCCTCATTACTAAGGCTTTTTGTACTTTTGATCAGAAAGATTTACTGTTCAATCTGTGAACCTGAGTCAGGTGGACCTTGATGATGTTGCTTGTCACAGCTGCTACTTCAGCACTGCTCTTTCCTTCTTTTTCTTAAGGATCAATTAAATTACATTCGATCCAAAACCATAATAACTTGGAAAGCAAGTCCTTTGCAGTCACCAGGCTGCAAACAGCCAGGATGCTGAAAGGCATTCCTTTTCGTCCTGGATTTTTTAAGTCACATTTTCTCTCTTTTTCAGTCAGAGATAGAGGTCCTTATGTCCACTTTTATTATGCAGTGAATGCATGATGTTCAGCATTACAAGGCTAGACAGAAAAGCTGGCTAGGTCTACCTGTTAGACCCTCATTCTTTTTCCCTTGGAATTGGCTCTTCACAAACTCACTACTAATTACTAAATGTTATGAAGTACTAAGTGATCCAACCAATAGGGTTTCTGGAAAATCAAGACCACAATAGCGCAGTACCTCATTGGTGTGCTTTTTTCACAAAATTTAACAAAAGAGCAGTTGGTTTATTAAAAATATTTTACCTTAGAATTATATGGCAATAGAAAGTCTTGAAGAACCTCCTCTAGCTAATGACTGGTGAAGAGAAAGAATCTTATTTTTTTGAGTGGTAGAGTGTAAACTGTCCAGTTATGAACACCTTAAGTTGTTTGGATTTCAGGGGTTTTAATTAAGAAAATAAGCTGTATTCAGGTTTAGGAGGTTAAAACAATGCAAGATGTTCTTTGTGAGTCTAAAATCAGGCAGAGAATGATTTCTTTCTCTGCCAGGCTAAATCCAGATTTTATAAACATAAGAAAAAAGTTAGAGCTGTTATTTCAGATTGAAATTGTCTATTCTGAATGTCAAGAGAGGTTTTCTGGCCCAAATGTTTTGAATGCTTTATTGAAGAAAGTGTAAACTTAGTACTATAGTTGCAATTACTTATGTAGGCTTGAATTCACCTAGACTTTCTGACTATTGATTTTGAAAGACTTAACACAAATGTATTAGGAAGCCTATTTTTTGACAGTCACACTGTTTAAAAACCCTCAACTGGTATGCATGGCTGAAAAAAAAGCTTGAGAAACACATCCTTAGCAACCTAAAAAATACTGGAGGAAATAACAACAAGCATCTTTGGAATAGGAGCATTTTCAGAAAGTGAATATGCAGGCATTTCCTTCATAACACTGCCTGAAAAACATCTACAAAAATACAGAATAGAATAGCATACACAAAAAAATGCTGCCTTTAACAGAAGAATTCAGTGAAGTGTCCTGATTTTTTTTTTTGTGTGTGTTAACAGGTTTCTTCTTTGGTCTCATAATAAGCATTCTCAAACCATGTAGAAATTCTGGTGGTTTTAGATGTGTAGAATTAGCCACTGGTTCCCCTTTGACAACACAGATCACAGTGGCTTACCTCAGTGGAGGAAACTGGGAGCCTGATAAACTTGTGAGCTGCGGCCTTGGCTGCCATACATTCCCTCCTTTTCTGGTACCTTTTCTATTACCTGAAGATAGGAAGAGGTGCTACTAGAGGTTCACTCTCTAATTCCAAGATATAGAAGAGTTTGCGAATATCTCCTTGGAACAATTCCCAAGTTTTATGAAGAAAATGTAAAAGGAAGTTGATGGGAAATTCGTCACAGATTGACTCCCTTAGAGCTTCTTGCTCCGCACAGGATGCTGGATTGAAACAGGGTTTTACTCCCAATGATTTTGTAGATTCCCTTGTTTAATTTTGTAGCAGGTGGTTTATAGAACTGAGGTATTTTTAAAAAATCCCTTTAAAAGTACATGATTAATGTAATGATTTAATGTAAATGGTGCTGGTAGGACTTCCAAGCTGTATGAAGATGAAATTTCTCTACATGCCTGCAATGCATGGATTGTGTCTTGTTGCACTGAGAAGGGCAGAGTTTTTAATTTGGATGATAGATGACTTATGGTAACTTTCATTTTTTGTTTTGTTTGATTTTTTTCAGCTTTCGTTTGCAGCAACAACCCCAGAGCTGGCTGATAAGAAAAAATATCCTTATTTCTTCCGGACAGTGCCATCTGATAATGCAGTGAATCCAGCCATTTTGAAGTTACTCAAACATTATCACTGGAAGAGAGTAGGAACTTTAACCCAGGATGTACAAAGGTTTTCTGAGGTAAGATTTGCTTAATTTCCAGTACAAAAAGAGAGCTACTAATAGACTTCCAAGGAGCTAGTTCCTCCATTAACAGCAATTAAGTAAAAAGAAACAGACCTACTGTTTCAGTCTTATTTGGCTTTGTCTTACTAGGTCACAATTTGATGTACTGAATAAACTTAATCCCATTCTGGGGCTTATTTGACCGTCTATAGTAAAAACTGCCCATGCTTACCTTTGACGGTTTTTTGCACTACGATCATTGTACCCAAGTGCAAAAACCCCTAATTTTTTTTGTAGCAAAGGGTCCTTTATACTGTTTGACTTGCCAAAGTGTATGATTTTGAAGGAGGCTTGTATCCTGACATTGGTTCACTTAGAAGAGGGAAGAAATCTAATTTCACTGTGTTCCTTTTGTGCTCTGATTTATTATAAGCATCAGTCTGATCAGTCTGAACACTGAGGGACAAATCTGGTAAGTTTATGTCTGAAAATATGAGACAGAAATGACCGAAGCCCCCAGAACCGAGAAGATCGCATACTGTGCGCTCTCGAAATCTTGTGAGTTTCACCCTGAGCAACATTTGGGCCATAGAAATTCCAATAAAGTATCAGCCAAATGTCTTAAGCATGGTTTTAACAACAGAGTACTTAAAAGAATACATCTTGTAAGTAATTAATTAGAGCAAAACAAGGGAAAGAGTTGGCCCACTAATTGACAGAGAGGCAAAACTGATAGAGGCATGCCAGTTTTGTGGGGTTTTTTTGTTTTGGTTTGGTTTTTTTCTGCTTCCTCAGCATTCATCAAAAAAAAGGCTGACTGTGTTCTGAAGATTAGCATAATTAAAACTAGTGAAGGTGGGTAAGAACAGGTTAGAGTCAGATGAGACAGATATTTTCAAATTGTCTGGCACAATTAATTCACTGTGGAATACTTAAGAAATCTTAGTCTTCCCTTATGACTACTTAAGAAATCTTAGAGTCCTCCTTTATGAACTATGAGAATTAAAGTATAAAAAGTAAGTGAATTGTAGGGGAAAGGAAGAAATCTTTGTGTCTGTCTTTCCAAAAACCACATAAAGAACCAGGGAATTATAGACCAGTTAAGCTAAATTTAATTCCTGGATAGACACTTGAGCAGGTAATCTGTTTGGAATCACTCAGAATATAAAAAGATGCTAAACAATGGACAAAATGGATTTGATCATAATAAATCAGGTAAAGCAGTCTAATTTCCCTCTATGACAAGATAACAGGTCTCAGGGAGATGGGGTAGGTGAGAAGTGTGATGTTTTATGACTTATAAACATGATAAAGGTGTTCCTAAAGTGGGAAAACCTGATCTTGAGGAAGATACTGTAAGAGCAGTCTAACCAATATTCCTGCCACAAAGGTTAATTGACATCAGATCAGTTAATATTTGTTTTTAAAACAAATGCTGAAGCAAAAGGTCACCAATAAATACGATATGCTTTATCCTTCTCTGGCTTGGAATTAAAATTTCAAAGAGTAGTTATTGGTGGTTCACTGTCAAACAAGAAGGATGGGATTCTGTCAAGTGGTTTTCTCTAGAAAGAGATAAGATTTTCTCTAGATAGTGGATAGAGAAAATGTTTATTAAATCTGCAGTTGATACCGACTTGGGAAAAGCTGCAAGCACTTTGTAGAGGACAAGATTAGGTTTCAGAATGATCTTGACAAGAAGAAAAAGGTTTTAATATAAATATTATGCACATGAAAAAGTGCAAAATGGCTACCTAGGCAGCACATCTCCAGAGAAACATGTAAGAAGCATTACAATGAATGACAAACTAGGTAAGGGTTAAGAAGATCAAACTGCTTGACCTACTGTAAAAAGCAGAAGGAAAGCAAACAGCTTTCATTTCACCACCCCCAAAGTAATGCAATACTGACACACAGAGTAAACTTCAACACTACTTAGTGCTCATTAGGTCTAAGCTGGAACATCAGGTCTAGCATCGTCTTCAAGAAGTAGGTCAGAGACGTCTATGAAAAAGTTCAGTACTCTGGAAACATGTTTTAGGAAAAAGATTAAGAGTGGAAAAGAGTAGAATAGAATGAGTTGTTGCACCTTCATCGTGGAGGGTTTGTAAGATAAGACTAAACAAACACAACACAGGGATTCTTGGTCTTCCTTTGGGACAGAGAGATGGACTTCATATCTGTCAGGGTCGCTTAAGAAATGTTAAAACTGCAGCTTTCAAGGGTTTCCTGGAGTGCTGCACTTGAGTTCAAAGGCTTTCTGTTCCTCTTGAAAGGTAAGAAACAACATTGTGTGTCAGACTGCAAACTCAATTTAGTGTGATTCATTAAAGCTTTCGGGTAATGAAAGATCCAATCAAAACTTCCTTGAATTTAGGTGATTTTTATACAGTATGTCAAGTCCTGAATCTTCGAAATTACTAGAACTCCATCCTTCCTTTTTCAGCTCTGTGCAGAGTTTCTTCCTTTCTTGTGCAGGCAGTGAAAGCATAGGAAAAGCTGGAGGAAATAACTGCTTGGCTGACCAGGAGCAGGGAGGGATGGGAGTCACCAGCAGCAGAGGGGGAGAATATGCGATGGCCGCACAGAGCCCAGCCCTACTGCAAGGGAGGAGGGCAGGCCCAGAGGTCGAGGCCAGGCTCAGCCAAGGCTGCAGACCATCAGGCAAGTAAGTTCATAACAAGGAGGCAGGTCCAAGGCCAAGCTTGGAAGTCAGTCTGCAGGTCAGGGTCAGGTCTAGTGGTTGCTGGGCAGGTCCATGGCAGAGACTGAAGACACAGGACTAAAGGTGTGGGTGGTGGTCCCAGAGGAGGGACCGTTAAGGCCTGTTAGTGATCTCCAGGTGCTGGAAGTTCGTAAGTAGAGAGAGTGGAGAAGTTTACGCTAGCATGCTTTCAGTTCTTGAAGCACATGGGCAATATCTAAGCATCTGATACTATTAGTGTGGTTTGAGGCTTCGTTTCTTGGCATTGTTTGCATCCCAAGGATTATGACTTTTCAAGTGACCTGAATTCTATGGTTGCCAGTAGGACAGTTCACTAGTAGTATCCTTTGTAAGTTATTCAGGTCTGTTTGTACAAGCAGAAGTGTCTCTTCCATTGGATTAATCTTTAAATGGTGTAAGCTGTCTTGGTATAAAGGTAATATACAAACTTCATCAACTTAACTAGGACAAGTTTATACCCATTGTGCTACTGTGTCCTAGATTTTGTGGACTGCTGCCCTGTTCTCGTCCTCTGGGAGAAGATTCTGTTTCAAAAGTTAATAATTCTGTGGCAAAGGTTTATAAATGAAGTTACAAAATATTTTCAGGATTTTCAGCTATAAGTGTTTGCTTTGGCATATAATCATAGGATAATTTAGGTTGGAAGAGACCTTGGAAGGTTGTCTGGTCCAACCTGCTGCTCAAAGCAAGGCTAGCTTTAGTATTTACCATCCCTCAAGAATTATAGCAGTTGCACACACAGTTCTCAGAAAAGTCCTGATCCTGTCTGCCTTCTAATTCCCAGGGGAGTTTTCAGCTCGCTGCATATTCTCAGAATGGAGAATATGCAGCAATTGATGCCTCCAATTTTGTTGCAGTCTAGCACTACCTTTTTGAGATTATATCTTGAATTAGGCAAACCAAACAATATTCCTGTGGTCTGTGTTTTCTGTGTTTCATGTTTCAGTGTGAAGAGTCATGAAAATGAAATCATACTTGGCTATCAATAACTCAAAAGTATCGGAAGCCACCAGTACTGTAGAAGATGTAAAGGCTTCAGAACATGGCAGTGAAACAGAAAAATGTGTTATCATGTACTGGTTTGCAGATAATGCTGTATTTGCTGTCAGTAATTCTAGTTTATCTTACTTCAGTATTTTACTGTTCTTCCCTGCATATTGGTCATTTTATTTATACACCTTGTTTTGGTTCATAGTATGTTTCAAAATTGATTGCACTAAGAGGGATTCTGGCTTCCTTGTTTTGCGATAGGACACTTCCTTCAGACTGCTTTCAGTTGTTTTTTGGTTCCTTGTCATGTTAAAATTCAGTGAAACTGCATTTTAGCTTCAAATTTGGTAGCATATTCATGATATTTCTAGATTTTTGAAAATACTTATTTCCCTCCCACTGAGTATGTTGACTGGGATTGTTTTTAAAATCAGTTAAATTCTAATCGTCTCAAGTGACTTTCTGTTTTTCTCTACTTCTTAATACTCATCTCTTTATTTGATTTCTCTACTCCTTCTTGGAAATACTGAGAACTCCTAATGTAATTTTGTCAGTGTAGGTGGCATTTCAAAAAGACAGAAGAAATGAGAAGTATGCAGTAAGCTAATGAAAAAGATTAACAATATGAAAAATAAAAGAGAAGATATTTTCTCTAATGGCTCTATCACAATCTTCATTGAGTTTAATAACCTAAAAATACATTGGTGACAAAAACTAAAGAGAAACTTCTCCTGTAAGTGGACAAAATAGTGCTTTTTTTCACTGGTATAATTAACACACTTAGGATTTCTTAAGGTTTTTCTGCATTTTGCACAGTGACATCGGCTTCAAAAACGAGCAGATCGTCAGGGTCCATTTTACCTAAACTGGAAGCATTTAGTATCCATAAATGCCAATTGTCATCCCAGGAAATGTAATACTGGAAAAAAGAAAAACATTCGAAAGAAAAGCAGCTAGTAAACAAGCCTTCTCAATGTAGTATATGTCTATATTCCTGTAGAAAAAGCAAGGTGTAGAAGTCTTATTACTCTAGAAGTTTATTTATTGTAGCCTCGCTCTCTCACTGGGGAGTCTGCAAACTAGGATCTGAGTTTAGTGCTCAGTTGTGATAAGAATTCATTGGATAAACAGATACAATGAGCAAGTTGCTGAGGGGCTGAGAGGGGTTAGGCAGGGAAGAGAAACGAGATATCTGATGACCTTTCAAATTTCAGCCAGAAAACAAGCTCAAGACACCAGTTTTTGGTGGATGTAGGTATAGATTGTGCAGACTTCAAGGTGCGATTGCACTTTTTGACTTCTAAGGCTTGGCTTCTATGGAAAGACAGAGGAGCAGAGATTTCCACTCTCCATCACAGTTGCCAAGAGGTTTTAGGGTAGCAATAAAAATATTACTTTTTCTCCGAGAATGAGCTTGGAAGCATCAAGTTAACCAGATAACAGCAATGTTTAAGCTGTAATCTCTGAAGAGTGCTCAGGGATTTCGTCCTAGAAGGAGCCCTGTACCTTCAACTTTAAGAGCAGAAAAGTAGAAAATAGAGGCAGAAGAGAAGAGATACAAGGCACAGAGGCAGTCAAAAAATATGGGAAAAATCATGGAGAGAAGAGAACTGTTAAGTGTAGAACTTTTTCAATCTCTTCCTACTGTTTTTTATTTTTTCAAGGTGTCATGTCTTCGTCATGTACTCTATCCATTTTTTTTGTTTGGTTTCTGCATCATTTCATTCCTTTTACAAATTCTTTCAGATTCCTTTTACTGGTTCATATTTTCATCCCTAAAGAAAAAGAAAATATCTCTGTCTGCTTCCTTCCCTGTTTCCACCCAGGAATATTTCCCATCTCCATGTGCTTGCCTGCTTTTGGGGAAGGACTAATCCTCTCCCAACGTAGATGGCTATTGTTAGGACAAATTAAAGAGATAATTTCTGCTCAGTATTCAATAATATTTATAAAGCTGACTGGAAATAAAATAAGTTGTTAGACCTTCTTTGGAATACGAATATCAAGTTTTTGAGGCAAAAATTGTATTTTTTTCGTTGTTACCAGACAGTTATTCACATAGTCTGTTCTTCTTGTGTATGGAGCATGCATAGATGTCTTGCTATGGCCTTAAATATTCTTCAAGAATTTGTTGAAATATATATTGTATCAAATAAAGAGGTTAAAAGAAAACAAAAGCAAACTTTCACCAAGCTTGCAAGTATACCTGAAAGCTGACAACTACTAATGTAAAAATGCTAACAAAACAATGTCTGTATTTAATCCAGCTTCACACATTATGAAGAAAGGAGTTTTTGTTTCCTTTTTTTTTTCCTTTGCAATGCATTTTAGGTTCCTTATCTCAAGAAGCCCCAGTCTTCTTTTCCCTAAGATAGTTCTGGTGAGTTCGATAAAAAGAAATAGGAAGATTCTGTCCTCACTGTGGTTTCTAAATTGTCCCACGAAGCAGAAGTACAGGCACAGATGTGCCTGAGATCTTCCTTCATCCAAATGTCATCCATGCCGGGAAATTTATTTTCTTATGGCAGTAGTATTTTATCCCATATTTTTCACCTTTTCTTCTGTTTCCTAATACAGTTCTTAATTTTTTTTAGCTTCCAAAAGCAAAAAAAAAAAAAGAGGTTAGAATGTCACCTGACAGACAATTAGAGCTGTGCAGCAGTATTATATAGTTATGTCATCTTGCACTGAAGATTCACACTCCACTATCACCCTAAGAGGCCCCAGTGTTCCCATGAACTGAATAAGTCCTTGTCAAACTTCAAACCAAATGAAACTTAAGAATGTTTTAGAGAGCTGCTCACCATTCCTTCATGTCAAAACTTTGCATTGTGCATGTAGAATACATTGGCTTTTGCAACACAAGATAAAGGAGTGGAATGAGCAGTACCTTCTATACTTCTAATACCTGCTGGCTGAGAAACTCTGTGTAGTTAAGAATTTCCTGGTGGATCTGTTATAAAAATCATCATTTTATCTGAAACCAAGACTAATCCAGATTCAAAGAAAAAAAAACCTCAACATTTATATTATATTGAAAAAATGTTCCAAGACAACGCATGCTGTAACAGATGTTAGCATTGCACACTGCAATTGTACTGCTTATTCCACAGCATTGTCCTAGTTCTGTTTTGGGTTTTGCTATGCTTTGGGCCTTGTTTTATAGAAAATGATAATACAAGGCTGAAATATGATTCTAAACAGTGAGTTAGCTTGCAAGCATTTCCCACACAAAATAGTTTTGATTAGCTAATTATCTTTCATTCATCAAGCAATTGCAGGGTATTTTCAAATTAAAATTGATGGTGCAGTGATAAAATTTAAAAGTGGGCACAATTGTGCACATGAAGTAGATGAGTAGTACGAAAATGTGATAGTGTTCAAATCAGAAGAGAATAAGCTCACTTCAGTGAAATAACCATTTCTGAAAATGAATCAAAATTCAGGGTCTTGATTGCTAAGAGGTTAAAGTAAAATCCTGGAAAGTAATAGAATGTCTTTTGGAATGACTGACCTTCCTGGAAGAGTACGCAAATTTAACAGAATCTGTTCCCTGTGAAGGGTAACCTGCAAGCACTGGAGTCAAGAAGATAAAGGAACTGTTAAACTTATAGAAGTTAGCATGTTAAGGACTGGGACCATTACTTAAATTCAATTTAAAAATATGTCAATCTCCTATCACTTTCATTATGAATTATTAAAGCTAGAATTAGCTCAGGATATGAGAGTAGTTTTTAAGTGTTCTTGTGTGTTTTGTTCAATGCATTGTCTGTTCATAGATACATTTATTTACTGGGATTTTTTTCTTTTTTAAATAGTCTTTTCCTAAGAACTGTGATTATTTCTGTATTATTCTGGTTGTCCCCAACCCAAATTTATACCATCTTTTCTCTGTCTTCGTTCCTGCTTTTAGGTGGTTTTGTGATCATTCAGGATTGAGTTTCAGTGGATTGCAGAACCTCTTGTGCCCTGTGAATAGCAGAACCTTTGCAGGGCGAGAGATACCTTTTTTCCATAAGAAAAGCGTTTAAGAAAAGACATCACAGTCATTCGTCTTGGACCTAAAATCTAGAAATGCAGGAGAGCTTATGTAGTGTCACACAGTCACAATTCTGCCTTCTTTTTTTGTTATTAATTTACTCTATAGAAAAGAAAGAAAGAGTCCAAAATGAGAACTAACACTACTCTTTGAAGATTTTTTCACATATTCTCGGTCATCCCCAAAACACGTATCTGTCCTGTCATTAATACATTGCCATTTGTCCGCTGATTGTCTGTGCCACAGCATTGCACTGAGGATCCTGGGTGAACCAGTGATGTGGACCACTCTGTAACGTATGGCTCAGGCAGGCAGTCTCCCAGAGAAATAAGAATGTAAGCTGTTAACATTTGGCCAGTCTTTGTTCATTTGTCTGGAGCAGGCAGATCAATCTGCGTGCAGTTTGGCTTCCAGTGCAGTTTCATATTTTGTTTACTCCCCTTTAACTGCTGGCTGCTGAGGAAAGGGACACTGCTCTCCCTGCCTCCTCAAGTTTTTGCCTTCTCTGTTGCACCTGATCTTAGCATTCATGCCGCGGTGTCATGAATCAGCTCATCTGTCCAAGGCTAATCTTCGCTTGCAGGGTGACTCTGGCTTTGTGGTTATAACTTTCCTTGCAGTTCTCATGTCCTTTGGAAAAGTGGGAACTTGACTTTCCTGGAGACTTAATGGACATCACTCAATGTGCAGAGTGGAGGATTTGTATGGTGAGAGTGTGAAAGCCAGTGTGAAAATTTTTTAGTTTTTGGTTCTGAGACTTTTGTTCACCTCCAAGGGGGAGTGGGGCACATAGCAGTTGTAGGCATTTCTGCTTGCTAGGAAAGAGTACTTCCATGGTGAATTTCCTTTGTTCTTTGCAAAAATGATGAAAATATGAAGGAACTGAAATGGGGAGAAGTTGTCAAAGTTGCAGTAGTACTTCTAGAGTGTTCAAACACTACTGATGTACTAGATTTATCATGGTTCTCCTGGCTCCAGGCAAATATTTAAAGGCCATGAGATTATGGGAAGGTCATAGAATTATAATATAGGAAGAGGGGAGAAAACAGAGAGATAGAACCTTAGCCTAGGTTTGTCTCTCTTTATAGGAAATGATCTGTGCATGGTAATCCACAGGATAGGGGATCATTTGTAGGTAAGAATTGTCCTATATTGTTAAACAGAATGTCTTTTATCTGAGTGAGAAAGTGTCTTTGAGAGATGTGACCTGGTAAATTTGATGACATTCCTCATCACCACCCCTTTTCATAAGAATTTTTATTTGCCACTGGTGTATTCTGAGCTTGTTTGCTCCCAGTGACTGGCACTAGGCTAATGGTATACATGAAAATTACTTTCTAAACACTTTCATAGCTTGGAAAATGGTTCCAAATTGTGTCTGACAAAAGTCAACCTTGTTGCAGATCAGTAGAATAGAGCTGCTGACCTGTACCAATACTTTTAGAAATGCAGAACACATCAACCAGACATTTCCTCTTTCCAAATCTTGTGCCTTAAGTCCTGAACTGAAAAGAAACCCCGTAAAATGGACTGCAGAAGCCTAATTCCATGTCCCAGAAAACCATTCTTTTCCAAGGCATGGATTATAGGAGCATTCTGAAACCTAAACCATTACTTTAAAGCACAAATTATAACTTTAAATCTGAGTTAGCTGTATCTGAAGATGCCCAATATCTGTCTGAGGTAGTTATATGCAGGGCATCAGCAATGTTTGTAGTCTTTTAGGAGTTCACGGAATTCCAGAATGGTTGAGGTTGGAAGGGAAATCCGGAGGTCATCTGATCCAAACCCCTTGCTCAGGCAGGGACACCTAGAGCCAGTTGCCCAGGACCATGTCCAGACAACCTCTTAACATCTCCACAGATGGAGACTCCACAGCCTCCCTGGGCAACCTGTGCCAGTGCTTGGCAACCCTCCCTGTTAAAAAATGTTTCCTCATGTCTAGATGGAACTTCCTATGTTTCAGTTTGTGCCCATTGCCTCCGGTCCTGTCACTGGGCACCACTGAAAAAAACCTGGCTCCATCTTCTTTACACCCTCCTGTCAGGTATTTATTTACATTTATGAGATTCCCCTCACCCCTGAACCTGCTCTTCTCCAGGTTGAAGAGTTGTGATCCTACTTATTGCCCTGCTTCCTCAAGTCGCCTGATGATCTTGGACCTTGTCCCCAGAGGATCCCAAAGCAAAGCCTAGAGACTGCTGCACAGACTGCTGCGTCTGCATGGTATGCAGGAATAGCAAAGGATTGAATGAAAGAATAAACAGGGAGGCAGAGGTCAGGAAAGATAAAACACAACGTAGTTTTATGAAAGGAAGGTTATGTCAGAGATGGTAAACTAATTGATTCCTTAGAACTACTAGAGTGGATTTTAATGCTTAGATGAAATCTAAGGTACAGTGCCCTGCAGGAGCTGGGTGGAACAGAGGTGGTAGGGCAGGTGCAGGGAGTTCTAAGGCAGTTCAGGGGCACAGCCAGATGGAAGACTGCAGCAAATAGTGTAATAAGGATTCTTCTCAAGATAGAGAAGTTGACAGTGACTTGTTTTTTTTTAAAGGAATAGCCCTGGGACAAATTGTTTTCAGTGTTTTATTTCATTACTTTGGGGAGAAAAACATATAAACTTGTGAAAGTTGTAGGTGGCACAGGGAATAAAGAAATTCAAATAACAAGAAAAAACAGATCATCGTAAAGGATGGTCTGTATGATTTTATGAACAGCAATCAGAAAATGAGGTGTAGAATTTCACGTGGTAGGCTTTATGTGTGGTAATCTTCCCAGTATTTTCAGGATTTTAATTTAACAGAGCTCAGCTGTTGCAGGACCCTCAGACATTGGTGATGCTTTCAAATTCTGTCCATCTTAAACTCTTTTGCTTTGCAACATTATAGCTGTAGCCTTTAATATTTTATTACAGATTTAAGTTTTGGTTCTTGAAAGTGTTTTACAGCCCAAAGTGTATGAAGAGACATTCCATGTGTAGATTTTTTTAATCTATATATCAACTGTTTGGTTGTCCCAGGCAGTCCCTTCCAGCGATAAGTTCTTGTGGATTTTAGATGCACTCCATTCTTAACAACAATCTCCTTTCCCTGTTCTTTCCTAGATCTAATCAAACAGAATTGTAGCCATGAGCTCCTCTGCAACTAAAGATTTTCAATTTGTTTAATCAGCGTTCCATCACTTTGCAAAAAACTAATTTAATAAAAAATTATTTTTTCTTTCTACTAGAAAATATAGAATTAATCAAAATCTGACTATTATTGAAAATGTTATGATAATAATCATACTGTTATGATTTTGAAGATACACTTCAAGATGTTGTCAGTTCATTATGAACAATTTTTGCCAAAAGCGTCTTTTTTTAGTCCAGATCAGAGAAGCTACTTGGACTTTGTATTAGTATTCTCTGGCTGAATGAATGCACGAGTGCTTCCAGCACACACATTTCTAAGCTTCTACTGCAGTCAATACGGTTAAAGAGAAATTGAAACATCCCTTTCTGTAAATGTCAAAATGTAAATTACATTCCTGTTAAATAGGAGTTAAATTCACTAAAAAAGTTATTTCAGTGGCTGTCCCAGCTTCATCTCCAGAGCTCTTTGCAATTGCTTTGACATTAGAGGAAGCTTTAAGGATGTTCATAAAGCTAGGTCTGTAAAAGTGTTTAGGCTCCTTGTCCCTAGCTCTAAGACCTGTGGAGTTCAGTTGTTCTTCCTCCTTATGCAATTGACAAAGTAGTAGATAAATTGTTTTTGGATGCATTCCCAAAATCAGAGTCAGATATTGCAGCACACAAATCAAGGAACTAGCAAAGACAGCCAAAAGTCAGCACTAAGGTTTCCGTGTATTATAAATCCTCCCACTTTCCAGGATATTAAAGCCTTTCTCTGAGGCTACAGAGATGTGCTTCTGTACATGCAAGATTCATATCCCTGAACTGTTTTCTGGACCCCCAGGTGCTACTGTCTGTACTTCAAAAGCTGAATGGAGGTCAGCACTTTCTCTCAGAAAGCTGCTTCTGCGGATGATGATATTTTTGCCTTAGCTTCTCTTTCAAGAACACACCAAGGAAGTGTAAATTCTTTCTGTTCCCAGCTCTTTGAGTCCTCTGGAAGGAATTCAAACTCACATCAGCCCACCACCAGTACGGAGCCGTAATCAATAGAGTGGCAGACATCTGCATCTTTTCTGGCAGTAACTCTAAGTACTATCACTGTCATAATAAATGGGAGCACAACCCATTCCAGAAGGCTACGGTGTAGGTGTAAAACAAGGAGCGTGTCCAGATACTCTTAAACAGATGCATGACAAGAAATGCTTGTATTTGCTCTGCACTGCTCTGAGGGAGGAAGGTGGGTGCTGAATTCCAGTACTTCTTTCTGCAAATTACACATGTACTAAAGGGAGGAGGATTACAGAACAGAATTAGGTAGTGTTGCAGAGAACATTTCACTTACAAAACTCTTCTAAGATTCAGCCTGTATGAGGACATTGAGTTGGTAGTTGTTTGGATGATGAGAAATGAGCAAATGTTGGTCTTTCTCCCGCAGAGACTGTTCTAGTCATTCCTTAGATATTCACAGTTAGTAATGCGGCATGAAGAGGAGTGTCTTTACTGTGCCTTTGTCTGCAGCATGGAGATGTAGTGAAGAGTTGTTCCGACACATCTGGCATCCCCAGTCTAAACAGGGGGTGCTAAGA
Source organism: Opisthocomus hoazin (assembly GCF_030867145.1). NCBI lineage: Eukaryota > Metazoa > Chordata > Aves > Opisthocomiformes > Opisthocomidae > Opisthocomus > Opisthocomus hoazin. The sequence goes on along the minus strand of NC_134416.1, from coordinate 72,002,508 downwards.
GAAGCTAAAACTGCACCACGAGAGACAAAATGATACATGGCATTAGCAGGTCCTAACAGGCAGGCCAAAGCTTCCTTAACAATACTCTGTGATCAGGTGCAACTTGCCAGACAGAACAAACAGGTATCAAGGACTGGGGGAAGCTGTTAAGCCATCTCATTTGCATACCCTAAGATGCAGTTGCCTTTCCTAATAAGTAAATAAACAAGGGTATTTAGAAAAATGCATTACTGAAAGTGTATGTGCGGGAAACAGGAGGCTATGACTGTGCAGTTATCAGGAGCGGTGCTTTGCATGGTGGTTGCTGAAACCGTGGCTTCCTACAGATGCAAGAATCCATCCATAAAACAAACCTTCTATTCAGTACAGAACCATAGTCGCTCATGGTTCCTCTTGCCTTCAAGCACAGGACACAACAGACTGCTTGTTTGCAGTCACTAAGAAGAAAGCACGAATGTTTTCCCCAGACCCTACTTGTTCCACTTTCCCACTTTACTTTGTGCTGAACTCCTCTGAATCTCATTATTCCTCTAGTTTGAAAATCTCCCTTCTGTGATTCTTCTGCCTTTTGAGGTCACATGTAATCTACTGTATCCTTCTGCTATCTCAAGAGATTCTGTATGAGATACTAATTTTAAACAGAATGGAATTGCAGAATCCAGCTGCAGCAAATTTATCAATGAAAGTGTACCCTTTCATTTCCTCCAAGTCATTTTCATCATTGCCCAGCTTCATCAAAACGTCCACATGTCTTTTCAAGACATCTTCTCTCTCTAAGACAGCAAAACAGCAATTTATATCAGCATTAAAATCACTAGTTGGAAGGTATAAAGGAGGAAAATCTGTTTCAAAATGCTTAGAACAAATGATATAAATCTACATTTTTACCGTAGAGTTTTATATCCAGTCCTGACAGTCACAGTAAAAATTCCTAAGATTTCAGAGAACCCTAGGCTAGCACTGATCCAAATTGCTCATGCAGTGTGTTGCTTGTGAAGCTCCCAGCTCTGAGATATTTCTGTGGTTATACAGAAAAATTATAGTCCTTGTACTACCAGAGATTGTAGGGCTGTCTGCATCACATTGAAATGGTATGGCCTGAAGAAGGAGATGAGGGAAATATATGAATTATCTTTTGATTATGATACACTGCACTGTAGCCTTTAGCTCTTATTTTTCTTTCCAGTCGTTTTCCTCACTTTAGCTTTATTTGTTTAATTTCAGCCTGTATGATGTTCTAATGTACTAGCAAACAAATTTGCCTGCAGCCTAGTAAAATTTTTTTGCCTCTGTCAGGTCTAATGATTGCGAAAGTGTTTGTTCATGCGCTGGTGGAACAGACGAATGCTCTGTCTTACTCTTGTCAGTCTTCTGCAATCGATCCCGAGGTCTGCCCTCAGACCAGCTTTGCCTGGTTGCTTGTCCAGCTTGCTGAAATGGAAAACCATGGTATTTGCTATGAACGTTTATGTGATGGATTCCATCACCCATGGTTTCATGGATGTGTTTGTTTATATGAATATTAAACACTTTTGGACAAAAGCTTGTCCAAGGCAAAAAGCAAGAACTTGTCGCCACCCTTTCACCTGGAAACCAGTTGTTTTTAGCTTTTTTCTTCTCTTGAAATTACTTTGCCTTTGTGCAGCTCTACAAATACAAAACTAAGTAAATCCCCCCGCCTTGACTGCCTTGTTTAGCTCAAACTTTGTGTCCTTAAAATGCTTTGCATAGCCTGTTTAGTTTTTTCTGTATAAAATATTTACATCAGTTTCTTAAATTTACCTCTGGTCGAGCCTTTCTTTCTTAGGCAGGATTCCTGTATGTTGTTGACCCATACTCTTAGGCAAAGTCTTAACTGCAAAAATAGGTAAGGATTGGTTCTGAATAGGCTTGGTAAAACAGACTTTTTCCCATCACTCTTGTAAAGACGACTAAATTCAAATTTGGTCCTCTTAGGTGTTCACTGTACTAAAGATGTGTGACCCATGTAAAGCTTCAGCTTTAATGATGAGCTGAGAACATGCCAGCATAACTGACTCCTCAAGGCTAGAATGCACCCTTTGCTCACAGGAATTTCTCTGTGTTTGGGATTCATTTTGTGTAATGTTAGCCACCTAAACTGTGGTATCCAGCCTCAGCTAATCATTTAAGTTAGCTTTATAGCCTGTGGGCACCTCTAACCCCAAGTTGCACTGTCTCAATAGAAAAAAATCGATGATACTGTCCAGATTTCTACTGCTTTCCATTGGCTAACTTAAACTAGCAACCACACGGGAGGGAGATTATGACCAACGATTGAGTGAGATAATGTTAGGCAGGGGACAAAAGTGCAGTGTGCAGGATGATAGGAACAAGGGAGACTTCAGGAACGATAGAGCAGGGTGAAGGAACACCTGCCTCAAATGTACACAAATGCATGCAGCCTGGCAAACAAGCAGGAGGAACTTGAGCTGCACATGCAGTCACCAAACTCCGCCACAGCAGTAACCAGGAGGCAGCAGGAGATATTTCGTGGCTGGTCTGCTGCAGTGGGTGGATGCAAGCTCAACAGGGAACACAGGCAAAAAATGAGGAGGACTGGGCTGCCCTCTGTTGTGAAGGAACAGCTTGGACACACAGATCTTTTCTACAGGAGGGGTGACAGTCTGGCTGAGAGTCTGGCAGAATCAGAGGAGAGGCCAGCAAGAGCTGACACTGTGGTGTGAGTTTGTTACCACCCACTCAGGATAAGGAATTGGACAAAGATGTTTCTATTTAACTCGAGGAAAGTATTTCCCACAAATACAATGTCGTTCCTTGTGGGAAAAGTGATATTTAATTCTTCTGATTTTATTCCAACTAAGGAGTTGTCCAGGGAGAAACCAGCGTAAGGCAGATAATGGAGTAGTCTTGCTCCAGGCACTCAGAACCTGTAGGATCCCTGCTGTAACATGCTTAGGAGTAAGGAGGAAAGATAAACACCCCATTCTCCTTCAGGAATGGGCAGATAACTCACCAGTTCCATAACTTCTGAGCACAACAGGACATGAGTATCAACACTTAATCTGTCTTTTCCAGATGCTAGCCTCTTAGCACCTCCTCTAACCTCGCTTGCTTATAGTGCCTTACCAAAAAATACAGTAGAGCATTGCTGTGTTGTGACAGCTGTTCTCATTGATTGGAGTTTAGTGACAATAACGAAAGTCAACAAATCAGGCAGTTCTGTGTGAAATATGGAAAATACTGGGATCTGAATGCTGGCTTAACATATTTGCATAAGAAGAAAAGTGTTAAATGCAATTCAGTGGACTTATTTTTATTTCTCTTATGGAAATATCACTTCTGCTGAATGAATGTTTGGCAGTCTGTGGTAATTCATGAAGTGATTTACATTTACTAGAAATCCAGGTAACCTTAAACAAGGCTTACAGAACCTTTGATACTATGGTAGAAATTCCATGTCAATTTAAAATAAAACTGTGGACTAGTACTGAATGCACACACATTTTCAATTATCAGTATGAAAGAAAGGACTTTGAAAGAGGATTTTGTTTAATACTGAGGTTCTGTCAACCTCTATTAGGTGGTTTTCATGCAGTACTTTCTGACTAAAGCATTATGCCTTGTTTTGCAGGAGTTCAAACTGAATAATTGATACATTTCCTCCTGGCATCAAAATCTTGTATTTTTTTTTAAAAAGCCTGTTACATACCAGTCGATCTTAATACAGTGTCATGTAGTATAATGTAAAAATCTTTCCCTGAGCTTTTATTGCTGAGCGTGATGTCATATGCTATGGAATATCCTTTTAGTCAGTTTGGGTCAATTGTCCCAGCTGTATCCCCTGCCAACATCTTACCTATCCCCAGTCTACGGACTTTTGGGGGCGGGTGGGAGAGAGAAAGCCTTGACATTGTGCAAGCAGGTTACATGTTTAGCAATAGCCAAAACACTGGTGGGTTATCATGGGTGGTCTAGACACAAATGCAAAGCACAGCACCGCACAGGCTGCTGTGAAGAGAGTACATTACATTACTGGTTTGTGCTCAGGTTCCTGCCAGTAGAAATGGAAGTCATCAGTGGTTTTGATCTGTAGATCTTAAATAGTTAAAAAGAACTTGATACTTTTGTTATCTACAGGTATTTATTCTCATTTTGTCAGCATAGACGCTGAGGTGCAAATAAACAAAGAGTATCTTTTGGATCAGGGGCTAGAGCAGAAGCCAGTAAGAAGTTCCAAATATGAAAGCTTGGTTATATCCCTAGCATGAAATCGTTGTTCCATAGTCAAAACACAGATATTTTATTGGCTTGCTAAAAAAAAAAATGCCATAGTATCTAATTCATATATGTATAATCCTATTGTTCTCCATGTATTCATGCTCAAGAACACCAGAAGGCTGGGAAATTTACTGTATTCTACTATACATTACTGTCCTAATGCCTAGCGATACACATTAAAAGATGTGTCTTATTTCATCTTTAACTTCCAGTCACTGTATTTTATGTATTTTTGTCTGCTAGATTGAAGAGATTGGAGTTAGAACATCTCCTTAAGTAGGTAATTTGTCATGTACAGACTGTATCATCATGATTCAGTTCTGTCTTAATCCATCTTAGAGCTCATTTACTCTCTTACTGTACAGTCTATTTCCAAATTGCAAATCAATCATGGTTTTCCTGTAAATTTTGAGTTTTTTCTTGGCATTGCTTTGAGTGGAAAAACTGGATAAAATTGGCTATCTCTGGTCTTGGGAGAAGAGTGTGTAAGGAGTCTAGGTACTTTAACCATATGTCTTTTTTATAAGCATATGTCTTGAAGTGTGTGTCTTTTTTGCAGGTGGGCACAGATTGCCTTCAATCCATGCTGCAATCCAGATAGACGCTGGCAGACTCTGAACTGTGCCCAGCTAGCTTCAATTAGGGCTAGGGATCCCATAGAGCAGTGGTCTCCAAATGGGGGGATCTGCACCCCAGGGGGTGTGCAAGGCGATCTGTTGGGGCGCAGGAAGAAAACAGTTGAACTTCCATTTATAGTTATTTTTATATATAAAAAAGGAAGAAATTAAGCTTTACTGACATTTAATGTACAGATTGACACTGGTGCGTTTAGTCAATCGATGTGTCATATGGTCATGTGGGGTTCAGGATGTGCCCTGAGGGAGGAGTGGGTACTCCACAACGTGCAGGGATTGACAGCGGCACCCTTATGCATTCTTTCACTTTCAGTGTGTTGCAATGTATTATGGTTTACATCTGCCCAGTTAAGTGGATTTATGGGTTATATTATCTAGTTTTTGCTAAACTACAAAACGGACAAATGGCTTAAAAAGATTCCTGCAAAGAAACTGCAGATTGAAGATAATGATAATGCCAGCACAAGTGAACAAGAAGAAAATGGCAGAGCTGACACTTCTACTGCTGGTATGAGCTCTTCATCAGCCACGTTATGGGTAAAAACAGTGATGAGCTGACCAGATCTGACAAGAAATCAGCCAAATAAAGGGCAAAATTATTAAGGAGGATATTTGAAATATGGATTTATAGCTACTATTGCTAAAGATGAACCTCGCCCTAAGTGTATACTGTGCCTTGAGACATTAACTATTGATAGTATACAAAGACCTCTCAATTATAAAGACATTTAAAAATTAAGCATTCAGAAGATGAAGATGAACCTCTACCATTTTTTCAGTGATGTTTGAAGTTGTGTGGTACTCAGTCCAGTACTCTACTTAACTAAACATAATGATAAATGTTTAAAAGCATCTTCTGAGGTTTCTTACTTAATAGCAAAAGACAAAAAGCCACATACCATTGAGGAAACATCTGTTCTTCCTGCTGCAGTAAAAATGGCTGAAATAATGCATGGAAAACAATACAGCAACAAACTGAAGTCCATTCCTTTGTCAGCAAATACTGTTGGAAGATGCACAGAAGAGTTAAGAGTTGCTGAAGAGCTGAAGAAACAGAAATTAGAACAAATCATGCAATGTGAGAGGTTTGATGCAGCTGAGTGAAAGTACAGTTGCTTCTAACGTCTCATTTTACAGTATTTGCTGGATCCTGCTTCAATAATGAAATAGATAAAGAAGTACTTTTTTATGAGACACTAAAGGAAAAATGCACTGCAGAAGACACATTCTTGACAGTAAATGACTTCTTTAATAACAGTAATGTTTTATTGAAAAACTGTGGGAGTGTAACCACTAATGGAGCGGCTGGAATAAAAAATGTATTCCAGGGTAAGTTTATAGAGCTAGCATGACACATGAAATTCCTTTACTGTGTCGGTCATAGCCAAGCTCTTGCAGCAAGGAAGCTGGTGCTGAAAGTGCATGATGTGCTGCAGGGAGGGATCTATCGATGTCATTAATTTTATAAAACAAAGACCTTTAAGTAGTAGAATATTTACAATACTCTGTAATGACATAGGAAGTGACCACAAAAATCTTTCGTACACCACAGAGGTTCACTAGTTTTCTTACGACGAAGTGCTTAAAAAATTTGTCAAAGTTGAAGATGTTACACATTTTTCTTTTACTAAAAGACACCTGTTCCAAACTTGCTGACCATTTCTGTGACAAGAAGAAGCTGTCCATAGCAGATATTTTCAAAATAATAAACACACTTAATGTGTTCCTTCAAAGTGAAGGTGATGCTTTACCAATGAGTGACAAAATCACTGCTTTTCAGAGGAAACTTGTGTTGTGGAGAGAGCATTTTGGAAACAAATTTTGAAATGTTTTGATTGTTCTGTGATTTTGTTGCCAAAAATGATGCAAGCCAGTCACCTAATAAAAACTCTGGTATCTGTATGCTTCAAACCATGGAAACTGAATTTTCTAGCTTGCTTGGAAATCTTCCCAACAAGAGTTTCGGTGGGTTCTGAACCCAGTATTAAACACACAAAAAAAACCACATAAAAATGCAACACCTTCTGATTAGTTTGCAAGAACAACCGATTGCCATCAGGGAAGATGGAAACTTACTAGCCAAAATTCAATTAAAACCTTTGTGTAAGAGTAAAAAATTAATATCATGGTTTAGTAAGTGTAGCCAGTGATGTACGTCCTCCGTTTGGATCTACATAGCTTTGTGAAGTACCGTTTTCAGTGGGCAGCCATTAAAACCAAGTATTGAAATAAACTGGACTTAGAACCAGACCTTCAGATTGCTGTATCACTAAGTGTTAAACAAGAACTTACAAAATATTGAAGGATATTCAATCACATTAGTGAGAGCAAGAAGGAACTTTTTATACCTCTAACATAAAATAATCTTAAAACTATTATTTCATCTTTATCTCATCCTTTTTGGTTTCTAATTTTTGTTTGTGTTTTATAATAAGCATAATATATTAGTACAGTGGCAAGAGCATGTATATATTTTATAAATAAATGAGTAACTATACATACATTGGCGATACATGCTCAATAATTTTTTACTGATAGGGGTACATGATCAAAAAATTTTGGAGACCACTGCCATAGAGCCAGAATGTGTTAACTTTGTTCCCTGCGGCATCTCACTGTGGCTATGTACGTTGAAGCTCCTGCTGATGGCCTGAAAGAATCGGCAGAGCACGCTCATACATGTCTGAAAAATACCTTGGAAATGCCCAGAGTAGACCAGAAACTCCAGAACAATATTTTCTGTCTGTCTTATATGAGGTTATTGCCACCCCTTTACACTATTAATAAATCCAAGAAAATCCATTAAACCTTTTTGTCAGAGCTCTAACATAAGAAACTATGTTTATGTATCATGAATTTTACAGAGGTTCACAGTAAGGGTTCCACCCTTTGTGTGATCCAAGCACCCCCTGAATCCAGCACAACTTATTTGGGGGAAGTAGCTCTGCTTCTGGATATAATTTTTTTCACTAGGATAAATAGCCTTAGTAGAAAGCCCCGTTCAGTTCTGGTAGGTTCTTTTCACACCATGACACTATATGAAGATGCTTGCATGTCTCTTCCTCTTGCAAAGCTGAAAATTCATCTGTTAAACTCTATTATATAGTAGTTTGGAGAAATTATTGGAAATGAAGAGGTGCACTGCATTATAAGGTATTCTCACTTTCTTCATTTCTCTTCTCCTTTAGGACCATATCTAGAAGGGTCATATCACTTGGTGACCTAGGGAGTCAGGGCGGCGAGAGGAAGAGGGAGAACTCCCCTCCTCCTTTCTCTATTATACCTTTTTAGACCCAAATGTCAGTAGTAACTTTGGTGTTCCCCTTAATTTGATGTACCTATGTAATGTGGATGAGAATCTAGTTCCATGTCAATGGATTGATATTTAAAACATTTATTCCCACAAATTAGTGATGAATGGTCAGTAGAAATGGTGAAATGTCTCCTGTAGTGATATCATGGTGGTTTCTTAAAAGCTCTCATACCACCTACACTTCTGACACTTTGGAGTGCCCCTACGTTTATGGAAACAAGCTTCTCAAGATAATATCCACCAAAATCTCTGAGCACTAAAATTAATAAATAGATGAAACTTTAAGGAATTATTCAGCATACAGGATCAACAATTGTAAATTTAAATATGCCTGCAATGCTTTAACAGAAATGTTCTGTAAAACAAGTACCTCATCTGAAAATGAATGCTTTTCTCCTGACTCCCAGTCCAGTACAGCTCCTTCTTGTCAGAACGGAGTTTGCTTTTCTGGGCTACTGGGATTATTCCCTGCGCTTCTAGGTCTCTTTCTTGTTTAAAGGATGGAGATTAATGTTACAAGATATTAAAGTTACATTAAAAAAAAAGTGCTAAAAGATATTATCTTTCAGACCAATTAAAACATGTAATAAATGGCATGGAATGTATTTAAAACTCAGAAATAGATAGTTATTTTTAAGGGAATTGTTCAATTCTGGTGAAGTCAAATGCATAACCCTTAATGACACCATGTGTAGTGTCTCCTGCTTATGAAGGTACAGAACATTTTTTCATGCCAGATTGTTGTTAGTTCTTGTGGGGATACAGAAGGGTAAAGTCTGATTCCAGGTGTTCTGTGAATTCCAGCACAATCCGTAATGTTAAAATGAAAAGGGCAGCGACAGTAAAAAGTATTAGCACACATGGGCAGGGAGATGATTGCCAGTCCATAACAAACAGACACACTTTTCACCACCTGAAGTTGCCAACAAGTTGCTCAAAGACACAGAATGAAAACACTTGCCTAATTTGCAGCATAAAACACTTCAAGTAATTCTCAAGTAACCTAGATTTTGTCTTCTGGTTTCTGCACTGAATTAGGGACTTCATCTCAGACAGTGCTGATGAATTGCTTATATTTTTGTATGATTTTCCAGTCATGGATAAAATTGGCTTCACTTTCTTAAACCAAAGAGCTTGTATTAACGTGACCCTGAAGAATTCCTCTGTAGGAAAGGAGAATGTGAAACCAATGAAATGAAAAGATGCCACCATGGTATTTTTAGCTACATTGCTGTAAGAAAGAATGCAACCACAGTAAGGCTGCTGAAGACAGTATGCCAAGATACAGCATAGTGCCTATTCAGAATCCCATTTAGAATGACGTAAAATAAGGGGCAGAATTTATTTAAAAAGACTTGGTATAAGATACACCAAGAATTATTGTGATTTAAAAAGCTTAAAGAAAAGATATTAGAAGCAAAATATTTCAGAACATAGAAGTCTGCCAAAGCAGAAGAGAAAGAGCAAGAGAGATTAGTGAAGACATTAAAAGGTTCAAAAAGATACGTACAAGAGCCAGGGGAGAGTTCCTTTTCTAGAAGGACTTTTCACAGATAACTGGAGTACAGCTTCAGCTGACAACTGAAATCTCAGTGGAGGAAGTATGTGAATCAAACTGAGACGCTGAAGTACAGTAAATTATCACCAGCATATGGCATCCTTCCGAGGATTCTGAAGTAAATAAAGTGTGAAATAAGAGTCATACACCATTGCGGGAAATGCTGCTGCAAGGTTTTCTTCAATATTCAAAAAAATGTTCCTATAGCTTCTGTATTTTCTTTAAACTTGGAAGACCAAGGGATAATCCCCAAACTCTAAAGTAATGTTTAAACATCTAGTAGTCCTAGAAAATAGGGTGAAAATGCTCTAATAGAGTCAGTACTTTGTCTTGCTTAACCTTACTTTAACTTAGATTTAAAAGTGAATGTAGTTTAAAGTTAGCGTAGCATATATTAACTGGATTAATTTAACTAGCATGGGTTAACTGAGCTATTAACTAATTTGCTTATCTGAATTCCTGCTTTTCAAAATGATTGTGATTATGATTATGGCTTCTGCACGTTTTTAAATTCTTGGCTTTTTTAACAGAAGTGGTTACTCTCCAAAGCCTTCAGAAGAGGACGGTCATGTCTCTCGTGATGAATTTGGGAGAATCAGCAACGTAATAAATGACAGTGCCATTACTTGTTCCTAGGGGATGGAGAGGGGGAGAGAAAAAGAGATTAGAAGCAAAATTAACAGTTTAGTCTGTAACGTACTTCTCCCCAGATGACAGCAACCGCTGTAGCTCAGCTTATGCCAGGGAGAGCCATCTAAACGTCAACTGTTTTTTCTGTTGCAGACTTTTAGCAACTTTCTCTCTCACTCCTTTAAGCAGCTTTGAAATTCAGCTTGCCACTACAGATAAGGGGCAAGGGGGAGACTTCTTGGGCTTCTCTAAAAAGCAGAATTTGATTTTGTATCAAGTGCGTGGCACCTTTCCCAAATACATTGAAGTAGTTAAGAGTTGATATTGTATGTCTGGTTGTCTTTATTAATCTTGAGTTTGCCAGCTGTATTTTTCATTTTATCCTTTTTCCTGAGGCAATGAGTGGCATTACCATGCTAGCTAAATGTTAGATATCATTAATTTTGCACATGTGATCCTATTCCACTTCATGTGCCTTTCTGACATTTTCCAGGATTGCTTCTCTTCTTTTGAATTTGTAAACAGAACAATAACATGAAGATGTTTCTTCAGGAATCGTTCACAGATAAGTAGACTCTAGTGAGGTTTCCTACAATGATTAATAGTTGACAGATCAATAATAGGGCAAAATCTGACCACCGCTGTCCTTACCTGTTAGCAGCAGTAGTTGAAGGTAGGTGTGTAGCCACCATACAGCTCCTATGTGGCTGCTGCTTCCTTCTACAGGGATAGCTTTCACAGAAATCAGTGCTTCAGTGTTCTTAAGGTTAATGTCTCTTCCTCAGAGAGGTGATTAGCAACTGTATTGAACAAGTCAACAAACTCTTGAGTTTAATTGGCAAGTGAGATGGAGGAAAAATTGTGTTGAAGGTACACCCCTAATTTATTTAAAACCTGCATTGGTATTGTTGGGTGCACTGGTGGTCCAAAAAACATAAGGGAAGGACATGGATTGTACTGGTTACTTTTACTTTAGACAGATCATTGTGGTACCTGGATCTTCAGCTCTGGCTTAGGGCCAATCTTCTTTTGCAGTATGCTTGAAGCCTGTATGAAGGGCATAGACTCTAATACTTTTGCTTTCTGGACTTTTTTTTTCTGGCCTTCTTGCTCTGGTATAGAAAATCTTACCTATGAATATACTGCTTTAAGAAACAGAAGAGTTTGGAGCTATTGAAAGTGGTCGAACATCTGTTGTCCTATTCTGTTTCTTTATTAAGAAGAATTGTTGATTGTGCATTATCTTCCTTCATATTCTTGTGCTGCCCTGAACAGAAGCTTCATCTTTACTCAGTAGAATCAGTTTGGTAACTATCAGAATACTAAGGGTGTCCTGGTAGGCAGCTCCAATTTCTTAACATGTCAATGTTTTTATCTAAGACCCATCTTCAAGGAAGCGTATTAGTCTCAAGTGGGACAACATACTCCATCGTGTGTGTGCTTGTTTGATAGAGTGAAGTCATCAAGCACTCATTCTTAAAGCAGTGCTCTGCCTCAGAATTGTCTGTTCCACAACTGATGAAAGTACTTTTTAGGGGATTTATTTTTCATGCAGTTAAAGTCTGGACCAGCTGCATCATACAGAACTTTTAATTGTAGCATCAAGTTCTCAGTACAGGATGTCTTCCATTTTTCGTGGTTTCACAACTCCTCAGTTCCTCCAGTAGAGATGAGTGAATGCGAGCTGTTGATGCCAACAATGATAGCCAGATTCACACTTCTGCTTTGGAAGGTCTGAGCTGCTGCTGATCTGCTGAGTCCCACAAACAGAGAGCATGCAAAAGGAAATTGTCATTCAGAAATTTTTGTGAAATTATTTTGGTGTTCTGCATTATAAAAATGAATAAAGCAAAGATTTTATCTGTCTCAGAGAGCTGAAGAATTTTGACAGAATGATCAAATCAGCAGTCCCTGCATGGGCGGAGGGTGGGCATTTGGGTTTGTAAATCAGTTGTTTCCTCAGATAATAATCCCAGTGATCATAGGAATGGTATTAGCAGGCATCTGATTATATAAGACAAAAGAAAGTTAATCTGTATGTTATGCTTCTTACTTTAAAAACTTCAAAAATTTTTTCAGTTATTTTTGAAAATACGTAATGCTGTCAGAAATACATTACTACTTTAGTGTTATGTATCTTCTACTTAGTTTCTTCTGGCTTTCTTTTCCAAGTGGATGAAAGTTACAGTCCTCAGGACAATGCACTACAAAATTCCAGTCTTAAGAAAGCAGAAAGGCACAATTTAATAGGCAAGTGTAAGTGAAGCTGTTCTTTGAATGTGAATAATATACAATGGAGAAAAAGAGGAAAATTTATTTTTTTAAATCTCTTGATTACTTGTCTCTGCTCACTAATATCACTCCAGTTAGCATCTACTTTAGTTCTCTAATGTAGCAGAACCTGTGTGGGCCAGAAGAGATAAAGATAAGTTCTGTATTTTTCCAATGGAAAGGATCATGGGGCCGAAGCACAGTTCCTGTGGTAAAATTTTCATGTCTATTTATACTAGCATTATCATTCATTGCAATATTATCATGTGACAGTGTTATATCCCTGGAGTGGTGTCTGTTTTCCTCTTTTCACCTGGATGAAAAAATATTGACTTACGAAGTTTAAACCACGGAGTTTTTTTACAGCATTAATCTAAACAGAACTGCTTGGAGCAGCACATTGCCAAGTGGAAAGCAAGTTAATGAAACACTTTATTAAACTATTCTCAAATTTTAAGCAAACCTGTCCTTCCACTCCTAAAAACCCTAAAGCCCAAATACCCCAGTGTGTAGCAATGAGGACAACTATTCCTGTAGTTCAGGTATAGAATGGAGTCAATTCTTAGCTTGTTATTGCTGACCTTTCTGCATTTAGGAAGTCTGAGCAATGTGGACTGTTATTCTGGAGTGCTATTGAAATAGTAATAATTTCATATAGTCTGTATTCTCGCAGGTATGCTTTCTATAATCTCCCCTTCATCAAAATGTCATCCAATTTTTATATTAGGTAAAGGTTTCTTTCTTTTTAGTTTCCTACTGAGGCTTGTATTCATAGTTTTCAGTCGATAACAACACTTACTTCTGGATACACATGTTTTCATAAATGTTGACATAGTCCCCTGAGTCTGACGCAATTAAAAGGTTAATAAATAGTAACAGCTTCAGTATAGCAACTGAGTGCACAGTAAAACGTCAAACTTGGCCCAGGGTTTCCAAAAGAAAAAATCCCAGATAAATAAAAACTTCCAAGCTTTTCACAAAACCTACAGTTTCTATAAACCTCCTCTACCAGCCAAGAAGTAGAAGAAGAACCTGTGTGTTCTCCCTTGGCGGCTGGGGGGTCAGATTGAGACGGGATGCAGGGAAGTAGCCCACTCCTCTGACAGGAGGAACAAAAGCCACACAGGTGGCTCAGGGACTGGTGCCATCGGTCAAATTTTGGCTTTTTTGATCATGGGGAGGTATACACAGCACCGGGCCTGCTGGCAACAGGTGGAGCTCAGCTATCACAAAGGGGGAAAAGAATTCTTGGCCAAGAGCTGGCGGGGCTCATTGAGAGGGCTTTAAACTAGGTTCGGAGGGGGAAGGGGATATTGCCCAGCTCACTAGGGATGAGCCTAGGCTTGGAGTGCCAAGGCCAGGGGTGAGATTGACAGCCCAGCTCAAGTGTGTTTACACCAATGCACGTAGTATGGCCAATAAACAGGAGGAGCTGGAAGCCATTATACAGCAGGACGGCTACGACTTGGTCGCCATCACAGAAACGTGGTGGGACAACTCGCATGACTGGCATGCTGTCATAGATGGCTACAGACTCTTTAGGAAAGACAGGTCAACAAGGAGAGGTGGGGGAGTTGCTCTATATGTGAGGGAGCAACTGGAATGCATTGAGCTTGGCCTGGGGGCAAGTGAAGAAGGAGTTGAAAGCTTGTGGGTTAGAATTAAGGGACAGGCTCACACGGGTGACATTACGGTGGGTGTATACTACAGGCCACCTGACCAGGAGGAGGAGGTTGATGAGGCCTTCTACAGGCAGCTGCAAGCAGCCTCACAGTCACAGGCTCTGGTTCTCATGGGGGACTTCAACCACCCTGACATCAGCTGGGAAGACCCTACAGCTAGGCAGGCGCAATCCAGGAGGTTCCTACAGAGCATCGATGATAACTTTCTGATGCAAGTGGTGGAGGAACCAACAAGGAAAGGCGCGCTGCTGGACCTCGTGTTAACAAACAAGGAGGGACTGGTAGAGGACGTGAAGGTTGGAGGTAGACTCGGCTGCAGTGACCATGAAATGGTCGAGTTCAGGATCCTGCGTGGAGGAAGCAGGGCGATAAGCAGGATCAAAACCCTGGACCTCAGGAGGGCTGACTTTGCCCTCTTCAAGGAGCTACTGGGAGGAATCCCGTGGGCCAGGGCTCTCGAAGGCAGGGGGGTCCATGAGTGCTGGTCGCTCTTTAAACAACACTTCTTCCATGCACAGGAGCAATGCATCCCCCTGAGAAAGAAATTTAGCAAAGGAGGCAGGAGACCTGCATGGTTAAACAAGGAGCTTCTAGCGGAGATCAGGTGGAAGAGAAAGGTGCATGGCATGTGGAAAGAGGGACAGGCCACTTGGGAAGAGTACAGAAACGTAGTGAGAGCATGCAGGGATGCGACGAGGAAGGCCAAGGCTCACCTGGAATTGAAGCTGGCAAGGGATGTCAAAAACAACAAGAAGGGCTTCTTCAACTACATCAGCAGCAAAAGGAAGGCTAGGGACAATGTGGGGCCGCTGCTGAATGAGGCGGGTGTCCTGGTGACGGAGGATGCGGAGAAGGCAGAGCTAATGAATGCCTTCTTTGCTTCAGTCTTCAGTGCTAAGACTGGCCTTCAGGAATCCCAGGCCCCGGAGGTAAGAGAAGAAGCCTACAAAGAGCACGACTTTCCCTTGGTCGAGGAGGACTGTGTGAGGGATCGCTTAAGCGATCTGGACATCCACAAATCCATGGGCCCCGATGGAATGCACCCACGAGTGCTGAGGGAGCTGGCGGATGTCATTGCTGAGCCACTCTCCATCATCTTTGAGAGGTCCTGGAGGACAGGAGAGGTGCCCGAGGACTGGAGAAAGGCCAATGTCACTCCAATCTTCAAAAAGGGCAAGAAAGAGGACCCAGGGAACTACAGGCCGGTCAGCCTCACCTCCATCCCGGGAAAGGTGATGGAGCAGCTTATCCTGGAGGCCATCATCAAGCAAGTGGAAGAAAAGAAGGTTATCAGGAGTAGTCAGCATGGATTCACCAAGGGGAAATCATGCCTGACCAATCTGATAGCTTTCTACGATGACATGACTGGCTGGGTAGACGAAGGGAGAGCTGTGGATGTTATCTACCTTGACTTCAGCAAGGCTTTCGACACAGTCTCCCATGATATCCTCCTGGGGAAGCTGAGGAAGTGTGGGCTGGATGAGTGGTCGGTGAAGTGGATAGAGAACTGGCTGAATGGCAGAACTCAGAGGGTTGTCATCAGCGGCGCTGAGTCTAGTTGGAGGCTGGTGACAAGTGGTGTCCCTCAGGGGTCAGTACTGGGCCCAGTCTTGTTTAATTTCTTTATCAACGACCTGGATGAAGAGTTAGAATGTACCCTCAGCAAGTTTGCTGACGACACCAAACTGGGAGGTGTGGTAGATACACCAGAAGGCTGTGCTGCCATTCAGCGTCACCTGGATAGGCTGGAGAGCTGGGCAGAGAGGAACCTGATGAGGTTCAACAAGGGCAAGTGCAGGGTCCTGCACCTGGGGAGGAACAACCTCATGCACCAGTACAGGCTTGGGGTGGACCTGCTGGAGAGCAGCTCTGCGGAGAGGGACCTGGGTGTCCTGGTGGACGACAGGTTAACTATGAGCCAGCAGTGTGCCCTGGCTGCCAAGAAGGCCAATGGCATCCTGGGGTGCATCAAGAAGAGTGTGGCCAGCAGGACAAGGGAGGTTCTCCTTCCCCTCTACACTGCCCTGGTGAGGCCTCATCTGGAGTACTGTGTCCAGTTCTGGGCTCCCCAGTTCAAGAAGGATGAAGAGCTACTGGAGAGAGTCCAGCGGAGGGCTACAAGGATGGTGAGGGGACTGGAGCATCTCCACTACGAGGAGAGGTTGAGGGAACTGGGCTTGTTCAGCCTGAAGAAGAGAAGGCTGCGAGGGGACCTTATAAATGCCTACAAATATCTGAAGGGTGGGTGTCAGGAGGATGGGGCCAAGCTCTTTTCAGTGGTGCCCAGTGACAGGACAAGGGGCAATGGGCACAAACTGAGGCACAGGAAGTTCCGTCTGAACATGAGGAGGAACTTCTTCTCTCTGAGGGTGACGGAGCACTGGAACAGGCTGCCCAGGGAGGTTGTGGAGTCTCCTTCTCTGGAGATATTCAAGACCCGCCTGGACAAGGTCCTGTGCAGCCTGCTGTAGGTGACCCTGCTTCGGCGGGGAGGTTGGACTAGATGACCCACAGAGGTCCCTTCCAACCCCTACTATTCTGTGATTCTGTGATTCTGTGATTCAGTGCTTGTTTCCTTGCAATGAAAATAGGGATAATTATGTTTGCTTGTAATGCTTGTACATGACGAGATCTCTCTGTCTTTACTAATCCCAGAAATTGTAATATGTCCTTTGCAATTACTCCCAATTTATGTTTTGTCCAGGCAATGAAGAAATATTTTTTTCTTATAATTCATGCATTTGTTTTGTACATATATGTTTATATCTCTGTATTGAAACTCCTCCAGTACAACACTTTAAAGTACACAGTATAAATCTCAGCAGCAGGAAATCTTAGTAAAACATCTGACTGTATAATCCATCTGTCCTGACCAGTTCTCATTCATTAGGAGTCTTTTATGATCAACATCTGGTAGGATTAGGCTGCCCTGAACAACAAGGATTTATCTTGCAGTACTTACATGAAGCTTTAGTAAACCAAAAGGTCATTGGAAATATCTATTAAAAGCAAAGTAGTATGATTAATCTAAAATTATTATTTATTTTATAACTGGCAGAGTTAGAATTAAATGAGTGAACTGTGCCTTTAAATGTATAATCTGAACCCTGATTTGAATCGTTGATCAGTGGAGACCCCTGAATCCAAACTATCGTTAGATTGACAATTCATCAGCAATGTTGCCTTTCTTTACCATTTACTGGGGAAAAAAGGATAAAATTGCCTTGATAGAAATGAAATATTGTGGTCAAATGGATGCTAGCTAGTTACTGTTGGTCAGCAGGTGCTCACTGAAGTAAGCAGTGTCTGTTCACCTAAAACAAAATCACTGTGTGTGCAACTTTTGTATCCCTGTGAGGTAGGGGATTATCTATATTTTTTATGCAGAGAATCATCATACAGGAAGTAGAAAACATGCCAATAGCTGAAAGCCAATGTCAGGGCCCGGAGAGCACCAAAAGCCCTTTCTGACCCTGACCGGCCCCCAGAGGGTCCCCCCCCCTCCTCCCGCCCATGACCAAGGACCCCTTTTCCGCTCAATGATGCTGTCTCTCTCTCTCCATGGCAGCCGTGCCTGGCATGGGCCTGTTGGTTTGGACCCATTTCCTGGCTTGTCCTCAGACCTATCTTGTCGGTACGGACCTGGCCAGCAGCCACAGGACTGTGTCTCACCCTGGTTACTCTCACCAGACCCGATCCCGTCCCAGCCTCATGGATGGACTGCCCTTATCACTGTGAACATGCCTGCAGGTCTAGCCTCATGGCTGAAGCTGTCTGTTTCCCCTGAGCCTGTCCGACTCCCCTTGCTGGGGTGCTGGCTGGTGAGGAGGTCCCTGCTCTGGGGCCTGTGTGATTGCACTCTCGCCCCCTTCCTTAGGGAGCAGCCAGCCAGTGATGCTCCCCAACATTCGCTTACTTTCCTTAAACCTACATCCATCCTTCCTGATACAGTCCACAAGAGTGTTGCACACTTGGTCCCATCTAGAATAGTTTGTTTTTTTTTACAGCCCATTTAGTCACTCTGTCTACTCTCTCAGTTTTCTGGAGATTAAAGAAATTAATTTCTTCCTTGGCAATGCAAGTTCTTGGCTCCTCAAAACCCCTGTATTTCTTCCTTCACAGGTGCAGGGTCAGGGACTTTGTTGTTTGCCTCTCAAACATCACTGAATTTGATACAACAGCTATGAGGTAGGCAAGTACTACTGCCATCCGCTTCACAGAAAAAAGATACAGCCAGACTTGGTAGCAGACTTTAAAATCTTATTTAGGTCATAAGAGCTGTATGACAGAGAAACTCTGGCAGAACAAGGGATAAAAGACAGTTCTTTTGCGTCTCATCCATTGCCTCAAGCAACAAGGCTATCCTTTTCTTCCTGCAAATGCATCCCTTACACACGATATAAGCCCTTCAGTTTTTGGAGTTTGCTGCTGAGTAAACGTATTTGCACCCCAGTTGTTTTTGAAGTTGACCACATAAATCTATTAAATATGTAGTGTGGTGAAATACTGATTTCATCCAGCTTTGTACGCAGAGCAGTGTAAAAACTCTTTTTTGTTTTCTGTGAGGGAAGCACTAGGGTCTCTAAGCAGTGGCCTGTGAAACCTTCCAGGTTTATAGATGATTAGGTCTGGAAATCCCTGTTTGGGAAAATGAAATGTTGATGTCTTTAAAGTGCGTAAAATTTCTATAAAGAGACATAGAGCTACAACCTTCATTAAACTGTTAACAAGGGACTAAAACCACATGAAATTATACTACTTCTGTGTTGTAAGTCAGTGCAAGATTTACTTAGGGACTGCAGATCCCCACCAGAGCTCAGAGCTTAATGCAGTTTTGTTACAACTTTCTACAAGAGTTTTCTTCAGTTGACATTATCCTATTCTACACAATAAAGAAGCAGAAGTATAGTATTTTAGAATTTTCTTTACTCAGAGTTGGTGGAATGAAACAATTACTGCTGAGCTCTAAAACTGCTTGTACTCCTGGTGATACACTTTCCAGGACTGCAAATATCTGCTAAAACAAAACATGTAGCATTTTGTACTCTGAGTTTCACAAATTTAGTCCAAAATTACAACATTTGCTAGAGGAGTTGGCAGCTCTAGAACTGAAGGCGAGGCTTTGCGAATTCTCCCGTTGGACCCAAAACCATATCAGAAGATTCTGTAATTAAATTTATCTGAAAGAAGTGAAGAGCTTCTGTAGGAAGGAAACCACAAGTTTCAAATCTGTGAGATTACAGAATCACAGAATAGTAGGGGTTGGAAGGGACCTCTGTGGATGATCTAGTCCAACCTCCCTGCCAAAGCAGTTTCACCTAGAGCAGGCTGCACAGGACCTCGTCAAGATGGGTTTTGAATATCTCCAGAGAAGGAGAATCCACAACCCCTCTGGGCAGCCGGTTCAGTGCTCCGTCACCCTCAGAGGGAAGAAGTTCTTCCTCATGTTCAGAAGGAACTTCCTATGCTTCAGTTTGTGCCTGTTGCCCCTTGTCCTGTCACTGGGCACCACAGCAAAGAGTCTGGCCCCATCCTCTTGACACCCATCCTTCAGATATTTGTAAGCATTTATAAGGTCCCCTCTCAGCCTGTTCTTCGTCAGGCTAAACAAGCCCAGCTCCCCCAGTCTTTCCTCATAGGAGAGATGCTCCGGTCCCCTCACTATCTTCATAGCCCTCCGCTGGACTCTCTCCAGTAGTTCCTCATCTTTCTTGAACTGGGGAGTCCAGCACTGGACACAGGACTCCGAATGGGGCCTTACTAGGGCAGAGTAGAGGGGGAGGAGAACCTCCCTCGTCCTGCTGGTCACACTCTTCTTAATGCACCCCAGGATTCCACTGGCCTTAGAATCATAGAATCATAGAAAGTTTTGGGTCGGAAGGGACCCCTAGACGCCATCTAGTCCAAGCCCCTGCAGCGAGCAGGGACACTGCTAACTAGATCAGGTTGCTCAGAGCCCTGTCCAACCTGGTCTTGAATGTTTCCAGGGATGGGGCCTCCACTACCTCTCTGGGCAACCCATTCCAGTGTTTCACAACCCTCATTGTAAAGAATTTCTTCCTTATATCCAGCCTAAACCTACCCTGTTTTAGTTTAAAACCATTACCCCTCGTCCTGTCACTGCTGTCTCTACTAAAAAGATTGTCCCCATCTTTCCTATAGGCTCCCTTTAAGTACTGAAAGGCTGCAATCAGGTCTACCCCCAGCCTTCTCTTCTCCAGGCTGAACAAGCCTTCTTGGCAACCAGGGCACACTGCTGGCTCATGGTCAACTTATCATCCACCAGCACTCCCAGGTCTCTCTCCACATAGCTGCTTCCCAGCAGGTCTGCCCCAAGCCTGTACTGGTTCATGGGGTTGTTCTTCCCCAGCTGCAGGACCCTGCACTTGCCCTTGTTGAACTTCCTCCGGTTCCTCTCTGCCCAACTTTCCAGCCTGTCCAGGTCACGCTGAATGGCAGCACAGCCTTCTGGTGTATTCACCACTCCTCCCAGTTTTGTGTCATCAACAAACTTGCTGAGGGTACTTTCTAACTCTTCATCCAGGTCATGGATGAATAAGTTGAATAAGACCAGGCCAAGTACTGACCCCTGAGGACACCACTAGTTACAGGCCTCCAACTAGATTCAGTGTTGCTGAAGACAACCCTCTGAGTTCTGCCATTCAGCCAGTTCTCAATCCACCTCACTGACCACTCATCCAGCCCACACTTCCTGAGCTTCCCTAGGAGGATGTTATGGGAGACAGTGTCAAAAGCCTTGCTGAAGTCAAGGTAGACAACATCCACTGCTCTGCCCTCGTCTACCCAGCCAGTTATGCCATCAAATATATTTAGAAAGCAAGAAAAGAACCTGAGGATGGTGACAAAAAAGTGTGCAAATAGGAATCAAAGAGTGGAATATGTAGTGGAAACACCCCCACAACAGGCACAAGATGAGATTTGTCAGACTAGTGCTTATAGCACTGAAAGGGGGAAAAAAAATTGTCTTCTAGAAAAATAATATAAATCTTGTAAATTCTTATAAATCTCCTAATATCTTGTTGTGATAATTGGAAAGAACCACCTTTCTTTTCACAAAATCTCCACCACAGATGCATCTGAAAAGCATCTGATATCCAATTATGACAGTGAAGAGAAAGCATTTCCAAAATTTCTGGCACCAAATCTGATAAGATGTGTCTTTTGGGAGTTTAATGGGTAGTTCAGTGAAAAGTCTAAGAGCCTGAAAGTGGCAGAGTAGTGGAATTCTTGCAGATGGGGCAGGAGGGTGTTAAAGAAATTTATGAGTTTCTGAATTTAAATAAATGTAGTTCAGAAAAAAATTAATATGGAATTGAATACCTCAGTTGCAAAGTTCATGGTCAGGTTCTGAAGGCAAGAAATCAAAGCAAGTCAGTAGACAGTCTGAAATCTAATCAAATACCAGCCTTGTGCCCTTCACTAAAGCTTATCTGTAAGTGTTATTTTATTTTAATAATATTAAAAGTGTATTTTTTATCATTTTTCTGATGTTAATAGTGGTCTAATTTGACTAAAATGTGTTATGTGAATCAGCTGTTTTCTACTCAGATCAGATGAGTAATGTTAGTCTAGTCTCCCTGAGATTAAAAGGACTAGAAATGGCTCCAGAAAAAAATCAAGAAAATATCGGAAAAGCAAACCTGCAACTTAAAATTTTTTTGTTTTAGAGAAAAAGATAGGACGGTATGGGGTACAAGCATATGACAAGCTGTATGCCTTTGGAAAGTACAGCTCTCTTAGCTAAGGAGAATTTTAATTTTTGTAAGTAACATATGACAGTTTTAGTGAACTTTTGTACTAGGGAGAAGGATTTTGGACTTTAGCTAAGCTATGATCAAGAGAAGTCTGTTTTCTTTTGTTATCAGTGACAGTTTGTTTCAGAAAAGCAATTTTTCTTTGTATTGAGAAAGATCTGTATCACAAGGAGCAGTTAATGGTGTTGCTGGAGTTAAAATATCTATCATTCTTTTTACCAGTAGACTAGCAGAAAAAGGAGTCACTACTGATCATTTTTTGTCAGTTAATATATTTTCACAGAATGCACTTAAAAACTGGGTGTATAACATCACAAAAGGATGCAGGATATAATTCAAATCTTGGTGAACTGACCATTCTGACTGTTTCTTCTGTAAAATAAAATAGTTTTTAATAAAATAAGTATCTATATGTCTACTTGTTTTAATAATTGTGAAAGGTTATCATGTAAAAATATGTCTTAGTAATTTTAAAGCATTACTAAAAGGGATAAGAAGAAGCAGATGCCATGAAAGAAGTAATTAAGGCAGCCAGTGTAGTAATGATCTTGAGGAAATACTTTATTGGTCAACCAAGAAACTTGGTAAGATGAACTTAAAGGGAACAGCAAAGAGGTGGAATGCTGTTTGAGGATCAATTAATGCAATCACTACATTGTAGAAACCAGATTATGCTTCTTTGTAATGAAGAAAGTTGCAAAAGCGCAAAATTAGTCTTAACGTTCCTCTTTTGTACCAAAAACTGAGTTGCTGTTTGACAGTTAAGCAGCACACTGAAAAAAATAACCGAGTTGCATGGTAAATGTGAAAGTGTGAAGTACACCCAGCAGAACCACTAATATGCATAGACTGGGAGGATACTCACGAACATATATTAAAGAAAGGCTGAAGGATTACTGAAGAGAGGAGTTTGTCTTGAAAGCAAAGTTACCAGTGGAACTCAGAAGCCTCACCTGTGACCTTTCCCGTACCAGTGCATCCGCTTGCTTTTATTATATACTTAGGCATGAGTGTCTTTCAGCCCAGGAAATTTTTCAATAGCTGGGTCTTATTTTTGCATGGATAAAATGTCTTCTCGTTGTATAAACTTTGTGGTTATTTCAGTTCAAATGGAGAAGTTCCTACTCCCCAAGGGCAGATACCACTTCTTTACTTGAACATGTCACTGTATATGAAATATTTTCAGATTGTTTTGAATGAGCTGTGCTTCTCTCTCAGAAGAGGTGAAGGAAAAGGACAGTTGGGAGGGAGATTTAAAATGTGTAATTGCTACATCCCACAGAGAGCATCACTGGAAAGTTTCGGCATATGATTTATACACTTATAAATTTTCTTGTTTAATATCGTATATATTGCTTTTCCGTGTATTGTATTTTCTCCATTTGCATTTGAGATACCTGTTTTACACTGTGATTTGCTTCTCCTGTGTCTGATATAACACACAAAAAAGACAATGAGTGCAATGAATGTGCTCACAATTTTATTAAATTAAAATTGGTGTGCTGCTTTCTTCATTTCAAACTGCAACCATGTTATCTCCAGTTAAAATTATTTTTGCTCATCTACTAGGAATAGTAATGTGAAATTCTGTTTTTTCAGTCATGTTGCTGGAGGAAAACCAGCAATGATTAAGACAGAAAAGCTTGAAGTAGTTATAAGGAAAAAAACCCTAAATCTGTAAACCAGATTGTTTTGTATGTTGTCTGGCTTCTTTGTGCTGTTAGGCAGCTCAAAGAGGAGAGAGTCTTGCCACTAGAAAAAAACAGGTGAGAAAATCTGTTGATAGGTGGCTGCTTATGTCACCTTTAAACAAACCGTTCCACTTGCTGCCCCATGCAGAGAGATGCATGCTTGAAGAGAGGGGAAGGGCACAGAGGAGTTCCTTAAACTTTACCAGACCCTAACTGACATAAATTTAGCTCTGCTGATTCATGCTAGGACCAGCTGATGGTGGTTTCAAATCAGCCCTCAGCACTGAGAATATGTAAGGGTTACCTTGAATGAGTCTATTCTCTTTACACAGTCTCAAACATCACTTTGGCTACTGGAAAGCTTTTGGTCTTAACAGTGCTAGATATGCACAAGAATTGTCCATTGCCATGATGGAAAGTGGGAGACCACTGTGAACTTTTTGTCACAAGTAGTAAAGCTCTTTATGTAGTACACCTGTTCATAGTAGATTACGGTTGTAAAAGAATAGTGTCTTCATCAGATTTTAGGCAAAATAGGAAAAAACCCATGTGGGTGCATATATCATCCTTGAGATCATTGCTTGTCATTACAGTGATAAATATAGTCCATCTGTTTCCTTCTCACTGAGTCTCAGTTCATTAGTTTGCCTTTTTCTCAACTTCTGACAGGTGAGGAATGATCTGACTGGTGTCCTGTATGGTGAAGACATCGAAATTTCAGATACTGAGAGTTTCTCCAATGATCCTTGCACGAGTGTAAAGAAGCTAAAGGTATGTGCTGCTGTTTGAGTAATAAAGTTATGATTATGTCATGGCATTGGATTTAAGTATTTTTTCATATGAAGAAGGCTATTTAAACAAAATTTGCGTAAGAAGACACACAGCTACATTCTGTTGCATAGTAAGGTTAACAAATCGCATTTTGAGGGGCTAGTCCTGCTTACATCAATGAATGTCCATGCGTATAGTAAATATTTTTGTAGTTCTTGACAAGGACACAAAGTAAAGCACGTTGTTGTTGTCTTGTTTGTACCTAAAGCACCAGTCTTACTGAAAGCTCTTGAGATTTGGAACCAGAATGCTTTTAAGGTAAATCATCATGTAGAAAAAGCATCGAGCATCTTTCCATTAGCTTCGTTACATATTTTAGATTGAATTCTTTGCTTATAATCATCTGCATTATTTCAGATGAATCTCAGAAAAAAAAAGGAAAAATTGATTTGATAGCATAATAACTTACTATTTTTCTCTTACTATAATGATTTATTAGGTTCCTGGTATCTCGTAATATTAAAGTTATATTTTAACATTACCATGCAATGCAAACAACAATAAACTAGATAGGAGATATGAATCTTAAACTGCATATGAACATGAAAAAATGATTGAAGAGCAAGAGCAAGCACTTTTAATTGGTGAAGATAAAATCGTTGCTGGCATCAAATACTTATGACAGACCATCAAAGCCACAATCCTGCAAATACTATGATATGTGTAAAATGGATTTAAAAAAAAAACCTACTAAACTGAATGGTATCAAAAAACTACAATTAAGGCAAGGATATCAACTGTTATAACTCTAAGCCACTACTGAAGCTAACTGGAAAAGGTCTGAAGCATGGTAAAGTAAGCGTGCTTTATTATTCCCACAGTCTAGAGATGCAAGTCTGAATGTTTAAAGTATAAATAGATAAAGATTACGTTTCTAGGAAGCCTTTTGTGTCTGTCCAGTCTAAGCCAGTTTGCATTTCCTATCTGGGGTTGAAAAGATTCCAGTACATGTTATCAGTAAAGACCACATTTTTGACAAGGTCTTTAACCCTGGCATCAGAAAACTAACAATTCTGAACGCAGAGCTGTGTCAACCAATGGATGACGTAATAACAAGAAAAAATGTATGTAGACATGTACATTTAGGCTGAAGGTTAGAAGCAGCAATGAGTTTCTAGCCTTCCTGTGTGCCAACAACATGCTGTTTCTTTTACAGGGAAGACCAGAACACTCTATCATTCAATATATTAAAGTTATCTCTCGATTTCTTTTTCAAAACAAATTACTACAACAGTAAATAAGAAATTATATAGACAATTGCTTATTATTAACAGGAATAGAGGGTTACTTGTCTTTAGGTACATATGTCAGGCAGAGATTAGCTATCCAATTCTGAAAATGTTCATTCCTTTCTTCAAGATGTAAATCTATAATAGGTAAACTGCTATGTGCTTATGTACTTGTGATTAAAATAGACATAAAATAACTTTCCTTTTCATAAACTTAGTTTAAGTTAATGAAATTAATGATGATGCAGTACAAAATAGAAATACCTGGTTTGATTTACAGAAATAATTTTTCCAAGTAACATCTTAACTTTTACTACATTGGCTCCAGACGCTGAATCACAGTTGGAAAGGAAATTCAGGATTAAGGGTATCTTTATAATTCATTTTTATGTTCAGAGAGAGCGATGTTGGAGGATATGTGTTTGTACATCAACTTAAATGTTTAAAAATTCTAAGCATGCACAGGCAAATTCTATGAGCAATAACAGTTCTGCTTCCAACTTTCTTCTATCTTTCACATAGGACAAAAAAATTGCAATATATGAATTCCAATTCAACTAAACCATTTCCATCTGATTTCTCAGATACAATGGTGTTTTGGATACCGACCGAACATGATCTTTCATTCTAACAGTCAAGATAATTAAATTTTAAAATTTTGGGCTGGGAACAAGTTTGGATGCAGCCTCAATCTAAGTGATACGCACACTAATACAGGCATCAGCAAGTTTAGCCAGTGTGTTGTGATGGTGGGAGCTGACATCCTCCAATTCACCTTCACTGTCAGTCATTCCATAGCTAAGTTCAGAGGCTCGTCTATAGTTCTTCAAGTAGGCATCCGGCGTTTAGAAGGCAGAACATGTGTATAGCTCTATTGACAAAGTTACCCAGCTTTGAGTAGATTTATTGATAATGTCTTGACTGTCAGATACATGGTAGAGAATATGACAGAGTATCTCAGCTCTTCAATTTAGATATATCATAAAGAGCCTGCCAAGACATTGACTTTTCCTGGCAGATGAGATATTGTAGCAATCCTTCTCTGGAAATCTGTGTAATATAACATGTTATAGTGTTATTCATTAGAAATGAGACAGATTAAAATCTGATCACAGAAGGGAAGCTCTGCAAGCTGAAAAAAAAATAGCAGCCTATTCCAGCGTAATGTGCATCACTCAAAAATTCTGAAAAGACTGAAGAGTGCCTCGTATCTGAGGATGTTAGAAATGGCAGTGAAGGAGAGAAGTTGTTCTTCTTCCCTCAGTGGAGCATCTTAGATGTCTTGATCCTCGCTGTCTTCAGGGTTTATACTACGCATCTGCCGGTAGTACCAAAGACAATTTTTATCTGGTGGATGAATAGTATCCTCACCTATAAGAAAGAAAGAAAGAAGGGAGCAAGAGAGTCATTAATTCTTGAGGCTATTCTTCATTTATAAGACATGTTTTTATGGAGAGTCCACCACAAATGTGGGTAAATGAAATGTAACTGTTCTTCATTTTCTCGTTTGAACTTTAGTCCATATGGGAACATATGTATTGCTTACTGAAGGGCAAAGCTTAAATGCTGATACTGCTACTCTGATCTCTGAGAAGAGTAAATATGACAGCTCACCATATGGCAAATGGTCTAAACATTGGTCTTTTTATGTAAGTGCAGTTTTGAGAGTTTCCTTCCCCCTGGGATGTTTTTAATCATCTCATAGATCACCTACCTAGTTCCATGAATTAAAAACTCTTCTGTCAAATATGCTTTAGCTCCATGCAAGCAATTTACAACTCTATGAGAAAGAAAGAGTACTTGACACTTGCTGGGATCCAGTGGGTGAGTTCTTTAATACCTACAAGACAGTTACACCGTGTTAACTTGCGTCAGTCCCATGAGGGTTGATGTAAAGGAATGGTGTATCCTTGCCAGGAAATCATGCTGATTGATAGTCAGTTAACAGTCTGACTGAAGGGGGGAAAAATTATGCTCCAGTAAGTGTCTGATGTATCTCTTTGCATCAGACTGTAATGTGGACATATACCCTGACCTGTGAGCACTGAAATGAACCCAGCTCTGATAAACTTCAATGCACACTTCTCTATCCATCCAGACAAAATCTCTGCAAGGAATATGAGCTATGTCCAGTTGCAAGAATTTGAAGCTGCAGTGTCTTTTGTGCAGAAAAGAGCCAGCAGACCCAAGCCTGGCATCAAATGGATCTGGGCTGATTTACCATGTTGAATGCAATTCTTTAGGAATAAATTTAGGGAAGAGTGTGGAGTGGGATGCAAAAAGCAGAGCTGGAGAGAAAGAGGCTTACTGAAGAGTGTGTCATTGCACAGAGGAATAATGTCATGCATGGAAGAGAAAAGACGTACAGACTTTCCTGAATTAGTTTGTTTTACATGTGTTCTAGTGTACAATTCTTTTGTTACATGACTGCATATAAAATTTTCCACTCTTCCTAAATGCAAGCCACGAAATCTCAAACACTGCAGCTCACAGCATCATATTGATAGCTGGGTGGTTATAAACAGGACGAATCTTTTGTGATTTCCCATACATGACTAAACAACCAGAACTATCTGTTGTGTTCTTCATGATGCAACTTTGTGAAGCTGGCTAAAGAAAAAGATATTCAGCTATATATTCACTGTCAGCTTGACCCTGCGAACCCATACTCTCTGCTTAACCCAGCAACATCCCTGTCTCATTCCAGATCTTCATCCCAGTCTGACGTTCCATGCTTACCCAATGCTATGTTCTGCTTCTCTGATTTCTCATCTTTGTCTAGATTTTCTTCTGGGCTTACTTTCTGAGATTGCAGTTGTCCTAACTGTAATTGTCTGTGAACCTTCCTATTTGCCATACTCTTGAACAGTACTAATCCTCTCTCCCAAGCCCCTTATTCAATACTGGTCTCAATCCTGCTGCTACCTCTCCAGCAGTTTGCTCCATCTTTGCCTAAAAAGTGTAAATACTCATTACTCAGATTCATTATTGGGTCTGTCTCTCCTTCCCATGTGCCCTTTTTTCTCTCACTGGTTCCTACCTCCAGTCACTTTATTTGCTGACTATCACGCATTATCCTCTTGGATCCATCTCTTTGCCAGTACTAAACGTATGTGGACTGTGATTTTCCCCATCCCTCAAAGGGTTAACAGCTGGACAAATGTTGAGGAGAACTAGGGATTCATATTCTTGTCAGAGAAACCTTCTTTTGCTTAGCATATTGCACATAAAAAGACATGGGAAAAAACATTTTTAAGGTTATAACCTCAAAGTCTTTGGAAAAAAACCAGAATTCATCTTTCTTTTGCTGTAGTCTTCAATGGCACTTTAAAGGAAGAACTCATGACCTATTCTTTAATAAGTGGTAATAGAACATTTCTTTTGATCTTCTTCAGTCAGTTTGTGGTTGGATACCATCCAAATCTTTTAGTGAACACAGACATGTTGATGTCCTCCTTACTGTACTGAGTGCTTCAAAAACAGTAATTTATGTGTTTACATGGAAACTCATTAATTTAGGCAAAAGAACATTTGGGTATTGCATCTCAGCTCGATCATACATCCCAAGGATACAGAACATCAGGGATCGTCAAGTTCTAGAGCAATTGCTGATCTTTGAACTTGGACCCTGTAGATTTCTAGTTGAGCTTCGGTGATTCTCAACTTGGTTTGGATGTGGTTCTCACAGTTTGCAAATTTCCTGCTCTGGCATTGGAAGCTCAGCTCATGATGGAAGCGGAGGTTGCAGCCTGACAGAAAATCCAAGAATCAAGAAAATCTTGAAATCATTAGTCAGATATGAAGATGATCAGACATTCAGAACTGGGATCTGCTAACAGCTGGACAAATCAGCAAATACATCCTTTTGCTTGGGTGCCTGAAGAGCACAGTATGTTTGAAAATAGGATTGACTGTCAGTGTTGGAATGGGTGCTCTGCTGTGCCTTGTATGAAAAACATTTTCAAGATGAGTTTCTTGAGTACCTGTTTCCTTGCATGCCTGTAGACAAAAGGAATTGTAAAGCCACATATTCATGTGTCTGAATGTGTCTGAGTGCTACTTCCAAACTAATTGCACGATGGTGTTAGTGTAAGACAATCCTTGCAGACAGTAAGGTTATTGAATGGGAGAGGATGGGGCGGGGGGGGAGGAGGGTGAACTGTACAGGTTTTGTACTGCTTTACAGTAAAAAAATAATAACTGTGGGAAATGTACTCTGGTTTATGGGATAATCAGGTGGAAGTAATGTCTTAAGGCATGGTACCACATACCACAGCCACTGCACCTTCAGTCTGAAGGTTGTTGCATAGCCAGTGGGCATCATAGTTGCACATACACTATACAGTTACTCTCTACAACCTGCCTACAGTCTCTGGTGCTCTAAAACTATGAGGCGGCACAAGTGCTGTTTTTTTTAAAATTGGTTCTTATCATTATAAAATTAAAAAAATTTATTCAATTTTAAGTTTAATAATTTAATGGTGTGTCATTTATTTTTTAACCAAACTTTGCTACTCTTATTTTGAAACATTCAATCTGCATTTTTATGTTCAGAGAGGTCAAGCAATTTAATCGGAGTTCCAAGAGTGGTCAAAATTATTTTTAAAATGTGAAAAATAAAAATAATGAATGAGGGGATATTTTTCTGCAGAATTGCTAAATCCATTATTGTCCTTACAAAACTATTATACTATTGCTGTAATTTGTGTAATTTGTTTGTTTAGTTTCATGTGACCTTGTTAGATTTAAAAAGAATCTAATCCACTTCATTAAGATTCACATTACTGATCTGCAGCTGAATGTAAAAATAAAGAGAAGGAGACTTCCTGAAAATACACAGGTTCAGAATGAGCAAAGCATATTACATTCTTTCTGACTTTAACCATTCTAAGAGTGATACTAATTTCATGGATTTAATTGTAGAAACATTTAGTGTCTTTTTGCACTGTCCATCATAATATTTTCTGCTGAACAGAAAATAAACATCAAAATTATCTAAACTGAAAATCTTTGATAAATTGATTTAATTAAAACTGAAATGTTTTTTTCCACTGAAATTCACACTGAATCATCTGTTTCTTTTTTCTCTGGAGAGGGGAAGAGCCATTAGTAATTCTAACCAAGTGTTTTATAAAAGAAATGAAAAATTAGATTTGCTCAACCTTTTGCCGAGATATCAGCTTTTGTGAGAAATAAAAGGTAATATTAAGTCATAAAAAGCTATCTCTTGTGTGTTTTATAGATGTTAGCAGCAATTTTTCGCATGAGAAAAAAGCTAGCCCAGTTCCTGAAGAAATATTTTCCTGCATGTGCTCCTGAACTTAGGAGTATTTTCTTAATATATTTCAAAGTAAGAAAGTAAAATGATATCTCTTGACTTCAGTCATAGATTCTTAAAGTGTGATTTTTTTTTTTTTTATTTTGATGTGTAGAGGTGGAAGTGAAGAGGAGGGATTGGCATTGTGTTATAGTGACTGTAAAGATGTTGTATGAGTAAAACCTCTAAAAATTACTAAAGCAGGCATAATATCAAGGCATTTTATCTCACTTAAAAATCTCCAGTCTCTCAACTTTACAGCATTAGTTTATATAAGCAGTGATTTTCAGCTGGTTTTAATATGCAAAATTTTTAAAGAAATATTGAAAGGGATCAAAAGAATATTTGATACTTTAGTGTTATTTACTAGTAATATTTGACAAGGTAAACATTACAGTTTTATTCTCATTAGTGCTTAATCATTTTCTTCAAACACCTCAGCTGCTCTCTCTTGCAGTATTTCAAGTTCTTGAACTTGCAGAAAGTGGAATAGTTCTGAATTAATTTGGCTGTCTGCAGCTGTAATCTGTGCTAACTCTCTACACGATTTGAATGGCCATCTGATATGGTTTCTGGAAAGGCTGTGACTGTGTTTGACTGCCACGTATTTTATTCAATCTGCAGGGTAATGATGTTCGGATAATCCTTGGCCAGTTTGATGAGGAAATGGCTGTGAAAGTTTTCTGCTGTGTAAGTAAATATATTTAATTGCATATCAGAATAAAGAATGTGTTGCATTTGAATAAAAAATACATTTGAGCATAAACATTTCTTCATGGTGTTCAGCTCTGTCAAGGTTTATATCATCAAGAGAGGTTACACATGCTTAGCTCCATTTCTGTTTCAATAAAATACTTTATACTTGACTTCAGTGGAATTTAGGCATGGACTGTATGGTTAACTACTTCTTATTGCTTTCCTGTAGTGGAATTCAGTGCCAATCGAGCTTGAGCATTTCTCTTCGTGTCAGATCTAGGGAAATGCTTGTATATGTAGCAGCAGATACAGAGAACTGCAAGAAGTGACTCTTGTCCAAGAGTTGTGTTCTTGTGGCAATGTCTGCATGTATGTGCTTTTGCATGTTTTCTTCTGAAAAGAATAAGAAGTTCAAGCAGTTCCTATAGATGTTAACTAAGCAATCCTAATAATTTCTGCTGCTTAAAATGTTGCTAATTGTACAGATGTCATGCACTTTTGACGCTGTACATTTTACATGTTTTACATGAAAGGAAATTTTGATTTGTAAAAAATAAAGTGTTTTGAATTAAAACAATTCTGCTAAGACCAGCGTGCATAAAATTCCCTATCCTCTCCACTTGTTTGTGTGTGTGAGTGTGCTGCAAACATGCACAATGTGATCGTCATTGAAAGCAGGATTAAAATGTGATCTTTATCTGTACCTGCTAAAAAAAAAAAAAAAAGAAATCCCAAACAGGCAGATTTTAGTGGTCTAAATTTTGTATTGGTATTGAGTCCTTAGTCTAAATAACCAGATTAATCCTGTATGAACCAAGAACACAATAAAGATAATGGAAAAGCAATAATGATTGCATCTAAATTTCAGAGGGTGTTTTTTAGTGTTCACTTAGAGACAAAGTTACCTATCCAAGCAAAGAAAGGAAAGGCAGAAATTCAAAATCTGTGCGCTACATGTGCCTCAGCCACATGTTGGCTCTTACTCAGCAGCTGTCCCCATTGCTGGCAAAATTTGGAAAGGAGATTGTAGAGTATATTTGGAAGAAAAAATATCTGTTTGCATCCAAAAGGAAATGGAAAGCATTATTTTCTTTTTTATTCTTCTTATCTCTGATCGGTCTTTGTGTATAGATCTTTTTGTTCCCGCATTTAAATTGAATTGACAGATATAATCTCCCATTTTTCCATTCCTGGGAGAAAGAATGGTCCTTCTGTGGCCCAGCTCCTCCTCAGATCTGTTGTGGTTGGGCTACTTTTCACCAGCTGAGGGGTCCCAGTCAGAACTCCCAACCCAACGTAAGCCAACAGATTGGCCTTGCATAAGACACTGCCCTTAGTATCTACTTGCCTTTCTCTACAATCCTTTTCCAAGTCCGTGTGCCTGTGAGGCCACTGAAGAAATCCTAGAGGTCCTCAGAGGGGCAGGATGTCCTCTTGTCTGCACCGCTCTAGTCTGAAGGATTTCGGGTGGGGGATGTCTCTTCCACACAAACGTCTGGTGCAGCTTTCTGCCGCAAGGGTTTGGTATGAACTTGGGAAGCATGCATAACTCTGAGAATTTTAAAGAGTGATGGCTGCTTCTAAAATACATTGGCGTCAAAAATAATAAGGTGGATTTTTCTGGAGCCTGGAGAAATCTGAGAGATCAAGTATTTAGGCTTGTATAAATGTATTTATGTGAGAGTTTCAGCAGGAGACTGAATGCAGGAGAGGGCAGTTCAGAGTAGGTCATTTATACATTAATGCACTACAATATGTCAGTAAGCTTTTTATTAGTCATAAAATATATTGTTGACTCATGCGCTCCTACAGTTATGTGTCTAAGAGCACAATACTTTAGATATGTCAAGTTTTTTAGCCCCCTCCCCCAGGTGTGTCTTCAGACAGGTTTCACTTGTGATTGTCGTATTTTGCAGGGTGTCTGTCAGTCAGAGATAGGCTTTGGGTATGTTAAAGGAAGGTGCTACTGTGCTGTGCAAGATATTTTTATTTCTGATTGTGGTTATAACCGGACTAGTTTTTGCTAAGGATTTATGTGGGTGGGAAAATCTCTAAAGTCTGCCTCAGTCTTGTGTCTGGATTCAACAGTCATACGCTGTGAGGTTTTCTCAGGACATCCATTGGAGTTTATATGCTCATTTTCATTTTGCCTGGCTATTCCCCCACCCCCCAAACACACACACATGAAATATGCGGAGCACGTAAAGAGAAATGGACTAAAAGATATTCTAATTCAGTGGCAAACTTTAAAAACATGACGGGACGAACTCAAGCCAAAGTAAATGTTAGCAGGTGTTTCCTACAATGATTTAAAGAAGCTTAGCTATTCATTTAACACCAGTGTCAAAAGCAGTTAGCAATTTTAATTCTATTGGAAATCTTAGCTTTCTACTGTTGTTTTCACCTCAGTGGGATGAATGTGGTATTTTTTGTGGAATAGAAATTAGAGCATTTTGCTCAAAACTTAACACTTCAACAATCAAAATGATCAGCTGTGTTGGATAGACATAATTTTTTTTCATTTTCAATTGGATTAACACAAAATTGCATCTTCCCAATGAAAACTACAGTTGTGCAGAAAATTTCATTTAAAAAAATTGTTAGTGGGAATTTTTCCAACATACTATCTTGGAGCCATAGAGATAATGCAGTATAACCATGCACACATCAAGACTGATGTCTAGCTGATACAATTATTTTTCTGAAGACAATTAAAGAAGATGACTATTATGTAGGTCACTGCATGAGCTTTAGGTGGCTCTTTTAGTAAACTTTTAATATTAATAACAGTGTTTAAGAATAACTAAAGTCAGGCTTAATACTGTCTGGGCACTGGACTGAACGCTGTTCTTGAGCTGACAGTTTTACTACTGAATCTCTGTTTTGGATTTAAAGACACTATTGATTTTTAATGAGAAACATATGGAGGTTCATTGCAGTTCAGGAGTTTATAGGCATTCACGTAGAGGTGGGATGTAGGATGTGTCCATGCTGTCATGTTGGAAACATGATAGATATTCAATGGCAGTAAGGTTTTGCAGGCCCGTTTGAACAAACTGCTAGTAATTGTTTACTACACATGGAAAGATGTCTTACCGAAATGCATCTCTTTGTGGATTCAAACAAGAATGAAAAGTTTAAGAAAATGAAACAAATCAGTCTCACAAAGGACTCTCCAGAACAGTTCCCTGGCTGCGTGACAGTAACTCCTGGCTTTGCAGCCTAGACAGGGCATGTGGGAAAGATTAGGAAGACATACGGCTACTTTATGCTGTTCTGTTGGTACAAAGCACTTGTAAACCTGCTTCACCTTGCTCTTGTGTGCTGACAAATCTTCCCATTAGAAACTAACACCTGTAAGAAGTGGTCTGTGTGCATTCAAACAGTTCAGCAAAGATCCACATATTTCTAGGAAATGTGTCTTATAAGCATCATAATAACCTTCCTTTAGCAGAATCAACAGGAGGAAATGGTGGCAAAAAGCATTATTTTGAAATAAGTCTTCTGGAACCCAAACACTGAAATGTTCAACACTCATGACAGTGCTGTCACTAGAAAAATGACTGCATGGCCACGGCAGTCAGCTTTGGAGGAGCTGATTTTGTTCCTTCTTTTGCCCTCCCCAGACTACCCTTCAAGCTCTATCGTTCCACCAGGTCTCAAATGAAGAACTGCCAACTCTTAAAGTGTTAGTTGGTTTTGTTTTTTTTTAAACCAGATTCTTGCAGGAATGTGAAAGATTCAGTGCAACCTTGTTGGGAATGATCCCTTGTTTCTAGGATGGAATTTCTGGCTGTTTTGAAACTTTTTAATTTTCAGTCCATATCCCAGGACATTTACAGATTATGCAGGAAACAGGCTCAAGTGGTTATGCAATCAGAGAATTTCCAACAGCTCAGATTTCAGAACTGTTCACAGCCAATAGTTTCCTGCAACACATGATTTGATACTTTAATCTCTCTAGCAGGAGAAGCTACAGAAGATTGTTCTTCTCTAAAAGCACTATTCTCTCTCAATTTGTGTCCTCAGTGATTTGAAAACAGTCAAATAAAAGACACTGTGTCACTGAAAGGTCTTGAATGACCTAATTGTGTAATGGAAAGCCTTTTAGACATCAGAAAGTATTGCAGGATGGGATGTTTTGCTTGTAGGTGAACCTGGGATGCAGTGTCGCCATAGCTGCAGGAGCACTGGAGGTGGGCAGGAGGGCAAAAGCACATGTGCTTCTGGAAAGGTAGAATTAATGAGCAGAAGAAGAAAAATGTGTGTGGATTGTGGAACAAGTAAGATACGAAATGCAAGACACTGAGTTTCAGACAGAAGCGTGTTCAAGCAGCATTGTATACAAATGTATGAAATTTGATTTTGGCTGAACAAAAGCTCCCGCAACCAGCAGCTAAACAAATCTGCTTTGTGCACAATGCATTTATGAACTGAGTTGCCACCATTACAATAACCTTCACAGATTTAAAGTCCAATTTTAATTTGGGTATTAACATATTTAGGAGGCTGTCCTATTTCATATTTTTTACTATTCATCTTTTTTTATCTGGTAGGCTTTTGGTATGATCTTTGGGATACTTTTCAAAATGGTTATGTTCTGAATGACTAATATGTCCTGTCTGCATTCTCATAATTTCCTCCTGCTGTAACATATTCTTCTGTAAATATGTAGCAGTTTTCCAGTTAAAAGCTCTAAGGTTGCACCCTGTTATTTCTAAAACTTTTTGTCTCATAAGTATGTCTTGTATTTCCAGTATTGCTTATATTAGGAGCCAAAGAAGCATGAAACCTGCTGCTTTGAAATGGAGTCTGACTGAAATGTCAAAAGAAAAATATCTAGTTACAAGACAGTGAAACATCTGAGATCAAATTTGCGAATTTTATCCTAAAACACTCTTCACGATGGAATAGAATATCTATTGTGAATAGATCATCTTTTAGGCACAACAGCATGTGTGCCTGACTAATAAAGTATTTCTGTTTCCTGTTATATGTATCTTCTATGTATTGAAAGAAGATAACCACCATCTCAGTATCTTGGCGTACAATGAACTGTATTCAGTATTCAAACAATATAGAATTTCACCTGAAGAAATTTCTTCCTGAAAAGAACGAAATCATTGAGACTTGCTTGCTTTATCAATTTACTATTGATTCATGCTCCTCAAAAGAAACTGATTACTTAATATCCCTGCGGTCTCCTTTTCTCTGTTTTAGCATGGTGACAGAATTCACATTTGCAACATTGTGATTTGATATTGCCTAGGATCCAAATTTTCTTGTTTAATCTTGCCCTATTTTGTGTGATCTTTAGGATGGTATTAGGATGATAATAATTTAGTTTAGTTTATTAGGATGATAATAATTTAGCAGTAGCATGGTGGTCCTACCACTCATGTAATAGTTGTGCTATTGAGAATTTTTTATGCCAATGCTGTGCCGTCTGCCAGTGTTCCTCTTTATCTTCCCCTATTTCAAAATCCAGTATTTTATTTTTCTGTTTTTGAATAAATATTCTATTGAAAGCAAATAGGTTTTAGTACATTCTCTTCTCATGACCTGAATTTTAAAGACAGGATTCTTCAAGAATGGAGTCTTCATTGTTTGCAAGTAATTATTCTAAACTGTTCAAAGTACTTGTGTATCCCTCAATTATGCCATAATTTCATTAATAATGGAAAAAACATGAACAGAAAACAATTAATTTTATATTCACTATGCCTATTACAATGTCTGTTAACTTTTCTACTTTTCTTTCTTTGTAGGCTTATGATGAAGAAATGTATGGCAGCAAGTACCAGTGGATTATTCCAGGGTGGTATGAAAACCTTTGGTGGGAATCCTGGATTAATTCCTCACAGTGTCTCAGCAAAAATCTTCTTGCAGCAATGGAAGGTTATATAGGAGTGGATTTTGAGCCTCTCAGCTCAAAAATTATAAAGACTATATCTGGAAGGGTTAGTATTTTCCCTCCAACTGTTTTATTATATAATTAGTAGTCTCACAAGTGTCTTGACACAGCAAAGCACAGGGGAGGGAGGTGAAGCTGAAGGGTTCTTCTGTAAAGAGAGCTGGCAGTCATAAGGTTATTCTCATCTTTCCACTGGTTAGCAATTTTTATATATTTGGAAATCAATTCCAGTTCGCTGCAGGGTAAGGAAACAGTAAAGTCTCTTGCCTGAAATCTCTCCTGTTCTTTCTTTAAGAACATTATACTTAAATGTACAGTAAAGCTTGAATTATAGTCTGCAATGTCACGTGCTGCATCATATCAAGTTAAGTAGTTGAGCACAGAAACACAAATCTTTTATGTTTAACCCAAATCCTGCAAATGGCTAATTTCACTGGTGATTTGTGCCTCTTGAAATTCAGGATCAGGGCGTGTTTTAAATATGTAAGTATGTGGTATTTCCACAAAGTACACAACATGTTATCACAGAACAAATGCATGCAAATTTTGGCCAATGAATAAACATGCTAGTTTTCTCCTTTTCACCTTTTTTTACTTGTCTTTCGTGCCTTGCTGAGTAAGCACAACAGACAACTTTACAAAAAGTCAGCTCATCATAAGACAGCACGCCACCAAGAGCATAGTGAACTTGTAAAACATAGACAAATTGCCACTCGTATAACTTCACATTATGCAAATAGTTGCCCAAGTAAAGGTGATTTGATTTCCATTAACCTATAAAGTGTAATCAGACCACTAATTTTCACGATACAGACTTCTTCCCTGTTCTAGAGTTATGCCTTACCAGTGTGCTGGTAGCTTTGGTTGAACTGAAGCCTTTTCTACAAAAGCAAAATAACCCCAGTTGTCCTTCATGCAGAAAAGCAGAACGATTGCTTTTCAGTCTCTCTGTCTCCTAGATCTCCTACCTGGTCTCACCATCAGGTTTGTAAGTCAGGCAGCACACATTTCTTCTTTAATGTTTGTTTTGACAGTCTTTTCTGTATTACTGATGCGCATCCCTAAATTGGAGCGTGCAGTTCAAGGTGTAGGTTTGCACCCAAATCTGTAAAATATTCAGTATTGAAGTAAACCTGAAGTTTTTCTCTTCTGCAGACTCCACAGCAATATGAAAAGGAATACAATGCTAAGCGTGGTGATGGACAATCTAGCAAATTTCATGGTTATGCCTATGATGGAATATGGGTGATTGCTAAGACTCTGCAGCGGGCAATGAAATATCTCAATGCCACCAACAAGCATCAAAAAATTGAAGATTTTAACTATACAAATCACAGACTTGGCAAAATTTTTCTGGATGCTATGAATGAAACTAACTTCTTTGGAGTAACGGTAAGTCCCAACCAGATAATTTTTGGGGTGGAGGAGACTAGTGATTTCAAGTCAGTAGCTGAAGCAGCATTAAATTTTACTGCTCTTGAAAAAGAAACACAGTTCTGTATGTCTTGTATCTTCAGAGCTTCTACTTGATCTTAAAAATTAATCTGGTTGCCTTGAGACTCTTGCTCATTACAGTTCTCTGATGCCAAGGGATGACACTGTACAGTTCCTTGGTTATCAGATTTTTAAGCATGCATGTCATTTGAATTAGCAACTCGGAGTAGTCCCAAGGGAACCACAAGTGTTGCAAGCTGCAGTGACCTTTTAAGTGACTGTTTTAGCAGTTGAGGAGTAGCAGGAACATGATCTGAAAACACCACCTATTTCCCTCCATCATTTATTTCTGGTAATGGGTTATAGTACACTAATGTCTGCACCTTCAGTGCTATACATCCTAGATATTTTTACAACACATTTCAGTTGCAATTGAAGTTTATGAAGGATTTGTATTTTTTTACAGTCAAGTACAAAGCACATTGACTATGACTTAAGAACTGGTCACATACAGTAATAACCTCATTCTGTTTTCAGTTGCAGCAGTGCAAATTCATAGTAATTTTTTTTTTTTAAATTGGCATTGCTGCTAGTTTTTAGCAGAGTAAAACAGGCAATAGGAGTGTGCCCCTAAAACTTCTTAATTACTTAACTGTATTTGAGGCAATGGCAGTCAGAAATTAATGGCACCTGTGTGTTCAGGAGTGTGTAGAGCCGTACTCCTTGACCGAGAGACAAGAACAGACTCCATTTCAGGTAGAATGGCCTTCACAGTGTCTGGTAGTAGCAAATGAGAAACCTACTGGAACACACTTTGCTAAGCTGTGTACTGGGGCAGCAACATGGGTAGATAAGGAAATCAGTGTCCAGTAAATGTGTATTTCAGTGGTGGCCAGAGCGAGTGCTTTTAGACACCTCCCTGCAGCAAGAGCATGCAAAAGGCTGGCAACATTTCTGCCACGGTGCAGCAGCTTGTCGGAGTCTGTCCCGAAGTTAATTTAAATTGTCTTGGATATCTGTTAACCTCAAAACACATTGAAGTAGCAGAAGTAAGGTTGTCATGCATGTCACAAGGTGGTTCAAGAAGGAAATGCCTGTGTATAGACATCAACGAGT
This sequence comes from Opisthocomus hoazin, assembly GCF_030867145.1. Classification (NCBI taxonomy): domain Eukaryota; kingdom Metazoa; phylum Chordata; class Aves; order Opisthocomiformes; family Opisthocomidae; genus Opisthocomus; species Opisthocomus hoazin. The sequence continues at coordinate 71,962,156 of NC_134416.1, read as the reverse complement.
GCAGGCTCAACTGTTTGGTGTCCTTGTTAATTGCTGAAGAAGCCTATATTTTGTATCACAGTACAATTGAAACTAATTTAGGATTTGTAAGTAAAATACAGTCACATGGGAAGACAGTACTAGAATTTAGACTTAGAATTTAGTTGCCTGTACAATAGGAATTTTGCTTTCTTTTTATGCTGAACTTGACTGAAATTTTCAGTAAAAGAATTGTGCAGTTCTGGGGTATCCTGTTGCATCCATAGCAGGATTGAATCTTTGATATAACTTTCAGTCAGTAGCAGCTATAAACCAGACTCTGCAGGGACGCAGACATCTCTAAGTTATTTCAAGTACAGTATCTCTCATCGTGGTTGAAATAGTACATTGCTATGTAGCTCCTTTTCTTTTTTTTTCCTTTCCTTGTCTTAGCCTTTTTGCCTGTTGCTTAGTCTTGACAGCCGATTACAGTAAAATTGATAGATTTCATCAGCACTGCTTAATTGTCCTCCCCCACCCCAAAACCCCTAAGATGAAGAAGGCTCTTGTTTAGTAGTTTCAGAGACACCAGCAAAACCTCACATATAAGCTGCATCCCTTTAGGGAGGGAATGAATCAAAGCTTCACCAACCGTATTCAGCTGTGTTTACTTACTTTATTCCCTCAGGTATACGGTTTTTTAAAGAAATTACTGCATATTATTCACTGCATTTAGTGCTTGTCTGGGGCACTTGGTAAAACGTTTCTTTTTAAGATTGGTCTTCCAAGTCATGGTGACAATGCACAGCCCAAATCTAGTATTTGCAAGGATCATGCTTCTTTTTCCTATAATACGTTCACAAAAAACATTTTAATCAGAAAGTTACGGAGAGAAGAAAATCTGTAGCAGCTACACTTTCATAGGATATAATTAAAACAAACAATACTCAGGTTTTTCCAGACAGTGTGAGGAAGAGTTTTATAACAGATATTAAAAGTTTTGCATTGAAATGTTCAGAAAGTTGAAGGAACAGATTGATTCTTACCAGAAATATTTTAAAACTTTTTATTCTTCAGCCTAATAAATTGCTGTCACTTGTGACCTAATTTAAAACTTTCAGTGGAACAGAAGTTTTAGGTCTTGGTCTGCCAAATCTCATTTTAATATTTTTTCTCTAGAAAAAGTATTTTAGTATAAAATTTTTACAATTTCTTTTAAAAAATTTATTCTAAACGGGAATAGGGCTTTCATTTATTCTGGAATATCTATGCCTAATATGAGTGTCTGAAAAAAAGATCAAATAAAAGAAAGGACAAAGTCTGCTCAATCATCAAAAAATATTCAATGACAATTTTGAAAAGACTATCTGGGAGTGAAGCCTGCCAGTTCCCGATTACACAGAATGTTATTCTTCCAGTTTTCTGTTCTTTTTTTCTGATCTTTTTTTTTTTTTTTTTTTCCCAAGGAGACAACATATAGAAAACAGTTTAGGCTATTGCTCAAAGACTTGACAGGACTAATCCTCTTTCTGTGCATCTGAAACTCGGTGCACAGATGTTACTTATTCTATTTCTACTGCCAGAAATCTATTGGAAAGAAAATTATAGCTATTCCTTCAACATTCCTGAGGATTCTTCTGTTTTTCTGGATTTTTTTTTTCCTCTTAGCAAAATTGTACCTTCTGTTATTTTTCTTCATGCTTATCTGACTTATAGTCATGTTGATTACCATATAATTTTCTCATGTATTTTGAATATAGAGCAAGGAAAGATATGTTTGCTGTTCTATCAGAAAACAGTAATGTATGTTACAATTTTTCAGAGGTAAAATAGAAATGCAATACAAACAAACAAAAGACCTGCAGGGATGTTCCTACAGTTTTGTAAATCTAAACATCCTAATTCTGTAGTCAGATCCCCTGACGTTGACGGTTTTCAAATTGACGAAGGCATTCTGTGGTTTGAATGGTCCCTCTGCAGCGGCCAGCTTTCAGGATAGGAGTCCTTTTAATTTGGGACTAGCCTGGCTTTCATGGTTTATATTTTTCTAATTCCTTGCTAATCAGAGCACATACTTATTTTTCAATGGGAAAATTATTGGAAGAAAAAAATCTCTTAAAGGATTTGGGACTTTTTTTTTCACTTTTCGTAATCCAGATAAAGCCAGTTTTGTAAACTGAATGCAACCCTGCCACTCGCATGATTTATAAACTGCCAGATGCCTGTTTGCTTGCTAATTATATCGCTCTTCTCAAATAGTACACATTCTGTCTGATAACCCAAATCTCACAAAATTAGAGTTAATAAGACAAGCACCTGCACAATTTGTTTTCACACAGCTTAGATGTCTGAGGAGTGCCCTAATGTAGCTGGTAGAGTAGAGCCACTGGAGGTGGTTTAGAGTTGGAGGATCTACTGAGGTTTCTGTTGAAGTGTTACTGCTTTGCATCAGTACAGAGTGATAAAGTGATGAGAAAGAAAATATATGTCTGCGATGTCTATATATCTGCATTTCAATTATGCAGCAGTTTATAGCGTATTTCCTATAACATGTCCTTCATGTATATGTGAAATCCGAAGTGGATTTTCCACAGAGCTAGAGTAATTCTCCTAAAGCAAGACTGTTTGCCTAAAAATTAAAATACAAGAGAAGTCTAACTTTATTTTGTATGATACTACTGTAGTATAACTTGTAGGCTTGATAATTAGTGAAGAACTAGTGCTGTGTTATTTCTGAAAATGCTTTCCTCTGATTTCCTAGTTGCTTCACACAGGTCACTGATGTGATGTCATGAATGTTACCATTCTCCTTGGTTTATGCCTGAAGTCCTGTAACTGTTGCAGTAGGATATTCTGCAGCTGGAGTTTATTGCTGTTATCTGTGATTATAAATAAGGCTTCAGAATTGTTAATTTATTTCTCATCCTTATGGCCTTCTATTATTTGTGTGTAATGGAAGAAGAATTAGGGTGGAGGAGAGAGAAAATTAAATACAATGTTGTCTTTCTTTTTTTGTCAGCCAGAGACTCTAGCACAGTAGGATAAAATTCCATCATATTAGCTGCTGTACAATTGAAACCACAGCCATGAAATAGCTTTCAAGCCTGTCCCTGGCATCCTGCATTTGAATGGATCCGGTCGTGTTTCATAACTGGAAAAATGTTTAGTGATGTGAAGTCTGTTTTGTATTTTGATGCTGATTATTTCTGAAGATTGATTTTAGCAGCTTGCCTCCACTTTCTAGGCTTCAGTAGGCACTGTGCTGTACAGGAATCTCGGGAATATGGGAAGTGTTAGCATCAGAATAAGAACAGGGATAAAATATTCATTTCATGTCATCCTGGAAAAATAATGTACTCCAAGACTGTTAAATTAAGGAAAACATCAGTCTGTGGCAGAGAATCAGATGGAATTAGTGACTTCAGCAGAATGAACTTATGCTTGCATAATATGGGAGTCTAACAAACATTTCTGTAGCGGCATTGATAAGTGAGGTTAATTTTGCATGAACAGTTCTGAATTAAGCCTCAAGAGCTATTTATTCTGGTAGTCATATTATCTTTGTTGAGGTAGGGCAGATGATAAAAGCATTGGGGGGAGGGCAGAACTTTTAATGAAGTATCTTCTTGTTAATCTAGAACAGTGCTTTAAAAGTACTATTAATTTTATGAAGGGGTATGGAGGTTTGCTGTGCAGTGGAACACCTAACACTGTAAAGATATCGGTTCCTGAGATGCTTTTGAATGTTCCATTGCATTTGGCTTCGTCTTAATTTTGAGCATTTGAGAATTTGTATTTGGCCATTATGCATAATTAGCTCATTTGAGAGAGTTTAAGAAGTTAGCAAAAATGCATAGTCAGAAACTGCATATATGTATAAATGTATACATAGATGTGCATGTGCTTGCAGCCCCACCCCACTGTTCGCAAATCTCAGTTTTTTCCACACCTGGCCCCATGGGTTATGAAAGTGAACTATCCTCAACTTAATGCCTTATGTTTCCTTTCGATTTTTCAGCACTTGCTTCCTGTTACAGGGTTTCTTCTGTAGCATAAGAAAGAAAAATACTTGGGGTCTGACTGTGTGCAAGACCTCCTACATCTATTTTTGGTTTTCCTGAACCTTGAATCTGAGCTTCACTCAGTGGAGATAAACATGGTGTATCTCTTACTTCCTTACCTCCTCCTAACTTCCATCCAACACAGATGAGCAACTGAGATCGGCACAGTGCGTCAGTGAAACAGTTTGATCGCTATATGACCAATTCATTTAGGAAACTCCTCAAAATAGAGAGATATTAAAGTAAGCCATCAACAAGTTTGCATAGGGTCATAAATAATGTTTGCTCATTAGGAAATTTCAGTGCAAATGTTTTCATCTGCCAACACTGTAAAACTGCATACAGAAGGAAATCCTAACTTTAAGTGAGAACTGAGATTAACTGTGACATTTAAAGTTTAGCCCTCAAGCTAATCAGCAGTGGATGATTTAATAGGTATAGTAGGTGGCAAATAAAAAAGGCTTGAGTCCAAAGTTGTAGAACACTTATTACTGCATCTGTCATTCTAATAGGTGAATATTTGATGAAAATAAACAAACAACATACAATTACAGAAAAGCTAGTGAAAATTTTCTAAGCTCTGGCTAACATCTTTTAGCTTCCTCTGCTCTATATTTAAGGTTTATATTTATATTTTGTCTGTATCTAGACAGTGTTTAACATAATACATAGTATGCCCTAGAAGCTGCTTTATTGCTGCTTTGGATACAAAGAGTGGAAGTGTCTACAAATAATAAAGAAACAAAGCTCTAGTGAAGGTGGTTGTGTTAGCTAAGCAGTGGTGCAGGTTTGTGCTTTGCAATATAGTTGTCCTTCAAGCTTCTGAAGAAACAAAGCACATTTCAGAAGTTCCACTGCCCTGGTTTTTCTGAAGTATGCTCTGTTTTGTAGCTGCCTGCTTCCAATACACCTTTGTCTTTTCTGGTTTTGTTTTCTCTTGTTCTGTTTTTCTTTTCCATGCTCTTTGAAGTTGAATGATGAAAGACTAAAGAAAAAATAAAATTTACAAATTTGGAATTTCTGTCCTGCTCCATATCAACAGTTAAGCTGGGACAGTCTATCAGTGGTTTTATAGAGTTTTCAAAACACCTCCTTCCTCTGCCAGTTGGTTGTATCTGAGGTTTCTACAGAGGCCATTTGAAAAAAAAAAAAAAAGGTAGCTAAAGAGGGGACAGCCTATATGTGCTGGACAAGCAACGCACAAACTATGGGTTCTAGTATCTCTTGCGTAAGTAGGAAATTGTTTTTCCTGATGGTTAGATGGCCTTTTATGTTCTGTTTAGACAGAAGTGCTAGGTAGGTAAGGTGTTCTGTTGCCACCCCTCCAGCATGCAGTAGAAAAAAAAGGAAAAATGTTATGTACCTTCTTTCATCATGGTAAAGCCCTGTGCCTTGCTTCACCAAGTTCTTTTTGACAAGAGGTAGGAAATGTTGTTCATATGCCCATTGAAAAAGGATGATAGTATAGAATCTTACAGGCAAGTATGGAGAATTGGCCCTCTTGCAGTAGGTGTATCAATGAAATATAATCTCTGAAAAAAAGTAGAAAACCTGGAGTAGCTCCATTCACCTATACTGTGGCTTCAAACCATATCAGTGTCTTATGATCAAAGACAGCTGACACATCAGTGCAGATCTCTGGTGATGATCCCATACCAGGAAGAGAATATGCATAACATGTTTCTGTTTTCCATGTACAAGCCTGTGGGAAAGAGTTAAGGATTTGCAATATATGCTATAAGAACTACTTGGACAGAGTGTCTCCTGCAGTTATAATTCAAAATGGAAAATGCGGTGCAAGGTGTGTGATGTTGACAATGTTGCAAATTTCTAATCTTCTGTTTGTGAAATTTAGCCATTTCTTTCACTGGAACTGCAGCTGTAACCTCCCCAAAGAAGGACTAAAACTTTTCTGTTAAGGGAGGTGCAGAAGGAAAGTGAAGTGTGATGAGAAGGGAAAATCTCGGGTGCTTTAATTGCCCTGGGACCTGATGCAGTTCTTGGTAGCTGTGGTGGCACATAATGTGTCAATTAATACAGCAGCCTAGCAAACAACTGTCTTGAGTGCTGTCATGACATAGTGCAGGTTGAAATTCTTTCAACCCCCTTTCAAGTATTATTACCTGTAAAGGAAGACTACGTCTTCCCCAAGACAGAAATGTCTTGAGTGCAGAGGGGACAGATGAAGAGTCAGCAGGGTCTGGAATCTGGATGTTGAGACCCTGGGAGAGCAATTAAATCCATAGCTATGTCCCCTCCGACACTTTTTTTTAACAACGAGTAGGGAAAGGAAAACTTCAGGAAAAGGTGTATTTAGGAGAATACGATGGGAAAGGAAAACATTTCCTGGAAGGCTTTCATATAATCTGCATCACTGAGCAGTTCTGAGTTTCCAGTCTCCAGTGTCTCTTGTTCTTGTTCCAACTTGTTTAATAGTGCGTCGAGTTTCATGAACATCTTCTCACCTGACTGTGCTTTTCTTGAAACTGATTTTACTGTCCTTGTTGAAGAGCAGATCACTAACATACTATATTCATTCCATAGAAATATGTCCAGGTATAGACATATATGCATGGGCCATGTGTGTTTACTAGATGGGCTATGTAAGTGTTTACTACATAGAGCGTGACAGTCCCAAAGAGCCAGCTAGGCTCTTTTATGATTACCTGGCAGATGGTGTGTGAATCAAACAGGGACAGGCTGGCACAGGCACAACTGAGCCATGCTTCCAGGTGGATTTTTGCAAATGATGCAATGACATGACATTAAGTCAAAAATCTATGAATTATGGACCTTCCAGAGTAACACGGTTTTTCAGTGGTATAATTATTGCTGCAGTTGGTGTCATTAAGAGAAGAAAAAAGATGGATGGCAAATTTAGGCACGCTACTGCTTCTGTCTGCTGCATTTCCAGTTGAAATAACAAGCAAAAAGACATCTTCCGTGGATACTTCCAACCCCTCAGCTGCCCAGTGGCTTGGGGATGAAATTTGCCAAACATAGTATAGCCCTCATTTGCAGCAAATTCTCTCGGTATGCATAGTAGTTGGAGCAGCAAGATTAGTTATTCTGCATCAGCCTCAGGCTGCAAACTCTTTCCTCAGACCTAGTTCTTATTTATCTCCCTTGGCTCCTAGAAGACACCACTGCAGAAGTACCTGAGTTATCTTAAAGTTTGAGATGTGATAGACTTTCAATCGTGACTCTAGAGTTAAAAACCACTATGATTTTAGAGATAGCATATTTTAGAAATGGTCTAAAGCTGAATTCCTGAGTGCTGGAGGGTGTTATAGTTCATGTTTTATTTTCCGTGGGAACAGCTGTTGGCCCTGCTGCCTTGGGAAGTTCCAGCTCTTGTAATACTGCCCTGTGTACCCACAACTCTCACTGAGATTTTAGATGGATAAGGAAGTTATTATTTACTAGCTTTACACCAGGCCTCTTCTAGGAAAATAAAGGCCATAAAGACGCAACATCTTAGTATTAGTGTTCTCACTTCTTTTATTAGACATTACATTTTATTATGATTTTACTGTATAGGCAAAGTACTAGTAAGATTTTACTGGTTTGATCCTGTTCCTGTTTCAATCAGTGGAAAATCTCTTCTAACTTGATCTTGAGCAGGGGGAGGTCCTTACCTAGCAAAGTGCTTTAACAAGTAATTTGTGAATAGAACTTAAAATGTTACTCCAAAATCCTTTTTTGCTCACAGAGAATTTGAAAAAAAATCTTCTGAAATGCTTTCTAGAATTAATGAATATATTTTAAGACTGCTAATCAGCTGTAGTGCTGTAAGTTAGTAATGAATGATTAGACACAAGAGCTCGTTCAAGCACATTTGGAAAATGCCTCTAGATAGTTTACTGTGTGGAATTACATGACTCAGATGTCAAATAACTGTAAGCGATTGAAATAATGTGGTGGAGTATAGCAATTTAAAAAGTAACATCTAGTGATCTCTATAAAAGGCTGCAACTTCTAATGCAGGTCATGTAAATCAAAGAAATACTGAGTATTTTAGTTATTGGTTGTGATCATTATATATATTCTTTTGAAACAACAGTGTAATTCTTAACTGGGTGTCAGATATTTGGGAATATGAAATAGTAATATGGAAAAATGTAAAGGATAAACCTCAGTGAGGGTACAGATAATATGAAGTTTGAAGCCAATAGGAATACTATTCATAATCAAGTTTGTGAAAATCTTAAGACTATGTTTTCTACTGTTCTGTGAAGAGCTGTTATCATACTGCTCTTAAATCTTCTCAATATCTGTTTTGCTTTATATTAAGCATTCAGAGTTTAGAGAATCATTAAAGCACATAAATGATAAATATATTTCTGAATATGACAAAATCTTAAAACAGGTTGATGCACAAGATAAATTATGAAGTAGAAAATTAATTCTAAACTGCTTATTTTAATCCTTTACATCACTGATTTAGATACTTCAAGAAAAGAAAAGAAATGCATTTTTCTGTGTCACATTTACAAAGATCTGTTGATTTGGGTTAATCGGACTGCTGCTTTTCATTGAAGAATAGTTGCATGGTAAACTTTAAATTATGTTGTGTTTTCATCTAGGTTACCCCATCACCGGTCAAATTTAAAAAGCTTTTAAAAGGAGTCCTTTGTGTCTTCAGTAAAAGTGAACAACATTGATGTTACAAGAATTAGAATTTAGCCTGATGGGAATTTTTCTGTGCACCTAAGAGAAAAATTTTCCCTTGGGGATTATTTTGCAATGTGACATTTTTACCTTCTGACCAGCAAAGAAAATTTAAACATTTAAAACTGCATTTTATTTCTCTGCTCATACTGCAGTACTTCTGAGATTTTGGCTTCATCAATTAACATACACTTCGCTGTTAATCTTCAAGACAGCTCAAGGCCAAAATATTCCTGAACTTGAATATAGCATTTCGCTTAGTGTGAAACCACCTGTAATGTTAAAAATGGTGTTATTAGCTGACTTAGCCTGGAGATGCTCTGAGGTTGTCAGGTCTGATGTTCAATGAACTATATTTTCATACATCAGTGCTCCTCTTTTCTGGCAGTCATGATTTCTATGATGAACTAGTTTTCTTCCTTGGAGAGGTGCTCCAGTTGCAAATAGGATTCTTGGAGCCTGCAAGCGTTTTAGTGAAACACAGGAAAATTAAAGTATTATAATGACTTTCATTGTAGACAAGTGCACAGTACATTTTCAAATAGTTTTCTAGTAGTTTTGCAGTTGGCTTTTAGGACTTCGTTATTTGTTATCTTCTGCAGTTCTCCCCACCATCTTCTCATACTAGGTTGTTGCCTCAACAATTGCTGGTGATGAGGATGGTTTTTCAATGATCTAGCCTCTGTTAGAGCAAATTTCAGATAGTGTTCTCTTTTAGAGTTTCATAATGAATCAAGGACCTCATACTTCAGTAGAATACATGGTGTGGTAGGACATCCCCCTTGGAGTCCTTCACGTGAAGAAACCTGTGGAAGGTGAGGAGGCAGAAAGTGCAGCAAGGCCCTGTTGGAACGCAGTCAGTCCAGGAGAGCATGCTCTACTTGGACTGAGTCCCAGCTTCTCACCTGCCACGGCAAAACAGGCAGCGGCCATAGGCAGCACTTTGCAAACTATAGTAGGCTGCCTTTTTTTTTTTTTTCCAAACAATCTGTGAATATTTCTGTTCTATGAGTTTTAGAAAAAAAATCCCAGGATTCTGCCTTTTGCATTATCACCCACTTTATACCAGTTCCATAATGACAGCTGAGGTTGTCAGCATATGAATCCAAAACACTGGACAGGCAGCAGGCAACTCTGTCATTTTGTTGTGACTTGTTTTAGCCAAATCTAGGGCCCACCATGCTTCACTTGTTGAATCTTTGTGTGTGACATTAATTTTCCCCATTCTGTGATTTTTAGTAACACACCAAAATTATAACCATGCCACTAACCACTGGCAGGAATCAGATCATTCCTTTAGAGCATGATCTAAAGAGAATTTCACTCATCTCTGTGTCATTAATACTCTTAACAGTGTCTATATTTCTATATATCCATCCTCCAACATCTAGCCAAACCTTCACGAAACCTTATTGTGTCTCTTGACAACCCTTTCTGCCTGTTTTCCAAGAACTTGTTGGACTGCTTTGACAACGTTAAATCTTGTGTTTGCGAGTAAGATAAGCAAAGCTTATCCAGCTTTCTTGCTTATGTGTGATCAAGCTTTTTTGATTGAGTGACCCTTCACTCTGAGCATAACCTGCACAGTTTCTGTGTCATGCCACTCATGTAGTATCAGTAGGTGTAATAACAGGTAATTTAGATGAAAACAGCCCAGCTCTAACCAAAACAACGTAACTTAAATCCAAAGAGGGAACTTATCAATATCACAGATCATGTAAACAAAGCTGTCCAGGGCTGATGTTTTCTCGTCACTACAGAGAATACTCTACATGCTGCATGGTGACATGTAAAATTCTGGGTATCACTGTAATGCTGACAAACTGAAGAATTTTCCAAAGTTAATCAACACAAATCAAGAGATTATAGAGAATGATTTGAAGAAAGAGTTGGCCATATACTGTATTTAAAAATCAACAACTACAGGGGTTTTCCATCTATGATGGACTGACATGTTTTTTTGTCAAATCTATTATGAGCAGGCATAAATTAACTATAGAGGGGCCAATCCTTTAACTGAAAATTTTGAAAAGCACAGTTATGGATTATTTTGTACATTCTAAATTCTACCCTTTTATACCTAGTAAATTATGCCCCAAAAACTTCAGGTGAAATTCTTCTGCCTTGTGAAATTTCAATTCTGCCTCATTCATTCTAGCTGCTGAATTAGACAGCAGTTCTGTTGTGTTTGATCATGTAATTAGAATGATGTTGTGCGTAAGCCATCATCATTATGAGTGCTGCAAAATGTACAGAGATAAAAGACACCACTAGAGACTCCAGAGAATATTGTCCCAGGAATGAGAGAGAGCAGCAGAGACCTGGCAATTCTCCCTCCCTCCCTCAGCCACCATGTGTGCAGGACAGGGTCCTGCTCCATGCAGTGCATCTAGGAGGAAATAGCTTCTTGAATCATTTGTGGAGTCTCAGGAATGAAAGGTCTTGCCCCACCGGATTTCTAGCCCCGTGCGCTCAACTTGCTTTCTGATGCAGCGTGGTCGTGGTGCTGCATCTGCCTGGTGACTGTGGGGCTACAGCCTCAGAGGGTTCATACTGAGCTGCTTCAGTTAAAATGTTCTTCAGGAGTTAAAATGTTCTTCAGGGATTACAAAATGGGGAAGAAGCTACAGTCATCAGAAGTGCACGTCTCGGCTGAATGTGAATTCTGTGAGACAAAGGTAAACTTCTGTAGCCTACAGGCTCTTGTTCTGCTGAACTCAGATATCTGCTGCATACCAGAGAAGCATGTGAGAATCTCCAGAAGAGGCTGCAATGACATTTTCTAATTGGAAGTGTTAGACTTTCTTAACATTGAGTTTTCTAAGATCACAGTCACATCTCAGAAATTTTGTTATTGGTCCTTTTTTTATACTGAGAGCAGCCTGGCTGAGAAGGACTTGGGGGTACTGGTGGATGAAAATCTGGACATGAGCCACCAATGTGTGCTTGCAGCCCAGAAGGCCCAACTGTATCCTGGTCTGCATCAAGAGAAGCGTGGCCAGCAGGTCAAGGGAAGTGACTGCCCCTCTGATCTGCTCTGGTGAGACCCCACCTGGAGTCCAGCTCTGGAGCCCCCAACATAAGAAGGACATGGAGCTATTGGACTATGTCCAGAGGAGAGCCACAAAGATGATCAGAGGAGCACCTCTCCTATGAGGAAAGGCTGAGAGAGTTGGGACTGTTCAGCCTGGAGAAGAGAAGGCTCCAGGGAGACCTGATTGCAGCCTTGCAGTACCCAAAGGGGGCCTATGGGAAAGAGGGGGAACATCTTTTCAGCAGGGTTTGTTGCAATAGGACAAGGAGCAATGACTTTAAACCATGGGAGGGTAGATTTAGACTAGATATAAGGAAGAAATTTTTTGCCATAAGCATGGTGAAACTCTGGAACGGATTGTCCAGAGAGGTAGTGGAGGGCCCACCCCTGGAAACGTTCAAGGCCAGGTTGGATCGAGCTCTGAGCAACCTGGTCTAGCTGAAGATGTCCCTGCTCACTGCAGGGGGGTTGGGCTAGATGACCTCTAAATGTCCCTTCCAACCCAAAGCATTCTATGGTTCTATAATGACCCTGAAGCTTGACATTTGAGATCCAAAATAACCTTGTCAGTTAATTTCTTTTTTATTTATTTTAAAATTAAAACCTTTTGCTTTTGTCTGGCTACACAATTTCCTCTCTGTTGTGGCAGTTTCATTGATATAGAAGCAAGGCAAAAGTTTAAAAAAAGCAATTATGACACCACAAAATTTCATAGGGGATTAAAAACATAAATTGCCTCAGGTAAAAACACATAGATCAGTTAAATTGCATCTAGAAGTAAATCAGTCAAGCTACACGTACAGCTGAGGAATAATTGTTTGCTGGTCCCTTTGGGTGAGTGCAAAACAAACCAACACAGCTTTAGTACTGGATAGCATACTGATTGCTGTGAGTTGTGTGTGGACCTCAGCAGGATCACAAAGCCATTGTAAGGACCTTTTCTGTGTGAACTCTGAGGTTGTTTATTGATTCATAAATTTTTGTGTGATTTTAGAGCTACTCATTTTAATGGGATTTATCCTATAGCCTATACTTTGGATGCAAAGATTGTGAAGCTGTGGAAATTTGGATCTCTATGTATCTAGAGAATATCTTCTGTTATTTTCCATGTTGAAGATGCAGGTTATTTTGTAGAGGTCAAAGGGCCGTAATTAGTATTCTAGAAAAGATTCAGTGTTCTGTTTTCAGCCTAACATTTTAGGCCTGTGCATGTTCGTGTCAAGTTTTACCTCTTGCAAAAAGCAAATTGAAAGTCTATGGGAGGAAAGACATCCTTTAGTGGGTATTTCCTAACGGTTCAATAGAACAAATTAAGCTTTTTCTCTGCTTTAGGTCTGTTTTGCATAACACAGCTGTAAAGTCCCAAGGGACACAGCAGGGACCATCTTTCCACCTTTATGCAACCCCTATCAGGGGTGAGGGAGGGGAGGGAACCTGGTCCAAAGCACTTCTAGTACACATCCCAGCTACTCCTGGGCTGCAGGAAAACCTGTGGCAGAGGGAACAGAAGTCCCTGTAGATGCGGGTCAGAAAACATTTGTAAAAGTGTTATGGATCATGAATATTAAGCATACTTTCCCTGAAAACATAAGTAGTGGCATTTGAGTCATTTGGCTCATAGATTTCTGTAGCTGTTACTGAAAATAGCGTATACATGGAAGGAAGAAAGGAAGGAAAATGTTCTAAATACCTCACCAATTACTTCTTTTCAGATCTGGTTTTTATATTTGGACATTTGAGGATTATAAGATCTGGGTGTTTTAGATGTCTATATTTGTGTGGTGCATCAGTAAGTAAAAGTCAGCTGTTAAAAATGTTCAGGCAAGTAAAGATGCAGCTAAGTACCTAGAATATTGATTTTCTTGTTTAACTAGTTACGTAGTATGTAAAGTAAGCATACTGTATTGTATTTCTGATTGAAATAGATCTGTAGAATATTTCCACAAGAAAGCAGATGATGCACTTTATGTATATCCTGACAATCATATTATCTGCCTTATACACTCAGGGTATTTTAGATAAGCATTTTGGTGAATTGATAAATTGGTCAAAGGCTCACCCAATGATGAGTGCTAAAAAAAGCTGGTATTAAAAGGAGCTCCATAAAAATTATAAAATAATTTTATCTGTATTTATAAAATAAAGATGGAAGGTCTGACTATTGCCCATCTACAAATGTCCGTTGTAAATCAAGGGAACATGTAAAGTGTAACCAGACATTGAATAACTGTAGAATATTATTTCTCTACTTTTTAATCCAGATACTTAAAAATAGCAGAGGCAGATTAGCTGACTTTCATATTTTATTTCTGAAAAATATTTTCCCAGGAGGCTTTCAAACTGTTTATACTGGTCTTTCTCTTAGGCTCTGATTAAGTGAAGTGCTTAAGAGCACACTGAATATTAAGCATGTGTATTCCAAATGGCTGGTGAAAGGCTGTATTGAATCGTCTTAAAAAAGTAAATTCTTTGTTTTGCAAAACAGTTGTATCCAAGTAAAAGAAACATTTCCCTTATAGAGTTAACATTTAGTAACCTCTCTTTGTGGGACTGTTTTACAGTATCACAAATGCTAACAGTAAGAGAGAATAAACTTGTTACACGAAATGTGAATGTTGTACAGTTTTTAATGTGCATCTCAGTGAAATTAAAGGCATGTCAGACTTAGGTTTTTCAATAAATGCATGTCACAGCCCAGGGGCTTGCCATGGCTGAAAATCTAGTTTTTGACATGCTTTTCACTTCTCTGAGTGACTATAATGCTAGCAGAGATATATCATGTTAGGCTTTTGCAGACTACGTGTATTTTGTGATCTTAAGTTATAAATATCAATATAATATGGAGATAATAAAATTACAATATTAACTTCAGTGTTAGGTTGGTTCTATTCTATGAGGTCTGCAAATGTTTTTTAGAATGCATAAATCATGGACGTCTCTCAGTCAGTAACAACACGCCGCTGTACGTGATGCAATCCCAATACAATACAACAACCTTATCTTCTCTTCTTTCTTTCATACCAATCATATCTCAGACTGCTTCCCACAATGCTCAGTAATTCCTGGCAGTACACGGGAGATAGTAGCCAGGGAAGAACCTTATCCAGACACCTCGTGAGTCACTAGAATAATCTCATTCAGCAGTGGATCTCATACAGCAAAAGGAACAAGTGCAATATTCTGAAAAATAGCAATTCCCTCATGCTTTAATGAGATTTTAGGAAGAGAAAAAAGGGATACCTATCTTTCTCTACCAAAGCAAAATTATTTTTCCCATTTTTGTAAAAAGAATTAGCACATCATGGTAAAGTATTTAAGCTCTGTTACATTCACAAGATTCTGTTGCTGCTGTTTCAACTGTCTTGCAGTTATAACAATGAGAAAAGTTACTTGTAATAACCACAACCTTTTAGGTAAATGCAACTTGAAGTTCATGTCCCTTTAACCTATGTTAACTGTCAGCCAAAATAAAGCACAGTTTACATTAATAATTGAGTCCACTTTGTGTGTTTGACATAAACACGGACTGTAACTAATCAAATGTGCATGTTAGATTCACAGAGCAACAATGCAGACACTTTGTACAAGCCTTGAAGCCATGCCCCCATGATTTGCTCCTTACCACCATCTCTCTTGCACTCCAAGAAGGCATTGCCTTTTGCTTTTATTTCTGTACTTGCAACAGAATCCTCCCGGTCATGACCAAAGCTTGAAGTCTATATTAAAGACATATTTCTCTCTCCTAGCCTTCTTTGTGCTGTAGATCTAATCTACTTCTCCTGCTATAGCTCTTTAATTACCTTTGCAGTACCTAAATGAAAAAACTTTCTTCTTTGCTGATTGCCTCATTCAAATATATGTGGGAATATCTCTTTTTACTTGTTATTCTACCATTCTGCATAGATGGAAAGATCTTAATCCTCCCCAGGAAATTAATCCCTATGTACTTAATTTGATTTAAATTCCGCTACCAATGCTTATGTTAAGAAGTGATGTGGCAATGCACAGGTCATTGATTTAAATGCCGTGATCGGAGAAGGGAAATAGTACTTGACATGCACGATGCAGGCAAAAGCTTCTTTTGTATTGTGGCTTTCAGAATTCCCCTTCATTAATTCACATCTTTCTGCAGTGGCAGTGTGTAGGCGTGGGTAACAGACCGTTGTAACGATGTGACCCCAATATGAGTATGATCATACAGCTTTATTAGTCAGCAAAACAAGGTTTATATAGCAAAACTATTACAACATCTGAATGGTTAAAACCCCAACCCATATATAGGCAAAACTACTGCAACTCGTTGTGATTGGTGCAGAGCTGCATCTCGAAGTGAAAACAGTACTGTGGCAGGAAACAGCAACGTGGCAGGAAGGAAGTGACAGTGTGGCAGGAAACGGTGATGTTCCCCCTGCTCCAGTGTCCCAAGCTCGTCGCTCTGCCTTCCCAGCAGGGTTCCGTGTCAGCTGCTCCCAAGGCTCACCTCCGGATCAGAACCTGGGTTGCTCAGCGCACCAAACTATGTCCCCTCTTGTCCAGCCAGGACTCCACAATTCCCCCTTTTTGTTTTTTGAGCAAGCCAGGTTTGCTTCATCATCTTGGAGAGAGCCTTTTTAAGACAGCTAAAGCAAATACATATTATAACTCCAACAGCAAGTAACACGATACATATGCGCAAAATTTCTATAATTAAACCGTTAAGCCAAGCGGGCAGATTACCAAAGAGCGAGGTGAGAAATCCATCAAAAAATCCCTGGCTTTGTTGTATTTGATTGGCGTGCTGTTCAAGCCATTATAATTGCTTGTGGATGGACTTACTACGATCGGACAAGTTCATACAGCACATGCCTTCGAAATCCTCACAACCATGTCCCTGGGCCAGCAGTAAAAAATCGATTGCGGCTCTATTTTGCAATACTGCATGTCGTAGACTACTCTGATCTTCTAGCAGGGATTGCAAGACTTTTGTGGTAACACTGGCTTGCTTCTCTGCCCAGCGTTCCGTGTTCACCAATCTACTTCTGTAGCAGTGTTCCGTGTTCACAACTTTCAAGGTCTGTCTCCATTACCAAGACTGGGTTGCTCAACAGCACCAAACTATGTCCCCTCTCGTCCAGCCAGGACTCCACAATTCCCCCTTTTTGTTTTTTGAGCAAGCCAGGTATAGTTGATGAGGTTGTTGATGATGATGAGAGCTGACATTAATTTTGGTCTTCAGCTTGCTACCACTCTTTCAGAGGCCCACACAAACTACAATACTAACAGTATAAGAACACAAATGCTAGTTGAAGACATAGAGATGTGAAGTGCATACCACAACCTGCTGGATATAAAGAAAGATTAAATTAACTTGAGAATGATACATACTGATGGTAAATCTGTTACCTAGCATATGGGTGTAGATTGATTTACTTGTATTCAATTTTCTTGCTGGATTTACTTGTATCCAATTTTCTTCCTGTGTGGATGGTGGGACTAAAGTACCGCTTGACCACAACATATCATTATTGTCAATGGGAGGGAATGCATCTCACCGCGTCAGGCATCAAAATAGCAGTGTATCAATAATATGAGCTCAGTAAATTTGCACTTGGGTTATAGGTATACTTATCATATATACAAACATCCATAACATTTAGTATTGGCTATCGATATTAATTACCTAGGTTAAGATCAATGTACCTAGAACTATGACTCATTAACTATATAGGCTAAAATTAATGTACATAAAAGCATAAAGCTGCAAACATCACCACATCTATTCCCTGCTGCATCAAATGCTTCCGAAGTTTTGATAAATCAGAGTCCAAATACAACAATCTAAAGTCAAAAACCAGAAATAGTCAATACCTGCAGAACTTACCAAACCAAAAGACACAAAACAGTTACTTAGTCCAGACAAATCTGTTAGATCACAGAAACCAAATAAATCCATCAGATCACAGAAATACAAACAGTGTAACATAAAACCACACGTTCATGGTCACGACCACACACACACACAGAGGCACACCAAGTTTTTAGCGTAAATCCAAATATTGCAAAGACAGGACTTACAATAATATTCAACATTTAACAGACAAATTCCCAAGCTTCAGTTTCAGGAAGAGTACTCTCTTTTCAATTCAGGATTAGAAAGGACACTTTCCCTTCTCGTCAGGGATATAGCTCAATGCTGTGAAGCTTTTACTATGACTAACAAATAGGCAACAAGAAACAATACTGGAAGAATGCCTTTGCCTTATTAATGGTTCACGCTCAGAACTTTTTGGTCCAGTGATCAGAGGTTCTCCCCGAGAATCCCTCGGTGCCGGCTGGAGGTCCTGCAATCCCTTGGACCATTGAAGTTCAAGAGCAGCGTCCTACCTGGGTACCCAAAATCTATTATTAGAAAGCAGCAAAATAATTAACTTCCTAAAACTTAATGTTGGAGTTCTAGAAAGCAGGCATTCTTTACTGCAGTACTGAACGCACAGGGAATAGTTCTACTCAAATGTGTGTACCGAAAAGACACTCTTACTAGATATTTATGCCATGTTAACATACATAATCATTACATTTCTGCAAAGTACTTATCATTCTCCATTTCTCCCCCCCCCCTTTTTTTTTTTTTTTTTTTTTGTATTAATGTCTTTTGTACATGCATATTGGCACCTCTAGGCAGTTGTCAGGAGCCCTCAGGGGAAGGTTTATACTTTTCCTCACGGTGTCTGCTAGTTGACCTTTGCTCTTGTGCAGACGCAGTTCTAAAATCGCGTATACCGTATCCTCCAAGATTGCTTCATTATACAAAAGCTGTTGTGGGAGATAATTGCCAAATATGCAAGGAATGTATTAATTGGTGTGGGTGGTGCACCCACTGCAGTCATCAGAGTACTTGCGTTTGCTGTAATTTTTTCAGTGTTCCCTGTGTAATAGGATCATCCAGAGTGGGTCTCTTCTGCTTCCATGTCAGAGGTTGCTCCCTGAGAGTGAGTGTGGTCACCTCTGGCATCGGATTCTGCGTTACTTTCTTTCAGCTCATGATATAGCTTCACATATTTTGCTGGTAACCATCAAGGGCCTGTTGAAAGAAGAACACACGCATACCCTCTTCCGCACGTTATTAGTTCTATAGGACTTGTCCATTGTGATTCCCCAAATTCTTTATACCATACTTTTGGTCGAACCACAAATGGAGGGACCATCCCGAATTGACGGTCAGCTGCTATTGTAAATAATTGATCATCAGAACGATTTTAAAAATTAAGTACATTAACTGTTCCTGTGGGGTAACACTGCCCATAGGATTCCCCCTTTTTTGTTTATTTAGCATAGCTTTGAGGGTCCCGTGGACACTTTCGACAATGGCTTGCGCAGTAGAAGAATGTGGTATACCTGTAACATGTTGTATACTCCAGTCCCGTAGGAAAACAGAAATTGTCCGTGAAACGTTCCTTTTCTCCCGTATGTGCCGTGGCTACCAGAAATCCTGAGAAAGTATCCACATTAACATGTACACAATGCAGTCGACCAAATGTTGATATATGTGTAACATCACTTTGCCACAACTCATCAGCTCGTAAACCACGAGGGTTCCCTCCGGCACACGATGGTACGGGTGTAATACATTGACAATCAGGGCATGCATGAACATTTTTTGTGGCTTGCCCCTGGGGCAAAGCAAATTGTTTATGCAAGGAAGAAGCATTTTGATGAAAGAAGTCATGAGATAATCGGGCTTGCTTGAAACGGTGTGGCAGTACTGCTGCCATTGTCAATTGATCTGCTACAACTTTTTCTTCAGTTATTGGTTTTAGTAGAGTAGTATGTAACTATATATGCATTATAAAATATACATGTACACGATTTTCTAATTTCAATAACAATTGCATCTGCAATGCGTTGAACAATATTCACAACATGCAGAATCTGTGACAACATTGAGTGGTTCAGTCGAAAACAATTCAAAAAACGTGCAAGGCCGCTGATAGCTTAAAAATTTGTGTGGATCCTTCAACAACTAAAATAGATGATTGCTAATCTGATGAATTTGTTTGTTTCTGAAACACTGTTCATGCTCCTTTAATAGGAACAGAAACACGTTGGTTTTTTGGCTGCAATGAAATTTGAGAGAGGGAATGTAACAGCTTATGTTGTGGAAGGGTATAACGTATGTTATTTAAATAATCAGCTAGAGCGGCTTGCAGTGATAAGGATTCACTGTTTAAAGCCACAAAGTCATCTTTAGCCAGCAGCAGGCAAATAGTATCAACTTGCTGACAGTGATTCCAACCTTGTGCTATTAAGGACACTATGATGTGTACCTTTGAAGTCAATGTTTTCATGGGCGTATGAGACAAAAAGATTCATTCCAGAGTCTTCAACTTCTGCGTGTTAACACACCACTGATCGAAAAGAGGGTAAGGCTGTAAAACAAAACCTTCATAAATGATATACAAATTTGTTGGCAATTCGACATTAATTCTGAAGGTAAAGGCAATTGCAATTCTATCTGAAATCTTTTGTAAAACAGTTTTTGCTTTTGGCATTGATCTTCGGGAACATAATAAATCTGAGTCCTTTTTGACAAAGTAAATAGAGGGGACAAATCTTCAGCTGTAAAGTCAATATTTTCACTTTTCAGCAGAGTGAATAACATCATCTAGGTAGACTATCTGAACCTTGGAAAGATAATAAAGTCCAGCTGTTTGTTCACAAGGAATTCTACTGCAGTAATTGAATTGTATACATTTTTTGTAACCAAGTCCTTGAATGTTAGAAAAGATGGTTCTCGCCGCGCCACTTCTGGGCTGGCCGGAACGGGCCGGCGCGCTGGGATCGAGGGAAGGGGGGGGGAGGGAAAGGAGGAGGGTGGGGGAGGAACCGTGCCGCCGGTTGCCCGGGGGGAGCCATGTGCCCCACCAGGTGTAAGGTTTGCTGACCCATTCGATGCGGTGACTGCTGGCGCGGCGACTGTACAGCGTCTGAGGGACTGTGCAGTTTTATGTTGGAATTCACCTCGTTTTGATCTCAGGTCAGGTACGCCAATTGCTGTCGAGAGACCCTGTTGTACACTTTCGGGATGCCGGATTTTTACACCCCACTTCCCGTTTCTCTGGATTCAAAGGATCGTCAGGTTTTGGCAGATTTACTTCCCGCACTTCTCATGTTCAGTAGGAATTTCGTCGTATGTAGGGTTAAATTTCAGCAGACTGCTGCTCTGTCCTTGCTTTTGAGATAAGGACAGAGCTATAGCAGCTGCTTCTGAGATAGTCTCTGTAAGTTTTAGAGCATTTAAAGCTGTATGCACTGATTTCCAAGTAATGATTTCCTCAGGTATTTTAAACTGCAAGACTTTGTTCTTTCAAACTTCACTGTAAAAAAATTCTTTAATGGAGCCTTCGCTCCTTTTCTCAGTGACTGTCCCATTCTCCAGCGAGCCGGGGGGGGGAGGTGGGGAAAACAGACCTGATTCCTGCTCAGGGTCTGTTAGACCCAGCCCCTGCTCACGGCTTTCTTCACGTGGTAACTTAGTGGCCACTCCTCCGGCCAAACACCTGTACTTACAATTGTCATCCATTAACCTGTTCCACAGGACAGGCTGAGGCTTGTGTACCTCAGATAATGGTGGCAACGTTCCACTGTCCATCTAGGATGGCATCTCTTGTAACACCGCTCCAGCGGGTAGGTGTGATCCGTGCCAGAGGCCCAGCTAAACATCTCGGAGAAGAAGCCTCATTTTCCCGGTGGGGGGGTTGGTAACGATTGACATATGCTGGAACTGCGAGCTCTTGTCTTGAAGATGCTGCAAAACTGACTGCAACAGATCGCACGGTTTTTGTTTTGTTTTTTTTTTGTTGTTCTTTTTTTTTTTTTTTTTTGAGTAATTCGTTCTGGCCAGCATCAGAGGGCGTCGGGAGTGGAGACGCCTCGCTGGAATGTGGCAGGGGTGGATAGAGAGGAGGGGCCGATGTTGCAGGCCGCGCCCCAGGAGGGGCCGATGTCGTAAGCCACACCCCTTCCCCCTCCCCCTCTGGGGGTGGTACTAGCCGCTCCTCCCCTCTTCCGAAAGACAGTCGCAGTTCCGCGCCCGACTCCTCCCCGCTCCCTGGGGACGGTCGTACTACCGCGTCCGGCTGGCATTTCGAGTTGATGTCTCTGGCAGCAACTTCTGGTGGGCCACCCCCCTCTGCGCCGAGACCAGAACCGCACTCTGCACTCGCTCGAATCTCGGCAATTGTGTTACAAGTGATCCCAGTCATCCCTCTAACGGCAGGTAGCCCGAAAACCCGTGCTAATGTCCCAGGCTTAGGCGCGTGATCCTTCCCAGGCTCCGGAGCTAGCATCTGAGCTGCAGCACACGCCACCTCTCGTTCAGCTTTCATGGCTTTTAAAGTGTGTAATACTGTTCACCAGAGCTCGCGGACGGCTTTTATCTCCTTTTCCTCCTTGTCCTCCCCCGTTATTGTCCTTTCCCACATCATCTCTCCTAACTCTTGCCATTCCGAGACGGAAATCAGTACCAGGGTATCCGCAAAGTGACCCCATCGTTGCCCCAGTTTAATCAACTTCATGAGTTGGTTTGCCGTTGTGTCTATTCCTCTCTTAGAGAGAATACCGACTAACAACGTTGCTGTGGCATCCACCTCCGTGCCAGCGACCCCGGTCTCCACGTTAAAATTTAGCTGCGCCAGGCAGCCCCAGTGTGGCTCGAAAAATCCCTGGGAGTCGGCCGTCCGTACCTGCCCTGCGCGTCCGCACCCAGGCAGGACCCTCCCAGCCGTTACTCCCACGCCCCCCTCTCTAACTGCTCACCGCAGGCAGAGGGCCTCCTGCAGGGAAACCGTCCATCCTCTGCTACCAAATGTAGGCGTGGGTAACGGACCGTTGTAACGATGTGACCCCAATATGAGTATGATCGTACAGCTTTATTAGTCAGCAAAACAAGGTTTATATAGCAAAACTATTACAGCATCTGAATGGTTAAAACCCCAACCCATATATAGGCAAAACTACTGCAACTCGTTGTGATTGGTGCAGAGCTGCATCTCGAAGTGAAAACAGTACTGTGGCAGGAAACAGCAACGTGGCAGGAAGGAAGTGACAGTGTGGCAGGAAACGGTGATGTTCCCCCTGCTCCAGTGTCCCGAGCTCGTCGCTCTGCCTTCCCAGCAGGGTTCCGTGTCAGCCGCTCCCAAGGCTCACCTCCGGATCAGAACCTGGGTTGCTCAGCGCACCAAACTATGTCCCCTCTCGTCCAGCCAGGACTCCACAGCAGTGTTTGCAAATGATAGGAGTGTTGTCGAAGTTATTGGAAAGCTTACTCCAGGCAGACACTGGCACGTTTGCTTCTCCTTCTCACCATTTTTTCTCATTGCCTCTAGATTGTACAGTAGTTGGTGTAGATCTACCTTATTTTATTGTAAACACTGACTATTTTGCTGTCCAAATTCCTGAAGCCTGGATCTTTTGTTAGTTTAGTCTTGTAATTAACTGCAGGAGAGTGCTGATATAGGTGGGAACAGCTGGCATCATCCCCAGCCTTCCTCTGTGCAGTCTCTTTGCAGACAAGGTAACAAGGATGCCTTTACTGACAGACTGTGTCCAGTCTGTCTCTCTCTACTGTTAATAAGGGCAAGACAAGGCATTGGAGTGATTCTGACAGTTGCTATATAGTAATTCTAAAATGCACAGTAATTATCATGCATTTGTACTCACTGACTGCAGACTTTTAACATCAGAAATACTAAATATTTCTTCAAAACTTGTATGTCAAAATTCTCCCCCAAACTGCTGACAATTCTATTGCTGACATTTTTATGTTCTACGCGTGTCAGTCTGAGTGATGTGAAAACTATATAAAACCCTTTATAAAAACCCCTCTAAACCCAGAAATAAGTTATCAAGAGTTATCATAAAGTAACAGATGAAACATGGAATCTTGCTTCTACTAGTTATGTAGGAAAGCCGCATATTGAATGCTACTGTGTGGAAGTTGTTGGCAAGTATTGTTTTTTACAATCTATTCGACAAACAAAACCAGACCTGACATGATTTCACTGTAGAACAAAGGTTAAGTAGAAGTTTAAAGATGATGTAACTTGCAAACCATCAGTTTTTCAAAGGCCATGTGTCCCCATAGTGCTAAAAAAGATGAGAATAAGAAAAAACAAAACCTGCTTAGAAGCCAGATGGTACTGTCTGCTTCAGCAGAAGGGATCATAGTTCTCTTCAGATTAGCCACCCAAGATATGAAACAAGAAAAGATGATTCATGGTAGAGAAAATTGTCTCCTGTTCTTGTTTCAGGCCTGCTCTGCAGCCCTGCCCCCATTTTGTTGTACTGTTTCCTTTTCACTTTTGTGAAATCAGCAAAGCCACTGTACTGAACCGGAAATGGAGCATTGATGGGAGCTGAGGCGCCAAAAACCTGGCTCCGTTGAGACTCAAAAGGTTGTTTCTCAGTGTAGAAGTAGAGTAACCCAGCAGCAGTAGTCTTGGGCTGCCGTATGTGAATTACACTGCTGTGAATTAGGCACCATTTCCAACTTTGCCTGAAGAGATATTCTGCAATGGGCTCTGACAATTAACGTTGTATGGTGAGATGGCTTGCTTTCAAAGGTCAGAGACACAAGAATCAGCTCGAAGTGTTGTGGAGTGTGTTAGAAGTGTAGCCAGCAGTCACAAAAAAATTGAATGCATATTCTTATGACAGTTATCTGCATGATCTTTCTTTTTAATGCATGGTCTTTTTCGCAGTGTGTCTGCATGAAAACTTATCTTGCATTTGTTGAACGTTGAAATGAGCAGTTGGATTTGACAAAACTAGAAAGTGTTCGCTAGATCTGATGGTTGTTGAAGTTCTGCACTGGTTGTGGGTGAAATGGGAAAATGGGAATAGGAGTAGAGAGCTAACCCTAGACTTCAGCTCTGTTGAATGTACCTTGTTCTCAGGAAATCTGCTGTTTATCTGAAACGTTGAGCTACAGTATTTTTGTTAGGTTGATTTTCTGTTTACGTCATTTGGTAAAAGAGATAGGTAATAGGAAAGAGGCAAAATGCCCAAAGAATCGTCAAGAGCTTACTACGAGAGCACACTTAGTTCGTTACAAGGTGGGCTAAAGTTGTGGAACAATAACATGTCTCCCTGATTAGCACCATTCTGAGATACACCAAATTTGATTGACTGCATGCAGTGACCAAACAATCTTGGTTTAACTTAAGACAAATAGAAACAAAAAGTACAATTCTATTATAACTGATCTTTATTGGTGAGAAGAGAATCAGGAGCAAGAGGTTTCCAACATTTGATGTCCAGAATTTTTTTTAAATAAAACTCCAGTAGGAGGTGGCATATTTGAAGCATACTGGCTTTCCTACCATGGATTCCGTAGGTAAATTTGGAACTAAAAATGGTTCATCTCAAGCTATAATTGGAGGTATTCATTTAGGAAACTGTCCCTGATAAAAAGAAAATTTTAGGGGAAAACTCTGTAATACTAAAATAGCATAATAGTTGCTAGATTATTTTTTATGTGTTGGACTACTAGACTATCATAACATGGAATTTAAAATTATTTCATTAAATATAAACAATAAAAATGGAGAATACTTTGTCTGCCATTTCCCTTTTCCTCACCAGTAAGTAATACTCAGTATATTTGTGATATGTGACGTACTGATTTTTGTATACACTTTAACTTCTACGTTTTAAAAATGGGAATATTTTATATCCACCTGACTATAATTTTCACTCAGGAGGAAACAAAGAGTTATCATGGTGCTCTGCTGCATGTGTAAATTGTATAAATTAAGCACCGTTGAATAAAGACAGCAGCTTGATTCTGCTTTAATTTCAGTGGGAATATGCGGCTCTACGTAAAATGCATTTTGTTTGGACAAAGAGCTTGCAATGGCCTATGGTAGTCCACATACAAAATAAAAAGTCTCATCCTTCTCACTGACAGCAGTTAATAAGAAAATTTTTCTTGCTTAAATGTGATCTAGAAAATTTAGCCTACTATTTTTCGTGGGAATACTTCCACAAATAAAATCTCGGTGGAGTGAGTAGTGGCTCAGCTTCTAAGAATGAATCTCAAAGAAGTTCAGAGGCCCAGAAAACCTCCAAATTATAGTTTTTATCAGTAAGCAGTGCATGTTCTGGTTAAAAATACTCATCATTTGGACAGATTTTGACAAAAAAATAGAAAAGGCAAATGCTGTCTTGAGACAGAAATTTGTATTAATTAGACTTCACTGATGTCAGTAGAAGACTTCAGATATTTTCTGTTATACTGTTGATCAAATACAGATTAAAATGACTGGAGACATGAATTTTCTCCCCAGACATCGCCTTTACATAGGATATTGATAGTCTCTTGAGGGTTAGATATAAAAAGATTTGCAACTAGGAGCAGCTTTATCTCTGGATTCACTACTCCCTATGTGCACATTACTGTATAGGGAGCAAAATAAAGTTTAGTCTTTAAAATGTAAGAGTATGAACAATATGTCTCTCTTGAAGAGCGTGAACATACCCTGGCAAGAGTATGAACATTGTGTCTTTGTAGGACAGACTGTGTCCAACCTGGGAGATAAATCAGAGAGCACTGGAAATTGTTCCTGGCTTCAAGCCACAAAAATTATTGTCAGGGTTTAGTAAGTAAAATTTCTTCTCCTGAATACAATCACATCCTCATCAGCAAATGTCTCACCTCTTCTATTCCTGAATAGTCACATGGCCACATTGCAGAGGGAAGACTTCTGATGAGACAAAAGGAAGAGCCTGACAGATAAAGCCCTCTCTGTCTCCAGGGGTTGCTAGTGCACATTACCTGATGGCTAGTAATAGAAGAAGGAGGAGTAGGATTAAAAAGCAGTGCTGCATAAATTCCTCTATCTAACTTGGACAGTAACGCAGCCCAACAGTACCACCTGGTACCCCGACCTACACTGAAACTTCCTAATCATTTCCTACAAGTTCCTGTCCAGAGGATATTTTTTTTCTTCTGTTGCCAGGAAACACAGCTATATGACCCTTCCAAGGAAGCTGACTTGGTTTAATGGCTTCAGAAAAACAGGTTGATATAAGAGGTATTTTCCTTATATGGTTGTTCTAAGCTTTTGAAAACAAGATAATTTATATGCTAATAAGATTTCCATTATTGCAACGATTGCTTTCTTGTCCATTAATTATGTACACTTTGATCAGTCAGCATTAGTACTGTGCATAAAATCGCTTTACAAATATTAAATAAATGGGTTCACGTTATTGGTATTTTTAAAGATAGTTGTTACTACAAATTAAGAGATTCCTTTTCCAACTCAGAATATGAAGATAAAATTTGATCTTATTTGAGAAGCAATTGTTTGTGTTAGCTGTTTCACAATTATTAATTCCTTTTATGAGGCTAGAAAAAGAATAGGATCTCCTTTTAAGTACTGTATCCTCAGTCTAGCTGGAATTCAACATTGTCAGATCGTTGCAGTATAGTGAAAAACATCATAAATATTCATTGAATGCCAGTGGCAGAGAAGGAAATACTTTCTTATTCTAATACCAATTTCATTTGAGACAGATGAAATAAAAGTATTCGCATTAGTTATTTTGGGACATTTAATCCACTATAGGAATGCCATACACTTGGCCAATTAGCATAGATGATTGATGACAAGTATTAAAAAATAGAAGTAACTGATTTTTAAGGGCAGCTGTGAATGCAAGGTTTGCTGCTATTGTACCGAGCAGTGCAGTTTGTCAAAGTATTAAAAAGAAATTTAGTCCCATTCAATTCAGCGTGAGTGTGTTGACCGAGATAAGGGAAAGGTTACGATAGTGATGATAGCCGGAGAAAATAATGGAATCTGTCATTTGTCTTCCTTCAGGCTGTTTAGATATTAGTGCTGTCTTTTTTCATGCACTCCGTTCTAAGAAGCCAAGTGCCTGATGCCAGAATGCTTTAATTACAGAGGTGTCAGCATGAGCTTCAACAAATTGTGCTTATTTAGAGCTTGTAGTGTTGAATCTTTTCTAGAAAAATGAAGAATATTGCATCTTTAAACAATGATTTTTTTGTTTTCCAGTGAGTTCTCTTTCAAGTATAATGCCTTCTAGACCTTGAAGTTCTGGTCTCTTAAACAGGGTTGAAGAAAACAGCCAAACAGATAAGAACAGTGTCTATACTGATGTTGACCAAGGAGGCTTTTGAGTATGAGGCAACCTTCTCTTCCCCTGGGAACAGGAAAACGGGCTAAGCAAAGGCTGGGCCACTGAACTTGCCTCCAAAGGTATTACCCTAAAATCAGTTCAGCATCCTCCACAGAACAGAGTTTCGGGACTTCCTTCAGCACGAACTGAAGTGCCGCCAGCGCTGGTCCCAGCGGATCTGCACTGGCATTGGCCAGCTCAGTTGCTAGAGCACACTGCTGGGGCTCTAACAGCGCGTCAGTGTGATTCAGGCTGGGGTGCTGCTGTTGAGACATTAATCTGGGGGAAAAGAAATTGTATTCAAATGAGTGCAGTTCTTTCTCAATAGAAGTTAGAGAAATTAGTGTACATTTGTGTATTTTGTTCTCTAGAGAGTGGAATTACAGGTCAGTCAAAAATAATCTGTTCTCTTGAGTGATATTCTGCAACCATCAGCCTTCTGATACATGCACAATTTTTTTTTTTCAAAATTTAAATGTCTGGATATTTTCAATAGTTAAAAAAGTAGAAAATTTTATTACATTTTCAAAAGAAATTTTTTGACATTTTCCTTTCAAATAAAATATTTTTAAAATCTAAAAATTTATTTTAAGTCCATTTTCCATGTGAGAAAATTCTGTGGGTTTTTTCACCTGTTTTCCAGCATTTTTTGTACTTCTGTTAAAATTTATTCTTTTTCTTTGTTTATGCAACTAAGTAAAAATAGGGAATATATGGATTAGGGATATATGGATTTCAAAGTTTCTTAAGTGTTAACTGAAGTGTGTTACTGTATCAAATTGTCAAAGAACAACCTTAGTCACTCATTGAGCAAGGGACAAGACACAAACTTAATTAGTAATATCCACATGTAGACATCCTGTAAACTACATGTTAGTAAAATGTGCTAAGTCAAACCTAGTACTAGAAATTCAGGGGCTCTGTTATTCAGGCTGTGGTAAATACATAGGCATCTCTACCTCATGGGCAAGCCTGTCCTAGGGCAGGGGAAATGTAGCAGTGTGTATCCGTCTGGTTTTCACATAGTTGTTTGATGCAGGGTCACAAAAGAAAAGGAGTGAAAAAGGCAGCTAGAATATAGCTGTAGGGGAGATCACCCCAGGCTGGACTGAAAGGGCTAGAAGAGGGAACATCAATACCAGGTCTTGAACTTACATTATTGAATACACTTATTTATGCCTCATGCTAAAAGTAGGAGTGTTATTGATGCAGCTTGTTCATAACATGGATTTGAAAGGCACTTTGAAGATAGGGGACAATTAAAATATCATGTAGGATGAACTGAAGGGTCTTGAGGGTTCCAGTAAGAGACACTGGAGGAAGTAAAAGTAAAAAATGCAAGAATATGCACTGAGGCAACTATCTGCTTTAGAGATACCAGAGGCATTTAAAAAGAATGTAGGCATCCAAGGTTCAGACAGCAGCAGCCCAGAATGGTTCCTCCCCAGTCTCACTTTCAGGATGCTGAAATTCAATCCCTGCCTCCATTCTGGAACATGAATTTCCCTGTACACTTTGTGCATGGGAAAGGTGTTTCAGACTGGGTAGGTAAAAGCCTACCTCCTATATAATACCAGTTTTTGTGGTGGAAGGGTAACTCAGCTGATTTTGACTCTCCCTGTGATGGCTCAGAGAACGCCTAGTATGCTGAGAGGAAAACTACTTGTTCTCTACATAAATATCAACCAAAAAACATAGGGGGAAAAGCTGTTTAGTCCAAATCATACTGTGAACATAAAAGTAAGTATATGGCCATAAATAAGAGGAATCTGAAAGCTAGAGGAAAACTTAAAACCACCAGAAGAATCAGGTTCAAAAGCAGTCTTCTGATGGGAGTGATGGAAGTGAAAAACTCAGCATGCTGAGGTTTGTAATTCCAAGAAGGGACTTAGATATGAGTACAGCCCTTTGCAAATGCGTTGATGGTAGCAATACCCTACCAGTTCCAAATTTACTGACTGATTCTGCCAGTGCTCTTCTTGAAGCTAGAACTGACAGCAGAACCTTAAAGATACATGCAAATTTTTTTTCGTTGTTCAGAAGCACTTTAATTTTTTTCTCAGCTGAGAAAGGGGATTTACTAGACCAAGCTTGATAGCCTGGGAATCTGACTGTACTTCCAGACTCAAACTAACCGTGTTTTCCTATGTTGACTTACCAGTTCACTTGCCTGGGTGCATCTGAGTTACTCTGCATGATATGGTGTAGATACCGTGCTGGGTATGAGAATGTCGGGGTGGCATGGGGGAAGAGAGAGAGATGTCTAACACTTAGCTGTTTCATGTCATTAATTGGACTTTGCACACTGCCTTGAGTTAGAAGAAATGCAGAAGAGGACTCGCTTTACTAATGATTGCATTTCTTCTCGTTTCTGCAAATTAGCTAGTGTGACTTAAGGGGGGACAAGAAAATATTATCTGTTGCCTTGTTTTCATCACCATCATTATGTCTGTAGGGAATACTGAAGAGTTCACAAATAATATTTTCTTTAAGTACACAGTTTCTCTGTTAAGTGAGTGTGCATTCTAGATATGTCTCAATTTTTTAGTATGACCTTGATTTTAAATTATTTTCAGGCAAAGAATTGTATGTGAAACAACAAAGTATTTAAAAAATGTTTTTAAAAGCATCCATCACCATGGAAAGATGTTTAAATATCAGTAAGCCTTAACCATAGTGTTCTGAAAATATGGGAGAAGTAATCCCAAAGTAACATCATTACGCTAAGCAATGCTTTACGGAGTCTGAAGAGAGCTGCACCTTTGAGAGCTCTGATATATGCCGGCTGGAAAGCTGTTATGCTGTGTAGGATCTAATAGTATATGACACTGATCACTCACAACTCAGAAACTGAACTGAGCCTCTTCCAATGTCTTTGGATCTGACTGCGTTCTGAAGAACACGGAGACTGCCATCTTTCCTCAGTAAAACTGCTACTAGGATATAAATAGAGAATCTTTAAAGTTTCAAAACTATGCCAATTATATTTCACTAATTCTCTGCAGGCTGTTGGCACAGGTTAGAACAGCCTGAAGGATTAAAATGGACAATGAAAAGGGCTGAATTTGATTTTGTGAAGAATATGTTGGTTAGACCTCCTTTCTGCCACTGCCAAGCCTGTTCAAATCTCCATGCCCAGCAACACTAATGCTCTTCTCTGCAGCTTTCAGTCAGAATTTTGATGCTGATGAAAGCATCACCTGGAGGGATGCAGCGCTAAAGTGGAAGACGATGAAACATCTACTTCATTATCATCAAACATAGCTGTCTTTAAGAGTGCTTTCTGATACAGAAAGGAATATAGAAATATTTTGAAATTTTAAAGAAATGTAGTTCTAGGAGTCCTAGGATTAGGAATGGTTTAGTCTAGGCTTTTTACATTTACAAAAATAGCCCCACTAAGCATCATAGTACTTCTGACACTTGTCAGGTAAAGCCATAACTACAACCGGGCTAAAATAAAAGGCTGATAGACCTGTAATAAATTTAAATGAAAGAAGATTATTGTTATTCAATTATGAAATGGAAAACTGGCCCATTTCAGTGACTGTCACTGGGAAATATTTGTTAGAAAGTTAATGTCCTGGACAGTTCCTGTGTGCCTTGAGCTACCTCAATTGATTTGCCAAAGAAAGATTTAAAATCCTCTAGTCATTAGAATCTTTTCATGAACATTGAATAAAAGTGTGTAAGAGCTCATACTGAGTAAAGAGGGAAAATCAGTGTTTGTGTTCTAGGCATGGATGGCTGTTCTCTAAAACAACCAACCCTTTAGCTGATTCCAGATACTCTTTCCTCATCAGCATCAGCTCACACTTCTGGCCTGCAGGGGAATTTTCAGAAGTAGAGTAGCCATAGAACACTGGGAATGGGTCTCCTGTTGCGGCTTTGCGTGGCAAGGTTTTGGTAGCATTAGGGGGGCTATTAGGGGTGGCTTCTGTGAGAAGCTGCTAGAAGCTTCCCCCATATCTGATAGAGCTAATGTCAGCTGGCTCTAAGATGGACCCACTGCTGGCCAAGACCACGGTGGTAGTGCCTCTGGGATAACATATTTAAGAAGGGGAAAAAAGCTGCAGTGAGGCAGCAGTCAAGAGAGAGGAGTGACTATGTGAAAGAAACAACTCTGCGCTCACCAAGGTCAGTGAAGAAGGAGGAGGAGGTGCTCCAGAAGCCAGAGCAGAGATTTTTCCTCTTCAGCCAGTGGTGAAGACCATGGTGATGCAGGCTGTGCCCCTGCAGCCCAAGGAGGTCCATGGTGAAGCAGATCTCCACCTGCAGCCCGTGGAAGACCCCATGCCGGAGCAGATGTATGCCTGAAGGAGGCTGTGAGCAGGTTTGCTGGCAGGACTTGTGATCCTGTCCAAAGGACCCACGCTGGAGCAGCCTGCTCCTGAAGGGCTGCACCCTGTGGAAGGGGCCCACACTGGGGCAGTTTGTGAAGAACTGCACCCTGTGGGAAGGACTCACATTGGGGAAGTTCATGGAGAACTGTCTCTCGTTAGAGGGACCCCAGGCTGGAGCAGGGGCAGAGTGTGATGAGCCCTCCCCCTGGGGAGGAAGGAGTGGCAGAGACAATGTGTGATGAACTGACCACAATTCCCATTCCCTGTCCTCCTGCGCCCGTCGGGGGGAGGAGGTAGAGAAATTGGGAGTGAAGGTGAGCCTGGGAAGAAGGAAGGGCTGGGGGGAAGGTGTTTTAAGATTTAGCTTTATTTCTCATTATCCAGCTCTGATTTGATTTGCAATACTTTAAACTTTCTTTTCTCCCCAAGATGAGTCTGTTTTGCCCATGACAGTGATCGCCCTGTCCTTATCTTGACCCTCGAGCCTTTCATCATATTTCCTCTCCCCTGTCCAGCTGAGGAGGGCGAGTGATAGAGCTGCTTTGCTAGGCACCTGGCATTTATCCAGGCTAAACCAAAACACTGCTATCGTAGCCATTTCTCTAGCCAGTAGCAAGAATCATCCAAGACTGACAGGTATTCATACATTAAAGGAAATTTGTAGAGCTGTCTGGTCTTTGTGCCTTTTTAAATTTTCCTTTCTCATTAAGGCAGTTTTGGATTAAAATGTCTGAAGATACTGTGCTCAGCACTTGCACGTGAGTAATGCCAGTGCGCTCTACTTTGGATGCAAAGACCTTGCTAATAGCTTAGGCTGCCTGCTCATTAGAAAGAACATAGTAAACAAAGTAATCTCCGGTGTCCAGCCAATGTGACAAGGCCTGGGCAGGAAGAAGTGCGCAGAGAGGAGGTCGTGGCTCTTGCAGTCTTTCGAGTCATCGTCGGACCAAATGAAATTCAGCCTGTGTGGTTGTGCTCTCTGCTGGGATTAATGTAGTTTAAAGAAAATGGAAGAAATTGCTTTCAGAACATCATCTGAAATTGCGCTGTTGAAGAGATAGCACTGCTGCTTAATAAGGTGCCCTTAAAAGGCTTTATGCCATCTCTTCTGATTCATTCTTACAAAAGTGGTGAAAAAAACCCTGTGGTGGTAGAATATAATGTGCTGTTATGCTGTTTCTACAGACACACAGAGCTAGAAAATGAAACCATCAGGGACTCAACCTCAAAAGAACAATTGTGAACAACACCTCAGCATTTCATGTTTACTTTTTAATACACAGAAGAGGGCTTGAGTTCCTAGTCCCAGTGCTTCAGACTATTTCCTCTTCTCTTGCCAGCCTGAAAGACAGCTTGTTTCCATCAGTGTTTTTACACACGTCTGAAAGACATTGAGTCAAAAGTAAAGGGATTATTTTGCTCATGCGTCAGAGGCCAAGCATAGATCAGAAAGCTGGCTAAATATTTGTAGTCAGCACTTCGTGACGTGTATCACCAGACTTGAAAGCATTTGTTGCAAACAATTCCACTGCCTGGAATTTTGTTTCCAAAATGTTCAGAAAACCTTGCAAAAAAGTTTCTCAAATGTGTATGTTTCATTTTAATTTCTTTCCTGTCATGCTTCTAAACCGAAGACCACTAAAGATGACCATGTTTTAGGCAACTACGTACGAATGACAAGAAAGAACGGCAAAAAAGAGCATCTAACTGCTCTGCCTTGTGCTAATCATAAGCCTAGCTGAATGTGTAAAAGCACATTAATGACTGACAAAGCATAAAGTTTCTTTTTTAATTCACCTGCGATGGCCAGCAAGTGCAATGCGGTTTGATGGATGATTTCCTGGCTAGTATCCTTTTTTCCCCACCATCACCTAGTTATGACTTGCTGGTACCTTGTTAGGAACATTATTTCCTTAGACTTGCTTCTGCGTGTAAAACAGAGTGCTCAGATGTTGTCCTGTAATCATTCTTTTGCTTGCTGTGCTGAAAAAAATGTTATGATTGTGGTGTCTCCTTTCAGCGTAGCTGTGTGAAATTGTGTGCATGCATCTAAATGCTAATCTAACGGAACAGCATAGTCTGGGCTTATCTCATGTCATTGTGCTGGCAACAGCACACTTCTGTGCAAAGACAACTGATGACAGAGGATTCTGCTGGGATGGAGGGAAGAAATTGCACCCAAAGAAATTCTGTCCATTCCCCATCTGATTCCTGTACTTCCCTGAAACAGGAGATGAAGTTCTGCCCAAAATATGGTAAAGTTCAGATAACAAAATATTAGTTAGAAATAAAGGCACCCTTCTACAGAGCAAGAGCATCTGTGTTTCAGTTATGGATAGCCTTCCTGAGGAAATAAATAAGAAAATGGAAAAAGGGGTTTAGAGAGTGGAGATACACAAAGAAAAAATATCTCCTCTCCTACGAAGCAGAGGCTGGTTGAACTGGAACTCTTTATTTAGAAGGGAGTTCAGCAGCAGCGTGATGAAATCATGATGGTAAGGCTCACATTACTTTGTATTTTGACATAATCCTGAATTCATGATGTGTGTGAAGGATAGGCACATAAAGAAGTCATTATACTTAATCACCTTTTCACAAAATTTGAGGCTCAACGTGCTAGTCTTCACTTGCCATTTCTTCCAGCCCAGCAGTGGAATACAACTCTGACATTCCTATCATGATATTAGGAGATGCTCAGTGTAGCCATTTTTTTTAAGAAACTTTTTGGGGAAATTCTTGTATTTCAAGAGGGTTCATGCTAAAGGAACTAGGGAATTTATATATATATATATTTTTTTAATTTCTAGAAACTCTGTTACTTACTCCGTAGGCGTTTAAGGGAGATGTGTGCCAAAGCAAAGAGCACAACTGGCCAATGACACAGACTAATTGTGTCAGCTGTTGTTAACAGAGAACTGCTCTTGGCAAATATGAGGCACCAAGCCCATCTTTTTTATTAAAATTGCTGGATAATTTTGCCCAGAACAGTTTTTGCCCTGGAAAAAAAAAAAGAAGAAAGAAAATAATATTGCTTATCCTGTACGTCGCTCATGTTGAAGCAGTTTCTGCAACCTGTTTAAAAAATCATGAACGTTTCCTGAACTGTGAGATAAAGCTGATTTTCCATTTACCTTTCTGTCTGCCAAGAGCATATGAAGTGTCCCATGAGGTCAGTAGACTGGTTCACCTCCCAGTCCTCAGTTTCTAAACAAAACAAATAAATAAGCAATCCCCACTCAATGAAAATTTCAGAAGTT
This sequence comes from Opisthocomus hoazin, assembly GCF_030867145.1. Taxonomy (NCBI): domain Eukaryota; kingdom Metazoa; phylum Chordata; class Aves; order Opisthocomiformes; family Opisthocomidae; genus Opisthocomus; species Opisthocomus hoazin. The sequence continues at coordinate 71,926,647 of NC_134416.1, read as the reverse complement.
CACTGCCTGCTGTGCAAAGGAACAACATGAAAAACATCACTGATTTTTCTGGTTTAGACCAATGTCATAATAGTTTTGATGAGTTCCTCCTAGTTCTAATGTTATGGGATTTGGTAAACACCAGTTCTTCATTCTTCTTTTTCATCACTGTCACGATTACCAGAATTTTTTTTTCTGGGCACTCTATCTCTGTAGCAACATCTGTGTATATCTGCTGTTCCATCCATTTATCTTCCTTCTTCCTCACTTTCTTTCTCCAAAAACCATGTTTTCATGTTTGGGAAACTTATTTGCAAGAATATCTTTCAGGCATTATTCCTGTGGTGCAGACAGATATTTAATGCTTAGAAGTAAGCCTGTTCATTTTTTCCTGCTGCTTTATGCCTGCTCTGTCATAGCTAGAACACCAGTATCTGTTTAGATAAGAAAGGTGGTATTCCTTCATTTAGAAAATGTTAGCCAAGACCAGATTTTCAGCTGTGCTTCACACCTGCCTTTTGAGATTCTCTGCTGCTGCTGCTCTCCAGGCAGCAGCGTTCAGTAACACAAATCTTTTAGAAAATGTCATAAGAAAGAAAACAGGCAGGGGAAAAAAAATCCTTTCGGATCATAAAATATTTCAAATTTAAATCTTCAGTCTTGAAAATTTTGACAGAAGCATCTTTTCTGAAAATAGTCTCAGGGTTTGAAAAGCAGCAGCCACTGGATCTGCTTTTATCAAATGTTCTACAGACAACTTATCCACAGCAGTCTAAGGATATGAACCCATGGATTCAGGAGAACTGTTGCTTTTACAGAGCATTTTAATTTTCATCACACTCTGCCTTCTGCTCACCTCTCACTGCTCCAAAGGTGACAGCTACCTGTTTACCCCACAGGGATGACAACTTTATTGCTGTCTCCCTAGTATCCTCTCCTGCACAGTGCTTACCTCTCCTGTGCTCAGCTTTTTGTCTCCGGCTAATTGAGCGATGTTATTAGGTTGAAACCAGAAGAGTTGTGCACAAGCTGCCCTCAGCTGGAAGTTTGCTGCTTTGTTTCAGAAGCAAGGTTAGACTTGCAGAGCTAAAAGCTTGTTGAGTTACTCTCAACTATATCATTTGATAGACTAAGCGATATTCCCTTGCTTTGTAAACACCGCTGTCTTAGACGTGATGTATTGAGGACAGAAGAGGGTATGAATTACAATGTGTAGCTCCTCACCACCTAGAAGCTGCAGAGCCAAGACCCACAGAATGCCAGCTTGCTCTTTTGTGCGTGTCAGGGAACGCATAGTCTGTAGTCAAGGTGTCCTATATGAGTAAATTGAGCATGTGTAACACAGGAGTAGCAGGCTGCGTGGATTGCATAGTAACACAGAAAGGCTTCTGAAAGGAGCTGGGGCTAACAGAGGGTATCTTACTCTCTCCCTCCTAGCTCTTTCTGCTAGCATCTGCTTCCTTCCAGGGCTCCTTTGTGCTGGCCCTGGGACTGTCACTGGAAAGCAATTCAGAAACTACATCTCCCCTGCTTGCCAAAACAATACAAAATAAAACAAACAAAAAAAACCCCCACTAAATACTTTTTGCTGGTTTAATAGGCCACTACACCTCACATAGGGGCCTGATGAATGCCAAGCTACCACCAACTAGACGTAGGACAGTGCAGCTAGCAGCAACGTGGGAGGGCAATACTTGCCCTTTGGGTGTTAGCAATTTCTTGGTTTTGCTGTCCTGTGATGCTTCAAACTCCATGGCTCCTACTTTTATTGGACTGAGTCCAGTAAGGACACTGCAGGATCAGATGTACACTTTGATTTCAACAGATGTCACGGAACTTAAAGGGACAGTTTTAATTGCACACTTATAATTCTTTGACAATAATGGACTGTGTTTTAAATTAAAAATATAACCTCTATTGCCTTAGTTATCCCACTGCTTTTCAGGTATTTCTGCATGCATTTATTTGAATGGTTTACTTTATATTAAATCTCTGGCTCCAGAACCCCAAAAGTGACCAAGTTAATTTATTTTTGGAAAAAATACTGATAGTCACTTTTGGAAATGGTTTGACTGTGTAGACTCAGACATTTCAGGGAAAGCCACTGGGCATAAACACTGTTATATAGGGAGATGACCTGCCTGTAGGGCAGAGCAGCCCTGATTCCTGGGCAGTGAAGTGGAACTGAGGCAGATCCCTGAAATCTCTTGGCCCATTGGAAAATGCCTGGGGTACACGAGTCCTGTGGCATTTCATTGCCCTGCATCCAGCTGTGACATGTGTGTCAATATAGTCATGATCTGTCCTCTGATGAAGGGGTGTTTGTGTTATTAATTTAGCTTAAATATATAATGATGACATCTTAAATCAACAATTAAGTACCAGGTATAAAATTAGTATAGAAGACGAATTTGAATGAATAAAAAATTGTTTGGTGGCATGTGGGGGATCGCTATTGGAGAAGGAAGTAAGCATGGTCTAAAGCAGACCTTTTTTGTAGGTATAGTAGTGAAAATCACGGAAATAAATGCTATCTATTTATTTCTCTGTTTACTACATTTGAGGCACTTTGCAGAAGAAAATACACAGCAATTTAAATGATGGTTATCTACCAGAAAAAAAAAAAAAAAGTAAAATAAATAGCTGCTTCCAAGTGTAGACAAACGACCAATTGCTATAGAGACAGGGGAAGTCCCACGTGTCTAAAATAAAGCTAATGTTGGCTATTTTTTTGTGAGTGTGAATGGATGATTGTTGTGGACTTCTTTTTCTGACCACATATAAAGGACTGATGGCTTAAGAGAACATCAATAAAAGAAAAAAGGTGAAGATTGTACATCCGAGGAGGATGGAGACTGTCTTTTTAGCAAGGAGATGAAATGCAGTTATGCTGTATAACAAAGTACATGTGAGTACAACAAAAATCAATGTTAGGCTTGTAAAATAGAGCACATAGAAGATGGTATGTGAAAGAAACAGAGTCGATGCCTTTGTATGTGGCAATTGTGAAACCGACATTGTTGAAATGTTTGGTCCAATTCCGTTTTCCACCATTTATAAAGGCCATTAAAAGCACTGTAGCTTCTTGGGAAAGAAAGCCAGAAAGTTAGAGGAAAAGCAGCTGGCCTCAGAGATGTATCCGAAAAAAACCCAAACAACAACAAAACCACAAAAAAAACCCAGTGTAAGCTTCTGTGTTTCTATTGTCCAACCCACCTAAGTTGTAATGTGCAACTGGTGTTGTTTTCTCTTATGGGATGGTTGCACATTTAGAAAAAATGAGCGAGGTACACTTTTGTAAGGCTGAATAATGAGTTATGCAGCTGGAATGGATTCCAAATATAGGTTATTGAGATGCTGTGTGCAGCCCTGGCTGTACGTACCAGCAGCGGCATCCAGGGGTACCACGCTGTGCCAGACTGAGCTCATTCAGCTTTTCTTCCACCCTCTGTTCACATCACTGTCTGTTGGACTCCAAGCAACATACTTTCTATTTCCTTCCCATTGACTTTTCAAGGATAGTTGCTGATGTGAAGATGCCTGGCCACAGCTCGAAGACAGGCAGATGGGTTATAAAATTGGTATTTACCCTAGCACCACTTTTACAACTGGTAAAGAAAGAAAAAACAATCTGTAGATGGTAGATTGAAGGAAATAAAACAGTCACTAAGACACCAGCGAGGTTGCTGTTGGTCTCCATTGGGATGATCTGTGTATAATGAAAAGCTTTTTTGATTAACTATTTTAATGTATAGTAAAATGTGTGGTTTGATCTATGTGCAAATAATTCACTTTTGCAGTTTATTTAAATGTTTGTTAAGGACAGAGATCTTATTTTACGTCTCTTGAAGTAAAATAGTTACTTGACTGGGAAATGTTTGAATCTGACAATTGTGTTCTGAAGAAGTTAGTATTAACATCACTTCTATTATTTTCTATAAAACTGTAGTTCTCACCTGTACAATCACTGATCTTTTTGCTAATATTAGTCTAAATATGCCTATGCAATGTCACCAAAACACAGTGGAAGGTAAAAAAGGATTTTATCTGTTGTTATATTCATGTAGATTTCATAAGATCTAGATTTTTGGTGGACTGCACTGTAAGATTCAGTCTGTACTGACACGTGCTGGAGTATGTGGTGAGGTAAAAATAAAGGATGAAATAGTACGAAGATTGGCTTTTGTAATGTCAGAGCTTAATGTGTGTATTAGTAATATCTATTATTCAAACATCCGCTACTTTAAATAAATAAAAAAATACTGTTAGTAATTTATGAATCTCAAATCTAAAGAAAACAACTCTCTAGCTAGATCTTATGGTGTGCTACCCCTGTGGCAAAGAAATGATTTGGCGTGAGCCATAGAACATCATCAGATTGTAACTCACTTTTTATGCCGTAAATCAGCACAGCATTTCTGCAAAAGAGGTTTCTGAAACACTGGTTGATTTATCTCTTACTAGCATTGCTGTAAGTTTATAAAATGAAATACTACAACTTTTTATTATATATTTATATCACTTTTTTTACCCCAAAAGTAATTGTCTTTTTTTTCATAAAATAGTGGTGTAAGCACAGAGCAATGCGTGACTCTCATTAGTTTCCTTCCTTTTCCTATTTTAAGAAAGGAAGGTATCGCTATTTAAACAACTTCTCAGTGTTCATGAGGAACGCTTCTGCCCGCCACGTTGGCAGAACCAAATACTGCAGCAGCAATACTATGTCCATGTCTGCTCGCACTACCTAAAGCCCCAGAAAATATCTAGGAATATTTCCTCACCCAGCACACAGGAATTTTAGAGTCTTGAGGGGTTTAAGGTACTTGAGATGCTGTAGCTACTTGTCACATATTATTACAAAGCAGCATGTTCCCAAGGAGCAAAGAACCAAGCGGTAACTGCAGCTGCGGTTGCACTTTTGATGCCTGGGTAATAAATATGTACTGTCATCGTTGTGGATTGCACTAGAGATTCCTGCTTTGAGGCTTTTTGCTGATGTATTTTTTGTTGATTTTACCTTTGAAAACAGATTTATTTGTTGGATTACACATGGAATAAATAGCCTATTTCAATTTCTCAAAATAGTTTTTTTTCCTATTAGTGTCTGTATGTGTAACTCTGCAGTTTGTGAAGAATACCCAGGACAACATCAGACCTCACGAAATAGCATTTAGAAGTTGTTATTCCTTATAATAACCCATTTGATTTTTTAGCATTTTCCAGTAATCTTAATGAAAGTAAAACACGGTGATCGAATAATTTTTCAGATAACAAGGACATTTTCACATGAGTTGTTCCATAACTCTTTCATCACCATCATCCATATCTTTTTTTTTCTGCTGCTTAGATCAGTATAAGTCACATATCTTAGCAAAGGGAAGTTGATAAAAACAAATACTTCTAAATCTATAACTCTGTTTATACTTTTTTAGAATTCAATTTTTTACATTTATTCAGAACATTCAGACGTGATTTATATTTTGTTGATAGTTTCAGAACATGTCAGTGAGGATGTATGTATCTCCAGTCAGTAGAAGCACATGGTATGTGTCTGTCCAACTGAATGATGAAAATGTGGGTGATTTTGCAAGAAGCATTGAAAATATTGCAAACCAGTTACACTTCAAAGGTAGAAAATTTTGTCAGTGGGTATATTATACTGTCAATATTAGATGACAATCATAGATGACTGTCGTCATAGATGATAGCAGTGATGCTTGCTGTATGTTTATCTATAAATAGCACTCTAGTAGACTAGAACTTACAGTCCTATTAACTTGTAATAAAAGAGTAAGATGAGACAGAGTTCAGGTAAAAGGAGTAAATTTCAAATAAAATGAAAAAGTAACTTTTCCACGCAGTGAAAAATTTAACTACAGAATTCTTCGATACAGGTCACAGAACCAAGAATTTAAAAAGTTTAAGACTGGATTGACTATAGATACATGTCTGCAATGTGACACTTGCATAGCATCTTTACAAGTCTTTTCTTTAATATTTTCTACTCTTTTTTACTTAAACCAAGTAGCTGCTTAAACCAAGTAGCCAAATGCATTATGATTATGTTCAAACGAATGAAGGGATATTAAAAACTACTTCTCCAAACTAAAGGAGATCTGGATGAAGGCTGCTAAGGTGCACACAGAAATCTGCCTGCTAATGTTTTGTGCTCTCTCCTGGAGCTGTGTTAGCAGCCACTGGATGACACTTAGCTCAGCTGGATTTCAGTGGGAGCAGCTCCTGTGTCCTTCCGCAGAATCTCTTCCGTTATCAGTGTTCACTTCTCTTGCTCTCTTTATGTCACAGATTGGGGCTTTTGGCTTGTAAGGCTTAGCACAAGGTAGCTTACACTTGTTGGACGGTGTCGTCTTCTGTTTATCAAAGGGCAATTGTGTTTAGTGGCTTGCAGGAAATGTGGGGTGAGTGTGCTGTACTGCACAGCTGTCGTATGGTTCCTGCAGGGAGCTGACTTCAGTAATTCAGATGGCTGCCGTCAGTGCATCCTCTTAGAGATCAGAAGGGGTTACCCAAAAAGGGCCTGGCTTGCACAGAGAAATGTATTGTAGCCTTACGTGCTTATCATTTGGTTTCTCTTACCCTGATGTCTGCTAAAACAAAGGTTAATGGAGATGATAATAATAAACTAAACTGGGGATGCAGTAAAAAAGCAATCTGTATTGACAGTACTCAACACTCCACTGCAGGTTCAAAATATTAAAAAGACTTCTTAGCCTAGATGAATGAAAACCTCTTCTTTCATACTCATGAAATAGATGAAGTAAGGAAGAAATTTAACAAGACCTTTTCTTAATTTAAGTCAGAAGGATGGGATGAAAGATGGGATTAATTTGCTAGGGATATCTGAGGAGGTTTCAGAGTTACATGAGCGTTATTTTGAGGAGTAACAATGTGTAGCACAACAAAGGGTAGTACTGACTTAAAGGCATTACATTTAAAGAGGATACTAGGACGTGCGCGTTGCTGTAGTACAAAACCAAGCTACAAGGGCTATTGGTATCCACAATCAAGTAGGACAAGTATAGAAGATAACAAGTAAGTAGGTTATAGAGCTCTTTAGAGAACCATATGATGAATGAAATGGAGAACAATTTTCTTGTATGATCTTTGATAGCTCTTGCATATCCTTGATAAAAACAGTGACGCAGTGAAAATCATTTATGTGCATATCTCTTATCATCTAAGATGCAGTAAGTTAATGGCTTTATTGTACATCCATTTCCATCCATGAAAAGTGGGTGATAACACTGGTCAACTTTCTAAGGCCATTTGAAATCTGTTCAAGAAAGCCTTAAGGAGGTGTTATTGAATTATTTTAACCTTGGTTGAATCTGCTGTCTTCAAAGGTTAAACCTTGCTTGTGTAATTTTAATAGTGAATGGAAAATAATTGCAGTGCTAATGAAACTATGAGAGATGTATAAAAATTTTAAGGTATTTATCTATTTTATTTAGGGTCAAGTTGTTTTCAGAAATGGAGAGAGGATGGGAACCATCAAATTTACGCAATTCCAAGGTAGGTTGCAAACAATTTAATTTCCATTATAATTATGTACGCATTTTCAAACCTGTGTGTCAGTTGCCTTTGTTTCAGGGTGTTTTAAACAAGTACAATTAATTTGAGAAAGAACTGCTTGGAAGATGCAGGATCGTACTTAGAAGGTTTTGTTACCTGTTTAAAATACTGTGTTTTGAATCCTGAGTACTCTGAGCTATTTCCAATAATATTTCTAGAAGAAAATCCACATATTTGTAGAAACTACTGATCTATAACAGCCAACAGCTGTTGAAAAATCTACTGGTCAGCTAAGCATCCTCTTCTTAATACAGTTGTTTCTGAAAACCGAATCTGAAGAGGAACTTAGAGAGGATTGTTTCTGTTAAGCCCTTTCAAGTCAGTCTTTGTGCTTTCTGAAAACTCAGTTCTGACATTCTGCAACTGCTTGCTGGAAGTCACTTCAGGAGCCAACCCCTCAGCGTGCAGAGGACACAAGCTGCTGACCCCATCCCTTGGAGGCAATGCACTCCACAGCGTGACTCGCTAAGCCTGCTGCATCCCCTCAGCCTGAGCTGCTCCCGCAGGGAATGGTCTCGGCAGCAGAGACCGCAAATGCAGCCGTGAGGATTTGTCAGGGGTCATTCGCAGCCGGGACAAGGTGCTTGCTTGGGAGAGTTAGCTGCAGAAATGGTGGCTCACAGACGACATGTTTCTGCAGTTTATAGAACGCGATTCAAGCTTTTGTTCCTAGGCTTTGATAAAACCAGAGATGATTGCATTTGGATGGTCTCATGAGAGTAGTACTGAGAAAGCTGGCAAATCCTTTTCAGACAATGCATGCAAAAGCAGCTTGCACTCCCTTAGTCTTCAGGAGATCAATTTAAACATCATCCTGCTGACCAGGTTACAAAGACTCATCTTTTAAATGGAAGTTGTCTGTTATATGGGCATTATTATTAACATGCAGCACGGCACTGGAGGGGATCTGTTACTCATTCTAACCTGCTGAAGCAATCTTTGGGATTGCTCTTGCCTTCACAACTATAACTGATGCTATTAACTCATGTTCCCTGATGCATTTCTGCCCACTAAAACTTTGTAGATGTCTCTCGTGACAATACAATTTAGAAATTCTTGCTCAACACTAATGATAAATATTGATTGCTTCCTCTTCTTCCCCTCCCCCTCCATTTTTTCATGGTAGCAGTGTTTACAGCCACATGAAAGAATCATGAGAAAATACTGTGAAGGGATTTTACAAGAGGTGTTTATTCCTCAGAAGTCTGAAGGAGCCCGTATGCATTCTGCCTGAGGCAGCTCTGTGTACCCTTCTAGAGCATCTGAGCAGGAAGGAAGTTTGGCACATTCCCTCTGCCCATTAAGGATGTGATTGGGGATCATGGGGAGGTGCAACATGTATCTTCTGAATTCATCTGGAGAGGCAGTAGAAGTCCAGGGTAGCTGATTTTATATAGATTTTTATTTCCAACCATTCAAATTGAGTTTCTTTGTAATGTTTTCAGTTTCACAGCAGATGCGATTTAACACAAACAGTTTTACCACCAGTTGAAGCACTGCTTGGCCAATAAGAACACAGGAGACAGCCACCCATTTTATAATTTCTTGCAATTACAAAATTACTATTTCAGAACTGATTCAGGCACATACTCGGGATCTGATCATCAACCAAAGATTTCCAATTAAACTACAGGAAAAATTAAGCCAGGCATCCTATGGAGTAATGCAGGGGAAAGGCTTGTTGTCTCTCATGCCAGCAATAGTCTGTCAACACATCTGAAGCCTGGTCTTAAGCTTTGTTTAGTTTCTTACTAATTTTGGAAATGGGAAGAATGTGCAAAAATGTATGGGCAATTGAAATAAGGAACAGTATAACACCACAGGTGAAAGTAATCTATCTATTTTAAAACCACAAGTGATATTCTAACTATTAACAATTTTTTTTTCTTTGATTGGTATTGTTTTTATACAAGGCTTTTATTTTCAATACTTGTGGTATAATTGTAGAAATTATTAATTTGTTTAAAAGAATACATTATTGGTTAGTAAGCTTTCTGAAACATTCACATTAACTTTTAATAAATGTTGGACTATTGGGGAAGTTTCTAATAATGGAAAGAAGTTAATTAAGTCCAGTACTTAAAATGGAAAATGGGCTTTTCCTTTGTAGTTATAGCTGTTAGGTGCTATCAACTTTGATACAGATACATAAATCATTGATTTTTTTTCTTAGCATATAATACAGATCATGATGATTTCTAGGAAAAAAAGACCAGATCAAAGATGTCTTGTAAATGCTTTTATGAGTTTAATTGTAATTATTAGTATAGCATATATTAAATGTATTAGTAGCTTATTATCCAAGCATAATAATTGGGAATCATCATTTTCAGTGTTCTATACCTCGAGTCATTTCTTCACCTACGCTGCTTTGCAGTTTTGTTAATAATTTGAATGGAAATGCACAGTTATCACAAATAATTCAGTGCAGAAAAATAAAAAAGTTAAATAGGTAATCATATCTCAGCAGTAGGATTCCTTGGCCAAAAATGCTGTTCCTTATTTGCCAGAGTAGAAAATTGGCTGGGTAGACTCAGGAGCTTCATTTTGTGTTCTTTGCTGGAAACTTTTGTGTTAATGAGACTATCTGCAAACGTTTTGGCTATAGAAAAAGCAGACAGCCGTGCCTGCCAGAGGCAAGGGAAAACCAGCCTGTGAGGGTTCAGAGGGTAACTGCAGTACGCCTGACACACTGCGATGAAATTTTGAATAGCTAGTTTAATTTTGAATAGAGATACAGTTGTTCCCAAACTCAACTCTAGTCATGTTTCTTTTTCAGCCTCTGTTCTGCCTGATAGTGTTGCAAGTCGTCAAACAGATAGTGCCAGAGATAGCTGTGACCAAACTGCTTGCTGCTTTATAGATCATGAATACCACCCAGGAATGATCTAGTATGCAGCAGAGGATACAAAGCACATGTAACAGCGTTTTCTTCCCTTACCTTACTGGCAAATAAAGAGCAGTCTGTCAATCTAGCTCAAATATCCAAGTGATGTTTGAAGCTGGCGTCCTTCCAAATGAATGGCAATTTTTCCATGGGTGCAATTAAAGCACCATTCTCATTGTCAAAATGTAGTTCAAGTAGATGGCCAAAATCTTTTGGCTAGTGAGAGCTGAGAGAAGGTCCTGGCAACCGTTTTGTGTATATCAAGGAGCAGGGAGAGCAGTAACAAACCCGTGGTTATAGATTGCTGCAAGAACAGATACATACCTGTCCTTCAAAGTGTTTCACTTTGTCAGATCTTTTCTGATTAATCTGACAGGAGCCTAAAAGGCACCTTGCTTTCAGTCAGGCATTAGCGAAAATCTAAGACACTTCTGTGCTGGAGTAGGTTAAAAAGGAAAATTAAAGATGAATTGTAAACAAATACCATTGAAATGTGCATAAATCATGCTTCTTGTAGATAGGAAAAAAAAGTCTGTGGTTCTGCATATTGAGAAAACTTGAAGAAACTGGGTAATCATCTGCTATGTCTTTCTGGGAAGGACTTTAGCCTTTCAACTCATTTAGCCAAGTAATATGATACGATGTTTGTTAGTTTTGAAGGCTGATCTAGGCACCAAGAGTGAGAGCGTGGCTTGCCAAGTGTAACACCATTGATCTTCTTAGAAAAGGCCTTACTGAATTTCTGCAGTAAAAGTCCCAGATATTCTTCGATGAGTTTAATCAACAGAAATGGACAAACAAACGTCTACTCCACAGTAAAGAGCAAGGAACACAAGAATCCAGGATCACTTTCCTGTAGCCTTATTTCATCTACTTAGTTCTGACTTGTTTGTCGTCTATAGCTGCTTCAATGAAGGAGACAGTAGCAATTCTCCAGAATCACCTACAGATACAATAGCTCGTTCTCCAGTGGCATCAATCCAAACCTGGAAAAGTTTCCTTCTGTTATTCTAAATACAATCCAGCGGACTCTTAACTACTTTTGGTTGTTACTTCTGTAAGGTTTCATATAAATAATGAGACTTATTACCTTTGATTTTTTTTTTTCTATTTACCATCTGTCTGTTATATACCCCACAGAACCAGTTTGTGGATTTTCTTTCCATTATAATGTTGAAGGAATAAAATCCAGTAAATAGAAAATATTTAGTGACAACTCTGAAAACTCATGTTTGAAATATCTCAGGTCAAATATCTGGAACCTGTGGTGTCAAATATCTAGAATCAATGGATTCAGGTTTCTCTGCTTCTGCAGCGTATTTACACAGTCAGAATAAAATCTCCTTATAAACATTAAGGTTTTTTTCAGAGAATAAGGAGTACCTTTGAATAGCCGGATATGAACTTAGGCGAAAAGTAAATAAAGAAGTACAGTTGGCTGAGCAGAATTTGAACAGTGAACAATAAATAGTCACTAGTGTCATGTAATGAACAATAAAGGTGTAAAACAAACTGGATGCTGTTTATCCTGGGCAGATGGACTCTTCTGGAAAAGATCACTCTGTCATTATCCATGCAAAAAAGGGGATTAAGTAAGGACTCGGAAAGCCTACTTCTGACACATCCTAACTGGAAAGCTTGACTAGAATCACAAAAATGTGTGTGGTAGACTTCTTGGTGTACCATATCCACTCCATTTTATCTGTGTATGAGTAATATAGTTAGACTGTAGCCATTCATATCTTGGTGAGCACTGGTTTTTTTTGCGTAGTGATCGATTCATCCAGTCGAATTAAGTCTGTTAAACAGTACCTATGGTGGTTTGTGGCAATTTTCCAGCACTCCACACACATGAATCCCCCCTCTGCCCCACCCCAAACCTGCTTTTTCAGCTCCAGGGCAGTTAGTGGTGACTATGTGGAACCTTTAATAGGTCCCTCCCAATTGAAATCCCCCTAAATAATAGTTTTCTACATGCTGTCAGATGTTTCAATCCTGATAGTCTGAACTGTGGTATATAAAAGCGCACTGGTGCTATATTGTCTTATAGTTTCTCAGTTAGAATGCTGAATCAGCAAACATTTCAGGCATTGCATTTGAGTGACACTACCTCTGCGGAGTACCACTTCGCTCTTTTGTTGGCAATGATGTTTTCTTAAGGAATTTGGGATAGTATTGTTTATATGGAACGACAAGATATCCACAAAACTGATTTAGAGTCCCATTTCAATGAAAAGAATAGCCTCCTAATAAGGAGATGTGTACCAAGTAGAGTCCTGAAAGGGTGTGCCTTAAATCTGAAATCACTGAGTATTGTCATTACTGATTAAGAAGATGAACTAGAATGTGTAATTATCAAATGTACGGTGGTCTCTGAGGGAGCCAGCAAGCACAGGGGGGACTAGACAAGGATTCCGAAAGATATCAACAAATTGAAGAAATAATCAGGAAAAAACAGAATGCAGTTTATTGAGGTCAAATGCCTGATGCTACATTGGGAATAATCTGCTATACAAATATGAAATGAGGAACAATTCAGCAGGCCATAGTTATACATAAAAGGAGTTAGGTATTACAGTAGGTCACAGGCTGAACATGAATAAGCAAAACCACAAAGAGGTAAAAAAACCAAAAAGTCTGTACTGGGATGTATAAATAACAGTATCCTTTTAATCTACCTAGTGTCAAAAGGCTGCAGCTAACTACCTGTGTCTAGTGCTGATTTAAGGAAAGTGTATAAAGATGACAGAGGATTAAAAACATACCTCATTAAGAGAAGCAAGAGTTCTAGGCTGGTTAGAGTAGAGAAGGCAGTTGAAATACATGACAATTGCCACTAAAACATTTACTTGTCCTGTCCTTATCGGCTGGCTGAGAAGTAAGGGATTTAGGTAGTAGCAGTGCAGACTTATCTCAAAAATTAAGAAATTTTTTTTTAATGAAAATTATATTTAAACTCTGGGAGGTGCATAAAATTGCCACCTCTGGAAGTTTTAAAGTTAAACAGACCTCTGAAGTGGCATAGGTGTATTCATTGTGCCTTGAGACAAACAGGTGGCTTTTATTACATCTTGGGGTCTCTGCTAGGCCAACTATATTTAATTGTAAGCTATTGCTCCTTTTCAGTGTATGGTATGTGTTTCTGACACTACTTAATACCACTTGTTGTATTTTTTGGAATTGTTTCTAGTAGGAGACATAACGTTGGCATGGAACCTTAGACGCGTGGTGAAGTCATTCATAGGGAGGAAACAGATTTGGTTCATGTTCCAACATCAATTCTATCTTTCAGGGTATTTTTCTTCCCTTTAAATCTAATTTGTTATTTGAATGCAAATGCTTAAGTAATCTTTGGGACTTGGATCCCTCATCCAAGTGAGGATCATAACTACTAATAGGTTATAGTGTCAGGCCCTCTGACCCTTTGTCCTCTGGTCTATCAGTCTTGTTTTTATTCATTCGTTGTACAAGATTTTGGGGAGGACAAATAGCAAAAGTCATTACCCAGACATATGTGTAATGTGGTCATAAACAGAAAGAGGTGAAAATTACAGTTCTCCTTAGGCAGAAAGTGAATTAAACCAGGATTTCCCAATATATGATGACTCTTTTAACCATTTATATCTAAATGGATGGGTGTACTTTTTGCTGGATAAAGAACTGCCTGAATGGCCGAGTGCAAAGAGTGATAGTGAATGTAGTTAAATCCAGCTGGCAGCCGGTCACAAGGGGTGTTCCGCAGGGCTCAGTTTTGGGTCTGGTCTGGTTTAACATCTTTATCAATGATCTGGATGAGGCCATTGAGTGCTCCCTCAGTAAGTTTGCAGATAACACCAAGTTGGGCAGGAGTGTCGATATGCTTGAGGGTAGGAAGGCTCTGCAGAGTGATCTGGATAGGCTGGATCGATGGGCTGAGGCCAACTCTATGAGGTTCAACAAGACCAAATGCCAGGACCTGCTCTTGGGTCGCAACAACCCCAGGCAACGCTACAGGCTTGGGGAGGAGTGGCTGGAAAGCTGCCTGGCAGAAAAGGACCTTGGGGTGCTGGTTGACAGCCACCTGAACATGAGCCAGCAGTGTGCCCAGGTGGCCAAGAAGGCCAATGGCATCCTGACTTGTCTCAGGAATGGTGTGGCCAGCAGGAGTAGGGAGGTGATTGTGCCCCTGTACTCGGCACTGGTGAGGCTGCACCTCGAGTACTGTGTTCAGTTTCGGGCCCCTCAGCACAAGAAGGACATTGAGGTGCTGGAGCATGTCCAGAGAAGGGCAACGAGGCTGCTGAGGGGTCTGGAGAACAAGTCTTATGAGGAGCAGCTGAGGGAACTGGGGTTGGTTAGTCTGGAGAAGAGGAGGCTGAGGGGAGACCTTATTGCTCTCTACAGCTACCTGAAAGGAGGTTGTTAGTGAGGCAGGTGTTGGTCTCTTCTCCCAGGTAATTAGTGACAGGACAAGAGACAATGGCCTCCAGTTACATCAGGGGAGGTTTAGGTTAGATATTAGGAAAAATTTCCTAAATGAAAGAGCGGTCAGGCATTGGAACAGGCTGCCCAGGGAGTCGGTTGAGTCCCCATCCCTGGACGTGTTTAAAAAACATGTAGATGTGGCACTTTGGGATATGGTTTAGTAGGCATGGTGGTGTTGGGTTGATGGTTGGACTTGATGATCTTAGAGGTCTTTTCCAATCTGTGAGTCTGTGATTCTATGATTCTATGATAAATAGGTGGTGTATGAAAAGGAAGTGACGCACCTTCCCCTCTGCTTGTGCGTTTTAGAGAAGGAACTCCCAATCAGTTCTTGACAGAAAGAGGAGATTCCTCTCCCCCCAACACGCACATGTACACATGCACATTAAAAAAAAAAGCACTGATAATTAGGAAATCTGTCAAGAGATACCATTTACCTCCTGACAACCCGAAACAGAAAAGTAAAATTTCTCCCTTATCTGTATACCAAGCGGTGGGATTTGGATTGTGGAGATTTTGGTGCTTTGATGCCCAATTCTGTAACACCTGAACCTCTGTTTGAATCTGACCATAATCATTTGCATGTCTAGTGCAAGAAGAATTGCAGTATTGGGTCAGATAACAAGCTCTTGATAGTGGGTACTGAGGGAATGATATGGCATGTGTCAGTTATGGGTATGTGTGTCAGAACAGGCATAGGTAGAATTGTTTTTTCTCTGTTACACACTCTCAGTTCCCAAAAGCAACAGTTTTCTTGGCTTTTAGAGCTGGACAGTGTCTTTGGACCGTCAGGTTTAGCAGTTGCATGTGGATTTATCCTCTGTCAATTTGTCATATCTTTCATGGATCTGTTTATACTTTTGGCCTCCAACACATCCAATGGCAATGAGTTTCACAAAATCATTATGCATGTGATGCTTTAAGCCCTTCCATCTGTTTGTTTGTTTGTTTGTTTTAAATCAGCTATCTCACAATTTTGTTGAGCATATCCTGCTTCTTCTAATGTGGGAAGCAGTGAATAATTGTGCCTTATTCACTTTCTTCATATCATTCATGTTTTACAGATCTCTTTTGTAATGACTCTTTTAGAAATGCTAGCCCTTGACATCCATTTAGTTTTTTCTTCATGTAAAAGCTGCTCTATAATTCTAATAATCCCCTGCCTCTTCTGATACTCTTATTCCCTTTATGTGAGAGCATAATGAGAGCCACACTTTGCACTGAAGCACCCACCTCCATATCTCACACTGCTGAATGACCTTTCCATGTTATTTTAACTACTTTCCCAATATTCTGTTCTACCACATTCATTCTCCGCCTCTTTGGCCACCAGTGAGCACAGCACTGATGTTTTCAAAGAACCTGCCACAGTAAGTCCAAGGTCTATCCTGGATGCTGTTAATTAATTAGTGCCAACCACTACGTATGTGTACTTGATGTTATTTTTCTCTTGTATGTTACTCTGTACCTGGCTAGCACTGAACATCACCTGTCATTTTATTATCAGTATCTCAGGCACCTTTATACCAGTCCTCTGTCAGATGAAAACATAAGGGAGATTACATTTTTATACCTGTTTATAGCTGTTTTCCACTTTTATTTTCAGAACGTTTTGGACACATTTCCTGTTTCTCTTTTTGTTCCATACCTACTAGCAGTAGTGTTTTCCCCTGAGCCAATTATTCCTCTTGTAATGTATTCTAATGGTATTATTTACTAGTACTTCTTTTGTTTGTTTTTTTCGGTTTGGTTTTATACCTAAATGTGGAAGAATGTATTGAGATTCATGTACCTAAGTTGCGCAGGCACACTGTCAAACTGGAGAAAGGACAGATAATAGCTACAGAAATTGTTTGAGGTCTTCGGGCACTGCTTGTAAAGAAAGATTAACGGGATTAAGTATGTGGAGTGGCTAGGGTCACCTCGTTTGGAACAAGTCGTATTGTGTGGATACAAATTGCAAGGCCAGGGAGGACGCGCTGAAAGGGTACGCTGATACTGCAGCTGCTGGCTGTCACAGCAGCTGATTTTGTTTTACCTGAGCTAAACCAGCAAACAGGGGTGCCGGTGTAGCAGTGTAGCAACAGCAACGTGGAGCAGACTTTAAGCTGGAAATCCGCCCAGGAGCAAAATAAGCATTTTGGTAGCTAACCTTTTCTTTGGAAGCACGGATATGGGACACCACAGCTTTGCAACTGTCAGTGCTCAAGCCGGCTATTTTAAGACTAGCTGGGTACTTCTGTGCTGCCCAAAGTTATAGCAAGCATGACAGAGTTGTTGGGAAGAGTTGGATTAATTATTTCCTCCTAGGCATGAGAGACAGGCCTGTGTGAGGAGCAGGGGAGACCTATTCATCACTGTGTGCCTGTGCCTGTGTGTTATAGAGCAACTCATCCCTTGAGAGATGGTTTGATCTGTGCAAATAATTACTACTGGGAAAAGTACACACGTTATAGAAATAGTTGTAGTTTTTATATGATTACACTTCATCCAGTACACTCTGAGGTGCAAAGTGTTTCATAGGAACTGATAAGCCTCCGTCATTATTTGTGGAAAAATGTCTTAGGGGCTGTCTTAAATACCAAGGAAAAGGAGTAAGTTTCAAAAGTAGCAGCAAAGAAAAAGAGTCGGAAAGCCCCGGAAAATAGTTTTTAAATAATTAATCTCTACAAAAGTTTGATGTATCCAGCTCCAGAAAGTTAACAAAAATTAGTACCCCACTGATGAAATGGTGTCTGAGAAGGACCTGAAAGAATTGTCAACTGTCTGCTTCAGAGCTCTCCTATTTTTACTGCAACTTAAAATGTTTTTTGGGGTATTTTGGCAATCAGTGTTCAGAATCCTGCTAGAGTTAACTCTTTCAGATGTTTCATTTCAGGTGACGTACAACGCTGTCCCACTTTTTCACCATTCAGTCCTCCTCATCTTTAGAAGAGAGGCAGAGTCTCTTTCGAGGACTGCACAGCGGCCCCAACCTGCTGCTCTCTGTAGAGCTGCGTGCTGGCAAGTCTCTCCCCTCAGCATCTCCAAGAGATGCTTTTTTTTCTGGAAGGAGTTGTAATAGTTTCTACAGGGGGATAAAAAGAGCCAGAAGACTTACGAGAAATCCATCTGATTCTGGTATATATTATGGGAAAATACTTCATTTGAAGTAATGAACAGAGAATGCGGTCTATTGCAATGACATCGTCCCTAATCTGTAGTTCAAATATTTCTCCAAGAGGTACAAACCCATGAAATAGAATGGGTTCTATTCTATCTATTCTAATGAATAAAATTTATTAATTCTTAATGAATGGAAGAGAAGAAAGTGAAGTTTATTTAGATCACTGAAAAGACATAGATTTATTGCTTGACATTACACCATTTGAACCAACAAAAATGGATTATTGTTTAGTAGTACACCATGCCAGCATGTAAATGTTTGTGTAGTTGTAGGCTAGAGATACCAAGATAAGGTTCTAACGCCTGACAGATCTCTAAGTCATGGAATTTTATAAGAAAGAATATTTGTCAATAATTTCCTTTAGACGACTACTTCTGGGATGGTAGGCAATATTATCACAGCGTTACGAGAAAACGAAGATGACAGGCAGACCTATCCTAGGTAAGGGAGATGAACAAGGAACGCTTTTTAAAAAACAGTGAAGTTGGGTTTGTTTACTGTGTAAGTGGCCAAAGGCAGCTGTGAATCCTATAGTGCACAGTCCATACAGGTGCTGGTATTAAAACTATGAGCGCACGTGAACAGTATTAATCTAGATGTTAGTTCTTCGTTACAGGTACAAGAAGACTAAATTGCTTTTCAAATTTACTAGTGCCCCTTTTTTGCATCCTAATCATAGTTCTGTTTTGTTCTGTCATTACAAGTGCTAATTTAATTTCAAGTTATAGCTGATCATGCAGTCAGTGTATTGGCACCTTGTTCTCTAAGCTGACATTTTAGTTTCTGTAAAAACAATCTGTTTCAATATATTGTCTCTGGAATCTAGTTCAGAAATTACAGAATTCTGATTCTGTAAATATGGTAATAGAAAATGAGCACATGTAATTAATAGATTTAGGAAGAAAAAACTTTTAAATTTTGTTTCTAAATGTCTGACCTTAAGTAACACTCTGCAACAGCACAGGAGTCATTTTCCAGCTTGAATCACATTTTTAAAAATAACTATATTAAATTTGTTGTACTTTTGCGATAAGCAACTATCTGTTTATTTTAAGTTAATATTGCTGACTTGCTTGAACAGGGATTTGTCATCCTCCCTTTCAAAAGAAACAAAGTGGGGATGCCAGTTCACGAAATAGTAGCTTTGCATTTCTTTATTCCCAGTGGCAGTATAGGGCCTTTCTAGTCACATAAGCTGACTAAGAGCAAGCTCATTTTTCAGTTTCCTCTTGCAGGCTCTAGGAGTCAAAAAAACCCCAGATATTTAGTCAAAACATCTTTAAAAAGCTTACTGTGGACTCTAAAGTCCCATTGCCCCTGGAACAAAAGGACTGAGTCAAACTTTTCTTACTTTTGAGTTATTGGTTCAAAAATTGAAACCAAAGGGAGAACATGAGTGTGTACTGTTGAGAAAAATGTCTGCTTACAATTCCATCCATCTTGGTATTTGTTATCTTCAGCAGGAGTGCATGTGTAATTTTTTCCTTAAATTATTATGGAGGACAAGGGATGAAATCTTCATAAATAAGTTATTTCATTAGATTGATCTAGTACCTCTACCTGTAAAGAAGTGATTTCACCACAGACCATTTAGCAGTGATTTAGTTCAAACTACTGCCAGAATGAAAAATGTATTGAATTAATACTGTACATGTAAGAAACAGGGTCAGGCAGAGGAACAGGGAACTGTCATTTGTACATAAAACTAAGTGCTATTTTATACAATCCCTATCTACTGACACAAAGATGTTTGATTCCTTGCATTATATCCCTCCCTGCTTTTTTTAACCTCTGTGCCACAGACACGTTCTTCCTCTTGGAGCTCCTTTCTGCATGTCCAATTCAGAGCTATCCAGGCCATGCTTGACCTTGACAGACTGTGTACAGTCTTTGCTGGTTAATCCCTTGTGTACAAGCATATATTTATAATAATAATTTTCTTTTTTTTTTTACCGCATTTGGGACTTGCCTGGTCTCACTAGGTAGGCTCAGGAGCCCCACTTGACAGGGGAACCACTGGCACGGTCTCCCTGTCAGTGGCTGGGCCACTGCAAATCCTCCTGGGACTACCGATAAAGGCTGGATTGAAGGAGGAAGAAAAGAGCAATATCTCACTGAAAGGATATCCCCGAAAGTCCTCCTGCATAGCTGCACACCAGCTGTTGCACTGAGCAGGCTGGATAGCTTTTCCCTGAGAAACATATATTCCCATCTCTCATAAAGCCATGGTGGATCCTTGCCTCAAGTAAAAGTATTCTATAGGTCCCATATTAGTAATACAGATCCCCTGTTCTGGCCTTTTTAGAAGATCAGGTTATTTATAAGCCTGGTGAGGCAGATAACTTCACATTCTGCCCTGAATAATGTTAAACTGGAAAGTTGAGTATGTCAGGGGAAACAGATTCCTGTGCTCCTCAAGCTGAGTATTGGAAAGAACAAGGTGTCTAACGTATACAGAGACCCTAATGCTCGATCAATCAATTTTATTCTTTTACAAGACTGCTTGTACCACATAGGTCATAGGATGGAGCCACAGAGAGTTCAGTGGACTGCAGGGATGTTGCACATTCATAAAAGCTGCCAACTCCAGCAGGCTCTTGAAGAAGAAGCGTGTGCTTCTTGCATTTAGGAGAGAAAATAAGGAGAGGCTCCCTGCGCAGAGCAAGGGGAACTAAGCCTTCCTCTCATCCTGGCCCTTCAAAAGGTCAGTGCAGAAACTGTTATAACACAAAGTGATTTTACCCTGACTTTGCTAATGTGACATTTGGAGCATGGTTGTGGCAGTCTGATGTGACAGTAGGCGGACGTTGTGCTGTGTTAGTAAATGGCAGAGGGCCTGATTAAAAGGGGGAAGTTGTTCACATATTTAGTGTGTGCTTCCCCCCTCAAAAGGGAAAGACTATGAAAAGCCCCTGAGATGTGAATCACAAAGGTCAGTAAATACATGAAGGGCTCGTTGAATTCACAGAAGAGAGAAAAATTTTTGAAAAATCATTCATGAATTTTCACACTCAGAGAACGTTGAGATGAATTTAAGATTGCAGTTGCATATGGAAACTGTAGACCATCAAAAGCTTTTTAACTGCTCATATCCAGGTTTGATAAATTCAGTTGACAATATAAGTGATAACCTGCAGCCAAATGCTAGATTATTGCCTGTGTGTTACAGGTTCATTTTTCAGCACTGTAGGCCTATTTTAATCACTGAAAGCCTCCCAAGACTCAGGCAGCTTTAGGCCAGCTGATGATGTACTGTGATAGCGAAAATCAGTCGTGTACATAACTCAAACTGTGGGCTGGCTCTGGAATTAGTGGGGTTTACAGAAGCATGAGTTGTGGGAAGGACTCTGGGCTCACAAGTCATAAACACATATACATGTGCCCTCTGGATGTAGAGTGCTCTACTGATGCCATAGATCAGAGGGTAGGTGGAATATTCCATACCTCCTCTAGGCTTGAGTTGGACTTATGCTTCTGCTTCCCTTATGGATTCACATTTCAGTAGTTTTTTTTAACCATAGTTCAATTTTTTTTTTTCTTTTATCCCTCTATGATCTCTCTACACGTGTGGGAGAGGCTGACTAAATGTAAGAAATAATAAAATCTTAGGGCGATAGAAACTAGTTTGCAAGACTTATATTTCTAAATCACTCAGGCATTTTGAAAATGCTACCCAAAATGGATTCTCCCCAAACGGAGCAAATCTGAAACCTGACTGTTTTGTAAGATGAAGTAGCCAGATAAATGCATCTCCCTTGGCTTCGTAACTGAAGACTTCAGCATTTAAGCAGTTTTCCAAGCTTTTTTCCCCTTAGACATTTGTTGTGATTGACAAAGCAGATCTTGCCAGAATAATGGTAATGTTTTCTTGCTCTTTTACTGAATTAAAAGAAGAAAAACAGCCTAGATAGGAGCATTGCAAAGTTCCTCAGCTCTGCCTTGTGGAATTTTGTGTTATGACTTTCTTAGCATGAGATCCTAAAGGGAATAAAAGTTTATCTTAAATGATCTGTCAGGTTCAATTTATTTGTGGTAATTGGCCTGAGGCTCTCCCATTTAGCAAAACCTTGGCTGCTCTTGCACGGGCAGAGAAGTTGGAAGAAAAGGCTCTTTTTGCTGCCTACAGATGCACCCTTACAAAGCAATGCAGCCAGCATCCCTGGCAGGACTTCGCATCCCATAGGGCCACGGACAGATGTGCTGGAAGGAAAACTCTGAGCCTTTACAATCTGCATAACTACCTGCTTGTGCTGGGCAGCAGATACTAGCAGAAATGAGCACTGCCCCTTTCACGACAGGTTTGAGGAATTACGTGCAGCCTCCTTCCCTCGAACAGTGCTGCCGTGGCCGGGCACCAAGGGGAAGGTGCACTCGTCCTAGGGGCTGCTGCCAGCTGTGGGCTCTTGGCATGCATTAAAATTACGCTTGTTTGAACCCCAGAATTTACAGTGCTTTTCCTGAACTCCAGACAACTACATGCTGCAGATGCAAAGGATGGAGAGAGAAGAGTTGATTTCAAGGCTCTCGCAGTATCTGTTTCTTTGTGCTTTCACCAGCTTACTAATATATAGACTAAAAGAACAGGTGTAAAAATGGCTCGGCAGTATCCTTCATTACAATGTAATTGATTTCATGACTGTCTGTAATTTACAGTCATTGAAAGAGTATTCTTTCCAGGTGGCATTTATATTCTCATCATTTGGGATAAATTTAGGGTGAAATATTATGAAATGCTTTATTTAAGACTAGGTATATTCCATTTGCTTGCTTCCCTTTTATCTTCTTGGCTTTGCAACTATTATTAAACACAAGCAAAAAAGGGGGAGACGGAAGTAAGGGAGTGAAATGTGACATTTGGATGCCATAAACCAAGCACTTGAATGTCAGAAATTACAGAATTAAAGGTAAAAGCTCACAAACACTTTTTCCCTTCTATTCTGAAGTATAAAATGACTAATGCTGAAAATCTTTCGCAATTTAAAAGTTACAAGCAGATGAGGTAAGCTCATTCAAGGTCCAGATAAAGCAACCGGAATACTCTATGCTGACAGACCCAGTTTTAACTAGGTGAAAGACTAGGTCATAGAGTGGCATTTAGTCACTTTGCATTAAGAAAGTGAAATTCTGTCCCTGTTTTACATTGCTCAAGATGGAGATGGAAACATAGAGTTGAAATGTTTCATAATGTTACTCTAATTCAGTCAAATGTTTTGCCATTTTGCATTTACAAATTGTTTCTTGACTAATATAGAAACAGGAAGGCTGCACAAGATGGGCAGAAGGGAAATACAGACTACAGGGGTCTCTGAATTTCCCCTCTGTCGATCCTGTTGTATTCATCTTTGTTGGTATCCTCCCAGAGCAGAGGACTGCTAGAAAACCAGTACTTGAAAACTAGGCTTAATTCCTCCTAAAAGTGCTAAGAACTTTACAGTCGGTTAAATTTTGTATAAAAAATAGTGATGTACGTATACTGTTGTCTCAGATCCATGCCCGCTGTCACTGTCATGTATATATTTTCCAGTCTTTGTAGAGGCCCAGCTGCAATCTGTCCCTAAAATACTGGTAAACTCCCTTGTGTTTTGACTGGAATATTCTCCTGTGTATTCCCTTTTCTCAGATGATAAGAGTTTGCTGGGAATAGTCCTCATCTGAGATTTGTCAATTGCTCTTCAAGAAATTGCCACAGATTACCTAAACAAAAAGATGTGGGTGCCTCATAAAGGTCTAAAACAGGAGGAAAACTTCCTGGCTTGTACACATGGTAGGTTTCCCTTGCTGTACTACAATTTAGCTGCTATTCTCAAGGAGAGGAATTCCGCCTCTAGTCCATAATTATGAGGCTAGATAAAGATGTAAGGGAATATTTAGATTAAATGTCAGCAAAATCTTTGGGTAGCTCTACATAACAGTCATGCAGTAGAACAAGCTGCCAGGAAGGTTATGCCATCCACATTTCATTTTTCAGAATGGGCTAGACTTTTTTTAATAAAAATTATGTTAGATAATAAATCCTGTTGGGGTGGCCAAGGAGAAACAAAGCTGCACAATAGATGTTTCACCTTTTAATCTGGAATGATTCTATAAATTGTGCTGTTCTGTAGAAATCAATAGCTGATCTGTTAGATGGATAAATCCTGATCAATGGACAAAATATAAATGGAGCTATACTAATCTGAATTGGGTCAAATTGCATTGGAAGTGGGTCAAGCCTTTAGGAATCCTTCCCCACTGTTCATTATAGGGAGTGCACAAGGTTTTAAAGCCATCTTACTGACTTTAATCAGTAATAGCTTATAGTATGATGAATTACTGCTGTGTGTATAAATACTTTAATTAAGCAGTGCTTTATGAAGATAGTGTAGTTGTACCATGGTAAACACTGAGCCTGATCCAGCAAAGTTCTGAGTAGATCTTGAAATGTTAATTTGATTAGACATTCAGGACTTCCAGTGTCTCGCACAATCAAACCTGTAATCTAACAGACAACATGAGTGACCTCGCTATGCTCATAGTTTAAGTATTAATCTGAGACTATAGCTCATTTTAATTTTTAAGGTATTGTTCCACAGCCTATTTTGATCTCATTGTACTTGATGAAAAACCTTAACCAATATTAATAATAAGTACCCAATTATAGAAAGTATGTTCTTGAGACGTATGAAATACAAATCTCTATTTCTTTGAAGAAATACAGAGGTATACCAGGCATGTGAAAGTCTGCTGCAATGCTTTCTCACAGGATTACAGATGCAAAAGGTGTGCACAGAATTTACTGTTTGCAAAAGTACCTGTACAGTTAACCACATCATTTTGAATATTTGTTTTGGATTGGTCTTGACACATATACAAAATAACTGTGCTTGCCAGGTGAAAACGATATAAGTTTGGGTGATAAATTTGTTTTATTCAGTAACTGAATGGGAGTTCATTGAAAGAGATTTTAATTGTTTTACTCTGCTATATAGGCTTCAGAATGTAGACCCTCAGATGTTTGCCTGATCTTAAATTCGCTGCATGCCCATAGTTTCACTAGCATTTGTCTGCTCCGAACTCACACTAAAATATGGCCTATCTAAGCACTAGTATCTTAGGACAAACTCAGTCTTTTCTTACATTTCTGGGTGGTCTGCAGTTCCAAGAAACCACCTTGTCAAGTGAGGCTTTGCTCAAGACATACCCCTGCCTAGCAGGCAGAGCACCCACACAAAAGGTGTATAATTCAGATTTGGTTCCATCCTCTGCTTGATGTGGAGCAGGGATTTGCATCAAAACCTCTTTTTATTCTGAGGTTACTGAACTGCTTCTGTGATATATCTGGGGTGAATCTCTAAGTCTTTCATGCTGAATCTTTTTTGCTATGTATATAACTAAATATTCATTTACCGCAAAGAAAGCGCAAAATGACAGTCAAGGAGCTGGGGCATTCATCTAGAGTGGGGAAGAGTTGAGTTTAGATCCCTCATCCAGATTCTTCAAAGGAACTTCAGCCATTTTTTACTGTATCTCGGAGGAGTGCTCCTGTGACTGACCTAGGGGGCTAAGTGGGGTTAACAGGAATTCCTCTCCCTTGTAAAAAAAAAGTATTGGGTCAGTTCTAGGATATATTTGCACCATTAATTATACCCACCCACATTTGTGTTTGACCTTGGTGCCTAGGTTTTGATAAGCCACATCATTGGATCTCCTGGCCAACACAACTGGAAAGAGAAGTAGAAATTCCTTAACTTGTACTTCAGCAATCATAGATGTTTGAAGTGCTTCATTACCAGGAATGGCTAAACAATTAGCTTAAGCTAGTTAAAACAGTAGGAAATTTCAAGAAATAACCTAAGCTCAAACATGTCAGTGCGAGAGCAGTCATCTTTGGCTGAACTCAGTTCTGTTGTTTGTGTGCTCAGCTCTATTTGTACAGGTTTAACTGACAGCAGGACTTTTTGTGTGTGCAGGTATTGTTTTCTTTAGCGGCCCTTTTACAAACATGTCTTCCAAACATTTGTTCCTTAACTCTTTTCACTCTTTTCAAAGCTGTGCTACTACACATGATAAATCTGTGTGAGAGAAGAGAATTATTGGATCTGTGTTTATTTTCGTTCATCTTTCTTTCTTAAGATGGTCAGCTCAGAAGACGAAATCTGTCTCATCTCTTATGTGCATGAAAAGACAAACATCTTACCTAGATATTTACACCTGGACAAGTTCTCTTGGCTCACCTTAAAGAAAGACACAGGCAATTCCAGAGTGAAACTCAGTCTTAGCCTTAAGTATGTGTCCTCATTAAACCAAGCAAATCACATTCTAAAAGTGCCTGTTTTCCTCAACATCTTGACAGGGAGCTTGGACAAGGTCATTGAGATTGAGAAGGCTACACCATACTCACTGAAGTTTGGGCAGATGAATTCCACCAAATCTTCTAACTAGTAAACAGTGTAGTAGCTCTGAAAGGGAGGAATTAACTACAGTAATAATAGTGAGCTAAATCAAGCATTGTTCCATTGCCTGTTCTGTATGTTTGAACTCTGCAGTCATGTCGTAGAATAAAGTTTAAATAACGAAGTTCAGGCACTTTTATTATTTGCTGGCTTTAGATCTCACAAAAATACTTTGCTGCTAGTGAAGAATAAACCAAACAAATCGAAACCTGTGTATTTGAGAACTCAGCATCCTTCCTGAGAAAGCCCAAACTATATTTTTTAGTAATGCCAATAAAGATTAATTTAATTTTGTGGTCCCCTCCATCACAGTAATTTGGAGAATGAAGCAAATTTGAAGACTAGTTCCTCAGAGCAGAACCAATAGGGATATCACCCTGAGCTGCTTATTCTAATAGGACAAGGGAAAAAAGGTGTCTTTAACATCCTAACTTACATTGCTGTGCACGTAAAGTTTTCTTGTACATGCAAATCAAGTTAAAGTCCAAATAGTTACGTCATCCACAAACCAGGAAGCTTTCAGCAAGATTACTAATGCCAGGCTCTGTTGCACTTCGTACCCTTTCCATGGCTGAACTGGAAGATCCATACACAGGTGAATAGAACTTTTGTTAAGGTCAGACTTCAGCCTTTAGACAGACTTTACAGATGGTTGGGAACAAGAAACAAAAAATTGAGCATATTGGTATTGTAATAGATAATGGTGTGGGAAATTATTTTAAATATCTGTTTATGATGCCGAAGCTCAGTTGTACCTGGACAGTATAGTCAGGTTAGTGTCTCAACAGCCTGTGAAATGGTGAGACTTTTTGCCTGTGGTAGCTTATGTGTCTTAGCCGTCTTGTTGGAAGTATCACCTCAGGCTGATGAGTTCAGTGCTGGAATGAACTTCAAGATGACAGGAATCATGAGCGTCATATGTGGATTTTGAAGACTTTGTGGACTCACTGAAGAACTCCAATTGCTCATTGTCTTAGACTTGCTGCACAGATGTGGAGGACTTTGTCCCTCGTGGTGCTGCCGTTCAGTGACGTAAGCCAGGCAGTTTGGTGTCTGCAGCCCGGAGGCCTGAGTGCAGATAGAGCTAACTCCTGTGTCTCTCTCTTACCAAATCTTTTATCAGCAGAGAATATTTTGACAATCACAGGTCTGTGGCAAAAAATATTATGCTATGTTGGACTATAAATATATAATTTTAGATCTTTCTCTTCTGCAATAGTATTTTTCTTTTTTTAATATTTGTGATTGTTTACTAAATTTTGCTAAACATGGTAACCCTGTCTAAATACCAGAGAAAGAGATCTAAATATTTAAAAAGCTGTGTTTTGCACTTTTTGCTTTTGCATGGTAATCAAAGTTGCAAGATTAACTTATTTTTAGTAATAAAAGAAAAAAATATCATTTATACACTAATGAGAACTGTAAGTTGATTTCATTAATTCGCAATTTATTTCCACTAAAAACCAAATACTTTGAGAAAAAATGTAACTTGATTTGGAAATAGTCCTTTTAAAACTCTTTCTTTTATTTGTGATTGCTATAAAACCTGTAGTAATATAATTTTAGAAAATATCATCTGAGCTGGCTTGCTCTAAGTAAAAATTAGTTGTGATAATTCCATGCAACTTGATCTTCAAGCGGCTTGTTTTCTTTCCGATATAGAACTATATTAGTCATACACAGATTCCTCTAAGCAAACGTCTCATGCAAGAAGCAGAGAAATTCAAGATTCTTCAAATGCTTTTTTCACCAAATTATGTGTATAGTACTCTGTGGATTATTAAATTACACTCTGTGCTAGGTCAAGGTATAGAATAAATGATGATCATTTGTTTTAAGTGCATAGGAATTTGATAATTAAGAGGCATATTATTGGGTTTCAGATAGCAGGTAATTTTGTGTTTAAACTCAGTGAAAGGTTTGGATGGGGTGTAAAGAAGGAGGCTTTTATTAGGAAAATAGAAGCAGGAAATTGTACCACGTCAGAACAGACTTACTCAGTTTCTCTTAGTAAAGTCAGTAGGCAGATTTTCACAAAAAACAGTATTAACTATGGAAGGTAACACAGAACGTACAAGCTAGAGCAGAAGGTGGATTTAGTCTTCATTTTCAGTTGAATGCAGTTATCTTTCAGTACCGTAGGTTTTACAGTGTTTTCTGTAAAAAGCTTCTAAGGTCTGGAAAGCCCCACTGAATGAACTAGAAACAGTACATTTGAAAACATCATGCCCGGAGATAAAAAAAAGCACATAATGATTTCATATATTATCAAAAATACAGTATCAGGTTATATTTTCTGTGTGTTCATTACTTCATTATTATAGGCAAAATCAGGAAACTCAATAGGACAGTTTATAGACAAAAATCCCAGACCAAGTGCACTGTTCCTGCTGGTGAATTGCTGCTTTTGAACTTGACCTGGTTGAAAGAGACCTGTAACTCTTTGGGTATTTTCTTGAAAACTTCAAAACAGTAGTGATATGCCCAAAACAGTTGATTAGTTTTAAGGAACATAAATTCCCCAAATATGAGAAGATTAAGGACTTAAAGATGGGTACAAAGGCCGGTAAATAATATTTACTTTGGGGGGTATACAAGGATTATGGATCTACATAGCTGTTTCCCAGGTCTGCTCTGGTCTCTGCTGAGTTAGCTGCTATGACTTTTGGTAACGAAGGACAGTGTGGCAGCGTCCTTGTCCTACGACCAGCTCTCTGCACCTCCCACCATTTGTGCCTGCTGGTCGCCGGGCTCAGCGCTGTTGCCCTGCCTGACTGCTGAGCTGTGTGTGTCTGCAGCTGTACATGTATTAGCCTGCCCTCACTCTGGTCTCTCTGTCAGGCCTCCTGGTCTTGGAAAATATTTTTCACCCCTATAATCCTGCTGAGATTTAAAAACAACAATGAAAAATGATGAAATTTTGGCACAGGCTACATTTTTTTTTGGCTTTATTAGGGATGTTTGAGTTACAATGCCATATCAGCGTGATATTTTGTGTGTATTGGAGGGTGGGTGGTGGTGTCAAAGCCAAGAAGGGATTCAGTATTTCGAGGGTAGAAGTATGAACTGGAAAGGACTATGTTGTTAATGGCTAGTCCAGAAGTGTGCATGATATTTTCGTGGTAGCTCCACCATCCCCCCCCACACACACATGCACAAGAAACCCCAGAAAACCCACAACATGCTATCTTTGAATAAAACAGCACTTCAAAAATCTGTCAGAACAACTAGAGGCCCACTACACAGGAAAGAAAGAACCTTAGCGATGCAGCAGGCTGACATGGTCTTAATACCGACTGCAGAAGTGAGAATCCCTTTCACCCTAGTTGATGAATTGCAACCCTGGTATTCTTTACAGCTCAGGTACAAATAGCGTCTGCAGAAGCAGTCTGTCTCCTGGATTTGGCTATGGAAGTCACAGAATATTTTCCATTTAAGTGAGAAACTTCCATTTCTAGGAATACTTCCGCCGCTGCATACCAGAAGTTACTCAGCAGAGCAAGGCAAAGCAAGCTACAGTTCAGTGTTGGTACTGTATATGGGAAACAGGGGTGCTGCCAAACAGCAGTGCTCTCCTGTGAATGGCGTGACTGAAAAGGAGCCAGCGACTTCTCTTGCAGCAAGGCCAGAGCAGAGGAGGATGCCACACGAGCACCGTTCTGTTCAGCAGCTGTGTTTTACCCCATGTTTACACATGCTACTGATGCAATGAGGAGTAATGCAGTCTAGCTGAGTGAGAAAGTGATTTAAGCAGGGTGAGCTTTTGGCACAGGCAAACTCTGCACATGTTGTCGCATGCAACAGATGCTATAAATCCTGGCCCCTTTGTTGTCCCTTCTCTTTTTTCTCCGTTCCTCTAAGAAAGTCAGGAGGTGCTACATGCTGTGAAGGTAACACCATTGAGGTGAGGAGAGAATTCAGGAGTAAGGAAAGGATTGTAGCTAGAATTTGAGGACCCCAGGTTTCCAAATATGCAAGTAGGGATCCAGGCACAGTTGTCACATAAGAAGCGTGACTGCTTCTCAAGGATACATTTCATATGTTTCTGGCTGCTGCATGCTCAAGAGTTTTGACCTTTTTTGTCTTACAGATGATTGTTCTTGTTTAAATAAAAGTTACTTAAATCTAGAAACAAGTGATTTGTGCTAGATTTTTCTGTACCTATCCAAAACTCAGGAAAGCAAGACAACATTTTTACATCTCATACTAAAAAACAGTTAGTAAGGGCATTTGACTTGCATTGCCAGCTCACACTAATCTCTGAAGGCTATTGCATGAGAAGCAATTGTGTACGAGAAGATGAAGAGACAAAAACTGTATCTAAGTAGTCTTTTTGTAATATAGTTTTGTACTGAGGTTCTTAAAATTTGGGAAATCAAAGATTTATGGTCAAATAGGTGAAGTACTTGCTTTTCTAATTCTGCTCACTGTATAAAACATGTGGCATAGTTTATGATCCTGCTCCATTCAATCTTTTTTTTTTCTTCCTGAAACATTGTGTAATCTAAATTTCTGTTGAATGCAGTAACTAGTGAGGGATAGGCAGCAGTTTCTTAGATACATGTACACTGAGATGCATACTCACTTAGTTCTAGTAAGATTGAATTCCCCTTCTCACAGCTTAATGGCTGTGGTTTTGACTTCCAAACTTGTCGTGATTAAAGTTCATGGGACAATTTACTTTTGTAGATAGCTTATAGTAAGACCTTACTAACCTTTTCAGAGGAAAGCTTTTTGAAACATTTTTCCTTGAAACCGTTTTGGGAATTTCCTGCTTCCAGAATTGCTCTTGCTCTCTTACTCCAGACAAACCTCAGCTTTCTTTACTCATCATGTATCTACATTTTTAACACTATCATCTCAGACAAAAGGCAGAAGATTATGCTCAAACAGGGAGACAAATATCCCTCACGTTTGATACAGTAGAATTTTTCAATTTTTGATTCCAGTTTTAAGAAACACTGACAACATTGGTTTTGTACACTGGTTTTCCAGGGTTTTGTGCATCTACAGAGGTTATTTAATCTAGTCTCTTCTGCCCAGCCAATTGTGAAGTCTCTGCCATTCTTCACTGTCATAATGCAGTACAGTGATACATGAGTAAAAATGCATACTTCTGCTTTTCTAGTCTTAATCAACTTTTCAGGGATTTTAGCCTTACATTATATTTCATTCCTACAGGCATAAATGCTGTCCTCTTGTAACAAATTAATGTTCAAACTAAAATCATCATTGCTCTATGCTAGCAGTTCTCTGGGCAGACTAGATTCTTTTAAACTATGAGTGTTTTGTCAAACTGTTTTCTCTCAGCACCTAAAATATCAGGTTTGATTCTGGAAACGCTTAGATGAGTGTACTTGATGTTATGCACAAAGATATGCTTATGCATAAATGCTTGTGTGATCTGGTTCTGCTTTGCCAAGCAAATTTATTCCAGAGCTGTCTGTCAGGTGTATTATATAACTGCTTTATATTAATTATTAAATCCTTTATTATTTAGAATAATTATAATTTAATGGCTGTAGCTTTCCATGGGAGGCTTTTTCTCTTAACGCAGGCCTGTTCTCTCCGCGATTCAAACTCCAGATGAAGAAATAAAAGGAAAAATAAATCAGAATTTAAAATTAAATAGCACAGCAATGAAGCATACCATATTTTAGGAAAATTTTGAAGCAATCATTAAAGATAAAATTAGGGACTATCACTTCAGAACTCTTCTTTGTACCTTAATCAGTCTTCTAAACCACTTTCTTTGCCCTTAGTAAAATGCATATTGTTCCTAATTAGTACTAAGAGGAGATTACTGTTGGCTCTTTTTCCTCCTATCAGTTTTTTACAGTAGACTGCTAATACAAAGAGATTACTAGAAACAGGTTAAAGCAAGAAGGGGTTCGTTGAAATAGCAGGAAAATTGAGTTATTTCTCTGGAACTCTGGCTTTTTACAGTTCCAGTCAGAGTGTGTTTCATGTCTCTTGAATACAGGAACGACTTACAGGTTAAAGAAAAAATCTAACCAAACCAAAATAGTTTCCTGAATAAGCTTTCTTTTACAAATATTGTTGCTTTTTTCCTGTAAAGTTTAACACCATTAGAATTTATAAAGAAAAATAAAGAATTAGCAATGGTGATACATTTTTAAGTTTAAGACTAGAATGCATCCTTTGAAAATGTACTGGTAGTAGCTGAAGGAAGCCAAACAGCTCTTACCAACATGAAAAATGGGTATCAGGGTAGGTTAAAGTCTGAGTTGTCCGTTACTATCATCTTACTTTTCAAAACTGTTTTGGCCTCATCCTGACATACCATTCACATACAGTTACATCCAAAAAAAAGGGTGTCAAATGGAAATTCACAACGTGAGAAATATCATTTTAGGGGCCTGTTGGGCTGGGCTGGTACACAGAGCATTTCAAACGCTGGTTTTTGAAAGCTCACCACTTCTTTTATAGATCAGCAGTCTTGCATGGGTGGTTCCATCTCCTGGGTCTGCCTTTTAAAGCCTGTGAGAACTGAGTTAACCCAGCATGGTCGTTTTTTTTGCCACCGATATTTCACACAGAGATTTCACGTCTCCCAGTGCCTTAGGGCACTGCATCTGCACCCATGCACCCCTCGGCCAGTGCCCCAGGCCTTAGGTTCCTCACGTGTGTGCTTACGGTCTCACAGCACCCCTCCTCCTGGTGGTACCCCAAACTTTCCAAACTTCTCAGGTAGCCTCTTGAGGGTCAAAAAGACATGCAAGGAACACAGACTTCGAAGAGGAATTTCCCAGCAGACACTTATGCTTGTCGAAACACTCAAAGTAGCACTCCCCAGCACACTTTTCTCACGCTATGAATTATGCGATTCTGGGGCTAGAAGGGCGTCTGGGGTTTTGTAACATTTCTTGTTTTCTCACTCCCTGGCGTGCCGTCCCTAAACGCAGCAGTGACAAGCCCGGGTCCGATGGGAGCGTACCTCCCTCCGGACAGGGAAATACGATCTGCGATCCCATGTGGCTGTAAGCTCCAAGCCAGGCTTCTGCGTGGGGAGCTGACTGTCAGGGGAGGGCTAGAGCTTGAAAAGCTCGATGTCTGTGGCTTTCGATAGCTCTTTGAATGATGGCTCTCCTGTTCATCTCAGCAGTGGGAGCTGGAAGAGTTATCTAGGGGTGTATCACTCCTTTGGTGCCCTTAT
This sequence comes from Opisthocomus hoazin, assembly GCF_030867145.1. Taxonomy (NCBI): domain Eukaryota; kingdom Metazoa; phylum Chordata; class Aves; order Opisthocomiformes; family Opisthocomidae; genus Opisthocomus; species Opisthocomus hoazin. The sequence continues at coordinate 71,892,949 of NC_134416.1, read as the reverse complement.
AGTCTCCCCTATATCTCGGCGAGGGGTCACTTGCAGACGCAGGTTATTACACAAGTGGGCTCTTTGTTGCTCTACATTATTTTTTTTTTTTACTGCTTCCTCTACTCTTCCTGAATAAAGTATTTGGAATAAACCAGCTTGGGTGGGTCAAAACTGGCTTTCATGTACAGGGAAAAACCCTGGCAGTTACCATACAAGTTACAAGACAGAAAAGAGCATAGACTTTTCAGCTTTATATAAATGTGTTCAATGCTGCCTCAGCTGCCTGATTTTGTAACTTAGCATGAAGTCAGTGGGAATTCTGCCTTTGGGTTTGACCCTGAATGATGAAGAAGATATTCAAAGCTCTTTATGTGCTGCAGTGTTTTCACAGGCCACCTGGTGTAATGGCAAGAGTAGATATTCAAGGACATAGCGAGTAGTTCAGATCCAACACTCGTAATACGCACAACAGCTGCTGCTCTCCTCCTGTCTCAGGCATGGTAATTGTGAAACCTCTAAATAATGCACTCTTAACTCTGAAAAATTTCAAGGATGCAGTACGTCAGGAAGAAGCCAGAGCATCTCATTTTCCTGACCTCTCAGCAGGAGCAGACCAGGCACAGCCCGCTGCCAGGCTGCTCAGCGCGTGCTGAGCCCTCCCTCCCCGGGGAAGGGAAGCACAGTCCTGACAGATGGCGAGGGAAGGCCCGAATCGTACAGTCGTAGGTATGCATCCAAACGTGCGATAGCGGAGCCTCTGTCCCCACATTGTGTGAGGTTACCAGAAAGCAGGCACGGCTTGCGAAGTGGAGGGAGAAGACCCTTGCTGTGAGGCTCTCGGTCACTTCATCTCCTCAGTGCAATAGCTGGCGTGCTGCTCTGCTCCTGTCCCCGGGCCAGGCATGCGTCTCCTGCGCTGGGAGATGTTTTTATTTCTGTCACATTATGCATTTTAGTTTGGCTGTCGTATAAATTAGAAAGGGCCACCCAGCCCTCAAAAGGAGGACTGCCTCATGCAGCTTGTTCCGTACATCTGAGCAGCCGCTGAAAACACGGTGGCAGGGACTCGGCGGCACTGTTCAAGTCAGCTGCAGCTGTCCACAGACCGGGGCTGCTGCCAATGGCTGTGCTGTGCATCACCGCACGGACAAGTAAAACCTCTCTGGGGAAAGAGGTAACCAGCCAAGGTTTTCTAAGTAACTGATTTATTTTGGGTTTTTTTATGATTATTATTTGTCTTCTCAACTGTCAAAAATCAGTGATACTCCACATTGAATAGAATTTAAAATTTCAGTTAGCTAAGTAATGTGTTTGGGTGAGTGTAGTGAAACATTTCTTTTGGGCATCCACAAGAAGATCAAATTAAATGCTAGAATATTAAACATACTGGAGGAGGAAAAGGTCACCCTGATCTTCTGTCTGGTTCAACCAGAGTGTGCAGCTGGGTTGGAGTTGGGGTCATGCAGGTCCCCAGGGCTGGCTTGACTGTCAGGCCATCCCCTGGTAGTGGCCAGTCACATCTGCTGTCAGGTTTGTACAGAAAGCTCAAATGCTGAGCCAGCAGGAAGCTGGAATTAGGCTGCTGTCCTGGCTGTCTTGCGTTTTTTAACCACAGATGAACTTTAACCTGCTGAGTCAGAAAAGACTGGCAGCAGTGCTATTCCCAGTCGTTTCTTCCCAAAATGACACTGCTTGGTGAATTTGACTTAAGTTCATGAGTAACTTTTGGGTTAACTAAAAACACTTTCTCTGGTAATTTAATAATGATTCAAATCTTTCTTTTGCCAGACTCTCCTGATAGTGCACACTGTGCCTACTCAGACTCAGTTTCCAGGGCACCAAAGATAATAATCGCATTTATTCCCCTTGGAAAAGAGGTCTGGAAACACTACTGCTCTGTCATCTTGTGTTTCTTTGGAAGTCTCACAGATTGTCAAAATGGATACACTGCTGGCCTGTGGTTTTCTGTCCCTTATCTTTGAATGAGTGCAGTATCATGGTATATCTTCAGTTGTGCCTCACAACGTCCCTGACGTTTCAGCACTCATAAGTCAAGCTCAAGAGGCAACAAAACATAGCCTCAGCCTCTCTCACTGGCACCTCCACCTCCTGTGCAGTCCTGGCTTCAGTTGTCCCTCTCCCAGAGAGGTTCTGACAGATGGAGCTGCTGCTGGGCCCTGGGCTGCTGCCAGGGGGAATTCTCTGCAGATCAGTGGCATCCGCATCCGAACCTGTCGCTGCCTTGATGGCCCTTCAAACCTGGGAAGCTCCTGGGAGGTCTCCCGGGAAGTCAGCCCAAGTCTGTGTGCCTGCACAGGTGGATTTCCTAGCACACTTACTGTAGTAAATGGACTAGTGTACGAGAGTAAAAGTATTAAAGGCACACAACAATTAAGAAAGTTGTGTTGTTATTTAATAATTGAGAAAATTTCTTCTCATGGTGGCTGCCTGTGGTTTTACACATGCAGTGTTATTTCCCTCTGTAAATTCAGAGTCAAGAAAAGCACACTTGTTTTGGCCTCTGCTAGGAAAAGGCGATTCCAAGGGACAGGTGAAATAAATACCAGCCTTTGTTTGCAGACTATGTTATGTTTAGATAAATATTAATATTAAAAAACACATGTATACTTACACTCTGAGACTCTGTATGACTTCAAAGAATAATTTACTTTGGCAAATAAACTCTCAGAATGATGAAGATTTCCATTCTCTGAAAGTTAATCAAATCTTAAAAGAGGATAAACAATGGAATAGGAAAACCCTTGGCCAGATTGAGATGTTGCAGTTAATGCACATGCATGTACCCTAAATCTTAATCATACCGTACCTATTTGAACATTTTTTTGTATCTGTGAACTTCCTTAACAGAGTTAAAAGTAATTAACATTACTGATATATTTTTCAGTCATTATACAGTTTGATGATGATTCTCATTTAAGATTTTATGCTACAAGTATTAAAACAAAAGAAAGTGTGAACTCATATACAACCTCATTTCAAACTATCAAGGAATTTAGTAAGCATCCTAAGAAACAGGAACTTCTTTTTAGAGGAATTAATGTAAGCTCTCTACACTTCATCACACCAGTCATTATACTTCGTGGGTAATCTGCTTTTGTCATTGAATATTTGTTTATACCTTTCTCGGTTTCCTGAAGGAAAATTATAAAATGGTCTTAAGAAGTGATTGTTTTAAACTCAAAGTATTTTTTTTCATTATATAGCTCTTTGATACATAATATATAAATACCTAAGATATTTAGGTATTAAATATACATGAACTATATTACTAAATTTCTATGCAGAACTAGAAGCCAGTCTAACAAGCAGAATAAGAGACAGATGTAAAATCAGGAAGATAAAAACAAAGATTAAAAAGAATCTTATAATTAATTTTTATAAGCTTTTAAAAATGCAGATGCTTGAACTTTTAATGGAAAAATCTTCTTGGGCTATAAAATAACTAGATTTTTTATGAGTTCAGCATACCTAATGACATTTTATGTGCTGCTTGCTTGCTTGCTCCCTGTGTACTGTTAGCTAAATACCATTACGAATGTAGTGAAATAAGCCCAGGGTTAAGACTGCTTAGCTTTTATCCTGACTCTAAGGCTGACATACACTGTTTGGCCTTTGGTTGGCTTAACCTTTTTGTCTCTTTTATTTTATGGATGAATGAAAGATAGGACTTCAGAACTGGCTGTAAAGAGTTATTATCACTTGCTGTATATGCTGCTTTCATAACTCAGGATTTCCTGTATTTTGTGTGCACTGGAATCCAGGATTTCAGAAAAAAAAACCACTAGACAAGAACTTCAAATGAAGGAAATAGTTACGCAGGAATTAAAAATGAAGGTAATATTTCATTGGGCAAAACAGATTTTTAATTTTAATTACAAGAGTAAAATCTCTGGTAATTCAAATCCTTCCAAAGGTAACATATTTTTCTTCCCTGATTCTTTATTTTCTGGCAGCTTCTGCAGACGCGTAATCGTTTATCTGACCTGACATTTTCTTCCTTATTTGAAATGCGATTCTTAATCTCAGCATTTCTGTCTTTAAACAAAGAAATGGTTGCCTACAAGTGGATAGAAATTCATGAAAAAGTCTTTGCTCATTCATTATTTATAAGCTTCTCTTGTGCTTTTTTTTGTAATTGGAGACTTTCAACATGTATTGGTTATTGCTGATGTGTGATAAGGACAACTGAAAAGCCTTCCAGTCCTGTTTGACAAGGATATATTATGAAAGTTAAGATTACATTAATTTGCTAGGAGTTTGTACAGGATCCACAACTTTAAATGTTACTGTACTTATTCTGACGGAAATTAGCTTTCATGGCGCTTAGTATAATTCAGTAACATAAAGGCATTTAAAACAGCATTTCCAGCTTTTGTGGTAGATGGTTATTCTGTGAAACAGCTTTCAAAATGAGTAAGACAAAGGTAAGACAGGTTAGAAGAGACTTTGCAGGCAATTTGCACAGGACTGATGAAATATGGGAAGTATTCTCAGACTTGCCATCAGTTTGCAGTCTCCAGCTTAGGTTTTTCGCTGCTGGTATTCAACACGTCTTCTTTCCTGGGGCTTGTTCTCTGAATACCCTTGGTCGCAGTGTTGCTGTCGCTCCGTAAGGCGCATTAGCTCTTCAGGAGCCTTCACAGTAGGTGACAGAGGGAATGAGAAAGAAGAGCTAAGACCTGTCAGTGACAAAGGATTGCTAGGTGACTGGCAGTTTAAAGTGGTAAAGAAAAATATTAATTCTTTAAAAGGGAATGTGATCAGAAGGCAAACTGGAGAAAGGCAAACCCCAGCACACCGTAGTGCAATTTTTCTGTGCACTCTTTGCCCCCATCTCTGGACTGAACCTGTCAATGAGTTGCCAATAGCTTATGAATGGTGATAGGTTAGGTGTGTCTTTGAAAGCATGAGTACTTGTGCAGTGGCACAAGTTTTGATTTGTATCTAGGAGATTGATTTTAAATTTGAAATGAAAATCTTTCCAAATTTAAGTATTATTCTCTTCCTAAGGACATTTAAGCATTTCAAGTGTGTTTGGTCCATGCTCAGTTTCACCTGTTGTCGGCCACTTGGGCATTTTCCAAATTTCTTCTGAGATCTGCTGAGTAAATATTCCCCATAGCTGCCAGCAGTCCTCTTGGTCTGCAATGTACAGATGAGGAACAACGGGCAAGAGCTAAATGTTTCTGTTGTAGGGCAAGGTTTAATAATATTGGATCCTGAGATAGGCCGCTAAGTGCAGAATATGCAGCAAGATCTTCTAAGGTGCTAAGCACCTAATCACTCCCACTGAATTATGATGGCTAAGCAAGAGGGGCAGCTGTCAAAGAGCGTGAGAAGGAATTGTTAAACTGATATCAGAGGAAGGTTTTCAGGGACTCCAGTGACGGTTTCTTGAGTGGAGAAACAGGAGGGATTATATAAAGAAAATTTGAAAAATTTTTCAAGGAGAAGGAGACATGGAGGCAACACCTTGTGCAGGGATGTTCCTTCAGGACATATTAAGACCTAGATACTGTGTATGCTTTCAGCTATAAGTTTTGTCTTTTTTCTGCTGCTTCTAAGTTAAGAATAGCCTAAGTATCATTTAGATAAGAAACCTCAGTGACCCTCAACTTATCTGGAGAATAGTCCATAGTAAGTTTATTAAATTGACTTCAAAATTTACTTTGTATTTGTTGGAAAGTGAATACTCATCACTTGCACATGCTTGTCTTTGTAGTTTGCGTGGAATTCTAACTTTATAAAGAGCTGCAGTGACATAACAAAGTATTAGTAGTGTCAAGCTTTGGTAAGCTATTTAGAGCTTTGAGGTCCTGAATTTTTATTTATAGCTATGCACTTAGGGCACCACAGTAACATTAGGGCAGATCTGTTAATTTGTCTTTGTTCTGGTGACCTAGACATAGTTTTTACATTGGTATAACCAACTAGACATGTAGGAGTTCATGAATGCATTCACATATCAATATACGTGTTTTTGTAACTTCATAGGATACGGTCTTAGTTCAGAGTGCCCTTACTATTATAAGTACAAATCATACTGGTGATTACACTGGTGCAAACATTTTCGTATTGGCTTAACTGCATCACCACAAAGGTTATTTGTACCGTTTCAGTCAGACTCATATACTTGAAGGTGGTACAAACTTTAGAAATAGACAATGTCTTAGCATCATTAGAAGCTAGCCAGCATTGTCTACACAGAGGAAAAGAAAGTAAATCCATCTGTCCCATCTCTTATGCATTGCAAGTGTTTTCTCTTACCCTTAAACATGTCTCAGTAGAAGCTATCTCTGTGATTTGTGAATAAGTACACTTGTGAAAATATAGGGGAATTGAAAGTATGACATATAGTGAGAGGAACTGAAACTAAGCATAGTCTCATCTGGAAGTTCTCAATGTAAGTGGGTAACAGTCATATTGGTAATCATAGTACTGTTGTGCATGTTGTTAAGTGTGTTTGACTCAGCTGATGTCAGCTGCAGGATTTTTTTTGTTTTTATTCAACAAGAACATGTAACTACCTGACCTAATTAATTAAGTGGTAGTGTGTCAATTTGTCTAGAGTTACTTAAAGTGGTCTATAAATTTCTGTAAGAAAACATGCAGCAGAAAATGTTTTATTCATCTTGAAGAGTAGTTCAGTTCTTTGTTAGCAGAAGGATTTCATATTGGTCATATAAGTAATCTATTCTGTGACAATTTACTGAAGACAAGGATTAGTTGTTTTATAGTTCTGTTAGATAGGAATAATTTTCAGTCAAAAATTTCTGGGCCAGTTTTCTTTGGGTTGGTTAGTTTTCATACTTTTCTGTTCCTGTGTGAAAGAACAGCTGCAGATTCAAGTTCTAAAATCCCACCACTCCTGTCATGGTATTGACAAATATTATCTCACAAACAAAGTATATTTTTCCTCATACTTTTCTTTCGCATTTTAACCTGAGCAGGGGGTTTTCAATACAATCTCTCTATCACGAGTATGGAAGGATCAAATTAAAAATAATGAAAGCTCTACAGAAAGAAGCCAACATCATATTCTGAATATCGTGCAAAGCACTTTGTTGGTGTGTTTATTTGAAGGAGTTACACTTCCTCCTGCCCTTTCATTGTTGAACACACAGAGATTTTGACAGACTTGAGCTACATTCTACAAACAGTATACTGACTTGAATAATTCAGAATTTCCAGAGAACTCAAGGGAATGGCATGTAGAAAAGCAGAGCCTGCAGTCCCATCCTTAGCTATGCTGGCCTATGCGAGAGAGCAGAGAGCCATAGTGCTGCCTCCTTGCTTCCTTTAATTCATATTTGGAGGTGACCATCACTGATCAACACTTGTGCTTGGGAAACTGAAGAACTGACAGCTGTAGTTGTACTCTTTGCTGGGAGTATAAAAAAGCACAAAGACTATTTGTGTCTCCCCCTCAGCACCCCTGTAATCATACTATGAAATGGATAGTGTATCTTTCCCCTCAATAAAAATACAGTTTATTTCCCTTGTAGACTACTTTCCACAACTGTAACTACTTTAAAATATCAAAAATCTTTATGGCTCTGCTTGACTTCGATAAACCTTGGCATGCACTCTGTGAACAGTCCTTTCCCATTTGCAAGGAATGAGGCATTGATAATGTGGTTCCTAGGTACTAAATGCTTGTTTTCCCCTACTCTTGGGTTTCTAAGTCCAAAAAAGTCTTGCTCTTCAGCTTGGTCTGCCATGGAAGTTTTTTTCTCCGAATAGCTCTGTTGAGTTCCATTCCCACAAGGGCGAGCTCCTGGTACCCAGGCTGGCTGGTTGTGGGCTGCCTCATCTATATTGCACTACATTGCAGTTAGTGTCATAGGCACATTCTCAGTGTTACTTCATCTGTAAAGCAAGCCACATAAGAATTTATAAATGTTGAAAAAGAATGACATTGTATGTCACATGAAGCAATCACAGAAACAGTTTCTCAGTTGCAGTACCTTAATCAGTTAGACCACAGATTTATGCTCTCTTTTGTGTATGCTTCCACATCTATCACATGCTTCTCACATCTAATCTAGTCCCAATAAGCGCTCCATACAGAAATCTTTGTGGAGCAATTACACTTTTCTCTTCATTGTTCATCAGAGCTGTCAGGTTTTAGCCCGTTGCTGTAAAGTTGTGGCTAGACCAACACCGAGGTGCATGTCCTCACCATTTGGTGTAAGTAGATGTTGAGGACTATCTGGCATCTAAAGTGTAAATTGTATGTTGATATGCATTCTGGTGTTTGTCTGTCTTCTCTCTAGGTTGTGTTTTGATGTTTTAGATCTACAGGTAATAGCTGTCATGCTACAGACACAGATGGAAGTGAATTGGTTCAGTTTTAGCAGTAACAATTTTAGCTCTTAAATGACTGCTGGGAAGATTTTATTGTTGAAGACTGTCAAGGATTTGTGCATGGATCTATTTCACAGAGATTTTTCAGCTGGTGACAGAAAGTATAAACTTACATTTACTCCTAAGTGTATGTAGCACTGTGTGGATGGGTTCTGTGAAACTGCTGCTGGGGACCAGGGAATTGAGCTATTATTCCAAACTAGTTTTAGGGCCCCAGGTGGATCCTGCTCATGGGAAAGACAAATCAGTTTTCAGAACTGTAAACTCCAGCTTTTGATGGGGATATAGCAAATGCCTAGATATCTCCACCAGATTTGCAGCCCAGTCTACACTGCTGAGTAAACAATTTTAACAATAAGAACTGTGGTTTATGTAAGGAGAACTTTTGCCTCCTGTAAATTCTCAGATTAGTATTAATCCGCCTGTAGGTTTTACTAATATGGAGCTAGCTGCTTCATTCAGTAGAGATTAACAGGCACAATCACTTTGAGTGAGAAAGGAGAAAAGATTAATGTGGAACTGTTGGGTGAAATACATCCTTTTCAAATTTGGCATATAGTTCAAGATCATCAGCTCCCCAAACCAGTGTCACAAATAGGGTAACGAGCTCAGAATTTAAATGTAAATTGGGTTGTGCAAGCCCAGACATAGAGGCCTGTAAGGAAATTTTTGGCTCTGCTGAGCCAGCTTATCAAAGAAAACTTTAACTAATGTGCCTGTAGTTATAAGTTTCTGATCGAAATGCATGAGGTTTAGTGTAAAAGTGGTAATTTAATAAGTTCCTGCACTTGCAAGCCATACCAAAAATCCAACAGAAATAACAGAAATAAATTGATGCCAGGTGTTATCAGAAAGGTGGGACAAATTTGTGCCAGAGCTCCAGCTACACTGGCTAAGGCAGCGGCCAAAAAAATTAAGTTCCTATATCTGTGTTACACTGCTCCATCAGGTACAAGAAGGCAATATATGTGACGAGAGTCCCAAAATAGCAGGTGAGAGTAACACTAAAATTTTAGCTGAAGTGCATGGTGGCTTTAATTATATAACATATAATGTGTGTTTTGCAGTCAGGGTACTAATGACTTGCTAATTCCCAATAAGGATAAGAGATTAGATTCCCAACACATCTATTAACTAGACAGTCTACTCCATACTGGCTGGAGTCTGCCACTATGACTGCCTTGGGAAATACTTCCCTAGAGCAATATGTCCTAGTTTTTTAAATGAGAGTGGAATGTGTGATTTAGCCATGTCTGTTCTCCCAGCATAATGTCCTTCATGATGTGAGCCAGTAACTGTGTGATGTTTATGCTGGAGATGTCTTTGCCCAATAACAATAATTCCCTGATTATATAAATGAGTTCTTAAAAATACTGTGCGTTTCTTTAAAGAATCAGAAATATTTCCTTTAATGATGTTAGCTGTCTGGCATTCTGCTTTAATAATTTATGCACTTCAGGCATATTTGTTTTCCTTTTGACGTACTCTCAAAAAAGAAGGCAAAATCAGTTAAATAATTGAGAACATGTGAACTGCCATAACCAATCACTCTTGTTTGCTTCTCTGCAGAAAGAAAGGAAGTGAAGGTGGGAGAGTACAATGCTGTGGCTGACACACTGGAAATAATCAACAACAGCATCAGGTTCCAAGGTAGGAGAGAAAACTGGAAAAAGGTACAGAAATGACATGTAAAGCTGTATATGGTTTGTAAGACTGCATGCTGTTAAAGAACAGTTTTAGGATTTTTAATATTAAAAAGCCATGACAGGGTATAATAAGAAAGGGAACTGAGCTGTGCTTAAAAAAAAAAAAAAAGGAGAATTCTGAAGAGAAAATCTCAATGCTTTGATATTGTATACTTGTTTTTCATTCCAATGACCAAGATAAATTCAAGTTTATATCATGTACACAGAAGTTCTTTGGTATTTCAACGAGTTACAGAGATGTCTTCTATTTCATCTCCACTGATCAGTAATGTTCTAATTTCGTCTCCATTTCGCAGTCCCCTAGTTCATCTCACCTGAGGGAAGCTCCCATGCACTGTGTTCGCACACAGAAGAAGGAGGTGGTTGGTTTTTTTGGGGAAGTGTCTGTTAAGCAGTGAGAAAATGGGATTTCAAAATACCAAGGCTAGCTTTAAGATGGTGCATGTGAAACAGGGCTAGAGAGGTTGTTCAGCCCAGCAGCACTCCCAAGGTCCACAGCAGGCTTACAGTCTGTGTTACTGTAGCTTCTCATCATTTTCTGTCCCATGCTGCCCCAGAGTTAGCATGGGGACTTCCTCTGCCCTCACAGCTGTTGAGTGCAGACATATCCACGGCTTTCTGAGCATGAGATCATGGCAGCTAGATGTCAGCTGAAATGAGTTTTAAGTGTCTCTCCTGTTGAATATAGGCATATAAATTATTTTCAAAGCTAATAAGAAGATTTAATCTGAGGTTTTGCTATGGTGAAATTCAGTAACGGAAAGTAAAGTTGGCCTCATGAGATCTGCATTGTTTGCCCTAGAAGTGGTGGATGAGTATCAAGCTGCTGTATCCCGTGCTCTACTACACCTCTTTCCAGTGTTCCAACACCCAAGGTTTGCGTGAACATGACTGGAGTTTCACTGCAATGATCTAATCCATGAATGTTTGTCCATCTGCTGGAGCTGTCCACCTTTTCTTTTGGTATCATTTGCTGGACTTGAAAGAGGACAGATTCATACACTTCCCACATTTGTCTGGAGAATGAGGCTTTGGAAAAAAAGAGTGCAGAATCTGCCCCAGTTGCCAAAGTCTGGGACCCAGAAGATTACTTTTGCTGCAAGGAGAAAATGTAGTTGAATACTGATTCAATATCATTAATTTCCAGAGAAGGTATGCAGAATGAACCAAGTAACAGGAGACAGGTTTTGTTCATAACTCCATGCCTTGATGGACAGTAGATGATAGGAAAAAATCTCTGTTTAGGCTTTTTTCAGGATCAGACTACTATTTCTTGTTCTGACCACATTTGGTGTTCCTTGCACCCATAGCCTGTCTTATATTTGTCTTAAGATGCACTATGTGACTCACAGTGAACCGTCTCCATTTATCCACATTAACTTTTTATTGAGGTAGTCATGTATTCAGTGTGAAGGACACTGTTGTTACATCTTCCAGGCAGTATAAAAAACTTAGTAACTTTAAATATTTTAGCTGAAGACTAGTAAATATAGCACTGTTTAAACTATTGCATAAAATCACACACAAGAGAACAGTAATTCATGATATTAGAACAAGTTGAATTGAATGGCCGTTGCAAAAATAAGAAAATGCATTTTATAGAATCATCAAACTACGATAAAGAGCATGCCTCAATTAAAAGGACTAATATTAAGCATAAAACCCATCAAAATACTCTTGTATCTAAAATGGGTTTTATTAGTTAGGCTAGTTACTTGTTGCCTAGTTTCATGAAGTGTCATGCATTGTAAACACATGGTCTGAGGTGGGAAAGGGAAAAGGGGAAAATGTCGGGTACTTTTCTCCAGTATCAAATCAGCAAATGGTCCCTTGACTGCCACTTTATTTTGATCACCTGAAAGGAAATTTTTTTCCAGAAATGTTGTGTATAAAGACCAAACAATAGCAAGTTTCTCGTCTGAATTGTTTCAGCTTCACTGGTATGGATAAAGCTATTTTATTGTAGAAATCCTTAAATATTCTTCTAGGTCCAAAGCAGAAGGGTGGACGTGAAATTTAGCAATGGCAGCTGCTCGTCAGTTACTTGCAGCTCTGCAATCCGCAGGTCCACAGAGCTCTACCTGTGCGGCTGCTTTGTGAAACGAAGCTGCTGGGCCCGGTGTGGTCATCCTCGCAGCCCCACGGAGACCTGAGGTGGAAGGACAGGCTCAGGCACTGTAGGGCACACAAATCCCTTTCTGAAGGAGGACACTGATGCAAAATGCCTCTTGCCAATCCCCTGCACCATGGAAAAAAATAGTAAACAGGTAAAATGGAGTGTGAGAATTAGGGGACGCAGAGCTTTATTGCAGTTGTCAGAAAGTAATTCTTCTCATTAAACTGAGAAGCCTTTAATTAGCGGGAGTTGACTGTAAATCAAGCACATGGCCTTAAACATAGTTTTTAAGTTCAGACATTCAAGTCCACATCTGCAGGGATTTGCAAAGTAGGTCTGTCCCTATAAAACCTTTGCTATCCCTTTTTTGCGTATTGTTCCATTCTGTAGAGCCCTGAAGGCACCAACAGCCCTGCCTCCTCTCCTCCCGGGGCTTTGCCCACCCTGCCCACAGCCCAGGACCCATTTCAGCCCCCCAGGGCTGCCAGTCCCTGCCCCAGTGGTACCACACAAAGGTTGGCTTTCAGCTGTGGTAGGTATCTAGACTGGCCGTTTAAATTTGCCCTGGTAATAATGACAGCGTGCAGAGAAATTGCATTCTCTGTTTTCTACTCATTGGTCTGTCACTTGTTTCAGGAAAGCATAACCTTCTGGTAAAATTTACAGTCGTAGTACGCATTTCAGCGTTTATTTACACTTTAAAATGAGGATAGGTAACATATTTTACGGGGTTCTGCATTAGGGTTTTGTTGTGGTTTTTCTTCCAAAGAGGATGCTTACCTGCTCCAGAAATGCAAGCCTTCTTGTCAATCAATGTGACTAACATATCTCTGTCAAAGTCAATGATTTCATCAGCTACTGGTGTGGTTCACAGTTGCTAAATCTGCTAAATCAAGGTACCGTACTTAGGAGAGGCGAAAGTTCTTACAGAAATTCTACATCTAGTTGAGCTTTAGCCTTTTTTTCTTCTTGTAATTCTAGGACTTGAGCCTCCAAAGGACAAAACAATTATACAAGAGGAGCTACGCAAGATCTCCCTGCCTCTCTACAGCATCCTCTCTGCCCTCACCATCCTAGGAATGATAATGGCCAGTGCTTTCTTGTTCTTTAACATCAAAAACAGAAACCAGAAGTAAGACATTCATGTTACTTCTATCATTACTTTCATATTTAAATGCCATATTTGTAGAGTCTGTCATCTATATATATATATACACAAGGAAAATATTAAAACCATGGAAGGATGATATTTTAGAACTATTTAATTGAAATGACTGTGTAATATATTCACATCGAAACAGATTGTCTGTCTAGTAAGGGAAGTTCTTTTATACTATCTGAAAAGTGTAATTTTTTTATTTATGTTTGACTGTCTGCTATTAACATTAACTCTAGCTAATTAATCCATCAGTAAAATAGGAGGTCTTGTCACTAAACATTCAAAAACCTGAAACAATGCTAGACTTTACAAAACCGCAAATAGCGTGCATGCCTATAGAATTCATAGGGCTCTACAAAAAGGGTGATTTGTTTGCCTGGTTACAAAAAGCTCTTTATTGCTCTAACAGCCTAGCAGTAATCTTTTTCTCTTTAATGCACTATCACCTTTTGTCCATAGACTAATAAAGATGTCCAGTCCCTACATGAACAACCTTATTATCCTTGGAGGGATGCTTTCTTATGCATCTATTTTTCTTTTTGGTCTTGATGGATCCTTTGTCTCCGAAAAGACATTTGAGACACTTTGCACAGTAAGTAATTCCATATATTCAAGTTTAAGATAGTCTTGCAGGAAGGTCTGTGAAAAATGCAAACAGAAAAGTTCAGTAGTTGGATGTCTCATTCCATTTAATCACCAATTCTCTTAATTTTTTCCTGGGATTTTTTCTGGGACCAATTTCTGAAACATGTACAAAGCTATATTGTTATTATTAGTAAAAGCTTTAGATGCATTGGGATTTAGCCTCAGAATAAAAGAGTGGATGTACTTTCTAGTTTTGAAATTATATATATGAAGATAATTTATTACAGCTTTTTTTCACAGCATGACAATTAGTAATATCTGTGAAGATACTATGTTTCCTCTATAGAGTCCATATAATTTTAGACTTCATGACTGCTACTTGTCCAGGTCTTTTTACTCAGTCTTTATGGCTGAATCTCCAAAGACTTCTACTACTATTTCCAGGCTACACTATAAACTCATGCAAGCCTAGATCCGTGTAGAATATATTCTAGTTAAATTGAAACAAGCAACTCTGAAACCAAATTAAATATGTCCACCTATAAGCTTGTAGTGTCTTAATTGCTCACTGTAATATGCAGCCTGACTTACCAAGGCCATTTCAAAGAAAGGGGAAGACTTCACTGCAAGGATATTCCTTCCAAAACCTATACAAACAGCATTTGAATTTATCAGATATTTTCTTCTCAAAAAATCCTAACATTATGCTTGGCCCATTGCCTAAGACCATCAGACTTATTAGTTATCCTTACTACGGCTTTGATCCTTCTTAAGGTCTCTAGAAAGATGCAGTTCACAGTACCTTTTTTTAGGAGTCTGAATTTCTCATGTCATCGCTGAAGAGAAAGAAACTTTACTTTCAGAGAATAATTCAAAACAAGAAAGTTGGATGCCCAAAGCTAGTTGGTGTAGACACATCCCGACATTGTGACTGAAATCTGCCATACTGACTAGAACATATTTCACTTATGAAAGTGAAATATTATGTGACTTGTTCAGTTATATCATTTCAAAACCCTGGAGACCTCTGTAGTACATGCCAAGATGGACTAGAAGATATAGTATAGGTGAACATATAGGATTTTCTGTACAAAGTCTTAGCTTCCTTAGTTGGGCTTGGACACAGCTGTATTTTAAACACCTAAAAACAGCAAAAGAAAGGGGAATGAGAGAACATCCAGTCTTCACAGAATCATAGAATAATTTGGTTTGGAAGCGACATTTAAAGGTCATGTAGTCCCCTGCAATGAGTAGGGACATATTCCACTAGACCAGGTTGCTCAGAGCCCCGTCCAGCCTGACCTTGAATGTCTGCAGGGATGGGGCGTCTACCACCTCTCTGGGAAACCTGTTCCAGTGCCTCACCACCCCAGTAGTGAAGAATTTCTTCCTTACATTCAGTCTAAATCTGCCCTCTTCTGGTGTAAAACCATTACCCCTTGTGCTATTGCAACAGGCCCTGCTAAAAAGTTTGTACCATTTTTTTCCTTATAGACCCCCTTTAAGTACTGAAAGGCCACAATAAGGTTTCCCTGGAGATTTCTCCAGACTGAACACCCCGACTCTCTCCATCTTTCTACAGCTAGAGGGTAAATTCTCTATACAGCTAGTAGAAAGAAGTACCTCAAAGACTTCAAAAGGACAATCCTGCTCAGCTCTCCCAAACTAGTATATAACTCTCTGCATACACAGGGCCCAAAAGGAAGTGGAAGATGCTAGAATCCATTTTTTAACCAGCAATTATGCCCTTTTCTGTGAAACAGCTTGCAATGGAGCAGAAGCGTCATTAGGAAGCCAAGTGTTGATGTCAAAACCCATTCTTTGCTCATCCTCTGTTGCAGAAGAATGTAGTGGCAAGTGGCACAATTTTTTGGTCCTGATGTCTGCTCAGCCTTGAGGGGCTTGGATTCAGAGCTCCTGACTTCACTGCCAGGCCGTAGGTCCTTATATGACTAGGCTACAACCCTCCCCTTGAAGCAGCCAAGCACTGCTGAACAGAAGGAAAGAAAGTGGGAACCAGAGATACTTATCAGCATGGAGCTGTTCTAAGGAACAGGTTTCCATCCAAATTTAGCTGTATAAAATTAAATTTAAGTCCTCCTTTAAATGTGATACAGCTCAGTCTTATCTCTGAAAAATGAACCAACATCCAAAATCCTGTGCCTCTGAGCTAGAACATTTCTGCTCTCTGATTTTTCTCTAATTTGCTTCTCAAAATGTAACCACTACTCTCATGTTCTAAATGCAACAAAATTTAAGTGAGGGCTGCTTTGTTCTGTCTTATCTTACATATCTCTTCTTCTTTTTCGATTTGTATCTGTCATGTTAAGTCTGTTTGTCTGTCTGCCATAGAGGGAAAGATCATAGAATCATAAAATCATAGAAATTTTGGGGTTGGAAGGGACCCCTAGAGGTCATCTAGTCCAACCCCCCCCACAGCGAGCAGGGACACCACTAACTAGATCAGGTTGCTCAGAGCCCTGTCCAACCTGGTCTTGAATATTTCCAGGGATGGGGCCTCCACTACCTCTCTGGGCAACCCGTTCCAGTGTTTCACCACCCTCATTGTAAAGATCTGGAAGGGCACTTGAGTAAGATAACTCCTTTACTTAACTGACCAATAAAAGAAAGAGGTGAGGGACAATACTGTGTCCTTAAAGCCAAACTTTGATTAAGAAGTATTACCACATGCCTTAAACAGAGATTTTTTTTTTTTTAACAGTTAAATGTTATATTAACAGAGCAGAGTTTGTGAAATTTCTCCCCAATCTTGATTTTCCAGGTTTTCAGTCCAGTACAGAAGCATTTCTAATTGTACTTTCCTGTGCATGGCTACTGATTAAATGTATGAATCCCAGCTCTGTCAGCGAGTAGTATTACACTCATAGATGCAAGAAACCCTTCAGAAGCAACCTATCAGAAAATTTTTTCCTAACCTC
Organism: Opisthocomus hoazin; assembly: GCF_030867145.1. NCBI lineage: Eukaryota > Metazoa > Chordata > Aves > Opisthocomiformes > Opisthocomidae > Opisthocomus > Opisthocomus hoazin. The sequence goes on along the minus strand of NC_134416.1, from coordinate 71,876,074 downwards.
CTGCTTCTTGTAAGAGTTCTTATAAAATTTCTTTCTCCAATCATAATTTTTTTCAATGGGAGATCTTATGCTTCGCTTAGAAATCGTCTTTACATGGCCACCATTGACTGTGGCAGTGTACTTTCCTTGTATCTAGAAAACTCTCAATGAATGCTGGGGAATTAATAAATACAGAGACAAACCCACTTTTCTGTTCAGTAACTCTTCTGTCTCTTCTCCTTTCTCCCCGAAATATCCACGAAGTGCTGGGTACAGCATGTACTTCTGGCTCCATGTCATGAACATCCATATTTCCATATGGGCAATATGCTTAGTGGTTTCACAAGGACTATTTACAGATTCTGATTCTTGTAGGATCAGGCCAGTACAAAACTCTCTTGATCAGCTGTTTCCCTGGGAATGCATGATTTTGATTATCCATTCTAGCCATATTAGAGATTAGTTTAAAATTCCCATTTTGTGCAAGACTGTGGCTTAGTCTTTAAAAGAACCAGCTACAATGGAGAGTGATCATAAAAAGCCATTGAGCCAAAAACACGTGGGTATAACAACTACATCTCAGGCACAGAGAAAAGCCATGTCAATGAAGGGAGAGATTTTTTTTTTTGTAAGGAAGTAAAATTTTTGATTCAGCTTTTATAAACACATGTGAAACTAAAAAGCTGTTATTAGTGTTATCCCCTCTCTAAGCCAAATAATCACCCTCTTTGTCTTCTATATTTCAAAAGCAATTAGATCTCACCAGAGTAGCGGTATATACACAATAGCAAGTTTATTTAATTAGATATGTTATATATGGTCTCCGTTAATTTTTCTGATAATTTTTTGACAACACTTAGAGGAGGTCCTTAAATACTCCTGAGTCTACCCACAGAATTCAGGAAAAATGGTTTCCAAATTGCACATATTACATTCCAAATCTATTGTGTGTTCTTCCTCTATAGCACAGTGTGTGTAGCATTGTTTGGAGGGTGAAGTGCTTTGCAGTCTCCGGTCTTTTTGACTTTTCTACAACCTAAATCTGCATATGGCTTATGTTTTATGGTGTAATATTCCAAGGGCACTGAAACATGATCCAAAATTACAGCAGTAACACCTGAAAATTTCAAAGGATTTCTTTGATAAGTTGTAACACCATTGTCTACTGTGTAAGGCACGGGTTGTAGGAGGAAGTAGTATAGAAGTCTATACTCTGAAACACAGAACCAAGTGTTAAATGTATCTGAGAGTCAGCAAAGAACTTTAAACATATGGTCAAATAATTTTCTGAATAGGGGCATTATATAAGTCTTTGAAATGGTACAATGTTGAGAGTGTGCTAGGGTGGAGAATTGGTTCCGAAACTACCTCATTTTTATGTTGCTATATCCATTTTCTGTGGAAAAGTAATCAATTATATTTATGTACACAATAATTTGTGTTGTTATGGTAAGAATTCAGAATACCAAATATAGTATTATTTAGTTCCATGCCAGAATTAACGATTAGGTGTCATATTTTAAAACTCCAATTACATAGAATTAAAACTATCCAAAGCAGTGAATTCTGAGAAAGTGGTCAGTGTATTATAGAACCCTTAGATCATGTGTTTCTTAATAGCAACTTGATTGGTTGTACAGAAAAAGGAAAAGCAATACAATATTTCATTAAATACATATGTATGCCAAAGTAGAAAGCGCTTCAGATATGAGCGAGATAGAGAGTATGAGAATGATTTATCTTTGTTTTTAACCTCAGAATTACTATGGTATCATAGCAAAATAGAAGTTAGAAGCAAGGGTGTGAAATGAGATGTGATGCTAACTGGAAAAATGCAAGCAATTGGAAAAATAATTGAAAGCATTCATTATATGGAAGAGAAAGGGTTGAAATTAGCAATGCCAGTGACATATCCTATGAATAGAGCTTAAGCTGATGTATTAAATAGAGCTACTTAAAATAGAGAGAATATTAGACATGATGATAATGTTTAGACTTCTGTAATACATTCTACTGAGAATTCCATGCTTTACATTGAAGATGAGTAGTCTCTTTGCAAGTTGGAACTGCTATGGGATGAAAGGCTACTATGGCCCTAAGAAGAAGCATAGTCTCCTCTGTTACGCATCTCCCTTCAGTAGGTAAATAAAATTAAGTTCATATTCTCTGGATATAACTGATTAGGTTGGGGCTGAAAAGAAGGTTGTTTTAAGTACTTCAGGTTGCAGTAAAATGTCCATAGTCTCCATTCAGAAAGGTCTGGTGTATTAGATAGTAGTAGACTGGACATCTCTGCTTCTCCTCAATCCTCGTAGTTCTGATGTGTAGCAGCACTTTCTTCTGGAGAGTGTGCTGCACTGGGTGATTGGAGTGATAAGGAAGGGGCAAATGATCTATTTGGAATAGTTCAGTATAGGATTCATGTTGTGCTGGAAGATATCTGTTGTGGAGATAGCAGTTGTCTTCCAGTCTCCTTTACACTCCAGAGTTTTGCAAAGGTGTTTCTTCAAAGATAAGAGGATCTAAGTCTTGTGATTCACACAGTTGCTAAAATTAAGCATGCTCTATCTTGTTTATCTCATTATTTAACATAATTGATATGAATTTCCAAAACCAGTCAGATATTCTGTGATTCCTGGTGATCTCACTGAGCCCTGTCAGTGTTTTCCCTTGGATAAACGAAACGGAGTGCATGAAGGTTTTTGCACACCTATGGTGTTCAACCCACCCAGGTTGTGCTCAGGCTTTCAGATTTCAATCAGTTGCTTTCAGACATAATGCAGAGATTTGGAAACAGGCTTTGGATAGAAAGAAGGAACCAAACAGTGGGGTGGGGTGGAGAGACAGAAAGAGAGAACGGAAGAGTAGAGGTATCACTGATAAAAGTCCAGCTACCTACTGCAGTGTGTGTGACTATCTGGACTTCATGTTGTTCTCAATCAGACGTGCTGAGAACATGTGCATTCATGGCAACAGTGGATGTTATAGAATTTATATTTTCAAAGATTTGCTTTAAAATGTGACCTTTAAATGTATCCAGATCTTCAGAAGCACTTAGGTTTTTTGGGCTAATGTTGTTCTTAATTGCGGTTCATGAACACTTCTGACTCTGTGGCTTCTAGCAATGTAAAAGGCAAGTTTTCTTCTTTTATATTAATTTTTCATAGTTTTATGTCTGCCCTGCTGAGCAGGGCAGCTAGGTAATGTGGACCTCCATGGTCCACATTGCACCTTTTCTTGGGAAACCCTGAACATGTGCAAGGTGAGGATTCCAGCCTGGTAAAAGAGTGGAGGGACATCCTGAAGATCGCATCAGAAAGAGACTGAGAGACTGCACTGAGGAGCAGGGAGTAAAAGTCAGATGTAAGAGGTTGTGGAATGGGTTCCTAAGGATGGGGCCAGGCTGCAGGGTGAGAGGGATGCTGGGCGATTTGCTAAAACTCTGAAAGTCATGGAGCTGGCTGAGAGCAGCTCTGGAAGCAGGGACTTGTCTCTAATGGTAAAGCAGTGAGAGGGAGAAGATGTATGAATCTTCTGTCTGTTTATTTCTGCTTTGTCTTCCCTTGTAACTTCAAGTTTTCTCTGTTTAACCATTTTTGGGGGAATTGACCAAAGGAAAACATCTGGCCATGCCACCTCAAAGCTGTGGCTGTCCTGATGCACTACGGGCAAGAGCCATTTGATCTAAACTCTGGGCTACCAAATAGGATCTAGCCTTGATATTTGGCCGGTAGTTGATGATGTGCTCTTATTCATATCCTTTGTGCTCTTTGGGCACTGCCATAGGTTTTAGGGTTTTTTTCCTCCCTTTGGACTTTTTATTTGCCAAATTCTTTTCCTCAAATTTTTTAATTTTGGCCAAGAATTAAAAAAGCAACAGATAGACACTCAGCTCCTACTGAACTGCAAAAGGATTTGGACCTCTAATACATTTCTTTGTCTCTGGAAACCATAGCCTTTGTTTGTATTTTTAGTCTGGCTTTTTTTCATTTTGCATGTATTGTTTAGTTTATTTCCTACTTAATTGTTTAGCTGTTAATTTTAATCTCCCTTTTCTGTATAATCACTTCCATAATTGTCCTCACTGTCATTCAGTCTGAGACTGATCTCACTCCTATTTAATTCAAAGGCAATTCTGTTACTGAGTTTAACATAAGCCTGATCAGCTTCTATTTTAGTAAATGACATTTTCATGGCGGGGGGGTGGGGGAAGTAGAGACAAAAGTTACAAGGCTGAATAAATCCTTGAAACAAAATTATGTCATATGCTGAAGCAAATACACCACAAACTTGCCAGAGATTTATGAAGGTAATATTTTTAGAACATTTTGCCTCTCCTTCAGTAGGACAATAGCCAGATTTTAAAGTCCCCTTATGGAATCAGGCACAATTGTAGTATCTTTTACATTAACCATGGATTAATTCTGAAAAATGGTCTGAACTGCATTAAGAAATCACTACAGGAGATCTCACAGCATGTGAAGAACTACTGTACTTAATTTATGTGAAAACAGCAGGATTCCATTCTCTAACCTTATTGCCACTTATGTTTTACAAGAACTGTGCCAGTGCCACAGAAATTCTAAAGAATGAGTTAAAAGTCATAAACACATATCAAAAAATGTTTCTTATAAATGAGAAAAATGCAATTCAAATAGATGAACTCATTCTCTGGGGCCTGCCTCTGCTCACACTGGGGTTTTTGCCATGGTTAATAGAAGCAGGATCAAGCCCCAGTGAAAACTTCTTGAGATAACACAGTTTTGTTCTTCATAATTATACTGTATGTCCCCAGTTTGCCAAGAAAAATAGATGATGCTAAATTTTTAACTCATGAGTAGTCCACAGAAATCAACAAAACTGTCTACTTAAAGATAATTGTGTTCTCAAGGCTAAACCCACGGCATGATTTATTCTCGCGTCTAATGTTAAGATGCCACCAAGCTGCTCAGCACTAATGTTCAGCTGCACCCTAACCCTGTGGGCACTGCACCTTCCAACCTGGTATGTGTGCAAAACTGGCTAATTATTGGTATTCCTGAAATGAATCAGTCAGAGTCTCATAAACTAAGCTGGAGAGTGTCTGGGCTGTCAAGTCCTATGAAAGAAAGATTCAAAAGTTTTTATTTAAAAGAAACCATTAAAATTAAGGTCTTGTGATGGTAAAAATGATGCTTTCAAGAATCTTAAATCTTCATGATTCTTCTGCAAGAACCTAATCTAAATGTTTTGCTAACTGAAGAAGGAATTGTTAAAGAACCAAGGTGTTTCATTATCCCATTCAAATAACTGTTATTTAAAACAAAAATTTAGTCACCTGGAGAGGCCATAAGAAGTTTGTAGCTTTTTATGCACTACAGGAAGTTCTTTGTGCTGATATTTCGTTTATGCTTCATTCTGAGTTCTTAATCCCATTTTCTTGTTGTTTGCTTGACATTGGCAAACTGGATCAGTATAGCAAATTTAAAGCTGCAACAGAAAAAAGAGAATGTTCAGAAGACAGAGGTTTTTTTTCCTTCCAGCTTCACAGAGGTGTAAAACGCATCACTTTCTTGATCAAAGGGATTTGAAATTTTTGTTATTGCTTTCATGAACTCAATACCTTGCCAGGCATTCTTTGTCAGTTCATGACTGTGTCATCTTATGAATGCATATGTGGCGGTAGTCAAATATGGGAAAATAATGGAACTTCTATAAAAGTGAAACTTTTTGACTTTCATTAATTCAGTCTATTTTCCAAGATAACTTATTTTATTACATAGAACTGTAATTGTATTGAAATAAATTATTTGAAATAAATTAAAATAATATTGCTGTTTATCTGAAAATGAACAGTACTTAAAATAGTGTTTTTGTTTCTAAGCTTCATTCTTAGTGTGCATAAACAAGGAGAGACTTTTACTTCTTTGTTCAGGATATTTCTGATTCTTTCACTGCTTACTTATGTCCACTTACAAACTCATTGTTTGCAATTAGATGGCTTCTTTTACTAATAATGAGTTGTAATATCAAATACCTTTGTAAGTCTGTTACACAGATATATTAATAGTGACCACTTCAGCATTCACATAACAAGATGATGGGAAAGGTGCAGATAGATTTGTGTCAAGATATCACATAGCAGTATTCAAAATGTAAGCTAGCCAGTTAAGCTCAAGGTTGAAAGGAAATACGGTTCACATGAAAGTAACTTTATATAAGGCTGTTAGTATATAGTGCTTATTATATGACAGAAGAATAGTCTTTAAAAAGTAAAAGACCTTTAGCACCTTATGGATTGGTTTAAAATAGAGGCTTTTTGTTGCAAAGGGAAGTTGAAAAGAAATGCTCTTACAAGATGCAAGGAGCATCTTGTTTGTAAATGCAGTGACTTTTCAGCTGAACCTTACACCATCTGTCTAAACAATTTACAACATTTGTTTAAACATTAATATTTGACAAAGGTGGATTTTTATTTGTTTTAAGTAAACATCATATTGGTTCCAAGTCTGAAAAATAGCGCAGAATGTTCTGTTCCTTTGTGGAGGCACTTTCAGTGTTTGGTAGTCGTCAGCTGTGTTGTCCACTAAATAAATGATTTCTAGCTTTTTCAGTTATCACAGGTAATGCACCTGTAGGAGGTTCTTTCAAGTAATTTATAAAAAGCACAAATTCCAATCATGGGTGCACCCATAGTATTTTCAAAAATAGACCCTAAACCAAAACAATGTAGGAAGTATAAAGACAAGAGAACTAGGCAACTGCATTTTAGCGTCTGCATAGACATACTTAATTGTATACCAAACAATATTATATCTTTTGACACTTGTAAGCTGTCATTGAAAGATATAAAAAGAAAAATTTGGAGGAGATACCCAATTAGTCAAACCATCTTATTCAAGAAAAGAAGTAACCAAGAAATATAAGCAGATAATTGAAGGTATATCCTAAAAGTAAGTGAAAGCATGAGGAATTTTGTAATGACCTAACATTTTAAGAAAAAGCTAATCAGTAGCTGTTTTTACAAATTGTCCTTCTATGGGAGATAGGAAGCTTTTCAGGTTTTTTTTGTGTCTGGTTTGGAGTAGGGATTTGAATGCAAGTTTCCCATCGTCTAAGGAAGTTCCCTTCTTGCTCACTTGGGTTCCGGGAGGAGGGTGATCTTCCTCAGCTTCTTCTGTCAAAACTCATCATTAAAAACTTCCAACATGAGAGAACTACTGATAACTTGCATAACATCATGGTCATGCTCTCCAGTTATTGGTGTTATTTTTATCATGTTCTTTCAAATGACTGGGATCTGGAGGTAGAATACATTTAAGACTATAAATGGGCAGACATATGAATTTTAGAGGCTTTTGCTGTTTTCTAAATTTTTCATTTTGCTGGCTGCATAAATGAATTATAGCAGACAAATTCGAGGTCATTTTCTTCAAAATTAAATATTTATTTTAATCTGAAACTTACCATCCCATTCTTAGCCACAGTGATCTCATTTTGACAAAATCTTCTGATATATTGAAGGTAGAATGTTTCCGATATAACCAATAGTTATATTATTCTAATTTGCACAATCCAGATCAGGGATACATAAAACTTTCTGAACTAAACATGCTAGAAATGACATTTTTCTGAATATCAGGTGAAGCATGTTATGAGTATAATTGCATTTATTACTATTCCCAAGAGACAATTACTGTTTCAGTGAGAACAAAACAGAGTCTTATTAGAGACGTGAAAATACCGTGTATCTGTTTGCCAAATATATCACTAAACTGTACACAAAAAATCTGAATACTTATTAATAGCAGCAAAAAGATTGAATGCTAAGTATGGTTATCACAGCTCAGTTGATGGGAAGTCAAAAAAAGATGTAACTGGCTAATAAGAACATGTTGATATGAAACGTATTTTTTAAATCACTCAGAGTTGATCTAACTGTGGTTTTACTAAGTGATTAGCATAATGTATGATAATGGAGAACAAGTAAATACTTGAAAAAGTGTTTAAGTTAAAAATATTTTCATGACCTAAATATCTATCCCCACTTTTTTTTGGTTATGGGTTTCTTTTTCAATACCGCATGCAAGAATGTCACAAAGTGGCAAAACTCACATGGTTTGAACATAATTGCAGTTGGCTTACTGGTTTTATTAATAGCAATATTAACTAGCAATTAGTGAACTATATGTTCAGTGTCAAGATCAGCAGTGCAACAGATAAAGCACAACATTAGATGCTGATAAAATGTTAATACATGCATGCAAATACCTAAACAGTCTTCTATATGTAATCCCAACATTTTCTAATAAACACACATGCTGAGTTAGATGCAGACACCTCCTGCTCACACGACGTATGTGTTACCAGCACATCCTCTCTTCTGGGGTTCAGGTTCCCCTGTACACACCCGCCCTGCAGGAGATGTGGCCTCCCTACCTTTGGGTGTATTTCTGCAACTTGGTAATGCCCATGGCAGTGAGCCAGAACTCCCTGGGTTCACACTTGCACACTCGAGGTGTGTGTCCCTGCGTGGTGCACAGTGTTATCAGGTTTTGGGCAGGTACCCTTGAGACACTTTTGGGTCTCCATTTACATATGCTTCTCTTTACCAAGACCCAAGGTGCCTGTTCTGTGTGTACTTTTCTCTCACTGATTCACCATTAGTGGTCATACATATCTTATTTGTTTATTTATTTTAAAAAACTGTAGTCATTTTATGTCTCTTATTGCTTTATCAACATTTTTTGAGTGAGCCATGTCTTTACTTTCATTTCCGCCTTGAAATCCAGTCGCTAATGTTTAGTAAAAATGAGAATTTCTGCTCTACAGAAGATTTGGGGGGAAAAAATTACATTTTGCATAGAAAAATGTAAATTCTGAAGATGTCTGGAAAGGCAAAAACTAGATAACATGTATTTAAAACTGAAACTTTTAGATTATTCCTAATATTGATCTTAGATCCAAGTTTTGCATCTTACTACAGCACCTAGTTTCTCATCAATGTACATGTCCTAAAGTTACGAATTAAAAATACCAAACTCTCCAGAAGTCAGATGTGAAACCAGACTGGCTTCCAATGAAGAAAATTGCCTTCAGGTCTTGTAAAGATTTTTTCCAAATCCTTTCACAGAATGTCCTGTTTTCCAGAAATCAGATTTTTTTTATATCGAAAAAAAGCTCTAGTGGCCAAAGACGCATGGTCCACAAGGCCAAAAGAAGGCTTGTTCTCCACTTTTCCAGCTTTGCCTTCGCTGTCTTTTGCGATTGTCTCTCCCCATTTTTCCATCTGAAATGTACAGTGGATTTTATTTTTACTTCTTTGTTCACATTTGTATGGTCTCCCTTTTTGACAGCTGGCCCAGGTGGGATTTCTAGAGGGAGGAGGAGATTGTTTGCTCCCGCTTGTAATTTCTCAGGTACTCAGATTCATCTGTAGGCCTCCAGCTCCCTGCTGTGCCTCTCACATGGGCTTCCACCTGGTATGCTCTGTAGTCTCCGGTCCCTCTTTGGGGAAGAAAATAGGCTGTTCTGGGCAGACAAGCTTTCAAACAGCCAGATCTCCAGGGTAATGAAAAGAGAAACTTCCAGGGAATTAGGGGGTGCTGGGCAGAGCTTGCTACAACACTGAAAGTCACAGTCTTAGCTGAAACAAAGTCTGAAAGTGAGGACCTACCTACAAGGATGCTGTGGGCAGGTGGGGGATTGCAGAAAAAGCTCTTGTAACTTGTGTTTCATCCTCCCAGGTCAATCTGAGGTTTTACTATTAAAAAAGCACTCATTCAAGTTTGTATTCCAAAAACATTATATCTTTTTTAGTTTAAAGAACTTTTGTTTTTCTCTGGGAAGCTCACTATAAAGAGAATGTCTAGACAGGTCTATGTCAAAGCTGTGGACAGCTCAGGATCCCATTACTCCATCATTCTGTGTAAGCTCACCATCTCCTTTTTCTTTGACCCATATTGCAGGTATTATCTTTGATTCAGGTCTTGTCCCCAAGGCCTGCCCATCAAGGCTATGCTCCTCTCTTGCCATTTTTCCGTATAGGGTTATTTTAAGGTCAGTTGTTCTTCTCTTTCCACAATGCTCAGGGTCTGCATTAAGTGATGCATACCTCACATAGTACAGTTGCCTCTTAATTAGTCTGAATAACATCTCTACTTCTCTGCTCATTTCTGTTCAAAATGTTGCTGTTAATATTAGTTCCTTGGGTAGTTTTTACAGTCTCGGTCTCTTGTTTTGCTCCACTAGTTCCTTCCTCTGTCTGCAAAGAATACAATAAAAGAGAAAAAAATGCAAAATACTCTAACTATATTGTGTTTTTATATATGGAAGAGATTGTTAATTCAGCATCCAGATTTTTTAGACTTGGAGAAGGGGTGGAGGGAGGAGGAAAAAAGCAACAAAGCAATGAATGAGACAATTCTGAAATGTCAACATTTTAGGGAAGTTCTTTAAATATTTTTTTCTCAAGACCTGGACAAAAAATAATGACTGAAATGGTGATATCCACTTTATCTTCTGAAAATTAAATGGCTTTGTCTTTTTATATATATATTTTTTTAGGTCCGAACATGGATTCTTACAGTGGGATACACAACTGCATTTGGAGCAATGTTTGCAAAAACATGGAGAGTTCATGCAATTTTCAAAAATGTAAAAATGAAGAAAAAGGTGAGGGAAAGTAAACTCTTTTATTGTTGCTCTGTGAATATAATTTTCTAACAGTTTTGCTACCTTTCCTGGATGGCCATACTTGAGCTGGCTCTGTTCATGTGTTAAAAGATCCTACAAAGGTGTGATATTGTGGCTTTCTTGTTCTCATTTTTAATCTCTGAGAGTTGGAGTTCAGCAGCAGCCCTTCAGTCTTTTTAATGAGAAGTGGACAGTGGAGATGGCTGTAAACTTTCAAAGTGAATTCAGACACTCACTCTTATTTAATATGTTGTTTCAGCATCTAGAGGTTGTCTTCTGGTAGATCCACAGCTGTTATGAAATGTTTTCTGCATATGTCTGTTTGGGATGCAGGTATTCCACACAAGTTTCTGATGGGTTGGTAGAGGGAGGCAAGAGCAAGTGCTGCTTATACAACTTTCTATTTCTAATTTTGATTGAAATTACATAAGCGTACCCTAAGACCCATCAGAATTGAACCACAGTAGTCGTCTCCAGCATTTTTGGTACAGAACATTTTCTGCAAAAGATTAGACTCACGTTAGGAGTAGTACAACACCTCATGTTTGTATTGTTCATTTGATAATTTTCCTATGGAGCTTCTTTCCAAATATGAAGTGCTTTTAATCAGATGGCTTTATTTAAAAATGGAAAAACTGGTGAACAGAAATAATTTTGATGGAAAAAAAAATTAAGAGAAATATGCATGAAACAGAGGAAAAAAATAATATTATTGTAGAGTGAGAAGTAGTGCAAATGCAGTTCCTATATGCAGATGAATCAATTTGTTCTAATAAGCGGTAAAGAGTCATTTACAACCAAAATCACAGAATCACAGAATGGCAGGGATTGGAAGGGACCTCTGTGGGTCATCTAGTCCAACCCCCTTCCAAAGCAGGGTCACCTACAGCAGGTTGCAGAGGACCTCGTCCAGGCGGGTTTTGAATATCTCCAGAGAAGGAGACTCCACAACCTCTCTGGGCAGCCTGTTCCAGTGCTCCGTCACCCTCAGAGTGAAGAAGTTCTTCCTCATGTTCAGACGGAACTTCCTGTGCCTCAGTTTGTGCCCATTGCCCCTTGTCCTGTTCCTGGGCACCACTACGAAGAGTTTGGCCCCATCCTCCTGACACCCACCCTTAAGATATTTATAGGTATTTAGAAGGTCCCCTCTCAGCCTGCTCTTCTTCAGGCTAAACAAGCCCAGCTCCCTCAGTCTTTCCTCGTAGGAGAGATGCTCCAGTCCCCTCATCATCTTTGTAGCCCTCCGCTGGACTCCCTCCAGTAGGTCCTCATCTTTCTTGAACTGGATGCAGTACTCCAGATGGGGCCTTACTAGGGGAGAGTAGAGGGGGAGGAGAACTTCCCTCAACCTGCTGGTCACACTCTTCTTAATGCACCCTAGGATACCATAATGAGTAGAACAGTGTTCCAAAACCAAAACCTCATCCGATTCCTCTGTTTGTTTCCCTCTGTGTGTGCTCCAGGAAGAGCTGTTTTTCTTGTTTGGTTTGTTGTTGTTGTTGTTAGAACTATGTTATTGTTTCTACAGTTGCAACATATAGGAAGTTGTGGTCACAAGATACACCTGTCCCTAAAAAGGTTTCAGCTTTAGGTAGATAGAGAGAGCTAACTCAGTTTCTGAGAGGATTTATGTCTTAGGTTATTGAGGTCTCTGCTCTGGTGAGAGCCCACCTGGAGTCCTGTGTCCAGCTCTGGAGCCCTCAGTGCAGGAAAGACATGGACCTGTTGGAGCGGGTCCAGAGGAGGGCCACAAAAATGACCAGAGGGATGGAACACCTCTGCTACAAGGAGAGGCTGAGAGAGTTGGGGCTGTTCGGCCTGGAGAAGAGAAGGCTCCAGGGACACCTTATTGCAGCCTTTCAGTATTTAAAGGGGGCTTAGAAGAAAGATGGAGACAAATATTTAGCAGGGTCTGTGGTGATGGGACAAGCAGTAATGGTTTTAAACTAAAAGAGGGAAGATTTACACTGGATATAAGGAAGAAATTTTTGTAATGGGGGTGGTAAAACACTGGAACAGGTTTCCCAGAGAGGTGGTAGATGCCCCATCCCTGGGAACATTCAGGGTCAGGTTGGATGGGGCTCTGAGCAACCTTATGTAGTTGAAGATGTCCCTGCTCGCTGCAGGGGGGTTGGACTAGATGGTCTTTAAATGTCCCTTCCAACCCAGACTGCTCTGTGTTTCTAAGTACATGCCACAGCTGGAACTGGACCGAGTACTCTGGCACCTTAACACCACAACCATCTAGTCCTTTCCTCTACTATTTGGTCATTCAGTGTAAAAAAAAATGAAGAGTAAATGACAACTATCTTAAAATGAAGTAAAGTTAGAAGAAATTTCTGTACCAGAAATGGGATGATCTGGATGGAGGGCAGTGGAGACTGCCCTTTCTGCACCTGTGCAACGAGGCAGCTAAGACAGATAGAACAGTTTATGCTACCAGAGTTCAGCGTATATTTCTCCAGGATCTTTGACTTCCTTTGGTAAAGACTTTTTACTCAAATCTGAGCTAATATTTTACCTTCTTGAAAAAATGACATTTTATATTGCAAAGATGTTCTCAGTTATATTGGTACAAATCTTTGTAAATTAGTGACGTTACACAAGGTAACACCAGGGTAACACATAAAAGCGTTTGCTTAATAACCTCTGTTATCCTGAGAATTTGAACATTTCTACAAAACATAGTATTCCAAACAGGAATGAACAGGCACTTTAACGGACTCTTGATAAGTATTTGCTTTATCGTTTTTCAGGAAACATTTCATTTTAGAGCTTCAGGTTCCTACTCAATATAAAATCTCATTATCTGTTAATTAAACATAATCCTCAAATTCTATATAGTGCCTGTTCTTCAACAGGCCCTTCAACAACTGCGAATTGCAATTGTTTATTCACGGCTGGATGCTAAAAATGGTTTAAAATCCATTAAAAAGTCACTGACAAGTATAAGGGAGATAAATTTTCAAACATCTGGATGCTGACAAATGTGATGCTTTACTCTGAGTGCTACTGGAAACGTCAAGGCTATTAACGCATCTTATTCAATATTCTGGAATTAAGTAAATAATGTATTTTGTTCTGTAAACTTTAAAGAATGGCTGTTCCACAGAATTATCTTGGTTTGCTGTATTTAGATATCCCATTCCAGAACACAAGCATGAATCATAAAGGACAACAGTTTTCTTAATGCAGAACAAATTAGCTATCTGTGATAAATTTTTATTACTCCTAGATTTTCTGTCTTTGATATGCCAGGATACATAAAACTGTTTTTAAGAATTGATTGAAAAACATGGCATTCTTGACTTACATCTTACAAGAAGGACATTTCCATTTTCAGTAGATGTAGTTTACAAACAAAGATTTTTGTGTCTATGGAAGCATAGACAATAGAAAATTTCACAAACAATATCTAAGCTGACAACTAAACAAAGTTAGTGCTGCATGAAAAAGCACATTAATGTTTTTTGAATTAGCTGTGCCATGACAGAGCAGACTGACATTTCAATATGAGGAGCTCAAAATTCCAAAATTATTTAAGTACTGTGGATCCTATTAATCTGCGGTCTCTTCAATTTCCACCTGCATATGACAGTAAAATCTGACATTTAGGTATACCACTGCTGCGTGTCATCCTGGATGTTTTCATCAGAAAAGTTTTCCAAACAGTGATAAATATTGGTTCATTAATTTACTGGAAGTGGGTATTCAGTGAGGAAGAATATAGAGATTATATGAAGAGAGAAAAATATAATGAGTGAATTTATTTATCTTCATCAGACAGGGCAAGCTTTCTTCCAAACTTTTACTGGACACCTATATTAATTGTACCACATGGCTTTGTGAAGAGATCAGAGAAAGTCTCTGTCCTTGTGACAAAATTTATAGGATTTTAAATAGTAGCTCCATTTTAGTGCAGTGGAGAGCAGAACTAAATTGTGTAGGATGTCTTGAATTAGGTGAAGATTTTTGTTAGCCTCTGTTCATAAAGCTCTTACAATTTTTTTTTCACCCATTTTTACATCTAGTCCTTTGTTACTGGAAAAAAATAAATAATAAAATTCAGAATACATTCCTTCTGCTATCAGGCTGCTAACTGACAAATTTTGCAAGATTCCCAGAGCTGTGTTTTCCATCTTTGATCTTGCAAGGGCTCAAAGGAAACAAATTAAAAATGTATTAATTTGAGCTGGATTTGAAACAGAGGGGTGCAAGGGAATCAATTTTTGTGAAATGGAAATTACAAAATCAGTAGGGGGAAATCAATTATTTTTGAGTTTTAAAGAGGTTAGTAGACATAATGGAAAATAGAATAGAATTAGTATTAAAAATAACTGTAACACTTATGATTGAGGTGCAATTCTGTTTTTGATATGTCTCCTTTCTGTTGGTTTGGACAGCAGAATATATTCTGCTCAGTAAGAGGTGAGGACTGCTTTTATGTTTCCCTTGCCAGCAGAGGAGGACTGGCAGTGGGTAAGAGGAGGGAGAGGAGAGTAAAAGTGGCAGGAGAGCATCTGGTGTCCTAGGGAAACTTTAGCTAGCTGAACCATTGCAGGAAGACAGCCCTTCTGGTAGAAGTTAGAAGGTTGTGTCTTTTTTAATGGAAACAGCATTGTCTTAGGTTTTGGGGGGTATTAAAGCTGTCCTGCATAGTGGCTGCTCCTGCACAACTCCAGTAGGCCAGATAAAGAACATTCACTTTTGACAAATACTAGAACAGTAATAAAATCAAAGCAGTGTTTTTTAAAGCCTCCGTAACCTTTATATATTTTGCTCCTACAAAAACAAGTATTGACCATTTGTAGGTGAATGCAATAAATCATGATGATCTGGATCACAGCGTTGCTTGTTGCAGTTTCTGTTTGAATGTACAATACTTCTCGGCTGTGATAGGCTTGTCTTACCTGTAACATAATACATTCTAGCTCTCTCTATTCGTACTTATTCCTTTCACTGTGACATCAGAGGAGGGATGTTCTGTGTTTAATTTTCACTGAAAATATTGTCAGTATACTCAGTTGTCACTACCACTGTAGACTTCTGGTGGCATATGTCTTTTTGTTGACAAGATTGTTACAAGGTAAATACAGAACTGCATAGGGAGCATCTTTTCTTAAGACTTTTGCTGCTGTACTTTTGCCAATATTATTCTACTCATTGATGATATTTCATAAGCTTTTCTCTGTTCTTAAATTTACTATGTGACTGTAGAGTTCTCACAGAGGAGAAAGGGTTAAAGACCTTAACAAGTATTGAGAAAAATTATTGGTACCATCCCAGGTTTAGAAAGCTGCAACCAACCACAACAGACAAAAACGGCTTACCAGTCCATGTTGACTTAGCTATGCCTGTCAGGCTGCAGTTTGGCAAAGTTGTGTTCTTACATGCAGCCTACTAAGTCCTTAAAAGACTTCTGAGGGAAGCTGTGGTCTTTGTGCACTGCAAAGACGGACAGGAGATTGTGCAGCCTACTTTGTTGACACTAACATGGGGAAGGGAGACTGGAACTGAGAGACAACTGTGGGGCCAAGAGGTAGGGAGCAGGGAAGATGCTGAGAATCAGAAATCAGGTTAGCTGCTAAGGGCTTTGGAGGGAACAGAAGCCTCTTGGGATAAAAATAATAGGGAAAAGCTTGGGATTATAGACTGGAAAAAGGAGTTGAAGGGGACAGAATTTGGATAAGAATTCCCAGAGAGTTAAAATAAGATTGAGAGCCAGCAAAGAGTTGAATGGGGCAGGGAGGGCTGCAAGAAGTGGTCAAGAAAGCTGAGTATGGTGGAACACAGAGCCCGAGTTTGAAATTCAAGCGGCAAACTCCAGCTGAGGGTCTAAATCTAGTTTAAAATCAGATTAAGACTGAAATTTAGAGGCAGGATGGCAGGCCCGATAAGTAGGGAGAGAGACTGGGCAAGGAACGTAGGAGTGGAAAAGGAATAAGAAACAAAAAAGTTGAAATTAGGACTGGCTGGAATGGTTGCACGGAAGTGTAGGCAGAGCATAGAAACTGAACACAAGATTTTAGGGTTTCACTGTTCTTTTTTCTATTACTATGTATCTGTAAAACCTACAGGCAAAATATGTGCCTTGTCTTCCTGTTAAGCGGTTGTACAGCTCGTGATAGCTCCTAGTTACTCTCAGCGCAAGCTGATGAGGTGTGCAACGATCTAAAGGTTCCTTTTGCTGATGTGTGCAGCTGTCTCTATAATTGAATTATCTTTCTATTAATTTTCTTTAAAAAGAATGTGCTTGTGAAAATGCTAAAACTCTTACATTGTGGCTAAAAATTCAACTGTTGAAAACCTGCAGCTTGCTAGGATCTCTACAGTGTACATTTGTTCCCCCACGTGCATTATTAGGACACCATTGCAGCCCTAGCTTTCTGCAGGAAGGAGACATAGTAAGTCTGCTCTGGGCATGCAATACAACTGTAAAATAAAAGAGGCAGTTTTCTATTGCGGTCTTTTTGACTTAAACCAGAAAAATATACATAACAAAAAAGGCAGTAGGAGTTTTGAGAAAGGTGGTCTTGTGTATAAGACAGTGAAGTGCCAAATGAAGAAAAATAATGAATTGCCAGAATTATTTGGTATGCTTTAGAAATCTCTCCGAGTGCGGTTTTCAGAAAAAGATAGCACTTGTTTTTGAGAAGCAAATTTATTACCTGAGCGAAGCAGAGCAGGAATTCTCAAACTTTTTACCTCATTGCTTTCCCACTCTACTTTTTAATACAAATTTGCCCACCACACCTCCCTAATTCGTATACTTAATGGTCCACAAACCAAGGCATGTGGAAGACTGGAAGGGGCAAGAGACCCTCCATGCTCTTGCTGGGGAGTGGGGCGCTTGGGTTGCTCTGAGCATCCCCCAGCCCTGACCCCTCCAGTCGGGGCGGGCAGCGGCTGGCTGTGTGCGCTCACCCCATGGTACCAGCTCCAGGGAAGCCGTCAGTACCAGCGGCTGCACAGAGTCCCTGGGGAAAAAAACAGAGAGAAGAAAGCAGCTGGAGGCCACCTGGTTATAAGCTTGTGTGCTGCTGCCTTTTCCTCACAACTTGTCTCTGTTTATTGCTATCCCCATCCCTCATTTGAAAACTTCTGTGAGAAAGTTTATAGGGTGAGTGTAATCTCTAGTTATAAACATTTCTGTAGGTTTTTCAGGTCACCTATGGAATTTAGAATTACAAACTATAATCTTTCTCACAAAAGTCTTAAAAAGGTTTTAAAAAATTTAGTCATTATCTTAAACATTTAAAAATGGATGAATCGAAGTTTTCCAGATTAAATTGACAGCAGGTTTAGGTCAGAACCTCACAGCCCACATCTTACTCACTTAAATGCCTTTGTAGATGTAGTTCTTTCTGTATTAGCATAAATGTAGATCATATTATCTAATCATTTCTTTCTGTAACTGCTGCTATATTTTTCCAGGTCAGTTTTCAGACTGTAAATATTTATACTTTTTTCCAAGATGTTTTTTTCAATGTAGCTAGAGCTTTTTGTGTTTAGAACAAAAACCTGTATGCTGGATTTCCCCTAGGATACACATGTATTTCACTAAGTATATATGAGAGATTCTAAGTCTGAAAAAGAGACTTGTCAGGATCCAAGAATTAGCTTTGAGTAACCATACCAACAGTACAACAATCTATTAGGGGCCATCTGCTGAAAATGAACCAACATATGGATACCTAAAGAAATATTCAGCATTATTGTTCAGTCTTTGAGAGTAAGAAAGAAGACAAGAGTTTGAAATTTGCTTGTGTTTTGGATTTTTTTTTTCATTATGAATATTTATCACTGGACTAAGTAATCCATGATATTTACAGTGCAGTGTAAATTATTCAGGTATATCTTCATGGGTTATTAATATACAGATACAGTATTTCCTAAAGCGATATAAGTGGAAACACAACTATTTTATTACTTTTTTCCCCAAATAACTATAACTATGAATTTTAAATCCAAAGATTCAAAAATAGTTAGTGTAATCCTGGAATCCATATTTAGATGTAAAATAAGCATCCTGTTTTTCCGAAGAGCTGAGCAGCCAACATACCAGCCAGGCAACAATAGCAATCATATTTCTAAATTTTACATTCATATAAATATGGATTGGGGAGCTAAATATCAAGCTCCTGTCACAGAAAGAAGCTGAGCTAATGAACTGTACATCTAGGAGAAAAATCTGCTTTTGAAGTAATTTATGTATGTAAATTTCTGCATGGTACAGTTTGATAAGGTTAAATCTCAGTAGCAACAAAAACAATGAAAACTGTGTGAAACCTAACTGTTCATAAATGGTGCTACAACCATAATTTCTGTGTATTATGAGACTAATGGGTGACAGAGAAATAAAGAACATGTTGCTATACAGTATGAGGCAATTTATTCCTGAATAGCTTGAAATTGGATTGTAAATGTAATCAAGTGCATTGATGTCCCAGCTATTTGGTAATGATGTAGTACGCTTTCCCACAGAATTGTTCATTACAGAAAATATTAAAGTCTAGATATTTTAATGTTATCTCAAACAAAATCAGAACATTTCTTCCAGACAATTCAAATCCTTTGTGCACTTGTTTCCTACAGAATAGGATCCCTTTTAGCTCTACAGATAAATATTCACATCCCTGGTAGAAATTCCTCTACACTTATGACCCGTGAAACCTTGGGCTAAGCAGAATCATTTCTCTCAAAGGTGAATTTCACCTGCTTTGTTGAAGAGATATGCAGCTCAAGACAGCATACCTAGCTTTGACTACAGCAGAGTGCAGAAGATAATATGATGCCAAGGTCCATTTCTAAGGCTGTTCTCTACAACATTGTATAGGAAGAATGGTTGGTTCTTACGCTACCAAGTCTGATTTCTTTAGTGTTGTTTTGGTTTTGAAGACTACAGTGTTTTTCATTTTTGTCCTTTCAAGAGAGTTTTGTGAAACTAACCATGTTTTACTGCTCTGTGCTCCCTAAGATTGAATTAGCAATGTTAGTAAAACAATCATGTCTCCAATTCTCCAATGCATTATAGCCGTGATTGAGGCTCGGGCTTTCAAAGATGAGGAATTTTATGATTTCTTTAAGCTGTCACTGACTCTCTCCCTATCTCCAGCCTCTGTAAAATTTCTACCTTCTTCTCCCCCTTGGGAGCATCCGCCTAGGATGTTCCACGCATCTTTTGTATGAGTTGGAAAAGGAGAAAGGTGTTTTCTAAATGGATAGCTTCTCCTGCCAGCAAAGCATAGAGTCAACACATCCACATTTGCAATGTGGTTATTGAGAGCATGAGTCTGCCCAAAGATGCTCTACAATTATCCTGAGCAAGAGTCAGCAAAGAAGCCATGTTCTAGAAGTATGTGCTTTAGCAGGCTAGTGACTGTAGCTATTTAATTCTCAAACCCAAACTTTTTGGTCCTGTCCAACTGTCCATTATTATCAGTAGTACCACACACTCCATTATCCTGGAAAGCAGCAAAAATCATCAAGTTCTCAGACTGCAGGGTTCACAGTAGATCCTCGCAGAAAACAAATTTATTTTTTAATTTATAAGTAGATATATAGCCTTTCATCGAATTAATCAAAGTACCTCTAAAATAGTAAAATGTCTTCAGGATAGGTTTTTACTGCAAGTAACTTACTGGTCAAAAAGCTTGCTACTACAAAATATGCTTTTTAAAATGTTATCACTCCCTCATTAAAACTAATGTAATTGCAGTGTGAAAAGTGTTCCCAATATTAATCATAGGACCTATTATAGGAAATACTCATAATAGCTGTTGAAAAAACATTGTGGAGTTATTGGAAACAAGTGCATAATGTGTTTTCAATAGTCCTTTTTTTCTCATTCCATCACACAACAGAAATTAAGAATGTGTTACAGAATAGTCCTCTAAAATATTAATAGCTTTAATAACTAAAAGATTGATATCTCCCTTGGCCCACATATGGTAAAGTTCATCCTTCTGCCCCTGACTCTGCCTCACCAAGCTCATGGCACCATCCCACCTATGCTGACCCATGAAATGTGAGGGAGCAACCCTAAGGCACTTCCCAGTCAATCATACTGGGAGAAAAGAGAGAGTAGTTTATGCAATGGAGAGAAGATACTGAAGGCAGGTTTAGGAGTAGCTATATGGCCCCTTTTTCCAGCCTTGCAGACTTTATCATTTTTTTCCCACAAACTCTGTTATTTTTTCTCTTTCCCCTCCAGTTCAGAGGGATGACTCCTATCAGCATGATTTCTGTGTGCACCAGGGAGAGGAACATTGGGTTTCAGATTTCTGAGGGCTTCAATAATTGCTGTCAGTGCTATTCATTTAATGGCATAAGGTCTAAGCAGCTTCACAGAGGAATTCTTTAAAGTGGGTTTATCTCTACAGATTCCATCCCAAGAATCTGGGGAAGGGACAACTGAAAAAAAGTTACTGCATTGCATTGTTTATCCAGCAAGTGCCAGAAGGCAAAGGACAGATTTGTCAGCTAGACTCGAAAGGGTTGATCTGCATAAAAGAAACCAAAGCTGCCTTCTTAAACAGAAAAAAATCTAATTTTTCAGGGAAAAAGAAAACATATATTTATCTCAAAACCTATAAATAGATACAAAAATGCTCCCAGCCTTGCTATGCTTCTATGAATTCAATGAATAATAAAAAAACCCCACAACAAACCCCATGAAGATTTAGCTAATAGATCTTCCTTTAAATTTAAAGACATTTTGTTCTGACAAAAAGTTCCTGCTAACAAAGAAAGTAACTCTGAGAAAAAGACAGGAGGAAATGAACTATTGAATCCATGCTGGAAAGCTATTTGTGGAACTCAAAGAGTACAAAGAGAGTTGCATCCTGGAGAAGAGGGTAAGTATTCATATATAAGACTCCTTGACCTTGGTTAAGAACAGAGTTCTGCTTTAAGGTCCGTATCATATACATTTGCAGAGCTGGTTTCTAATAAGGTAAGAAATAAAAAAATGTTTGCCTCAGCCTTAACTACAAAAAGCAAGCCTAAAATTTACTTGCTGCTGTTTGCGAAATCGCCAGGTGATCCCATAAACTGGGCGAGGACAGGGTCCTGCAGGGCACAATGGATGTGCTTTAGAAAGCAAATGAAAAAAAAGCCCCACAAAAGGTCTATGAGACAATAACCAAATGGACAGTTGAAGTTGCCATGGCAGGTAGTACAGCCTGTGATAGTTCTGGAAAATCCCTGAGAGTTTCACGAGCAGAAACTTCGTCCCAGAGCTTTAGACAGATTTTACATCTCCTGCGTTCAGACCACAAGGTCCATGGAAGATAAGGACTTTGATCTTGAGCTTGTCTTCGTGGTCAGAAGTTTTCAGAAAAATTTTGATTTGCTCACACGGTGATGTTGCTGAGGAGGAAGTGGCCTACCAGTCTGTGTTCTGAGCGAAATTGTTTTGAGGACAGATAGCTTCATATCTAGATATCTAGTCCAGACTGGTAGCAATGGCATTTATAACAGTGGGCAGATCTGCCAGGATGAGACAGATTCACCTATCCAATCACAGATGGTGCAAAGTATTACTCACAGATGCTGCTGTACGAGAGCTTGGCTTCAGCAAGGAGTCAGGAGCACTTAAAAAATGGATTTTATTAGCTACGGTGCATTTTTCCCAAGGCTGATTTACTGCATGCTGGAAGAAGGATGAAAAAGAATCTTCATTTGAAAGAAGAATGTTATATTTGATTGTAAGGAGCCTCAGTTGCTCGTGACTTTCTTTTGTCAGACAGAGACATTGTTGGATTCACAAGATCTGAGTCAAGACTCCTTCAGTGCATCTGGTGTTTCCCAAGGAGGGAATGTGCTGAACTTAAGGAATGCTGGTGGGTGGGAGCGAAGACTGGCGAGCGGGAACGCTGGGCTTCCTGAGAGTGGAGGGGTGGAGATCAGCAAGCCTTTTGGAATTGCTGCTAGTGGTAGACCAGGAACATTTCTCAGAGTAAATTTATGTTAGGACAAACTGCTAGTCACTGGCAGAAGCAAAAAATAATTGAATCTCAAAGTCTCATTCTGAAAAGCCAGCATTTTGGTGGAGAGTTCTGCCTCAGAGCTGCATAACTGCAGTGGCTTTGCCAAGGACAGAGCAGGGTTGTGCTGGGGGTGTGAAGCAGCTTCAGGAGCCCTGCCTTCAGCCCATTCACCCTGCATGCAGCATTGGGAGTGCTGTATTTACAGAGCTCATTACAGCAGCGCAGATCGCTTCCTCAGGTTATCTTACGGGCTTTGTTTTCCTTGCCTTCCTCCTGGCTGTCTGGCAGAGGTAAGGGATGAATAATACTTGCTGCCAGTGACAGCTGCTGTTATGCACCTCTCCCCTTCTGTCCAGAAAAGGGCCATTCATGATGTAACGCAGGAAAAAATGCTCCAAGGAAGAGCTCCACTCTTCGCTGGATTTCTGATTACTGATGTTTTTGGGTGTTGTTTACAAGGAATTTTATGGCTCAGTAGAATGGAAGGAAACATTTCTGGCAGATTTATGTTTCTCAAATGCGTATTTTCACCTCAAGTTATTTGTCTTCATGACCTCGGGGAGGGGGGGGGACATGTGAGGATGGGGAAGGGACAAGGAGGGAAGGACGCATTTCAGAACACTAACTTCCCTGATCCTAAATTGTACCCAAGATAGGTGGGATGAGTAGTGCTTTGAAGGTTTGTGTCTCTGCCCACTGGCTACTGAGAGAGGTTAGATGCATAATAGTTAAATAGCCCATTTCAGTAAAATAAACCTCATCAATTAAAAGGAAATACCAACCAAAATATGCCAAGAAAAAAAGTTACCTAACCACTTAAGAGGGAGAAAAACAAATTTGGCTTGAGCTGTCTAAATTTCATCTAAATCCAAATTCTCTTTGGACTTAATTCCCTGTGGTTTTGTCTCCTATGTCTCCCCTCACACTAGGAGCAGTACTAGGTACCTTTCACCCAAGTCCTGTGTAGAGGCATTCGAAAAGAGGTAAAAAATGCATGAGCTTTTTCTACAGAGGTAACCTCAGTGATTAACAGTCCTTTTTCAGCTTTGACTGTAACTTGGTAAACAAATCAAAGGTTAGGCACAGTTATGTTTTCCCAAAGAAGATGACGGACCAAACTGTGTCTGAGAATCTTTGCTTAATATCTGATTTCCTTTTAGCTTAACAAGCAATCACACTGCAACTGTCTTCCTCCCCCTGCACCTCCCACCAAGACACCTTTTCCTTGCAAAGTTCTCCTTGCCAAACCATCCAGCAGCGAGATGTGCCACCATGAAAGCTGCCCCTTTCCCTTCACACTCCGTCTCCAGGCAGGCCTTGTGCTATCTCTGATGAGGTGGACATACTGCTTTATTACTGCTGCACCAGGCGGAAAGCAGCATTTTCTGGTCCTTTACTTGCAGCATATTTTTCTGTGTTGCTATTTGTATAACAGTAGAAATAATATAGGGATTGCATGCAGCTATACAAGACTGTAACACATGGTTTGGATTGTTCTTTTTATTAACAAATCTCAATTTGGTTTTTTTTAACCTAAAATTTGTGCAAAATTAAAAACATGTTGCATGTGCATAAAAGCCTCTAAGTTTTGCAATACAGAAAAAATATACATCATGCCTTTCTGCTCCATGGGAAACAGAGGCAAATGTTAAACACACGCACACAAAACCCCTCAAAAATGAACTTACCTTTTAATGCCTTGCAAGTGTGTTTTCCACATCCAAGAAGATTATGAAAAAGTGAACACTGTAGATCTTAATGAAAACTAAGTTTCTTCTTAACTCCAACTTCTCTGTAATATGTAATGAAAGTTCTTCCACGTTGGCATACAGGAAGACCGTAGTGGCTCTCTAGAATTTTTTAATTTTCATTTTCTAGGAGTTAACATTAAACCTGGACTTTAACATTAATATTTAAGAGTCCTCCCAGTTTCTTTTTAGAAGTCAGAATGCAGTTTAGCTACTTCTAATAAACATGAAACAAATTAAAATACTTTTGTGTCTTCTTGCTTTCATCTTCTGATATTTCTGAAACTTATCTTTATTCATTGTTTAAAAAACTTTTTATTAGCAACCTGTGTTTTTCTCCCCATATAGGAATACATCTGTACAGGGATCTATCTATGGCTCATGAGAATCTCCTCCCTTTTTGTTTTTCTTTTTTGTTTTGTCTCTCCAGATCATTAAAGACCAGAAGCTACTGGTGATAGTTGGAGGGATGCTACTGATTGATCTGTGCATCTTGATTTGCTGGCAGGTTGTGGATCCTTTGAGAAGGACAGTGGAAAAGTATAACATGGAGGTATGTCCTTAAGCCCAAGTAATACTTTTGGTTGCATATCAGTATCTACAGTTTTCTGTAAGACCAAGCTGAAGATGCACTAGATTATATGAAAGCAGGACAAGCTCTGTGTTTGGAGGGAAGAAGGGTTCTGTTTTTTAAAAGCAAATAGAAATTGGATAACTGCAACCAAAAGAAATTGCATCTGTAGTTGAAGGTGCCACATTTTCACATCTCTTGTGAGAGATTTTAGAAGGAAGTGTTGTAAACACAGGAGAGTCCTCTGCTAAGATTCTCTATCAGAGTCTGTTGCAATAAATAATAGATTATCAGAACCTATTAGCAGATTTCAGTAAGAGCTTATTCAAGATAAGTGCAGGAGAGGTCACTTCTTAGACTGCATTCTTTGTGGAGATGTTCAGGAATTAAGTTACATACTGCTATATTTGTTTTCAGTAATAGTGTGCTCATGCACGCATACTGATTGTTCCTATTTTAATGTCATTCCCAGAAAGGTCGTGCTAGGTGTTTTGATAGGGAGGAGGTAATAGCTTAATGCCCCTTGTACAAATTTTACAGCATTCTGGTAGATTTCTAGAAGTAGAGCTTTCTGGACAAACTGACAGCAAGAAACATGGCAGCAACAATGCAGAACTAGGAAATAAAATTGTATCTGTATGCAGATTAGTAGTGTTTGAGAGTTTATTACCTCCAACATAGAAACTAGTGGTATCTGAAAACTAGATCGTATGAGGACAATCTAGAAGTGTTACTCTATTCTCCAATACTTGACAATCAGTAAGAAAAAGAATGGTTGTTTTCTGAAGTTAACTTTTGCAAGAAAGTTATGATATTTTATTCCATTGTTTTTACTTCATTCTTACTTTGCGGTATAGCTCTGAAATTTAATTAGGAGAAGATTTTACTGTTTATTTGAATACAATTTGTAGAAGACATCTTAGAACGATGGCTCCTCAACTGCAAGGGATGCCTTTCAAGAAATCGTTTTGGAGTCTGAAAAGATTCCTCTCAGTCGTTCCCTAGAGTTTGAACGGTTTTTGGAAAAGAGTCCCCAGTTATTACAGTTGTCAATAAAAGATGGAAAACGTAACTGAAATTTGTCTTGTGGAGACACTTCTGCTCTATGTGTGTAGAACCTGAAACAACAGCAGCTTGTTGGTAGCCTTGTTTACTTCATTTTGTTCCAACTGCATTGCAACTGATATTTCAATTATCAGTATTATTAACTGTTTCACTGCTCATATAAAACCAAACATAATATGATGAGTAGTCACATAAATCCAATTGAAATAATGCTCATTTCAGTGCTGCGGGTGAATGAGCTCAAAGGACTTCTACTTTTTTCCCTGATCAGGGGGAGGCCATAATTAAAGATCCTCGTATCAGGTCTTAGCAGAATCACTCAAGTGAAAATTTCTGTAGGCAGCAGCAGTAACATGAAGTTATCAAACAATGAATACCAGATATTTGAAAAATAATGTTTATTGCAGTTTTAAATGATTGCAGTTTCCATCCGAACTTATCAGTGTATATTCTTTGGTCATGTAATATATACCACTAAGAACTTAGTGTGCTTGTTCCATGTTTGGTGCTAACTAGACCGTGGGGTTTGTTGCACACCAGTTACCTGAACTTTGTATCAGAACTGGAATTCTCTGAGAATTATGTAAGCCCATACAAACTCACATTCACTGAATGCACGCACAAGAATATGTACTATCTTGAACACGCAGCATAGAATTGCCTTAAACTTGCTGTTAGAGCTCTTTGCTATTACTGTAAGTTGTGCAGAGTGCTTTTATAAGCTAATGGATTTGGGAAGGGAAGGAAATGAAAGAATTATGCTAGCAAATTTGGTCATTAAAATACTGTACATATGTTTTTATCTTATATAAGCAGTAAGGTGGACTGCAATTTGCTTTCCTGAAGCAGACCTCTTCGGGTCTCAGAAACTCCTTTGTAAAAGCAAATGACAATTGTATTAGCTTTTTTAAAAATTATTTTAGTTTGATTTTTTAATTTTAGATTTTTTAAATGCATTCTGGAATGGTGAATTCTTTAGTTGAGTTTGCCTGAGCAGGTATTATCTTTCATGTGTTTGGAAAGTATTTGTCACATAGTAAACACTACTGGACACAAGTTTCTGTTTTATTTCAGGAATATTTTGTCATGTATATTCCTTGTCTCGCTTCTATGAAATAATTTTAAAGGGATATTTTGTCTCAGTTTAGGTTGTTCCAAATGATAGAAATGTAGGCTCCAAAGTTAGGAACACAATCAGCCATTCTAGCTAGTGAACCATTTGAGTGCTGTTTTAACTATGAATACTCATTGGCTTCCTGTGTGAAAGTTCTGTATTTGGCCACTGTCAGGTGGTCTACTGTTAACCGTGTCTTATCAAACAAATCAATCAAAGTAACCAAGACAACGAGCCTAAAAACTGATAGTATTCTTTGCTGTTTGATGTTCTTAACAAAATAGTTCATCTGAATAACAACACCACCAAATTATCAAGCATTTTTAAAAAATCCAGACACTTCTTCTGTTGTTTGTAAAGTCAAGCTATCCATGCCTTAAAAGCTGAGGATGGACAGTCTTAAGTCTGAAAATACAAGGGGAAGTGAAGCTACTTGTAGTGACTCTCCACCCCTGACAAAAGGAAGAAATCAGATGGGATGCTGGGTCTGTCAGTTTTCAGACTGGTCTC
This sequence comes from Opisthocomus hoazin, assembly GCF_030867145.1. NCBI lineage: Eukaryota > Metazoa > Chordata > Aves > Opisthocomiformes > Opisthocomidae > Opisthocomus > Opisthocomus hoazin. Next base: position 71,848,423 of record NC_134416.1, on the reverse strand, counting down.
TAGCATCCTGATCCTAGATGTCACATTTCCTTATGAAAAACACATCTATGGCTGCCATAAGACATCATGGTAAAAGTTTTAATGACTGAGCCGTGAAACATCCAGATGGTCCAGCCATCAGTAGTTGTTTGGTATATGATATATAGACAACAAAATTGTTGGATAAAAGCAAATAGGTTGTGGACAAAGACAGGGACCACTTAAAAATTTCTATAGATCTAAACTGATCTCCAACAGAGGAACTATAAGGTTCCTCCTGCATACACTTCATACAGAGTACTGTAGGCATGATTCTCACCTAACACAAAAACATTTTCTGACACAAAATGCTTATCAACTTCAAGCAGCAGTGTAAAAAAGGGAAAATTATCCATAACATTACCTCTGTTCATCTGTTTTGCTTGTTGCATTGGCTGCAATATTTCTCCTTTTGCTAATGTTTCAGACCAGTGAAAAGACCATTCACATTTTTTCTCACTAGTTTTTTTCTAGACTGAACTTGGAATTTGCTTTTTTCAGTGTAATTCACCTTGTTTGTCACAATCAGAATGCTCTGCAGGTATGATATGATCTGATCTTAGCTAGGTTCCTGCTAGACTAAGTTTCTCCCAGTCATGTGAACTGGAATGCATCCGCCCTCGCCGTCCCGCCAGCCGAGTTCTCAGGCTTGACAGGCCAGCTTGTGACTGTGGAAGAGCTTTGCCATGGTCGCAAGGCTCTACTGCCTTTTTCCAACCGTCTGGATTCTGGCCTGGTTTCTTAAGAAGGCAATGTTTATGGGCAAGGGTGCCCTGTGTTTTTTTTCCTACTGCCTAACAAACTTTGTTTACCAGTTTCAAACCTGACAGAGCAGATGCAGCTCTTAAGGACATAGCACTGCTGCAGACATGGTGGTAACAGCCAGCTGTGTGGAGGAGACGTTCCGATAGTTCCCCTCTCCCTAAGAAGAGGGTCACAGAGTAAATTTATCCCTCTGTCTAAACATTACAAATGACCTGCTACAAGGGAGCTTCACACTTAATTAGACACAAAGAACCCAGCCACAAGACAAAAATACATAGGAGACGGGCTTGCTCTAATTTCAGTTGCTCACTGATACACCTGCTTTGGAATGAAACCACGATCTGAATCAGCAAAATCCTTTTACAAGATGGAATCTGTTCTCCATGTGCAATAGCAGTATCATAATTCAAAGACGTACCTACTACAGTTCAGTAAGTCTGTGTATAGGCATATGTTCAGACTCACCTCCCCCTTGTAATACAATGATGTAGTAATTCTTTTAGCTTGAAATCCTCTGATTGGCTTGTCTTCTCCCAACACAAATATCTGTGACACAGAATCACTGTGGCCTTGGAAGGTAACCAATAATAATGTTTAATAAACAAGAATTTGTTTACTATGGGAAATGGACTAGATTTTATAATTCCCAAGGTATGATAGACTCAAGAAAAGTAATTCATTGCATAATGAATGCCAATATTTCTTGTAAAATTTTAAAACCTGTTTATCCAGGGCAGCAATCTTTGTGTTCCTTGATGTCTTAGTACCAGTTATGTAGTTATCTGTGTGATGTTTCCTCTTATCCAACCATATGATAACATTAGCAATATTTAAAAACAGACTTCATTCTGGTATCTGAAATACCAGTGTTTAAGGTTTCACACTGAATTGTCCTGGGATGGTAATAAATACGAAATGGAGAAAAAAAACAGAATAAAGTGCAATTTTAGAAGGTACAGGAAAGAAAACCAGACCAGTGAGACAACATCCTATTTGGGCTTATAGCACTGATGTAGAAATAAAATGTGGAAACTAAGAACTTCCAAATTTATATGAGGACGTTGCTGTAACAAAAATACTAATATGCAGGAAAGATTGATTAGGCCATGCCAGTGGCACAGTAGTACAGTCTGTTAAAGAAAAGTCAGAGTAAAAGCAAATTAACAAATTGATCATTTCAGTGAGTGGGGCAGAATTCCTGTGCTTTCCAAGTGTATAACTATGCTATTGGACACATATCACTAACCAACAAGCCAGAAGGTCAGCTTTGACTGATATGTTGAAGGAGTCATAAACACTGCAAGAGATAAAAATGACGGTGTAAACTGGACAAATGTACTGCTCAGACTAACTCGTTTAGGAGCAGTGACTGCTTTGTAATTCAACAGATAAGAGAACCCACAAAGAGAGAATTAACCCTTGGTTTCATTCTGACTAGCATACAGAATCTGTTCCAAAGTGTTGGTATCTGGAGGACTTTTATGTAGCTGCAAATACATCGTTCTTAGATCTGATAGCTTTGAAGAGGCAACAACCAAAAAAGATCAGTAGAATGGTAATCAACTTCAGAAAGGGAACAAAATGAAACCGAGGAAGCCTCTTAAAGAGACGCTAAATAGGACACCATGGAGAGTTAAATCTTTGCAGGTGGCCTAGATAGTATTAAGAATGTCACAGAATCACAGAATCACAGAATAGTAGGGGTTGGAAGGGACCTCTGTGGGTCATCTAGTCCAACCCCCCTGCCGAAGCAGGGTCACCTACAGCAGGCCGCACAGGACCCCGTCCAGGCGGGTCTTGAATATCTCCAGAGAAGGAGACTCCACAACCTCCCTGGGCAGCCTGTTCCAGTGCTCCGTCACCCTCAGAGGGAAGAAGTTCCTCCTCATGTTCAGACGGAACTTCCTGTGCCTCAGTTTGTGCCCATTGCTCCTTGTCCTGTCACTGGGCACCACTGAAAAGAGTTTGACCCCATCCTCCTGACACCCACCCTTCAGATATTTGTAGGCATTTATAAGGTCCCCTCGCAGCCTTCTCTTCTTCAGGCTGAACAAGCCCAGTTCCCTCAACCTCTCCTCGTAGGGGAGATGCTCCAGTCCCCTCACCATCCTCGTAGCCCTCCGCTGGACTCTCTCAAGTAGCTCTTCATCTTTCTTGAACTGGGGAGCCCAGAACTGGACACAGTACTCCAGATGAGGCCTCACCAGGGCAGTGTAGAGGGGAAGGAGAACCTCCCTCGTCCTGCTGGCCACACTCTTCTTGATGCACCCCAGGATCCCATTGGCTTTCTTGGCAGCCAGGGCACACTGCTGGCTCATGGTTAACCTGTCGTCCACCAGGACACCCAGGTCCCTCTCCGCAGAGCTGCTCTCCAGCAGGTCCACCCCAAGCCTGTACTGGTGCATGAGGTTGTTCCTCCCCAGGTGCAGGACCCTGCACTTGCCCTTGTTGAACCTCATCAGGTTCCTCTCTGCCCAGCTCTCCAGCCTATCCAGGTGACGCTGAATGGCAGCACAGCCTTCTGGTGTATCTACCACACCTCCCAGTTTGGTGTCGTCAGCAAACTTGCTGAGGGTACATTCTAACTCTTCATCCAGGTCGTTGATGAAGAAGTTAAACAAGACTGGGCCCAGTACTGACCCCTGGGGGACACCACTTGTCACCAGCCTCCAACTAGACTCAGCGCCGCTGATGACAACCCTCTGAGTTCTGCCATTCAGCCAGTTCTCTATCCACTTCACCGACCACTCATCCAGCCCACACTTCCTCAGCTTCCCTAGGAGGATATCATGGGAGACTGTGTCGAAAGCCTTGCTGAAGTCAAGGTAGACAACATCCACGGCTCTCCCTTCGTCTACCCAGCCAGTCATGTCATCGTAGAAAGCTATCAGATTGGTCAGGCATGATTTCCCCTTGGTGAATCCATGCTGACTACTCCTGATAACCTTCTTTTCTTCCACTTGCTTCATGATGGCCTCCAGGATAAGCTGCTCCATCACCTTTCCCGGGATGGAGGTGAGGCTGACCGGCCTGTAGTTCCCTGGGTCCTCCTTCTTGCCCTTTTTGAAGATTGGAGTGACATTGGCCTTTCTCCAGTCCTCGGGCACCTCTCCTGTCCTCCAGGACCTCTCAAAGATGATGGAGAGTGGCTCAGCAATGACATCCGCCAGCTCCCTCAGCACTCGTGGGTGCATTCCATCGGGGCCCATGGATTTGTGGATGTCCAGATCGCTTAAGCGATCCCTCACACAGTCCTCCTCAACCAAGGGAAAGTCATCCTCTTTGTAGGCTTCTTCTTTTACCTCCGGGGCTTGGGATTCCTGAGGGCCAGTCTTAGCACTGAAGACTGAAGCAAAGAAGGCATTCAGTAGCTCTGCCTTCTCCGTATCCTCTGTCACCAGGACACCCGCCTCATTCAGCAGTGGCCCCACGTTGTCTCTAGCCTTCCTTTTGCTGCTGATGTAGTTGAAGAAGCCCTTCTTGTTGTTTTTGACATCCCTTGCCAGCTTCAATTCCAGGTGAGCCTTGGCCTTCCTCGTCGCATCCCTGCATGCTCTCACTACGTTTCTGTACTCTTCCCAAGTGGCCTGTCCCTCTTTCCACATTCCATGGACCTTTCTCTTCTGCCTGATCTCCGCTAGAAGCTCCTTATTTAACCATGCAGGTCTCCTGCCTTCTTTGCTCGATTTCTTTCTCAGGGGGATGCATTGCTCCTGTGCATGGAAGAAGTGTTGTTTAAAGAGGTCCCATTGTCCTATGGGAGACACAGAGTAAATGCATGCCGCACATCAAGACTTGAAAGAGAACAGGCTCAGCATGACGAAACAGCAGGAGGACATCCTTCAAAAAAACAAAGTTGTGTCCAAATGAGGAAAACAGAAAGGATCATAAAGTCTGGGAAGTTAAATGTAGAACACAAAGCAGTCTAAAAAAAATCTTGCAAAAGACAAAAAAATGGATAATAAATCTTTCTCTGAATATAGGTAGCAGGCAATTTGCCAGGGAATCTTTGGGGACAATTTTTGATCAGAATGTAAGAGCATTACTTGCAGAAAACTAAGTCATGTAGAATGATTAAATGATTGCTTTGCTGCTTTGTTCAGCAAAATTCTTTGTGGGAGATCTTGTGGAGATTGCTATGCTAGAACCCTTCTGATGAACTCGCTGAGGAGTGACAGGAGTTGCTGGTAAGGATAAAGAAGCTGATCAGAAATAAATCACTGGAAACAGATTATGTTCTCTCAGGCTTTCTAAAGCAATTCAAAGGAGTAATAGTCAAACTACTGACAGCAGAATGTAATCATTAGCTCAGAACTGCTTTGATATCAGAGTGAAAAATTGCAAATGTCTTGCCATGTTTTCAAGACAAAGTGGAAACCTCAAACTTGTAAGTTAGTGTCTGTAGCAGGCCAACTTATAAAAATTATAATGAGGAGTGGAATTAGAAATAAATATGCTACCCTGAGGAGGAGTTGACATGGCACTTGTGAAGAAACAAAATATTCAAAAATACAGTGAAATCCTATGAAGAAGCCAGCAGGCATGTGAAGAGAAGCTGACACAGCCTGCTAGGTCTCCAAAAAGGACTCAGCAATTCCTTTCATCAAAGGCTTTCATGGAAATTAAATAGCCGTGGAATAAGAGAGAAGCGCTTAAATGGCTATAAAATTCTTTAGAACAAGGAAACAGAATTAAGGAATAAATAAAAGTTCATTTTCCAGGAAGGCGGGATGTAGCCCATAGAATCCTTCAGGACAAGTTCTGGTGTCTGTGCTGGGACCTGTGTTGTTCAAAGGAAGAGGAAGGGAATGATGAGATGACCAAATTTTAGTGGTTATAGTAAGAAAATAAAAACGAGGGCTGATTGTGAAGAATTCTGGAGGGACATTGAAAAGCTCGAGATAAAGTGAAATGGTCTTTCCTGATTGCAGCTGCAGCAGCAAACTAAAGATTCTTATCTTGTTTGCTATGCAAAGTCTTACTGATATAGAGGAAAATGGCATTTTAAATTTTGATTTTAAGTTCAGCTGGAGGAAACCTGTAAATAGACTAGGTAAGTTCAGTATGTATTACATCTCTTTAAATAAGACAGAATAAGCCTGACTTAAAATAATTTCAACTGTGTAAGTATTCCATTCAAATAACTAACCCAGAATAAAACCACAATATTAACTGACTCAACACAACTGTGTGAACACCCAGTGATGTTGAGTATATTCTCGGTAGATGGATGCGAGTGCAACAAGACTGGAAGAATAAGTGTCATTCCTGTGTATCCATATTGTCTTTTCAGGGAGACTACTCCTAGGGTAGTACCTGAAGAAGTGAACATTCCAGAGATATTATTTGGACTGTGTGTGAATTCAACTAAATATACAATTCTAGAAGTTATTCACAATAGTAATGCCAGGCCACTGATAAATGAGAGTTGTGTGGACATGACTGAGTTGTGATGTAAAGAAAAATCAGGAAGGAGTTCATATGTTAGATGTGAAAGAAAAGAAAGGGTAAAAGCATGTCCAAGGTGAGCATGGTGCTGTACCCTAACAGTTAGACTAGTTAACTAAGAGCAGAGGCTACCAAATATAAAACTTTTCTTTACCATAGTCTTTTGTGTTGTGAAATTGACTTGACTCTGCATTTTTAAACAAAAGATATGTGAAAATTGGAATTCTATTGCACAGATGTAGATCAAGTATTGTTTTCATAGAAAATTTTACTTAAGTCCTAGATTAATTGCCTGCATGCTTTTCCAGGGTTCTTTAATATTCTTTAATATTCTTTTAAAATATTTTATTCATTTTGTATTTTTTTTTTATGTTCTTGATCAGTCATGACACTGCTGCTGTAAGAACTGGAAAATACTCTGGTCCAAAATTGTATACAGAGGAGGAGGAGGGAGGTGGTGTGTTTGTATACACATGATAAAAATGTGGGAGTAACATAGGTCTGTAAATGGTAAAGATGTCTGGTTCTAGTTCACATGCTCAAGTAGATTCATGCAGATTCTTCACCGTTTTGTAACAATCAGATCATGTTGTTTTCTCTTTCTGCATATGCATATACGCATAAACAGATGTATTTAAGGGGTGTTGTTTACATTGTGTGGTTGGGCTATTCAGTCAGCTAACAGCTGGATTAGAGAGAACTTTGTGAAACATGCATTATGAAATGAAGAATATAATAGGCTGAAGTAGTTTCTGGGGGTGTTCAGCCTAATGCAGGTCAGAGCTTGTTAGTCAATTTGTTCTCTAAATATCATTACTCCCATCTGTTTCCCCTACTATTTTTTAGATAAATTTAATTTCTTTCCTTCCAATTTGAAATATTACAGACTGCAGGAGCCAAATGTCTCCTGAAATCTGTAGCCTGCTTTCAAACCCTGCCATTGTAGCTCACAGCAGGCGGCCCGCCAGCGGTAGCTGAAACTGAGAACTCTTACTTGCATCTGCTGGGGCCCACCAGTGGTTGGCAGCCGTTTCAGAGAGGAGGAAAATGAATGGCCATTAGAGTCAGCTGTAAACCTTCTGACACCCCAGAGGATCTAGAGCAGGTCCAAAGTAAGAGTAAATATTAAAGGGCAAAAGCTGGTTTACTTCTTTTTCTTGTTTGTCATTGGTTTCCAAGGAAACAGAACAAAACGTGAGAACTGGGAGCCAGCAGCTGAGATTGACTCAGCGGGTGGCTAGTCCTGCTTCTGTTCCCATGGAAACACGTATCGAATTGGCAAAAATAAAGAAATAGGGCAGGATCAGTTCCAAAATGGCAGGATAAATGGCTGCTGCTTCAGCTACTTAATAAGATGAGGCTTGCTGTATTTATTCCTCTTCAGTAAGCCATTCCAGTTTTAGTTCTAGCTCCATTATTCACTTCCCAATAAACGCCACTTCCCAACATAGGAACCACTATCGTTGAGAAGACTTGTAATTCCTCCTGTTCAGTGGCTTGCTTGCCACACTTACTGGCACAAATACTTTCCAAGGTAGATGCTAGAAACATGTAGTACACACCTGAGAGTTCATCTGTCACGCTTAAATTTTCAGCCATGATTCACAATGAGTAGTGACTTCAAACACACGGTTGTGTATATCACATAATGGTTTTATATGCTCAGTATTTGAGCACTTTTGCTATTCCCATAAATGTCAGGGGTTTTTGACTCCTGCTAACTGTTTGCAGTTCAGTGTAATTGCTAATTAGGCACTGTGTGTAGAACTTCCTTTTTTCAGTTTTGGAAGTACTGCTTTTCAGTCCCATTGAGCACCAGTTATTTTTCTTTTAGGGAAGAAAACCTGAATCTTCCACATTTTACTTTTGCAGTATCATTCATTACTATATATCTGTCTATTTACTATACAACCTTATTTTCCTCTTCTCTCTTTGGTAGACTGACCCAATCTTATTAAGCTCTTTTTCCTGTGACTTAGAAACTCTAAAGCATCCTTTTTAGTTAAGGTGACAAATATAGCATATTTTAGAAGATCTGTGTAATGCTTTTATCTATTATTCATCCTTTTCCTTATGTTTAGTGTATTCTTTTTCACTGTTATACAACATTAAAAATGTTTTGGGGCTTTACTGTCGAAATGATTCCCAGGTAACTTCCACACACTAAGACTCCAAGAAAATGTATAAGTAGTTCCACTGTTTTTGGGTGAAAAGGGCTTTACAGTTACTGAAATCAAATTCCATTTATCATCATATGGTCCACTCAGTTACTCTGCTCATAGATCTTTAGACTCAGTTAACCTCAACATTCTTGCCTGCATATTATCCTGCACGTGCTATTGAGCAGTACTGATTTTAGTTCAGAATTACGGTTCTTATAGTGAAAGTATTATTCCTAAATATGGAAGCATGATACTGAGTTTTTTTAATGCGTAATTATTGTTGCTTGTGCTGCTGTTATGTAGTTACACTTCTGGCATGTTGCTGCTGCTTTGTGAACACTTTGCTGTATGTCCTCCACTTATGACGACTCAACTATCAGAGGTACCCAACAGGACCCATCCTTTCCACTGTGTTTGGCAATCTAGGCTACTGTTCTCCCTTTGGGATTTCAAGGTATAATCCTCAGTCCTAAGAAAAATAGACTATTGGAGGAAAGGAAATCAGATAGCAAATATCTAACACTAGTAAAGTCATTACATATGCGTGGATTAAAAACAGCGATTTACCACTTTTGGTAACAATACTTCTGAGACTGTTGTGTATAGTGTGAGACTGCCAGTAAATGATTCACAACGTAATCACCATTAAAAGCAACAGACATATCATCTATCAGTGATACCTGGCTGGTTGGCACAGAAGTCACTGAGGCAATTTTGTTCATCTGCTGAGGAAGCTCAGTATATGATAGACCCAGCAGCGCTTCTTCACTTTAAACTTCAAATACATAGGATACATTCATTCAGATTTCTTCCTCTGAAGACTGAGGCCAGAGCCAAAGTTGACATAGATTTTATGCTCCCTTATAAGGCTGCAAACAGCTACAGAGTTTCTGTAGGACAAGACTGATTTTTTTTGGCAATCAGGAACTGACTACCAAATAGCAGTATACCTGGCTTTAGGATATTTTAGCATTCGTTCAGCAGTGCCACACTTGCAAGTGCCTAGAAGCTCGCCTCCTCACATGCTTTCCTTGTTCTTTCAGAGATAAATCTCTGAGAGATCTATGGACACATTTTTACTTGAACTGCATATTAAGTGTCAAGATTTAGAGGCATTATAATCCAGACAGTAACATTTTTTGCTCTTTTGTCAGTGATTTGAGTAGTTCTTAATATCACAAGCAAGAAAGACAAGAAAACTCTTCCTCCATAAAATGCCAAAGCCTGATTAAGAAAAACTACCAGAAAACACTCTAGAAACTGATTAAACTTCCTTATTGCATTCTACCCTGGCCATTCAATGTTCAGCGCTTTCTAGCCCTGTATCGCCTCTCTGCTGTTTGCTGGAAGCAAACTCCACTGTCTAGAGAAAGACAGACTTTAATGCTTATGTCAGAAAACAGATGCCAATGCAAATGAAATGAAGCATAATGACTTACTCCAAGAATATGCTGAGGCTGCAATATAGATCAATAAAATCTTTCTACCAGACTTCTCTGAACATAGTAATTTCTGTGTTAAAATAGCTATTTAGGATAACAAATTGCCTAATGTAATAAATGTTTCTTTGGGGGATGACTATTCCCTTGTTCCTTCAAATCTTTAATAGCCTGATACTGAAAAGACACATCCTGGGTATCCTGGTACTCCTTTAAAACCATTCCTTTAGTCATGAGCAATGCTATGGAGAAGGCAAACCTCAGCTTATATTAGAAGTGATTATAGTCAGTAGCATTCACCTGAAATGTCCTGAGTTCTGGCCAAGACGTTGTACTGAAACGCGTTAATGGCAGTGATGGATTAGTCCTGCTGTCAACGGAGAGAAGCAAGCCGTCTGGTCACCTGCCACAAGATCTTTATGCAGTGCTTGACCATGAAGTAGTGCTCTCTCATCTAAAAGATGCACCTTGGTGTTGCACTAAAACCACTTTAGTGCTGCTCAAATTTAATAGTTACTAATATGCTTTTACTTTGAGGCAAAGTGCCATGTGGAGTGCTTCTGTTTCTAGCACACACAGGGAGACAGTGAATTAGCTGGACAGCATGGGCACGTACACAGACATTCAGCAGATGGCACAGTGCTGGAAACTTCACCCATGTAAAACAGACTTCATGCTGGTGGAGAGAGGGCCTGAAGAAGAACTTCCACACACAAAGCCATCTTCTTTATGTCTGTGCGCTACAGGTCATTTCACTTCTGTATTTAGTACTCCTGGATTCCTCACTGTTGCTAAGCGCTCTTATAGACCAACATCCATAAGTAGTACTACACCATATTTGTACCCAAACCTTGAAGACTCTGTTCCACCCTGGAAACACAATGCAGTATTAGTTATTTATACCTTATAATCTAGAAAACACCAATACAATGTGTTTGGACATGAAAATACAGATATTTTGAAAACTATTTTAAAAAACCTGCTAGTACTAGCACAGCATATTTACTGCAAGTGCCTTAGGCCATTCTCTGCTTGTGTTTCCCAGACAATAGTAAATCAAGACCTTTGGAAGCCTATATTTTATATAGGTAAAGATTGCTTCGCTTTAGAGGGTAAAGTTGTTTCCTTTCTGATAAGCATACTCTAAAAATTCAAATGTATATTTCATATGGAAGTGCTAAAATGCTTTTCTGGGATCTGCCAAACACTAGAATGGACTTTTCTAGAACAATTGCAGGTTATCACAGATCTCCTCACTCCCACAAGAGCAAGGATTGTTTCTGACTTAGCTGTCTTCAGCATCAGTATCCACCAGAATGTGTTTATGTATATGTATTTTTATTTTAAAACATCCTGCTGTATATTCTTCTCTCCCTGGAGAAAAGTGAAACATGTAATAGCTGTTAACCACATTGTTAATGGGACCAATATGCATTAGCAATTCTTCAGTGATATATATATTGTTAAAAGCTCTAAAACTGGGCCTGAATCACCCTAAAGTCTACATTCCAACCTGGTTTTCTTCTTATGTCTCCAGCAGCTGCTTTTCTAAATATTTAAGTGTGTTGCATATAGATGTACATATATATGTATGAATGAGTGTGTGTGTGTTAATATGTACATGTATACATATATATTTAATATCTTGACCATTGATATTTCAGTTCTGGTATCTGGTCAGGGTCCACATGTCCAATTAAAGAAGTCCTTTTTAATTTTTCCTTTTTCGTTTTTCTAAAACTTGATGTACATATATTTTTCCAAGAGGCACAGAGCCGGAAGTCTTTCTTGCTTTCTGGCAGTCTTGAAAGTGTGAGCTCCTACCTCATGTGAATTTCAAGAATCTCTTATGGAATGGTATAGGACCCAAACATGATTGAAACAACCCATGGTTCTCACTACGGTAGGTGAAAAGCTGGATATCGCCCCTGTTGCATATTTCTGTGATGTGCTGCTTACTTCTCTGCAGAAAAGGAATTTTGATCTAACAGCTTGGATTAGTCCCCTCTCATTTTGTGGGACTGTTGAAAATAAAAGCGGAACAGAACATCTGCATCACAAATTTATAGAGCTAATGATAGAAAGTAATTTACTATGGAATTTGTTATTTGCCATAATACCATTGAGCTAGCACGAAACTTTGTGCAGCAGATGAAAGCAAAATGAAAATTTCTTGCTGCCAACATGGAGGTGTTCTTCAGCTTTGTTATATAGGTTGGAGGCACACATCTTTAATGTTTTCCTTGGGGTCTAATCTTACAATAAGTCTGTGAGCACAGTTTTAAAGCAAAGGTTTTTTTCATATTCTTTATTTGCATGTACTAATATAGAAGAAAGAACAGCCAGTTAAAGCACTGTGGAGACACATTCAGGATGGAAATGTATGGGTCATGTCAGATCATCAAACAACATTATAAGAAATTGCATTAGAAAGGAATTAGGCTGGAGCAAGGCAGAAAAGAACACTGCGGGGGCAGGAGTGTGATCATTTGGATGTTTTTCCTATTTTGCCAGTGTTTGGGTTTTTTTGTTTTCAAATTCATAAAATTTTAATTAATCTGAAATGAGAGTCATACCAGAAATGATAAAAGTAATTATTTAAGCTGTTAAAATGATGAACTTAGACAAGTCATTTCCACAAGTCACTGTGACACTGATTTAATAAATTGAAATACCAAGCAAGATTTCTGTTTTCAATGAAAATTTAATGATAGGTGGAACTGAACGTAAATAAATGCCAGGTGATGGTGAGACCTTGATACGATAGTACATAGTTATAAGAAAATGTCATCTTGATGCTTAGTACGAGCCAAAAGGCAAACCAAGTGTAAGGAATTATAAGAAAAGTAGGGAACAAAACATCAAACAATATTATGCCAGTATATAAATCTAGAGTGCAGTTATACCTACAGTGTGTACCGTTCCAGCCCACTTGTCTATCTTCAAGAGATGGAAAGCATACAGACAGATATATGTAGAGGACTGGAAAGTGTGGAATAGCCTTCAGCCATAGAACAGGCTGGGATTACTTCTGTCTGGAAGAGAGGTGGATGAGAACAGGGAAGTATAAAATCTTCAGTGGCTAAGAAACGTGAATAGAAATGATCACCCGTAGTCTATTCCCGTACCAGAGCTAAGGAGTGTGAATTGGAACCGGCAGGTTCAAAAAACATACAACACAAAGTGCAGATGGAGAACTTTTCAAGGATGGACTCTACAACCTCTCTGGGAAGCGTGTTCCAGTGTTCAACTACCCTCATCATAAAAAATAGCTTATTTCTGATGTTTAGATGGCATTTCCTGCATTTCGGTTTGTGCCTTTTGTTCTTTCATTGAACACCATTGACAAAAGTCTGGCTTCATCTTCTTTACTCCCTCCCATTGTGTTTTTATGCACATGGATAAGATTCTCCTGAGTCTCCTTGTCTTAAGGAAAACCCCAGCTCTCAGCATCTCCTCATGTCAGATGCTCAGAGCATTTTAGTCATCCTTTCCTGGACTCAATCCAGCCTCTCCACATCCCACTGAATAGCACCACATCTGCCTGGTGTATCAATGCCTCCTCCTACTTCTGTACCATCTTCAAACTTGCTGACGAAGCACTCTGTCCTGTCATCCACATCATTAACATGTTAAACAGTATTGACCACAGTGTTGACCCCTAGGATAAACCACTCGTGACCAGACTCCTAGCTGAACATCATGCTGCTGAATATCACAATCCCTTGAGCCTGGCAATTCAGTCAGTTTTCAGTTCTGCTCATGGTCCACTTGTCCAGCACCGACGTCATCTGTTTGTCTGTGAGGATGTTATGGGAGAGTGTTGAAAGTCTTGCTCAAGTGAAGATAAACAGTGCCAATTGCTCTCCCCTCATCCACCAAGCTAGGCATTTTGTCATAGAGGGCTATTAGGCTGGTCAGGCAGGATTTCCCCTTTAGAAATTCTTGCTGACTACTTCCAATTGCTTTCTTGTCCTTAATGTGTTTGGAAATGGTTCCCAGTGGGATTTGCTTCATCACTATCACAGGAATTAAGGTGAGGTTGACTTGCCAGTGGTTCCTTAGATCCTTCTGCTTGTTCGTAACAATGGTAACAGTGATTTTTGGGTTTTACAGTCCTCTTGGACCTCTCCCAGTCATCATGATCTTCCAAAGATAATCAAGAGTGTTCTTACGACGACATCATCCAGCTCCCTTAGTCCTCATGGATGCATTCAATGAAGTCCCACAGATTTTTGGATGTCTACTTGGTTTAAATGTTCCCTAATGTGATCATCCTAACTAAGCATAAAACTTCATTGTTCCAGAGCTTCCTATTGCTTTCAGGGGCTGTGATTTCTCAAGGTAAATTTTATCGGTAAAAGCCAAGGTGAAGAAGGCATTGGGTATCTCAACCTTTTCCACGTCCTTTGTCACAAGGTCCCCTGCCCCATTCAGTGTCAGGCCCTCTTTTTCCGTAATCTCCCTTTTGCTGTGGAAAGACTTCTAAAAGTCATTCATGTTAGCCTTACTGTCTGTCCCAAGATTCAACTACAGATGGGCTTTGGCTTCCCTCATTCCATTCCTGCACATTCAATGTATCTATAATTCTAAGATTTCTCCTGTTCCAACGTTCATCTATTGCACTATTTAGATCTGAGCTGAATCAGGAGTTCCTTGTTCATCCATGCAGGCTTCTTGCTGCTGTTACTTGATTTCCTCCATGTAAGGATGCTCCATTCTTATGCTTGGAGGAGGTGATCCTTGAAAATGAACCAGCTCTTCTGGTCTGCTCTTTTCTCCATTACCATCTCCTGTGGGATCCTTCCAAGCAAATCCTTCAACAGGCCAAATTCTGCTGTCCTGTAATCCTGGGTTTTTATGACGATATTTGCCTTGTTTTTTCCTTTCAAGATCAGAAACTCCACCATCTCATGGTCACAGCAGCCAAGTTTGCCATCAGTCTTCTCCTCCTTCACCACTTCTGCCTTTTTTGTAGGTATTCTATCCAGAAGAGTGCCTCCTCTCATCAGATCATCCATTGCCTGTGTCACAAAGTTCTCATCAATGCAATCCACAGCTCCCCAGGATCTGTGGCTTCCTGTGTTGCCTTTCCAGGTTATATCAGGGCAGTTAAGTCCCCATGAGATCCAGGATCTGCAAATATTAATCGTTTCCCCATTGTCTGAATACAGCCTCATTAACTTCTTCCTGATAGGTGATTTGTAGTAAACACCAACCACAACATACATGACATTGTTCTGTCCTCTAATCTTAAACTATAAGCTTTGGAATGGCTCATCATCCATCCCAAGGCAGAGCCCAATGTATTCCCACTGCTATCTCATGTAACAGGCAGCTTTCCATTTTTCCCTTCCCAGCCTGTTCCTTCATATTTGTCTGTTGCAGCACTCCAGTCATGGAAGTCTTCCCACCACATCTATGTGACGCCAATGAAGATGCAGCCCTGCAACTGCATGCATACCTCTGATTCCACCTGTATGTTCTCCATGCTGCATGCTTGCTTTGGTGTACAGGGACTTTGAAGAGATGCTCCAGGATGTTGACTTCCCAGAGAAAGGGTGAACACTTCCTCCGCTGTTCTTTTCACCCCTGTCCTCCTGGCATTTGTATACATATGCTTCAAGTGGGCTTCTTTCCCTCCTGTTCTGTAGTTTTATAGCTCTTGTCTACCTCACCCTGCCTAGTCTTTTACTGTTCAAGAAAAAATCAGTGAGCTATTGCCTGTATCTGGTGAAATTGTCAGATACCTGTATTTCTGAAGACTGTTCAGTGCTTCACTGAACCTCACTGTGCTTCATTGACTTATAGAAACAGAAGTGCTCTGTGAAAGCAAAAGGCTTTCAAGGTTTAATATAATTATAAGACAGAAAATCTAAATTCCACAAACTTTTTTAATAAATTCTGAATAATGGTATTTTGTTTAAATCTGGTCACCTGTGATCAAAAAATGAGCTCATAAACAGGTACATGCATGAAATGTTGTGTTAATCAGAAAAAATGGAAAACCTCTGTTATTGAAGCAGTCTAAAAGAGTATGACTTGTTTAATTTTGCAGAATTTATGCCAGGAGGATATATGATTACTATCTCTAAATTTCATGGAATATTTAAGCCCAGGAGAGGAGATGAACTATTCAAACTATATGTCAGTGCTGATACGTGAGAAAAACAGGTAAAAATTGTTCATGAGTAAACAGAAGCTGGAAGTGAGATGTTTCTAAGGCACTAGATTAGTTGAAAATCTAGAATTGTCTTCTTTTAGGGGGGGTAACAATTTACCATTTGAAATTCAGGGTTTAATAAGTATGTGAAGGAGACTAGAGGATGTGGAGACTGGACCCATGTTTCTGTGGTTATGAACTGGACCCCAGCTCTTTACAAAGACCTTATGAAAACTGCTTGCATTCCTGTTATTTTCCAGTTAAAGTCTGGCTAGCTTCATCTGGATTTTGTGGTATTTTTTCAGCCACAAATGGCTAACACAAGAGACAGAATACCACAGCTATCACTGCATCTCCTTTAAAATGGTTCATTTGCCTCAGGCTTCAGGATTTAGCTGTAATGAAGATGAAAGATTGATGGCTGACTGCTGACCTACTTTGAGGAAATGAAAGAGCAGGTGGCATGCTGCTGACTAGGAAAGCAAAAGGCTGCACTAAACGCAGAGAAACAAAAGCATGGCTAAATAGAGTCTCTCTTAGATCACAACTACTTTTCAGTAGCCCAACATGGAATAACACACATCTGGTAATCTAAAAACCTCTTTTATACCTATGTGTGTGTTAATACATTTAACCTCTGTGAAACAGTTATTTTCATTTTACATAAGAAGTCTCTATGAGTCACTGTTAGGGCTTTGAAGCTATCATATTGTCAGAGTATATTGTAGAAACTAATAGGAAAAGCTAAAAAAAAAAATATGTAGCTTAAAATGTGACAGACTTGTGTCAATGCTTGCAACAAACTGTTCCCCAAGTTTTATTTAACCTTTGGTGTAAGAGAGGCAGGTTCATCTAAACTCATAATTAAGGTGCTTTCAACTGTGAGACGGAAGTGTTTAATAGTGACAACTAGTCCTTCAGCAAAGAGCTGCAGCCTTTTAACTAGGAGCAGTGTAGTCTAATTTGTGTCAGGAACTTCACACAAGAATCATGAGAAGAGGCTAAAGGAATTAATTTTCAGTTTCTTGTGAATAGTTTTGTGTTTGAAGCAAACTAGTAAGCACATTGGCAAAAGAACCTAATGTTGACCATCAAATATGGCTGCAACTTCTCATGACTGTCGTATTTATAGAAAAGGGTTTCATTTTTAAGCTAGTTGCTTTCATTACAAAGCAATTATCTTCCGTGTTTTGGAGCAGGTAGAGAAGAGCCATATTGCCTACCTTGAGATCTAATGGGAAATGGACTGACCTGCAATCCAAGAGACTGAGTTGTAAGTGAACATATATCCCCATATATCTTGCATTTCCGCACTTCCAACAGCCCTCATTGTTGACTAGAATGTCATGCTGACCTCCTGAAGTGAAAGGAAATTTTACAATTCAAATAGGTCCCTCTGTATTTAGCTTCAGATGACAACAGTACCCTAGTATGTCATTTAAGACATCCAGTTCTTGTTCATTTGGAGATGAGTCAAAGGTGTGTGCCATTTTTAAATCAAGTCTGTCTCTGACTTTCCCTTCAGTAAATTGTTATAAAGGTTCAAGAACATGATAAAAGGCAACTTTGTAGATCTTTAGACTCTTGCTCTTTTAGGTGGAGAGCTTTCAGTTTAGTCTTTGGGTGCATTTCAGACATTGGAGATACCAAGATATCAGGTTGTCCAGTCTAAATATTCCCAAGACCTTTCCTTTTTTGAGTCTGGGAATAAAATCCAATTTTAGCATCTGACATTCAGCCCATATTCTAAAATAGCTTAGTCACTCATTAGTCATTTTTGTACTATCTTCCTTTATTTTCCAGTTTTGAAAGGGGAGACAGCTAGAGGAAGTGGCCACTTATTATTTTGGTGTTATTCAAAGCCTGACAGTGATTTAGAGGCATAAAGAGGAAAAACATGTATGTGTGTGTCAGGGAAACTGCCAAGCATAGGTGCTGAACTTTTTTTTTTTCACCCTGTAAAACATTCTAGTTATAAGAAAATTTACATTTGTTCTCTGTATTTGTGGTGGGTGCGGAAGAGTTGCAGGAAGCTTTGCCTTTGTATCCAAATAGTAGAAGGCATTACGTATGTGTATCCTATAAAGGACAAAATTTAATTTCATCATTTTTTTTCTGAAAAAAAGTTTGTTAATAATTATGGGTGTGGTTACCTTAGGGCATAGGAATTGTGCTATCAAGACTTCCTTTTCTATGGTTTTGATGTACCTCACCGGGTGTCTGGTAGCTGTTCATACAAAGCAAACTTGTTTGGTTCCAGTCCTACATTCCTTGTCATAGACTCTACATCACAGATTTGCACCATAGTCAGCTCACTGAGAATGCTGCCTTACTGAAGCTCTGCATAAAATCTCTAGAAAGAAAAAAAAAAACATTAGTTACTTTTATAATGATAGAGTTAACCCATAAAACAGATTAAAAGCTACATATTCATCTTTCAAAAATAATTTAATGTTAGGATAATTCAGAAACTTTTGAACTTTTCTGAATGATAAGGCTGCCCATATACACTAGTGTCATGGTTTAACCTGGCAGCTGGCAGCTAAGCAGTAGGCAGCTGCTCGCTCACCCCTTCCCTTTCTCCTGAGCGGGATGGGGAGGAGAAATGGACAAATGGTAAAACCCGTGGGTTCAGATAAAGGCAGTTTAATAAGACAGCAAAGGCAATACTAATAATAATGATGATAATAATAATGATAATAATGAATATGCAAAACAAACTATATACAATACAATGTTTCCCACCACTTAATGACCAATTCTCAGTCGGTCCCAGAGCAGCAATCGTGGAACCCTGAACCCGCGCAGTTTTGCAAATTTCACAAAACTCACAAAAAAGGCAGAGCTTCCAGGCAAGAGAGGATTCAAACTCATGGAAAAGTAGCACAGTCCTCTATGTTGTCCCCTCCCCCGCCCACCAACCTCTGTTTGTAAACTGAGCATGACTTCTATGGTATGGAATATTTCCATTGGCCAGCTTGGCTATCTGTCGGGCTGTGCTCCCTCCCAGCGCCTGTACACCTGCTCCTTACCGGAAGAAGAGAAACTGGAAAAAAGTCCTTGACTTCATAGCAACAACTGCAAACATCAGTGTTATAAACATTCTTCTTGTACTAAATCTGAAATATAACAGCTACTGGGAGAAAAAGCCAAAAAAAAGGTCAACTAGTGATACAGAAAAACAAGAAGTCCTTTGCTGTTGATCTTAGTTGACCAAAACCTAGAGAAACAGGAGTGAAGGTGAGGGTGACCTAAAGAGAAAAGATGAGAAGTGCAGAAGACTATTCTTGTTTGGATCAGAGGCTCAGAAGCCAGCAAAGAAAACAAGGCAAAAATATGTGGATACCAGTGCAAATTACTGTGCCTGGACATACCTAAGAAATATCTATAAAGAAAATACCAAGGTAATTCTTTTATTGTCCTGGACACAGACTGCAAAGTTGTAACTAAATAGATGCTTTTTAAAAGGTTAGTGAAGTCTAGCTACTGAAATTGCTGAGTTTAAACTGTGTTTTGGAAGTTAGGACTATTCTAGTGCAGTTAGTAAACATTAATTAAAAAGAAGACTTTCACCTTTAAAGATATATTCAGAAAATTGCTTGGTGAAGTGATGTTAATATTCTTCTTCTCTGCTAGAAATACCTTGCACCTGTATGAAACCAGTATTATTTTCAGTTTGTATAAAATTAGAATTCATGGAAATTTACATCCATTGGTACTGAAAGATTTGAGAGGTCTCTCTATCCCTGGATGTGATTTACATATGAAGTTGAGAAGGTGTCCTGGGTTTATCCAGGACAGGGTTAATTTTCACCGGACTCCAGGAAGGGGCACAGCAGAGGCGGCTGACCCCACCTGGCCAAACAGAGCAGGGTATTCCATACCATATGCCCTCATGCTGGGTTCTGGGGGGGGGGGGGGGGGGGGGCTGGGGGGGCAGGAACTCGCTGGGGAGCTCGCAGCGGCGGTCGTGGAGGGCAGCTCTGTGGGTCGTGTGGTTTGTGTTGTGTTTTCTCCTTATCTGTACCGTTGTTGTTCCTGTTCCCTTTGTTTGCTGTTCTGTTAAACTGCCCTTATCCCGACCCACCAGTTTTCTGCCTGTTTCTTTCCATTCTCCTCCGCACCTCAGCGAGGGGAGGGGCGGCCACGTGGCACCTTTGTTGCCGGCCGCAGCCAAACCAGAACATAAGGTTTAAGTAAAGGTGTATTTCAAAATGGACATATTTTGTGACATCTCTAAATTGATTTTGACCTGGCTTATAGACCATTTAATTAACATCAGAACTCTTGCCAATGTACAGCTATTAATGTAAAACCTTTTCCTAATTCTGCATTTTTTTCATCAGTTTAACCATATTTTTAACTGATTTAGATTAAGCCAATGATGTTTATTATGTAGTGAAGCCACGAATTTCCAAGCTAGCAAGTAACCTGTCACAAAGACATTCTCACTCTAGGTGAAGTAAGTTGAAGGATTGGAATCTTGTCTATTAGATGTTTGAATACTTGGATTACGGTCTATTACTGGTATATGTACAAAGGGACAGAAGATAGGACTTATGGAAATCAAGCGAAAATTTAGTTTGCTTTGGGATTCAGTTTATTCTTGATATTAACTGAATTATTCATCATAAACAATTTGTGGGATTTATGATAGGAGTGGTCTCTAAAAAAACATTCAGTAGTGATTTAATTCTTTTTTTTGCCCACATTTTCGGTCACTACCCTCCTTTTTCTTTTTTACGTGTTTGCCTAAGTCTTTCAATGAACAGAACTGTAGCTTTTTCTCTTTGATGTATGTCCCTTTTGATTAGGAGATCATCAATTATTTAGATTGTTCCAAACCTTGCAGCCTAATACTTTGAACATAAGACTGTAAGTAGAGCATTTTGAAGATCAGTGTTTAAAAATAGGTCATGTTTTTCAAGACACCAGCCAATTCAATGCTTAAAAATCTGGAAAATCTCCTGATTAATATTCAGTATTTGCTAACCTAATATGGACTTGTTTTTAAAACATTAGCCATATTGTTTTCTCTATTTAGAAAAGTCTCCTAGTTTATGCATAACATTTAATGCCAGTTGTATTATTAACAGAATCTATTAAAAACCAAGAACAATGATATTTAAGTGGTTTTGCTGAAGGAAAAGAAATTATTTTCCTAACTTCCCTTTAACATCCATTTCATTACAGTTTGGGAACCTTATAAAATTATCAATGTTGTTTCACTATCATAATTGTTTGGTGCTTGTTCTTTATTATTATTATTAATAGTAATAATAATATTTTACATTTCTGAAGCACTTTTCATCTGCTGACCTCAATTCTTTTTGCAAACAGCTAATTAGACTTCAAAACACAGTAAGTGGTGTTATACCCACATTTCTTCAGGGCAGTGCTGGAGGGCAAACCATGCTGCCTCTCAGTAGGCAGTCCAGGATGCTTAAGAGGATGAGTAGGAACCCCCATGAATATGCATTGTGAATTAATATGCCATGAGGGAAGTTTTCTTACTTACTCCAACTAATTAGCTCATGGCCTGATAAATGAAAAGGACAGAAATTTCAAACTGTTCCCTGGAACTGCATGCTTGTAAGTTTTCATCTTGTCTTTTCATGCGGCAGTGACAGTCATAGGAACAGCAAAGCTTTTCACAATGGCTTCATATGTCCAAGAGAAGTTCAAACAAAACTAATTACAGATATTTTTTGATTAAATGGTATTTTACATCCTAACCTGTTTCAATTGTAACATTTCTATTTCTTGTAGCTTTGCTTCTTTAGTTTTGTTTTTGTTTTTCAAATGAGTGCTTTCAACAATGTAGCTCCTGATACTCAGCTAGTTTCAGTGGCTCTACAAGCATTGCAGTGTTTTAGGGACTGGCTGTTACATACAGGTATATTAGCAATTTTCACTCCGTGTAAATCCTGATACAGAGCTAGTAATCTCATCAAACCACACATTCAGTTGAACATCCTCCTTTTTAAATAAGGGCAATAAACTTCTATGGTGAAATGACTGGCCTGGTAGATGAGGGGAGAGCAGTGGATATTGTCTACCTTAACTTTAGTAAGGCTTTTTACACTGTCTCCCATGAGACCCTCATAGAGAATCTGTTGATATAGGGGATGGATGAACAGACAGTGAGGTGAACTGAAAACTGGCTGAATGGCTGGGCCCAGAGGGTGGTCATCAGTGGCACAGAGTCCACTTGGAGGCCAGTAGCTAGTGGTGTACCCAGGCAGTCAGTACTGGGTCCAGTCATATTCAAAATCTTCATTAATGATCTGGATGATGGGGCAGAGTGTACCCTTGACAAGGTTGCTGATGACACAAAGCCAGGAGGGGTGGCTGATACACCGGAGCGTCATGCTGCCAGCCAGAGGGACCTTGACAAGCTGGAGAAATGGACTGACAGGAACCTCACACTGATCAACAAGAGGAAGCGCAAAGTCCTGCACCTGGGGAGGAAAAACCCCATGCAACAGTACAAGCTGGGGGGCGGACTAGCTGGAAAACAGATTGGCAGGAAAGGACCTAGGTGTCCTAGTGGACACCAAGCTGAACATGAGCCAGCAATGTGCCTTTACAGCAAAGGCAGCTAATGGTATCCTGGTTCTGGAGCATCTCTCCTGTGAGGAAAGTCTGAGAGCTGGGACTGAGTGCAGTCTCATCTACGTGTATAAATACTTGAAGGGAGGGTGCAAAGAGGACAGAGCCAGGCACTTTTCAGTGGCACCCAGGGACAGGACCAGAGGCGGTGAGCACAAATTGAAACACAGGAGGTTCTGTCCTAGCGTCAGGAAACACTTTTTCACTGTGAGGGTTACTGAGCACTCGCACAAGTTTCCCAGGAATGTGGAGGAGTCTCCATCCTTGGAGATCCTCAAAAGCTGCCTGGGCACAGTCCTGGGAAACTTACTCTAGGTGGTCCTGCTTGAGCGGTGGGGTTGGACCAGATGACCTCCAGGGATCCCTGACTACCTCAAACATTCTGTGATTCTTTGATTCAGTGAAATAAAAAGGTGAATTTCCTAAGTTTCTAGCTCAGAGCTGCTTGGGGTTTCCTCTCTGCTGCTAATTTTACCTTGGTTGCCATGGAACCAAAGGCGGAGAAGCAGAAGAAATCAAGTAATGAAGCCTACAAGTAGTTTCTCAAGGGAATGAGGAACTGAATAAGGTAAATTCATAATAAACATAACAAAAACTATTGCTCACTTCATTGAATGCTTGAGAAAATAACAGAGTATGTCTTTGAATGTAAAACTGTCTTGATTGGTATTTTTCATCTTTTTTTAATATCTGTAATTTCTCCCTATTATCTTAGAATTATTACTAGCATCATCTTTGCACAATAACACAGTTTAATGTTTTCTGAAATCTGTTGTGTGCACAGAGAATATTAACAAAACAAGTGAAACTATCTGCCATTTAGGTCTTGGTTTAAGAGCAAATTGAGGCTTAGATAGCTGTCCTACACACAGATGGATTTCACTGTAATTTTTTGGTTATGTTTTAAAAAGAAAGTATTAGCTGTTCACACATCTTTTTCCTGGAAACTGGCTAGAAAGCCATTGTGAAACAAAGAACATCAATAACACGGCCAGCACAAACAGAGAAGTTTATTGTACCTAACTTGTAGTATTTGAAAAAGAGTGGGGTAAAACTACCGGTAGAAATTCCTCTCCTTAACACCCAGAATACAGAATGGAATTTTATCATCTGCGTCTCATGAAGCAGCTCCTCATAACATATGTTGTAGTTTTTTAATCTCTGTCTTTTTTTTCTTATTGGTTATACTGCTCAGGCCCTGACTCTGCAAGCTATTATACACAGCCGCCAGCATGTGCTCAGTGGCTGAACTGTGGCTCTTCTGAACGCAGGCAGTGTTCCTTTTACCTCCAGATTATGTGTTAAGATATTGAAGATTATTCAGGGAGAGGTGGTGGGTTTTTTCTTTTCCTTTTCCTTTTTTCCTTTGCCTTCTCCTTTTTCTTCTCCCTCTCCTTTTCCTTTTCATTCTCCTTCTCATTTTGCTCTTTTCTTTTCTTTTCTTTTCTTTTCTTTTCTTTTCTTTTCTTTTCTTTTCTTTTCTTTTCTTTTCTTTTCTTTTCTTTTCTTTTCTTTTCCCTTTCCTTTCCTTTCCTTTCCTTTCCTTTCCTTTCCTTTCCTTTCCTTTCCTTTCCTTTCCTTTCCTTTCCTTTCCTTTCCTTTCCTTTCCTTTCCTTTCCTTTCCTTTCCTTTCCTTTCCTTTCCTCTCCTCTCCTCTCCCCTCCCCTCCTCTCCCCTCCCCTCCCCTCCCCTCCCCTCCCCTCCCCTCCCCTCCCCTCCTCTCCTCTCCTCTCCTCTCCTCTCCTCTCCTCTCCTCTCCTCTCCTCTCCTCTCCTCTCCTCTCCTCTCCTCTCCTTTCCTGTCCTTCAAAGAAAATGAATACTCACTTGAGAAAATCCAGGTGAAAGAGTACTACTCTAGGGCTCCAAGGGTGAAATAAAATTATAGAGGGTAAAACCATGAGTATGGCATGTTGTAAAGTGAGTAACTACTGGGAAAACTCCAATGAAAGGCTGTTTATGAAAAATTATAATGTGTTATAAGGAAAAGCGTTAAGAAACTGGCAAGTTTTCTATTCTTTTTTTTAACTGCTTTCTAATAAGCAGAAAATCTCAAAAACTCAGAAACCACTAAGAACCACAGTAATCGGAAATTACATGGATCATCAAAAACAGATTATTGACTCTGTGAAAACCAGTCTTCTGCTGATTTGTTATGGACCTACATGAAATCTGGGTGAAAATAATTCACTTTATAACATTAGAAAGAGTGGATTATCCCAAGAGAATGCCTCCAAGGCCTTCAAGCTACAGAGTAGCTGTAGCCCGTTATGTGACCTATTTTCTGTGTTCTGGCTGGTACAGCTGAACAGCTGAGGACCCTCTGATTGATCTCCTTCTCTGTTAGTTTTACAGAGTAAAGCTGTTCGGTGCATAGGGATCACCATTTATCAGGCTATCCCTAGGCTGCAGTATTTGCCCTAGGGGTAATTCTGATGGAATAAGGGCTATAGTAGTAAGTGATACCACCCGCTGAAAGAATGAATTGTGAGTAATAGAAATGATGAGAGAGCGCTGTTTAGGCAAACTACAAATCCACCTTTTTCTTTTCTTGCTTGTAGTTATAATGTAACAGATGTCTGTTATCAGGACTTCTTCCCAATATCCAGCAATATTGGAAACACAAAGTTATACTTCTCTGTATTTTGGCTTTTTAAAATTTTGAGAAGCATTTGGCACATATTTATGTTTTGGCAAGAAAAAAGTTTTTTTTTTTTTTCCTATTCATTTAGCATTATGGTAATAACTGTGGCTCTCCTGGCTGGGGCACGAAGATGATTAACACATAAACTTTTGCTAACTTAAAGTAGTTATCACGTATTACCTAGCCATAAAATATATTGGGTGTTTGGAGGGCATGACTTCTGCTTCAAAATTCATCTGATTGCAGATGTATCATCTGAATTGCTTCCTGTAATGTAGAGCAAGTACAATGGCACACAGTGCAGGAGCTCAGCCCGGTCAATGCTCTTTCCGGAAGTCCCGAAGATGCGCACTGTAGCTCTTCTGAGGTCAAAATAGACTGCTATCCTGAGAAAATGTCTTTTGAAGTGACTTGTAGAAAACGTTTCTCTTCTTACATGTTTTTAATATACTACAGATTTTAATTTTCCGCTGGGTGTTTTCATGACAAGAGGTCTAGCCTGCTTGTGTTCTTCCCACACTCTTTTTTGATTCACCAGTTCAGCAGTTAATTGTGCACCCTGGCAACTTCTAGATCAGATGTCTCCTGTGAAGCCTGCTTTCTCCCTCTTTCCCCTGTTTACCTCCTATACCGCTTCCTCCCAGGCTTGCTGCGCAGATAGAAAGAGTACAGGAGGAAGGATCAGAGAGGTGTGATCCATTTTTCGGATAGGGGAAGGTAGGGAGAAGCAGCCCTGCTGCCAGTTATCAAAAGTTTGACTCTGTCCCTGTTGCTATAAACTACATCTGCTCCTGGGCTAGGTTCTCTGCAATTGTGGACGTTGGTGAGCCAGCATAATGATTCTCCTTTAAACTTCTCAGAAAAAGGAAGTTGGCCCTTTTGGTTCATTATTTTACTGGACCTTGAAGGAAGGTGGAATCTGAGACTTTCGTGCCTGAGATCAGGGATCTTCGATTTTGCTTGCCTCTTTTAATGGCGAAAAAAAAACAACAAAACAAACAAATATAAAACCACCATGGTTTTAAACTAAAGGAACTATGGATTTGGTGCACCTAAGCCCTGAGGAGCGGTTGGTGTCCAAGTCCTTCTTCACTTTATAATACGTATACATGCATTTCCATCTCAACATACATGTGCTCCTTTTATGTTGCAAATATCTGACCAAATTATACCAGAAATGTCTTCTATTTCTTGCTTCCCTCCCAGATACAACTTTTCCTAAATGGACTTCTATTCCAAAACAACACAACCACCAGATCAGCAGTGAGCTGTCTAATCACCACATCTGCACAGTCTTTCCAAATGAACCCACCTGAAACAGACATAAACCTAGAACCTTAAACCTAGCCATTTCATTGTTTATTTGGACAGAATTATCTTCCCCCACACTTGTCAGCCCAGCATATCTGTTTGTCTTGAAACAGCCAGACCCTGCAAATTCTATTCTTTTTCCTTTGCACAGTTGCATGTCTGATAGAAATATAAACTCAAGTTACAACCCTGAGTCAATTCCTGTTGAAACTTGTGAAAAAATATGACAGAAATTAGTGGCTTTGGACTGATCTGTATAAGTATTAAAATGTTCTTCCCTCTCCCTCGTTGCTTGGTTTCCTTTACTCGCTCTCTCTTTGTATATTTTGCATTTTCTCTTTTCATTCTTTCAGCTGCCTCCTTTCCAGATTACTCCCTTCCTCTTTATTCATTCACTTTTAACCTACTATATATCTCATCTCAGCTTTTGCTATTGAAATCTTGCATTTACTTCTCCTTCAAGGAAAAATATTTGTCTTTCTCTCCTCTGCTGAGGACTTATGTGTGTTTGAGAGTAGAGTACTTCCTTTTCTGCTCCCTTACCTCTCTGTCTAGTGAGGTGTGCACTGATTTTGCCCAGCTGAATGTTCCATAATGTGGTTCTACAGCAAAAACACTCAGGTCACTGCTACTGATTGTTTTTATTCCTGCAGTTTTGAAGTTGACCATATTGCTGCAAAACAAGCTGGAAATCACACTCTCTATTTTCTCCCTGAAACATTGAAATCCAAAACAGATCAGATCTTTATCAACCTCTGAAAGTATCATTTTTTTTGTTGTTTCTTTCCCCCCAGGAGCCTGCCTTTCATGTCTATGTAGATTTAGTTAAATATAAGGCATTCAGATGTGCACCTGAAACTGGAGGGACACTGTCCTTCTCGCATAATTCCAGAATCTTAACGACAGAATAGAAATAGAAAGCTAAGGAAAGGAATTACTCTTTAGATATCAATATTCTTAAAAGAACTCCATCATAAATGTTTTGACATGCAAAAAAATGCTTGTTTAGAGAGAATTATATGTGTGCACTCCTGCTATAGTTGCACTGTCAAAAGTTAAGAGGGTCATATTGGCGTTGGAGCAGACAACATACTAGTTTTTCCAAACTTCTCCGTACCCTGGTTCATTCAGATTTGAACACTAGTGTTACCCTGCTCTAAGGCACTTTGCTTGAAAGCTTTTCCAGCCATTGACAGTCGTCTGACCCAATCTTCACTTCCACTTAAACTTTTGTACAAGCTTAACACGTTCCCTGGGCCTTTGATTCATGTGTCAGCCTTCAAATATGTCTTCTTGTGCTGAAAAAATATACAAAATACTTGATCTCCTTCAAACTGAGAACCCCAAAATAAACAGCAGAAAGAAACGTTTCATATGACAGCCTGTCTCCTACAGAAAACAGAGCTGTGAAGTGCATAGACAGATGGCTGCTGCAGGCAAAGCATATTCTCAATGTGTGATATATCAGATTTTTTTCATAAATATTCTTGTCATTTTTTTTCAAATTGCTGTTATATAAAGATTATTATTAACATTGAACAACAGGCTATCGATTTCATCCTCCCTGCTGAATGGGAGAACATCATAATTCACTTGAGACTCTTCACTGGCAAGGCTCTCCTAAGTGGCAGGGAATACTGTTTTGTGCTCCAACAAATATCCTAGTTTTGGAGGTGACACCAGCGTATAAATTGTACAGCCAACCACCTTTGACAGTTTTAGCTGCATTCTATTAACTTATACGTGCTTATTAATAGAGTCCAAACAGCTGACACTTAAGGAAAAACCTATTTATCCTTTCCTGAAATACAGAATTTCCGCTTCTCGCTGTTATCAGCTCATTCCAACGATAGTGAGATTTCTGAACCAATGAATTTTTAAGGTATGATATTTTATGGCGCTTATCTTTTTTCCCTTTATTCAAGTCTCCTCTCTCACTGCTGCATATTTTCCATCTACTAAACCACTGAGTATCAACTTAGCACATACTCTCTCTTTAGTGTGAAATTTTGCACAACTGCATCTAATAATTTAACAGATGAGTTGAGAAGCATAGAAAATTTGCTTGAATAAAATGTATATAGTGAAAAGCTAAGCTACTTGGATGACTATGGTTTGTAATTATGAATGCAAGAAAGCCTACGTTACTATTTTCCTGTAGAAAGCTTGCTTTTCTTTTTGGTCTCCCAAACTTAGGACATGAATTCTTTTATCCCACACTGCATGCTCAGAAAGTAGGACCCAGTGGACTGTTTTCCCTTCTTCTTTTTCTGTTCTTAATAGTCCCCTTGGCACTCTCATACATTTTGAAAGAGCCATGTCTGGTTCTCTAGCCTGGGGGAACTGTCAGACCTGACAGACTGCTGAGCCTCTTCCCTTTAGCCATACAGGCCAGGTCGTAGATTTTAAAAAAAAAGAAGAAAAACAAACAAACAAAAAAACTCTCACATTTGGGAAAACTTGACGCTGAGGCTTCATCCTGTCAGAGAGGAATCCTGAGCCAGGTCTGAGGGACAAGCCAAAAAAAAATGGGTCAGAGAAAGTAGCATAAAGCCAAAGCGCAGTTAAACTCATGGTGGTGAACAGAGTTAATGACCATGGTCAAGCAAGGTCAGTGTTTGTCAGCACTGTTCAGCAGCCTGAGGTGAAAAGCCTCTCACCAAAGACAGTAACAGTTGCTGATCTAGGAGTCTAACCTGTGAGGGAAAAAGCCTGCCACCTCCTGTTGCAAATGTAATTTGGTTTGTTAATAGTGCTCTCCTTTATTCTTCTGGAGTATTCGTTTTGTGTCTTCTGCCTCCACTTCATTGCTGCATGAACTAATTAATCATCAAGCATCCACCTGATTTCAGTAGTGGGGTTTCGAGCGGTGCTTGGGTTTCAGTCATGACTGCTCAGCTCAGCGCCGGCTGCACCAGTCACAGAAATGTTTGTTACAATATGCAAGTTATTGGAGGAATCCACATCACACCCATAAGCTTTCACAGAGATAAAAGTCCTATCCTTTAAACACTACTTTGCAACTTTATTGACCTTTTATAATGCAGGGGGGGTTTGTACATAAGGTGTACATAGTAGCATTGTATGCACGCACTAAAATAGAATCTGCCAAACGTCACTTTTGCCATTCTGCTGTTAAGATTAATTCCTTTCCTTAGCTTTTTATTTTTATTTTATTGTTAAGATTCTGGAGTATTATGAGAAGCACAGTGTCTTCCTGGTTGTCGATGCATGTCTGTATCTCTCACTGCACAGGAAGAAAAGCAGTCAGGAGCATGCAGGTGAGAGCTAGGAAGAATATAGACAAAGAAGAGCAGCAAGGGTGCTGGTTGGTTATGGTAGCTGGCAAAGGTGAATGAATGAGATTTACAACTCACAGATTCTTACATTTAGTAAAATACATATATGTTAGTGCGATTTAGCTTTTTTGATAGGATTAACTCTTGGAAAGCAAGAATAATATTCTGCCCATGTATGCAGCACTCTTCGCAGTGGTGTCTAACCCTTTATTGTTTTCTGAAGTGCTCTCATAACCAAATAGTGGTGATTTTTTGCCATTACTTTATTTTATGGGTTTGCATTCACTTTTTTCTGTTGTGTCTTACTCTGTTTAATGTTATATTACTTGCTTTGAAGCCTTTGAGGGCAGACTATGGTGACCCAGATGTACTCTGTGCACCTATTATATCTGTCCAATTCACACTTCACATATGAGTTACACCATAGTTTGCACCTCTACTAGTTTCAAAAAAAACCAAAACTACTTTTCATTATTTGTCTGGTATTTACTTCAGTTCTGTCCTTTCCTGTTTCTCAATTTCATCTTCTGAGAAGACAAAAGGACTTGGACCTTTCTGGGGAGCTTGAGCATTATTTCTACTTTCCTTAGAAATCTCTGCCTCTTGGCCTGCAGACACTTCGGTTGCACCAGTTAGTTCCCTTGCCCCTAAAATTCTGCATCGGCGCATACCCGGTGTAAGTGGAAGTCCACTACCCGTGATGTACCTCAGGCCTTTCTCTACATCTATCCCTTTGGGCATTCAGTCTGGTGTATGTTGTCAGAGCAAGTCTAATACATACAAGTAGAATAAGGTCCGCTGAAAACACAGCGGTGTCAGATGCTTTTGTTAAAAAAGTAGAGGAAATATCCTTGGTTCAGCCACTTTAACTGGGATGTTCCCCACCCCCCTTAGCATTTGTACTGTGCTACCTTTTTCTTCCTTTTTGTAGCCCAGCATATCCAAGATGGTTTCTGTTAGCACCAACAGCAGTTTCTGCAGGTGGGACTGCAAGTGTGATGATGGTTCAGCTTCTCAGCATCTACAGTTCCTTGTGTCCTCAGTAAGACATGTACTATACAGCTAGGGATTACTACAACTGCACTGTCTGGGTGTCCCAGTCCAAGAACTTTGGAGCAGACTCCCCACAGATTTTGTCTGAAGCTAGGAAGATGGTTTACTGTACCGGAGGTACGCCAGTGTGTGACTCCCCAGTGTAGCTATTCCTCTGCTGGGAGTCCAAAGCTGAAGGAGTGTGGGATTTCAGACACACCTCTCTCGTTAGCTTTTTGCTTGGAGTAGTGTTTGCGGCTTACTGCTCAGTGTGCTGCTGCTTTGAATATCATTCTGAAGAGTGCTGTAGAGAATGCAGGCAGCCAACGCGGGGCTGTGCGTCGCACTTCAGAAGCAGATGCTGACCACTTCAAAGCCAGGCACCGCAATGCCGGGTCTCATACTGCGCCTACGTCCTTTTGCATAACACACCTTTACATTTTTAATCTGAGACACACAGAAACTAAACACTGAAAGACAACACTGGAGTCATCTCTTTCATCTATTGTGCGTTACAGGAATGCATTTCACACTAAAGGCCCCAGCTCCATTCATCTCAGCGTGTAGCAGTTGAGGCAGCCCTGTCCAGTCATGGGTTCGGCAATCAGGCGGGCTGGCAGGAGACGGGGCAGGCCTTCTTCGGATGAGCAACTTGGACAAGCTGATGGGCTTCAGGCATGCCAAATTCCCTGACTGGCCTGTCCTCTTTTCTTCTTGTGTCATGGGGGCACTACCTGTACTTGTTAATCGCCACTTCTCAACTCTGCTCCTGCTCCATGCCGGGTCTTTCCTTTGCATGCTGGTACCCAGAAACATCAAATACGCCAATGCTAGCCCCACACAGTGTAAAATATCATCCAAGGTCATTGTTCTTCCAAGACCATTCCACAGCTGGAGACACCTCACTTTTCATGAAATGTCTGCTATTAGCAATCTGCGTCTTCTCTTGTTTAGTTTACAAGTAAACTGTTTTTAGATACACTATTAATACAAATATAATACTTGCATGAATTTTATCCCTTTTAAATTCTTGCAGGTGGGTATCCAGGACATACTCGTACTTCGTATAACTATGCTGTTTATTTCTAAATTCAATACTAAAGTCCTATCCATCTTACGATCATTTCTCCTCTTGTTACACTGTTCCTTCTATTTCATCAACTGTTCTGGCTCCAAGCAGGGAGAGCCATATGCTGAGGATCCCGTTACTGCTCTTCTAGAGCGTGTGTTGTCCTCATTACAACCAAGCAGAGCGATGAAGATTGGGTTAATATTTCACTAAAAACTTTTATCTACTTGGTTCTCTCTCTCCACAATTATTATCTTAATATTATGATTTTCTGACCCGCAAAATTTTTACTGACATTGGTATTACAGGTATCCTGAGGATAGTTTTACCTTTTTATCCCCTTGTATTTCATGCCCCTAATCATCCTTTGCAGATACCTTAAGTCTTCTTTCACTTTCCTTTTGTGGGTATGTATTTCACAATCTCCTATCACCTCCAGATTTGGTATACATACAAATTTTCCTATAATATCATTAAGTACATTAGAATACCATTAAGAAGTACATTAGTAATACGATCTGTTTTAATTTTCTGTGACAGGCAATACCACATGCTTCAGAAGATGATGTGAAATGTTCACACACACACAAATCATACTGTGAAGTACACATACAGAAAGTTTATTTCTTTTCCGCAGCAGTCTGTGGCTGACTTGTGGCTGCATCGTGGCCGGTTACAGGTCCTGTGTCCATTCCAGCTGAACTTGCAAAAGGGATACCTGAAAGTATTTAGTTCCCAGGTTTTATTGAAGACCGGTGATGGTTTTGTTCCCACTTTCTTTGAAGTCCCAGGATTTTGTCATTTCAGTAACCTGTTTTTGTAGTTTTTTCTTCTTACCCACCCCACCATCCCACACACCTGTTTGTGACATTGCACACATCATTATCTGGTGTGCACCTGCAGATTTCTGCAGTGATTTTAATACCATTCCGACAGTGTAATATCCAGGTTCTGAATGAGGATACAAATATTTTCTGCGAAACTTATGGAAGTTCTTTGTTCTCTCCCTGGGACCATACTGACCCCACAGTAACAAAAATTAAAATGCACCTCTGAACCATTTCAGCTGTACAAAAAGGTAAATAAAGATTATTTTAAAGGAGGTTAAATACCAACAGTGAATTTTTCCCAGGAATGAAAAGCCACAAAGATTAATAGTTTATGGTCTAAGGGAGTACTAACAGAAGAAAAGGCTTAAACTTAAAACTGATTTTAGCCAACAATGTCAGAGACACCATTTTTTTTATCAGACAAAGACTGCTTGCACTAATAATAATAAATTTACCCTTCCAAATTCAGCAACTATATTTTTCAAATGGAATGACAAGCATGTATTTTACTAAAAAAAGAACTGTCAGATTTAGTATAGAAAAGATAAACTCAGGGTGTTTTGAATATTAACTCTTTCTCATCAGAATAAAATGCAAGTTTTTTATAATACTTTGAACTGTAGTGTTTTTCAAAGACTAAGACTTTCATTTTTAATTTCCATAAATTAAAGATTTTAAATTCTCTTTGAAACAGTGGAAGATGGGAGAAAATTACAGATTTTAAAACCTTGAGATTATTTATGAACATTCTCTCCCTATGGGAAGTACACTTCATATCTGTGAATGTATTTATTTGTATTAGTAGTCTAAACAAAAAATAGTTGCAATTATGATTCCGGCTGTTTTAAGGCTGAAAATGTATTCCTAATGCTGACTTGTATATATTAAAAGGACTGACATATATATAGAGTGAAGCAGTAGACAGTGAGACAAACTCAGCCACTGAAATAAGTGTGCTAGTAAAATGTTATTCGATTTAGCAGCTAAAGATTTTTCCTTACCAGAGACAGATCTAATAAGGCCTTAAAGGACGTGAGGCTAAATTCAGATAATGTTTATGTGCTGAGGGTAAGATGTCTTTGTGAGCAGCAATCTGTGGCAATAACAACAATTTCTTTGGATGGAAAATGGCAGGATGGAGGTAGCCTCATGGTGCAATGCAGGGAGAGTGCTTCAGTGCCTGGTGTTTCATGCAGACGCTGCTGACCTTACCACTTACCACCCAGCAGATCTGCTGCCTTCTCTATGGATTACGTCCCTTCTCACTAACTAGAAATGCTGTAGCTTTAGACAGGCTTAGGCAGGGGCATGTTAATACACACGTAGGCATCAGTGACCTGTAACCAACCACCTGAGCTGGATGATCAGAACTTTTTAGTAGGATAGTAGGGCACAAAATGACATTGATGTACAATTAGTCAGATCCTTTCACTTAACAAACCCAGCTTTCTTCAGTTTCATGTAGATTATGGCAGAGATAATGGAATATATTTTCTATCAGTTAAAAAAAAAAACCACACAAAATCATCTTATACATTGAATACTCCCTACCAAAGTTACTGGCCACCATCACTGCAACACATCACTAGCAACCTCACCTACACATTTTACAGTTTTCTCACCAATTGAAACCTATTGTTTCAGTAACCCTTTTCTTAAATAATACAAGGTTAATTAACACCCAGTGTTCTTCATAGAACCGATTTATGAATGTTTTTGAGCGAGTTCTGACAAAATCGATAAAGGAAGATAATTTATTGTTTCCAGAAGGGTGTATTTGCAGAGAAGTTTAGTGATTTGTCTCCAACACCGTTGTTGCATAATATAGGATGAGTTATTTTGCTTCAGAGTCCGGCCGCCAATTAGTTACACACTACATCTTTCACTAATGTTGTGTCCAAGTTGTTTTGGGATCCTGACAGCTGCCCACCTAAACATGTCACTAGCTGCTAAGGAGGGTATGACTTTAGTGTTTACCTGATATGCTATCTACTCAGAACTGTATGGATACAGTACTTTTGTCCTGGGTTATCAACATCTGGAAATGAAGGTCTAAAATAAAACTGATGATGTAGCCTTAGCTACAGGAACTCAAAGTCATTTCTATTACAGCACAAAGTGGGGACTTTTTTTTTTCCTCTGCAGCATTGTGGGATGCTTGGACTGAGTAATTTCTTTGATGTGTAAATGCACCTTAAGAAGGATATTAAATATTTCAAGTAATTGGTATGAACATGAAATCTCTCATTAGTGTCTGCTAGACAGCTGCAAAGTGCAGATAAGAAAATGCATGTGCTAGTACAAGAAAATATTTCAAAATTCTTGAGGGAAGATTTCTGTCTAGAAATACCCCTTTTCTTTTTGCTCTTCTGGTCTATGTCTATGCAGCCTGTGTCTGCTGCAAAAATTCCTGTTACGTGGAAAAGTAAAGTACTCTGTATTTTAATCTCCTTGCCACAGAGGCTTTTTCTTACAGTGACATGACATCCAAAATCTACGATGCAGACCAGAATTATTTTCCCACCTATTTGCAGAATAGAATTTGAATAGTGCTTATTTAAAACACTCTAATTTGTCACATGTTTGATTTTGAAATGTGTTTTCAATAACATCCACTGAAGTCCATTCTGAAACTGATGTGACTGTCTCAAATGAAATGACAACAGTAATTAACATTCCACTTCATGGTTAATTAAAATAGATTATATACTAAGAAAACACAAACTTCGTCTCATAGAACTAGTTAATTAGACTTCTCAAAGCTGCTTTTATGAGGTCTGCTGCTTTCACAAGTTTAAAATCTGTCTGTTAGAGTAATATGGATGTAAAGAAATCATCTGGACTGTTTCTGGGAAAGGAGAAAGTTTACTTCCCCACACATATTTCTGAGAAAGTCTGGATAAATTCACCCTTCCTGAGACTGACCAAATTGTCATTGGGAATTAAGTAGGAACCGTGGAACGGAAAGGAATTTCACAACAGGTCGATTTTCAGCATTCATTGTGGTTCCTTACTGCACTGAGGACAGAAGGGCAGTCAAGTGTATACTGCCAGTGTAACCATATTGAATAATCTAGTTTAGTGGGGAGACCAGAGATGAAGGCTGGAAACAGAACTTGAGTCATTCAGGGATCTGGGTGTTTTCCAGATACATGATAGGGCAGAGTTGCTCTAGGGAAAATCTGATCGGTTTTTGGTGGTACTCTGAAAGCAGGGTAGTATGATGTCCTTAGTAGTGCAGAATCACAAGGTAATAAGAGCATCTCTCCCTATCATCTACAGTTGTGACCTGCATTATGCATTAACCATTAGTTCTTTTGCAGATTTTTTAAAAAAAATCTGATTTATCTGGAGATTACCTTCTTTCATACAGTTTTAGTACTGGTGAAAGAGTTCCAGTTGGTAGTTTTGGGGAGTGAAACTTTATGTCTACAGAATGGGATTAAGGTCAGTTTTTCTCCTACAGTGGTCTGCAATCAAACCAAAACCAGGAGGGAGAAGGAACATCTTCTATAGGTAACAGGCATTTCAACCACAATGATTTGTGCAGCTCTGGCTTTCCAGTAAGCATGCAGACCATGCCGATGGATAGGGAAGCTGAATCCAACAGCCAACAAGATCACCTCCAGAGTCTCTTAAGCAAGAACAGCTCTAGCACCCACTGAACTGGGCTGCAGTGCAGTAGATATTATACAGAGGAAATGTTCTGTGGACAATGAGGCCAAAAGAGAAAATGCTAGTTTAGTGTTACTTATAAATAAAGTTATTTTTAAAAGACCAGAGTAGATGTAATCAAAATCTAGAGCAGTGCTTGAGCTAAGATACTCCTAAGGTCAATCTTCTTGCATTTATGTGTCTACTATCCTAGGCCATAAATAGCTTTTCCACTTTTGGATCTGTCTGATATTTAGAACAAATGTTTTCCTTTAGTGTGAGAAAAAGAAACCATAGCACAGCAACTGGTAAGGAGTACAATCGTAAATGATGCTGAGATTGTAAAGTAGATATTTGATGGTTGACTTGTCTTCTTCAATCCAGGAACAAGCAAGCAATAGAAATACCTGTTTTAGCTACTAATGCTAACTATCCATTTGTCTTCAGTTGCCTGAAGTACATAACAAAATTAAGTTTAACTCAAAACATTTTTTCTCTTCTTGCATTAGTATGAAATTTTTGCTTCCTTTTGAGACCTGATGATGATGAACTTATAAATCCATAGATTGCTTTGCTCTTTTCCAGTCAATATGACAAACTATATCAGTTTCTCCTACAAAACCTGCTTTTCTTATGTCATTTAAACACTAGAACTGGAGCAATATACATAGTATGCTAATTATACTAATTTTACATATCTTTTAGAAAAGTTGTTCTGTGGTACAGTTTAGCAAGGGAAAATATTTGTAGCTGTTTTATTAAAAACCTGGGGTTTACGCTCAGCTCTGCCTAAAATATGATTTGCATGAGGTTATGTAACCTCATGAGTAAAATGCATGGTATGTACTCACCCCTGAACAATAGCACTAAGAGGCCTTGACTGATGCTAAGGAGTTTGAATGTTCAGAAATATTACCATACCTAAGTGGGAGAGCTGGGACTGCACAACTTAGTGGATATTCCTTCAAGCTATAAATAGCTTTTGGAAAAGGTACCAAATGCAATTTTAAAAAGGCCCAAATACACACAATTCATAAGACAGATGTCTGGCATTACTGAATGTTTTTGAGCTTTTTAGAAGCCTGATCAAACTTTTGTGCCGGTTACTACGATCTGGGTTGCTTATTTTCAAATAAAAGAATAAAGCAAGCTCAGAAATACCTATACACAGAGAAGAGATACAAGTTAGCTAGCCTTTTGATCAGGCAAACAAATAGAGCATGATTTACTGAGTGACAATCAAAATTATCAATGCCCACATTAAGAAACAAGACAGAACATTTAAAATACACCAGTAATTTGCCATAAGGCCACCCTGATCATATAGTAAATTCCTCTCTCTTTGCAATCCTCAATTCAAAACTAGATAGCTTTCTCCAAAACGTACTCTAGGGCAGAGCATTTTCATTTGCACAATAAAAGAGAAAGTTCTTTCTGTGAAGGTATCGCTAGATAAAAGATGTTGTCTCATTGATGTTACAGGGTAGATTATTTAACTCTGACGGTCTCTTTTGGCCTGAAAATATATCGGCTCTGTGCTTTGAGTATCAACATAGCATTCGTCAACCCAGTAACAGAGTTTACATGTATGAGAGATACTGATTAATACACAGAATTTGCCTGTTGTGTTCATTATTTTGATGAGACAGTCACGAGTTTACATAGCCAAAGTTGAAGATGAATGCCTACAGTGGTACGATTTCTAGAAAGATGGGAATCTGACAGGTTTTTTTGTTAAGCTAAATGTAAGATACTTAGCTTACTCAAGCAAATGTTGGTGTTATACTTTTTTTCCTCATAGGACAAACATAACTGATATTCCCATAATTGACCTAAGATTATATTGCCTGCCAATAGAATCGTTTAGAATTTTATAATGTCTTATATACAATATTTTTTGTATTTGCTGATTTTGTGGGCTATTTCATAGGTAATGAGAGTTCACAGTAATGAATTCATTTCAATATGTCGCCTTGATCTTAGAGTAAATTGGGAATGAAACCTTCTACCTTTATACCCTTGCAACTGTAATTCATTATTGCTACGAGCTTATACTGTGATTCAGTTATATTTTTCCTGAAGGACTTGATCCCAAATGATCAATGTGAAAGAACTGAAATTGTACTCCAAATATTATCTGACATGTCTTAACTTTTCCTTGTTCACTTTACAAACTTTATGGTATTCATTTAGCTGAAGGGATTGGCCTTGGGTTTGGGGAGTTTTTGGTATTTTTTAGGAATAAACCTTGAGGATGCCATTATAACCTTGCATTTCCATGTTTGTGTGTCAAAAACATTCACTGTGATGAGTCTTCAATCTTGGAGAATTGTTTACTGACTATGGGCAAAAGGTAAGGAACTTGAAAGTAGTGTGCTTTGTAGCATTCAAACCATGAAAGACATCGTTATCCAATTTTGTATGACCCTGAAATAATCTCCTTCTAGTCATCCCAGAATACAGAAATTTCCTTGCCATTTTGCAATCCCTCTCATTTTCATCATCCCATTTATATTGATAATTATTTTCTCTTTTTCATTATGCTGATACAATCTGTAAATCTTTCGCATTGGGAACTTCGCACTATTTCAGGTCTCTAGAAGAAGGATATATCTTGTTTCTAACTTTGGTTCCAAACCCAGAAAGTATTTCAATATGTTGTACACCTTCAGCATATGGGTAGTCACACTGAAGTCAACAGGTGACTCATACTTAAAGAGAAACATATGGTTAAGTGGGGGGGCTTTTTTCCGGATTTGGATCTAAAATCATGCTGGAAAAGCTTGAATATGAAAAACCTGCTGCTATTCTACTACATGGAAGAGCAGGACACCTGACATATTTCCACATTTTCTGTCTGTGTGCAGCGAAGCTATATTTTGCACGATTTCTTTCTATATATGCATATGAGATTAGAGGAAAAGTTGATGTAATGTGATCCTATACAATCACAAGCAAATTATCCACTCTTCACTATGTAACTGGAAGGCTGGATGAACAGTTCTACTGACGCTTTGCAGAGATAATCTATTGGAGTTCTATGAAGACTGACAGAGTAATATCAGGTTTTGGTACAGTAACCAAGGTTTGTTTGCATAGATACTAAACAAGATTATATCCTACCCTGTATTCCAGGTTTATTTCTTTGGACAGCTCTGCAAAGAGCTTCTATTCAGGTCATAAAATAGTGCTAGGTTTTCAGTGTTCATTTCACTCATTGACTTTGAAGGGGCTAGATATGGATGCACCATTGTTTGCTGCTTCTCTTTCATATCCATTCTTTTTAAGTAATTGTAGCAGATGAATGAGATTGTGTTAGGGTAATCTACTTAGTGTAACCCATTCATGCAATCAGATTCTTTTGCATTTTATTTTGCCCATTTTTGTGACGGAAAGCAGAGAGACTTCTGGGAGCAGGGTCACAATCCATCTGTGCTCTCTCTGTCATGGATTTCAGCTCAGGTCAGGCATAGTGGGCAGGCACAGCTTAGCACTTCTAGGATAGCTTCCACTTTGGAAGAGCATTGAAATGCCTTTTAGAAACGTCTCAGCAGCCAACACCTGTGCTCTAGCGTATGGTCTCTGGGCGATTTACTGCCACCAAACGTCCAAGCCTGGTATCTACCAACGCTCTCCAGATCGTTGATAGAACTGTGAGAATGACATTTTGGCCGCCACAGTGTGTCACCTAAGTTATTAACCTAGAAGAATGTCAGCAGTGATTTTAAGTTAATATGTGAACACTGAATTGCAGCAAGTACATCAACCATACTGCCACATCTGCTACAGTGGCAATAAACTGTGCCAGAGGTAAACAGCTCAGATTGGTGACTTCTTGAATCTTTGTGAATTCTCAGAGACCACAGAGAGCCTGTCATTGACTGCACTGGGAATTTAAATGTCTAACTTAGATAGTTTGATACTTAGGTACTTTGAATCACTCTCTCTTTGAAATAACAACAGCAACAACAACAACAAAACTCACAAAAAACCCCACACCTATACTGGATTTTTAAAGCAGACAGTTGGATTGAGCCCCTTGCGTCATGTGCGTATTGGTATTCTCTTTTTGCAGTTCATTGATTTTGCATGTATTTTGCCCACCACCTCTTGGCTTTGCAGTAACCTCTTTTGCAGAAACTTGATTTTTTAAATGAAATATATTAACTTTTTCTCCACTAGCTACTATTTTATTTACAGTCAAATAACAGTGAGAGATAATTCCTTTGCAGAATCCATGCCAATTAGATCATGCCAGCAAGCCTGGTCTCTCAGGTCTCTTTTCATTCTGCTTAATTTATCATTTCAATCCATTTGCCAGGCTTCAATGTGAGGTTTATTGGCCTAGAAGTGCCAAGATCAAGCCCTGGAGTTTTTAAAAATACAGGCATAACCGTGATTGTGCTTAAATAGGATTTCATTTTTGTAACTACTTCTTAAGTATATCTGTTTCTAAAACAGACTCTTTTCTCCCCAGACTACAATATTTAAGGGATGTGAAAGAAATATGCACTGAAGTCCCAGCTGGTAACTAAGAGAATCCGGTGCTTACGTCTATCAGATTCTTTTGCAGTCTTACCCATATAGTGAAATTCCAGCAGGACAAAGGATTCATAGTAGGCTACAAATTACTGTTCTGAGGGTGACTATTACATAAATAAAAACTGTGATCTGCCCTTTTAAGAGCTGTTTGCTGAGGAATGATTGATTGTAGAGGGTGAAT
This sequence comes from Opisthocomus hoazin, assembly GCF_030867145.1. Classification (NCBI taxonomy): domain Eukaryota; kingdom Metazoa; phylum Chordata; class Aves; order Opisthocomiformes; family Opisthocomidae; genus Opisthocomus; species Opisthocomus hoazin. The sequence goes on along the minus strand of NC_134416.1, from coordinate 71,807,255 downwards.
CCTGAGCCGAGCACCCAGGGCCACCTCCTGCCACTTTCCTGCTGAAAGTGCTGCTGTACCTGAGAGTTCATCTAAGCAGACATGTGCCACTCCTGCTGACTCATGTGTCAGTCTCGGTTATGGCATCGAAAGCTTGCTTCATTCTGATGTGCTGCTGAACACAACAGAATCAGTGCCTACACTTCAGAGTCCAATAGATGTTTTATCACATATGAAAACTTTGCTGTTAGATAGTAGTGTAATCATACAATTTCAGGTGCCAAAGTACCACATCAAAATAAAAATCCTTTATGGTGGATGGTACTGTTCCATTAGTGCTGTAAGGGTTCCACGGATGGCTCTGTAAATTCTGTCACTGTTGCGAAGTGGAAGTGAAAATATTTTATGTACATTGACTGACAAAATCTGATTGTAAAGCTTTTGCTGCAAAACTCAGCATATCCAAGTTCATACAACAGCAGTTCAGAGCTGAGGCTCCTTACATGTCATAATTGAAGAACTCTTACCATGGTAATGACCAAATTGAAAACAAATAAATGATAAAGAAGTGTAATTCGAAAAGTGGATGTTGTTTCATTCATCTTTCACATCACCTGTGTATGGCTTTTCAAAAACAGCTGATTTTAAATATGTCCTCTCCCTAACCTGAAGCAATGCGTGAGGGAGGTGGTAGGCTTCCATGGGAAGGCACTGACGATCATGGCTTACAGTCATACAACATAGTATTTGAAATAATTAAACCTAGCAGAGTAAGTTAAGGTCTAAGGAGACACCAGCACTCACTTACTTCCTATGTTTCCAGTACAACTGTGTAGACACACCTGATGAATTTAACCAAAATTGACACATTATTTTGTAGCTTTAGAATCTATTCTCTAAAGTTAGCTCCCTAATATTTTAGCTTAGCTGATTCTGGGATGCCTTAGCCATTCTCGTTATTAACATAGTTTACTAGTAGGGTGTCAGTGTTAAATCATTATTCATTGAGGTAGACAAACAACTTTGGCACAAAAGAATAAAAGGGAATCTTTTGCTATGGATACTAAATGTTTTGTGTGTGCAGACCATGGTTGGACTTGATGATCTTAGAGGTCTTTTCCAACCTATGATTCTATGATTCTATGACCATGAGCTCTGCAAATTACTGCTTATAGTGTTCCTACAAGTAATACACTTAAAAGCCATGAAAATATTTTCTTTATATCCCTTAAATGTGTAATAAAAACTTGATCTCTATCACTGCTAGCAATAAGGCAGAATATCAGTGAACCTTAGGATCTCAATCTATTCTGATTAAAGAATATGAAAGAAATAAATTATTATGGAGGGATATCTTTTACTAGCCAATTTAGTACTCATCCCTCTTTCTGAGATTGCCATTGGGCCAATATACCTAGTAATGTAATTGCTATTTACTTGGATAAATGTCAGTCATATATTTCTCTTGACTTTTTAGCCTATTTAAAGCAAAAAGGAAATAGATATTTAATATTTGCCAGCCCTTTTTTCTGTCTCATTTCACTGCACATGTTCTGGAATCCAGTTTTCTAGGCAAGCTTACTGCATTCATTTCACTCGCCATTCTGCCATCTGTGAAGTAATTAACTTTTGACTTATGGAAAAAAAATCAAGAAGAATTACAATCATTTTATTTGTTTCCAAGTACCCCTGAAAGATAAGCAGTAATATTGTTTCCATTTAAGCCAGGGACACACATGAACATCCAAAATCTAGAAGGTACACACAGCTTCCTTTACAGTAGCCATTTTTATTTTATTGTGACTATAATTTTGCTCTCATTACTACAAAGGCTGCTACAATGAGCTGTACTACTACATTTGGGTTGAGCATGACCCTGAAACTTAATAGGAGGACTGGATTAAATAGCTTGATACAGACTGACATCCTCCCCTGACAAACCCCAGCACCCCTAGAACCAGGATTTGCAAAACTGTTTAGAGATTTGCAACTTTGTATGTATTTCGGGGTAGGAATGATATTATCATTTTTGTTTGTAATTTACAAACAGAAGAATTACATTACTATCAGTGTTAAAAGAAGATGCTGCTGACCATCCTTACATGTTATTAGTTTTCAGTTAAAAAGAAAAATGCCTTACAGACCTGTTACAGTACTGATAACATTAGAAGATCACAGGCTAAATTCTGTTGTGTGAAAGAGCAGAGAGCTGGAAAAAAATCTATCTACATGCTGTGCCTATACTAATTCAGAGTCTGATGGACTAGCCTGAAGCATTCAAGTTCACGCTATAGAGAAACCATGTGTAGCTACTCATCCAGGTTGGTGCACTGATTACTGTTCTTCCCTGCTATTTTAATCCAGTGGAGTTGACATGGAATGAATTAACAGATATGGAAGAAGTTCATGTTGCTTTTACCAGTTTTCCCACCCCTAGCCCCAGGTGTTTCCCCTTCCAAGGCAGGTATGGCTGAACCACACGTTTGCAACATAGGAGATGGAAAATCATAGTCTCTGTCAGACTATTTTCTGCAGCAGTTTAGGGACTGCTTCAAGGGTGGTTCAACCATCTTTCGGCATGTGTATACAAGAGCTTCAAGCATCCTACTGCAGTCCTCACTGTGAGTCAACAATATCAGGATTACAGTCATTCCTTTAGAGCTGCTAATGTTGCAGAAGGCATTTCCTGGGATGGTAACTCCATGGCCTTTTCCCTGCAGTACTTTCTGTGGAAGAGCCTCTTGTCTCGGGAGCAAGCCTTTCAAATAACTGTCTCATCTGACTGCTGGTGATTTTTCACGTGTCTAGTGAGTGAGCTGAACAGACTGTGTGGAAGATAACTGAGGAAGCACAATTTCAGGCCAGGAGTGACACTAATCTTACCTGAAATAGGGTTACAGCATAACAAACTATCCATAAGACAGCTCTCCTGGAGGACCAGCAGCCGTCCTACCAGCCAAAAAAAGTTGAAAGAGCTGAACAAAGCTAGGGAAGGACTAAGCCAGAGAACAGAGGTACTAATCCAAGCTCAGGCTGCATCCAGTGGGATTTGAAATTGCCGTGTCTGTCACAGGCCTGGAAAAAGAATGGCAGAGCCAGTCTCTGCCTTTCCACATGTTGCAGAAAGGAAACGTTTCATCCCAATTCGCCATCAAAGCACAGAAGCATCCAAGCTGCCCATCTCTTCAGCCCTCACAAATCGTGTAGGTAAACAGATGTGAATCATTGAATGAAACAGGTTGTGTATACTTATTTTCCAACATGTGCTCCATTCCAGATGTTCTGAAAATTGTCCAGTTATGTTCAGTATTTTTTTCTGAAGGGACAGGAAGGATTTCAATAGAATATAAGACAGTACACAGTTTTTAGTTTGACTTCAGGATTTAAATGGCTGATCAACTATGTATTGCCCACAACACTCCAAAGTTTTCTTTCCCTTCAAGCAGGACACAGATTTGGGCCTTGTTAATAAAATTTAGAAATGCAGACTTGTTTATGTGCACCTTACAGATCCATATCGTAGTTTCAAGTTCCATCTTGTGATTGTAACTATGCATTCAAAATTATAAATATATGGATATGAATAGTGTTCTTGAGGAATATGAGTGCGTGCCCTTGAACTGCTGGAATCACAAATCTGGCATAGCGCTAGCCAGCTTAAGCTTTTTTCTCAGTTTTCGCAACCTGTGTTGTGAATGTTATTTATTCATACTCCTGCACCGTCCAAACCAAAGTAAGTTTTTCCAGGGATTTAGTGAATGTTGGCATAGTGCTTTCAGAGGGTGAAGAGCTCATTTCTGTGACATCTGGTGTAAGACGGTCCAATCCCCCCAATTTGTGCAAATCCTTCTGTAGTTTAAGTCCTTTGTAGTATTTTAATGCCTGAAACCATTTAGTACAATCAGCAAACTTTAGTAACGCACAGTGCGGTTCTTTATATAAATATGTAAAGTAGGTGTTGCTTGTATTAGCTGCAAAGGATATAACTTTTTGACCTTTCACCCTGCTGAACAGTGTGAAAATGGCAGTTTTCTACTATTATGTTCTCTAACTCAATATATGCTACACTCCTTATCGCTTTACTGATCTAGCAGCTATACTTTGGACACCCAGGAATCTTTTTGGGTAGAGATGTTAAAAAAAGAGTTTGTGCTTTTTTTTTTCCATTTTATCTGATAGATCAGATGTTAAATTTAATCATCTCGAATTGTATCTATCAGTGTTTTACTAACTTATCAACTAGATTCTCTGAGACAGAGACAATTTCTCTAGCTCTGATTTAAGTTGCTTCTATCTACAGTTTCCAACATTGTCTTTTTAGGAGCAGCTTTACTATCTTTAGAAACAGTTGCTGTTTTTAAGAATAATTTGCATAAACAGTAAGTTTAATTGCACTGGATTATGCACAGTGTTTTCTGGATATATGGTAGAGCTAGTTCAATATGCAGAAGTGCCCAGAATAAGTAAGGAAACATGTTTTCTAGCTGTTAAATGTTAGGGTTTGATTTAATCTTCATTATTTAATCAATTCTTATTGGCCAGCATAGCATGACTGAAATATATGCACATTCAGTATAAAATTCTATATATTCTATCTATTGTTACCAATCTTGAAGGTCTGAATGCTAGTCATTAACATCAGTTTCATCTATTCTGCCTTTTACCCATTAAACTTTTGGAGTCTTTGGTATTAAACACGAAAATATTGTGTCATATGTAGCTATCTGTACAGACTTGGGTTCACTTTGTTATTGCTATCATAAGCCCAAGGCTGCTTAGTTCTTGACCATTAGTACAGTGGCAATTAAAATACCATCCCCTCAAATGTCCCTTTCTAGGATTGTTGTGATAGATAAGGTATGACACATGAAATACTCTGATGCTGCTATAAATTAAAACATTTATAAATATCTTTATTCATTTATGTATTTATTTATATTTTCTTTACATTCAGCTAAAGTTTTCTCCTCTACCATTGCAGACAAGAAGCTTATGCTAATCTTTGGGTAGCCAAGAAAGCAAACGCACAAAAAACATCCCAAAATTCCAGACCATATGAGGCAAAATTCTTTATGGTCAACAGCTGCAAAACATGTAACACTTCAAAGAATCAAGGGGAGTTTCAGGGACAATTCACAGGGAATAACTGGGTTTAGCTCAGAAGAAGAATCATATGTCTTACTCTGGAATAGGGCAATATTCCTCTGGGTGATCTTGTAATCCGGTACCACACCCTTGCCATGAGAAATGCATTACACCTCTTTGCGTATTACACATCAGCCACAGTTTGGCACTTTGCACCGGGACATTTCTTACTAGCTAGAGTTTTGTATTTACTTCATAGATGCAACCAATCTAGCTTGAACCACACGGCTTACCTATTTCAGGAAAGAACAAATGCAATACCTTCTGCATTTCTACTAATTTTGCTATCTGAGATGGTGGGAAAATTGATGAGTTTCATCTTGACCTCTTGAAACCTGTTTTCTCAGTAGAAATCACTCTCTGTGAAAGTCAAATTTTCTTCAGAGTCTATATGTGTTGACTTTCAGAGTTACAGTGTAAGACTCATTCCTTTATTCAGGGAGCAGCAAGGACCCAGAGACCAGAGCTCGCTCTTGTGCCACCAGAGACTTGGTGGACAACTGTCAGAAACTATTCAGTATGCTGTTCATTCTGCTAAGAGAGTCAAGCCTGCCTCTTTGGAAGCTGCAGAATAAATACCCTCTTCAGTGCATTCTTTCACGTTATTCCTTTCAATCCTTGAATGAAACACCATCTGGTCCTGATGACTTACTGCAATTGCGTATCTAATTGCTCTGTAACTTCCTCTTTAGAGAGTTCAATCTCTGTAAAAGACATATTCTGATTTACCATTAAAATTGCCTTCAGTATAGCAATTCAGTTATCAAGACTCTCCTCTTTTTACATCTTGCTGTATCCAGACAGTGTAGAAGGGTAATAGCTACCATAAGGTAGGATTTTTCTGGCCTACAGGAATCCTGCTTTGATTAAGTAGAGAGGTTTTTCTTGGAAAATATGTTACAGATCAGACGAGTAAAGAAAGGAGGTCGATAGGGAATTCTTTAACATTGAAAAGTCTGATACTTATTATCAGTTCTGTTACTTACATCTCTCTGAACCCAGGATTGACATTATCATTGTCAATCACATGGACATTATACCTTTGTTACTGAATTTCTTCCTGCATTTAATGTCTCTGTCCCTCTTTCTTAATACTTGATTCTGATGTTGCTCAAAGTCATACTTACTTCCCCTACATTTTTAAGAAATCTTTTTGAAGTACTAAAAATAATGAAAAAACATGTACACACGTTTTTCCATCTATGTGTGTCCATCTTTCTGGCCCTGTTAAGGAGTAATACATCGTAGTTCATAGACACAAGTTGTTGAAGCATTCCAGTTAATGACAGATGTCACCGAAAGGTTGAAAGTTCTTTGTGACAGCTAAACATCTATTCTTTGATAGACTTCAAGCCCACACTTTGATTAATGGAGCAGATAAAAGGAACTTTTGTTGATACTTGAATCAGTAACAGAAATCCTAACACAGGAGCATCTTGCAAACAGGGCAAGACACAAGAGGTCTTCTCATCTCCTCCTAAGAAAAAGGACCATGTTTAGCCAAGTTAATAAGAGCCCTACCTCTCACTTCCCACACTTTGCAGTTGCCATTTCTTCTTCTCCAACACCTGAAATCACTTGAAAACAAGTTCTTTAAACTTACGCCTCTTGAAGAAACAACATATCTCACTTCCACAACAGAGCTTCAGAAGAACTTTCTGTTGCTAACTGTATTGCTTCCTACTGCACATCCAAGAGAAAACGGGGGGCTATACCCAATGCAGCTCAGTCAGTTTCCCTGTATGGATCTCCAGCTCAGGACAGTGACGTCAGCCTTCCTCATGTGTATTAGGATCTCAACACTTTTTTGCATCTCTTGAGTTCAGCTCTGTTCTTGGTTGCATAAGAGCAACCCTGGGATCCGGAGTAGATTCAGCAAGATTTCAGGTCATTATCATCAACATGGTGACCATAAATCCTTGCATCACGACTGATTGTAATCGTTATCCCACATGGCTTCACTTGCAAGATTCCACCTGAGGCTACTGCAGAGATGGCTGCCAGTCCAAAGCAGCATATGGACATTTACAGTATCACTTTTCTAGCACTGTCTTCACACAGGGGTGGTGAGCATACACGGTCTCAGTGTTGTATTTTCTCCATTCAAACGTGTGGTCTTAACAGATGCCTCAACACATGCAAACAGAAGACATAGTCATCCACCCTTCCTGAAAATGTGTTGAAACTCAGACAATCCAGTTTGTCTGCAACGATTTTGTTCTCCTAAAAATGAAATCACACTTCACATCCTGACAGACTGCACTGTGCTTATTACATTGGTCGTATTCACTGTGTAAGGGAGCAGTTTTCAACCTTATACGTTCAGCATGAAATAACCTGCACAGCACAGCACTTACCAGGTGTAAACAACCACCCACCAGACTATTTTAAACAGTCAACAGTCCCCAGGTTGCCAGATAATGTGAAAGGCCAATCCAGCCAGTACAAGAAGGAGAATGAGTAATGAGTTGAAAACATAGCATTTTGTGCTATTAGAGGCCACACTCCAGGCCCTCTCTGAGACATTGTTTGGCATCCTTGTAAAAAGCATTTATTGCTAGAATCCAAACCTATTTGTTTTTAAGAAATGACAGTCATTCAAAATGTTTTGTCTGTGTGGACCCTATTATCTATTTTTCTTTCTCTCTACACCATCTCCTGGCCATGCTTCTGGGGTGACTGAAAGAGGTAGATGGAATACAAGTTTCTAATATCTCTGAGACGAGACATATAAAATCCTTAGATGTATCCACCAACCAAAGGGTACAAGCGATATGAGAGCATCGCTATGTACAAGGGATACATAGAGATAAATATCTCAGAAAACTGTTGTTATGGTAAATTCAGTGAACATATGAATGTGTCAGCTGCTTTGGCTGGTGGGAGAGGGGTTATATAGAAATAACCTGGATTATTTAATTAATTTTTGAAGTCCTTTCCCTCTTCTGGAGTCTGTGTGTGTGCAAATCTGAGTGTTGTCTTTGCAATTGTTAGTGTCTCTCCTGTTAAGCTATACTACTGCTACAAAGACATCTATATCATTGACATTATTATAATTAGTATAATGGGTTAGCTATTGTATTAGTTAGAAATATCCTTCCCTAACTAGCTGAATATATTTCTGTCATTTGTGAGGCCCTTATTTATTCTGGATTTAGGTTTAGAATACTTAACAGAATTATTCTGAAATCTGAAAGCATTTTGAACTTTATGGCAAATTAATACATATTAATAGAGCAAACCTATTTTTCCAACACAGTTTGTTCACTATTCATTGTCCTTTTTGTGAAGTATTAATCATCCATGCAGGAAATTCCAACAGTACTCGTGTGATGGGTGGTAAATAGGAAAACAGTTTCTTTGTTATTTTGATAAGTGGCTGGCTATTTGTTTTCAGGTTATTTTTGGTGTGAGAGAAGGTGCTAGCATTTATATAGATATGTTCTGCAAATGTTGGAATGGAATATTTTACCTTCAACTGCTCAACACTATGACATATTAAAACTTATGAAATTTATAAGTAATTCATATTTAATAAAGACAAGAATACATGCTGACAGAAATCTAAGGGTTATGGACCCTTTCTTTTAAGATACAGAGAAAAAAAGTGGTTTGTCTTCAGGCAAGAATAATTGAAATGTCATCCAAGATCCATGCACCTTGACCTCTTTTCACTCAGTAACATACCAGTTGCATGGCAGGTGCATTTGAAATATTAAATTTTGATGGAACTGGGAAGTACAACTAGAGCTAGATGTGTATGTCAGCAGAAATAAGAGACATGGCTAATCTACCAGGAAAAAAAAACCTATTCTACCCACTTCAGATGGAGCACTTGATCAGACACTGTGTCACTGGAATGACGATAGAGTTACAATCAGATTGTCTGACCAGATGATGAGTTCTGTCAGATTTTTACACGTAAATGACACAGACTCACTGGACTGGGATTTGAGGAGAAAAGTGGGTTTAATCCAGAAGTAACTGACAGCATGAGAGATTGAAAGGGTCAAATTGCTTTCTTAGAAAAGTAGTTTATATTCAATATAACTAAACCAATCTACATGAGCCTTCCAGAGATTCAGACTAGATAAAATATTCAGACAGGCTATTTTAATCTGGTCTTTGTCTATTCTGTGTAAATCTGTTTCTAATCTGTGTTCCCTTACCCAATATAAATAATACAGGAGTAAGGTTGTATAGCTGAAATGAAAATACAAGACTATAATTCCATAATGGTCTCAAATCCATCCTAAAAATTAAAAGCCTGAATTCTGAGGCCACTTTCTTAAACTGTTGCATATCCTCTGTCCTACTGATATCTCCTGTGGGGAAATGGAGGGGAGACATCCCATAGTGTGTAAAGCAAAGCATTTTCCTGACTTTTGAGGCAAAAAGACATTTTCCCGGAACCCTCACAAGGATATGTTCAGATACTCTCATCACACAGCTAGAGACAGGGATTCAACCACACTGTTATGAAAAAGAACAATATGGACCACAATATACAGTCAATTAGCCAGAGTAGCTCTGCAGAAGTGAATACAGAGGAAATTCTGGACTGAAATACACATTACTAGCAGACATGGTGGTATTTCGTTGCACACTAGCAGTACTGGCCTCTTCTGCACCACCTGAAGTCAGTTATCCTAGCAAACCAGACTAAATTTTTTTTTCTGAGAACTAACTCCCTTTCAACCTCAAAGGCACACCATTGCTCTAGCAGTACTTATCTGCAGAAGTTTATTGGTGTACACACATCCAGAGATCCTTCCAGGCATTAATTAGTCTTATTTGAAGAGATGTGAGCAGTGGCAATGGAATAAAGTAGCAGGAAACCGAAGCTGGGACTTCATCCCTCCACACCAGCAATCTCTACGGCCAGAAAGACTAATTTCTCTCTTTTTCTGATATCTGCATCAGCCAGTCCTAAAGCTGCTATGTTTGGTGCTTTCTGAGTCCAAATATCTTGGATTCTTGTGCATAAACATCAACCCAACCAACTTCAGAGACTGCGTTGTATCAGGGTTGAGTGAATTTTGATTTAAGACTTGAGACTCTGTGAAGAGAAGTTTGGGCCTACAGAACAGTATTACAGATTGCCTGCTTTAGTTCTTAGTTTTGCAATGCTGAGCCAATACGCAATACGAAGAAAAAAAACTAGAAGGTCAATAGAGAAATTAAAAACTGAAATTAAAGTGAAAAAATTCACGCACCTTACCTGGGACTTGAACAGAATTACGTAATTAAATCCAAAACTGCTGAAGACTACTGTGCAGCTGTCACCTAAACCAATAACTCTTCATTTATTGCTTTAAAATCCTCCAGAATGATAACACACATTATCAGTTGCCTCAGTCTTCGCAGAATGGAACAAACTCTTAACTTCCTTTACCCCAGTACTTGGAAGGGAAGCATCACTCCTGTTATTAAGCTTGAGCAGCTTACTCCAGACATCATTAGGTTTAACTCACTCTGACAAACTTAGACTTCGAAAAAATCCCTCTGTGACAGTTGCCCCATTCTTGTAAAACATAACCTTTTGTATAGCACAAGATGATGGAGAGCTTGTTTGCCCAAGAACTGGGACGCCAGTTTTAGTACCCTCCTCGCATTTAAGCTCCCAGTTCACCGATCCATAGATTGATCACCAGGCATTGGCTCTACTTTTGAAGCATGTTTTTCTGTCTCCTGAAAAATTATGTCACTTTGCATTACTGAGTTGAGATGTAAGCAGTCTACGTAGAACATTGATCCCTAATCTAAAGGTTACTTCTTTGCGTTTTATTCAATGAACCGGGAAGCAGTTCCCCTCTTCCTGGCCAGTCTTCCATGACACCGATTTTTATGTGGAAATGGAAGACTACTTCTTTCATTGGCTTTGTTTTTAAGGAAAAGCTCAGAGGTATGTTTGATGAGCGGATTTTTTGCTGGAGAAAAAAAGAGGAATCTGGATGACATGTCTAAGAGGCAAGACTTAATGATCCTGCTACCCTGTTACCTAACTCTAGGCAGCTTTCCACTCAACATACTAATTGTTCTGGTTCCCATTTGAGGATATCTATCTATATCCACTTATCTAATCTAGCCATCAAAACTGTGAAGGCAGATGCCTGAAAGATAGCTATCCCTGTCCTGACTTTTGGGATCATCATTTATTGGATCCAGCCTTGAGAGCACATTGCTGTTGGGCAGCAGCAAATTAGCTTTATGAAATGTAGTTTTTTAAATTCCTTCTTATCTATCTAATAAATTGTCACCTTAAAAAAGAGAAAGAGTCTGGCCTAGAAAGTTAAATTTATCATGACATTTATCTGACTATGTTTTTACTCTGCTTAAAGTTTAATTTGATTCTTTCTCTCTAATAAATCTCATTTTAATTAAGACAGCCCAAAATGAATTATAGGGACTGTTACTGGATTCTCATTGTTGAATATTTCAGAGATAAACGAAGCTGACTCCTGCCCTCAGGTGAAACAGAAACAGCATGAGTGCATAAACATTGATGGGCATGAGATTGCAAATTGTAACATGAACTAGAACTATGGGGTTCCTACCAGCAGATCTTGGCTAGTGGACCCTGTACAAGCAGTGAAAAAGCTTGTAATTTCTGTAGGGAGTACATGAGACATACTGCCAGACCTATTTGGGGGTTTTTGTTTTGCAGTGGCCATTCATGCATGTACCATATGCCAGATGTACATAGCAAAGGTGGAATAGTATGTACAAATTCATGTACAGATTTGACAGTATTGCAGTACAGCTAAGCCAGTGAACTTCCAACATTTATCTATAACAATCTGGCCATCCCAGTCAAGCACTTTTTCTCTCCTTAGAAGAAGATTATCAGTGATGCCAAACTATACAAACAGCACTCAGTTCTTCTTTCTAATTTGCATTGGCTTGAAATGGAGTTGTTCGGATATACTCGACGGCAGAATGGAGTCCATAAAGGTCACATTCCTGCAAAGTGTGACATTCATGCAAATAACTCAGCCTACAAAGATTCCCATTGACAGCATTAACTTTACGCTCAGATGTACGGTTTTATGAAATCAATACCATTGACAAAAGAGAGGTTTTTTCAACATGATACACATGGTTTTAGAAACTGTTAGAAATCAATATTTGTAAAAGTTCTCATTTTTGGATTTCACACATAAAAAAAAGTAGTATTTTTTCTTCCTAGAATATGACTAGATCGATAGTTCTCCTGGTGTATCAGCAGATATTGCCAGATGTAAAAAAAGACATTTCTTTGACAGTGCCTACTCTAAAACTGTATTTTTATTTAAAAGTCTGTTTAGCATAAAAGGATCTAGTCCTTAAAGAGTTTATTGGACTCTATGAACTGTATAAATGAGAACAAAAGATTTCTGTTCCAGTAATCTGCACATAGTACTGTATATTGCAGTATAATTAAAATCCGTTACTGAAGTTGTGATAAGGTCACAGGTAGTATCTCTATTAGGTAATAAATTGTGTTTACTGTTTTCCCAAAGGGGTGGACTCACAGGACTGAGGTTTTAGATGAAGAGTGCACAGATTGTATAAAGCAGTTGCAAATGGTAGAATAATCAGTAGATTTGCAAAAAGATAAAAGCAGAAGCAACTGAGTATGTTACAGGTTGATGCCATCCAGTGGTTCAGGAGAGCACTGAGGGACAGATTATGAGTAGTATCTGCTACAAGATACCATTTAGAAATCAGGCTACAGAATTACTCCTCTTTGATGTTATTGTTCTAATTGAAGTTGATTGTGTTGAGTGATTATCCGTTCAGTCATGTTCTAACCCACAGTTACATAACACTTCACATATGCTTTGGCCTGTATACATACACAGAGGCATCTATCATCTTGCGTGTGTTGTGTGTCTGTGTGCACATACAGACAATAGTAATGTTATATAGTAGTTTCCACAGGAAAGGGCACACCTCAGAAGAGCACAGTTTTTAGAAGAAAAAGCAGCTAATTTTTGCTAAGGTAAATCAGGTTAAAAAGGTAGGCTCCAGAAGTGGAACTATTGTTCTATTTCAGAGCTCTACACAACACTAAACTTTCTATCTTGTCAGATGCCTGTAAAGTGGAGACATACTAAATTAGCTGCATGCAATTCTGAATGCTGTTAAAAGTAACCTACCTACACCATCTTAACAATATTACGATTTATTTATGTGGCCTCTATTTAGAAAATAAGGAAATACCAAAGGGCTTGGTGTAATATGGGTTTCAGATTGATGCATTGCATTGCCAAGCTGAAGAAAAAGTTGTAGATGTTGATTTTGTAGCATTCAGTAAGCAGAACTGATATTCTGATTAGTTTCAAATTATCAAATCTGTGCAAAATTTAAAAAAATTAATTCAAGCTCTGACAAGAAATCTGCTTGCTAGTTGTTTTTTATGTACAATGTTAATATTCATCTTCCAAAATATTACTCTCTTTTAACAACTTGAGTTCTTCTTGATTTTAAAAAAGAATACAATCTTCATTATAACAAAATACTACTCAAGAAAAGTATTGTTTGCTTGAAAATCCATCGTTAATCATCAAATGAGCAAAGAACCGTGGTACAAATAGCGAGGTATTTATGTCAAAATCAGAAGACTGGATTATGTGTGGATTCACAATGAACCCCATACCTGCAAGCAAGTGTGAAAGAGGAATACAAGACATCAGCTGAAGGGTTCTTACGAGGCAGGAGCAGTTGTGCTGTCTCAGTTGCTTTGCAAAGCCTCCACTGACAATATCCGAAGCTCCACTGACAATATCTGAACCCTATGCTCCTAATTCAGGCATCTCAGTTGCCTTAATGAAGTGGAAATTCTTCATGACCAGAGCGCAGTCTCTACAGAGAGAGTACCATAATCCTGGGGAGATCAGAGGCTGTTCCCCCTCCACTCAGAAACACTGAAATTACTATCACTGCCTCATGCCCCCAGCCCAAGTTTGTGCATCTGGAAGGACTACAACAGGAAACCCTGTCCAGGGACAGTACTGAAAAGTAGTAATGTTTTCTTCAACAAACACTCAGCAAACATTCAAAGAATAATTTTCAACTCTCTCTTTCACCAATTTCACTGCTCAATCCTCCTACTCTTCTTCCACTCCCTCCAGCCCCTATCTTCCTCTTTGCCATTGGATATTCAAAGCGTCTTCCTTCCTAAAAGAGCATTTAAAGCACAGATTCATGAAAGTGATCTGTTCATGCTAATATGACCTGTGAAACACAATGTAGTTGCTCTGGATTACATGGTATGGAAAGAAACATGAATTTGGGAAACCTGATTCAATCTTTGCAGGCTTTCATCTTAAAATAAGCATGAAGAAAACAGGTGTCTTGTTCAGAAGTATGTTTATGTGATAAAACATTTTATTTAGGGGATTAAAGGAGGTATTGAGACTTGTTTCTTCTTTTGAGAATGGACATCAGCACTAAATAACTCTGTGAGATCAGAAACAACTCATGCTACTTTTCCACACTAAAACCACTTCACGAGTGCTCCATATTGGAATTCCTGCAATTCCCTGTAGAGTGACAAGTGATAGCACAACACACAGTAAACACATTTTCAAGTACATCAGAGGAATTGCTGGAATATATTGTCCTCTGTGGCTGCCGTATGATCTTCGAAACTGCGGATTTTGGTGAGAAGGAGTGTGCAGTGATGCAGGGAAAAAAGTATTTTCTATGTGCTCCTTTTTTTTTCTTCTGTAAATAGCAGAAGCAGAAAGCGAAAGGAAAGGGCTGAGAAAACGCAAAGTGAGTGACAAATGGAGTTATCCCACTTCAGTTTTGACAGGGATACAAAGGGTGTTGAAAACAAGCCAGTTTCCTGGCAGTCAGTTTCACAGGAATTCCTATCCGCACAGAACAATGATTAAAACAGCAAATGAAACTTTAAATTCAAGTTACCAAAAAAGCTTTTTGCATACTTACCTGTTGCAGCTCTTCTGTCCCCTTGAGTGCCAAGTAGCATGCAGCAAATATCATGCCAGCCTTCCTCAAACTTGTGCAGTCCACAGCGTTTCAAATACAGACCTAAGGCTTTTGTGCATCTGTTAACAGGGAGGTGCCTTCTCTCATTTAGCTATTATTACTTTTTTCCCTAATCTCAGCCACAGGCGGTTAAATTTTACTTTGATCAACTGTCTTGTCTTCATATCACTTGTCTGAGATCTGAAGAGAGAGAAACATGACTGAGGAAATGCTTGTGAACTGGCATTAATGGGATTTAACTCGTTCGAAGAAGTTTTGGATAAAATTTGGCACTTTTTTATCTGTAAGTTCGGATAGATAGTTTTCATAGAAGTTGGGATGGGAAAGCATGAACACAAGGATTTGCTGCAATAGTTATAGGTGCCCACATACATCTTTGTTCTGACTGTATAAGTTGTAATGCATAATTCTGTGCTCCGTTGTATGCTTACATCAGTTATTCCTCACCTTCCCTAGCTTTGATCTTGCCTTCTCTTCCGAAACACGAGAAGAAGAATAATGGTTGTTACAGCGGACTAGAAGTTAGCAAATGGCATGGATGAGGACAGCAAAAAACTGAAGATCTCTCAGGGCAAAATGCTAGCTGCCTGTCACGTCTTCTGCAGAGACTCTGCTTCTCTGGTACCTGCAGAGGCTGCAATACAGAATAATGATTCTGGTAGTGGATTTGGCAGTTACTATTTAGATCCTTCTCAAACTATTTAGGGCTTTAGAGGCTTAAATTATCCTTTCACTTCCACCCAGGAGCTCAATGGAGGCCAGTACAGTGGTGCTGAGGGTAGCAGTGTAATGGGCTTTACTCCTACTCATCCTTCCATGTAACTAGGTTTCAACATCTCAGGCATGATAGGCAAACTCTTTCTGAAAAGTGTATTACAGTGACCTTATTTTGGCAAATCCTGCAGTGGAGAGGAAGCGGCATATGGGAGTGGACTGGTATGTGCATTAGAGTGCAGGAGCAGCCTGGCCAACAAAAAGCAGATCCTGTGTTACAAAAAGCAGTTTCTTCTGTTTAAAATAATCTGCTGTTCTAAATTGGGACAATGTTATCTCTGACTTGGTAAACGGTGTAGCACCTGAGTGCTAAGTTCATCCATTTGACTACGATAGAAACGATCATCATTTCGTAAAATATTGCCAATGACAAAATACAAATTGTAGAACAGTCATCCTGCCTGCAATAGCCAAAAAGTTACCGAAACAAATTGTTAAATAATCAGTTTATAAGCACACACATAATAAAACAAATGAAGTGATATGAAACAGCCAACATCAATTCATCAAGAACAAATCAAGTCAAATCAATCTGTTTTCCTTTTTGACACTATAGCTGGCCTAGTAGATACAAAGGAAGAAGTGGATATGATATATTTGGACTTTAATAAGGCTTTTGACACACTACCAGTTACAGTCTCATAAGCAACTTATGGAAATGTTCTGGATGAAATTGCCATCTGGTGGGTGCACCCACTAGTTGCAGAAATGTACTAAAATTGCAAAAATTTTTTATATAATGTGCTTTACACACTTGTCCCGTGTTTTGTTCCAGTTTCATTAATGAGCAGAAAATGCTCATGAAAAAGCTGTGATTTTATGTCCACTGATAAGAAGGGAATACAGAAGTGGTCTGAAATCAATAAAATTACATTGAGTAAATACGAAAGAAGTGCTACAGTTACTAAGGAAGAATAAACTGCCCAAACAGAAAATTTGTAAGAAGTATGATAATGCTGTACAAAGGGGCAGGAGTGGATCACATTCTAAATATGAAACTACTTTTTAATAGTGCTTCAAGAAAAAGGAAGAGATTAATTGCAATATTTGTATGTAAAGCATGGGAGATAGGAGGCATTTTATTTTACACATGAGATTTCAACTAGAGCATTATGTTGGATGCTTGGATTTCAGGAAAAGGTAAACAAGTTGCTAAGAGTCCAGAGGAACGTCGGAAGAGGTATGAGAGGTTTAGAAAATGGCTTGTGAGGGAGGTTTGAGAATCAGCTGATTTGTTGTGCCTTCTTTGTTCTAAACTAAATAAATACGAGAAGTTTGTCATAAAAAGAACAGTGAAATATTAAGATTATTATAATTATAAGAAATCCAAATTTACTCCTATCCACAGAGAATAGGACAAAGGTAGTTAGCTGAATTTACCCAACAGAGAGTGAAGTTGCATGCTAAGAAAAAGTAAGTGTAGGGACAGATTGTGCTGGAACATGTTAACTGTGCAGTCTCCTTCACTGGAGATTTCTGAGGACACGTTAGATGAATGTGTAATCAAGAGTGAGCTGGATATACTTCATCCTGTCTCGGAGGTTTCTTTCAGCCTAGCTTTGTGTGATTTCTACTTAGTAATGCAAATGTCTGACATTAGTACTTAGTTGGATTCCAGAAAATAGCTCTTAGGTGGATTCAGGAAAAAGCATCTCTGCCAACAGACTGGCAACAAAGCCTGCTGAGGAGGCCTTGAAGCTAGGGATGAGGTGGTGAGGGGAGGTGATGACCTGCAGTCCATTGAGGAAGCGGTAGGCTGCGTTGGCAAGAAAGCATGAAGGGTGTGGTAGACAAGACAGAGCTAAGAATGACAAAGCAGGGTGAAGGAGGCTGACTTCAAGCACATGCACACAAACAGGAAAGTGCCAGGAGGACAGCATCGTGTGGGGAGCCCTCATAATTTCTGAGAATTCAATAGGCTGGAGCACCTCTCTGAAATGCCTTTACACTAATGCATGCGTGTGCAATGGGACAAAACCAGGAGGAATCAAAAGCATGTTTGCAGTTGTAGGACTATGACCTTGTACAGACGTGGTGGGAAGGCTTCCACAACCAGTGTATTGCAATGGATGAAAGCATGCTCTTTAGTAAAGACAGGTGAGGAAGGTTGTGGGGACATTCAGCTTTTTGTGAGAGACTATCAGGAATTCATTGAGCCTTGCCCTAGGAGAGACGATGAACCAGTCAGTGGTTCATGGGTTAGGATTACTGGGCTGACCACGTTGAGGCAGATATCTGCTGCAGAATGGCTGATTAGGAAGAAGATGTGGCTGTCTTCAGACAAGGGGAAGAAGCCTCACATTCAAAAGCCCTGATTCTCACAGGGGACTTAATATGTGCTGGATGGCAACACAGCATTAAACAAGCAGTCCTGGGGATACATGGAAGGCACTGACAAGAACTTCCTAGCAGTGGTTGACCAGTGATTCAACAATGGCCAACACCCCATTGGACTGGATGCTTGCAAACAGGGAAGGGATGGGGATATGAAAGTTGGGGACAGTCTTGGCTGCAGTGACCATGAGGTGGTGGAGATCCCAATCCCAAGAGAATAAAAGGTGGCAAATAGGAGGAGCAAAACTCTTGATTGCAGGAAAGCAGACTCTGGCCTGTTGAAGGATGTACTTGGAAAGATGCCACAGGAGATGGTCATGGAGAGAAGAGCAGACCAGGAGACCTGGCCAATTTTCAGAGCTCACCTCCTCCAAGCATAACAGTGACCCATGCCAGTGTGGAAGAAATCAAGCCAAAGCAGCCGGAGGCCTGTATTGATGAATAAGGAGCAGCACTTAACTCAGAACTAAAACCGAATTGTACAAGAGGTGAAAGCTAGGACAGGTGAAACGAGAGGAATATAGAGATACTCTCCGAGTGTACAGGAATGGCACTAGGAAGGCTAAACCCCATCTGTAGCTAAATCTTGGGAGAGACAGAAAGGGCAACATGAAGGACTTATACAGGTCCACCAACAGTAAAAGGGAGATTGGGGAAAATGAGGGCCTGGCACAGAATGTGGCAGGGTACTTGGTGACAAAGGACGTGGAAAAGGATGAGGTATCCAATGCCTTCTTCATCTCAGTCTTTACTGACAAAATTTGCACTGAGGAACTGCAGGCCCCTAAGACCAGCAGGAAAGTCTGGAGCAATGAAGTCTTATTCTCAGTTAGGAGGACCACGTTAGGGGAAATTAAACCAAGTAGATATACACGAATCTGTGGGACCTGAAGATCGTGGTGACTGGTGGAGATCCCAGAGTACTGGAAAACTGAAGCTCACCACTACCTTCAATAAGGGCAAGCAGAAAGATCCAAGCAACCGCAGGCCAAACTCACCTTCAGCCCTGTGAAGGTGATGGAGCAAAATTCCCTCGAAGCCATTTCCAAACACATTATAGTCTTTTAGGCATTTTTCAGTCCTTTGTAGAAAAATTCAAAATATTTTTTTATTTCTAGTATAACACACAAAGGCTACATGTCCACGACACTGAGGCTCTGTTCAGCTCAGTGAACTTGCTAGTCAAATGTCACCCTTTTCTGTCTCAACAACAAGCAGACTACAACTTTTAGCGTCTCACAAATGCTGGTGAAGCTCCGCATAGTCAGACAGTATCTTCCAAACAGCACACTCCTACTTTGTAGTAGGGATCAAATTTCAAAAGAAATGCCCGCTTATTCTGCATGACCATCCTAATGCCATAGTTGGGTATGATAAAATAGAACCATCTGGGACCAGCAGATATTTCTGAGAGAGAGTGAAGATGAGATTATCTGGGTGCAGACTGATTGCAGTTGCAGAAAGAAAAAATCCATTTTGAAGGGAATATTTTTCAGGATGTTTAATTTGCAGAGTGAGAAAATTAATTGAGAGCATGAGTAGTTTTCATCTTTCCATCCAGCAAGGGGAGAAAGCTAAAGGGAAACAGTGAATATAATCAGAATGACAGGAAAAAGAAACAGTCACTCATAATAGTTCTTGGTGACAGCATAATTTTTTCAAGAATACGATCAGAGGTGTCTGAAAATTACTTTCAATAGCACTGAAAATGTGAATGATAGCCAGTCAACTATTTATTATAACCAAAACAATTACGCAAGAAGCCAGACACTTAAAGGGGAAAAATCCATACTCCCAAATTTAAATTATTTTAAAAATAAGTAATTAAGATATAGATGAGACACACACACAAACTCGGTGCCTGTGCATAACCTGTATGTTATACTCTTGATGCAAACAAAAAAAAATCACCTTTGCAATTCCAGGGGATGAATTTACAGCTTTATTAAGCAAGGCACTGCTATGGATTGCTATTGAGGCTGCAGGGAAAAGACTGTCTTGAAAAAATTAAGATATTTTAACATTTGCATTTGTTCTGAATTAGCGTAAGACTAAAATATCTAATTTTTTCATAGAACAAAATGACTTTCTGTAACAAGCTTGTTTTCACATTCATGATGATCATGGCTCAGACTGCCTGGTTCCCGATTCTGGGGATAGTTCTGAATGGGTTTGCAGAATCTAGTGTTGTTCTGAAGATTGCTAATAAGCAACTGGCCTAAAGGATTTGTTTGCTAAACTAGGCAGAGTGCAAGAAAGCTACAGCTCTTTCCAACACGTTTCCTTTACTAGGAGTGGTGGGGTACTGCTGCATTTGTGATGATAATGAACTGTCTTGTACCTAAAGAATCCCTAGCTGGCAAAATGTATTTCGTTTTTAAATCCTTGCTGCTGGTTGAATTTTGAAAAGTAAGTGAAGCGGATCTGATAATCTGGCCCACGTGACTCCTTCACAAAGTAAATATTATCAATGAACACTTGATTTCCTGTACCCTCCAGGAAAATTGCTTTGGAAGAAAAGACTGCTCATGAGTGGCTTTTGATAGCCTCTTTTCAAATGCTTATCTTCCTGGATCAGCAGGCAAGTCTTGTGTGTTAGGAAGGCTTCACTCTATCTCCTTGTTTGGGATACCAAGGGTAATTCACGCACATCTGTATCTCAGGCTTCATCATGTTTTGTTCTGCTGTAAATATCAGTTTTATTGACAGCTATCAGCCTCTCTGATATTTCTCTGTTGGCTGGAGATGTGAAACTCCCCAGCTCTATTTTTTGTAAGAGCATCTCCCAGAGATACAATGAATGGCAGCAAGGACTGGAAAAAGCACTTGATAAGTGCTTAAAATCCAGCTTTGTTCATTCTTTGTGGTAATTTGCTCTAACGATTGCTGCCTAATAGTGATTACGCTACAAAACAGTGCTTCCTGCACGATTAGCCTTTCCCACTATTAAAATATTGCATTCTTTGTGTTTGACCTGATTGGAAGAAGAACTTCCACATTAGGCTGCTGCTGGAATTGTTTTTAGATGAAAAACACTGAAACTGTGTTTCAGGCACTCCAGAGTCTCTAAAAAAATAAATGAAAATAAATAAGCTGTCACTATCAAGGACAGAAAAGTGCAGTCATGAAAAAGATGCCGTTTCTGCACATTCGAGCTATCTGTGTAATCTTTGCTGCATAGCACAATTATTCTGCAAATTGTAATGCTTTCATTGTTAAAAAAAAATTACTTTAACCATTAAAAAGAGCTATCTGTCTGAGTATAATGTTATGTGCTCCTGCCCTATAGAATTAGCCTTGCAGAAAAATACCTCAAGGCAAAAAGAGGCAATTTGACCCACATACGGAGTTTTTTATGAACACGATCCCCATGGGCTGTTGAGTTGGTAACAAATAGAATTGCAGAAAGTTTTTTCTTATTCTGTTTTTCCTCATGGCAATGCAAAGAAACAAGAAGAAGGAATGCAAAAAACTATGTTAGTACATCCATATCACAAACTTAAAAGCACTAGACAAGCAGAAAGTGAGGAAATAATATTCTGGCTTCATAAATAATACCAGGTAATATTAAAAATGTTTAGGTATGTATCTGTAAGTCCAGATGGATTTTAGTTACAGAAAGTAAGAAAGATCAGCCTACTGCCTTGCAGTTTTCATTATGTTATCACGACCTTCACGCTTTTGAGGGTTTTCTTGGCTTTCTTATCCCCTCTCCTGAAAAATTTTGCATTTATTCAAAATGGTTGCTTTGTCCTATTTATTTCACAGGAAACTTCTCATGATTAACGTGTCTGTCATGGCCACACTTCTTCGAAATTGGAGGTGAACAGATTCCTGACATTACACCGTCTGCTCTTTATTGCATATTTTCAAAAATGTGGGACTGCTATTTTATTCGTTGTCCCCTTAATTATCCTTAGGACATACGTAGCCTTCTCATATAACAAAACTGAATACATTTAAACTTTTGTTCAAGTGTCTGTGAAGCCAATACCATACTTAATTTACAAATACATAAACTGAGATTAAAGTCGGGATAAACTAGGGATAAAAATGAAGTTTTTAAGTACTGCATTTTGCTTTGGCCCTTGCACTTTAAGGCAGAACAGAGTATTGGGAGAGAATTCTTGTATTTCTTTAAAACCCTGTCAGCTGTAATCCCATAGAGTGGGCTCGGGTGTATGTGTGGAAACACACTTGGTGCTGGCAGAAAGCATCCCTGGGTCGCCCCTGCTACCACCATCTGTGACATATGCGCTATTTGGCAGAGGGATTTCTCCGAACTTCCTAGGAGGCAGGCCCCATCCATCCCTTTGCTGTTGCCATGGCCACATTCTCTCTCTTAGCATCCTTGAGTGGTGAAGAGTGCGATCATGTTGCTTCCCCAGGAGATTGCCTATGTACTTTCCACTTCCTTGTGTGCAACATCAGCGTGCCAGAATGATGATTGTTGGTGATGCACCCAGTAAAATGTAGCAAGTTAATCAGACTTCAACCACAGAAGAGGGCAAACCAGAACCCGGTCTTCAACTGCAGGCAGTTTGTGCTCCTCATTTTAGCATTGAATTTAGGAGCCTTCTTGCTTTACAAAAAAAAAACAACCAAAAGATGTATTTATAAATACATATTCTCTCTAAATACATAGTTATTATATAACACATTATATCAAGAGGATAGGTTCAGGTTTCCCTGGATATTGAAATTTGGGTTTGAATTTTGAGAAAAAAGAACAGCACCTGTGAGCTGGTTTAGGGATTATCTCCTCGCTTGCTCACCACTTTAGCTTATTTCGCAGCATTCCCGTACTAGTAAATATTCCTAGTTTTGTAAGAGTAGCTTTGGTTTCTCCGTAAAATACTTTTTTGTTAGCTTGCTTTGGTGAGAACATTTCACATTTCACATTACAAGCAGCTGCTCTGTAAAGACTGAAATCAGGACTATGTGATAACCCTGCAAAGAAGCAATGCCAGGCTGTGAAGGTGCTCTTTCTTTGTCTGGGTGCCAGCAATATGAAGAATCAATACAAAAAGAAAAATTAAGATGAGAAAGAAAACAAACATAACTGTGTCTCCACTGCTGTTGCTTTCAGACATAGCTTGTTTCTCAATGTTAAAACCTTGTTGTTAAACAGGCAAAGGGGCAAACAAGATGTAATGCCATGAGGCATGAAAAAACAAGGCGCTCGGAGTTTAGGACTGTGTCTTCCTCTAAAATGGCGAAGACGACCAAAGTCATTTCAAGTTAGTGAAACAGAAGCCATTCTGCTGTGCCCTTCAATTAAAGCAGGGTTTGGACCCACATAAAGATGATTTTTGTCTGCTGCATCCTTTTCAGACTCTAAGCCAGTGATGACATCTCAGTTTAGCGTGATGTCTTTGATGATCATTGTTATCTCAGGTGTGCAGGGGTGAGGAAGAAAATAACCTCTTATAAATGCCTGCCATCATAATAAAGTGACAACATGTTCCATGATGAAGGAATGGAAGCTTTATTTCAGAGAAATAATGGAAACAGTTTAAGTAGTCACAGGTAGAGATAGAAAAGATTTCAAGAGAAATACAAGTTTCAACCAGCAAGCAAAAACACAGTTTAAAGATCAGATTGCATGATCCTTTAATTGAGGTATTAGTGGTGCACAAGATTTTAGCTGTATTATTTTTTACAGTAGACAGGCATCCAGCAAACTCAGACATACATCCTATTTGCATATACTGCGGAAAATGGAGTTGAGTAAGCAGGGGGTTACAATCCTTCCAGATCCAGAACAGCAGTTAAAAAATAAAAGCCTTAAAATAAAGAGAAGCATTGAGTGTGAGGCTTTTGCACCGTCTCCTAGGCTGAGCATCTGTTCAGCAGCTGAGGTGGGTATTTAGATTCAAAAGCAAATCTCAGTAATTTCGGGTATGGACAAGCCCCTTTCTCTGATGGAAAGGGAGCTTTGCAATCTGCTGTGCTCCAGGGTGGAGAGCCACCTGGTGGGTTTTAGCAGCCGTGCTCTGCTGTGTTCATGCACAGAACCCAAAATACTCGGTTTGCAGTGTCCCTTTGGTTGTTATTCTTAGCATTTCTCTTTGCAAAATCTTCCTGGTCTCCTAATTTTTTATGCTGGTTTTTGCTTTGCTTGGTTTTTGTCTTCAGTTTTCTAGGCGTGCAATTGTAGTTATTCTTTGACAAACAGTGTTCACTAATGAGGCTTATTGTTATGAAAGAGCTGGACAAACTGCTGTAGTGAAAAAAGGGAATCACTTCGAAGTGCAAATTCACTTGCTCTGAAGTCTCCTACAGATCTAAACCCAGTTCACCAAATAGTTTCACGTGAAAAAAAAGCCGCTTCAGCCAGATGCACGCTTGAGTGAGAGAAGGGGAATTATTACCTCTCTGCCTGCTGGCTCAGGGATTCCAGCCCTGGCAGACTGGAAGGGACTTGATTCAGTTGTGTTAAAATTCACCCTCTGCAAGACTGAAGGATGGATGTGGGCTGAGGAGGATGTGCCAATAATCGGATTATATGACATTCTAAACCAGGGTTTTCTCACTCTTCCCCATTGAGGTTGTTTCATTATGTATT
This sequence comes from Opisthocomus hoazin, assembly GCF_030867145.1. Lineage (NCBI taxonomy): Eukaryota > Metazoa > Chordata > Aves > Opisthocomiformes > Opisthocomidae > Opisthocomus > Opisthocomus hoazin. Next base: position 71,782,456 of record NC_134416.1, on the reverse strand, counting down.
AAATACTAACATAATTACACAAAAAAATTAGAGCAGTCTGAGACTGATTCTCCATCCATGTGTCCGGGACATTTGCTGGTTAGGCAGTATATGTATCAGTGTTCACATGAGTTACTATCTATTAATACACTATCTATTAATACAGTGAAAGAACATCAACAAGTGAAATGCAAAGCATGCTGCCCACTGTAGCAACAGGGTAAGGCACTTTCTAGGGAAGTAGGAATCGGGAATTCAGATTGGATCGCCTCAAGCAAAGGAGACATCTGAGCTTGGAGCTCCTGAGCTGAAAATCCCTGAATGGTTGAATGAACAAGTCCTTTCTTCTTGCTTTGGTGAGTCCAGGCTTTCTTTAGTGTTGTTCTTTTAACAAGTTTCTGAAACAAGATTTTCCCTAAGGGCAAAAGAATTTTTTTTTTTTAACAGAAAAATACATTTTATAGGCACAGTAGGAGAAAAAGTGGGAAAAATCCATATATCCATATCAAATGTGGTTATTTGATTCAAATCTTGTTTGATTCAACTAAGTTTAAAAAAATGTCACAGCCTTAATTCCAAGTGAGATAGATTTTATTAAGTACTCATGTTCCTACTGATATTTCAAAAAGAGCATTTGGAAAGTGCTCCTCCTATATTTTGCATCAGAGTTTAAAGAGAGTATTGGAAATTCAGGCAGTGAATTTTCCAGTTTCCAAGTCTTGCAGGCAAATGGAAGCTTCCTTCAGGATTTCAAGCATGCTTTAGCCTGAGAAATGTCTGGGAAGTTTAATCTCTTTGCAGGAAACAAAGACAAGTATAGTTATTCTGTTTTCCATTGTTTTAAATTATCACCTCTATGTAATTAATTAAATAAGAAATGCAGAACTGCTATGAGAGGGTTGAGCGTGCTAGATAGTGTAGCTCTGTTCTCGGAAGAGCGGTTGGAGAACCGCTTACTTGCATCCTTCTCCAAGGCCATCCACCTTTCCTGCAGTATCCGTGAGAGCTACTTACCACACTCTCTCTCCATCTCACCTCATCCCCATCTTTACAGCACAGTTGCATTTGTCTGGGCCTGCATAACATGTCCCTGCTTTCCTGAAGCATCAGGTGGACGGTATATCCTCAGCTCAATCACATTGCACATGTCTGGCTGCTCTGACCTCGCTGCGCACTCACCACAAAGGTCTAAGGCGCGTTATCTGCCTGCAGTCCGTTTTATTTGTTGGCCTCAGGAGCACATGGGGGCAGCTGTGGGCTGAATGAGTGTGCTGGCAGGGTCCTAGCACAGGCTGAGCACCCAACTCGTAGAACAAAAGTCCGTCCAGAATTAACATCCAGCCTCTTCCAGATTTCTCTGATTTTAAAATATTGATCCTTCAACAGAATTCTTTCATATTTTTGGTCTCATTTTTAGTTTGCTTTATTTTTAAAAATGCATTCTCAATTTAGTACACATTATGTCAGAGGCATTTCTAATCTGAATGTCAGATTAGCAGTGACTGTAGTTCCTCTACTTAGCATGCAAGCTGCCCTTTTATCTAGGAGATCTTTGAACAAGACGTCTCATCATCTGGGGAAAAAAAAGTGATAGAGAATTCACCATGCCCTTTCATCACATTTCAAATTATTATATAACCTTGCTAGTTGCTGTTTTCACTGTAAACACAATGAAAGAAAAAAAAACGTTTGCTGGCATAAAATTGATAATGGACATCAACTTTTAAAATCCCTATCTCAGATAAAGTGTTGAACCATGGCAGATGCTTTGGAATAAACCTTAATTTCTTTGTTCTTTCACCTGGTTCGTTGTGTGCGGAAGCCTTTAATTACAGGTCTGTCTTACGGAATCAGCTACTCACTGTGAGCATTCAGGTAGAGTTGCTGATTTTACAAACATGCACATCCACCTGTCAAAGCCATAATGCACATTAAACTGAGATAGTAAAACTAACATTATTTTGTGAGCTAGGTCACATGTGATCTTAAGTCTGATGAAGCAAGAAACTAGGACAAGGCCAGTTTGTGTTCTGAAAATTCCTGCTGTTAATGTCTAAAATGCTTGTGATTACAATTTCAATTGGCATGCCTCCTATATCACTGGTGATTCAAAAAATTGCAGTTTTATTTGGAATAACATTTCTTTGACTTGCAGAGAACTGTACTGTTACAGGAATCGAAGCAAAGCACTACCACATTCTAAGCATCCACAAGCTTGTTACTGAAGAAAGTTCAGCAGCGGGCCACCAAGACGGTAGCAGCTGGAGCACTTGACCTGAGAGGAAAGGCTGAAGGAATGGGTCTTGTTCAGCCTCAAGAAGGGGACGGTTCAGGTTGACTCAACATCAGCCTTCCAGTACCTACAAGGAAGCTGTTGAGACAATGGGGTGAGCTTCTTCTTGGAAGTGCGTAGTGGGAGGATGAAAAACATTGGGCACAAACTGAAACGAGAGGCTTAGACTAGACACAAAAAGAACCTTTTTCATGGTGAGAACAGTCCTGTGTTAAAACAGGTTGCCCTGCATAACCTCTCTAGGTTGTATAGTCTCTGTCCATTTTAAGATCTGTCTGGATGAGAAACTGGGTCTGATGTCACAGCTGACCCTGCTTTGTGCAGTGGGTGAAACTAGAGACAGGTCCCTGAGGTCCCTTTCAACTAGAATTTTCCTGTGAACCTGTGATACATTGTTTTAAGGGAAAGCTGTCTAGCAGTATGTCAGAAACATACTTAAATCAAATATTGACACAGTAAGAGCGACATGAGAAAACCTCTAAGGTTTAGCCATCTCAAGAGACCTCCAACTATGTCATGCTAAACTGGATTTGTTCTGATAAAGGAGCTTTGCCATGATTATACCTAATGATCCCTAAAGCCGCAGGAGAATCGTTTCCTCTCCTTGTCACAAGCATGGAAACGTCTACAGCAAGGCTGACACTGGGAAGGAATAATTACAGTCATAGGAAGCTCTGACAAGAGGAACTCGTGAATTGTCTCGTCCTTGTGTAGCACTGGCTGTGCACTAGAAGGGGTTCTTCTGCTATTCTTTTGAAAAAAAAAATAGCATGAAGAAGCTCAATATTTGTAAGGGTTGTAATATGTTTTTGTAAGATTTCTGAAACTTTTTAAGGAGTTATTTGAATTTTATTTAGACGTAAGATTCATGTTAAGTGGAGTTGTTTCTGCTCAGACTGAAAGGACTCTTCAAGACAACTTGCTGTGGCTGTCATGGTTTTCTCTGCTTCCCCAGCCAGCAGGCTAAAATCCTGCATGAGATGTGTGTACAGATTTCATGTACTGTTGAGTTACATATTTAAAATACAAGTTATTTGGGGCAATTGCAGAACAAGCTCTAAATGTAACTTCTCTTTGCAGTATGCTTTAGCTACTCAGTATAGGGAAGTTAATTTCAATGAAGTGCTCCCTAAAGATTTCTACGTGTTCTTTATGTCCTTCTTGTGAATAAACAGAGACTTGCTTTAAGGTATTAAATCTGTGCTTCTGTCAGGGATTAATTTGTTCCTGGATTTATCATGTCATTAATTTAGCGCCATGAACAAATATGATTAAAATCCAAATTGAAATATTCAATGAGATATAACACTCACATGGACTCCAGCAAATTGTCAGATGATGTGTTTCTGCAAAGATGCCTGTTCTTTTCAGGCATATAAGAAATATTTAGCTGACGACCTCCGTATATGAGCCTTTTCAGGAATAATTTCTTTGAAAATGAAGAGAACAGCCATAAAGTGTGAATCACTACATCCAGTTGTGAAAAACAGAAACGAAATATATCCTACATGCTCTAATGGTCATATACAAAGAAAGTAGAAACTTTCAAACACTTTTGTAGGACAAACCTCCCACTTTCAAGTATGAAGCCTAGAAAGAAATGTAATTCTAATAAATAAAATGTGTGGATACCTTTGGAGTTTCGCTTTTCAAGTACAGCAGAAAGTGAAATGGCCTGCTTTCATACACTTTTTAAGTGTTTTGAAAGAATACGAGATTACCATTCCTTTCAGGCATCACAAAAACAGCAAAGTGTTCCTGTCCTTTATATTTTCTTTAAAGCACTTTGTGCATACATCTATTACACTGCAATATTCTCTTCTCAAGAACACCTGAGAAAAAATATGAAGAGCAGCAAAATTTGTATGTATATAGACTTGAGCAATTGCATACATTTTCAAAAGGTTTTTCTTAAGATATCTGCCTCTCTTACCACAAGACACTAAGTGGTAAGTATATCACAAGAAAAGAACTTGTATGTATCATATAAACCAGACATCCAGGCAATCATTACTCTGTTATGAAAAATGCATTCTGATATTATTACCTTATATTTTAATAATGAAAGTCGGAGGATGGTCCTTTTATTCTGCTACTTTGGTTCAAATAGCAGCTAACAGGCATGGTGGTGATGGGTTGACAGTTGGACTTACAGATCTTAGAGGTCTTTTCCAACCTTAATGATTCCATAATTCCATCATTCTAACAGTTCTGAAAAGGCTGGCTTCACACATCTATTGGTTAGAAATAAACAGAAAAATGTATGGATTTAATTTAGCAACGAAATGCCTCAAAATTGATGTGAAGATCTCAGTTACTTACAAATTTATATACAAGTTGTCATGAATATTTAGGTAACAAAATTTACAGCTGACCATGAGTTAATCAGTTAAATCTAGGAGAGTTGTGAGATAATTTAAAAGGACTGAGGAAAGGGCAGCAAAAAGAAATGTAATGTAAGAGCTTCCATTTTGAAGAACAATTTTATAGCTGCTAACAATGGTAGATGTCTGTGGCACACAGTGATGAAAGTGGAAAATGTAGGAAGGCGAGAACAGAAAGATGAAAGAGAAACTTCAAATAACAGGAAAGCAACAAAAATCACAAAAGAGTTTAGTTCAGATGCTTTCTGAAAACACAGAAAAGACATAGAAGCTAATATGACAGCAGTATATAAAATAATTAATGGTGAAAAAGGCCAAACAGTGTGAATATTTACTCTTTCTAATGTGACATAAGTAAACTGACAGCAGAAGCCTCAATTTTATCAACATATTTTTAAAAGATGAAAGGGTGTATTTTGCAGACTATGCATAATTAACCTGTTGAACTCACTTGTGTAAGAAATACAGAAGAAAATGGTGCAGTAGGAAAAAATAATAGAGTCCAACCTTTATGTAAGTAATAAACATTTTACCACTCCTTTGGGAAAAAAAAAATCCAGCAGCTTGAGGAAAGGATTTATTTTTTCCCTGGAAATATAGTTAGCTAGCAAGTTTTGTACACTTTGCAAAGCACCTCTGGAAGCAGCTAATTGGACTGTAGGTCTTATCTACAATGACAGTTCCTTTGTCTTTGCTGTGGTGCAGTACAGATATATCAATTATCCTAAAAAATGCAAAAACATTGGGAGAAATTATGTCTTTAAGTGCAGATTCACACCTATCTTTGTGAAAGATGAGCATTACTTCAAAATAGCAACAGCAATAAAGAAGACCTGACTTGTTCTGTAATGTCCTATTTAAAGTCTATTTAAATGAAATGAAATGCTCTTTACTAGCAGCAATAAATCAGTTCTTTATGTAAATGAAGCAACTCTGCTACCACAGCAGAAGTTAGTGCTGCTTATATGTTGTCATGACACTTCTGGGTAGGTCATTCTTTTACCCCTGCCTCCCAGCTCTCAGAAGCACTTTATATATCAAAGTTTAAGGTTGATGCTTCCTTTCCTGCCAGATTTTTCCTTTGTATTAATTCATTAATTGTAATTTATGCCATGAAAAAGTGTTTTGCAGCAAGGTACAGGTGGGAGCTTATGATGCTCAGTACAAAATACAATCAAAGCTATTGATAACCAGGGTAGCAGATTGACATAATGGTCTGATAAATAACTCAGGATTCCAGTTGGGTCCAAAGGAGTGTAGTTACTCCCTCTGTGACTTTGGACAATCCTTTTCATTTTTCAGTTTCACAGTTCCACACCACTAAAAAGTGACAGTCTTTCTTTTCTTCAAGATACATTGGAGGTACTCTGCTGCTGGGATTCGGAGTGTGAGAATTTTAATAAAATATTTATTTATTTGAAAAGCTGTCTATTTTAGGGTGCCATTTCTTCACTCTGTAGGGGGGTTTAAAAAGATATGATTTTTATTTGCTTTATGAGAAGATGAATGGTAAAATGTCTTTATGACAATTCTTGTCCTTCTTACAAAACTCCCATGAAAACTACATGTGTTTCCTTCTCTTTTTTGCCAGCCAACTGAATGATGACACAGGCAACTGAGCAGTTTCAAATTCTACCAAATTGCAGCTTACCTCTAATCAAGTGTTGTCCATGTATGAGAGGGATTAGAATATTAAGGACTTCAAGTCAGGCTTAGCTGCAGAAGCTGTCTTCATCCTCAGGAAACAAATTAAAGGCACTGGCTGTTGATCGAAGGAATGATCTAAAAAAGTCAGCGTAGATAGTGCATATGCATCTTCCTGTCACCATCTTTTCAAAAAGTGACTTGTATATGAATGTATGACATCATTACTCTCATTTAGAAGAAATTATTTGTCTACTGTGCACAAGCAGGCACTAGAGATAACTTTATTTTAAAAATATGAAGAGATCTGTTGATGGTAGTTCAGAGTGTTGGTGACCATGCTGCTTCTTTATTTTATTACCTTCTTGGTTATTTGAGTCATACAGTGATTTACCAAGAAACATTTAATTTACCTTGACTTCTACCACATTTTGAACTGATTTTTCTCCTTCTTGGCAGGCTTGATTTCTGTGCCACATAGTGATACGTTAGACCAAAACCAGAAGAGGACTAGAGACACTCAGTGGCCAGTGATTGCTGTATGCCAGTATACCATATCAAAATTTCTCAACCTCCTTCCTAATCTGCATATTCTGCAATTGGCTAGCTGCCTGCCTTCTTCCCATTTCCCTCACCGCTGCTCAGCCAGGTTGATTTTCAAGTACTTGCACCAGTTGTTAGAATTCCTGACCCCAAACTTGGTTTCGAAGTGCCTTATTTCTGCATCTCCTATCCTCCAGCTGACAGATGTACATCAAGGTGTAGGGTACACAAGGAGGTGGTTTGTTCTTTCGTGCTCTCCCTTCCCACTTTGGGTACGAGGCTTTAAAAACTACTGTGCTCCAGCAGGTTAGAGCACTCAAGTGGAAGATGCTGGTTCAAGTTTGATGAGGTGGAAGAGAGTCTGGAACCCATCTCTTGATAGATGAGAGTTAGGACGGGTGGAAGGAAGAGGAAAAGGATGCCTCCCCTTCCTTCCCACAAGCTGTTGTTTTACACAGGGATAGGTACTGCCTAAGCAGCTTTACCACTTCAGGCCCCACAAGTCTGCCGGCTGGGAAACATTTTGTAGTAAGGCTGATCATAAGACAAGCTACAGGTAAACAAATGTCCTGAGGTGCCATGCATGCACCTAGCTGCAGAAACAAAGGTGCCTGCCAGAAATCTTTGCAGAGGAAACTGAGGTGTCACAGGGCTCAGGTGCCTAGAAATATGGCCTGCCCCACAGGTAGCAATGACATCAACATGATGGACACGCGTCCTTGAAACCCAGCACTCCTGTCCACTTTGTAAATACAGCCTTGAGTGTCTTTGTGACAGTTCTCTCTCTGCTTTAATTGTTCTGTTTTGTTGTCTTTGGTACTGATAAGAATAGTCTCATAAAATGTCCTCCATCTAACACATTTATAGGAATTGCTTGCTATTTATTCCTGTGTGTACATGCCAGTTTGCTCTTCATGTTCTAATGGCTGTGTTTGAGATGGGTTTGAATTTTCTTGATAGATATAAATAGGATTTTCATTGTATCCTTATCTATTCTTCTCCAAACAAATTGCTTTTAATTATTATTTAAGGTTTAACTCTAGTTACCTCTAAAACTAACTGCTGCTTCTAGCTTTAGGACTGAGAACTAAGCTGCAAATAAACATGATTTGAAATAATTAAATCAATTACTACCTTTGGTTATTTTACTGTTAATCTGTGTAGCCTTTGTAGTTTCAGAATAATAATGTCTAAATTCCTTTTAGCTGAAGTAATTTTTTTGGTTCAGATACGTGCTGCTTTCTCAGTACTCAGAACTAGGTCTTGCTGGAGGCAGTCATTTAATTTCTAAAGAAATTCCTTCTCTAAATTTTGTCTCAATGTGACTTTTGACCACTTTATATGTGGATAGCTGAAATAATACATTATTAACAGTTTATTAACTTCAGTTGCCATTTTTGTCCTTTGGTATTATATGTTCGGTAGACTTTTTATGACAGGAGGCCATCATTATAATCTGCCAACTTTGTGTTTCAGATAGGCTGAATACACACATAGTTTCGAAGTTAAATGTAGTAGTTTCTGTTTGTCTTGGGGAGATCTGGATGCAACAGGCAATTATTACCAGGTTCCTGTAGTCTTACCGTTACAGCCATCTCTCAGACATCAATATCCCTTTCCCACACGCCAAAAGTAAAGACTTGCCTGTCGCTCAGCCTCCCATGGGCTGAGCTGCCCCGGACCATACAGATGATGTGGCTGCCTCCCTAGCACTTCCCAGGTTTTTTCAGCCTCGTAGCAACCTGGCTGTTTCATTCTCACCTCCACCACTAGAAAGGAAGGAAAAGCAGAAACAAAGCATGCACCACAAGTGCCAGGGATGCAAGGAATTAAATTAATTAGTTACCTGGAACGTGTTCAGAGCTAAAGAGAGGATGTCCTTTGGACAGGAGAAGGTCTACAGTGACAAGGGAAGCAGAAGAAAAGGAGCTGGTGGTAGCAGACATGTTGGTTGTGAATTGGCAGTAGTATTTGTTGCATAGTGGTTCATGGTTCATGGAAGGCCAACAACAGCCAAAGTGCTGCAGGGGGTATGTGGGAATACAGAGCCAGGACCCCAGATTAATCTAAATTCTTAATGGTCTAGATGCCTTATAGTCACTTAAGTGCAAATTAACCTTCTCACAACCTCAATAGAATAGTTGCCACGTCTCCTTGCAGGCTTCTGAAATCCTAGCTCTTAAACTTTTCAGATGCCCGAGTGCCATTAACAGGGGAGAACTGCCTAAGTGTTGTTTGCTGTTGAGCAGCTGGGCTCCTTCACCTCTGCCAGGGTTCACGGACTGAGCACTCCTTTGTCTGATCTTCTGTTTGCGTTCTTGGAGTACATCGTCTACATTAGAGGACTCAAAACAGACATCACAGCAGCTGTAGTCTCTTTGATAACCTGTGGGAATATACAAAGAACATTTATAAATTTTTCTCATGGCTTTTATCACATTTCTTAGAAAAGTACCTTGGCCTTTCTGTTTGCCTGATCAGGAGCTGAAAATATCACATCCTTTTAGCCAAGTGCTCAGTTTTCATGAAGCCCTGGCTGACATTGCTCTTCCTCATTTTTACAAAAAAAATAGACAGCAGATCTTTAGGTTGTGACATTTAGTATTTTAGGTCCTTGCTGTGAACCTCACCCATAGTCCCTCCTCCCAAGGACATTGCAGTTGACAAGAGATTGAGCATGGAAACCAGAGGAAATGGCTTTGATATTGAATCTGTTATTGAAATTTCTATCCATAAATTGAGCATTATTTCAATGCTACAGATACACACTCACTGTAGGTCCCACAACAGTCCAAATGTAATTGTGATGGTAGGCTTTTTTTTTGAAGACTTATTGTTTAATTGGAAATCAAATCCTTGCTGCCTGACTGAAAGCTGCTCTCATTTATGTAAGTGTATAGCAGCTCCACTCCAGCCACTGGAGTTGTACCAGGGCCGCTGAGAATACTGTCATCTTTAGAACAGTATAAACTTATTAGGATAACTGTTTGATCTTATAAGTGAATTCAGCAAGCTAAAATCACCGCTCATCTAAAGCAGATAATTACATTAGGGGTAAATTAATTGATTTATTTGATGGTTATGTCCTGGAGCCTGCCAGGATCCTGAGAGTACCTCTCTCTTCACTGCCTCGCTTGCTTCCTAGTATGAAAGTGATGGAACTGAAAGAAATGTGCAAGCTGCAAATGCAAATGTGCCACCACCCACTTCTCTGTTATTTATTGCTGTTTACATAGCAGCTCAGGTTTGTGTGACATATCAGGCAAGTAAAGCGTCAGGTTGCTGCCTGACAGGATAGGCAGCCTGATTGTTCACCACCTGGCTTAGGCATTATTGCTTGCACAAAATGAAGGTAGTGTGTGCGTAACCTGACGGCAAATTTAAATTCTTCATTTCCCTGCTCTCTGTCAGATTTGTGCTTTATGCTGACTGTTCATTGAAGGTATACCACCTGAAAAGGTGCGTGCTGTACCAGCCGTTCTCCTGGAACAAGAATCAGACGTGATGAAAGTTTGCTGTTGTGACAGCAAAGGGGCAGAAAGAATAGCTTGCAATTGCGGAATCGTTTTCAGAAGTGACATTTAGCAAAGTAAAATGCAGATGAGAAAGCAGTGAAAATTTGCAAGGAAGATCCTCTTTTTTTCCCACACCTCCCCTGTTTTCCTTTATTTGTATATGTGTTTCCTCTTTTACCTTTTTTATTCCAGCTTGAATCTCTGATGTTTTTAAAAGTGGTTTAAGGTCACCCATACAGAAGTATGGGTCATCAGTTCGTTACTGCTAGGTGCACCATACATAACCACAAGTACCTTTAATTTTTTTCCAGACTTCAGCATACAGACAGTCTTGTGTTTGTTTTACCTGTCTTCATGTCATTATGAATACTGGTTGAATATCAGGCTTCTGGTAACCATGTTTGTTCTTTAGACTCTCCTGTACAGTAGAGCATCTGTGTAAAAGGCACAGAGGGAGAGGGAAAGAGAGAGAAAGAGAGGAGGAGATACATCTTTGATCTGTTCCAAGAATGAAGAACGTGTGGGTTGGGACTTGGACCTTTTTGAACCCCTGCATCTATCAATCAAAAACACTAATTCTGAGCAATCAGACTTTATTAGTTCCATCTGCTGAAGAACTACTAATTTCAACACAGAGTGAGATGGAAGAAGTCATAAAAGTCAATCTGTTTGTTAAAGCTCTTACTTCTGGTAGATGATATGGTAATTTATGTCGGAAATTGAATTGTAGAAAGTTATATGAATGTGGCTAAACACAAGCTGGGAAATTGTTCTGAGAAGAATATATTCTGTATTTCGAGAGAAAAGGAAAACATCCTAAAATCTAGCCGTTGCTATGGAAATGCTTAAAGTGAATGTAAAGCATGCATAATTTTTCAATATGCCAAGCACTTTGGGAATTGGGGACATATGTGAGGGGAAAAGCCGTATACATGGACACTAAGCTGAAGATAAGAGATGGGATTTTTTTCTGTGGATCTGTGTATGGAATATTCCACTGGCATATCTGTCCTTCATTTTGAGTGCAGACCAAAGCCCACACTTGAAGACCAAAGTATTTCTATGCAAATTTCAGGACAAGCCAGAAGCTTGAGCCTGAGCTAATCGGGCCACCAACTATCCTACCTTCGCTTGCAACACTACAGCTTGGCTAGCTTTGGGCAAGCAAGCTGAGAACGGAATCATTTCTCGAAAGGGCCTGCATACCACCACAGAAGATCATGATATGTGATTGACCCTATCTGACCCTGCATGGAGCAGAGGGGACAAGATGAATTCCAGAGGTGCCTTCTGATCTCAGCTGTTCTATGGTTCCCTGAAGCTGGAATATGTGAACAGTCTGATATTGTGTTGCCCTTCCAACAGTCAGTCTACTGAGCTACTGAAGTTCTTCAGAAGATGTAGATATAAAGTGAAAAAGACAGGAAAACACACTGGGCTAAATTTCACTCTTTTACACTCATTCTCTGTGCACTGTGAATTTGACATAGACTGAGGATTTGAAAGTATGCAGTTTGCATGATACTCCAAAAATTGCCAGTTCCCTCACAAGACACTTTTAACCGTAAGAAGGAATCCTTGGGGGCCATGCTTATTACTAGGTGCTTAAACTGTTGACAGTGCAAGCTAAGGAGAAGATAGTACACTGTGGCTTCTCTCCTGATCATCTTCAGTAAGTCCCAGTCTTGTTGCACATGCATACCTGTACATCCTACAGTATCACAGGTGACTGGCTAGATGCAACACCTCTAAGGAACTACCAGGAAAGACTAGTGTTTTGTATTATGGTACACAGGAGCTACCCTCACAAATCAGGCTTACCATATGAGATACTATGCTATCACTATTTGATGTAAGTTAAAAAACACAGCTCTAGAGTGAGGGTATAGCTAAAAAAAAAACCCTCCAGGTTTCTGTCTGAGGTGATGCTGTCTTGGCAAATGTCTAATCAGCTTGAAGACTGCAATTTACAGAAACATTCTGAATCTCTACATGCTTGAAAGACAGCTTTTGTAAGGTGGTTTTGTTTTCTGTTTTGATCTTCTTGTTAAATTACAGTTCAGCATTCTAATGCAAATTAAAAGAGAAACTCTGAATCTTCAACTTGCAGCTTCTTAAATGTAAATTTCCTCTTAAAAAAACCCTGTATCTGGGAAATATCATATGAAACTGTAGACACACATACACACATGTACATTTGATGATGCAAGTTATTCAGTTTAATCTAAGTCCTGACTTATGATATGAAGTGACTTTCCTCCCCAAGGAATTTTGTGTCTGTCTGCCTCAGGGTTTTAATTTGGGAATGCACTTCTAGAATGGTTCTCAGAGATGAAGACAAGACCTGGTGTCCTTTGCAGTGAGACTAATTCAGAAGGTGTGCTCCAAAAGTGTGCCTGACATGCTGCGTCCACTGATGAGTATTCAGACCACAGGACTTTGTCTGAATAGGTATGCCTGGCCCAGGATGTGATACAGACGGTGATTCAAAGTAGCTGCACTTGTAGAAACTCCGTCAAGCTTCAAAAACACAGAAGATCACAGGCATAACCCTGACTACACTAAAGTGAAAAATAAGATTCCCATTCATTTGGGGGAAGGCATATTATACCTACAGTAGGCACTCTCCCCACCCTGGAAGCTGGGTAACAAGAATGAACAAACACAGCAATCGATTTTTAGATATGGCTACTGGATCCAAAGTCATCATATACTCTGAATTGTACTTCTCTGCAGAACTAGAAAAATACACCCCTTTGCACCCTTTAGTAAAGACGCATTAACCTTGCTGGACAGTCATGTTAATGGATAGCGTTAATATCATAGCTTGGTTTTTTGCCACTGTCCATACGCACAAAACACATTCCTCTGTTAACACAGCCTGCACCTGCCTGTTTTTTACAGCCATTTTAAACACTATTTTGTACAGCTGTGAGTGTTCACAGTTTGTTAATAAGTGGCATGATGATGGGGAAAAAAGTGTATTCAGTCTTGTCCTTGATCGGTATATTTATTGCTTCTATTTTTATTGTTTCGTTTAGACAATGCTGGAATGCTAAGGGTTGAAGATAGCCATTCACATGTGCAAATAACCCCGTGTCCTGTTCCGGGAAATGCCAGTAAAGATACTATTATGTCCATACAGGCAGGTGTTTGATCAAGGAGTTTCGGGTATATATTTATATTAATTCTCCATCAAGTAAAATATTCTGGCAAAACAATCCAGAAATGACAAATGGTGCCTAGCAGATTTGATTTCAGCCTGTAAGATACACGCTGTTTCTTTGTAACCAATGGCATTGGCAAATTATTTTTACCATAGAGTTAAATGTTACTGGATTCTTTTGAGATTATTTTGGTAAACATAAAGCCTATTAAAGAGAGAATCAGGAGTCACATTTCTGAAAGTATGTTGGGAATAGAAATTAAACTATAACATCTACATTATGAGAATAAAGATCAAATTTACACAGTTAATATAGATCAAAGAGTACTGGAGGAAGCTGTTATTGCTTGTCACAAGATACAGTGGTCCTCAGGTTTGATTTGATTCACATGTGAACAATACGTGTCTCAATGTTTAGATTCGTGATTGCTTGATTTAATCCAAATTGCATATTGTGAATATTGGTTTTGGTACAATACTTGAAAGTCGTGTATTTAAATATACTACATTGTAAATTAAAACCTTTTATTTAGTGATAATTAGCAGATATAGTAATAGATACCACAGACTTTATTTCTTTGGGGAAAAAAGAATATTTAAAGAATAATAAGTTAATATGCCTCCATAAAAAATTAAATGCATAGGGCCAGATTGTGACAATTTGCTCATACAGCACTAAGGTACCATTTAACATGCAAATTAGGTAATGTGGACTATCTGCTTTTGAAGTGCTAGATTCAAATACCCTTATTAATTGTTGGTTATACTGAATTCCACGTGTTGCCCTAATTACAACAGTGAGAATTATTTGTTGAATATATTACTACTTCATTGAAGAAGACTGTCTATAAGGAATGGGTTCATGTATCTTTTAAATCTGATTAGTGTCCAGGTTTACCTTACAAAGTTTACCTGTTATAAGTCCAGGTAAAAGCATGAAAGCTCTATTATTCTGAAATTTAAGGTAAGAATTTGGGTTTTTTTCTTGGAAATAATAGTACGAGTACTTTGAACCAACTTTACTTTGGTAGCAGTGTTAAAATTCTTCATGAACAATAGATGTTCTAATTCCTAAATTGTATGCAAACAAACCACGTCACTTATTCGCTCTATGTAACACGTAATTCTTGGACGCTTAACAGGTTAGCTAAATCATGATCTACTCAAATTTTTATGTTTGTCCATCCCATTGATATCCTAGCACTGCTCAGTGGAAGAGAAGCAGCTGTGTGAATAACTGTCATATGTGATTTTCCCTGTCCATTCTTCCCTGGATTCAAAGACTGGATGGATTTATTTTTAAGCTGATACACACTGTTTTTGCTAGTTCAAGATCAAGGGCATCAAAATGCACTTCTATTTTGCCTGGGTAGGAGTTCTTGTTCCTAAAATAATAATGTAGTTTTTGATTCCTGTAGAGGTGAATTTAGTAGCCTTCAACCACCTTCTAAGAAAGTGGCGCTTGCATTTACAAGAAATAATTGTTATTGTTTAATATATTGTATTTAATGCCCAATGTATTCATAAAGTAATATCAAGATGATTGTGGGAACCTTGGACCTTGTTGCCATGGAATTACACATTTGCTTACACAAACACATTTCAAAAAGAAAAATCACTTTTATAGAAGTTCATCAAAAGATAAAATTAATTCGTTAATACGGTTAAAATAAAACCCTGCCTTTTACACAGAAAAATATTGATCTGGTTACAGAAATAATTATTTTCTAGTCTTTGTTTGTATATGTTAATTAGGGGACTGTGTATGGGACTGATGCGGAGTCAGTTCATGTCCCATTAGCTGCCACAGACAGTGGCAGAAGGAGATGCTATTTAGGAGAAGCGTGTGAACCTAGCCACTTTCTGCTTTAGCCTCCTCCTCCACTTCTGCTTAATTTGGCAGGCAAAAGGGAATATATTCACCAGCATTTCACAGCTTCCCCATAGTCATCTTGAACCAAAATGATCTGATGTTTCAGTCTTCATAAGGCTTCAATATTTCCCCGTTCTATCAGATCTCAGCATTTCTCCCAAAATTTATTTCTATCCTTGATGTATTTGTGAAGCTCTTTTACTTCATCTACCGATCAATTTACCAGATGTCTGCTCTACTGTATAGAGAATCAAGTGATCAAGAGTTGTCACCACTGACATTTTGCCAAGCCACAGATGAGTTGTGAACACAAGCTCCAACTTCAGTTTCTCATTGGTAAGGAAAGCTTCTTCCAGCAGAGGAGTTAAGGTGCCTAACCTTGCCAAGCTGGATCATTTGGCTCTTACCATAGCTGCTCCAGAGATGCTTGGTATAGGTTTACTTTGGGGAAGATCAGCTAAGAGCTCTGTAGAAGAATATTCTGTATTTTCCTTAGCTTCTCAAAACACATCAGCAAAATTGAGATTCCCTAGGGCCATATCGCTGCTGCTTAATCTTACCTGGCTGTGTAGGCTGGTCCTGCTCCAAGGAAGTCCTCTAGCACTACAGCACGCCGTCCAGTGAAAAGTGCCGGAAGGTCACAACTCCTGCCTCTCCTGAAGTCTTGTCACACTGCTGCCTCAAAGGGGATATGATGACAGAGTAATAATTGCTCAGGTAGCTCAAACAGAAGAGGCAAACCTCTTGTCCTGAAATGTGTGACAGGCAAGGGACTGTAGGTGGGTATTGCAAAGAAAGTGAATGCCAAGTCAGACAAACCTCACTGACAACAGCCATCACTGTTCAGAAGGATGCTGCTTCGCCTGCCCTCCTGCTGATATTCCCTGTCTGCCTGTGCTTATCTCTTCCTCTGCCTGTCTTTCAGGGAGCAGCAAAAAATGGTATGGAAGAACAAAGGCACCAATCCACTTCCTGTTTCTTTTCAGTGCCTTGATCTCAGGAATGAAAACTTGGGTGTAAATGTAAGCTGTCGGGGGCTGTGCTGAGAGTTTTTGAGGGCTTTCTTGTCAGCTCTGGAAGTGCACATACTCACCTGCTAAAAAAAAGTTATGTAATAGACGCTCCTAAAAAAGTACCAGAAGGAATGATAAAATCCCTAAATACACTCTATTAAAAAAAAGGATGAGTAGATTCAAAGGATGATGGAAGTACTTCACCTCAGAAATAGCCACTTCAATGAATTCTTCAAGGCCAGTAAACATTACAAGCTTTGCTGTCAATACTGGATTCTGAAACAATCCTTTTATACTCCAATGACATATCTGTACTGGGAAGATGCTTGTAAGCAAGATCATCTGTGTCTACCAAGACAACTTAAATTTCTCATTATGAGAAAAAATGTACAGTTATACATATGCACTGTATATTTAGTTACAGAAAAA
Source organism: Opisthocomus hoazin (assembly GCF_030867145.1). Taxonomy (NCBI): domain Eukaryota; kingdom Metazoa; phylum Chordata; class Aves; order Opisthocomiformes; family Opisthocomidae; genus Opisthocomus; species Opisthocomus hoazin. Next base: position 71,765,617 of record NC_134416.1, on the reverse strand, counting down.
CATATGAAAATACATCAGAGAACGGTTACAGATCAATGCTTCCCATTATAGAATCATAGAATCATAGGTTGGAAAAGACCTCTAAGATCATCACGTCCAACCATCAACCCAACACCACCATGCCTGTAGTTCTTTAGGTTGAAAATAAGCACTTTGTCTCATCTAGATCTTTTAGTACAATAATTCACTGAAACATACATAATTTTATAGATAAGCAAATGTACTACTTTTGTCAAGAAGATGTAGGAATTTAAAGGCAGAGTAAGCTCAGAGCTGTCTGTTTGTCCTACATGTATATAAAACATATGCTTCAAAAGCAAGAAACTATATGATATGGAGCTTAACAATGTAAAAAACAGTTCTATGAAATATGAAATAGATTTTATGGTTGCTAGGTTTTGTTTCACATTGGCTTGCTTTCTTATCAACTGAAAATTCTTCTGTTGTATACCAGAGCAAAGGAACCTGCAACATTTAAAGTGTGTCTTTGACTCGTGTTAAATGAAATCTGGTCTGACAGATGCTGAAAGAAGATAAATTATTTAAGAAAAATGTTGCATAAAAGTTTTACTGAACTGAGAGAAAGAAAAAATTCCCATGACTACCTGCTTTGCTCTGAATAACGTCAATAGAAGTGGCAACACTGAAATAGCTACTTGTAGAAGAAAGACGTAATGGAAAAATCAAAAATCTCCATAACTTTATTCTTTTTGAGTTTTGGGAGAATGTAACTTTCAAGGCAGCTTAGTGCAACTGTTGTTGGTTCTTACATCAACTATTCCTATGAAATCAGGAGAAATACTTGGTGGAAAGGGTTTCAAGACTATCTGTGTGCTTTTCTATAGATTTTAAACTATTTTAGCATTTCTCTATTCATTTAAAATAGAGAAAAGAGAAATTGAGAGATTTGTGGTTTCATATATACACTTTGATCTCACTTGAGCTGGGGTGTTATGGTGGTATTAATCCTGGATATGGCTTAAGGGCAACTGTGACCAGCCTAGTGTGCTCCGTTCCACTCTTCAGAATTCAGGAAACATGCTGGTCAAATGGTCAAATAAAGAGCAACAAAACTTGTTGAAGAAGGATAAATATGTCCACTGTGAAAAACACTAGGACCTCAATATTTAGCTTACCAAGGATTATATTAAGAGTTTACTGGGCCAAAATCTGTAAATACCGACATATGAACAAAATTTTCTGAAATAGACTTTCAATGAATTAGACAAAACCTAGTAAGAACTAAGAGAAACCGACACTACATTCATTTTAGAAATGAGGAGCAAAATGAAGGTCAGATTTTTGCAGTCAACAGAATTGACTCAGCAAGAGTTATATAGGTTCATTGCCACTGAATATTTTTTCTAAAAGAGATGTTTTACTTCAAACTGGAGTTAATGTAAGGGAAATCTATATCTGGTATTTTGCTGAAGGTGAGACAATTATTAAACTGATCTCATTTAACTGTAATGCCAGTGTAACTATGGAATCCTAGGCCTTATTTCACATTCCTCCTTTAAGGCAGGAAAGGTGTTGATTTAAGATTCCAAGAGTAAATTTAGTTTGCTGAGGGCTGCATCTTTCACAGCTGAAGCAGGACTCTACCAAAGAGAAAGGCATACTTTGTGTACCTTTAGTCACCTGTACCGAGCTTGTCTGTAGGCTTTGCTGCTGGCATAATTATGCCAGTAAAAGTTGTAAAGGAGTGTGGTTCTTTCATTGGTGTCACTCTGCTCTAATATAGGATCAGTTATACTATCAAGTGTGAATCTTCAGAAAAAATCTGTCAAGACCATGGATTTACAATCTTCTTGCTGATTATATCCCTTAATTGATGTATTGAGATATTCTTCTCAGAAAACATTGAGTAGTCATGACATTTATACACATGTAAGAAAAAGGCAGTCTCCGTCAATTTCCCCATGCAGAATTATGTTGGTAGAAAAGTGCTCAGACGTTCTTGTTGACCTTTATCAAATGAAGAAAATCTCTTCAATTCAAAATGACCTTTGTTTTCAAAATGGAGTTAGGTTATGTAAAATAAGGTCAACAGTTTTAAAAGGTCAAAATCAAATTAAATATTTTGAAGTAATCAAAATATTTCTGCTGATCTAACCTTTATTTATTTGTTCATCCATTCAGTTTTGGGATGGTGGTATGTAAAAATTTTTATATCTGAGACATTACTAGTGTTGCAAGATGGGAGAAAAAAATGGAAATCTTCAAAATTCTAATGAGAGACGAATGTTTTCATGTACTTCCATATATTAAGATGCACCTTACAGTTGACTGTCAACAAGAAATTAGGAGTTGGTTTTAGATAGAGCAACTTTTGTGACAGGAAAGTTGAGTCACCTAGTTCTAGACAGACTTTGGAGGAGGTGTAGGTGTTTCTGTTACAACTATTTTGAGGTAATTATGAGAATATACTTATTAATCTAGTCTTAGCATTTACGAATTAAAGATTTGCTCAAAAAATTGAAAACAAAGGAAAGACCTCCACCTAATATAACAGTTTCTGATTTATGTCTTAGAGCAGTCATAAAAGTAGCAGCAAAATCCTGATGTAGTGGGTTGATGGACCATCATCTAACCATTTTGGAGAGTATAAAAAATAGGTGAGGAAATTAAAATTTCCTTAATGTTGAGAAGTAATCCTTTTTATTTGCCACAACACAGAAACTAATCGTCAGTGCCTGCACAGGGGGGCTGTGGTCTCCACTGATATTTGCCTCTGAAAAAGTCATACAACCCTACTTTATGCTTCTTTCTTCTTCCATACCTCATATGTATGGTTTTAAATCCTCTCAAGGAACAGATTTTTCACTTTCTGCATGAAGACAGTGTTCATTTGTAGTTGTTATTGTCACTGCAATGCAAATAGGCATAGTAATAAATATTGTCAGAATCCATAAATCAAAGGAATTACAGCACTAAATAGAAAATAAAAGATATATAGAGAGGTGAGATTGTTGGCCTCTTTGGCCCAAATACCTGGGCACAATTGAGGACCTGAGAGTTCTTCTTGCTGGAAGGAGCAAGAGATGATTGATTCTGCTAGCTGTTGGGTGCAGATCTGGCTTATTTACAGAAAAAGTGCTAAATCCTGTTTCTCGAAGTGCCACAGAAAGAATAATAAGTCATATCCTTGCTTACAACTCCAAGCCTACCCACTGGCAAATTACCTGCAAAAAGAGCCTTGACCTTGGCTCCTGTCGGGACCACCCTAACAGTTTCTCTATGGCTGCCCTCTGCATTTTTGTTCTGCTGTTCCCCTTTATGCGTTTGCCATACTTCCACACTAACGCTGTCTGCTCCCACTACTGTAAGCAAGGAGATACTGAATTGCTCCATCCACCAAGAAGAGGGGCTGGTGTGACCTCCAGCATAGAGGAAATCTAGTTCGAAAAAGAAAAGAAAAGAAAAGAATCTGCAAGTCCGGCTTGTCAGCCATGATTCTGAGCAGCTTCAAAGGAAAGGAGGGGAAAATATTCTTCCTCAGTTTGTGAAGCCGATACCAACAAGTGCACATTTCTGGAAGAATCTGTGCGGCACAGGAGGGTCTGGGTAGTAACAAAGGTCTACATTCCGGTCTACATTCCTCTAACCAGCTTTTGTTACGTATCTTGGCCTTTTGCCCTCCCTTCTACGAAAAACACATGTTCTACTGCTGGGAATGCTTTGTTAAGTCTTTGTAACACTTGTCCCACTACCTCCATACACATACACAGAAACATTTCATTATCCAGTCCCTATATATAATTGGGGCAACACTCTCGGAGGAAATACTATGATGTAAAATTTCTGCTGAAGAGATTGCTGAGTGCAGAGTGGGAAGACTTAGTCACAGTTGTTTGAAACACTCCATAATACAAGAGAATTTTGCCTTTTCCCTTTCTTTGTTAGTCTGCATTTGTTTGCAGGGATCATAGCGGTTTCTTTACTCAGTCTAATCTATTATTTTGTATTTTACATTAATGCAAATAAATGAAACTGCTTGGATTACAGTATGATAGGAACCTTTTGGGTCTCAAAAGACAGTTTTATTTAAATAAAAATGAAGCACGAGAACAGCAAAACAGAAATTGTTAGGTAAAGTGATGTTATAAATAATATTGCTGAGAGATTTTCTTTACAAGTAAATGTATGGACACATTCACAGTACAAAAGCTTCTAAATAGCTTTTCTGGCATTTTATCATCTTTTAATCACACTAACTTACAGTATGTAAGCTTACTGCTTTATGGAATTACTCGTACAAGAGACAGATGGGGAGCTAGAAAGTAGGTTTGTTTTAAAGATATTACAGTGTGACTATCGCTGTGACTGTATTACCAGATCTTCTTGTTTTGGGGTAGTAGGAATTACAGTGGTTATCTCTAACATGTTTTCTTTTTTTTTTCTGTCTGTCTTTCTTCACTCCATTCACCTGTAAAGTTAGAGCTGGATTCTGTATTTGTAGCAAGTTGAATTGCGTAAAATATCTACATTAATATCCTTGAAGCTCCAAAATGTGTTAGTATTTTTTCCTTGCCTTATATGGTACATCTTTTTTATGTTTTAGAAAACCAAAAAAAAAAAAACCTGACCAGATAAAATATAGGGTTATACATGTTAGTATTCGTTCTGTGATGATTTCTAGCTAGCCAACCATTACAGAATTACTGTCCCATGTGTATGCTATGCTGCAATGCCACTTGGAATGACGATTTTTTAGACATTACAATGGAAACTAGATTTCTTCAGAACAGTTAGAAAACCTTAATTTTTGGAGGTTTTGTGAAGCCGGATAATGCTTAAGTCCAGTTCATTGACTGAGGTGAGGAGCTGAATTCCTGTATACCACTAAAATGAACGAAGCAGAAAATACCCTGTAATCACCCTGGATAACGTAAAGATAGCCTTTACTTCGCGTCACAGGGGCAGAGGGTGTGTATTCAGATGTACGTCAGAAACCTTGCATCCTGAAACACTTCATACCGCAGCTCCCTGCAAATCCTCCTCCGGAGGACTCCACCAAGCCGCTCCTGCTAAGGGTTTGGGAAGCAGGGGCATACTGAGCCCAAGGCTGAATTCTGTCCCACACAGTTCCCACCTGAGCATAAGCAGTGAGGTTATAGTTTAAAATAATACTGCTGTACTGGATTACTGCAGTACTCATCATCACTGTGGAACCACTGGAAACTTCAAGAGCAGTCCTTAGCCTCATTCACTGATGTATTTGAAGCAGCTGGAGTCTTCTCTGTTACAAACTAAGATAAACTTAAAGTTTCTAAAACTTTCACAAAACACAGAGCCAATTTTTTGGTTTTTTTTGCATCAATTTGAAATACCAATAATTTATTTTTAATTGGTATAATTAATGTAAATAAATACCATTTTAAAAGATAGTCACAATCTAAAAACCACACATTTTCATTTAGGTAACTTTGCAGGGATTCATCATAAAGAATTGCAAAAATGATTTTAAATGTAATTTCAAGTCAGTAAATTTATTGAAATATTGATCCTTTTCCAAGCAAAAAAGATGCAAATAGAGAAAGTTTTCATCAACACTTTTTCCAGTAGATTTCTAATTAAAATTTATAATTAGAATTAGAATTTTAGAAATTCCTAACTCTAATTAGAAATTTACTGTAGAAAACTGCTTCTGTCTCTGGAACAATATAGACTGGAGTGAGAATTTTTGTATTGGTCATAGTTATCAGAAAGAAAGATGTTTTTTCTAACTCGAAGAAGTAAGGCACAACAGTCTGAATTCCTCTTAGATTTCCCAGGCAATTTGCTTAACCTTTATGTGAGTCCTCCTCCTCCTCTACAGAAATGAGGTAACACCTCCCTTTCTGATAGTGCCATGAGAATTAATCCGTTGTTCCAGTACAAAGTAAGCAAATCCACAGATTAGAGGCTGAAGTAGTTGTGACTATTTCATGAAATAACGATTTGTCTTCCACCTCAAGTTATGGAAAAAAGGTTTAAACAGTAACATTCCTAAACTTTTGATCCTTACAAGAAATTTTTCTTTTCCGTTGGGAACTGATATAGCATGCTATCCTGCTGCAGTTATGTGTCCATGGTCATCAACTGTAAATGTTTTTACAAATATAAATAACATTATTTAAACAATTTGAAAAAATCAAGTCTAAATTCAAGTCAAAAATAGTTTTATTCTTGGGGTCTGCATGAGAGAGCATCAAGTATGCACACTGAATGCAAAAGACTGTGGTTTCTCAGAAACTTGTCATTATCTTCTCCTGAGGTCAGAAGCTTTACGTTTCTCATTTCTCTTGCAGAGACTTGTAAGGATAGTTATTGAGTTGAAAGCCTGCTTTTATTAACAGAATCCTGCATTCCTATACCGGAAAACAGCCCTGACTATATGAAGTAGTACTGGGCTCATCTATTAAAAGTTGACTTTCTGTTCCATGATCAAATTGTCCCATGACTCTGAATCAAAGAAAAATACGTGAAGAAAAAGTCTTTAAACAAATTAGTGTCCTGGATCATAAGACTTTTACAGAAATGACCAAACTTCTCAAATGAAGAGAATTGAAACTGGTCACTGGGCTACAAGAATCCAGTAACAGTTTTGTACTCAGCTGAGCTGCTATACAATGTGATTCGTATTGTATCTGAACCCAAGCTCAGGTATGAACAATGACAAACAAGCTTTTATTCTAGGTTGCCTACCAAAATTTTAGTTGGAAGACATTCCAAGTGAGCCACCCTGGCTTAGTATTGCATTTGCTGTTTTGCATTCACGGAAGGTATGACTACACAAAGTAAAAAATACATGAAACAAAAGGAATCCATTTCCTGGAAAATCTCTTTTTCATATCCCAGTTGATTTTCTCTAAAAATACACTCAAATTCTTAAGTAGTTGAAAACTAGACAGCCTCTGATCCTTCTCTTCTCTTTTCATCAGTAATTGAGAGCCTGGTTACAATACACTGCGTGGGAAAACTGTTTAAATCCTTTTGTGGAACAGCTTTCCATACAGATATGCAGGTTAGCACAGTGGATAGCATGTTACAACATGCAAGTAAATTTAATTTCTTACAGAATTTATTGTATAAACTAACTATAATTATCCAAGGGGGGTGGTGGGGGGGGTGATTTTAAAAAGAAGAATAATCTTCTGATTTAGCAAAGTCTGGATTTTCAGCTAAGGAATCACATTTGAGCTCCATATGACTGTTAAATGTGCCAAATTAAAATGCCAGAGATGTCTAATGGATGCTGTAGACTAGTGATAGTATACAGTCATTATGCCAGTTAGATGGAAGCCATTTAAAGGGAAGATAAAACAGAGAGTGGGATGGTATGTGAAGACCATTTTAACAGTGTGACAGAAGAGTATGGTCCTGTATTTTCCTATACTATGGGAACCGCACAGTTTATTTTAAAATTAGTGAACAGAAGCTGCAACTATTTACCTTATGCTTCGTATCCATCTTTGGAAAAGACTGAGGCCTAACATTCTGATTTTCACACAGTTGAAACTTCAGCTGCAGAAATGGCAAAATGTCGCACTGAAAATCTGCTGCAAAGTTTCTTAGAAAGCTTGCAGAGATTGTCCACCCGTGAGCTGTGTTACACGGCAGCACCACTACTCTGTAAACAAGTGTCATCGGCTGTACCGGCAATGGGACCTGAAAAGGTCACCATGTAGAAGGAGTACCCTAGGAAGGTTAAAGACTTTTGGACACTGTGCGGTGGCCCAGTTTGTTCTTCACAGACATTCCCTGGATGAAATGTCTCATGGAACATAGACCCTTCCTCCTTTTAAGACCTATGTGGAGCTATACAGAAGGAATGACAACCAAGACACAAAATAAGCCAATGATGCATTTATTGTCATACAAATATCTTCCCACTGTGCGGGATCTTTTCTAAAAAGACTGGCTAGTATAAGAGCCACTAAGAAATACAGATGAAAAAAAAGGAGACGAACTGTCTGTATATGGATCATATAACAACATGCCCAGATGGCACAGGTGCCTCAGAGTGATTTGCCCTATCTTCCCACTCCTCAGCCTGAGAGAAGGAAAGCTGTCCATTACTTTGTATATACTTGTTTACTCAAGCAGAGCCAGCTTCTTAAAGGAATTGGAGATAATTGTTCAACAAAAACTGTGCTTGTACTTGAAGCACTGCCTTTCTGCTTCCCTAGCACGGGCCATTCTGGGAAGCAGCTTAAGGGCCTGTGGTTTTCTATTGCAGTCCATAGAGACATGAAGGAAACAAGAGTCTCGCTGCTGCTCAGTTCTTGCGAGGAGGTGTAGGCAGGCAGGAGGCACTCAGCAGCCTCTGTCATTGCTCCTGCCCTGGTCTCTCCTGAAAATTTCCCTGCTGGTTCCAGGTGGTTTAAAGCTTCGCCCCTCCCCCTGGCAGTACCCTCCTAAGCTGTGGCTCATCTGTCAGATGGGCATCTGCCAGCCCACCAGCAGACTGAAGAGCAAAGAAAATCAGAAGGCAACAAAACTGCAGCAGTGACTAGTAATAATATGAACGTGCACAGAGAGGGGATATAAACATTCTATACGTTTACTGGTTTGGGCTTGTCTCTAGACCTAGCAGATCTCGTGTAAAACAAGCATTCTACTGGTGATGATACACAACTCTTGTACGAAGTGAACAGATTAAACTGGTTATGTTCAACTGCTGAAAACACCCCAGAAATTGATGTCTATCTCAATGTCAGAAACCTTATTACGTTTCAGAAGAGGTAGGAAACTTCAGCCTAACCGCAAGATAGGAGGTCTTCAGGCTTTTGAGAATGATATCTGAAGGGCATTTAGATTGCTTTCTATAAAAGGAAAGGGCAAATTTCCAGTATATATATAATCGTAGCATTTATGTTGTCATCCTCTCTAAAGCAGTAACAAAGTGCACAAATGCTGGATGATTAGAGAGGTCAGTGAAGTGCTCCATTCAGCTGCAATTGTAGAGTTTTTAAAAATTCTTTTGACACCAGAAAATATCATGTTTTTTTAACCCAGCTTTTCGCTATGATTAGTTAATTCATGTAAAATCAGTGAGGAAACAGAATGGCAAATTAAAAGCAGTGAAACAGGAATGTCATTTTGCAGTAGCGATAAGTAATCAGAAAAATCAGTTCACTGTAAAATTACTGCTACCTGCCTGTGCTTAACTCCACATGCACAAGTATTCAGCAAAATTTTGTTGAAAATACTACCAGCTTGCAAATCTGGAAAGTGCTTTGAAAGAAGTGCTGCCCCATGCACACTTTTGCTGATGCTGCAATCGGTATTCTCTCTTTCCCTGCTCCCCCTAGAGCACTACACAAGAATTTCTTACCTTACATAGAAAATTGAAATACACTGTTTTATTTAATTTACATATTTTTTAAATGATCATTGCCTTATGAAATCTGGCAGTCTTCCTACTAAGGAAATGATAAGCCTTCTTTCTGTCTAATAAGATTTGAAAACAAGTTATCTTTTCCACTTCATTGTTTTTCTGCCCAGGTCACTCAGTGTTGAGTAATGAATGGACATATGCTTTCCCATCTTGAAGCCAATTTGCATCAGAGAATAACAACATAGTGAAAATAAAAATACAAAATCCACCGCTGAGTTTGCATTTCAGTAATATTCTTTGAAATAAGGGCTAATTCCATTGCTCCTAGTTTGTTAAAAGTGATAGAATGCTTCAGTCTAAGTGTGAGTGCAGGTTTCAACCCAGGGATAAGAGAAATAAACCACATGCCTTCTTCATTTTTACTTTATTTTATTTTAGGACACCTTTTTTCAAAAAATTTTGTTCTCCTGTTCAGGGTTTCTACAGAAGTCCAGGATAAGAGAAAGTTTTACGTGTTAATGTCTTGCCTAGTGCAGGATTGGCGAAGAAAGTTGCGCATCCTTTGACTGTGTAGTGCAATGCATAGCACAAGGTTCTTTGGGGTTTCTTTGTTCCCCCGTGTCTACCTTCTTGTTTTTTACATTATCTTTTTAGAGTGTATGAGGTCAGCGCAGCAATACAAAAAGACCGATGGAAGAAACTGAGCTGCGAATTAATGCTGTGACTACTGAAATCCATAGCAAAAGTCATATCTGCATCAGAGGCAGCAAGAATAAGCTTTAGCAAATTTTTCAGATCTCTCTGAAGTCCTTCTGCATACAATTCTACATTTCAGTTCGTGAAAATGTGATTTTTCCTTATTTCATGTAATAACCATTATACTTCTTCAAGAGACATTTTACATATGTTATTCATCAAAAAGGGAATTTGCCAATCCGACTGAGACAACCAGGTACAGAAAGTTATGCCTGGGTTGATCTTAGTTTAGCTGAAGTTCAGATCCAGTGTTTCAAAGTAGAAAGGAAAAAAGAAGCTTTCAGCATTACGGTGTATTCCGTAAAGCAAAACAGACGGTAGGTGCACAGAGCTCACAACAGCCAACAGGAGGATTCTGCCATATCTAACTAAAACAGGATCTCTTAGAATCACGTAAGAGAGGCACCTTGTGTTCTTATACAGTGTACACCATTAAAAAGCAGTTGGACCATACACTAATACATATTCTAATTGTAGACAGCATAGTAGTTAGTATCCGTTTGCTATTTGTGTCAACTGCTTTTTGTCCTGTTGTAAAAAAAAAAAAAATAAAAGGTGAGGGAGATTGGGGGTTGTTCTTCCAGGTTTCTCTGAGTCTTAATTATAAATTCTCCCTCATACAAACATTCCTGGTAGTCTGCAAGTCTTCTTGATTCTGCATTTTTATGCAATCTGCTTTTCAAAATAAATGGAAAGCTACCAAGCTTTCAGCAGTATTAAATTTTGCATAGACTTTCATTTGCTCTAAAGGAAGTCCTTTCCAGAGTTTTGATGATTTATACTCTCTTCTAAGCTCCTGATGTAGTTTCCATAGTAAACAGGCTCTGATTTAGCTCATGTTTATCAATGAAAAAGCACCTGAAACACAGCAGTGTTTCATACATTGTTTATCAGCCATTTTCCAGTGACAGAAGAACCACAGGTGAAAGGAGGGATGACTTTAAGCACATTTATATTCATGCCTGTGCATTCAACCTGTTTGCCTTGTAGAAAAATTAGATGTCCTAAAGATGATAAATGTGACTGACACTGTTAAAGACAGAGTGACTTAAGACATTCTCTTTCTGCTTTGCAGTGGAGATGACCTCACCGGCTGGTAGCTATCATGCAGTTGTTTCCTCAGATCTTTGCTTTTCACTGTATTCCTTTGCAGGTTCATGGGTCTGCAGTCATCACAAGTTACCCCAGAGTTGTCCATTCTGTATTCGACACATTCTCAATCTACTGAGAATAGATTTAAGTGCATCTAAGGTCTGAATACAAATGAAATATGAATCCAAATATTTCACCTTTTATTTTTGCAGCCAGACCCTGCGGGCAGAGATATCTCCATCCGACCAATCTTGGAGCACTGTGAAAACACTCACATGACAATTTGGCTTGGGATTGTCTACGCTTATAAAGGGCTGCTCATGGTAAGCACAGCTTGTTCTGCACATACCTGACTTCAAGCTGTTATTTACTGATAGACATTAACTGAATTATATTTGCTTTCCCGATGGCTGGGAGTAAGTTAAAACTCCATGGAACACATCTTTTATAATTGGACCTGTTGTGAAGTTCAGTAAGTGGTAATATATAGGTACACAAATACGTAAAATAAGTAAGAGACTAATAGCAGTTAAGCTGAATACCAAGAAATTCAATAGTGAAAAGATGAGTCTATGAATGAGACAACTTTGTATATAAATAAAGAAGCCCGATCATTTGAATTCCCTTAGGGTCTCCATAAAGGTGGGACTAGGTTATTCTAGATGTTTGCCTCTGAGTTGCAAATGTCCTTCAGGAACAGTCACAGGAGAAGCAAGATGAATTTGGAGTCTGAATAAAAACAACCCTTTTGTCGCTGAGGCTTATGTCCACAAAAAGATTTAGTTACTAAAATGGACCTCAGGAACGCAGAGTCCTGAACCTTGATAGTTTCAGAGATGACTACTAGTGTTTAAAAGCTCCTAAGCCTCAAGGTTTTAAAAATAACTGATTTTGAGAGCACTGACCAGCTGAACACCTATCTTGAGTTGAACCCCATCTGGATCCTAAATCTAGATAAATATTAGTTTACACTGCCCAAAGGCTTCAATCTGCTCTGCTTATTTGTAGCATGCCTGTTCATCAGGACACGCACGAAGGACCGGGCCAGCTGCTGCCACTTGGCGTGGCTGGTGCTGCTGCCGTGGGGGAAGCGAGTGAAAGGGAGATGCTGGTGCCTGGAGCACTTGTCTTCCCTCTTCACAGTGAATGACTGCTCTGCCAGCCTGCAGAGTCCTGCTGCTTTTCATGCTGCTTTTTTTCAGGCTGGAAGGTCTTTAAATACGCAACACAAAATTCAACAGAAAGGGATGAGAGATTTTTTTTTTTTTTAATTGCAAACAGTCACTACCTTTGTGGTCAGACTGGTCTGCTGGGGAGTGCCTTCAGGTGGAGAAGGCATTACCCCACCAAGTGCCTCCAGCTCCCAGGTGAGAGCTCAGATCCTGGGGCTACCAACCAAAGAAAGTCTTCCCACCTTTAAAAAAAGAAAAAAAAAAAAATTAAAAGCAACTTTAAGTGTAGCCGCCTATTTTAGGAGAATGTCCAGGCAGGCTGTGAAACGAAGAGCTAGGATGTACTTCATCCCCCCATAAGTATCAGGAATTAGGAGAGATTCCACATTTCAATATTTCTTACGGTGCAGTTGTGAGTGGCTCTGGATTCACGGTAACCTCAGCATGTAGCACAGCACTGAAGGATTTTTGTTTTGAAGGCAAGGCCATCAGAAGTTAGGAGCCATGACAGCGACCAGCACTGGGGCCACAGTAAGATCCAACTGTCTGTTGGCATAAAATATCATGCTTTATGCAAAAACACAGCACACCACCCCAAATTGTAGCAGTGCATTGTATCTGGAACTTCTTTGCACACCAGTGAACTAGTCCAGCTCAAAAAAGATTGTTGCAAGTAAAAGGGAGCAAGATCTCCTTCAGGCTGTCAAAGGCCCTGCACCGTAGCAGGACCCATCTGCAAGTCCCTGTGTGGAGCTGGGAGCCTCTGAAATTTCTACTTACATTTCTTTGTTGGATTCTTCTTAATTTGTATAGTGCCAGTTTCTGATTATGTCTCTTTTTTAAGCCAAATCTTCCAAAGACACACAGCTAAACTGGAAAGCATAGCTTTAGTACCCAATTGCTGACAAGTTATTTAACTTTCTTGCAATATTTACATTCTATATGGTGATGGTTTGTATTTGTTAGATCTTTTAAGTTCTTAACTTTTCGTCCCTCCTCTAGTTGACTACTTTTATTACTGGTTTGACTTATCTGTCAATAAATTCCTGCACTTCACTTGGGAGAGTATTTTTCACTTTGCGTATTCAATTTTACAAAATTTTTCTTAGATAATTTCTTAAAAGGAACAATGTTTTCCATAATTTTGTTCATTCCAATCTCCTTATATAGAAATTTTGAACAGTTGATTTTGTGTTCTCCCAGGTAGAATTTGCCATTGTTCCTTATGCAAGTGCTTAAGATAATTTTCTCTGTAGTTTTGTTAGAAAAGTAAACAAGTAAATACATTTGGTTAACTTAGAGTGGTGTAAATAAACAAATTAAAATTTCTTTAAAAACAGTGAAGGATTTCAACAAATGGTGGATTTTTTTTTTTGCAAAAATAACTTCCATAATGTTTTCTATTAAAAATCTGTGATTTGTTATTAAAGTGGGAAAAAAAATTATATCTCTTAAATACACATTCTCTGCTAATTTCGTTTGAAGTTTCTTTCAAGTTTGAGTCGTGCTGGACAGTAGTCAAACTGCATTGGTTCTCACTAGTCCTTTGCCCTAGACTGGTTTGTTGACATGTAGGTTGGACTGTTTTCTACAAGATGTGTGACTCAGTTTGTTGAAGTCTGCAAATGCCATTTGGCATTACTCACTATACTTATTTCAGGCACACAATGTTTCATAACCACCAGTGAAATACACACTTTTTATTACTCCAGTGCCTTTTTATCACACAAATCCCTCCAGATGAAAAAGGAAGATACTCTTCTGAATCACTTAAAAAATTGCTATGGTGAGTTATACGAGGACAACAGGATTGATGGATTTTTTCTCATCACCAAAGATGTTTCTGCATGCCACTCATACTTTGCCTTCAGAACAAAAACCAGAACCTCTCATGTTACTATATCATGTTATAAAAGTTTATCTAATACAACGTTCTGCAGTTTTTAGTAATGAAATACTTGTCTCTAACATACTGTACACTAAAGAGATAGTATTGCTAACTGCAGTATAATGCATTATTTAAGGTGAAATAGCTTAATGATTTACGCAGACCGAAATTATTTACAGTGACCTATTGTCTCAAAATGAGAATACAAAAATTGGGTTAACCCAAAAAAGTACTTTTCTGTTTTGGCTTGAAGATATAAAGCAATGTTCTCCATTCTGATGACTTAAATACACTGATGCTGGTATCAAACCACTCAGAGTAGGGCAGAGCACAGAAGAGCAGGAAAGGGTAGGGAAGGCCAAATAAGGGAAGCCGTTGTTCACCAGCATGCACAGGTTATTTCTATATTAAAGTAAGCAAACATTAAAAGCCAGATACACAATTCTTCGATTGCCTTTGAAGGGATGTGAGGAAATGATTGCTACTCTGCACGAAGGCTTCTCAGTTACTGGGTTCAGATTCCTCAGGGCTGGTGTCCAGAGAATAATAGGAAGACAACCATCCTGAATCTTGCCTTTGTCATTGTATTAGTCTTAGTGACTCTAGACAAGCCCCACCACATATATGAGATTCCATTTTTTTCCCACCTCAAGTTCAGCTCCCAAAAGGCTATATACAATTTCAAGCTCTGTCTGCATGTACACAGTGACCATCAGTTGCAGTTAAGTCTAGCTTTTGACTTCCGATGATGTAGAAATGGTTGAAAAGTACCTTTATTTCATATATTCCACAGGATGATGGAAACCACACCATCTTAAACTTGCCAGTGGCGTATTATTAGTGAGTGCACTAACGTCTTTCTGAGGGGTATGAATTTTTTTTCTCATCTCAGCTGGATGAATACCAGATTAAGGATGGACTGGACTCCTCTAGGGCACTTTGCCCTAGAGGAAAGTAGACTTGTCTACTGTTTGATTCCCCTCTTCCTGATACTGTGTTTAATTAACGTTAGACTCAAGTTCAATTAACATTAGACTCAAGTTGGTCATATATTAGAAGTTTCATTGTGTTGCTGACGTATTATTACAGTCACTTATTCTTCAGCTACTGGGAAACTGGCTTTCAAGGCCAAGGTATATTTTCTGTTTGGCTGTTGCGCTGCATATCAAATTCTACTTTTACCCTGTAAGTGTTAATTGAGAGTTTTTTAAGTTATAATTAATATTACTGACCACTTTTGATATACACAGTTTTTAACTTTTGGTCCTTAGCTAACCTTGCTAAGGATGAAAACATCAGTATTTCATGGTGGAGATAGGAAAAACTGATGCATATGTATCATAGGACTTGGTAAATGTCACTTTTAATTTAAAAATTAAAAATTTAATTCCTTCTAATGATTCATATTACAGCATTCTCTTTTGGTCACTGTAGTTGACGTACTGCACAACGCAACTCCATAATTGATTTATGAAGCCAAATAAAGTATTAATACTACTAAAATGCATCTTTGGGATAATGTTCAATCTCATTATCAAGTCTGAAAGAATCCCTCTTCTTCCTGAGGCTCTCTAATCACTAAGTTGAATTTGTCTAGCACTGACTTCCAAACCTGGACCCTTGGTGGGTCTTGCATGTATGTTATCCCTCTTTCTCTAAAATGACTTGATACCTTTGTTTCTAGGCAAACTACTCTAAGTTTGGCCAAATTTTTGTGGATTTTTTACCATTCTCCACCTTTGCTTTCTCTGCATCATTTTCAGCTGTGATATTATAACCTCTTTCAAGTCAAGGTACAAACATGGGACAGGATTAGGTTAGAGATTTTTGGAAATCTATCCTTTTTTTCAGTAGCTTCTCATTAATGTTTACATGTTGAGGTCTATCACCCAGATTTCACTCAGTTTAAATTTGTTGTCTTGATTTTGTAACATACTATTTTTAAATAGCAATACCATTCAGTATTAAGACAAATTCTACTGAGAAATCCAAGTAAGCTGCATAAATGTGATTATCTTTATTCAGGCTTGCAATCTCATTGAAAAAAATAATAGCATGTTGAATTATATCGCTATCTCTTTTTTTTGTCATTTATTGCCTGAGTTCATGTATCAGCCATTTCATTAATTTGCTTAGGATAGAAATGACTGTAATAGCTCTGTAATCACTGAAGATGTTCCACTTTCTCTTTTCTCATCTGGCCTCTTATATCTTAAGTGGAGCTTTGCCAGAATTCCAATAAATATCAACAATTAAGTCCATCAGTCCAAACAACTTCTAAATCAATGCCTAAAACTTCTGCATGCAAGCTACTGGATGTCTCTAATTACAGTAGCTTGTCTTGACAGGGTTTTCAAGAGCTCTCTTACTGCAGGAATAAGCTGCATTTCACTGTTTTGGCAAGACGGGAATGCATTGTTCCATCTCTGTATAAATATAGGACAAAAGTAGTCATTAAGCATATCTTATCATGCATCATTACTATAAAATTTTTCATCTTCCACGGAATGAATCATTATAGGATTCCTTTTTCTCCACATACATTTTTAGAAATCCTTATGAATTCTGTTAATGCTGCTACCCATTCATTTTCTACTATATGTTTAACTTTACTTTCCACTATCTGTATTTTAGAACTTTAATTCATAATCATTATTATTGTTCTTCCACAATAAGGAAAACAATTTTTATGGTAAGGAAATCTTCTTTACATTTATGAAGTTTAGGGCAGATCATTTACAGCAGATACCCAAAGATTTTTCAGTTGCTGTCTGTAAATATTCCTGGAGCTTCCCCTGCTCCTTTCTCCAGTAGCTTCCTTTCTTTTGACGGCTAATCCACAAACATTACTTTCCAGTGTTTTCATGCACTTGGAAGCAGATTTGCAAAAAGGAGTTCAATACCATGGTTTAGGTTTTGAGCTGCAGTCAGTACCCAGCTGTGCGGTCTTCAGTCATCACTTGGTGCTCTTGCCTTGGTGGGTGGGAGGGGAGAGCGGCTTGGCCGGGCTCCATGGGCCTCACTAGCCTGAAGTGCCTCTTCTCAGAACTCCGTCAGAGGCTGGTTGTGTGGCAGGCACCAGTTAGCAGATACCCAGGCAGAGCCCAGGCAGCTGCTAGCGTGCACAGAAGCGGAAAGTTTCGTGCTAAGAGTGTCCAGGCATCTACAGATGATACTGAGGGACAGCCTGACCATCCTTGCTGGGTGCAGTTTCTCATGACCACTTCAGGCACTTGAGCCCTTCTCTGGACATCCAGCCCAGGAGCTGCTTGTGAACAGTACAGCTGCGGTGTGTAACCTGCACTCCTCATTTTTACCATTTTACTATATTTACTCCATAGAGACTAGGTATAAAGAAAATATTTTTTCACTCTGAGGAAAGTGAAGCAGTGGAGCAGGCTGCCCAGAGAGGCTGGTCACCCTTCATCCTTGGAAGGTTTCAAGACCAGTCTGGATGAGGCTGTGAGCAGCCTGGTCTGACCTCACAGCTGAGTCTGCTTTTTGAGCAGGAAGATTGCACCAGATGATTCTTCAAGTCCCTTTCAACTATGTTATGATATTTGCACTAGATGACTCTTCAAGTCCCTCTCAACTATCTTATGATATTATGAAAAAAAAATTTTATTCTTAATAAATCTCTTTGTCAAATTAATAAATGGTCTCTGTAGCAAAATTGAATAGTCTTCAGATTATGTTAAAAATCCTGATTATTTTCTGAAAATACCTTGGTTTTGAACAATTTACCTGCATTCTTTCCTAATTATCTTCATGATCAAAAAGAGTACTCAGAAGAGGGGACTGCCATTTCTCTGTTACTTTGCATGATTCCAACTCATTTTTATGGTGGTTTAGCACCAACCCATCTGTGCCATCTTACACTCACTAGAGAAAGATAGTTAAGCTTTGTGGTGGAGGAAGGTAGTTTACAGTGGTACCAGATATTTGTTTTATCCTTAATAAAACATTGATAGTGTTTTGGCATCCAAAACATAAGTTACCATATGGTTTTGTAGGATAAATTTTCACTACTATGACCGTAAGGAAATTTCAAATATATGCTTGAAATATTGGAGATATTGCAGTATTCCCTTACATGTCTCTTGGCATTAATTTTTATATAGCAGAAATTGATTTAAATTGTAGCACATGCTTGTTTTTATCAGAGATGTTTGATCGGTTTACAGTGCTGTGATTGTGGTAATCTTATGCCAGAGACAATATAAAGCAATTCCAAATGGATATCCACTAATAACCAGTTGTATATTTGTTTCAATTTAGTTACTAAATGTGTTTCATTACTAAGCAGAAGTTAAGTGGAATAAATTCAAACACAGTCTGAATAGAAAGAAGGGAAAAGATTTTATTAACCCATAGATTTGGGAGGCTGAAGTATAAGATGGAAAATTCTGTCTGGATGCATGTTACTGTCCACAGCTTTGTGCAGCTGCTGTTCCATCTTGCTCTGGGCAGGACTGTATTAAGTGCCCTGCAGCATAAAGGGCTTTACCAAGACCTTGAAAAGAAAGCCATTCTACTGAATAGCTGGATATCATATCTTGCAATTAAAAAAATATTTAGCTATTATCCTCTCAATAGAAATATTAAGCTTCCCTTTAGTACTGTCTATCCAGAGCAGCTGTGTGAAAATGAACTAAATACACAGCTGACTCATACCTGATCAGGGGAGTGAGTGGTGGTTTAACATCAGATTATATTGACTGTGAAGGTAGGAGACCTACAAGGGTATATTTTGTCTTTCAGTTTGTAACCTTACTTGGTAATTAAAAAAAACAACACCTTTCTATACATCTTCCTGAAAACTGGTCAGTATGTTTTACTACCCAATTCTCCAGTCAAATCCCAAATATCAAAATGCATTTTATTTTTTGTTTTGTTTTGAAAATTCTCATTGAAAAAAATCTGCAGCCATTTAACTGAAATAAAAATGTGCCTAGGTCTGTGTTGGTCTGGATTTAATGAACAAACATGAGTAGGGAAACCCACAACTCCAGCTTCACATTTGCTTCCGACTGAGCGGAGTTTACAGCCCAGCATCCGGAACTGCCTGTGTTTTAAGAGGCGGCAGGAGAGGAAATCTCCCAGTAGTCGAGCTAGGAAAAAACAAACAACCCAAACACCCGAAACCAAACCAAAACAAAATCCCCAGATGTAGGATCTTTGAAACAAAGGTTTGTTTTTGTTCTTTCATGCTGCACAGCAGGGCTATAATCCACAAGCGAACTCAGTAAATGCTACTACAATACGGTAATCAGCTGCAAAGCTGCAGCCTGGTCCAATATATAACCTTTCCAAAACCATACCCTCTAGTTATTGGCAAGCATGACTTCTGCCAAGATTAGAGACTTTCCCTCTGGTATTTCTCTGCTTTTGTCTGATATCCTCAGTATAATTCTCTTTCTTTGTCTTTCTTTCCTAATACTGCTCTTAACCCGTGTTCAAAGTAAAAGCAGACATGACTTTGAAATGAAACATATAGTCAAAATGGTTTAAGGGTAGTACAGGGCAAGAGGGAGTACAGGAGGATAAAAAATTTCCTTCCTGTTATCTGCCAGTCTATGCAGTTCAATAACAAATTAAACACCTGATTGTATTAATATATGTTGTGGATCAGTAAGCCATTGCTACTGTGTTTAGGAGTAATTCTAGTGTACAACATTTAAAATGAACTAGCTAGCAGAGTTTTGAAAAATTGTGTTAAAAGTTTTCCAATACTTCAGCTACAAACACTTTCATTATATTCCCCGCTGCTACAATTTAGTCAATACAAGATTTTTAAAAATCAAGTTTGCCTGTTAAACTGGTAAACAGAGATACTGCATTCTCCATAGTCCTGTTATCCCTCAAAGACTTTAATACAGATTTCTTTTAGTGACCAGAATTCTATCTTTAGTCACAGTGGTATAACCCCCTTGTCTTCAAATACAGTTTTCCCCAAATCTATACAATGGTTGTCTCACAGCCTTTTTAGGTATATTGACAGCACAGCCTAAACCCACCATATCAGCTGATAGAAAAGTAATACTCTAAATCCATGTAGTATCAAATGGAAGCTGTCCACCCTCAGACAAAAGACAGAACAAACCAATCTTGCCTGTACAGCCCACACCCTCAGAGAAAACCCAAAACAACATTTTATGACACTTTCTACATCAACAAGATGTGTATTTAGTAGACCAAAATGGGAAAAGCCTTTAAGTTAATGACTAATGATGTAGGAAGCCTTCCTAGTTGCTTTCTCAACGTGTCTTTGGTCAAGATCCCCAAAGCGACTTAAATTAGACTATTAGAATTGACAGTAGACCATTGTACTTAGCTTTTAGATAACTGCTTTCTATAGGAGAATGCATAGCCCTGAGTTATTCAGTCTCCTTCTGTGATGCACAGGATCCTCACGATGGGAATTGTAACTGCCAGCAAGGAGCCGCCTAAGCGAGCTGGTATAAAACAGTGGGGACAGCTCTGTCCTACCCCTCTCCAAATCTAGCACATCAGTGCTGCTAAGAGCTGCCTGCCTCCATTCCAGTATGTTCATGCACGCCTTCTCTGAGGACTGTTTAATCAGAATTCTCAGCAGAGATCAGAACAAACAGCCCATGCCAGTGCCCAAGTAATTAAGACAGTCTGTCTCTCATGACATAAAACCTGACAGCTCTGAAAGAAGTTTGAGAGCTCCTTCTGAAGGCAGCCTCTGGTCGGGGGCTAGGGAGCACATCTCAGGCAAAATTTGGAATTGTGCCATGTTTTCCGGACATGAAACTCTGCATTTTTGTCTTCAACAAACATGATTGACGCTGTAAGTTTTGTGGGGCCCAAGCCAGTAGACATGCTCTGAGAAGCTTTTACCAGCCTGAGCCCTCCAGAAGCAATAGGACAGAAGACAGATGTGTTGCAAATCCCAGTAGGCCTTAAATATCATACAGTCCAAGCAGTCTCCAGACTTAGGTGTCCCCAAGCGTAATAAGAAGCGTGATTTACATAGCTGGGGAAGATTAATGTTTAAAGTTTAGATACCAAGACTAGAGAGCCACTGAACTGGGTACTGACAGTCCACGTTTTTAAAAGGAGCTCATATGTTTCATATGCAAAATCTGTCAAGGATCTATGGAAATCTGGACCTTGCACTAATGTCTGCATCCCATTCCTCAGCCAAGCTATTTTAGGTACTTTCAGGATTTTTGCAGTCATAAAAGTGAATCTTTCATTTGTGCAGATTGGCTGAGCCTCAGGAAGGGGTGAACATGAGAAGGGCAGAAGGAGGGAAAGCAAAGTGTAACCTTCCTTCAGGAAGGCTCTGTCTCAGCGGAGAAATCTTATCAATCCCATGGAGCCCTGCAGGCACCTGTAGCAGGCAAACAAGGAGCGCCTCTGCAATCACCACTGTCCTGGCAGTAGGCTGCAGAAAACTCTCAGCTTTTATCCATGTTTGAGTCTCAAAGATGAGCTGTGACTTTTAGAAAAGGAGAGCTCTCTTCTTGAGGCAAGCAGTTTACCCAAAATGCAAAAAAATTAAAAACAATGCCCTCAAATTTATAGTGCATCATTCTGAGGAAACCCACTTGCTGCAAGAGCCTCTCCCTTTCTTTAGTTATCGTATAAATAAATATCTTCCTTTCATCTGGAAGATACTTAACCATTTTTCATGCTGTTCTCAATTATAAATGAGAATGGGCCAAACCATAACCCCCACAACAGTGTTCAAGTGATCTTTTTCCATTATAATTGATATTTTAGATTGCTTTATAACTGCCTCAGCTATAAATTCATGCCCATTATTTGTAGTAAGTGCTAGCCTCATTTAAGTGTGTTGGCTGTATTCCCAGAATAATGCTTTTGGAAGGGAATCTGTTCATACTGGGAGAAGTGGGGGAGAGTGAGGGATGACCTACAACCCTAAAAATCTCATTAATAATTAATTGTAGCAGGAGAAGATAGAAATCTTCTCCATAGTTAATCAAGGTCTCATCCCTTTAAAAACATGGTTTAGGCATGCACACACACACACACACACACACAAGAGGATTCCTCCTGCCTCTTCCAGACCAAACCAGCCTGTTTGTCAGTTCAGGGGCTGGCAAAGAGTAAATTTACAGAACAGCTGAGCTGTGCAGCAGCAAGAGTGCAAGGAATGCAGAACGGGCAACCGCTGAGACAGTGGAGTGTCTGGGAGGAATGTATTTGTATCCTGAATAAAGATATCAGTGTATGTCCCCAGTGCAGCCAGGTCAACACTATCAACGATTCGCTTCTGTAGAGCCTGGGAAGGACTCTGTACGTTCCCTGCTCCATACATGCACAGTGCCAGACTGCCTGCATCCTTCCTTACTGGAACCATCATCTTGGTGACCTGAAGGGCTCTAGAAAAAGTATGAGCTGCTTCTCTGGCACAAAGCTACCCAGCTCAGTAAATGGTTTACCCACCTCAGCTGTTCTACCTGAATGGCTCTGAGACCCCTCTCTCCTCCAGGTAGCTGTATACTTTTACCTTGACCCTTCAAGAGCAGCCCTCTCCCATGCTCCTCCTGCAGCAGCCACTACTTTTCTTGCTGCATTCCTTACGCTGCTGGGAAGGGCAGGGGAAGAGGCCAGGGACCGGGATGAGCTGTGGGCTCTAGTCCTACAAGAGCAGATGGTTAAAACAGAAGAGGTAGGCCTGTGACAAGGAGGCAAGGGAGTGCCCTGGAGAAGACCATCTCCTGCAGAGGTGTGTGGAGGGGCAGGGTGGGAACAGTGCCGAGGAAGATTTGTAAGGATTGCAAGGGCAAATGCTGCCACTGTTGCTGAGAAGGGCCACCCCTGCCTATGTGTCGTGACTCGTATTGTGGTAGTGATGGCAACATTGGAAAGTGGGTGAGCAAGAGGCTTGCCCAGACGAGGCAGCACTTCCAGCCTGGCACACTCCATGGGCTGAGAGTAGATGCCTAATCTGCTGAAGCCTTCCAGCCGGGTCTGCTCATGAACATGTGGCAGAGTAACATATGTGCTGTGGGCAAGAGAATGAGATCAGCTAGCAGGCAAGCTCAGCAATGGGAGGGCAGGGCTGGCAGTTGGGCAGCAAGTCCTGGATTGAAGTGCCTGGGTGAGTAGGTAGGCGGCTGCAGCCTGCTAGTTCCTGTGGGAGTGCGAAGCAGCTGAGTCACAAGTGGTTGGGTTTGCTGCCATTGTTGGCCGAGGTAAAAACTAAGCAAATAATCAAGGAAATTTGCAGTTATTGATGTCCAGTTGTTACTACAGTTGAAAACACGTAAGGGCAAAACAGGGTTTGTACAGCAAATGCCAGTCTGTCAGTTCCCAACTCTCTTGTGCTTGACTGGCAACCAAAGAGTGCTCTTCTAGTCCAGGTTATTTGCCTTTGAAATTTTAAATATTTTTCCCCACAGAAAAAAAAGCAGAAGGTAAATTTTCTGCTAGGGAACTGCAAATAATCCGCAAATTGCATCATCATCCACTTCTAATTTCCTGGATCACCACATGGGTTGCAGTTGTGTAAAAACCAAGATTATCTCCAGGACATGGCAGTGGACAAATGTGGTGGTCTGGGAGGAAGGATACCAAGGTCAATGGGAGTGCACCTTTTTTCTTTCTCCTTCTTGTCTGTCCCTGCAGCGGGATCAGAAAAAGCTAGAAAACACAGAAGCCATGTCTTGGGTCTTATTGATGGTTTCTCTCTCTGTCCTTCGCTTCCCTCCAGTACTATCTGCTGTCTGCCATTCTTCCCAGAGCACCATACACTCGTACTGGGCTTTGCCTAGGCTGTAGGCTGGGTTATCTGTTTATAGTGTCTTGAGTTCACTTATGGTTTTACTGTGTTGCCAGAATTTCTCTGAGGAACGCAAGAGAAAGAAAATTATCCTTTGCAGCAGTTCATGTTGTAGAAAAATCTCATTAAATTTCAAGGGATGAAGACAGCTTCCATCCACTAAAGACTTTCCCCTGATGAATTGCAGAAGCATATTGCAAATAACAAAGGGGCTAAAACTTAAAAATACACCAAAGAAAAAAGCAAACAAAAAAATTGCCACAATAATGTTGTATGCCAGAAATCATTAGACAACTGCAATTGAAAGGCCATTAGCAACTCCCACTATAATAAAAGACATTATAATTGCAGTCTGAACAACTAGGGTGACACTTTCCACATTGTATATTTGTCTCCCATGGGACACATCTTGGCAGTGCTGTTTATTAATGTAGGTGATAATCATACAATGAATGACTGGATTGATAAGAGTATATTGAGAACAGATGATAAAAATAGCTAAAAGAACAATTCACATTATGTCTTTACTGGAATCCTTGAAAACAAACAGGAAGGACTTGTCTTTAAAAATTATTAAAAGCATAAAATAAAGATAGCCATAACATTTAGAGAAATTTGTTCCCATCAGGACTAATTCCAAGTTTCATATTTTTCTTGTGAGAGCAGGAATCTGTCCAAATCTGTGTCCAAATCACATAGGTAATTAGATATTGGGTAAAAGGTAGGTGTATCTCTCTGGATTGTAATAGCACTGATATTTGTCAAATTAGAAAACATACCAGTTATAAATTAATGCTTTTTAAGGATATCGGCCAATTCCTCTTATAATTATTATCTTTTTTCCTTCTTTTATCATTTCAGTTATTCGGATGTTTCCTAGCCTGGGAGACACGAAATGTCAGCATTCCTGCTTTGAATGATAGCAAGTACATCGGAATGAGTGTATACAACGTGGGCATAATGTGCATTATTGGTGCTGCTGTTTCATTCCTTACTCGGGACCAACCCAATGTGCAGTTCTGCATTGTTGCTTTAGTCATCATATTCTGCAGCACCATCACTCTCTGCCTTGTGTTTGTACCTAAGGTAGGTGAATTTATTTAGCGTGGGTCTGGATATTTTTCCTTCTTTTTTGTAATTGTAATTTAATACGCAAAAGTCCATTGCCTTTTCAAGTACAGGGGATGTGTGCGAGTTCTAAACCAAGCCCATCTATAATCTCTGGTTTCTGGATCCTGAGAGGAAGAACAAAGCTTCATGAGATTTTTGAGAAGGTGGAATATGCAAAGTTACAGGACTATGAATATATGCATTTCTAATGCCTAAATCTTTACTGAATCTATGACTGGGGAAACAAAGGTTGTTTTCTCTAATTTCAGTGGAATGGTCTCCATTTCCAACTTTTAAGAACTTTTTGGAAAGGGTGATAAATGGGGAGTCAGAAGGGATAGGTCCAGTTGTCTTCTCTGCCGTGTTTCTTGTGTACCCTAAGCAAGATAATCAGAATCTCTGCTTCTATACCTAAAAAACAGTAAGACCTTTTTAGTTCATTGGCACGCTGTAAGGTCAACTATGCTGAAACCTCTAATGTATTCAAGTATGATGGTACAATAGGCTTTATCAATACTTCAGAGGAAAACTGTATGCATGCTGCAAATGCTGGCACTGAAGATATATTTATTACTGGGTGTATTAATGGACTAATTGAGGCACAGACTAGGCGGCCTATGCTTTCGTTTCATTTTGCTCTTTTGGGCTCGAGCATGTGTTTTTTGTGTATTGTTGGAAGAACTGAGAAGACACCCACAGAGGGCTGGAACTTGATCACTTCACTTGCAGAGTTAAGCTTTAGACATCAGTAAAACAGATCTTGAATGAAGGGAAAACTGGTTTGTATGTAAGCTTACCTTAACAAAGCCTCTAGTTCTGGAGAATGTATTTGATATTTTGAAGTAAAATGTGTAATTGTATTCATTTTAAGTGGCTTGCATAAGCCCAGTTTATCACCCCAGATCAGATGCATATGTAGCT
The DNA here is from genome assembly GCF_030867145.1 of Opisthocomus hoazin. Classification (NCBI taxonomy): domain Eukaryota; kingdom Metazoa; phylum Chordata; class Aves; order Opisthocomiformes; family Opisthocomidae; genus Opisthocomus; species Opisthocomus hoazin. Next base: position 71,739,575 of record NC_134416.1, on the reverse strand, counting down.
GGATGTCTGAAACATATGCAAGGCAAGAGTCAAGATGCAGGTCCTTTCACCTCTGAATCTGTTTTTAGGTTTTTCAAAAGAGTAGTGACAAAAAGGTTGTGACTCTTCAGTGGTCCATGTTCAACCAATGTATTGAGCAAATTACAGTGAATAGGTTCTGGTGCTAAGTGGCATCCCTGGTGATAGTTCTGACAGGGGGACCAAGAACTGTATGTGTAAAAGAAACAATTTAATACATTTATCTCAGAATGCTCCCTCTGAAAGGAATTAGAGGCACAGACTAGCAATAGAAGCTGACTTCTGATCTGCAAAAATGCAAAGTAATTAATTCTCCAGGACCAGCTAACCAGGATGTTTTTACAATTTCTGCAGCTCACTTCTCAAATATTAAAAAGCTGTACAGACATATATAGTCACATTTTTTATCTGGATCTTGGGGAAGAATCATAAATTCATTCTAAATTAAGGGAACATTCACAAACACAGCAATGGAGAGTACTTTGAAATACTGCAAGATTTAAGTGTGTAAGCTGTATGAAAATGCATATTAAAACTGATGCCAAAAATACCTCCACCGAATGTCAGAACTCTCTTCAAAGAGAAAATATTATTAATGCTGTGACGTGCTCTTCTGCCCCTTTGCTTTCATGCTCCTTTGCCCATCCTTCTTTTCTGCTGCCACAGGCTCTGAAATGACTTCTCTGTTTCCTTTTTCACCCCCTTCGTCTGCTCGTCTTTTAAACCCCAATTACCCTGCCCTCATTTTTCCTCTCAGTTCTTTCTACTCAAAATGCAAACGTGAACCATAGCTTTCTAGTGTGAAGTGCTTCATTTCAGTCTCTGTATTCTCAGGTTTCCAAACGCCTAGCTGGTTTGCATTAAAAATGGTCATTGGATAAGGTACAAAAAAAAGGGGTTGAGGCAGGAGCTGGAACGCAGCACTTCCAATGCGCATGTGAGTGCTTTCACTGCTGGAGAGTTCTTCTTCTTGCACTTGTATGTTTTGCCCTACATTTCTTTTCGCCATGCTTTGCCACAGTTACAGGTGGATGGCTGGCAAGCTCTTCTGCAACCTGCTCCAGCACCGGCTGCACAGTAGCCTGTTTGGACCCTGCAGAAGATTAGATACGACACCACCCAGTTTGTACATCTAGACAAGATGTCAGTGTGAAACTGGCACCAAATCTCTCCCTTTAAGAAGTATGTAGTCAGTCAGTCAATTTAGGTGACAGAGGAAGATTGCTGATAAAATACTAAAGCCTATGGCTCATCAAACGCAAGAGATGAGAATGAAGACTTGGAAGATTGCACTTTTTAGTTTATTAAACTGTGGCCAGACAGATGCAAGCAGTAAAGTGGTTTTGGGTCAGGTGAGTACTTCTACTCTGCCCTATGGAGTAAGACACATTCCTTTTAACTAATCTTCAGCAACCTCCTGGGCCGACAGTGCTGGAATTCAGTTTTGCCCCACAGCCCTTTTATGAATCTGAATAGGCAACTCTTCAACGATGTAAATGAACAAAACATGACCTTTTCCCCTTACTTCTTGACAGCTCTACTAATCTTATTTACCTACAACATGGCAATTAATATACTTCTCCAGTTAAAGGTCCATATCACCCACTGCCGTTTCATTCAGCACAAAGTGCCTCAGAAAAACATAAGTAAAATCCCATAGTACCTGAAGATAGATCAAGGAAAAAATGTTCATTGCTGTCTCCATTTAAAGGTATGCTCAAATACAGAAGTTGATATCCATTATACTGCATCCTACTTACAGTAACTGTAGACATTCTTGTTATCCGATCAAAAAATGTCCTAACATTTTTAAAACTGTTATAGATTTCTGGGTTCAAGGATATGTTGTAGAAGTGATCTGCAGAATTCAAACATACATTATGTATGTTTTTCCTGGTAAAAGTTAACTGCTACGTCTGATTATCTTTTTAAGGGTCAACATGTCCATAGTATTTTTCAACATACTCATCACTTTTTTAAAAGAAGCAATCCTAATATGTATTCTCTCATCATGAAGTAATTTACCAATGTATATCCATGTTTATCAAACTTCCATATCCTTCCTTTTTTTCTGCTCCATTCCTTTTGAGATGGAACACTGAGCTCACTTCCAGTCACCCACCAAGTGCATGCCATCATTGGCTGCAATGGCGTTAACACATTCATTGTGATCCGGTCTCCTGTAGAGCAGTCAAGGCAAAACCAGTTCTAGGGGGCCAAGGTTAAAACATTAATTTTCTGTGTTGGTAGCATTTTTTGTCTATTTGGCATTGACTCTTTGTAGATATTCAGCGTTGACTCTTTGTCAAAATTGAAACTGCATGAATGTGAGGCAGCGAGACTGAAGTTCCACTGAATTTATGACCAGAAAAAAAGAAAAAATCTCATATAACCTCATCTCTTGTACAATGTGAGCCAACAACATTGCCGATGGACTTTTCCACCTAATCCACACCATATGAATGAATTAATTAGAGCCTATGTCCTTGTGGCAAAACATCCAGTCTTCAGCTATAAACTCCCAGATGAAGATGAGTCAGTTGATGGATGGCTGTACTTCTGTCTTGTATTCAGTCTGAACTTTGATCACATCAAACTGCAGAGCTTTTACCTTGTAACACTTTTGCCTGCTAATTTAAGAAGCCTTGTAATTACTGGTTTTCACCTTTAACTTCATTTTAATGCAGTTTTTGGTCTGGAAGTTAGACACACCAGTCATTACAACCAGCCTAATTAGAATCAAAGAAATGAGGCAGAGGGCTCTAGGCAGACTCAGCTGCAGCAGGTTATTCAGGGCCTTGACCAGCTGGATCTTGATTATCTCCAGGGTTGAATACTGCCCAACCTCTCTGAGCAGCTATACCAGCGTTTGACCATGCTTACAGTTTTTTCTGATGTTTAAATGAAATTTCCTGTTTTGAAATTTGTGCCTCCCTCCCTCTCATTGGGCACCACTGACAAGAGTCTGGCTCCATCCTCCTTACTCTCTCTCAATACATATTCATACACATGAATAATGCACCTTCCCCCCCCTTCCCTCCCCCCCAGGATCTCTCCCACTTCAAGGCTAAACAATCATCAGCCTCTGCTTGTATCATAAAGGCTCCAATCCTTTTCAGCATCTTTGTGGCCCTTCACTGGGCTTTCCTCGGTATGTCGATGTCATTTGTACTGGGGAGCAATACTCCAGGTGTGCTTTCAGCAGGGCTGAGTAGAAAGGAAGGATCACCTTCACTGTGGGTCATGTTCCCCTTGGTATCCACCACAATCCCCAGTGCCTTTACTGAAAAGTTACTTTCCAGCCAAGTACCCACCCAAACAGGCTGAGGGGTTTCTTTCTCCCCAAGGGCAGGACTTGATATTTCCCTTTTCTCAGCTTCAGGAGATTCCTTTTGGCCCGGATCTCCAGTCTCTTGACATCCCATTGAATGGCAGCGCCGTCACCTGGTGTATCAACCCCTCCTCCACCTACCTGCTGAGGGTGTGCTCTGTCCCAACATCCAGGTCACTAATAAAAATGTTAAACAGTATTGGTCCTAGCATGACTGGCTTCCACAATCCTTTGAGCCTGATGGTTCACTCAGTTTTCAGTCCAGCTCACTGGCCACTTACCTAGTCACTACTTCATCAGTTTGAGTGTAAGGACATTATAGGAGACAGTGTTGAAATCTTTGCTGAAGTCGAGAAAAGTAACTCTCCTTTCATCTACCAGCCCAGACATCTCACTGAAGAAAACTATCAGGTTGATCAGGCAGGATTTCCCTTTCGTAAATCAATGATGACTGCTTCTAATCACCTTCTTGCTCTTAATGATTGGAAATGGTTCCAAGGATTATTTGCTGCAGCACCTTCCATGAACTGAACTGAAGGTGACCAGGCAGTATTTCCCCAGATCCTCCTTCTCACCTCTCTTGAACACAGCTGTAACATTTCCTTTTTCCCAATCCTCAGGAGCCTCTCCCAGTCAACATCACCTTCCAAAGGTAATTGAGAGTGGTCTCGTAACGACATCGGCCAGCTTCCTTAGTCCTCAGGGATACACATCGTCAGGCTGCGTGAACTTGTGTTCAATTGCCTTATGGGTCTTAGGGGTCTGGGATTTCTGAAGGCATATTTTACCAGTGAAGACTAAGGTGAAGAAGGCAGTGAGTACCTCAGCCTTCTCCACCTCCTTTATCACCTGAAAAAGGAAATTTATTGTCTTCAAGCATCATCCCAATGTGCAAACTTGGTCTATAAATACATGCCAGGGACAGAGTCCTTCCATGTCTGATCGGTCAGATCTCTCTCTGTTAGAAGCTAGGTCCTTATTTCATGCCACTGCAGCTGCAGAACAGTTTCATGCTCTAAAGAACAATAGGAATCAGTTCCAAAATGGAGCTATATCACAAAACCTGGCTGTGCTGTGCTTGCAAAATGATTGCTACTTCTCTCTTTTTGGACAACTCAATACCTTTGAATTTATGATGCCATGCCTATGCTCTCAGGGCAGGGAGCTCCTTCAGCTTTGTCTGTGTACAAATATATATGTATGCTGCTTGGCAAGTAATTGTAAATTCTGTGTTCTCTAGAGAAATCTGCGAAGCTCTCTCCCCCTTGCCAAGTAACTAGTAGCTTTCTCTGCTCATGTCAAAGTGATATTTTCATGTTGTCACGGAGTGTTAAATCTTACTTATCTTTGCTTAAATTAAATATGTTTAAGATTAACCTTTTTTTAAATGGCTTATTTAATTTATTTGAACAGATTTGCTTTATTTTGGGTCACTAAAACCTAATTAAGTTTCTGTTATCTCCTGAGTGCAATGTCCGATGAGTTCTTTCTGTTAATACTCGTGCTTCATGACTCTCTGCTTGAGTGTTACTTGTAACAGTAGGAAAGGAGAAGTTTCAGATGAAACTGTGCTTGGGAAGAGAAGGGCTTAGTGAGTTGTTTTTTCCTTAAAGAAGGACTGTATCCTTTGAAAGCATTAAGATATCAATGAAGGAGAAAAAAATGTTTTATGAAATATTAAAATATACTTTAATGTAATTAAAATCCAGTTAAATATATTTTAAAAGAGATTGTCTTAATTTTTTTGAACACTTCCCTTTGCAAAATCACTTTGGTTCAACATATTCTGTAAAGTTATTCAGAAATCATCTCAAGTATTGCACGTGGCAAGCAGACCTCACTTTGAGAATTTTGTACTTGAAAGTCGGAAAGGAACTCTTGGTTTGCCTTTTGCTATTTTGAGGTACAAAAAAAATAACTGCAAAAATAAAACCACAGACAGCATTTCTTAAGGCTTTTAAACCTTTCAGCTCATCACACTGCGGACAAATCCAGATGCAGCCACACAGAACAGACGATTTCAGTTCACTCAAAATCAAAAGAAAGAAGACTCAAAAACATCAACATCAGTCACCAGCGTCAATCAGGCCAGCACATCTCGACTAGAAGGATTGCAGTCAGAGAACCACCGCTTGAGAATGAAAATTACAGAGGTATTGTCTATTGTATATACTGCCTAGGCATTTTTTTATTGTTGTTGCAATTCTGTAATCTGCTTAAATTTTGACTGCTTTTTAGAGGAAAAAAATAGCTTTTCCCATAGAACTATTGAAATAATAGGAAAGAAATGTTTTGTATGAATAGCTAATTAATGAAGTCAATACTTAGCAGGTGTGATAAAATGAAAATGTGCCTTAACAAATTAAAATGAAACTTCCCCTATTTATTTGTAACAGGCAAATTACCCTGCTGCTTCACATGGGCATGCTGAGCACCACAGAGCAGTAGCTCTAGAAGTGCAACCTTTACATGCAAGCAGAACAGATACCCACAGCCCCAGGGGCACTTAAGAGCTATCTTTGTTCCTGTTTACGGCTGAGTTCCAGAGAGTGCTGTTGCTGTTATTTCTCAACCTCTCTGAGAGTTCACTCAAAAAAATTGCTAGACAGATTTTTATATCTAACATGAAAGAGAATTACACGTATTCTTAAGGTAGAAAAGACCTTTATCATCATGTAAGCTGACCCTTTTTGCACAAAGGCCGTGAAGGTTCTTCAGTCTCTACTGAGAGTAAAGATAAGTACATGGACTGTATGAATTCCATTAGAGCTATAATATGCATACTTTTAATTATGTCCAACCTTGCTCAGGAGACCATAAACGATGACAAATCAACCTTGAAGACTGCCCATTTTGTGAGACAAGATAGCCATAACTGATCTATATCTTATTAAAAATTAACCTGTTCTTGCCTAGTCTATGAAGTATTCTTATACCTTGAAGAAAAGGTATTTTACTGCAATCATTACTTCATCCAGATCTGAACTAATGACAATTGCCTAGGTAACCAAAAGGTGTTTACTCATACTACCAAAGACTCCAAAAGCAAAATTTGTCTCTGCCCTGTCAAAGATGTTTAGTTCAGCTTTGCAAAGTGTCTTTAATGCGAGAGCCTTGAATTTTTTAATGAAGGCTCAGCTGGCTCCTGGCTATTTCAGTTTCTTTATCCTCCTGTAGTTTTTTCTACTAAGCCTCCTAATTCACAACATCTCAGCCAGTGCCTTGCAAGGCCCATGACAGTGATCACAGGTAAGGCTGGTCAGAGCAACTGAGCCATATTAGTGCATGCAAGGCCCTGCTGATCTTTTTAGACTTTGCTTAAAGAGATTAAATCAAATACCCAGAACCAGTACTCCAAATCAGAGTTTCATTGTCAAGGGGATTTGGAAGTTGCCCTACCATGGCTAGCAGCTACATTTCTGGCTTATCTACCTTGAGTTTCTATGTCCCAGTGCTATAAGGAAACAATCTGAATCTAAATTCAGCACTTTTAAAATTTAGTTAAGCCAGTAGGGAGTGGGACGTACTCTGGACACTGCATCGTGAACAACTGTTCACAGAGAGCATCCCAGATCACCATTCAGATGCTTGTGTCTGGTTATTTTCTACTGGGGCTGTAGCCAGCTGAATACAAGTTAGCCTCTGGGGAGAGCAACTGGTGTTCAGCTCAGTGCTAAAAGCTAGGGGTGCACCAACTCAGCATTTCTGCTGCGGCTCTTGCACTCAGAAAACATCTGTGCTTCTCTCCCTCTAGTCTTAAAGGATGCTCTGGGGGAGAGAGAGGACTGGGACTCTTGTTTCTTTCCATTCTTCATATTTCCATTTTTTTCCCTCTTGGAAAGTTATGCTTGCAATGGCAGTTTAGTGCTAGCTATCAGATTACACAGTTTAAGATGCAAACGGTACAAAACATGGGGGTAATTTTCAAATCACAAAAGTATAGAGTGTTCTCAACCCCAAAATAGAAAACTGTGAGTTGGATTTTCTTTGAAATTCCACACACACAGAGACTCAAACAAGAAGTCTAGCAGGATTCTGTCTCTCTAAGAAAGGTAAAAGGAGTAAAAATAATCTTTAGGAAAACAAAACATTCCTGGTAGAGTTGACTGCAGTCACTCACATGGCTGGACAAGTCCCTGATGCCATAGTTCACTTAGATTGTCTTGCATGTTCAGCAATTTGATTGACTCAACAAAATGGTTATAGCTATGTATGCCACATTTGTACACATAAAAAATAAAAGTTGAGATGTTTTCAGACTGGACTTTCTAATGCCCAATCCTTTCTCATTCAGCAGTACATCTGAACTGCTTAAAGTGTCAACTACTGAAGCTTATTCTTCTTGCATGTCCTGTGTGCAACACCACAGCTGAACATGATTTGTTACTTGTAGAATGATTTTTAGAAGTAGTGTTGCAGAGTTATAAGAAAACTGTATTTGGCACAGTGTGGCAATTGCATTGACACCTGCCTTCTAGTCTAATTAGAGAAAACTGTGCAGTTACTGCAGATACCTGAAGCAATGAGTCTTGATTTTTTAAGGATTCGTACTTTTGCTGTTTTGCAGCTGGACAAAGACTTGGAAGAGGTCACAATGCAGCTTCAGGACACTCCTGAGAAAACAACATACATCAAGCAGAACCACTACCAGGATCTTAATGACATTCTTAGTATACGGAACTTTACAGACAGCAAAGGTGAGAGTTAGTAAAACCCATTAGCAGCTTAACCCTCCAAGATTTTGAATAGCAATCTCATTGGATTGGTTCCAGAGCACTCGGACCTTGGTGAGATAAAGCTTTAAACATTTTTGTTGCGTTACAGAAAGCATGCACATTCACATAATAAACTATATGCTACCCACTGAATAGTTATTTCTCTGTACTATTGAACTCTGTTCTATTGTATGCCCTATGTGTATAATACACATGGTAATGTGGGAAACTTTTAAAAGTGTTCTTGGGTTCAGAAGTCAAGTTTTCTGTGCTGCATGGAGGGAGGAAAGTCACAGAGTGTTTCAGATCTTCTGAGAGTTAACTGTGCCAGCCTTCAGCAGTAGGAAGCCCAGTTTAATTCGTGCTCATCTCACTAGGATGTTCAAATCCTGCTTTTGGACACTGCTATCAAGGACATAGAAGAGAAGCACGTAAATATTTCAGTGATGATTTGGACTCTAAATGTAGAATTGAATGCACTCGTGTATGAAAATTCTTCCCTAGGAACTGATAAAAAGGGAATTCATGATGACTGTAATATTCCTAATTTGTTTCTACTGTGTCTCTTGCATATCTCCCTGAAGAAATATATGCAAAAGAATTGCTTCCATTAAAGTTATTTTACTTTTGGGAAGCAGTAAGATCTGGTGCATAGTCCAATAAAGTGGAAGCCAGGACACCCAGCTTCCATTTCTTCTACTTTGTGACTTTTGGCAAATGACTTTGTACAGCTGAATATTACTATAGTAAGTGAAAAACTAGTTGCCCCATGTTGGGAAGTCGTAGACTTGGATGTTTGTTTGCATGGTAGGCCCAGGCTTCTTATTGATTGTGGCAGCATCAGCTTAGTTAAGTGGAGCAGAAGGTACTTCTGTAAATATAGTTGTTAAAGAATAATTTTAGAAAAACAACAACAGTTCATATATGCTTTTGAAGTGTATCGAAATTTGGGTTGGATAAGGTTATTTTTTCATGTGTCTTTTGTTTTAGCCTGGGTATACACTCAGTTGTGTAACTTGTGGGGAAAAAAAAAAAAGAAAAAAGGAAGAGCTCCATAGAGTTCCCAGTGTCCTTTTTAAAATTAAAAAACAGAAGGGGGGAAAGGAGGAAAAGGAAAACGTAAATAGCTGCTGGAGGCGTGTGATTATTGGGCTGAGATCAGCAGCAAGAGCTAACATCAGTGAGTGGGATGAGGCAGTTTTACCAAGTGTTTGAAAGGAACACATAGAATGTTCCACTCATCAGATGCTGCAGGAAAATGATAAATCATGAATAATATTTCAAGCAGAAAAGATACTTTACAGTTTGCCAAATGCCCATCTGAGTTTGGGTATGAGAAATAAAAATGATCCTCAAGAGATACGCTGGGTATAAATTTAGGACTGGATGCTTCCCACAGCAGGTTGCACTCCATTAGCAGTAGGATGCTGGCAAAGAAATCAAGGAGAAAATATAACCTTTCTGCACTTACTTGTGGCTATATCTACAAAAGACATCAATGCCTAACTGCTGCTTTGTGCACCAGCATCCAAGATTGTCTGTGTTCCTACATTTCCCGCAGTTCCCTAACATCTACATTTCTGCTGCAGGGTATATATTTAAAATCACCTGTACATACTGAGCCTTAATGTACTGGTTAGCTTGGAACTATCTACTATTGGGATTTACAGGGCAGATATTCTTCTGCATACTGAAGCTGCCAAACAGAGTTTTCTGAACAGACCTATCACATAAAGCTCTGCACAAAAGAGGAGGGAAGGAAAAGAAGAATGGTGGCCACCTTTATATTGAATAGGTTAGAGCATCCATTGACCTGGGAATGAAGATGACCTGGATCCAAATTTGCAGCAAGTGTTTGAAGCTTGGTCCCACAGCTGGTTGTGAATGCCCCAAGCATGAATATTATGGAGCATCCTAATCCCTACCCAAGTGATATCAAATATTCATACTTTCTGGCTTTTAGCCACCATGTTCAACAACCCTTGCTAGCCTTTTTCTGTCCCTCCTTATCCATTTCTTCTGTCTCTTGTTTTCTCCCTCTCCCGGTTTCCCTCTCCCTTAGCTACATGTTTGGATCTCCTCTGTATTTGTCTCACTGCATCCATTCCCAATAGTCAACCTATGTGCTTAATTTAAATTTGCCATTCCAATTAAAATAACAAGGCTTTAGAGAATTCATGCTGCTGAGTCACTGCTGCTTCTGTGCACATGCAAACAGACATCACTTAAATGGTACTTAAAAAAATTCTGTCCCTTATGGCTACAGGAAAGCTAACTCTGACTGACATAACTATGCTTTCTGTAGCTATGTATCTCATGTAACTTTCTGTAAATGAAAGTACAGAACCTTGAAATTCTGCGACCATGATGGTACTTGAGCGAAGCTTTGGAACTGTAAATAATTTATTATCATGACCTAGAAGTGACCATGTCTCTCACCTCCACCGTGCAACTGGGGAAGCCAGTCTGATGTTGTTTTTAAGGCGATGCAAGTTTTGCGCCTACCTTGGACCTTGTGAAAAATGTGATCTGAGAGAGACAGCGTAGGACATCAAAGAGAAGTGCTAAAAATAGCAGCTGACTTTGAGCTAAAAATCACAGCAGATCATTTGCCACATTTGCATTGTGGATATGGCTGAATCCTATGTCAATCTTCTTTATAAAATGCCTTGCTGTTCTGAGGGAGTTCACATAGAGAATGCAATGTAGTGTATCGCCATTGCTATTGCTTACACAAATTCAGGGCACTGCACTTCTGAGAACAGATAATAACACAGGACATATGCAATGCATCCGCAACAAGTCCTAATCAAACTTTAATGTCATAGTACACTTCAGTAGGTTTCTTACCTGTAAAAATTGTCCAGAGTTAAAATTCCTAACTCCCTTAGTCAAGTGCCAAAGGAGGTTATTTGATTCTTCCCTTCCTTCCCCACCACCCTCATTTACATCAAACATGAATTTAGGATGCAAAAGTTAAATTACTTTAGCCAAAATAGATAGACACAGCTGTGCACTGCCATAATCACCTGACCTCAGGCAGAGTTTCATAACTTTGGGGTCCCTTATTAGTTATTAACAGCCTCAGCTCCTGGTGTAGCCCAGGAGCCCTTTTCTGGCACGAGGACTCCTTCTTTACAGTACGTTTCAATTCAGTACATCTCATTTAAAAGAGAAATATTATCCAAGACACTCATCGCTTGTTCACAAGTGCGTAATGTCTCTGAGACATCTACAGCAATTGGCTGTGTAAGAAAAGCAATTAGGAAACATGCTTTGTAGTTTATGGTTTGATCGCTTTTTTTTAATGCAGGCTTTTGTCTGTGCTGCTAGATAGCTTTGCCTGGTCAAGCAGTTCCCAGTGTGCTACGTGGACCGTGGCTCTGGGACTTCACATGGCTTCTCCAGCTGAATTTAAAAGGGCATCCCCTTAACTTCTTTTGATAGATTCCTCAGATGGTCTTGGGTCACTGTGTCTGCTAGCGACCTCGGCTCTGTGCGCAGTACAGCATTGGCTTCTTCCCCAGCTTGCTGTTTGGGAGATCTGGTCACCTTGCCGAGCTGCAGAGCCACTTTGCAGCCCGGGTCTGAGGCTGTGATGGGCTGTGGGTGAGACCCACGCTTGGCTCAGGCGGTTGCTGTGACTGGCAGTGTCGTTCAGCAAAGAGAGCCAAGCTTGGAGATTAGGCTGATTTTTCCAGGCTGACATTTGAAAAAAAGGAGGACAAATGCCTGCAAAGGCGATGCTGTTTAAAGAGGAAGGTTGTGCCGCACAGCTCAAGGGAGGGAAGAAACACCTTGGCACGGGCACAAACCAGAGCTTCCCAAAAGGGCTCCCTCCACCCATGTAGCCAGTCTGCCAAAAACAGGAGAGACTTCATGAAGGTAGAAGTTCCTGCAGAGATAAAAGTTGCTGAGGAGAAAAATACAGAGGGAAGATACTATGTGGTTTGGCAGGGCTGGATAATTTTGTTACGCTTGGAATCTGACTATCTTACTCTATTTGAATTTTATTTGACATTTTATTACATGAAATTATTTCTACTTGAATGATTCATAAATTGCAATAGTTTCATATAAAGCCAGCCTCAGAAGAAATTCTGCAGAAGAATCTCCGTTTATTTCTACATTCACCACTGCCTTTCAGAGTAGTGTATTAGGGAAATTAATGAATGACAGCCATCCTATGGAGAGTACCTTAGAAGCAAGAGACAGCCTTGCAATAGACCCCACTTATGAACAAAACCTTTTTATAAGTTCTCTCTCTGCAGGCACCCTTGCTTGCTCAGACAGCCTTTTCTGTTTTGAGCCAGAAAACAGTCTTTACTCATTGCTGTAAATGGACTGGGAGCATTCATTTGCATGTCAGATATGCCTACATGCTGTCAGTTGTCACCCCACTCCAATGTTTCCTTAGTGTTGGTTTTTCACCATATAAAAGCAGCTCAGAGAAAAACAGATTTCAAAAGGCTTGTTGCTCACAAAGGTGAAGCAAAACAGAGTTCATCTGTGGTAGAGGGGGGAAATATTATTTCTGTGAAGCTACTGTGATTCAAGCATAAAGCCTGAGATTGAAACCACAGATTCAACGGAAAGGCTTTCAGAAAGAACTTCTTTAAAGGAATGCTGTTTTAAGGAAAGGATATAGTTCATTATATCTCTTTTATATAAAGATATACAGAGATAGGTATACTAGTTTCTACAAAGCCTAGCAAATGGATTCCAGTCCTGGAATCGGAGCTGTTTTCTATTTCAACAGGAAGACAAAACTTCCAGAGGTTCAGTGCCTGCCCTTCCTTGCACAGAAGTAAATCCGTAATAAAGGGAGATTCTTCTGATTTAAAGTAGTATAAATCAGAGGAAAATCTTGCTGGCTTTTCTTTTTAAAAAATCTTCCTTCAAAACGTATCTGTCTGGAGTTATGATTCAGACTGCCTGGTGCTATGTGCTTACTTCAGAACGTTCTCTGATAGACCCAGCAGATGATGTGATCGTTTTAATTGTTCTGTTCATTTTACTTTCCTTTCATCCTATTCACGTGAAAAGCAGAAACTGGCTACTCATGTTTCACAGTCCAAAAAACAGAACTGTGAAAAAGTACAGTAGATTTAAAAAATCTACCTCTAGGTTTAAAGTTTCCAGATTTTTTTTACTAAATCAGCAAGGTTATCTCTGACAGCTCATAGAATTCATTAATAAACCACACTTACTTCTTTGTGGAGTGTAAAATATGCTTTCTAGCAAAGAGAAAACAACAGTGGAATTGAAAGATGTGGGGTGAAGAGTGGTTCTGCCATCTAGTTGTAAGCTATCAGAGGAATATTGCCACTAAAGCGTAATGATGAAGATGTTCAATAAAGCTGCAGTGTACAAACGCCAACAAAACAAGCTTCTAGTTAAAGAAATACAGTTTCTAAAATCCTGGAAGAAACTGCAGCAGTGGCAGTCACCTGGTGCATTCTGCCTGCAGCTGAACAGGAGTCATTAAGATGCGTGACGCGTTTGAGCCAGCCCAGGTAATTTTGACAGCACCGGGTTGTGGCACGATTATACGTACAGTGGGTCTGAAGCCAGCGTCCCCCCTGGCCTGGGGAGAGGCGAGCGGCTGGGAGCAGTGACCTCCTCGCTGAGCCTCTCTGCAGCCCGCATTCGATGCGCTCTTGCGTCTCAGAGCTTTGTAATTGGAAGTTGTTTCCCTGCTGCAGGTAGGCAAAAGGTACTGAGCTAAAGCCTTCTGGCTCTTGCTCACAACTGGGCAGCGGGTTTTGTTTCCTAATGAACCCATCCGCAAGTGCTGTGGGAGGCTCTTGAGATGTATTTGCCTTTTTTCCCCGACGGTTTTCTGAATGGAAAGTGCTCAGGCATCACTTATCTAGACTTCTGAGTTCCGGTTTGAGGTCTACGAAGGTGAAAATTACTTAGAAAGTGCTTCTGGCTAATGTAAATTCAATTTTGAAGGTAGTTAGATCATCCCAGTGAAACTTATTCTGTAGCATCTGCAGTGGCAGACAGTGCCCTGAGAACGAAGGGCGTTTTTCAAGTAGTATACTTAATCGACAGAGGAAGAAAAGATGAGTAAGTACTAAAAGCAGTGTTATACTTTCCTGTGGAAACTGGGAACTCATATATTTACCATTACCCATAATTTATTTTCTTTTAGTTGCTCAAATATACAAAATCAGTTTCCTCCATCCGTAAGTTTTTTAAGTGCATATGGTGGTAGTCTTTTTTCTTTAAGCTCCAGCTCCTGGAAGTGTATGACTAAGTGAGAATCTTGCTCTTCGTTATTTAAATGAAAGGTAAATGAAAAAAAAAAAAAAAAGAAGAAGAAAAAGAAAAAAACCTAGAAACATATTCTAGTTTCCATAGCTGCAGAATAAAAATCTAACAACTCATCTTCCAAAAAGCTTAACAAATAAGAATTACCCAACTTTGTTGTATTTTGAGAGAAGCAAAAGGGAAAGAAAAAAATCTCAACATTGTGGCAGTTTTATGTGGATTTTTGCTGTATTTTCTGAACCTAGTATATTAAAAGTTGTATATGGTAACCTTGTATACAGAAATGTATGCAGTGCACTAAGGGAGAATCATCTGCAAGAGTGGTAGAAAAGGTCTAATTAAGAATAACACACAGTGATATATGGGCAGTTGGTGTTGAGGGATGAGTAGGCAGAGAATATATGATTTCTGCTCTACTTTAAACTAAATCCCCCACCTTTTTGACAGGGACAACCTCCTTCTCTCTCTCTCTCTCACAGCACAACTGAAAGGACAAGAAACCCCTTCAGGGGCATACAACACAGATTAATATGAAACCACAGACTCCCAAAGCCCAACAGTTGCCTATTCCAGTCATCTGATGAAGAATTGTATCTTCAGTGGCTTTGTAGAAGGTTAAATTGTTTCTCTTGACCAAAGTAGCTGGAATTCTAAAATAGTTAAATAATCATAGAATCATAGAATCACTAAGGTTGGGAAAGACCTGTAACATCATCAAGTCCAACCATCCACCCAACACCACCATGCCAACTAAACCATATCCTGAAGTGCCACATCTACATGTATTTTGGACACCTCCAGGGATGGGGACTCCACCACCTCCTTGGGCAGCCTGTTCCAATGCCTGACCACTCCTTCAGTAAAGAAATTTTTCCTAATATCCAATCTAAACCTCCTCTGCTGCAACTTGACGCCATTGCCTCTCGTCCTATTGCTAGCTACCTGGGAGAAGAGACCAACACCCACCTCACTACAACCTCCTTTCGGGTAGCTGTAGAGAGCAAGAAGGTCCCCCCTCAGCCTCCTCTTCTCCACACTGAACAGCCCCAGTTTCTTCAGCCGCTCCTCATAAGATTTGTTCTCCAGACTCTTCACCGGCCTCACTGCTCTTGTCTGGACACGCTCCAGCACCTCAATGTCCTTCTTGTAGTGAGGGACCCAAAACTGAACACAGTACTCCAGGTGCGGCCTCACCAGTGCCGAGTACAGGGGCACGATCACCTTCCTACTCCTGCTGGTCGCACTATTCCTGATACAAGTCAGGATGCCGTTGTCCTTCTTGGCCACCTGGGCACACTGCTGGCTCATGTTCAGCCAGCTGTCAACCAACACCCCAAGGTCCTTTTCCGCTGGGCAGCTTTCCAGCCACTCCTCTGCAAGCCTGTAGTGTTGCATGGGGTTGTTGTGACCCAGCTGCAGGACCCGACACTTGCACTTGTTGAACCTCATAGAGTTGGCCTCGGCCCATCAATCCAGCCTGTCCAGATCCCTCTGCAGAGCCTTCCTACCCTCAAGCAGATCGACACTCCCATCCAGCTTGGTGTCATTTGCAAACTTACTGAGGGAGCACTCAATCCTCTCATCCAGATCATTGATAAAGATGTTAAATAATAAATAAATAATAGACTTTTTCCATCCCTAATTACAAACATTACTCAAATTTTAACTTTGGTCTCTATCATAAAGTCAGCAGTTTACATTGTCAGCTTCGATCAGCTCAGGACTCAGCATGGTTTTTAATCATGGAAGTAAAAAGTGTACTTTTCTACGTGTCTGTTTATAGAAATCACAAGGCTTTTATGCAAATGTCAAGCTCAATATTCATAGAAATGTGATATATGGAAAATAAAAACTGAACTCTTGTGACAGCAAATGCCACACCAGCAAACTCCAGGCTGCCCTGAGATGATAGACTTCATTGCTTATCTTAGCCACTGTCAGATTCAACTCTTTGCTGTCCTCCCTTCGCATCTAAACCATCACTGAATCCTGTCATATCTTCCTTTTAAGCATTCATCTTGCTACAACTGAATTTCTTAGCTCTCTTTCACTGACATTTTCTTGCCACAGCAGAAGCAGTTTCATGTGTTCTGGTCACCTCCTTTCTCACCCAGACTCCTGTCTACCATGCAATATAAGTGAAAAATCTTCTTTCCTGCTCCTCTGAGCTGTAGCAATCCCTACCTCTCCACATTTGTGCATCCTCACCTATTCACTTCTTTCTAAGTTGCTTGTTAGATTTTTCACAGCGCAAAGTGAATGCTACAAAATAATGCCAGGGCTGACAGTGCTGGAAGGGCAATTATATGTGTTGGATTTTGCCCTCGAAGCATTCCTGTTTCTGCTTCCGGCTTCTGTCCTCACTCTTTGTTTCTGCTGCTTGTTTTGTCCCACCAGTGCTCGTGGATAACACATGTATTCCTAGCGTGCTGAGACCTGAGCATTTCAGGGGGCTTCTGAGTGTTAGTAGAACAGAAAAGCAGCTTAAGCCTTCAATAAGCACTCAGGTTTTCATGCTATTTTCATTTTCTCTTCACTATTTTCCTGCTTTCCCCCCTCATACCCATTTTTACATTCAAATCCTCCAGTGTCCTTTTCCAGATTTTACCTTGGAGTCCTCTTCCATGCTGCCTTAATGCCTGCAGCAATCACTGTTTCTCTGTGTGTGTGGCAAACAAGTGCCGGTGATGGATTTGGAGCTGCTCTGTAATTATTTATGAAAACTGTGTGCTGTCCTCATTACTCAGATGTTTTCCATGTGACTTTATTTGGCTTAACACAGCAGGAGACTTTGGAAAAGCAGGCAGGAACAGAAAGGATCCCCCACAAAGACAGCCTTCTTAAAATGGCTGTATTTGTCCGCGTTTCTCAGGGGGACCAATGCCCTAGTCTTCAGCATGGCTAGCCAGGGACTCCGGGGACTCCTGGGGCAATCAAGTGAAGCTACCTACGGGGAAAATCACTATCATCTGCTACGTTATCACTATGCAGGAAAGAAAACTGCAGGAGAAAGCTTAATGAAATCATTAGCTGTCCTTCCTGCAGACAGCCTATGGACCAGTGCAACAGATACGAATCATATTTCTGTGCTAAAAGATAGCAGATAGTTAAATGGTGGCACTTAATTACTTATGGGATTCCAAGATTGGCAAGCTTGTATACATCAATGAGATTATAGCTTTTCTAGAAAAATACTTAGAGGTGGGTTTTTTCATAAGAAAAGGTAACATTTTTGAGTGCAAGATAATATGATGGTGCAGTTACATTAATTTTTTACATAGCCTAAGACTAGGTGAGAGAGGTGAGAGAGCATGATAGGGCTACAAAGAGGTGGGCAACAAGGTTTAGTTTGTGGGTTGTGTTTTTTTTTAAGGTAGGGAGGAAGCAAAGGAAAGACAAAAGAGGTTTTGTGCCTTTTCTGTTTCTTCATGGTAGTTCCTATGAAGGAGCACATCACCAAAAGCATGAGTATCAAAGGCTTACAGGGAAACCTCAGACTGTACTGGAATATAGGCAGACAGAGTTTGTGGCATTATGTACATCTGGGAAATTTTAAAATGAAACAATCTAAAAATGCTCACTCGGTCACAGTAAAATAAAATTGAATGTGTTGTCCATCCAGATGGTGAGAAAGCCATTCTGAAAAATCATCTTGATCAAAATCCACCAGCACAATGGGGCTCATCAGACCCTTCCAGAACAAGCAAAGATCCTATAGAAGACATCAACTCTCCAGAACAGTAAGTATGCACCATTACATACCAGTAGAGAAGGAGGCACCCCTGCTTGCTTGGGTATGCATGTGCTTGCACATGCACACTTTCTACTGTTTTAGCTATAAATTCCATCCTGGACACTAGCTGCATTGCTGATAAAACATTAATTTAAATGATTACATTTCAACAAAACCCGTATTTCTCTTTCACGTTAGTGTAAACCCTTTCAGCCAGCCCCACCTACAGAGAAAGCCTGTACCATCATCAACAGAAGATATGAATGCCAACTCCTGAAACATCAGTGGGCAGCAACGTTGTACTGTGATGCTTCTCTGCCACCAATTCACCATCCCCACTAGATTTAAAGGATATCAGGAGCACTAGATGCTAAGGTGCCCCAAAGGCAAACTGACATACTTCTTTTGTCTTGTCAGAAACACCCATAGCACAATGTCTAAAGTTTCTGTAGAGAGTTACAGGACAAGCTGTGCCCAACCACCAATGTATGTTAAGAAGAGAAGAGGATGTACATATGTGCACACACACGTTACTACTGTTTTCCATAGTCCAAGTCCTTCCACACACCAGCCAGGTTCATGGCATAGATAGCCATTTTGTTTTCTTTCAGTCTTTAGCTAGCTGAGAAATAAAAACAGTCTTAGGGCTTTCAGTGTTACCATAGCAGCTGGACCCGAGTTTTGGCATAGGAAAACCTGCACCGAGTAGTTTTCCTTAGAAATAATACTGTGGCTACAAGGAGAGGATGGCACAAAGCATTTGCTAGATTCATGGAGGGGGGCGAGTCTTATGGCATTAGCTTTTCTCTCCGGGAACCTATATAATAAATTCATGCACTACCCTCTACCAGCTCAGCAGGGCCTGCCATGGGCCAGAGCTCAGGGAAGCGCCGTGCTCGTTTGTCCCTGGATCCGTCGTTTCATCAGGATCTGAGCTAATAGCTGCCAGCCTCCTGTTTTGTACACGGGCAGCTTAAAAGCTTATTTAAAACCAGAATAAATTGAACAAATTAGTAGACTGAGTCACATGTGACACCACTGAGAGCAAACCTGATTTCAGATAGCAGTTACTGCCTTGTACTACCTAGTGCAGGAAAATACGTGGACTTCTAACTCTGTCCTTGCACTCAAAAGAACCCAGACAAATCTGCGCAGGAGCTAATCCACGCACACATGCACATGTATGCACCGAAAAAGAGCCCCCAGTAGCTGAAATATCTGGTTATTTCACAAAAGCAAGGCTCTTGCTGGGAAAGCTCTCGTGACTTCATGGGATCAGCAGAGTGCTTTAATGTATAGCTATTAGAGGCTTGTCTTTTTCCAGCACCATTTGTCAGAAATGATGTAGTGTGAATGCAGCCACATCTGCACATGGCCCCCTTACATTAAGAGACACGCTAAGAAAAACACAGACACTCAGATAATCCAGTTGTCTCAATACAGATTTAATAAAAGAAAAAAAAGACATTTGGTGATGACAGAACCTCCTCTAGGCTAGTAGTAACTGATGAGAAGACTGAGATTTCCTGAAGGACTGAAAGAGCGGGTCAGTACAAATCTGAACAGTCAGTGACATTTATGGAAAACAATTAATAAAGTCCTGCTAAATGAAAACAGTGTCATTCAGCACTTGCACAGCCATGACTGTGCCAGGTCCAAGGGTCAATGTCTCCCTGAGGATGCATTGGCAGTTTGGGTACCAGAGCCGCATTGCCCAGGCACAGTGGACCTGCCAGGGAGGAGCAGTGTAGCCGTCTTCAGGACTAGGGTTTTGTGATTCTCTTTGACAAGAGATTGCCTCTTTCCAAACTTTGTGCTCTTTAAGAGTATCCTTCCTCATGCATGCACTTTTTTCCAACTTGTTATTATCCAACTTGTTAAAGATATCATTTTTGTAAAAACAAAAAAAAAGGGGGTAAAGACAAGCTGTAGTTTGTGCCTTCTCTTTGTCACTTTGCTGCATACATAGGGCATCTGGTAGAGAGGTAGTCACATAGTCTATGGAATCTATTTCTTATTCAAGAAAGCAATCTCAAGGACGTTAGTCTGAACAATATTTCCTCTTTGCCACAAGTCTATGACAGGAGGACGTTAGAACAGTAATTTGCCTGCAAAAATGTGAACTCTTTTTTGGGTGCAGCAAAAAAGAAGCATCCCAGCTTCCTGTTACTGAGAGCACTCCGCCGAGTTGGAAGTATGGAAGTTCTTGTAGAGTGCAGAGAAGAGTTTGATTCGAGTTTTTTTTCATTCTTTCTTACCACTACTGCTACACTTCACTAACTGCAAGTGTGATCCCTGAACCTACAATTGTGTCCAAAGTGAAGGCACAGCAGTATGCATGCACTTGAGGCCCAGTAGCACAGGAGCTTGTTGCACATGTGTTTTTGAGGTGCTGTTTATAACATGTCAATTAGAATGTGAAAAACGTTTGTTTTGTACTTGGCTCAGATTTAAAACCATACACCTAAAGAAAAATGCAGTCTGTGTGACTGTAAAGCAGTCTTACAGCGTGACTGTAGGGCAACCTTAAAGCATGAGTGTAGATGATTCACAGTTCCCTTTGCCTCTTACTACCTTTCCTGCTGGACAAGACCAGATTATCCATGGTGTCACGTAAAATTTGCCATACCCAGTCAAATCATCAGACACAAGAAGCAAAAGGTGGGTGCTGGCTGCTTTCTCTCATGTTCACACTGGCTACACAGTGCAAATTAACACTTCCTACAGTAGACAAAGCAGTGCTGGTGCACAGGCTCAAGCCCTGTATTTTGATTTTCCATGGTGCTTATTAGAGTACGCCCTAGCACACTCGCATCAGCTTTTGCTTTCCCAGGTAACGCTCAGGCACAGTCTGGTATTTGGAAGCCCTGTTTGGGGGCAGGTTAGCTACATGGACGGAAGCTGCACCATGCCAGTTCATCTCAGGTCAAGAGAGCAGCCTGAACCAGTTTAGAATAAATGTAATAGTTCATTTCCCAGCAGGTGTGTCTCACACACAGTCAACTCCTTGCTCTTCCTTGGGTGTGTGGCCTGCTGGGGAAAACTGGCGTGCCTTATCTGGACACACTACCTCAGTACCAGTTTTATCAGTGCAGTGTGCTGCACCATTAATCAGGATGCTCTTTGTATTCCAGTCTGATAGTAACCTGCATGCTTATCTGATGATCACATCAATCAGCTTATCTGTACGGCGGCCACACGAATACATTCAAAGGGACATCTTCCGTGACCCTTAAAGACATTCCTCTGCGCCCCTTCATTCCTGCATGTTGTCCCATCTCATCAGTGACCTCCATTTGGTGAATTAGTTTTAGGCACCGTTAAAATTTATACTGTTCTCATATTAACAGTAACAATATGTAACACTCGTCCAGATCTCTGAGTAAAGGTGATGATAGATTTCTGCAGGAACCCACTAAAACCTGCCGTTTTGATAGACTATTTCCTATATGTGATGATGTTTGTAACCTTCAAAGCAGCTGATCACTGTGTAACCCTTGTAATAGAAACCACCTTGATTTTTTTTTTTTTTTTTTTTTTTCAGCTGAAGCTCTGCTTTTAGCAGCCTTTAAAAGACAGTCAAATACCCTGCTGGAAACAGTTATGTCAATTTTAGTAACCAAAAATTCTCATCAAAAAAAGTTGGTTATGAGTGTATTATTGCATTACAGCCATATGCCTTGGCATAAACGTGTCTCTGTTACTCAGTTTCTTCACTGACAGTAGTTCACATTAGTCTATCTATTATCCTACTCAAATCTGTCATTAAAATAACGTGGATTTAGAATGGTTAGTTTACTTGCTAGTACAAAATCTTGCTTTATTGTAGGCTTTTAGAACTTCTCCAGCTTCCCAGCAGTTTCTAAATATCAACATTAACGGCCTGAAGTATTGACTGAAGTGATCCCTGAATGCTTAGACAGAGTTTACATACTCCTGCAGATCTTCAGATGTTTGACTGTAGCAGCAGTTGTTTCAGTCCCTCACTTACCAATGGATCTCATCAGTGGTTTTCTACAGCAGAACCAAAATACTTTTCAAATGCCTCTGCCCCTCTTGTAGCATCGTGCATTCCCATGTGCATTCTGTGCATTGCGTTGTGTTCCTATGTGCAGTGACATCAGAAGTCAAGCTTTTACTCGGTTTTATTTATCCCTAATAAATGGCCTCTCTGTACAGACCTGAAGATACATACCTTATTCTAACAAAGCACCCTGATGAGTGGGTGCTCTGTGTGTGGCACCACCTTTCCTTTCCATTTCCTGCAGCAGTTGTAGAAAACCACTAATACTAACGATTCACTCCCCAACATACTTGACCACATACATGTTTTGACAAACCTATATTGTATGGGCAACTCAAAACAAGTTCATAGAATCATAGAATGGTTTGGCTTGGAAGAGACCTTTAAAGGTCATCTAGCCCAAACCCCCTGCAGTGAGCAGGGACATCTTCAATGAGATCAGGTTGCTCCAACCTGACCTTGAAAGTTTCCAGGGATGGGGCATCTACTACCTCTCAGGGCAACCTGTTCCAGTGTTACACCACCTTCATTGTAAAAAATGTCTTCCTTATATCTAGTCTAAATCTACTCTCTTATAGTTCAAAACCACTACCCCTTGTCCTATCGCAACAGGCTCTGCTAAAAAGTTTGTCCCCATCGTTCTTATATGCCCCCTTTAAGTCTCTAAAGGCTGCAATTGGGTCTCCCTAGAGCCTTCTCCAGGCTGAACAACCCCAACTCTCTCAGCCTTTCCTCATAGGAGAGGTGCTCCAGCCCTCTGATGAGTTTTGTGGCCCTCCGGACGTGTTCCAACAGGTCCATGTCTGTCCTGTGGTGAGGGCTCCAGCAGGGGCAGAATCACCTCCCTCATCCTGCTGGCCACGCTGCTTTTGATGCAGCCCAGGATATGGCTGGCCTTTTGGGCTGCCAGTGCACATTGTCAGGTCATGTCCAGTTTCTCATCAACCAGCACCCCCAAGTCCTTCTCGGCAGGGCTGCTTTCAATCCCTTCATTCCCCAGCCTGTATTGATAGCGGGGGTTGACCCAAAAGTATTAACAAAATGTGACAGGGGTTGGGAAGGGGAAAACCACTGATACTGGAGGAAAGAAAAACCTACAAAGAGTGAGGCAAGGTACAAGACTTACTTTCACTTAAGGAGAAAATAGCAGTTTTGTTTGGATATTGTTACTTTTTTTGTTTCTTCTTGGTTTTCACCCAAAGACTTTCGCTTCAGCACTTAATTGTGTGTGAGTCTCCAGGCTATAGTCCTCCTCCCCAATTCCAGGAACCAAGTTCTCAAGTGAAAGTAAACTTTAAGTACAGTTCAAGCAAAATTTGCCACCCACTGCAGCCATCGTTGGCATAGCCAAATAAATGTGCTTTGTCCATGGTATGGCTAACACTTAAATGGGTGAAAAAAAATCCCATTCACTTGATTATGCAACTGGATTCCCTTGGAATAGCTTCAAAAAGCTCTTTAATGAGAAGTCTATAACAGTTGAACAAAGTAAGCATTTCCAGTGGTGGGAAAATAAGCGCAGGCAATTCTGCACTGACCCTGCATCGAGAGACAGAATGACAATCCGCAGCGTCAGGCTCATAAGGATTCAGCACATGGAAGCAGTGAGCCATGCCACCCCTGCACTCCTTGGGAACCGGGCACAATTTCTTTGATAGCACCCGAAAAAGTCGGGCACAGTAGCAAAATAACAATGAAAGGATTTTGTTTAATCCCAGGGATGCATTGCCGGTGCTACAATGAGCAACACTGTGGATTAATATTGCATGAAACTTTTAAAGGGACTTTGTGAGTGGAAAAAAAATAAGAAAGATCTTCCCAACTAGGCAGACTAACAACTATTTCCACTGCATCTCTGTATAAACAAGGCTGTTTGCAGTGAAGAAACTAAAGAGAAGCAGCATAGCTGTCTCCACTTTCTAACAAAAAGCAAAAAAGAAATGATATGTCATTTGAATCAGAAAGGCTATCCAAAGGCAAGCTTTCAAACACACACCTCTTATAAGGGCCTATCTATACACAGTCATTATATCAGATAACAGGGAAATATAAATTTAAAACTCCACTGTACCGATAAAATGCTTTGTAGGGGCATTTTTCTTCTGGAATCAAAAAGCCAGTCTTCGGTGCAGCTCTGTCACTTTGACATCTGTCTTCTCTTTAAAAAGTCCCTCCGTGTTTCAAGACTGAATGTCTCCAAATGCAGAAGCTCTGGTATGATAACGTCTTAACCACTGAAACATCTCTTGCACTAACAAACTTCAACTGGATTTTGATTTTGTGTCAGGGCCCAGTATATCCATAGTATCGGGGTAGCAGAGCCTTTGTCTCATAGCACCACCCTCTCCACACAGAGGGGTTAGTTGGGATATCAGTCAGCACAGTTTAGTATCCCTTTAAAAAAAAAACACAAACCAACCAAACCAAAGCCCCACACCCCACCAGTTATCATGATGTCAATCTTCTATGGAAATTGGATACAGACTGTTGGGTTCCTAAATACTTGTCATAGTTTAACCCAACAGCTGGCAACTTAGCACTAGACAGCTGCTTGCTCACTCCCCTCCTTCCCCCTCAGTGGGATGGGGAGGAGAAATGGACAAAAGGGAAAACTCATGGGTTGAGATAAAGAAAGTTTAATAAGGCAACAAAGGAAATGCTAATAGTACTAATAATGCTAATAAGAGTAATGCTAATAACAATGATAATAATGAATACACAAAACAAACTACATACAATACAATTTATCTCACCACCTGACAACCAATTTGCAGCCCAAAAAAAAGAAATCAAACTCCCGGCCAAGAGTGGATTCAAACGTTCATGGAAACTGAAAAGCCAATAGCCTTCCCCCCCCAGCCAACCCCCATCCATAAACTGAGCATGACATCCACGGTATGGAATATTTCCATTGGCCAGCTGGACTATCTGTCTGGTTGTGTTTATTCCCAGCTCCTGCACAGCTGCTCATTAGCTAGGTATGAGAAACTGGAAATCGTCCTTGATTTCATAGCAACAGCTAAAAACCTCAACATTATCAACATTCTTCTTGTACTAAATCCAAAACACAGCAGCCACTGAGACGAAAATTAACTCTATCCCAGCTGCAACCAGGACAATACTGAATTTGGGTGTGGGTAGTAGGTTAGATCACTTTTAGAGTGCCAGCTCCTCAGCCCCACAGCACTGACTGCAGGAACTCAAGTGCATCCAGCACTGTGAAAGCGCAGACCTAAACTGCAAAGGGGAACTACTTGGAAAAAACCATCAGTCCTAATTCCCTCCCTCTACGCACCTGTGTTTTCCTTAGCTGGAGTTGCAAAAAATGCCATCCTTGATTCTAACATCCTTGTGCTATATGATGCATGGCTTAAAACCCAGCCTGCGACCTCGTGCGTGTCTGTGCAGTTAGCCAGGGCGCTGCACACCACAGATAGCTTCGCAAGGGACGGGGGGTTGCTAAGCCCTGTGCCCTCATTGCACACTTAACTTTTTCCCCATATCAGCAGCCTAAAGATTACTCTGAAAATGCCTGGGAATTTCAGAAGGTTGTGGGATGCTGAGAAGGCACCCTTAGATTCTTTTGTCACGTCTAGCCCATCAGGAAAATTCCCCAAGGGGAAATGATACTGCGGTGGCACAGCTCAACAGCAGCCAGTGTAAAGCCCGTGGCATTAACCCTCTCTATCACAGCAGCAGGCATAGAAAATCGCCTTGCAGCAACCTGCGGACACATCAAGCATGTAATATATTGCATTTTCCTCTTGGCTAACGCTCCTTTCTGTCTGTCCCCCTCGCAGCATACAGCGTCGGCTGTCTCTGCAGCTGCCCATTCTCCACCATGCCTATTTGCCATCCATAGGAGGAGTTGATGCCAGCTGTGCCAGCCCGTGTGTAAGCCCCAGCGCCAGCCCTCGGCACAGACACGTGCCGCCCTCCTTCCGAGTGATGGTTTCGGGGCTGTAGGCAAGGGAGATCAGTGCTTCCTGAACTGCTTTTAAGTACTTGATAACTGGACTAAACATCTGACCTAGAACTCTGCTACAAACGTATAACATTGGCTCTGACCACAGAGGAGCTACCGCTGAGGCCGTCGTCACAGGAGTGCCCGTGCAACTCGTGTGGGAAGGCAAAGGAGAAGGACACGAGGAGTTTGATCTGTAGCCTTATTCATGGAGTTTTTATTTCTTCACGTAGAAGTCACTGAAAAACATTTCTTCCCAAATTTCTACTCGCAACAAGGAGGTTGGGAAATACGGATCTTGCAAAAAAGACACTAGGAAAAAAAAAAACCACACTCAAGTGTCACTGAGCTTTATGTGGCTGCTGAGAACATGCAATTCTATCCTGTATCCATGCAAGGAAAATACAATGGTTGAGCTATACCATATTTATTGACATAGATCCACTCGTTTTTACAAGAGTTGTGTTAAATTGCTGGAAACATTCTGCACTGGTTAGTCTTGCTTGTTTTCATTTCAGGGATGATGTTCGATAGGAAAGCAGGACTGTGAGAAATGATTCTTTGGGTGGCATTGAGACTCTGCAGTGCTGTGAGCAGGGTCACCTCTAGCTTGCAGCTGCACACGAAACACAAGCAGAGGCTGCAGCTCCAGCTCCGAGCTGTCACCAGCTGGAGAGCTGCTGGCTGGAAGCGGAGCGCTTCGCCCTGCTCCAGGATGATGGTAGCGACTGCTGACCATCTGCAGCTTCATTTTCAGCAAAGTTTCTGCACCTGTTTCAGAATAAACACCACCAACCGTAATGTACTAAACTGTCTGGAAAAGTCCTAGGGCTGATAGCTCAAGAAGCTGAGGACAGATGGGTAGCAAAGTCTTAATGTCACAGGATGGGTTGTTTTTCATAGCTTGTTTGAATTTCGCCACACATAATTACAATAAAATTGATTGAGTGGACTTGGGGGCGGGGGGAGGAGTTAGGGCACAGCACTTTGCAGCTGCAGGCAAAGCCTGCGGAGCGCATAGATGTGAATATACACTATGTTTGCTTTGTACCTGCGTGTGTGACAGTTGTAGCGGAGAACAGGGAGGACAAATCAAATTTACCAATAGAATATTTTATCTGAATCCTGAAAGGACCGTGAAAAAAAACAATGGGTTTTCTACTTTAGCTCCATTCCCTCAACTGAAATAATTAGGCGAAACGATAGCGGCACACCGTCTGGGCCAGCTCCGGAGCCAAACCCTCAGGCCCCATTGAGACACACATGCAGCTTCTTTTTCCAAGGGACTGCAGACGTGGCATCTCACTGCCAGGGCTGTTTGCTAAGAGTAGCGGGGAAAAAACCACATGAAGCACCCACTGGGCTCTCAGTTTTCTTTGTCCAATGCCTGTGCACCTCAGACCAAACCTTTGGACTGACGCTCCTACAAAGGTTTACGAATCAGCAATGACTGAAGCACAGCTGAAGAGGTTCGTTAGCTGAGGGACTTAACCGCAGCTCTGACAAGCTAGCGTAAATCTCCATTAAAAATAAAACACACCTCATAGTGGCCAAAACCAACATGAATATGTATCTGAATCTTACAATCAGGAGCATCACAAAATATTTCACTTGGCACATACGGTAAGAGAGGTTATGGAAATATCTGTAGCTTTTAGAACAAAAACATGTAAGTATAAACACAGATAAAATAGATCTCATTACTCTGTTTAAGCACTAAACACTGACGTTGTCACTCAATGTGTGTTGACAGTATTCTCTTGCTTTATTAATATCATCAGGGCCTGGTTTATTTTAAAAGGAATGTTAATTTTTAAAAAGAGAAAATTACAATACTGTATATAATGTATACACAAAGATCTCTGTAGAAATATTATTCCAACATAGCAGGAAAAAAACAATTCAGAAGTATCGGACCATTGGAGGTGAGTGTGTGTGTGTGTCTGTAACTTCGTGAATACTGACTGTGTGACATTTATTAGGTTCAAACCATGCAGTACATTCTTTGTCTCAATGATACTGTAGTTTCTCCCATAACATTTTTTTTTACTTTACTGCAGATAACAAGACCAACCAAGTGAATATAGCTATTTAATGTTTCTGTTCTTTTATACTGCAGCAAAAATGTACTGTAAATTTATGAAGAGGCTGTGCCCCGATGGCATTTTCCAATGATGTTAGTGCACAAATGCTTTAAACTAGACTGGAACTGCCAGAATAAAATGTAAATGAAGAATTTCTTGTATAACCTTATACTGCATGAGATCAATTTTTAATAAATTGTTGCAAATCTGTTTTTATGAATAAAATATATAAAACTTAGCTTTATGGACTCAGTGCCCTCTTCCCCCATAGCAAAATGATTTTTAATGTGTATATGTATGTGTGTATATATAAACATATGTGTATATATAAAAGCCTCCTTGAAGAAGGAGGAATCCTATTACATCATCCCATTGTAATAAAAAGTCATAATACAAATCCTAGTGGTTGAAGGGCTCACATTTAGAGAAAATAGATAGACAAGCTTCTGCCCTGAAACACAATTACCACAGTACTCATGAGTGAAGTTTAAGTCCTTTTTCAAATAGAAAAATAATCAACATATGCTAAACATTTACAACCAAACCAGACTTAATACATGCACTATTCTCTCTTGCACCACAATGCATGTGAATTCAGGAGAAAGAGAAAGATTTGACCATTTCACATAAACTGTTGAAGTTGAGTCAATCTTCCAGCTATGTAGTAAAATCTCTGCTTCTGTGAATGAGAAGTTTCTGAAAATAATCACTGATTCTTTCATGAAGACAAACACTAAACCTCTCCACACAGTGTCACACAAATGCTAGGTTTTGTGTCCTAAGCCAGGTTCTTCTGCATGGCAGCAGAGGAGGAGGGTGGGAATGAAGTGCAACGAGCCAGCTAGAGGAAAGAGCATTTTTAGTTGTTTCCTCTCCAACAGGAGCATCTTCAAGCCAGCACAAAATGACATAAAGCTCCAGATGAGGGAATTCAGAGCCACCACAAAAGTGTCTGCTATAGATTTCTGATGCAGATTAGGAGTCCTGCCGAACACATGCAAAAGAGAAAATACCAGTGAGGAGTGAACAGCATGGATCATGGATCTCAATGCAGAGTACCAGATGGCAGGAGAAACTCAGCTACATGAAAGCTCATTCAAGAAAGAAAAAAAAAGTCTAGAATGACTCTATTGTGAAACCTATATTCAACCAGAAATTGTGGGAGGATATGAACAACTTGAGTTGAATAATAACAGGAATAAGAGGAAGCGAGAACAAAGCAAAACACTTCTTTAAGAGGTCAAGAAAAAAATAAGAGGGAGAAGTCAGGGCAACAAGTCTACTCAAACTCTTGAGTTTCCACAGTCACAGCAAATACGCTTCCTATAAAATCATAAAATTGCTATTGAATTAATGGAAGATTACTAATTCTGCAGCATTTCTTTCAAATAGTTAGTAAAACTGAGGATATTAAGCGAAGTACAAGAAAGGCACTTTTTCAGTTTTCTCTTTCTTTTAAAACTTGTAACACCTTCTCTTAAAGGTTTGTAATCAAACCTTTTCTGGTCTTTTCAGAACTTGTTTGTTCATTACAAATCCCGGTACATTGTGCCTACCCTCCCCAAGACTGGATTGGTGTTTCTGTCCCTTTCTGCTCAAGCTTGCTTAGCTACTGGAAGCCAGCCCAGCAAGACCTGTCCCAGCACTTCCACAGCACCCTGTGCATATTGGCAGGGCTTTACTGTGCACTCACACCACAGCCCAAAGGATGAGCCAGTCTGCCTGTTCAGTGAACTTATTTAATAGGGATTTTCTTCTCACTGCCTGAGAAGATTGACAAGTTTATTACAGTGGCTTAAACATCATGATTTTTATCTGAGTTTGGTTCTCGTATTTACTGACTGCCTTTTCCATCTCTTGAGGTGGTGAATAGTGATTATGGCCATTGCTTTAATATGCATGAACATTATTCATGAGTGTACTTTCAAGAGCACTCCGCCTCTTGAGCTCATCGGGATTCTGCCAGTGCGCTACTGCGCTTGTCACTACTCACTAAGTGACACTGCAGAGGAGCAAGAGAGGGTCTAGGGCTGCACTGGAAGACGTGGGGAGGAGACAGCTGGAGATCATGTTGGGCCGCTGGCAAGGGCAACCCTGGGTGGCAGTACCATCACATCAGTGTTGCCACAGACTTCTACCCATGGACGTTTTGAGCCACCAGCTTTGCAAGCTGCAGCTGGTTTAGACTCCCTCCCCTGGTGATGAGGTGCTGAAGTGGGCCAAATGAAGAGAAAAAGTGAGCGGAAGGCAGGAGGAGAAAAGAGGGAGAGGCATCTCCAGTCACTGAGCATGTTCTTCACCACCCCAAAAAAGTGGCGGCCACCAGTGTCATCAGAGCCAAGCATCACACAAGCATTTAAACACAAAAAGGAACTTCAGAGGCTAAATTCAGTAGAGGTCAAATAGATCTGAGGACAGGACCAGGAGGTGGGTGCAGGCTGTAGGTACCAGGCATCAAGCAGCCTGTGGGCTGGCTCACTAGCAGAAGCATAGCAGAAAGCAGCTCAGATGACCTTGAGCTTCAGGGGAAAGGACGCATATCTTCATGAGCCAGCGAACACAGGCTTTGACTAGAACCAAGGATTTTTATCTCCTGACAAAAGGCTATGCAGCAGGAGCCCTGTACCCACATGCACAGGGTGCAACTTAAGCTGAGAAAAGTATCAGCTAAATTTATGACCTACAGCTGTCAGTGCTTCAGAGACCACATCACCCACCTACCTACTACCGCAGGCAGCAGCGTGGGATGCCTGCTCGAGCAGGGGAGCAAACCGCCCCACAGACGTGAGGTTGTCCATTCTGGCAAGTCAGTGTGGCTGGAAAACAGTGTGTGTGTTGCAGAGAGCACTGGCAAGCACAAGCAGCCCAGCATTGGTGGCCTGGAAAACACCACAAGGGTCAAGGCAGGGACATTCATGCTACCTCCTGCTTTGGGAATTTGTCAAGAACCTAGCAGCAAAACCCGTTCTAAGGGCACATCCACACAAGCCACCCCCGGCTCAGAATTAATTCTCCTTGGCCCTGGCCCACTCTGCCACACAGTGCCACAACTGGAGCCCGCACAGCTGAACATCCCCTGCTTGTCCAGGCCTAAGGAAGAAGGAGCATGAAGCAGAAATGAAAGACAGGAAAAGAATGGGCAGGAAATATATGCGTGGCTTTATACTCATGAAGTAAGTGCTCTGCTGCACTGTTACCCAGGTGGCTCACACACTGCCCTCTCTAAGGGTACTCCAGTACTTCCAAACACCAGGGACCCCGCCCAGCAGACACAGCGATGGAGACATCGGTTCTGCAGGAGGGAGGAACCTCACATCCTCACCAAATAAGCTAGCTGACATAATAATTACTCCATATTATTAAGTAGATGTTGTGGTTTAACTCGGCAGGCAGCTAAACACCACACAGCTGTTTGCTCACTCCCCCTGCCCTCAGTGGGATGGAGGAGAGAATCACGGGGAAAAAAAAGTAAAAGTCTTGGGTTGATATAAAGACAGTTTTATAGCACAGAAAAGGAAGGGAAAATAGTAATCATAACAGTAATAATAATAGTAATAGTAGTAGTAGTAATAATAATGATGATAATAATAATAATAGAATATACAAAACAAGTCTTGCACAATGCAATTGCTCACCACCCACTGACTTATGGCCAGCCAGTTCCCAAGGAGCAGCTCCCAGCCAGCTGTCCCCCTAGTTTCTATACTCAGCATGACATCGTACATTATGGAATATCCCTTTGGCCAGTTCGGGTCAGATGTCCTGGCTGTGTCCCCTCCCAGCTTCTTGTGCTGCTCAGCCTCCTCGTTGGTTGGGCAGCACGAGAAGCTGAAAAGTCCTTGACTTAGTGTAAACACTGCTTAGCAACAACTAAAATATCTGTGTATTATCAACATTACTCTCATAATCCAAAATACGGCACTATACCATCTACTAGGAAGAAAATTAACTCTATCCCAGATGAAACCAGGACAGTAGGCTATCAGCTGGAGATCAAAACTGGCACAAGCCTTGCAAGAAGAAAGTGCTGCTCTCCAGCATATGAACATGTCTCTTCAGGAAACTTTGTGCTCCTATTTCTTTGGACACATCTGTACAACATAGCACCAGCACAGCTCTTGCCACCCCGGAGAAAAAAGCTGTTCCTCCAACCCGAGAAACACTTCACCCCCTACAGACCCGTGCCCGACAGCTGATGCCTCTGAAGAAGAGAGCTATAGATGAAACAGCAGAGATGAAAGGCATCTCTCGGGCAGTTCAGGAGATAAAGCCAAGCAAGGCAGCGGTGCTAGGACTGCCTGTCCGAGGGTGCTCTGGGGGGCACCTGCAGGTGTAGGTGCCACTAAAAGACCTGCTGCAGAAAAGCGAAATGTTGAGCATAGATCAGCTTTTCTCAAGAAAGGTAAAAGGAAGCAAAGCCTTAGTAGCTCACCTTCAAGGCAGTCATGTTTCCAAAGACATTCACTCTCCCCGTAATGAGTGGCGGGTGGAGGGAGGGAGGGTACATGGGAAAGGACTATAACAGGAGGGCAAGGACAGCAGCCTCACACCAGAGCTGCAGAGGGAGGGTGATGAGATAAAGATTAAAGGCTTCAAGTTAACACTTCCGTAAGCCCCACAACTCATCCTGAGTCTCAACACTGGAAAGAAATCCTCTTCGGTTTGACTTGGCCCATACTTAACGTCGCTGGAAGACACTATTCGAGCAAAGTAACAGAGCTAACGGGAAAAAAGAGAAAAAAATTCAAAACAACCAACATGCACATTCAAGAAGATGGCTTGAGAGTCATAAAGATGCAAATGAACAAAGGACTCAGCTGCAACTGCTTCTGAGGAAGAGACATCAATGTCAGCACCAGATACCAGCACCCCCAGCAAAAGATAGTCGCTGTCATCCCACAAAGCTAGCTGCACAAATGAAGCTGTTAAAATTGTCAGAACCAAAGCCAGCGCCATCACTAACTGCCTTGGTGTTGCTAGCAACTAAAATGGGAGCCACTTCCCTCCAAATTTTGACCTCAGCTTCTAGCAGGCTAAAAGTTTGAAATTCAATTCAATACTTCTAGAACAGAGGCTGTTTCCAGCTTTTCGTTGTTACTGGAGGGCTGCAGGAGTGTGAAGTTTGCAAATTACCAATCCTTACGAAAATTTTACAGAGACTGGTTCTTACACACACACAGAAACACGCTTTTTAACTCGACTGTCTCAATCGGGGTGTGGGGAGAGGGCATCTTTCACTGTTCTCCCTAAGTATACACATTTTACTGTTTTCAGAGGCCTCCACAGAATTTGCCTTTGAGATTATATACCCTCCAACTTCAAGCTGAAAGTACAGCTGGAAGTCCGTTGTACAGCTGCTGTAATAAGCAATATTTCTTTAATAAGCACCCGCATTATTTGGGGACCTTTCCGTCTTTTCCCTCCCCCTCCTCCCCAGCTAGTATTCTGTATTTACTGCTTTGTTTTAGTTTTAAAACCCAATAATTTATTTACCTAAGAATTAACTGACATTTGAACATAAATAAGCAATTTATGATGAGAGTGAAGCTCAGCAAAGTGGAAAAAATGCATGAGCTGTTCCAGCATAATCCATAAGAACAGTACTTGCTACAGTTCAAAACTTTCAGAGATATTTCACTGGGACAAATGAAAATAATTCCAAAACAAAATCAAAATGTGTCCCAGGTTTAACTGACCATTGAGCTAGAGGAAAAAGTCAGCTCCCAGTTACCCTTGAGCACCTGCTTCAGGCTGCCACAGCCTGGGATCAAACCTGACTGCTACACCCGCTGGGGCCTGCTTGCTCACTGCTTGTTTAAGTTGCCCTCACCCCCCCCAAAAAAAACACAAAAACTGGCTTGTAAGCTTTTGAAGGTGAGTGAATTAACTGTGAAATTCAGACTAGCACATGTGAATTCTCCACAGACCTTTTCTTGCTTTGTGTTAGCCCGCCGCTCCTCCCGTCCCATTATGCTCTTTACGATACTGCCATTTGATATAAAATTGCTCATATTAGGGACAAGTAAAATAGTAATGAGGGTGGAAAGACGTACAAAGACATTCATTTAATTGGTCTGTGGCACAGCATTTCAGCATTAGGAGTAGCGAACTGACAAATACAAAGACATCTCGCCCTGCTGAGGTTATTTGTTTCATCACAGGATGGGAGCAGTCACATCGCTGTCCATCGACTCCTCTCAAGAGGAGTTTGCTTCGCATTTGATTCTAACCTTGTCCCAGGGCAGCAAGTGTTCTTTGCGTAGTTGTTACCAATCTTGGAACATCTGATATGTTCATATCCTTCTGAAAAGGCTGTCAGTCCTTACTTGAGAAATTATTAGGAGCAAACACTCACTTCAGGAGTCCCAAATGTGGCAAAAATAGTTTCAAGAATTAGAAAGTGCCTATTTTAATACGGCCTCCTTTTAAATAAGCTCTCTATTTTTTCCCAGCGTACGTCAGCAATCATCAACCACTCATTGTCTTCTACAAAGAAAAAGTGTGCACCCAGCTCTGTTTCAGACCTCGCAGGCATGCTTGCATTATTTTTTCATACCCCTTATTTTCTGCTTTTCTTTTTTATGGTCATGTTGCTGATTTATTGTTTGTTTGTTTTCAAGCAAGACAGAAACAAAATGAACTTTCCCATATGGAGAACACCAACCACAGAGCACTCGCGTCTGTGCAGTACAAATGCTCGGGTATAAACTGCTTCTCCTCATCCAGCATGCAGAGTGCGTATCCCAGGCTGTGCGGGCAGAAGCTTAGAGCTCCAGTCAGATAAAAGATAATAAAATGAGCTTGGGCCTCATTAACTTATCCTGTTGATGTGAATATTAACATAGATTAAAATCCAAGCTCCAAAAAGAAAACACAGCCCCAGTCCCTGTCACAGGCAAACAGCAAGCAATAATAAATTCCTTGAATTAATTTAGTTCATCACATTCTAAAGCTACAGTAAGACACTCCACATAAAGCCCTTCTCCACATGATTTTGAAAGTTTTGTAGCCAAATGCAATTTCAAGAATTAAATCTCTGGTTATGCATTTTGCTTATGGCTTCGATGAATACCCTGCTGCTCTGGCTGCATACACAGAAAGCGTCTAGGAAGGCACTTTTCTTTCTTTCAGGATCTAGTTCAGCTTGGTATGCGTAAAAACGTTTATGAACATATCAGAATTTAGACAACCTTGCTCAAATTAATTTAATGTGATATATTCAAAATGATGAAAAGATGTTTCTCGTTAATTTTTCTCTTTTTCTGAATAAAGCTTTCATTTTACTGATATTCAGTACTTTTACTCTGTTCTAAATAGATGTTATATTACCTTCATTATGATTACATTACTAGCGTTACACTAGTGATGCAAATAAGGACTCTTCATCTTATTTTTCCCCTTTTCTGTTCCTACAAGGGAACAGTGTTTACAGTATACTGTTTGTACGTGTATAAGAAAAACTAAGGTGGAGTGAAGAAAAGAGCTGGTTTTTTTTACTTGTACTATATGCTTATCGTGAAAGTTCAAAAATGTGTTTAACACCATAACAAAGGGAAAGAGATTGTTGAAGATCACTAGTTCCTCCAAAAGTCCATTCCAGGCTTGAACTGGCCCTTCGGAAATCATCACCTTCTCCCTGCGGTAGGAAGCTCATTACATGAAGTGGTCATCAGCAATCCTCATCCCAAAGCCTTGGGCCATCTTTTAGCTTTGTTAATCCCAGTCATCAGTTTATTATTTGAAACGCACTTTCCTCAGACCATCTCACTTGACTCTCATCATGAGATTCCTCTACTACACCACATGAGACTGCTCTCTTCTTTCCTGACATAGCGGTAACAGTGAGATGTGATGTTGACAGTGAGCAGGGACATCTTCAGCTAGACCAGATTGCTCAGAGCCCCGTCCAACCTCATCTTGAATGTTTTCAGGGATGGGGCCTCCACTACCACTCTGGGCAATCTGTTCCAGTGTTTCACCACCCTCATATTAAAAAATGTCTTCCTTATATCTAGTCTAAATCTACCGTTCCTTGGTTTAAAGCCATTGCTCCTTGTCCTATCGCAACAAGCCCTGCTGAAAACATGCTCCCCATCTTTGATACAGGCACCCTTCGGTACTGAAAGGCTGCAATCATGTCTCCCCGCAGCCTTCTCTTCTCCAGGCAGAACAACCCCAACTCTCTCAGCCTTTCCTCATAGGAGAGGTGCTCCAGCCCTTGGATCATTTTTGTGGCCCTCCTCTGGACCCGGTCCAGCAGGTCCATGTCTTTCCTGTGTTGAGGGGTCCAGAGCTGGACGCAGGACTGCAGGTGAGGTCTCACCAGAGCAGAGTAGAGGGGCAGAATCCCCTCCCTCGACCTGCTGGCCACGCTTCGCTTGATGCAGCCCGGGATATGGTTGGCCTTCTGGGCTGCAAGCGCATGTTGGTGGCTCATGTCCAGCTTTTCATCCCCCAGTACCCCCAAGTACTTCTTGGCAGGGCTGCTCTCAATCCCCCCTCATCCTCCATCCTGTATTGATAGTGGAGGTTGCCTCAACCCAGATGCAGGACCCTGCACTTAGCCTTGTTGAACCTCATGAAGTTCACACAGGCCCACGTCTCAATGCTGTCCAGGTCCCCCTGGATGACATCCCATCCTTCTGGTGTGTCAGCTGCACCACTCAGCTTGGTGTCACCTGCAAACTTGCTGAGGTTGCACTTGATCTCATGAAGTCATTAAGAAAATGTTAAACAGCACTGGTCCCAGTACAGACTCCTGAGGGACACCATTTCTCACTGGCATCCATTTTGACATCAAGCTGTCGATCACTACCCTCTGGCTGCAACCATCCAACCAATTCCTTAGCCACCGAACAGTCCACCCACCAGATCCATATTTCTCCAATTTACAGAGAAGGATGTTGTAAGGGATTGTGTCAAAGGCTTTACAGAAGTCCAGATAGACGACATCCATAGCTTTTCCCTTGTCCACTGATCTAGTCACTCCATCATAGAAAGCCACTAGGTTGGTCAGGCAGGACTTGCCCTTGGTGAAGCCATGCTGGCTGTCTCAAATCACCTCCCTGTCCTCCATGTGCCTTAGCATAGCTGCTAGGAGGGTCTGTTCTGTGATCTTCCCAGGCACAGAGGTGAGGCTGACAGGTCGGTAGTTCCCAGAGTCCTCCTTCCTACCCTTTTTAAAAATGGGCACAATGTTTCCCTTCTTCCAGTCACCAGGGACTTCACCTGACTGCCATGACCTTTCAAAAATCATGGAGAGTGGCTTGGCAATGACATCAGCCAATTCCCTCAGGACTCTGGGATGCATCTCGTCAGGTCCTGTCATTTTGTCCTCAGACTCCCCATGCTGAATGGACGGTCACCCTTGGTAGTAGGGATTTTATTCATTATGGAACTTCCCCCACTCTTTGGGATACATCTGCATATTTCTCCACTTACATGCGATGTTGTAAGTGGCACTGTGTAAACTGTGGTGGTCTAATATAGGTGTCTGTTCCTGCAGAAGTTCCTGTTTCCTATCGGTAGCTTCTATGTCCCGGTAAGATAGCATTACCCCACAAGAAGGGCAGAGTAGCCTGTCACATACTTTTCAGGGACATATTTACCTAAATGGCAAATATTTATTTGGAGGTTTGTGATACATGCAGCAACACACTGCTTTGTGCACTGTAGTTTTCTTTATATTTAATGTACAGATCACTGGTTTAGCATACAATGGATGCCTCTGCCGATGACAGTCCGCTGTCACATATACCCTCATTCTGGCACTGGTCCTGATGCAATCACTGTGGGCAGAGCTGCACTTCCCTGAAGACAGACCTTTCTGCACAAAAACATCCCACAATCTGCGAGCTTGCTTTTGCACCTGTCAAGCAGTCATTTGGCTACCCATAAATTACATTATTCTTTCTTGCCCTACCTAGCATCTTCCTCATTTTTCTTGTCCTGTTCAAGAGAGTTTATGACTCCAAACCCTAAGAAGTCTCCTCTGCTCTTCTCTGACTATTCACTTTCATCTCTTTGGGTTTCTTTGGTAGCCAAAACAGCTCCTCACACCTGCTAAGCACATCTAGCTACCTAATAGTTTGCTAGACTACTGACTGAGCCCTCCTTTTGCAGATGAAATAGCATGAATCCCAAGAACAAAACCTTCATCGAAGGTGTAAAACAGTAGATCAGTGTTGCTATTGCTAGTGTCGGGTTATGTTATCTGCATTTACTGAGTGATGACTGCTATCAGGACTTACTGGGTTGTGCTTTGGGCAGCTCTGCTCTCAGTTTGGCTGTGACTGCAGAATTGCCAAAGAGTTGGGAAAAACTGCTCAATTTGTTCTTTAACTTAAAGCTGATGCTGCAACAGTAAGGTTTAACTGTGTACGGTAAAGGTCTAAGAAAACACAGGGATCGTTGTGTAACTAGCTAGTTCACCAAGAAAGAGTCACCTAACAGACTGTTTAGGCAAGTGCAAAGATAAACCCCGTTAGGCTAGGGCTGGAGGCAGGGAGCCCACTCCCACCACTGAACTCCTCCTGGTGAAGAGCTTCTAAAGGAAATCTGGCTGTTGACCTTCGGACCCAGAAGGGCACAGGAAGCATGAGCACAAAAGCTCACAAAAATTTCATGTGGTCTAATGAAACAAAGAAAATGTGAAATTTCTTTCATCTCAAGTCATTGGATCACCTGAAAAAACATGTGTCTGCTGCTCTTCTCCCTTCCCCCAGCATTAGCACCAGGGAGCAAGAGAACATGGTCTTCACCAGCTCATGTGAGATGCAAATTATTTTCTGCACAAACAAGTTTACATCCTCAAAGCTACACAAACGGAATGATTCAATGCTCCCTGAAATCATCATTAAAAAACTGACGACAACGAGAAGTACTTTCTTGGTCTACCTCAGCACTTACCATTATTTCTAGTATTTATGCTACTGTAAATTCATCTTAGCTTTACTCTACTGAAACAAGTTCATCTTGGCTGTAAGGGAGAGCAGATTGTTGCCTTATTATGATCATTTTTTAATCAACACTCTAAGCACAGGCAAGTATCTGGAAACCAAACTTAAAAAAAAAAAAAGATAACTAGGGAATGCATGAAGAAGAATGCTTTCCCCTTCTTTCTCCTTGAGAGAAAACATTTTTATACTCGGTTTTTTAGATCAACCTGAGCAACATCTCAAAAACAGTAAAAACAAAAAAAAAACTCTGCAAACAAAGAAGGTAACAGTGAGTTTTCCGTCACCGGCTTACCCCTCCTCCCCCAGTTGTTATGCTGGTCATACCAGTGACTGGGCAGAAAACACTACTTGCAGAGGGAGAAGGGGATCCGGTGTTGAACCACGGTTTTTTCATATGGTTTCCCAGATGGAAAAGCACAAAGCAAGGCGAGGGTTTACTGCAAAGCAAAACAGAGTCTGGAGAAGGGGGAAAACATATGTGTGGATGCATATATTAAAAGCAGTTTTAGAAAATCAGTTGGTCTTCAAGAAAATCACAAGGAAATAAAAAATAAGTTTCCATGTTTCTTCTAACCAAAGCTTTACATCAGAAACTGTTGTTTGGATGTACTGACAAGTTGTGTACCTACAAGCACATTAATTTTGTACCGCAGAATTAAACCTCCCTGCTGCCAAATTCGGAACATTAAAGCCCTATATGCAGAGTTGATATAACCCATATTCATGAGCTGATAAGAAATATTACATAAATATTATTTTGATTTATCATGTAAGGAATTTTTCACAGGATGTTCTGGGCTCATGCATTTTTATAAATTGTTGCTATTTTGGTAAAGCAGAAATGCGGGGGGAACAACGCCAGCAAGCAGTTACGATTTCCTGTATTGTTACTACGCAGCATGCTGAGATTTATAGCTAACTTTGTCAATAGCTTTCATTGTCCTGCCTTTATACATTTCCCTTACTCTGCTGTTGTTGTTTTTTTAATCATTAACTTAAAATTGACATCCTTGGGCCAATTCATTTTTAATTTAGGAGTGTGAAACAAAAATAGCTTCATGACTCAAGAATTAAACGAATGAGAAATGAGCATACGGCAAAACCCAAGCCCTTTTAGCTGCTCTTTGAATGTACTACTATTTAGAGTTTATGTGGTAAAGTTTAGAGTACAAAGCTTACTAAATAATGAATACAGCACTTCTGTGTGATTTTGCTGGCAATAACCCCAAGCAATTTTAATTAGCTTCACCTCCCCTTAACTGCAAGGACAGTGGATGTGCAGCCTTCCTAGAAAAATAGAGTCCTGCATGTTCTCTTACCTAGATTTTTTTTTTTTTTTTTCTATCAAAGCTCAGCTTTGCAACTGATTTACCAAAAGGAAGCCTAGATTTGTGTAATTTCTGCTAAATTATGCAATTAAAGAATAATCTCACAATGACAGGCAGAGAAGCCCCGATAACCCAGTAAAGGCAAAGGAGTTCCCTGACATCGCTGCCACCCAGGCATCACAGGAGAGCAGTCAGATCAGCAAAGGTCCATCTCCA
Source organism: Opisthocomus hoazin (assembly GCF_030867145.1). Lineage (NCBI taxonomy): Eukaryota > Metazoa > Chordata > Aves > Opisthocomiformes > Opisthocomidae > Opisthocomus > Opisthocomus hoazin. The sequence continues at coordinate 71,698,925 of NC_134416.1, read as the reverse complement.
CCAACACAAAGGAGCACAGAGGAGTGGTGACAGACAGCCAAACCCCAATGTCCTAATCAGACAGAGAGGAGCATCCTACTAGGTAGTGCCTGGCTACTCCCAGGTCCATCACGAGAGGGTGCTCAGCCTGGCATCCTGGTAGGAAACCCACTGAGTCAGGGTCCCCAGGCAGCAGCAACTGCCAGTCCAGCAGGTAGGTCACTCCGCTGCCTCTCTGCCCTGGCAGAAGCAGTGAGGCTTATGTCTGTTGTCGCTGACTGCTTTCTGAAGCCTGGTGTTCACCTAGATCATTGCGCTCAACTGCGGTCCCCAGAAGGCACAACTTAAGCAATCAGCCATGACTTGGCACTCTTTGACCCCTTAGCTGTTGCCACAAGGAGAATTCACGTAATTTATGCTCTTCTGCCCTTTTCCTCCTCTGCCCCACTAGCCAGCTTCCAGCTTGATTTGTTTTCCCTCCGCTGCTGAAGCCTTCTGGCTTCACTTCAATGAACTCAAAAGACTGCTGTAACACCGAGAGAGCAATGTGCCACCAGGATCTGCTCACCTCTTTGCTGCTGCTGCCTGCCATGCTGACGGCTGGAGAGCAGACCTCCTAGCTGTTGTGAGGCGTGGATCCCTTCTTGCTTCCCAGCATCAGGAAAATCTGGGGGGACAGCAGTGAGCAGAGGTAACTTGCTTCGGGACCAGAGACCAGGTAATCAGATGATGGCTATGGCTAGATCTGCCAGAAGAATTTTAAACCTGTCCTTACCTGAAGCTCAAGACCTTTCCATTCCCCACACCTGGTACAATTAATTTCAATGTGGATAACTCAGCAAACAATTATGTCCTGAAATGCAAGATGGATGGTCTGTTCCCTGTCTGTCCCGATTTTCACTTACGTTAAAGGAAGAAAAAACGAATAGGAATTTTTGTTGTTGGTGGTGGGTTTTTTTTAAAAAAATCCAATGTGATATCTGTTTTATTATCAGAAGCATGTTATAAGGAACATAAATCTGACCCCATACTTCTCCTTGTCTTTTGTTGTCTGGTAGAAATTTTTCCATTTTTTTTCTAGTTGCTCAGGGAATGAGAACATTGGACCTATTCTGTTTCAGTATACCAATTTGCTACAAAAAGTTGATATTCTTAGACAGCCGATGCTTGGAGTCTTGCCACGTGGGAGAAGAAAATTGACATAGGTTTACTGTTGTTATTACAAGCTTACTATATATTTATAGGTCTATAACATATCCTCACCTCTGTAACAGTCTGTCAGACAGCTGGAAGGTTTCTAAATTACATGAAAATACTACGTTTAGGTTCTGTCACTACAGATACTTAAAGCGGCCAAATCCAGAGAACAGAGCAGAAGTCTGCACCAACAGGATGAGCCAGATGGGAGGGCTCCACATGGTGGCAGACCCCACCAAGCAGGCTGACTGCACAGTGAAAGCTGAGCAAATTACTGAAGTTGTTTTTCCTAGAATCCTAGAATCATAGGTTGGAAAAGACCTCTAAGATCATCGAGCCCGACCATCCACCCAACACCACCATGCCTACTAAACCGTATCCCTAAGTGCCACATCTACACCTTTTTTAAACACATCCATGTATGGGGACTGGTATACTGCGGTATATGTGAGCCCAGATATCGTCTTCTATTGTATTTTAAATGAACTCTTATGACAATGGATGTAACAGCATATGTTTTAATTTCTTCAACAGCTGCTGGTGAAGAGCGTAGTGATTTCAGCTAGTTTGTTGGGCAACTAGGACCAGACAGCTGCTCACTCACCCCTCACCTTCCCCCTCAGTGGGTGGGGAGGAGAAATGGACAAAAGGGGAAACTCATGGGTTGAGATGAAGACAGTTTAATAAGACAAGAAAGGAAATACTGATACTACTACTAATGATGATGACAATAATAATAATAATAGTATTAATAATAATGAACGTGCAAAACAAACTATTCACTACACAATTTTGTCACCACCCAATAACCAATTAATAGTCAGTGCCCGAGTAGCAATCACAGAACACGGAACTTGGAGATTTTGTGAATTTTGCAAAAATCCTGAAAAATATCGAACTCCCAGCAAAGTTTGAACTCCTGGACAAAAGTGGATTTGAACCCACAGAAAAGAGAGAGAAAAGGATTCCTGCCCCTCAGCCAACCACCATTTATAAACTGAGCATGACATCTATGGTATGGAATATTTCCACTGGCCAGCTTGGACTGGCTGCCTGGCTATGCTCCCTCCCAGCTCTTGTACACCTGCTGATTAGCTGAACATGGGATACTGGAGAAAGTCCTTGATTTCTTAGCAACAACTGAAAACATCAGTGTTATCAACATCTTTCTCATACTAAATCCAAAACACAGCAGCTACTGAGAGCAAAATTAACGCTATCCCAGTTGAAACCAGGAAAAAAAACTACACATAAAATAGGCATTTCAAAAGTCATCCAAACCTCTGGGCTCAAAGGTAAAATATATTAAAATAAGAAAATAATAATGCATATACTAATGTCGTCATCACCAGCCATTCATGAACCCCACTAAATCTCACCCATCAGCCTCTCCTGATCTATCCAACTCTTCTCACCCAGGAAATTTTGCAGCAAAACCTTCAGATGCACAAGTATAGTCCCCAGAGGACAAGCAAAAAAGCTATTTCCAAGGTGAAGGTCTCTTCTGTTGAAAATACTGTGTGTCTCAGCTTCCTTCAGTTAAGCTGTGAGATGTCAGCTTTAATGCTTTTGGCAATTGTAGTTGTCACCGAATGGCTCAAGAGAAAACTGGCCTTTAAGATATCTGAGATCTTGAACCGCTTTCTGCAGTACTTCAATTTGCAACAAGAAATTAACTCAAGGTCAATATCTAATGCAGAACATGGGGTTAATCACAATTTGACTGATGGGCTTGTTCACACAAGGAAAAGCAGTGTACTTGGGAAAACAAGGTAACTAATGACTTTTAGAAAGACTAAAACTCTCGTATTAGGTACTGATTGCAGAAATAGGGTTGGTTCAATTCTGAGAGGTCTTCACCAAAAGCTTTCACCTAGAAATCTGGAAGTTAAATTAAACTTTCTGGGGGCTCAATACCAAGCTAAATGCAGAAGTGGTGTTATATAAATGAGCTTTAAACAATCAGAAAGGGAGAATGGGCAAGACAACACTTCAGTACAGAAAACCTGACCAATCTCACAGAACAGAGCATTCGCATCTTGGAGGACAGCAGTAAGAACCTTGACCGAGATCTCTTTCAGCCCTGTTTCTGGTTGTATCACACTCTCACTTTGATGCCTAAGCATGAAGAAATCCGCATGAGGGACAAATCAATCTGTTGCCCAAAGGAAATATTGCCTTTTCCAGCTAGGTATGGAAGGTTTATCAGAGTTGATGCTCCAGGCTGCTAATCTTGCTGATCTGACTCATCTGTCCATCGCTAGCTAGGACTACTTTGGACACACATGCTGATACTATTATGCAGCACCTGTGCCACAAATCTTGCACTCCAATTACTTCTGCTGCTCTGTCTTGCTGAGCCACCACTGAGAGCAGTCCCAACTGGTTCCTTAGGTGAACTGCAGTACGCTCTCTCCAGAGATTCTCCGAGTGCTAACTCTTCCTTTTAAAAAAGAAAAGATCCCTCTTAGAGACTTCTCTTTCTGCAGCTTCTTCTCCCAGGCAAGCAAGTTGCTGCCACTGACTAAACCAACACTGGACCTTAGTCCACCTCCAGGCACACTGGGTACAACGCAGCATATGAAGTGACTTGAACAGAGGACGCAGACCTCTGCAGTCTCTGGCCCAAACAGCCCCAAGCCTCCCAGGAAAAGACCCCAGGACAGAGGGGAGAGGTGATATCCAGGAAGCGTTTGGACTCTGCAAGGAGTGAAAAGGGTTGGATAACAGCTCATCTGTTTAGCTTTCTCTCCATGCCCACACAGCCCTCTCAGCTGTGGGAGGACAACCTACCCAGGTTCAGTTTCCCTTCCTCACCAAAAAGAGCCCCCACCAAAGCGGCTTCTCTCATGGGCACTTCGCAGGTGGAAACAGGAGGTCAATTACTGCTTAAAAACACAGACATACTCTTCTACCCATATATAAAGGAAAACTGCTAAGGTCAGCCCTATCAAGTTGCTGACCCACACCCTGTCCCTGCTGATGCCTGGCGAAGCTGTACAGACTAGCCAAGCATGGTTTCCATCTTCCCCATCCAGGACCTCTGCAGTCTCTCTCCACCTCTTCCCTCATCTCTCTTCATTGAAGAGAAGGATTTATTTTTTGTTCTTTCATTACCCCCTTGACCAATTGTTGTATTAGACACCAGTTCCTAATCCAAGCCCAAACTGGAAGGGGACAGGTGTCTACTGGATAGCCAAAAAAAAGAAAATGCTCACAAGAACATCAGGATTTTGAGATCTCTGTCTCAGAAATAACAACTCATGAATGGCCTCAGGGTGCCAGCCTGCCACCTCCTTCCCCCAGGACCTGGTGTCTCAGTGGGGCAGGGCCAGCACCCGACTCTGTTTCTGTGGGTGGGAGCTGCTGTTCCGGCAGCAAGGCTTCTGCACCTCCTTCCTCATCGGTCCCTTCAGCACTGGGAGGGAGGTAACTCCATTTCCATTGCAGCCACCGCTGACTTCCTGTTGTCCTTCAAAGTCACCACCACAGATGTCGCCACTGCCTGTCGCTTCCTTCATCCATCATTAAACCACAGACATGGTAAAGCAAAGGACTGCATGGGCCTTACTACAGTGAAACTTGTTCATGCTTGCAGAGAGGCCTTGTTGTCCTTGGTTTCCCTGTCCTGCCCCCTAAAAAAGACTTAGACAGAGAAAAAACAGGGTTCTACCCTCGCCTTTGCTATCCTCTTCCCGTTGCTCCTCCACAGAAGACAGCAGCTCCATCCTCCTCCCCACTCAACAGCTGAGGTGGGAAGGGACCTTTGGAGGTCATCTAGTTCAAGTCCCCTGCTCAAGCAGGGCCACCTAGAGCCACTTGCCTAGGTCCATGTCCAGGTGGCTTTTGAATATCTTCAAGCAGGGAAACTCCACCACCTCCCTGGGTCCTCCTGTGTCTGTGTTTGAACACCCTCACTGTAACAAAGATTTATCTGATGTATAAAAAGAACCTCCCATATTCATTTTGTGCCCTCATTCTTCCACTGGGAAGCAGCATCCTCCCTCCAGAGATCACGTTGAGTCAAGGCCTCTGCTGTGCCAAGGGTACTTGCTTGAGCAGCTGCAGGGGACAGTGTCCTGCAGAGCGACTCCTGCTCACGGCCCTCAGCAGACTCTGCTGGCTGCCTCTGTCAGCGCCGCTCCTACCACCCCTCTGCATTTCCAGCTTCTCTTAATCGGAAACAAAAAAGCCAGTACGCAGCTGCCTCCCCACATCTGTTTTTCCCTTTCCCCGGTTTTCTTCCTTGTCCTTTTGCCTGGATTATTCCCGCTCGGTGCCTGTCCCTGCTCTGCTACGCCCTCCTCCCCGCACCCCACCACTCGCCCCTCCACGAGGCCTCTTTTGCTTAACCATCTGCACCCTCACAGCAGCCCCACCATCTCTTATCAACTGGTCAGGGCAACAAGGGGTGAAGTTACCCTTATCTCCAGGCAACAGAGTTTCCTTACAAGTGCTACACAGAAATCCAAGGGGATGATACTGATCAGCCCGTCCTTACCCACCTTTTTTGGACCCTTTCAGGGAGCTCCAATACGTCTGAGAGGCAGGACTGTGGCACAAAGTCACCCAAACATTTCTGCTTGCCATTTTTACTGCCTGTCTGCTAATTCTCTGGCTTTTGTAGTTCCTATTAGTTACCCCAGCATAGGTGTCAGGTTTACCAGCCTACAGTTTCCCCTCCCACCCCTGGAAACATTTTTGAAAAACTGGCATCACGCTTTTAACCTCCAGATCTTATAAGAGCAAACTGGTTTTAAACAAGAGGTTGCACACTACTGCATGCAGATCACCTCCTGCATCCTTGTGTTCGTTTAGAAGAGTCAAGTGAATATCTTCCAGTCCTGGTGGTCTGGTAACACTCCTTTTATCTATTCCTTCCATAAGCTCTTCTATGGTCATGTAAGACTGGGCAACTCCATGTGTGACTTCTCTATGATGTGCTAATCAGAGACGAACTCTGCTGTCAGGATCCTTTCCCTCAAACCTCCACCCTTTTCCAGATGGTGGGAATGGAGAGCAAACACTTTGCTCTCTCACACACCTACTCCCCGCCTACTGAAAATGTATTTTTTTTATGCCCACGCTCAGAAGGAAGAAATAGAAGTGCCGCAATTTCAGTATACTCATTTTGTTGTGAATTTATGCAACCCGCTTGCTTTCTGTTTCCCCAACCCTGAAGGCTCGAAAAGCCAAGCAAGATGCTTTTGTCTGCTGGTGGCACTGACCCCAGCGCTGAGGCACGCTGGTGTCAGGTGCTGCATCTCCTGGTGCTGCGCAGCCTGGACCCACCGGGCTGTGGGCTGGTGGTACAGTGCAGCCAAGTCCTCCCTACCGAAGAAAAAAGCTTTGCTGTTATGCAAAATATTTGTGATTTCACTGGTAGTGCAGAAAATGTCTGTGTTTAGCTCTGACTCCTGCCCCGAAGGATGGCACAAATGAGATGTAAATCCATTCTCATCCCACCAGCAGAGGAAGGTGGATCTGCCTGGTCCCTGCTTCAGAGGACAGGCTCTCACATGCCTTTACACACTCGTGTTTTAGGGTGGGTTGTGTTTTTTCTCCTGTCTCCCTCACGTCACTGTAACTTACGTCTCTCTCCTTCCTTAGAGGGCTGTTACAGTTTTGAGAAGGCCTAGCTCCAATCCATCGGCTTTGGCAGGAGAGCAAGCCTCCCTTCCCAAGCCTCACGCTTACAGGAAAGCCCATGCAGGCTTTTTAAATATGCATCATCCCACTGCCTTTTATCGAGGAGGACTGTCGCGGATTTCCAGCGCTTCATTATGCAAAAATATATAATCAAATATTCTGCCAACCGAACTGGCTGTGAAAATGAAATGTTACAAGTGACCCAAATAAAATTTAACCACTACGTTTCTCATTCACTCTTAGCAAAGGTACAGCCACTGCCAGCTCTGATCCCTGACTACAGACTGTGGAAGCAAGATTACTGGTGTACCTCATCGGTTTATATATTTTTAAAGAAAAACAAAACGATTAGTCTGATGTAGAGTGATTCAGATACAGGAGTCTAATCTGTGTTTCTACAGTCTTTCAGGAAAAAAACTTGTTTCAGCCTTAAGGGACGTAGGTTTGCTGCGTGAATGATAATCCTGATGCAATTTCACACTGATTGAGGACTTTTCCTGTAGCATACCTGATCGGGGGAAAGTGGGCTCATAGGTGATTCTGTAGCTGTCTAGGCGGTCTCTGTAAAAGCATCTTACTTGCTTACTTCTTCATTTTCAGTAGTAACCAGAATTGTTACATATAATGCAGCAAAACAGATTAAAGTAGTAAGTTGTTTATGTAGCGTAAGCAGCTAGGCGGTGGTGAGACCCCAGAGACGCCTGCTGATCGATTTTGTTGTTGAAGAACAGGACAATTTCATAGCCAAGCAGCACTGCTGAGGAGGGGGGAGCTGCTAATAGCACTGCAGCTCCACGTAGCATCCCTGCTTCTGCTTAGCCGTGTGCTTGGGCAACAGGATGGGCAGCGAAGAGTAAATATACTACTGGTGTCCCCAGCATCAGCTGAATGTTAGACTCAGTACATCCACACTAACCATCAGTGTCCCCCTGAGCCCTGACCACACTGCTTCTGCCCTCCTCACCAGGATGGGGAGCCCGTCCTCAGCTTCATGCCAGCCGGCTGCAGTCAGATTCAAGTGTGCTAAAGCCTCACCGTGAGCCGATTTCTACCAGCTCCCGTCCCACCACGAGTGGAGGGTTTCAGTGAAGATCGCAGCGGGTTCCCCATCAGCCGTTACCCTGTCTCTACCTTTCCTTCCGCCCTTGCTCAGAAGCACCTGGTGCCGAGCTGCTCCCACGGCTCCGCTCTGGTCACCCGCTCGCCCGGCAAAGAGCAGGTTTCTTTCCCTTTCCACACCCTCCCCTCTCAGGCCGGGATCCAGGACAGTTTCTCCTTTCTCTAAACACAGGAGAAGAAGTAAAGATGACCTCTCCCAAGCAGTGTGGAAATGAAGCCAATGCTTTTCACCCTGCATGCCCAGGATTATAGCTTCAGATCTAACATCAGCTACCAGGAATTTGCGAGCACACACCCAATCTGGCTAAATCAAATAAAATCCAAATACTTGTTTCACCCTCCAAATGGCAACTTTTTTGTACTTTTCTACAAGAAGCTGAATACTGAGGTAATGAAACTGTTAACAGTACTTCCAGAAACACCCATTCATCCGCTGGTTTTGAAGAACTTAAACGCTTACACAGCAGCAGCAATCAGGCTGCATCAACTTGTAAGCCAGAAATAGGACACTGTCTTTGCAGTAAACTTTCTTTGTCACTTAATTTTGCTGTTATATTGATTTTTTTTTAAACAGATTGCACCACTGCTTGCATAAAAGATGTTTTAGAAAGGTACACTCTATTGGTTTTCAAATTATTTGCTAATGCAGTCGCTTACCAATTTCTGTTTTCTTTACTGTCTGTCCCCCTGTATTAGAAAGGGACTTTATATGACTACCTTAATTCTAGAACAAACAAGACAACAGTGCTAAGACGTATTCTTTCTGTCCACTCCTGCCATCCTCCAAATCACAGAATCATACAATCATAGAAAGGTAAGGGTTGGAAGGGACCTTAAAGATCATCTGGTTCCAACCCCCCTGCCATGAGCAGAGACATCTTCCACTAGACCAGGTTGCTCAGAGCTCCATCCAGCCTGGCCTTGAACACTTCCAGGGAGGGGGCATCCACAGCTTCTCTGGGCAACCTGTTCCAGTGTTTCACCACCTTCATGGTGAAGAATTTCTTCCTAATATCTAATCTAAATCTGTCCTCTTTTAGTTTACAGCCATGCCCCCTTGTCCTATCACTATGCACCCTTGTGAAAAGTCCCTCTCCATCCTTCCTGTAGGTCCAAATTCATTGCTGCAATTCTTTTCAAAACCCCATTTCACAGTTTCCGTTGGGTTTCTTAGATGCACTAGTGACTTACCAGTTGACGCTTTGGCACAGAAAACCATTTAGCAAGAACACCCTATGCATGCTCTGTACTCCTTATAAATGCATAGATTTTCACCTGCCCTCTGGTAGCTTTACCCTGCGGACAAGACCTTTCCTCTTTCAAAGCCCACAGCAGCCTCCAGATCCTCCCCAGGAAAGCAACACCTCCACAGCCACCCTGCAGCCAGGTAACCCAACTCTGCATAGAAATGCAGGATAATTACAGCTTAATTTCAGCAGCAGGTGCGACTCATTTACCTGCAGCCGCTTGCCATATCGCAGGGAGCAGAGGCAACGCGACTTCACCAGAGAGGGAGACCCTGTGGGGAGAGGACTGCGAAAAACTGAGCCTGGGGGAGAAGTTTAAGCCACGTGTTAGGCTTTGTTGCAGCTACGTCTTCTCTCTCTACTCTGCAGTCTGTCTCTCCCCAGATCTGGGGATGCTCAGACCCGCTGATCGCAGCTCGGTACACAAATCACCCTCAGGTTTTCTTCGCCTGGGTGGGCAGCAGGCAGGCTGGTACACTGCTGGCCAAGCACGGACAAGCAGTGGCTGGCACCCCGGCAGCCAGATTCCTGAGCGCCCTCACCACGGCCTCCCTTATGCACGGTTTGCACTGCAGCTTTACAGAATCATAGAATCGTAGAAAGTTTTGGGTCGGAAGGGACCCCTAGAGGTCATCTAGTCCAACCCCCCCGCAGCGAGCAGGGACACCGCCAACTAGATCAGGTTGCTCAGGGCCCTGTCCAACCTGGTCTTGAATGTTTCCAGGGATGGGGCCTCCACTACTTCTCTGGGCAACCAGTTCCAGTGTTTCATCACCCTCATTGTAAAGAATTTCTTCCTTATATCCAGCCTAAACCTACCCTGTTTTAGTTTAAAACCATTACCCCTCGTCCTGTAATCCCTTTGCTAATCAGCCTGGTGCTGCACTTCAATGTCTGATGCGCCCCACGCACCGCTCGGCTGTTGGGCACATACCCCTGGCCCTTTCTGGGGTTGGTCATCCCACACACCAGGGAACCTTGTCAGCAAATTACGTTCTGAACGTGAACTGTGGCCCCTTTGTTGTCACTCACTTGCTGCCATTAGCATTACTCTGCCCCTAACAGGAACATGACATTGTGACCCATCTTTTTGTGGTCAGTCTTAGATTTTAGTTGCTAACAAAATCAAACTAGTCTGGAAAATAAACGTTTTCACACGGCTGGGAATTGAATGGAGACTAGCTGCTTAACCAGCAAGAAAGCAATTTTATTCTTTCAGGTGCTTTTTCCTTAGGTTAATTGCTAAAGTCTTATTTTATATTTTAATTAATGTCACTTGGTTTGTTCAGGCAGTTTTAACTTGCTCATTCCTCCCTTCGCAGGTAGGAAGTGTCCTTTGTGAGTACAATCAAGTCTGTCTACAAGACCCACAGTAAGGAAGTCATAATTTTTAAATAAAGCATCTTGTAATCACTTGGAAAATAAATATATGAAGTATTTTGAAATTGCAATCAGCTAGTCCCTTCACTGAAGCAGAATTGTGATGGAGTAACAGGGATGTCGTCTGAAGGAAACTGAGGAACAGCAGTTTAGTGACACATTGAAAATTTCTGATGGAAAAGAAGACAAAGCGACCAATTCAGCCTGTGAGAGGTCTGCATGTGTTAGCCTCTACATCTCTTTCCTCCCTGCATTATCTCATCAGCTTTAGTGGCTCTCAGTCTCAGGGTCACCGAAGTCATTTGCTAGTAACCTGATTGCCAACGACAACAAAAGACTCAGAATTGCCCACTTTTATTATTGTTTCATTTTCATTCAATTCACAGCCAGCCCGTAGTGAGAAGGGCTTCTTAATGTCTGCCTGATGGTCTGGAAATTCACACCAGCGAGTGGAAACATTAGCTGCTCAGTGGGAAATACAAGTCCAGAGCTTCTGGTCACTTGAAGACCCCCAAACACCAGCGAGAGCTATTTCTTCCTAAATGCCTGTCCCGGATGTGCACTTCTTCATCAGCCCCTTCTCCACCACCCTTAGCTGATTCTTCAGCATCCTCTGCTGAAGCTGTCTGAACAATATTTGCTGTGCAAAGATCAAACAGAAGCAACAATTGAAACCGGGTGAGGGCATTGCTGATTTTTAAAGGAGAAATGCTGGAAGACATTCAGAGAGAGAATGTAAAGATGATGGGCATGTCGTTTTGCAACACTGGAGCTCTTTCTGATGTGTGATTTCACACGGCCGTAACTGGTGGAAAATTTTCAGAAGAACCTTTCAAAAGACAGTAAGTTCAGATATATTCCAAACCTCCTTGGGCACAGATCAATCAGCTGTGAGCGGGGAGATGAGAAGGAGAAGACTAAAAACCAATGGAACCAAGGCCAGTACCCCTCCCTTTGCTTTCTAGCTTTTCACTACCTGCTTGTCAGGTAATAGCAACGCTAGGACTGCTGCTATTGGAAGCAGCCGGTTTTCTCCAGGCCCTCCTCATCAGGTTGGGATGAGAGCCTCACGCGACGAAGCTGCGGGAGGCTATGAAGAAGACACCGCCAGCGCTGAGCTGTCAGCTTGGCGCGGGAGGCAGAGCTGGCAGTGGTTTAACGTGTCTTCCTGGCAGAGGCGCTTCCTCGCTGCAGCCACCACCGAGGGCCCTGGAAGAAGGGCTGTGAGGGAGAAGAGCGCGGGAGAAAGAGGAGGGTTTTGCTAGCTGGCCACTACCTAGAGGTCCTGTTGAAATATTCAGGGAAAGGAAAAGGTGTATTCTTTCAACTGCCTCTTCTCTTTTGCTGCCTGAAACTTGATCTCGGTGGTTTTCACCTGTGAGAACCGCTAGCTGCCTAGTAATGCCTTTAAGATATTTCAGGTCTCATCCTCACGATATAAACACAAGAAGGACACTGATAGTTTCAAGGCATTAAGGAAAAGGAGGTGGGATTGCTGCGTGGAAATGGTAATGATCTCATTCACAAGAACTGGTGATGGCTAGAGAGATGTGTCTTTTAATGAAAATATGTAATACCAACAAATATCTGTAACATAACTCCGAAGAGGCTCTTGGAACAGCTCTTAAATAATTGAAGAGGGAGTTTAGATGCTGCTGAATGGTGATGCTCTGGCTTTCAGGCTGTTTTCTGAAGTTTACTACAGACTCCAAAGACAGAGTGCATTCTAGCTTGAAAACAGAGCTGAGCGAGCATCCAGCTGCACCGGGATCAAAGTTTGTTAATATTTTAATGTTCTAACATGATGCAGAGTGAAAAGTCTAAACCTTGGGGACCATCTTGCTTAATTTATGTAGGGAGTCACTACCAAACACCGAGGCTGTAGTTCTGCCTTCCTGATGGCAGACTGAATTCTGGCTATTTTCAATAGTCCAATATTGATCAGTAAAACAACCTCTTCTTCCCCTTCTACATTTTTAACAAAGAAAACAGAAAATTAATCTGGTTCAGGACAATAATAGGCAATCAGGAAAAGATGTTGGAGCTGACTGTCATTAGCTATACCACTTCTCAGGCTAATGTAGAGATAAATCACATCAGCATTTGGCAAACAAAACTGTCATGCTGGCGCTGGAATAATTGCATGCATTGCCAGAAATGCAAGTAAAGGCTCTTCAAACATGCAGTCTGCTTAAAGTCAGCTCTGGTCTCTTTGAAAGAGAACGGAGCAGACACGATCTAGTGAAAGGCAGCACTGCGAGGCATGAATGGGTAACTGTAATCACAAAAAAGCTGGTATTGGCAACGCGCTTGTGAAGGACTCGACCGCTGGAGAGCAGTAGCAGGCTGGCTGCCCAACAGCAGGACAAGCAGGTGGAGAAGTGAGGGGAGAGACCACTCAGGACTCTCCTTTCCCCCTAACAATTGCACATAAATATGGGCAAAACAGCAGTCCTCTAGCTCCACGGGCAGAGGTGCTAGGACAGGAATGTTTCCAGTGAAAGGGTGATGTTGCACAGATCTCTTCCCTACATATGAAAAAATTCTGCAAGCCTTAGCCTGCAAGCCTTAGCCCTGCGGTGAGCAGAATAAACAAGAGTCCGAAGTTCCAGGCAGCTTTGCACACTGAGAACCACTGTGACATCCATGACACGCTTTGACTCCCCTGCTGTCCTCACTGTCTCTTTTAATTATGTTTTGCTCAGAGCAAAACGCCAAGGCAAAACCCAGGACAACTCATTCATGGCCACTAAAACAGGAAGACAGTTGATGAGAAGGGCTGTACCCATCCTCCTGATGACAAACTTGCTGAAAGTCAGAGATGTCTTGGGAGGCGTCCCCCCTCCAAGGAAGTCCGTATGGACCACACTGCACTGCAACAGCTACAGCTTTCCCCTTCCCGATATGCAACACTGGGCATTAGGGGAAGATCTTCTGTGCAGTGGGCGTTTGGATTCAGTTGCAGTTTCTCATCTCCCAAAGCAACAAGCTGTCTCGTCCTGCCAAGGCTGCTGTCCCACAACGTTTATAGCAGGTAGGATGGAAGTGGAAGCGCTGGGTTTCCACGGTTAGTGTGGGATCTTGTCTCTTTTTGAAGTGACTTGAATGCAAGTAGAGACTGTGAGTTTGGCTTGGTCACCAGCCCTAGAACCATCTCATTTGTACAGCTGCTGCTGGCTGAGCTATGAACTGAATTCAGCTATTTTAGGTGAGCTTTAAGCCTCAAAGAAAAAAAAAGGAAAGCAGATTGATGTTTTCCTGTATCCAAGAAAGCAACAGACCTCAATGTATCAGGATCAGGCAGTCTTTTAATCTGACAAATATAAAAGAAAAAATTGTACAGTTCTATAAGTATCAGTATGACTGGCTTCCACCTCATTATGAAAGACTATATACAGTGACACAAGTTTTTACCCTAGTTTGAAAAGACGAAAGAATCCGATAATTTTGTTACAGCTCTGCTCATCCCATCACATGATTCCTCAGAAGGTTTCATTAAGAACGATGTATTATTCTGTTTGTGTCATCAAAGACTATCACCTCTCAGAGATGTTGCAACATGACATTAGTTAGTGTTTGTAAAAGACTTCACAGCAGCTAGGCAAGCCAAGGGCTTTAGGAAACAGAACGGCACTGTGCAGGGGCCAGCTAATCCTGTGGCAACCTGGAGAGCACTAGTGCCTGATGCTTTTAAAGAAGCACCAATCATTGATCCGGGCCCACAGTGGACCTCCCAAAATAGACTGGTACTGACTATCCTACTGGAAAAAAGAGCAGCACAGCCAAAACCCTGCAAGCATCTGGCACCAACATGCCTCCACATGTCGTGAATGCCTGCTAGCAAAGCTTCATATGGCCATTATCCTATGAAAGGTTCATTTGCATATCTGTGCCACTTGGGAAGTGAACATTGTTTATATTAGCCAACAGCTGATGACATAAAAGAGACCGTCTGCCTGGGACATGGTGTGCTTTCTGGAGCCAAGGTGAATTGGTCGTCTGCAGACACATTGCCATGAGACATGTCAAACTGCTTTGAGATATGAACATGGCAATCGCGTCACCGTCAAAGTCATAACTCTGGCCAGTTTCAGATGTCACCCTGTCAACAAAACACTGTACATGCTTAAAAAAAGGTTTTCCACCAGTCAGAATGGTGAGTGAGCAGCTGCAGTACAAGGTGAGAAGATGTCTGTAAGAAAAAGATCCCAAAGACGAACGACCGCAAAACCCTGCAGCCCAGCTATACGAAGACTAGGCGGCATGCCACCACCATCAGCTGAGGGGATGGTGCAGAATATGAATCTCAGATCCAAAAGCACTTCAGCCTCCATATTAACCTCGGAGCCTGCTGCACCAGCAGCACTGTCAAGAGCTACTCCTATCACAGGGTAAACTACGTTCCAGTGACTCAGAGAGCGCATATGGCACCTTTAGAAGAAAACAGGGACATAAGAGCTTCTCCAAAAGCATATGTTCACCTTTCTCCCACACCTACACAGAAGCACAAGGTGCAGAACAGGCTCCACACACACATCATCGTCATTGCCACAGCAGAGCACGGTCTGCTCCCAGGCAGGGAGGGGAGTTTGCAGCCACTGAGCACTCAGGCAAATCTCAAAACTGTGACTTCTTCAGTTGTTGTGGTTCTGCCACACCGAAGCTGTGCTTGAGCTGAAATCAGGTATTTTTGCCTGGTTTGGGCTGGCTCTTTGCCTGTCTCCGAGATACCAGTTCTCACCCTCAATCAAACAGCCATCAAGAAGGGATGGGGACAGCTCTGGGCAAGGTTTTTCTAACATTTGTTTCCTCCTAGAAGCAAAAAAAAACCAAAAATTCATTTGTTTCCTCAAGACATGTGGAGACAAGTGGGTACTGCTTTTTTACGTGACCTCTTTTAATGGTTAGTAGACCACATTTTGGTGTCTTTTAGATGATGACCCCAACCCCAACACCACCATAAGAGCACAAGTCTCTAAGACTAACAGCCCAATCCTGTAAGCCCTTCCTCACTTTTGGAGAGCCTCTTTTAGCCACATTATAGTGAGTGAGTCATGGAGGAGCAAGGAGAGGTTTCAAACTTCAAATGCTTTTTAAAAGACCTTCCTTGCTAACAGGGTACTGCCATGGAAAAAAACCCCACAAGTTACCACACTGCTCAGTAACTCAGCAGGATAAAATATTTCCCTCCTATGTTATGCAAAAGGACAAGCTGAACAGCTACAGCACTTTCCTCTGGACTTAAAAAAAAAAAAAAAATCAATGATTTGTTTGTTTTTAAATCTGTAAAATCCTATGGAGACTTTTTCCTCTCTGCTAATTTGGTTGGCAAGGTCAACTGGAAAAAGTTTCCGGCATCTGTCACGTCTGTTGGGAGGCCTTCCACAGGGTGTGAAAACCCCTCTCCTGACGTGGTTGTAAAGGCTCTCACTGAACCACAGAAGTCACTCCCCAGCCTCCTCTATTTTTACTGAGTCAATAAAGGAAATTCTCACCACTGTGATTGACTGATTCTTTGACAGAGCTCCAAAGACGCAGGAGGCATAATATCAGCTGCTGCGCAGACTTCCCAAACACTTGCTGCCAGTACCTTCAGTCCTGAGTTGCAGCTGCCCTGTTATTTTAGTATTAGGGTTACCCTTTAACAGCAAGTGCTAATTGTTGCACACTGTGCAGCGATTCTGAGGAGCCCAACACCTGTCACTGCAATCCAATATGATATCAGAAAAATCAGTTTACGACTTAAATGAGGAAAGAACAAAACAGTCCAAAGGCAAGAAGCTGTGCTCTGTCACAAATACCCAATGGGCAGCATTAAATTAACCTCTCATGCATTATATGCTTCAAATAAGAAAGTGTTGACTTGTTTCAAAACAAAACAAAAAAATTGCCGGGACTTTAAATAAGGAGTTTGGTTTATTAGGCACTCCCAGGCAAATATTAACAACTGAAAATATGCAAAAAACTAATGAATACTTCTTTAGTGGTAGAAATATTGTAGTGCTGAGGAAGAAGCAATAAGTTTGATGAAAGGAAAAGTACAGCTGCCATAAAAGGGACACTTAACTACTGCAGAACACTTCAGACTGGAAAAGAAATCCATGGGTTGGAGATATACTAGAGGTCTATAAAATCAGGAATGACATGGAGACAGAGGAAAAACAACTAATCATTTTCTTATCTAGCAGAATAACAAGCAGGCATTAAATGTTCCAAACAAACAAGAGATGCATCTTCTTATTGGCACAGGGTTAACCTGAGGAATTCTTTCCCATCAATCTCTGGGGGAATTAGGGATTTTGCAGGGATTCAAAAAGCAATTGGACAAACCTATGGAAGGAAAAAGAAATTCATCAATAGCCAATAGGCACAAGGACCCTTCCTCTGGTTTAAGACATTCCTGAAACATAAGTCACTGGAGTTTGGGAGAGTTTGACCATATGACAGTACGGCGACAGTATGAAAGCTTCAACAAATTAAAGTAAGATAATTACATTTTTTTTACATCTTCTTCAGATGGAGATGTTGGGGTGAGGGAGAATGTGTATAACAGGCAATAAGACCCTGCGTAATTAGGAGGTGCTCATCATTTTCTGAAGTCTTACAGAGAGTTTCCCACCTGCAGGACCAAAACAGAAGAAAGAATGCTTTTGAAATCAGCATCTCGTGATGAGAAATTCTTATCACTGAAAAGCTGCATTTAAACAGCTCAGAGAAAACCATACACCTGTGTTTGAATATATTTGCAATTTATTTTGAATTTTCAGGTATACATGGCAGATGCTAGAGGCATGCACTTATCCTTTTTCTTATATTGCCACCTGGTGGTCCTAGGCATATAGAAGCAATAAACTCACAGATTTTTCAGTAAAATGACCACGGTTTAAGCATTCTAAATAACATCCACTTCTTGTCCTCTGAGATAGAAGTACTTTCTTAATACAGAATGCATAGGGGTAAGTGGCTGTTTGGTTTTACCGCTGATACAATCATTCCTGTGTGTCAGCTCTTTATTATCTAAATAAACAGCTACAGTGGCCAGCCCAGGTCACAGGGAAATGGTTACTACGGATTGCAGCTCTGCTGTGGGCTCTGGACACCCGCTGGGGCTGGGTGCTGTGCTCCCCCCCCACTCAGCCTGAGGGCAGGAGGAAAGCAGAGCTTCCAGCCAGAGCCAAACCATCACCTCTTTCTCCTGCCCTTTCCACCTCAGCAGTGGTGGAAACATAGCGCAAGGATGTCTAACTGGTATCAAAGCAGCTCTTTGGTTCCCAGAGACAGCGTAGCCACGTGGTTGGAGTGATGTCCAAGTTTGACTTCTCCGTGAGACGTAGAGTACATTGCACAGTGGGTACAAGGAAGGTGTTCAAATCTGCAGCCCTCAGTCTCAGGCTTGCATTGCCAGCACACAGAGTCAAGTGCATGCAAAAGAGTATTGTAGGAAAGGGACATTATAAGGCTGGTTTAAAGAAGAAAGCATCATAGACTTGGACTTCATAGGGGAGGGAACTGTACAATAGACTTTAGACTGGTGTATTGTAACGAAGTAGTGTGTACTGATCCAGTTTTGGGCACTCCAATACAGGAAAGATGTCAAACTGGAGCAAGTGCAGCAGAGGGCTGCCAAGGTGGTGAGGGAGCTGGAGCAGTTGCCCTGTGAGGGGAGGCAGAGGGATGGGGCTGGTTCAGCCTGGTGAAGGGAGGGCTTTGGAGGCACCTAGTAGCAGCCTTCCGATACCTAGGAGGAGGCCATGAAGATGGGGCCCAGCTTTTCATAGTGGTGAGTTGCAGAAAAATGAGAGAGAGCACATAAGCTGAAACAAGAGCAGTCCAGAGCTGATATAAGAAGAAACTTCTTCACCATGAAGACAGTCACCAGTGAAACAGGTTGCTCAGAGAGGCTGCGCAGTCTCCATCCTTCGAGATTTTCAAGACCAGACTGGATGAAGATCCAAGCAGCCTGGTCTGATCTCATAGCTGACGCTGCCTGGAGCAGACGTCTGGACTAGGTACTTCCTGACCTCCCTTCCAATTTTAATAATCCTGTGAACCTGTTGTTCTGTGAACCACAATCTGTTTTTATTTCAGTTAGCAAAAGCTCTCTGCTAACAATTTTCAGTACTACTAACGTATGGAAACGCACTCTCAAGTGATTAATGGGAATTGCAGAATTTCATATCCCAGACATAACTCCTGTTTTGAGATATGATAGTACTTTTTGCGTGATAAAACATATCCAAATTCTTTTTGATAGTAGAAAACGTTGAAGCTGTCCTTTGCCTAGTGGTAGCTAACCAAAACCAGCATTTAGACCTTTTTATTGGCTTTACCAGACCACATTTCGTGTAGCTGTAACCGCCAGGGGCAGTCTACCAGCCCGAATCAATGCTCACCAGCTGTAACAGGGCTCCGACCCCAACTAATGCCTATAGGCTTAGTGAACTGGAGCTGTTACTGAAGGCACAGCAACATTTGCTGCACAGAGAGACTGTACATACACACCGAAGAAGCAGAAGTTTGACCAAAGCACCCATGCTAAGTTCCTACATCACCCCTTTAGCAGCTGGGTAGGTCAGACAGACCCACCCGGAAGACCTATGCAGAGCAACCTACAGGCATCTCAGGTGCTTCCCCACACTGCGGCTTTTTCAACCTCACTGAACCTCTTCTGCAGAGAAAGAGAAACATGTGGCACAGCTCGGTGCTCTCTGCGGACAGTGGGGAAGACTTGTAACATCTGGATGAATGGACAGGTGACCGTCCCATACAGGACTGCCTGTCATGTCAAAGCAAAGAGCTTAAACTGCAGAAAGCTCCTGTGCTCTGGGAGCATCTGTAGAATACGGATATTCACTCCAAGGGGTACATCTTTATATGAAAACTAGGACGGAGACTCTCCAAGATTATGAAATGGAAAGGCAAACATAACAATTGCTTTATCTTGAAAAGCGCTAGGAGAGCTTCCCATGGGGAGGCTGCAGTCAATTCATTTTTGTAGAGGAGAAAAATCCCCCCCAGTGGCAGGTAGACAACTCATGCTTTAGCGAGGGAGGGAGGGTATGCTGCTCACACATACGCCAGTGATTTGCTGTCAGGGGAAAAGGAGGTAATGAGACCGGACAGCCTGTGTAAATACCAAAAGCCCAAAACCCAGTAAAGGAAGAATCAGACAGAGACGCATAGAAGGCAGAAGAGAAAAGAACAAGAGCATGTTACACTTATGTATAAACTCTCTTAGGATCATGTATTAAAAAGCACAGGATTATCTTACAAGAACAATAGGAAGAGAGAAAAGGATGTTGAGAAAATAAGTATTGATTATATGAGGATTTAGGGGCCTGCAGGAATGGAGAAGGGACTAAGGCAGCAAAAACATCTACTTAGAGGAAGAGTGGATGAGTGAAGAGAGAAAAGGCTTAGAAAAAACCACAGTATCAGGCATCTTTGTTTGCACAAGCTCTTGATTCAAGGGGAAATAGCTCCTCTGCAGTAAAAAATCTGGTTGCTGCATCCCGTGGTATTTCAGTTGGGATCAGCTGGAGCCTATACAAGGGTAACACTACCATAACATGGCAGTTCCCTCAGGCATAACACCTCCTCTCCTCTTGTCTGTGCAGCAGTAATGTTGGCTGAATCACGCAAACACCAATTGCACAGAGCAGCTCTCTTAGAGGACTTCAAATCCAGAGCATGCCTGGTCGGTACTGCTGCCCCAGGGTACTGGAGCTAGACCCATACAGCATCGGACTTTGTCGTATGATCTACCCTAAATTCCTTCCAGAAAGATGAGGACATCCTTTTTTAGTTGTATCACTGCATTACAGCATAGATGAGTTACTGCCGAAAAGAAAACGATGATGCTAGCAAAGTTTGAACACGCTGTTGAACACAAACTATCTGCATAGAATCACCAGAGCTGGTCACACAAGGTAAGAGCAGGAGCTGTGCTCGAGTGCAAGTATCAGGGACCAGCAAAGGGAGCCCGTAGCCCTCCAGGCTTTCCACCAGAAGGCAGCAGGGAAGGGGAATCTGGTGGTTGGCATTTGCCCGAAGGCAGCCCCTGGCTGGGGATGAGGAGCGCCCAGAGGAAGGTCCCACAACTGTACGAGGATGTGCCGGTACGCAGGGCAGATAGCGGGGACGGTTGGAGGTCAAGTGCAGGGAAAGTCGAGAGGTAAACACGCTGCCCTGCCACCTCCAGATTACCGCTGTAGAGCCTGCTAAGGTACTGCGGGTAAAACAGGAGCAGTAGAGCATTGTTAAACTGTGCTCAACAACTCCCACCTCCAACAGCTTCCTAACGCACTAAAGGCAAATTCTGATTTTTGTACTATCAGAGATTTTGTCTCACCCTTTGCACAGCTCCAGATGCTCCTTAAAACAGAGCAAGCAATATTTTTGCTGTCCATTTCAGTTATTTTAAAGTTTTCTTCTTTGCAACAGCCACTTCTTTAACATGAGATTCAAGTCTAAATGAGGACACAGCTGTTTCCTCCTCTTCCCTCATCTCCGCAATAGCTGCAATCGGCAGTGAGCCTCAGAGCATTCTCATCTCTTCCCATTAAATATTTGGGAAAACAGAGATTACTCAGAGCTGCCAAAGTGATGTTTTCAATAGCTGAGAGCTCAATAATTGACTTCCTTGAAATTTTCACCAGCTCCTAGTGACTTTTGGAGTCCCAGCCCGCAAGACAGATGACAGCAGAACAATAGATTTTTTTTTTTTTTGAGGCTTAGCATAACTTGAAACCCGTTCCTTCTTTCCTGTTTCTTAACTGAAAAACAGGCCCAGTCAATAGCTCACTGGTGGCAGCAGTGTTCAGAGAGCCTGCCATGTGGAGCCCCGGCAGGTGTTTCTTGGGCTGAATGTCAGCACCTCTCACCTCCCCAGTTTACAGAGCAGCTCACTTTGTCCTCCAGGTCCCAGCGCACTCCACAGCACCCTCGCCACGGAAGTCAGCATTAGCACGCCTTTTTGGTCCAACGCAGACTTAAGGATGCCTACATCAGATTTCAGACGGCTTTGGATAATCTCAATAACAATTTGATTTTTTTTTTAAAGTTCTCAGATGATCCACGCCATCTCTTGCTTTCCTTTTCAGAGATGCCTCTACCTTAAGACAATACAATCCTACTCCTCTGACTATATAAACCAGCCTGTTCATTCCCTTGGCCCTAAGGTCTCCTCAAAACAGCACAGATCCAGTAAAATACTGCTGATGGTGTGCATCCAAAATACTGATGGGATGGCTTTACCTCGAACACATCACAAGGTATTAGAATATTCTTTATAAAACTTCAGTTAATCCCATCAATATTTTCAACTCCACTCTTAGCGGCACTGTACATTGAGCAGCGAATTTCAGAGCACCACGCCCATTACCAACAACTCCTTTCTTAAAGTATTAGTTCAGACTAGCCCAGAGGACTACAGTTTATTACACTTTCTTCTAGTGCATGTTTTATAATAAGTAAAAATAATTTTGATTTTCAGTTATTTACTTGACTAGTCTCAAGTCTTTTAAGTTTTGATCTTTAAATAATTCTAGAGCTTCACCTTCAGTAGCAGAAGATGCGTAAGGGCTCTTGCATATCTACTAAAACAAAGGAAAAAGCCTCAGAGAAACTACAAACTATGTTCTCCTTGTCTCTTTAATTTGTAAATTTAAAGAACTTTAAACATAATTTGCTCTGCAATACAAGGACTTTTTTCGTCCACATAAAGATGCCAGAATGGAGATTTCCTGCTGCAGAACACCACACTCTGCTTCCCAGTGGTGCGCTGTGCTTTCCAGGTGGTCGTTAATGGGACACCTTGGAGACGCTAATGGCACCAGCTTATTTACACTGCCTTTGACTCAGGTAGGGGGAGATAAAGCAGCAATATAATTTTACGATGAAAATTTGAGTGCGAATAAACACTATGGTGCATAGCATTTGAACACAGATGCCACCAAGATTCAGACTGGGATGATTACAGGCTTTCGAAGTATATTTATGGCTATAGTTGATGCAGAAATATGCAACAGCTCATCTTTAAAAAAATAAAAAATTTGGAAACTTACCCACCAACTGCAATGTAGGAAGCAATTTGCTTTGTGGACTTGAGATTTTGGGATAAAATCTGATACCATTATTGTGATATTTTTCCAATAGCAACCATACAGACAAAAACAAAAAACGGTTTTAAAAATAGATGTTCTGTGTTCTTTTTCTCTTGGCCCCATGCAAGCTTAACATCTATTGGTAAAGAACCTTATAAAACAAGACAATTAAAGCATCAATTGCGTAAGGGCAAAATATGAGGTGAATGCTGGCATTTTGTCACAGCTTTAGTTACATATTTGTAAACTGAGTTTAGGCTTTTAACCCGGCCTCTTTAAGAGCACACCGATCTTGTTTCTCGGTTTACACACATGGACACACATCCTTATGAGTTATTTTACTTAACTGGATCAGTTTGACCCAGGCCTGTCTGAAAGATAGTGTTCAAAGGTGAAAATCCACACATTTCATAGGCTTGAGAGGGCAGAAAAAAAATCCATCAGTGCCTAGACAAGAAGCTGCACCTCGAGCTCACACGCTGGAGACAAAAATCCACACAGGAAAGCTGTAAGAAGTATCTCATCACAGGAAAACTAAAGAAAACTCACAATCACCAAAGCGCCTAAATTTGTGGGAAACAAGGCCTCATCTGCGTCAATGCTTATGGCAACACTTAATTAAATGTACGCTATTACGTAGCGGTAAGGTAGACAAGCGCATACGTCAGTCAGCCCACGGTACTTCAGAAAGTAGCACTTGAGGGCTGCCGAGGTGCTAACAGCTTAGCTCTCTAAACCTGCACAGACCCAGTTCTGCGCATTTTGGATACAAAGGCTGGTTAAAAAGGCCTGGCCTGCTAAGCGTAAACAGCCCGACAGAGAGCCGCAGTTCAGAGGGGATGCTGCATCAGCTCTGCATCCTGCTAGATCACAGAGGTTTAAAATAAGCACACTGTCCTTGTCTAAACTGGTAACAGAAACGCAGGCAGAATCTCCAAAATATGTAGTAACACGAGTCACAAAATTCATGAGGAGGATTAGGCAGCTATGGACGACTGCATTTTGACGTGTGCTATCTGCCTCTGGCCTTTCACCACTGAACAGCGTCCTCACGCCGTACCTAAGCACTGCCAGGACAGGGTGATGCAAAGATGGGACCACTGCGATTCCAGACAGCAAGTTCTTACCTCTGACCATTGGACACGATCTTGCATCACACTATTCAGAGAAAACAAATGCAATAACAGAGGCTGTGAAAAGCTGGAGCTTCCCAAGACTGGAGTTGGCAGGGCTTATCTGGTGTCTTGAAGATAAATGGGAAGAAATAAGGAAGATTGACACCTCAGCTTGGGTTTTATTGTATGATATTGAACTATCTGCTATAAGGAGGGTTATACAAGCAACTTGTGAAGTATAGCGACTAACTCCACCTTCCAAAATTTAAAAAAAAAAAAAAAAAACAACAAAAAAGATGGGTAGGAACAGGAAGAGGCATGGCACTTCACAAGAGAACAGCAATGACAGAGCGCCAGGGAAGCACAGAAGAAAATGTAGAAACAAAATTGACAAAAATGGATAAAAATGGACATCTTGGTATGTAAACAGGGCTATGGTCAGGTCAGTCAGGTAAATATGACTGAAGCCACAATTTTTTTTTTTTGGATGTATGAAATAGTGCATGAATGTATGCACTATTTTAATGTATTAAATAGAGTCTCTGAGTAAATATATACGAAAGAAAAGCACATGGAAGAAAATAAAAGCCATAGCCATTCAGTGGACAAAACCAACATTAGATTATTTCAAATAAAAACCTAATTAAGACAGTTTTGGGGGGGGGGAAAAGGAAATCTAGCAAGAATGCACTTGATTTCAGCAGTATTCATCAAACCACAAAACAAGAACAATGAAGTAGAATGAATAGAGTAAGTGTCTGGCAAATACTTGCTTTTCTCCATTTTTCAAAACAAAGAAACCAAACAAAAGAAAAAACAAATTTTCTACGAACTCTTATAACAACCTTAAAGGGCACGATTTTGCTGTTTAAAGAACTCTGTTCTTCATTAAGTAGCCAATGTTACCCCCAAAATGATCACTCTAATTGCACTGATTTTTCCTTGGTATCACACTTACATTGATCCAAACAATTTTCTGATATTAGTTGAGAGAACAAAATCAGTATCTGACTTGTTACCCCGATGATTATTTGCATGCTGGTTTGAAAAGACTTTAGTGGCTTTATTCTGAGAAGACAAAAGGCATATGTAACAGTCACACCCACTAAACGCACAGTAAAGTGGTATGTGAACAAAGATAACATCATACACAAACACATTAACCATGTGTTGAAGTGTTTCTTGACAACCTCGAACTTAAATGAAAATAAAGTGTTCGTTACAAATATTTAGACTTGGGAGATCACCAGACTAATCTGATGCATTTAAAAGCTGGAACAACAAGGTATATTCTTCAACGCGACTGAGTCACAAAAATCCCAGGGGTAACACAATGGATTACTAAATCATGCAACAGCTGATGCTTGTTTAATATCAGGATTTCACAAAATAGAAGAGAGGGACAATACAGAGTTTCACTTTTGCCTATAGGCAAGAGTGGCTGCTTCGCAAGGTATACTAGTATTGGACAGTATCATCCAACATTATCATCAAATTGTAAGTAACATACCAAATTACAGTTGTGACACAGAATAAAATTACACATTTGGCAACTTTTTGAAGCCTCATAAATTCTGTCTTGCTTTTTCCAGAATACAGCATATGGTTGTGTAAAAAATCCTGGACATGCAAAATACACTACTCCAATGCTTAAAGAACACATGTAAGGAAAGCACAAATAAAACACAGCAAAGCATCTTTATTAAGAATCTGGGGGTTTACTAAGAATCTGGGCATTTATTCCCCTAACACATTTAAAAAAATATATTTTTTTAATGCTGAAAACTGGAATGGAAAATAAAAAGCCAAAATATAAAATCCTTTAAAACATAAACTATAATTACTCTGAAAATAATTTGGCCCATTCTGAATGAACTGTATTCTTTAGCTAAAGATGTAACGCAGTAAAAACTTCAGCACAATTCCAACCATTGTTGCACTACCCGTTTGGGTAGTAATCAGCTCTGGAACAAAAATAATTTCACTCCCAAAATGTAACTGATTTCTAATTAGATTTTGGAACTGGAGACAGACCTACTGAAGTCTCTAATCACTCTGTTTAAATTATAAGAAAATCAGGCAAATACATTAACTGGTTCGACTTCTCACCAGAACAGATAAGGAGCACGCAAAAGTTAGGAAGAGCCCAAAGGCAGTATAAGGCATGGCCAACACCTTTCAGCTCCTGCCTACTGATATTAGTAAGCTTTTTCCAGCCCAAACTGTAGAGGATAGCCCTCAAGTGGAGTAAGAGGTGGCTCTTCTATAGCCCTCTGCTCAGAGAGGGCTCACAGGTACACAGAAGAAACAACAGATGACTTAAGTGGTCTGCGAGTTAGTCTTTAAGCTCACGTGACCAAGAAGCAGTAGCCCAGCACTCTGCACAGCAGAAGAAAAAGGAATACAGACAGGAAAAATGAACAAGCAGGCCTGTCCAAGCACGCAGACACAAACTCAAAACCCCAGAGTCACAGTGAACAAAGCTGTCTCATTATACTTCTCGCATCACTCAGTTCCAGGACATTCACCAACCAAAATATATAAAATACTTCATATTCGTGGAACTGTAGAATTAGAAAAATATTTGACATTTCAAACTACCACAAAAGTTGCTTTAATAAGTTACATGTCAGATGTTTCCCTTTCCACAGCAGAAAACAAAAAAATCAACAACCAAAATGGCTAAAAGCTGAAACAAAATGTCGTGGATCTGCTTTGCACAGACAGGCCTGCTGTCTTTGCTAAAGAGCAAATCTGTTGACATTGAATATCTTAACACAGTGATCAGCTCCACAACTTGCAAGCTGCAACCATTCGCTGCTGTTCTGATCATTATGTCCAGCTCTGCCCGCGTGATGTCTCCAACATAAACGTTTCACAGCAAGAGCATGGCTTTGGCTGCAACAAAAAGAAATCCATACGTAACTGCAAAATGTCAAACACAGTTGGGCATGTGAGTATAGACATCAAAATTTATATAATTAGTACTCTTTTTCTAACACTACCAACTGAGGAAGAACTGACTTGTGACAACCAGCAGGTATTAAGTTCTTAAAAAAGTAGGGCCATTAACTCTAATGACATTTTATCCTCTCAGTCATCAATAATTTAAACAGCTATTGATTTCAAGTTTTACCACATTAAGCTGCGAGCCTAGCATCTCAATTACTGAGATATGTCCGATTTCTGGCTTTTAGCCTGGAATTTCCTGTTATCTGGTGTCTCTTTCCAATCCACTTCGAGCACAGACATGCCAAAGCCACCATCAACTTTCATTTCTCGTACTACGAGTGCCAGTATGTGACGGAAGAATCTAGGAGAGTGCTCCAAGTGAAATATTCAAAGTCTCTCTACAGAGAGTTTCCCTAGCTGTCACCACAGCAGCACACAAATAGCTCGTCACTTCTTCGGTTTCTGCGAGAAGCTGCTCTTGAAAACTTGCTGTCACATACTCCAAAATGTTTTGCTGATATATATATACAGATAGTGATTCTTTTCTCCCCTCTTCAGTGTTTCTATCACCTTATCTTATGGCTAAAGGTAATAAATTGGGTTTTGGGGGGTTTGTTTTTCATTTTCAGCGGGGTTTTGTGTTCTGTTTTGTTTAAAAGGGGCCAACAAAGGGTAATACTTCTGAAAGTATTTGCATAGCATGAAGTATTTTGGGGTTTAACATCCCCCCCCCCCTTGATTTTCATTCGGGTTTGTTGTTTTGGGTTTTTTTTAAATAAATCTAAAGAGCCAATATTCTTATTTCCAGGTTTTGCTTAAAGACTTCTTTAGACTTTCAGGGATCAACCTTATCCTAAAATGATAATGATTTTTGATATACAAATAAACCAGTTTCATGTCATTTTATACTGTAAGAACAGAACTCTAGCACTATTAGTCTCAAGAATAACACTTTCTTGCTCCAAACTTACTTCAAAAGCCATACCTGTTTTCCATCTCCACACAGGTGGTCCAGTCAGCTAGTGCTGGTTCTTGCCCACTCTGCTTCCACGTGTACAAGATAATCTTCCCATTCTCTAAACCTGCTGCAACAATATACCTATCAAGAGAATAACTGCATTAGTTCTGAAGTGATTACAGTAGGCAGCTCATTGAAGCTGGCTCTATCACAAGCTAGAAAGAACCAGCACTCAAACACTGTGTTGTACCTTGCCCTTCGAATCAATATTTATTTTTCCATGGGGAAGGAAAAAAAAAAAAATAAAAAAAATCACAATTTAAATCAAAGCTTCTTCATAAAAAAATGAGCAAACCAGAAATGTGCAAAATATATTTGTTTTTTTTTTTCTTTTTTCTTGTTATGAAGTTTGGAGAAGTCACCATACACCTGATAAGAAGGCTAGGAAAGATAAAGGTAGAGTTCGCGCAGTCACAGAATGGTCAAAATATTTCACAGGTAGATTTAGGACCTGTTTAGCCACAGAAAGCTGACTAAACGGGAAAAAAATACTTCTTTCAAATTAAACACAAAATGGCATTACAGAAAAAGAGCAATACCTTCCATCAGGGGTAAGCACAAAGCTAACACTAACAGCAGTAACAGAATCCCCGGCATCCAGTACTGTTGAACAAGGCTTGATCGAATCCAGCACATTGCCTTCAGTAGTCACAGATAAATTGCATCGGCCCCAGATAATGACCTGTAAGAAAGAGAATCATCTAGGAATTATCACTTTAATCTTTTTGTAAATGTATTTACAAAAACATAAGGAATAACTTAGTTAAAACACTTCCAGGGCACAGAACAAAGTGGATGACCCCAAAAACAGTAAAAAAAGTCTACCTACAAAGATTCAACTTTTTAGACAGTCTGTCTGATTTCAGTAAAACAGATTCTCTTATGAAACTTAAAGAAAAATTTAGAGACCCCTAAGAGTTATGATATATGCTTGTCTTACTGCATGAAAAAAGAACGGAGGAAGTCCAACTGGCAGACCACTGTCTTGTACATACATATTCAAGCAGTTTAATTAGCATATGAAAGTCTCACTGATTTCTGTAGTAATACATACAATAAGTTTTTTGTGTATTTATAGAATATGGGCTCCTTAGAACACAGCATTTCCTAATCTAAGATACATTTTAAAAAATTCTGGGCTTTTTATATTCCTTTTATATTAATTACCTTTTTGTCCCGACTGCCAGTAATAAAATACTTGCTATCTGGTGTCCAATCACAAGACCAAATGATTCGACTGTGAACAGCTGTATTTTTGTCTGTGTATGCACAGCAACTGAAAACTGGTCCTGCAATAAAACATATAGAGGAAAACCCTCACTTCAACTACTTTATATATTAAAAGTAATTGTTACAGTTACTTAACTGTGTAAGAACTGCAGGACTACTTGGACATTATTCCATGTCTTTAAAGCAATTAGAAATTCTTAGCATCACATAAATATTTTTTTCCAGCACTTATCACAATGATAATTAGCATCTGTTCAGACCGTATCAGTCAGCCCTTACAGCACTAAAACAGTACGAACAGTTTGATCTCTTACACACATCTGTTTCAGCAGAATTTAAGTACAGGACCTTCAGCTTCTTTCTATACAAGTTTTTCATAAGAACACTGAGACTTCAAAAGTTTTAGTATAGTGCAACGTTTACCATGTGTACGCGTATGCCCAATAATTTCACTACAGTTCCTATTTACCAGTAAAGCTTCAAAAGCTCAAATCATAACAATCTCATTTTAAAGATTAACCTGTTCCCAAAGAGACAGGCTGCCATTTCAATATGCATTGAATCAGGCAATAAATTTGATCAGCAGATCAGTAAATAGGAACGCTTTTCCTAAGTAGAAAAGACTGTCATTTTGGAGCACAGACTTGGAATAACCACTTCTTGGGATGCCAATATCAGCAGTTTTGCTTTACACTGATAATGATGTTCTTTGTAGACAGAAAAGTTATTGATGAACAGATGAAAAGATGATTTCCTCTACTTCCTATGAGAATTCATCCTTCTTATCCTGAAACATTGTGTAACTACCGTGGACAATATGCCAGGCTTTAGAACAGAAGTCTGAATAGAACAGAAATCTATAGCCAGGATACAACCAGACACTGTCTGAAGCGGCCAAAACTCACTGCCAAGTCTCTAGGAAAACTCTATACAGCTCAATAGTGTTTATGTGCTATTAAGCCAACAGTGCAATGACAATCGTTTTCAGTACAAGCATCTGTTCTAGGAATCCATTAAAGTGTTCAATAGCAATCTCCTCGTGATTTTGCAAGGCTCAAAGTCTTAATGAGAAAGTCACCTGCATCCTTACTATCAGCTCTTTTTCCAGACACAGCCCATCCTAGTGAAACTAATCAATTGTGCAGGATTATCAGAAAGCCACACCAAAGACAGAGATTAATCCTGTCAAGAGTCTCAGAGTGTCATGCCCTGCAAACAGGGACAAGGCAGCTCTATGTAGAACACAGGTGTAGCAATGAACCTTCCAGCCTTGCCTCCACAGAACACCAAGATGAAGGTCTTCTTTGACAGAATACCAGTTTGATATTCAGGCATTACAGTCCAGCATGTATACTTGATTTCAGTAAATCTGAAACATACAATCACAAGCAGAAGGCAGGAGGACGAATAGCAGGCTTCGTTACATCCAGCAATTAGACAGCCTTTAAGGCCTGATTATACTCTTCTCCACATTGTAATTCCCTTCCTAGCTTTCCTATGCACCATTAACCACACTTCTTAAAGCCACAGAAGTCTACAGCTCTACTAATTCTTAAAAGTGGTAAGGAAAATGTCCATTAAAATACCTTACCAATTCTCTTTCAAATATTTTGAAGCCAAAAATATTGAACAAACTGTGAAGTCTTCAAAGGTGTATATGCACTTCACATATCTTACCTGACTCTGATGAGTCTTGTTTCCTCCACAGTGACCAACTCCTGTCTCTAGAAACCGCTAATAAAAATTTGTCATTAGGAGAAAATGCCAGCTGAGTAACAGTCAGATTGTGAAATGACAAACTCTGCAGTTTCTTCCAGGAAGTAGTGCTCCACAAAATAATTGCTGCATGTTCTTTTTTGGAAGCCTGTATTGATGGAAAAAATATCATCGAGAATTAATGCAAGCGAATATAAAAGTCACACGTTTTAAAATACTAAGATGTTAGGCGGCTTGTTTCAGGCTTGCAATCAAGTTAGAGTCAGCTTTCCTCTGGGAAGTTTCAAGATTGTTTCACTACTTTCTACTAATGCTGACAATATATCAGTAAGAAAATGTTTTATACCAATATTTGTCAGAATTTATCTTACCAATACCTTCAAATGAATCATACAGAATTTATGGATAATAGCTTATCTGCATTCACCCTCACCTTTGCAATGCAACTGTCATATACATAACTGTCATCTGTACAAAATCTTTCACATTTAAGTGAAAGAACAGAATTCAGCCCAAACTGAATTCTGACTCCTGCTCTGTCAGCCCTAGAAATCTGGTGGCACTTTTCACTAGATGGTGCTAGAATCTTCTCTTACCTTACATGCTGAGGCAATTACAGTGTTTGAATTATTGCAGGCAACACAAAAAATTTCATATCCATGTCCATATCTGAAATAAATGTGAAAAGATATTTAACACATCAGTCATTTTTGCAGTATGCACCAAAGTTCTTGTGTTAATTTAAATCCCTTTTCAAAAATGAAACTCACCTGCCAGAAACTTCTCATCACTGTTTCATCCTTATGTCCCAAATAATTCTTAATAATGTTCAGCATTCAATTTAAACATCTGCATAAATTCTTTCACATTTAGGAACTGGCTACAGAACAATCTCTCCAGCCCATTCCATAGCCCTAAAGCATCAGCACTGCAGAAGCTACACTAACGATTAGCAAAGCAGACTAAATCAGCATTTAATGTATTCTTATTTTCTTGTAAAGCACTTTTAACGCTACCAATAAATATCAGAAGCCACTTGTTTGAAGATCACCAAAGAAATACACTGCAAACACCCAGCCAAAGGATGCCTGTTCTGTGAGATACTGAAAGAACATTTCTGAACTAGAGGACAAGAATCACGTTGGAAAAGGAAAACAACACTGTAAAAGAAAGCCAAACTTACAGCTTTCTCCAGAAAAACATTTTTTAATCAGTCTTTGCACGAGTTCTGCTGGAATTCAAGCTCATATATCTGGACTAGGATTTAACTAATAAGCAGAAATGCCACACCAACTAACACAAATTAAAATCAGTCACAGAACAGACTGAAAGTAAAATTGGAGATGGAACCTATAAACAGTGGACAAGTATCAGCCAAACACCGGTTGGGGCCGGGGCGGGGGTGTCCTTTGATTCCTAGCTCTGAAGAGACAGGCAGTCTCTTAATAAACTCCTTTGGTCAGTAGTGTTGCAAATATATGGGATTGATGATCACAGGGATTTCACTTGCAGCCAAAGCAGTCATCTGTTCAAATGACAAATTACAGTTTGCCTCTGTTGAACGGAGTCCAGGAGTCGCTGCTGGGCATACCCCATAGAGTCCCACACTCATGTCTGAAGACTGGGGATGCACTGGCTTTTCATGAAGAATAACTGTGCCTGGGCCTTCACGAGGGAGCGGTACCCGTGGCTGCGCTTAACTGGAATGTTAATTTGCAAATTTGATTGTATCTTATAATGATGAAGGTACTACTGCACGTCTTCCTCTTGCCTGCCACCAGCAGGAGTTTTATCACAATGCTTACTTTTAAAGCACAGTCCTGGAGACTATTTTGTAGTGAAAACTATTGAAAGTCAATTTTCTAAAACTGGAAAGTATTTATTCCATGAAAAGTATAAATTTCGTGGAATTCAATGAAGGAAAAATAACTTGTGGAACAACCTGTGAAACAAGTCCTCAGTTACTTTGGTTTTCTCTCAACGAAGTACTGAAGGGCACTTGACAGAAACATTTTGAGCTTCTGCATGCAACTTTGTTCTTGCTAAACAGAAGCATTATTCTCTTTAAATTAAAAGCCTAAAATGTTGTCTTTTGCAAAGTCACATAAACTGGACTATCATAGGTCAGATCAACAGTCTATATAGCCCGTTGTTGTCTCCAGTAAAGAAACTACAGTTACAGGAGTACAAGATGCTGTTTGTAAGAGTGTATGAGCCTTGCAAGTACAGACACTCCAGCACAACTGCTTCCCCTGCCCCCATACGTGCAATCCAATCCCTTTATCGGCATGAAGCACACCACCAAAAAAAGGTGCACAATGGAGAGAAGTAAGTGCATGAATAAATAATGAAATGACATTTTCAACCACAAGCCATTTTGCCTTAGCAATGGGCAATTCATAACAATTTATTATGCATAGGTAAACTGACCGGACTTTCAAAGTGTCCAGACAAGTAATTACAGTAATTTTCTAGTGTCAAAAAGGATCTCTCAAGATTTCCAAGTGCATTATATGGAATGTACATACGTATATATATTTATGTCAACATTTAGGCTTTAATCTCAACCTGCTGCATATAAACTCTCTATGTAATTTTCCAAGAGGATAAAGATTAGCATACTCTCACAGGATTTATCATATTTTTATTGTAAAATTGTTAGATTATGTAAAAAATTCAGCAAGTTCTTCATACTAAAGCCTACTCAAGCAAACACTTCTCAAAACCCAACACCAATCCTTCAAAATTTAGTGTCGAGTTAGAGCTGGGAGTACACAAACGTCAATGGCAAACAAGCTATTTTTAGCAGGTTAGTTCCTCACGCTGTTATTCTGCTGCTATGGCAACGTGAAATCTACATTATGTAATTTCATGTTAGTTCTTTCAAGATTATCCTAAGCAAAAAAACTGAGATTTTGCTTTACATTTCATTGCCCTTGCATAAAAGAACCTCTATCATTAGCAGTGTCTCAAAAACAAGAAAAATTGCTCAGGTAAGTCACCTGAAGGCCATTATAAAACACAGTTCTTTTAATGAACACAGGATATGAAAGCAGATAGGCATTATTCCTGTAGCAGAATATCAAAGATTAACATCTCACTAGACTTTGAGAAATGTCAAAGGCAAATGAAGAAAAATTTTGGCCTTGGCTCCTTTTCACTACTTAAGGATCCCTCATCAAACTACTTATATGAGTGGGTGCATCAGCGGCCACAGCATGCACAGGAGAAGCAGTTAAACATAACAGAAATTACAAAACGTGCAGATATGGTCTAATACCCCTCAGCTTCCCTCTTGGAAACACTTCTGAGCACAAACACAGCAAAAGAGCTTAAAAGCATACAAAGAATATTAACTATCCAGTTGCAGGTAAGGACGAGCTCCCACAAAACCTCCCACATGGTCAAATGAAAGCAACCTGCAAACTGTTTTCCCTAAGTTTTTTATTTCCCACACCCCCCAGCTGAAGTCACAAAACTGGTAACGTATAAAGGTAGCTGTAATTATCAGCAAAGGTTCAACATTCTTCTTGCTCCTGCCTGAGACCACTCCTTCAGGAGATTCAAATAAACAAACCCGTAAGAGCTGGAGATGATTCATTTCTTTGCACTATATTTTGATACTAAAACTCCGAAGATCGTGAAAGTGTAGCCTAATGTTACCAGGATCCTTAGGGAACAAATAAGGTGACAACGTTAATTTGCAAATTCTTGTGAATCTCAGAAAAGAAGGAACAAACACCGTTGAAGAATTCTATAACCCTGCAACCTCAAAACAATTATTGTCATGACTACCTAACCCTATTATCTTTGCACTTCACAACCCACTGTGTCAGCATTCAATACCCAAACTGGGTTTGTAACCATCTTACTCAACATTCATTATTTTGCTCTGCTCTACCACTAGACGCAACCTATTTGGGCTGCTGCTTCCCTCTGTTGCGTCTTACAACTCTGTTAGGCTTTAGGGGGAAGCTCCTCCTTTGATGCCCCAGTCTTTACTTCCACACCAGAAAGACAAACTCAATCTGTAAGCCTGTGCCACAAAGTGGAAAGAAGCAGAAAACTCCTTGTGCAGAGAGACCTTCAGCACAGGGAAGGTTTTAAGTAGATGTGCTGACCAAGCAGACACAAACAAAGGCTGCAGCACAGAAAGAGAGGCCCATCACATTCCACAGCACAGATAAGACCATGAAAACATGCCATAGTTTCTTACAGCAGACCAGAAACCTTAGTATTCTCTTTGAACAAAGAGCATAAAAAACCCAGGGATCGATGCCATAAACAGACCTTCAAAAGACAAATATCCAAAGGGACAACAAAACCCTGATCGTTACAAACTCAAAATAATAGCTTTGGTCTAAAAAACATACATATTTCAACTGGTACAGAAACAACTAGTGAAATAAAATTTTGTGACACATCAGTTCTAACTGCAATTTTCTGCTTTGTTTCCAAATTTTTATATACTTATAATTTATTTATTTTACAAGGATTACACTGCACACAAAGTCAAATCAAGCAGTAAAAATAGGAAGAGTTACAAGACCAGACTACACTAATGTAGTTGCAATAACTTTCTGGAAATTTTGTAAATTAAATAAAAAAAGAAAAAGAAAACTTACAACTTCTGAATTTCAGGCCACAAGGTATTCTGCAGCAAGTGATCCTCTGTGGGAGGTTCTAAAAGACATTTGTACAACATATTCAAATTTGGTACTGAATCTAAAAATCAGATAAACAATGCTTCAAGTTTATATCCAAGGAACTTCATTCTCTATTTCCTACAACAGAAATGAATCTCATACCTCTAAGGATCAAGGGTTGAAAATAAACCTCAGGATACTGATTTGAAATGGTATTAAATGTTTCTTCATCCTCAGCTGGTTGAACAGTCATATCTCCTATTAAAAGTAAGGACTTTGTTAGCTAGAAAGAATATACTTGACAGGAGGGAAGATATGAGCACTTCTTATACAAGTGAAAAACATTTATTGTTTTTACAATGCAAGTAATTGAAATTAGGTTTCTCTGCTTCCAGACTTATAATAATATGCATATTAGAATCCAGTTATTCTAATTCACATACGAGTGAGGAGGAGAACAGGAAAAAAAATTACCTAACCTTTGGACTAATTTAATTCTGAGACTCTCTCCATCAGCACAAGAGACCTTGATTTACCTGAAAGAAGCATTCACCAGGAGCTGAACATGTGCTTCCCCAGCATTAAACTTTCCTTCTGTATTTGAAAATGTTTATCAGCAAAAGTCTCAGACACAAGTGATGAATTCCTAAATTTAATGCAGACGTCTAAATGAAAAGTCATACTTGCAAAAGCGTATCCACACTTTGTAAGCTTCAGCAAAATTGCTGAGGGCCCCAGTCCTTACCTTTAGGCAGAAGTACTAGAAGTAACTGAGATTACTTAGTTAATTTTAAGTTAAAATTCAATCAAAATTCTGTCCTTCACTTTGAACGTATTATTTAAGCAAAAGGTGCAGAGTTGGGGAACAGCTGCTCTCAGACAGAATCTAACTTTTTGCCAAATGTACATTTCAAATACAGCACTTTAAAAAAGCAGGTACAGAAAAAGTAGAACAGAAAGACTATCTTCTCATTCATCCTGTCTTCTCTCCCCTTGAAAATGTAATTAGCAACATTTATTTAATTTGAGACCACTATCTGATCATTGCTGACCATGATGATTCCTCTGCAGCGTAAGCAAGAAGAGAGGTCTGTGGGGCTTTAACCTAAGCCATCAGTGCTGACACCACTGGGTGGGCACTGGTGGACAATGCAGGAAAATTTGACAGCCTTTCTACTCATACTGCTGCTTCTGGGTGGGCCATGTGAAATCAATGGAAATTAGTTGTTCTGTGTGTGACGATACTCTAGGAGAAGGAAGTTTTGTTCCCTCTCAGTGGAAGCACTCATGAGAGAGCAGAAAAAAGGAGTCTTTGCCAAAATACGTTTTACGAGTTACTTCAACAAAGCTACTTTTCTCTCACAGAAGATTTAGGAAAATTTAGCTGTATTGTCATTGAAGACCCTGAAGACAAAGCTTATTAAAATGCTTCCTTTTTAATTCGCACCTTCTGATAAACCTTTAGGCAGGGAAAAACCAGGTGTGACCTAGTTTGTAGATTCCAGTGCATTTTTACCAGAGACTTTATTAAAAACTAGATTTCCAGTGCCATACCCAGTCTCAAGACACTACTCAGTTATTTTTATCATTCTAGACAGATCTTTGTCCCTCCATCCTTGTCCCCAACAATGCCCCAACAATGCAATCCCCACCACCTCTCCAAGATATTCATCTGGTGCCTCACCAGCCTTTAGTGACAGAACATTGGTTACTGTTGGCCAACTAATTCTTCCTTCCCAAATACTTTCGCAAAGCATCATTTACCTGGAGAAGGTTTATGGCTGATTTCATTGGATCAGAAACTGTGACTGATCCCCCTTGAAGCAGCATTACTTCTATAACCTTCTACAAGGGTGTTATCATTTGAGGAGAGTGTGAAAAGGACACCTGAATGTAGCTGCAGAGGTCAAGGTATTTTACAGAGAAACCCCAAGTAGCAACAGGTACTCCTACTTTAACAACTCCAAACCTGGTTTTCACAGTACGCTACTCAACACTAATTTTTTTGGCAAAAAGTCGTCAGTCATCGGGGGGGCA
This sequence comes from Opisthocomus hoazin, assembly GCF_030867145.1. Taxonomy (NCBI): domain Eukaryota; kingdom Metazoa; phylum Chordata; class Aves; order Opisthocomiformes; family Opisthocomidae; genus Opisthocomus; species Opisthocomus hoazin. The sequence continues at coordinate 71,661,536 of NC_134416.1, read as the reverse complement.
GGGGAGGTAGTGAACGTAGATTAAACAGAGGAACAACAGCAGATGGGGAATTCAAACACTACCCTGCTCTGGCTACTGCCAGAGCCATCACAGGAGATCAACGAGCCCCAGCATCGTGTGAAACTCATCAAGCTCAGTCAGCAGGAGAGGCTCTCGGGAGCACTGTGCAGACTGAGTGGGGCTACTTCCTACAGGGGGTGGGACACAATATGGAAAGCAGGGAAAGGTCATTCTCGGTTTGCACAAGACAAGGCGATGTTCAGGGGAGAAACCAAAGGCAGAGAAAGGGAGGAAAGGTTGTCATTAGAGCTGTTTATTATTATTAAGCACCACTTTTAGGTTCTACAGAGAAATAAAAACTTTGCACTATTTTATTTCTAGATTCTAAACTTGCAGTCAAGCTCACACTGACCGCCCTAACAAAAAGACGTACGCTATAAAAAACATTTAAAAACCAGTTTCCACATGAAGTGCCATCACCATTATTTCTCATTAGCCGTACCTTCAAAAACTGCTTTATTGGATAATCCCAAAGCTGGCACAGTTGCACCTTCTGGAAGATCAGATGATTGCTGAAGTAAAAAGAAAAAAAAGTTACACACAGATTCTCATGTAGGTTCAGATTTCAGAAGCCACAGTTTCAGGAGTCCCTGTGATAAAAAGAAAATTTTCCAGAGAAGTGAAGCGGGACACTTTGAAAAACTCCCAACTCATCCAGAACTTAACGGACAAAATCAAGACCAGTAGTCTGCCAGAAAAAAAAAAGCTTTTCCAAAGACTCATCTCAAGGGTTTTTCTGTAAAGCATGCATCTTCATCCCTAATTACAGGTTTTCTTCCACAACCTTATTTATTCCAGCGTATACATGATAATAAATGAACTGAGAACACTGCAGTTTTTAACACAATAGGACTGGGAAACAGTCCATTCTGAGGTGAAATATTAAAGCAGCTTTTTGGAAAACGGGACAGAGAGCGAATCCTGTGCCCACCACTTCAAACACAGCTCAGTGCCTCGCACAGATGCGGCTGGAAGATGTGACTGTTTAAAGCAGCACAGAGGAAAGACAAATTATGAGGCAGAAAATACTTCCATAGAGGTATGGGGGTGAAAAAGCCAAAATTTAGAGAGGGTAAGTGAACTTGGGGCCCTTTGTGCAGAAATGGAAAAAGATTAGATTTAATACCTGTAAAACTCCTTCCTTACAGTGTCTAAAAAGTTCAAAGAAAGACTGTTTTAAAGAACTGGATTAATAATTTAGGTGACAGCTTAAATACTATGTTATTTATTTAAATGTTCATAATTTGATGAGAAAAATGTATGAGACACACACATCAGTCTAAGGCCTCTAAAACAAAAACGGTTCTTCATTACAACCCAAAGTATAATACAATCCCATGGATTTGAAGTGAATATAATCCTAGTCAACCCTTTCTGAATACAAAGCTGGCTTTTTTGGTTTTACGTACATTTTTGGGGAAGGCATTTGAGCTAAATTAAGACAAAGCTTACCCACTTTAAAGAAAAAAACCATTCACAGAAAACAATTTCAATAAAGCTATTTAAGAGTAGCTGTACCATTAGAGCTCATAATGCCTTCCTCTTTAAACAAAGCCCATGTGAAACACTTTGTGGTATCACGAATCAAAAAATAGCACTGAGAGGAAGAGCTGATAAGGAGAGTCTACATAAAAGTAAAATAATGACATCTGCCAGCATTATAAAAGCATAATGTGATTTGTACAATGTCATTAACACAAATGCTTACAAAGTCTTATGGAATTAAAGCACTAAACAGCTATTTATGTAACTTCTTGCTATCAAAAATGAATAGATTTCTTTCCCAGATATTTCAATTGTTAAATGAAACGGAAAGGCTAATCCATCTCTGAGACGCTGCACATAAAACACCGCTTTTGAGCCAGAAATGCAAAAAGCATGCAAGGTATTGTACAGAGGCAGCTATCCTGAATGAGGTCCGCTCTACAAAACGCAGAAAAAAACAGAACTGGATCTTAAAGCGAATGGGGAGCAAAGAAAGGACGCCAACTCTGCAGTCTTATCTTTCCGCAGAGTAGAAAAGTATACTTACTGAAAACTAAGAACAGGAATGTAAAGGCCTCAAGAAAATTTCCAGCGCCAGGAGGAAATAAAGCATGAGCAAGTACATATTTATAAATATTTATGTGTTACAATTAACAACAGTGCTGAAAGTTTTACGCTATTTCCAGGCATACAATTTAAAAATCCAGCACATAACCACACAACAATAATTACGTCTAGACAAGACTACTACACCCCTAAATTGAGAAGCAGCACATTCCCAGGCTTTATTGTTTGCTTTCAAATCCCCAAGTGTGTACAGTAGTCTACTTGTCCTGACTTCTTTTAAATTTACCCACACCCTTTGCAATCTTCAGACAGCAGGTCTTGTTTAGTTTCAAATACAACCTATTTTATAAGACAACACCATAAAAATACATATGAAACAACACACATGGAAGCAAATGAAGGGAAAGGAAAACCAAGGTTAAGGTTTCACAACTATTAAAAGAATGTTTATGGAGTTTAGTGCATTTTGACATTTTCTAAAGCATTAATTTTATTTACATGAAAGATGGCTGTCTTCATTTAGCATTGCTTTAGCATACTTACATCAGAGCACAACTTCTCCACTGGAATACCAGTGATGTTGCTGAAATTTTCTATAAAATTCTTGGGAGCGCGAAAAACTCGAAGCACTTTTTCATCTGCTCCTGACACAAACTGAAACCGCCCAATCATTGCCAGACAGCGCATGTCATATCCGTGTACTTGAGGCCTTGCAATTTCATGCCAGGTTACCTAAATGAACAGACACACAGTTAAAACACAATTCTCTAACCAGAGAAGCAGCAAGATTATGAGTTCCAAAAAAGTACTAATACTTTACTTGCTGACTTCATTACCATAAAGGAAAGTTAACAGCAACCTTCTACTGACATTCATAAAACTGATGTATACTCACATAACACCACTTAAATCCTATTCTTCCACCAAACAATTCCTGTAATTAGCAAACTGTGTCCCTGCACAGCTATGTTTAAGGCATTTACTTACCTTTGTTGCTAAGGGAACTCTGCACTTACTATGACTTCCTCATGCTAGACAGTCTGGATTAGGACACAATTTGCTTAAGAAAGAAGATCGTGTGCTAGTTACTACTTTCAAAACTGTAGCTCTGAAAGCCATAAGAAAGGTGTGATAATTACTTCACTTCTTTCATCTGTCCTTCACAAAGCACAGCAGCACTGCTGTCAGCAGGCTACAGGTTCCTACCTCCCTCCTTTCTTTAAATACTTAATTTTAGTGAGACCATTTAACTGAAAGTTTGCAAAAAAATGACAAAACCAAAATAGCTTCTTATAGGAAAAACATCTGGAAAATCCTGATTATTTTAGAAGTGTTTTTATTTGAAGTATTCATTTTTTTCTAGTTTCCCGAAATATTCATATCCATGCATCAAGCATTAATTCAAGAAAACCAGAATTAACAGCTGACTAAAAATTAGATAGACCAGTTAGTTTTACAGTCACACTAAGCAAAGAATATTAGCAAAAAAGATATTAAATTATTTAAATTTCTTTTCTAAAAATATAATTTATTCTACACAAAAAAAATTCTTTAAAAAAAAAAACACATCTTTGTTTTCTAGCAAATACACCTTCATAAAAAGATTTTTCGTGTCATATGCTAGTACTCCTATACGATATTTCAGTTGGAAAAATATATTGTGCACTTTTGAGTTAACATCTAGCAGAATTAGACTACTTCAGTATTACAATGCCTGGAAAACTGAAGCCAAGACAGAATTTACATTGTACTAGATATTATACAAATGTAAGGAAAGGCACTACATTGACTCTAAACTGAAAGGATAATTATTTGCAGTTAACTCTTAGTTCTCTTTTTACAGAGAAAAATATGAATATTAAGGTGTAATACAAACTTTTGATAGATATACAAACCATCCATTGTGTCTTGTTAAGACAAACATCAGATGTCATCTGTTGTAACTTCTCAGTTCCTGCTGAACTCAGTATGGTAAAGAAAGTACGACATTTTAAAAGCCTATGTTATCTAAGTTCATGAGCAGCAGAACTATCTACCTGGTCTTCAGGGTTCAGAAGTCCTGAACACATGCCTTCAAACAACCCATTTCTACCTCGGCCTTCCACCTCACCCCACCAACAGGATGCTACAGTTTTCTCCCACACTCCATGCAGCAACACAGGTTGACGCTGCTTGGACTGACACCTGCTCAAACTAGGCAGGGGGCTGCTCTGTCAGAACGGGAAGAGGAAGTACAGTAATTCAGTGCACACCAAACATAGATATGAAGACTGCAATCACTCTTAATTCATTGAAAAGTTTCAGGGACAGCAGGAAGAGCTGCACAGGTAAATCATACAAAGCTCAGTTATTCAGAAAATAGGATAAAAATTTAGCTAGCAGCCTACATAATGAAGAGTTGTACTTCGACAGGTCACAGAGAACATGATATTAACAACTCTTTCGAATGCTACCAACTGACATCATCTGCTAGTTCTGGACTTTGTCTCCATGTGTCAAATCCAACTCACTATCTTTTCCACAGAGCTGTTGTACCCTCCAGATTGGAGGCTAGGAGAAGGGGCAGGGAAGGAAACTGGAGGTGCCATTCCTACAACACAAGGCAAAGCTTAGCATTTGAGCTGGGACTGCCACCACTTCTGTGTGGCCTGAAAGAAGGAAATCAAGGAACTGATGCCAAATTCACTCTCCCAAATACATGAAACATCCTGTGCCAGTCTGCACTACAGAAACCTTGATGAGACAGTTGTAATAGCTGCCCTTTGCCTCCCACAACTCCTACCACAGCTTGCACAGGGCCTTACATTACTTCAATCTAGTTTCTGCCAGTTTCCTGAATGAAGCATTAGTATTGTTAGAGCATTAGAAAACGCTACATCATTTGTAGATGAGGGAAACGCTTGAGCAACTAGAAACAGGAACTTTTGCATTCCTAGACAGGGTTTCCCACATCAAAATTTAGACTTATTTTGGAACACACAACTTTATTCAGGAATAATTATTCCTGAAAAGTTTCTTGCACTGGTACCAACTGCACTCATGCAGATCAGGTAATCATTCTGGTAAAACAGTCAGTCATAAACAAAATAGTGTAAAAAATACAGTGAGAACTTTGCCTAGGCTAAGCTTGTGTAAATATCCACAGTCAAAGTTGGGTTTCTTTATGATTACCTGCAGCAGTGCTTAGCCAAGTGTTAAACAAGGGCAACAGACAGTTATCAGAATCAGCCATTAAGACCCTGGGAAAACACTTACTGAAGGTAACCCAGAGGTGAACTCAGGATTAAACAGCAGTCATGCTATGTGATTGCTAAAACTCTGCCACCAGTATTTTTAAAGTGAAAACAGCACGTACTGAATGACCAAACCAACCATTTACACAAGCAGTTTTGAACAGATCATAGCTTGGGGAAATTTAAGGTATGAGTTGTATTCAGGTGACTTGTTCCAAAATCAGCACAGACAAGCCCTCTTTACCAAGCTCGCAAAATCTTTGAAGATCGTACCTCTGTCTCATGCTTTCTTTTCCATGGAGCAAAGAGTCTAGTAGTTTGATCAGAACCAACGCTGATGATAAACTCTCCTTCTGGGTCCCATTTTACATCTTCTGCACTGTTAAAATGTCCTGAAATCACAACTTCTGGAGACCATTCTTTCTATCAAAAAAGTCACCAAAGAAGCAAGAAGTTTTCAATTGATTGATTGACATATTCTAACCAAAGTGAAAGCATCAACGTCCTTATTAAGGGAGGGGGGCGGGACGGGGGACGGGGACATTTGAAAACAGCAAATTGTTATCACTCAGAGAGGCCAAAGAGACACAAATACTGATTTATTGCTCCAATCTAAAAGAAACTTGTGTTATTGGTTCAGCTGTCATTTTTGAACAAAACACAACCATAAACAACTTTAGTCTATTCCACTGACTTTATGGTTCCCCTAGGGAAGGAACAGGTTTTAGACCCTGGGAGATTGCAACCTCCCTTCTCTGCAGCAGTGAGACTCCTACAGAATATTATATTCAGAGAAGAACTATTCCAATCATTAATTTTAAATTGTATTGTTGCTTCTATTAATGATAGTACTTACCTCAAGTGACATATAAGTGTAATTCTTTTCCGCAGTAATAGTAGTAATAATAATAAAAAAACAACATACCTTATTAACTGTAGCCTGTTTCCAAAGGTGTAGTGCTCCATGAAAAGCATGAGCAACGATCATTGAACCATCTGGACTAAACTGGCAGTCAAAAAATCCAAGGGTATTGCCACCCACTTCACCTACTCGTACCTGAATTAATGATCAGAAGTGAAATACACATGAAAATGGCCTTTAATTCATATAAACTCATCTGAATCTCACAAGATGAAAATTTAGCTACATGCAACAGTTTACATACAAAAATACATGTAAAGAATATTTTAATTGCAAAGCTAAGCACTAAAATATCATGGGAATTAAAGCTGCATGCTTTCACGCATCGCTTCATAAACATCTCATGATAGGATCTTGCTCAATCACCCAGGGGAAAGAAAACACTACGCTAGGTGACATGAGAACCCAATCTTTCTATGTTTCAGTCTGTTGGATGCAATAGTTTCTTGTCATCTGTTGCTTTCTTATTGCTCTGTTGCACAAAATGGAAAAAAGTCCAAAGGAACAGTGGTTCCCAATTACTGTTTTTCTTCCCTTTTAATTTCCAAGATTCATTACCATATTTCCACTTCCCTCTTTCTCCATGAATCCCTGCAACTTGCTACACGTTCCTTCTGTGGCATATTTTGGCCTCTGTTTTGTGCCTCCCTTGTGACTGTGCATGTATGTATGTATGCATACATACATACATACACATCTTACAGTTGCTCTACTGCTCTTCAAGGTTTTTAATTACATTAAAAGATTATTAAAATTACATTTCCAAGTGTTATTCAAGAGATAAGGACACAATTCCTTTCCAGATGAACTCTTAACATTTCTCCCATTATTACAAAGCTGCTTTTAAGATCACAATGAAATTAATCTACCTCATTTTAAAAGGCAGTGTGGATTAGTATGTCCACTTTATTAGCACTCATTCCACAAAATGAGTGAACGTCATGAAGTTCAACAAGGTCCAGCATCTGGGTCGGGGCAACCCCCCCATCAGTGCAGGCTGGGGGATGAAGGGATTGAGAGCAGCCCTGTGGAGGAGGACTTGGGGGTGCTGGTTGATGAGAAGTTGGACGTGACCCAGCAGTGTGCTTGCAGCCCAGAAGGCCAACCGTGTCCTGGGCTGCACCAAAAACAGCGTGGCCAGCAGGTCGAGGGACATGACTCTACACCTCTACTCTGCTCTGGTGAGAGCCCACCTGGAGTCCAGCTCTGGAGCCCTCAGCACAGGACAGACATGGACCTGTTGGAGTGGGTCCAGAGAAGGGCCACAAAAATGATCAGAGGGACGGAACACCTCTGCTATGAGGAAAGGCTGAGAGAGCTGGGGTTGTTCAGCATGGAGAAGAGAAGGCTCCGGGGAGACCTTATCATGGCCTTTCAGTACTTCAAGGGGGCTTATAAGAAAGATGGGCACCGACTTTTTAGTAGGGCCTATCGCGGCAGGACAAGGGGTGATGATTTCAAACTAAAAGAGGGTAGATTTAGACTAGCTCTAAGGAAGAATTTTTTACAACGAGGATGGTGAAACAGTGAACAGGTTGCCCAGAGAGGTGGTAGATGCCCCATCCCTGGAAACATTCAAGGCCAGGCTGGACAGGGTTCTGAGCAACTTGATCTCATTGAAGATGTCCCTGCTCACTGCAGGGGGGTGGGGCTAGATGACCTTTAAAGGTGCCTTCCAACTCGAACTATTCTACGATTCTATAAATACCATTCATATGGAAGTTACTTTTATATGCCATGCTAGAGGCAGAACTCTAGTCTCACCTCCAAGCAGTGGAATGATTTTGTGAAGGCTTCTTGTTCATCATACCAAAACGGACAAGAAAGAAAATGGGATGTTCCCCTTGCACCCTTCCTCCCTGCAGGTTTCCAGCTCAAGTTTCCCTCCCTCAATGCAAAAAGGATTGTTGGAGTTAAAATGCCTGATATGAACTGCAAGCTTCATATCTGAGGTCTAACCAATGCAAATGGAAAGTACAAAGAAAGAGCAACAACTTGCAATGAGCTTTACTGCACAACCCATTTTTAGAAGCTTGTAAATTTAGCCACAACTAAGCATTACAACTGGGGATACCAAATGGCATCTCTCTGATCACCCTGCTATGAACTAATTTTACTTCAAGTAGAAAGGCACTAGAACTTTTCAATGGAACAGGGCAAAAATTAAATCCACCTAATGTAATTCTCTCTTTTCTCCCAAGAGAGGATTAGAACTCTCTTTGTGACAGGACAGACCATGAACAATGGCTGGCATAACCCAACATGAACAATTTCGGCTGAACTATCGCAATTTAGAAAAGCAGGTCAACTGAAAACAAAGATATCTACCAAAGCATTAGATAAATCTGGTTGTACTACTTGTTTATTTAGGATGATCCCTATTAGAACAGCATCCAAAATACTATACTGAAACATGAGTATCCAGCTCAAATGGAAGAAAAACCTAATGACACAGCCCATGAATAAGTTACTGTGAGTAAAATCAGGCTTGTGAATTGCACGTCAGCTGCTCTGTAGTAACTGCTCGGGTGCACATTCCCACAAGGATTAACTACAAATAATTCAGGATGGTTTCTTCTTCTTCTCACCAGCAGTACACTCTGTGTGTTACTGTGCAGCAGCTGGCTTGCCACACTATGAATGCCAGGTGAGCAGAAACTCCCCAATATGGTAATAAGAAAGTAAACAAGCAATAAAAATCATACTGCATCACATCATTTTTGAAAAATACAGTTTTACTTGCAACAGAGCATCAGAATGAGTATTTTTGCGTGAAAATGCTTTTGCCTTTCTTTCCCAGCATTTTATAGAGTTTTTGTTCCCTCCAGCACACACACGATGCTGGAAACGCAACTTGAATACAGTAGATATTGTGAGAAAGACTGACACTTGCCTGTTCGAGCCAGACTCCAGATTCCTTATCAGGTTCCCAGATGATCACAGTTTTGTCCATCGATGCAGACAATATCCTCATTGGCTGTTGCATGCTGCCATCTACAGTACAAGGAAAACGATTACCCTACAACCTATGAGAATACTTTTCTAAAAGTATTTGGTCACACTGAAATCCAAACACCCTAAGAAAATTGTTCAGCATTAGAGACGTGCAGTGCAGTACTTAAATGCCAGACTTAACAAGCTCTATGTTCTTACTAGGCGTTCATTAGGAGGTATTGTATTTCTCAGCCGTAATCTCTCAAAGGAAATGTAAAACACGTACATGAGAACAACCATGTTCTACTGTTTAGTCAATCCAAATTGACATTGAAACAAATGTAATTTGGAAGAAATCTCTCTTCAGAAAGACTGCACAGCAGTTCTCAGTTCTATTCCTCAAATTAGTTTTTACAGAGAGATCTCTAGTTTAAAACAAAATAATTTCTATGCCAGTATTCACTGTGTTTTTTCCAAATTAAGTGTTAGATTCACTACAGACTTCAATAGACTGTAGCACCTTGTAATACATACAGCAGTAAGGACTGCTCCCCAAAATGCAGTGAAACACTCCGGACAACTGCCCAACACAGCCAGAACGGAGAGGAGGGAACTGGTTCACCCCACTGGGAAACCCCCAGAACTGCTGGGGTACCTTTCTTGAGGCCAGAGACACTGGTGGGCAACTCTCCATGCAGTATCTTATGTCACACCAAACCTTCTACCTTCTGCATTGAGAATGTCTCTCTCAGATCAGTCAGCCTCCTACTGAAGGAGAAGGTCTGTTTTGGGGAACCCAAGATTGGGCAGGCCACAGAACGCAAACAGCTGCACGATGCAGAAGCATGATGTAAGACACCCGCAACACTTCATGGTCTAACAGGACGGTTTTTCAGATTGCAGTGCAAGACTTACATGACTGTATTTTGCCTAAACCTTGCTTTAACACGAAAAATCTTTTATTAGTGTTTAAAAAAATAAAAAAGTGAAAGAACAGATAACTAAGCCAACATTTCTATAGCAAGTCCTGTGTCTTTCACTACAGGTATTTTGACATTCTAATTGCACTCTACTGTTCAAGTGTTGTATAAACACTGGCAAAGCTATGCTTTGCACTGGTGAAGTCACCTGCCATCAGTAACTCTAAAACATTTCAGCAAAAAAGGCACCTTTGCGAATACAAGTATACAAGGGCATTCTGATGGTGCAAGCACATCAAATCAAGAATCTCCTTCCCTTACATCCCAGGCAGACACACACCAGCAAAACAGTACCACAAAAAAGGGAAGACAAGGGCAAGATGCAAAATTCAACTCCAAGAAATATTTTTTCAATGAGAGTCTTACATTAATGCCTTAAAGTTACATGCTAGAGAAAACTGATACTCAAGGAACCCCTGGCATGTGATATTAATGCACAGAAGACTGAAGATTAATCTTCTGAATGTCGCTATTTGTTCATTTCTAGTCCAAGAAAAAGAAAGGAGTGCTGAAGTTAATGCTAACCTTCCAAAGAACAGACGTTTCAAATACATGTATCAAGGTAAAATATCAGAGCTATTAATTCATAATGATTAATTAAACCTATTTTTATTCTATAAACAGCAATTACAATAAAGCCAGTACAGCTCAGTTATTGTATTTCATTCATTAAACAAAGCATGAGTAAGAGACAGCATCATGCAACACACAATGACAGACAGAGCCTGTGCTGTAAGATGTGCTACTGTAGCAGGTTTGGCCACAACATCTATTTACTTATAAAACACTATTTGCAGAATTCAAACATTTTCATAGTCCACAGTGACAAGTGAACAAGCAAACACAACACAAAGACATGTGACTGCACTCTATGTATAACAACACTTAACTGCTAAGTGTTTGGTATCTTTTTACCTTTGCAAAAAGAAGGTTGCCAGTGAACTGCATACACCCAGTTTTCATGACCAGCCAACACCGACTCCAAAGTAACTGCATATGTTGTATCAGTACCTACCACAAATCAGACAAAAGTGCATTTCTTTCTAAAAGCCAAGAAAGACCAGGTCATTTCTTGTATCTTCTGTGAAAAAAAATCAACTGATTTCACCATTTAGCAATACCGCAAAAGCCTATTGACATTGAACAGCTCCTTGAAAACCCACTTTGCCATAAGCCATGAGTACCAGTTTAACACTAAGAGGTCAGCCTCAAGAGTGGTATCAAGGAATTCCTGGAGAACTCTCAAGAAATTTTTGAAATAAACTCTCTGACAATGGCTCTACCCATACTCTTAACTTAAGCATATTTATATCTCAAAATGACTGTAAATACAAGCATTAAGATACTTCAAATAATGTGTCAGGATTTGCAGCAAGTATCATGAGCACTTTTTTACACACATCATCATACAAACTTCATTATATTACCTAAGTTACCTAATAATTCACCCCATGTCAGCACTGCAAGTCTCTGACATTATAGTGCTCAAACAGTATGTTAAAATAACCATAAAGTAAGCCTGCACATACCTGTCTGTTCCCTCCAGTACTTTTCTAAGGTTTAAGTACTAGTAGCACCTCTTAATGAACTGAATTTGAAAGAAAATTAAAGGTATGTTATTAAACTGGAAAAGAACTGCACAACAGCCTACCTCCCACAGACAAATATATATCCTGACCATGTACTGCCTCTGGAGTATGTGTAAGAATGCACGTTGATACTAAGCTCTCACACTGCTTTACTGTTTTCTGTAACACATCATTAACTTTACATAGTCACAGCTTTAAAACAATAACTCCACTTATTCTAACAGCTGACTAAAAATAACGCAGTCAAATTGTCTCAGATTCTTTTAACACAAGAAACAAAACAAATTAGATGGTAACCCCCTTGTTAGTCCCACTGAAACCACGAACAGATACACAAGTTGTACAAGAAAATTTTACAGCTGTTACCTACTTTTGACAGTAAAAACATTCTCTTTCAGCCTTATGGAGTCATCTTCAGTTTCTGGAAACTGTTTTGATTTTGTACACACTTTCCAAATTCTTATCAAACAATCCTGAGCACAGCTTGCTAAGAAGAGGTCTTCCCCTATTTGGTAAACAACAACAAAAAACAAACAAACAACATTGAAGAGCCATGTTTTCATTGCAGCCACTGCCACAACTAACCTACCATTTTTCCAAACATTCACTACAGCATTATCCTAATTTTTCCCATTTCAAACTCACCACCAGATTAGAACATACTGACCATGGACACTCCCAAGCTTATAAGACATGGTATTTACCTTAGGGTAAATAACTGCTCATAGGTCTCCCTACTATTTATGGCCTTCGCTCTCCAAGTTCTGATAGCCTCAATACTCCTCAAGAACTTCTTTCCTCCCTCCCTTTCTTCAGAATGGTAGCGTCCTCTAATTCTTTCTATTTTATATTTGCCGTGGCAAGAAATATTTGATTAGTTAACATCTGAATAGGTTCTCCTCTTAATCTCCTATTCTTACAGGGAAACAACAAAAAAGGGGGGGGGGGGGGGGGGGGGGGCGGGACATGACTGTCTCCACCTACTTTTCCCCTTTTGAAAAAGCAGCCAAGTCTTCCTCACTCAGACACAGACATGGGCATACAGAAAAGGACAAGCTGCTAAAACTCCTATTTGTTTGCATTTAGGCACCATCAGGCAAACATACTTGAAGTAAGCAAGAATGAAGGATGCAAAAAATGAGGGATGCAAACACAAGATATGAGTGTTCTGTATCAATCCAACTGTAGTCGTAATTACAACAACTAAAATATAATTGTAGCATATGTTCAACAACTCTTATATTTTAACAGGACACAAAGTTTTATCTTGATTTTTAACATTAGTATCACCATCTCAGAAAAAAATTCAAAACCACAAAGTTTAGAAGCTGTGGTCCATTAAAATCATCTTTTGGAGGGGTAAAACAGAAGCACTGCCATTAAACTTGTATTTCACTTTATTCATCTTTCATACTGACCACAGACCGCCCATTCAACGCCTCTTATCCAATCTTCATGGCCAGGGAGTATTAATGTTTTCTGAAACTGAATAAAAATTCCCATTACATCACAGAAATACACTTAATTACCATACACATACAGGCAAATAACTCATGATTTTCAAGTTTTTTCTATTTACAGCTTCTATTATTTAAAATTGGAAAAATAAGCTGCTGCTAAAAATTCTAATTTACTGATATATTCTAAATAGGCCTTCTCGGTTTTGCCACCATTAGGTAAATGTGTCAGATTATGGCACTTCCCATATATGAGCAGGAAAGAATGAGAATTTGAGGAGCTAACACTCCAAAGGCTACAGTCTCCCTATGATACAGATAAAAGTTTTTAAAATTTATCAGCCTTACAGTGGCACATAAAGAATAACGTATTGCAGGTACAACATGGTAAATAATTTGTATTACACATGAAGTGGATGCAACTGCAGATTATGTAGAAAACGAATACAGGTAAAATCAAGTGTAAAAAGAAAAGCAGATGTTTTGAAATTATTTCAATAATTGATTTATAATATAGTACTAAGAATTACTTACGAGACCAGTAATATTCCCTATGTTTCTTAGGTTTATTGACTAATTTTCTAAGGAAGGTATACATCAAGAACTGTATCTGCTAATGGAAACCTCTGTATGAACACAGACTCAGGAACGCAAGAACACAAACACATTCCGGATTCCCTTTTAAGACCTTTCATTAGTAGTATATTTTCATTCATAACATATATATTATTACCATTTTATTTTGATTCAAGTATGGTAGAAGTGTTTATTGCTTATTTAGCATTTAAACCATTTCTATTTTTCTTTGCCCAGAAAAAGCCCTACTTCCATGACATTTTTTGACATGAGTTGACTTAAAATGTCTGAAATAACCATTACAGTTAAAGGGTTAGTGTAGTTTAGCACAAATTAATAACTATCACATTATTTAATGCATTCCATTCTGCTAAATCCCTCACCTAGGCCTACTAAGAGTTAAGATTAAATTATAACCTTTGCTATCAGCACAAGACTGCAACTGAGTTCTCTTTCCCCATCTGTAATAAAAAAATAAAATAACAAAAAATAACCAAAACAAAAAATAGCAACAGAGTAAGAAAGGTGCTCTCAAAATCTGTCTTCAGCTTCAGAGAAGATAGTCAGCAATGGCAATTCATCCAAACAATTTTACAGCTAACTAAACTTACTGAGAAATCAATGCCTCTTCTCTTTGGTCTATACTTTCCTGGCTATTCCCCAAAATCACCTTCCCATCAGGCAACATCACTCAGCTTCTCCTTGTCCTATATTTGCATTCTTAATGTTACAAAATGAGCTGTATACGAGACACATGACCAGAATAGCTTAACAGAAACTTCCAAATCAGAAAGTTTTGGACTTAAGGTTAAGAACGTGTTCTCACAGCCACACGTCACAGTTGGCTAGTCACTTCTGCACTCACTGCCACTTCTGGAGTGGCATTCCAGACAGATGTTTATGTTAAACACCCCACTGGCTATGTGTAAACAAAGGCAGGAAAAGCCCAGGAAGCAAAGTCAAACAGTGACCTAAACGTTTTTCTGAAGGCATGTTTCCAGCAATATATTAAAAAAAAAAACAAACAAACAAACAAATCTTCTTAGCAATTCACATTTCAGATAATAGTTTGAAACACCTCTTTATTAATTCATTTACATGACCTTTGACATAATGCTCTGTATTTTACATTCACCAAGTTTAGCTGGTAAATTTACTCTCAACTGAAAGATTGGTTCAGGCTGAACTGTTGCTAACATTCTTGTTTTTATGACTCCTTTTATGTTAAGTTTCAGGAGATATGCACACTCTTTAATATTAAATCTAAACACACATCTAATAGTTTTCCTACTTTTAATTTCAAGGTTTTTTTTTTTTTTTTTAAATTACCCTACTCTTCTCACATCAAAGAGAACCATTAAGAAAAGCAGACATTTGTTTTCTCTTTAAAGAGTAAAACTAATTACTTTGATGTTATTAATATCACCCAAGGTTTCTAAGCCACTTCCCAAATTGGCTTTTAGGCACCACTTAGCCTTAAGTCCAGCATGCAGTTCTTTTGTGCTATAGAACAAGCAAGCAGTCAAAGTTTTCAAGATACTGTTTCTCATAAAACTAAAAATTGTCCACTGAAACTGAGCAAGGATGTGTTGCAGTTATGCCCTCTGCTTGGGTTTTTTGTACTGTTTTTCCAGTTTTCTTTGAAATCTGTGTCTCTCTGTATCACACATTCATTTTCTTCAGATGTGTTCTGCTCTGAAACTGCATCAATTTAAAGCTTCTTGCAGATGCACAAAGTCATTATTTTTAAATGATTCAGTCAAAGTTTTTATCGTTGCCTAGGTTATATTTAGAAGTATTTTGATATGTCATTCTCATTTTTACAGATTTTATTTCTATAGCCTCAGATTCCCCCTTCTGTATTTCAGTTTTCCTCTTGGTCCTTACTGGATACGTAAGATTGCTGGAAGTTGCAGTACCACCAGCTAAATCAAACAAAAACTCAGGTTCCAATCACCTACTTCACAGGTTTTCCCATGCCTCTTAATTAACCTCTGAACATTTTTAAGTGGCAGCAATTTGGTCTCTCTTCTTTTAAGCAAAGAATAAAGCTGTTCTGTAGGTAGAGAACTAACGAAGTGTGGTTGTCAGTGGACATGCCCAGCACGCTCACTCTGCCAACTACCTCTGCCCGCACTTTGGGTACACGCCCTCCAGGACCAACCTGGTAGTATTGTTCGGCAAACTTGCCAGCTGCCACATAAGGTAAAAGAGGTCCAAGTCTTCTCAGTTTTTCTCCATCAGACACTAGATTTTATATCCCTCCTCTATCCAGCTGTTAATCTCATAGAATTAGAAAAAGCCCAAATTATCCTGGAGTCTCTTATTCCACTTCTCAATTAGGCCAAATTATTTGGGGGAAATAAACATGCACAGTAAATTCTTTTCACAGAAACAAAGCTCAACAGAGGTTTTTTTTTGTTTTAAAGCTGTATTTTGATCCTCCAGTTTACTTACTTTCCCTTGATAGGCCTGTAATATCTCAAGCAGGAAGACATATAATGGTTTCTGAAAGATTTTTCCCTGGGTACTTTTATAAATCAATACCCTGTTTCAAGAACTCAGAAAAGCAGAGAGATCATTTTCTCTCTACTGCATAACACAGTAAGGGATCTCTGGTTAAGGGAGTCTTAAAGGATTTGAAGCCTGCCACTCAATTTCAAAAACCAAACAGTATTTATGAATAAATATATTTCAACTGTAAAATTCTTAAGTTTACCAAAGGCAGCCTGAATCAGCTAACTCAGGATGCCTCATCCTCCCTCAGAGTATAACAGCGCCCTCCCAGTTTCATTAGAAAGTCCTGTTATGAATTTACATTCCACCTTGGCGTTCATACAGTCTTTTTTAGGACATTAACTAAAGTAAGAGGTTTCCAAGAATCCCAATTAACAGGACAGAGCTATGGGCTGAGGGAGGGAAGGATGCAGAAGTTTAGATTCTAATCACTCTTCTATACCAAGTTCTAGTGGAAAACGACAGGATGACACTAACACTTCCTTCAAATACCTCTAAAAGTAGAACTACAGAAGCCGTAAAAAGAGGTGTCAGCAGATCTGAGAGAACCTGACTAAAGAGGAGAACCTGCCTGTAGCAGCTAGGAAGGAATTTACAGCAGAAGGCTCACAAGGATGTTTTCATTCTGTTAATAGCTGTAATGTACTACGCAGGCACTTTTAATCCACATGGAATCAAATCTGGGCTCTTCTCTTTGAGGTCTGTACAGTCTATTTAGTTAAAAGACATGTTCTAGAAACTTAAGATAGATACCAACCAGAAGTCCCACCTCATTTTAAAAAAGTGAGACTCTGAACCCCAACTCTGCCAGGACAGCTGGTGAAAATACTTCCTAAAATTGAAGGTGTGAAAAATAACACATGTAAAATAACTGAAAATTCCTCACCCCTTGTATGAATAAAGTTGCCAATCTCCAAAAAAAGACAGCAGCATAAACTTGCTTATGAAGCTAAGAGCTTGTTTATTCCAGTTGCCTGCCTTTATCCTCCACAGACTGACTACTTTTAAGAATGGCTAAGAATGCTGTTATATTCAAAAGTGTGGTCAACAACTGGCAAAATAAGCGATGTACCTATGAACATTTTTGGCAGTCAAACTGCATATTATTTGTTAATCTGAACCATACAAGTGAACAAGTTCCAGATTTTGAATGAGGAAAATCAACTGCGCAGCCCCCGAGACAGAAGTCTTTCTTTAGCTCACTGAGAATCATAAATGGCATTCCACCATTGCTAATTCCCAGAGAATGTCATTAAACTGATTGAACTCATGAACTACATAGAAAAAAAAAAAAATCCCTGAGAAAGCAATCCTCCTTTCCTGCTTCATGGTCACAAAAATCACTGAACATAGCAGACACAGGATGAAGTATTTATTTTATTGTGACAAAAAAGAAATATCTTATTATTGCATACGGCAGTGTGAAGAGGAAAAATTATGCATAAAGTAGCTTTTATCTCTCTCAAAAAGCAAAAAGTAGTATTTGTTCTTTAAGGCGACTGTGTCTGAACAAATCCAGAAAATTAAGTGATTCCTACACGTGTCAGTTTCAGTGGGGGTTGCTGAATGGTAGGTTTATTGGTGCACTGAGGGCAGGGTTTGTCGTTTCAGGTTGGTTTGTGACAGAAAGGAGTGACACTGAGTTCTGTTTTGGAAAACAGTCATTCAACACGTGCTTTAGAGTCTAATAAAACTTCTGAACAGATGCAAGAGAGGACAGAATCTCTTTCTAGTGCTCCAAAGGAACATTTCTCTGCATGAAAAACAAAAGATTGCTAGCTTCCAAATAATACACTAAAAATGCGTGTGCTTTTAGAAGCTCAGACACTCCTTGAAATTCTTCTTTCAACATTCAGAAGCATTCAGCACAAAGGGTGTACTTAGAAACAAACATACAATTCCACAGATAGAAATCATATGAGTTTCATTGTAAGAATTTACAGACTGAAAGTAACATCATTTCCATACGAAGCATTCAGCTCCTGGATACTTAGTAAAGACAACAGTCGTAGCTATTTTTTATCAGTGGGAATAGAAACACAGGCTATCTTCACACAGGGAAAAAATCGGAAAAACTAACGCTTTTATGCACCGAATCCAATCCCAACATTCTGTATGTGCATTTCATCGTTACCTAGAAAAATGGATGAACTATTTGAACAGAGGTAGTTGCATGTGATGGCTACCTAGAGACAGATAACAGTTATTGAAGAACCTCAAAAAAGTCAGCAGCACATGTGAAACGAAAAGCAGCAGAAAAACCAAGTAACAGTCTGAGCAAGAGACAAAAACTGTAATTACCTGGCCATTCTGCTGTATAAACAAATATATTTTGCAGTCGTCACCACCGCAAGCCAGTATTGGTACTGGAAAGAAGAAAAAAAGTCTTCGTTACCCAAGTTCCAAAATCTAATACTCTAGGATATGAAAAAATAAATAACAAAAATCAATATAGTATCAATAAATATCTTAATAAAAACAGACAGGCAAACATAATGCCACTTTTTATGTTTTCTGAATTAGACACCTAATACTGTTTGAAATAAACTAGTATTTCAAGAACACAAAACTCCCAAGTTATTTTGGCATGTAAATAATATCGAGAAATATGCAAGATGTTAAAGAGCAGCTTCCTTCAAGCTCATATATGTGTAGGAAGTTCATGTATTAGACGTTTTTAATTCTGTTCATTTTGTTGATAGCGACAGGCATTTGCTCTAAATACAAAAGGAGCAAGCAGCAAAACAAAATGACTCAAAACTAATAACAGTTCAAGTCTTAAATCAACTGAAATAATATAATATAGATGGAGGCAGCATAATTATTACACAGCAAATAAAAAGACAGACTAAAAAAAGACAGCCAGACCACCACTCACTGTACACAAGGACATGAAAGCAATTAACTCATTATACACCTATTCAAGTCTTGAGTAGTAGATTACTTCTACGAGCTATCTAGAAAGTGCACAAAAAACGTAAGTCTATTGAATCAAACTAGACAACAGTTACGTCTAAAGGGAAAGCAAGAGAATTTAGGCAAGTTTTACTTCATCTCTCTCACAGAAGATGATGGGGAAAAATAGTTTTAACCCTTGCTCCACTCTTTTGAGGTCATAAGGATGAAGTAGTACTGCTAGGGACTGAAGTAGCAAAAGAAAAGGAATTCATTACAAAATCATGAAGAAGTAAGTTATCAGGGCTAGACATTCACATTTCTCAAGTCTGGGTAAAAAACAAAACACTAAATTTCACTAAAATCAACTACTGCATTTAAAAAAACTAAATGTCCTCCCTTTAAAGAGATAATTTTATCTTTATGGGTAGACCAAAAAAATCAACTTGAATACTCGTAAGTTTATGCTCTTATGCTGATTTCCTCTTTCTGTCTGTACCAAATCTGTGCCTAGTTACCTGCTGCTCCTCTCGCACTTCTAAGTCACACTTCACATTCTTACACCTCCATCACTTGCTGCCTCTCCAACCTATAAGTCACATTTCACCTCCATCTCCTCCTTGCCTTACAATGGACCAAAAAAAGACTGCTTTGGACTGGAAGTAACATGCTGTTTTGAAAGAAGACCTGGTCTTGAGATTCACACCACAAAATATGCTGCAACGTATGTTCTTGGAGCCTGTATCATCCTTCACTGAGAAATACATTTTCGAGATCATTACAGTACTTGCATACTTATTCAATGGGATAAAAGTTTGACTAATAAAAACAAGAAGAGAATTATGATCTAGTTGCTGCATCAGACAAATACAAAAGCTTTCACTCACAAAGTTCTATCAAGAAGCACGTAACTGGCAAAAACAGACTAGCATATAGTTTTTCCCATAAATGCTCTAGAGTATTAGAATTTGGATCTGATTGAGATAAAGTCCTGCAAAGGAAATAGAAAAAGTGAGTTGGAAACTGTGGTCCAATTGCAATGGGGACAGTGTGACTGGCAAAGCTTTTTCAAGTTCACTCACTCATTTTTTCACCTGTTGCAACTCAATTCTGAGGAGATAATTATTGTTTGTCAGAGGCCAAGCTACAGCATGCCAATTATCCAGGTGGTAGGAAGAATCACAGTATATGACAAAAGAACTGATCAAGATCTGTTGAATAGTAAATCCTATTCCCAGCATTTTAGAATCAGTTTCTGCAGACACTGCAAGGCAAAAAGCAACCAACCAAACAAAACAGTACAAAGCTTTTCTTCAAGACTCAGAAAACAACTGTAAAGAAACTCCTTAACTAAAAGGCTGCCAGTAAAGCGCTTAAGTTATACTCCAGCTGGAAACGATTGTTGAGGTTTTTGTGAGCAGTCTATTGGCTTTCCCCATTTGACTTCTTCACAAAAATGGTTAACTTTTTTTTTTTTAAATCATTTATTTTCAAGAACAAGCAGTTAAAATACTAGGCATTGTGAACTTAAATGTCTTTTGAAAGTTAAAGCACCCATTACATATGCATCAATTTTCGACGCGAGCTTTAAATTTCTTTGCTTGGCAAAACTACAGGTTACTGTAAATGCTTCTAGTTCAGGAGAGTAGTTTAAGACCTTCAGAAAAGTAATTCTGTATTTAATTCCTGAGTTAAGAACTGCAGACTGTCCTCAAAAGACTCTTTAAATCTTAATACAGTTGCCAACATAGCCTTCATAAAGATTTCAGAGCAACTCCTGAAATTATCACAGATCATTATTCCCTGAAGCTCATTAAAATTCCAAATTGCCATTACAGATTAATGTTTCTGACAAAATGATCAGCAGTAACATTTTCAATAATAAACTTTAAGCTACTTTATTTAGATTTCAGAATTAACATACTCTTCTGAACAAAAACAGTTCAGTTTTACAGACAACTTTGTCAGGTTTAGGGAGAAAACACAGAACATAGCTATGCTGTATTAAAAGCCCCTTTACAGATTTCTAGGTGAAACATTTCCAACCATATATTTATGGTTCAAAATCTAAACTGTTTTTTGACAATTTTAGCAGCACAGATCATTAATATTAGAACTGGTATTAAAAACATAAATGTGTAGGACTTTTTTTTTTTTCTAAATTTCCATACAAAACCTACACAAATAATTTCTCATCTCAAAATAATTTCAGTTCTTTAGAAAAGTAAAGTACCCTTTTTCAGGTTATGAGCACTGTGTTGTTTTGGTTAACTAATTTGAATTGGGATGGGAAGAGGCCATAATAATGGGTCGTCCTGCTCCGAATGCAACTTTAAACACCACTGGGTACTGGGGACTCTGGGAGATTTCCACAGCAAAACAAAATGCTTGCTATTACACCATTTAAAGAAGCTTCAAGCACTCCATGAAATTTTGGTTTCAGAAGCATTTCATTTTAAGAATTGATATGATAATCTTCATTTAAGGTTTTTCCAAAATGAATAGTCATTTCTTTTACATACAACATGATTTCAACATTAAACAGATGCACGCTCTAAAGTGTTACAGTGATAATTTCTTACCTGTACAGTATCATAAATGAAGAAATAATCTATTGCTTTGCAATATGAATTTTATACTCATTAAACTGGCACCACAGACACTTCACTTCCAATGAAAATTCACATTGGAGGTAATGATTTTAATTCACCCTCAAGCCTTTTAGCTTCATCTCAACAATCACCTGTTAGTATATTTACAGGAAAAATAGAGAGAGAGGTTTAAAGTTCTTCAGCGGTGCAGATGCTGCTTTTGATATTAGACACACTGTGGAAACGGACATTAGCATTTCCAAATGGGACAACTCATCATCACAGAGTTTTCATATATCCCAGAATTATCACAAGCCATAGTATAAAATAAGCTTCTGTACACCTGCTCTGGAGGCATACAATCAAACAACACATCAGTGTGACACACACACAGCAAATAGTTGAAAACTCGAGATACAGTAAGAAACTTTAGTACGTTTTCTCTTGGGAGCCTGGCACTCCTCCATCCCGGTGAAAGGCTCTAATGACACTTAAAACACAAACCAATTCATCACATGTGTCTGGCTTGAGGATACATTTAGGGGTATTTTTTTTTTAAAAAAAAAAAAAAGGCTTCTAGAAATTTGCAACAGAAGAACATTTCTGTGGCAGGCTACAAAATCTCAACATTTACGTTAACAGAAAACTATACAAACCATACTGAACAGTCAGGTTAAACTTGTTCAGCATCTCAATTTTTTCACATTTAAGACTGAAAAGGTGATAAACACTGCTTGTTAACCTGCAATTTTTGATGCAGGCCTGACAATTCTTTTTCTGGATGTTGCCCTTCAATCCAAACAAGAAGAATGAACATACAGAGCAGCACCACAAGGAGTGGGTGAAACTAACAGCATCATCCTACCCCACTCACTTACAGCCCTGCTACCCGCTTTTTAAACTCTCTGTCTCAGGAGTTCAACTAACGAACTTCACTTGAGCATCATTTTGAAGACACTGTAATCAGCCAGTATTTTTCTAATTGCTAAGAACAGTTCAATGAAAATCTTTAGATACAAGCAGCAGCTTAGGCTGATTCCGTAAAAAACAAAAAAATACGGCACAAGGGCCTAGAGTAAGTCAAATGAAAATCTATTTGCGGCATTTCTTAGATTTTACATTTCCTGCATTGATATTCAAGATGTGCAGCTGTACTTACCATTGCTGCCAGGCAAGAAGGATAAGCAGACATCCATAACAAATCCATTTCCAAACTGCAGAATTTCAATGCATTTAGCTGGAAAACAAGGACAGGGTTGATCTCCTTCATCTTAAGTATTACAGTTACATTGTCATTTCCTACTACATTATGTAGTTAAAATTTCCCATTTAATTTTGTTTTAAGGAGCTGAGAAACTGCTACATTTTTCAGAAGCCTAAATAATAACGTTATCTCCTGTGGGGTCACAGAAATCCATCCAGAGTTCGCAGATAAATCAGTGTTCTCCACTGAGTATTAAAGTTGTACAGCTTCACTGTGGTAACACATCAGAAGTGATAAATATTGCAAATTATATCCTGTGGCAACAGCATTCACTACACAAGAAGCTAAAACTGAATCCATTTTCTACAAGAGCAGACAGAGAGATGAGCAAAAAACAACCCTCCTGAAAACACTCATGAGATCCTAGAAGTGGTTGAACTGGTAAGCCACCAAGATCAGGGTAACCAACAGGATAGCAGAAAAACCTCTCCACAGAAGCGGAATAGGTCCACCCACCACTGGAACCCACAACAGCAATACAAACAGGAAAGGACAGGACTTCACGGTCTTCTTTGGGAGCATGAGAGATGCCTTCCAGAACACGGGACTGAAGATTGGCAACTCCTACCTATTTCTCTTGTGTAGGCCAGGCAACGTGAAATCCTCAAGTACACCAGATAAGGAAAAAAGCAGCTTGAGAGATGCAGTCAGTACAAATCAACTAGCAAATAACACTTTAAAACTAGATTATCCACCCTATTTATTTCTTATGCATTTCAAAGAGCTGTTCTCCCGCATGTCCGTGCAAAGGCCTTGTCTACCAGAAGGTCAAGATCCTATTATCCTGCGCTTCATTGGACTCAAGCCAATAGTAGCAAACAAGTGTTCAGTTTTACCTCACCTTTCTAATGCCAGCATTAATCACTTTACTAAGTAATTTTACTTCACACACAGATACAGCTAGTATGCCCCCATGTTACAAGGCAAAATGATGGTTCAGATTATCAGATTCTGAATACATATTAAAAGGAAACAAGTAAATTCAGCCAACGCATCACTGAAGAAAAGCAAAGATAAATCATTCTATGGAGTAAACCTGGCCCAAAGAGCTAAACCATTATAATCCTCAGCTTTCAAAGAACACCACCGTGGTTTGATGTACTGAAGTTTGAAGAGAAATCCATGTAGCTGCATTAAAAGATGTCAGTATTTAGCCAAGTACTTCAACGGATAAGCATTCATCATTTTCATTAAGTCACTGTGTTGTCCCTAATGTTAAACAAAAGTTACCTTCTGAACCGTGCCGAGACCAGATTCTCACAGTAGAGTCAGAAGCTGCAGAAGCTACCAGCAGCATTAAGTCAGGTTCTTCTGACTGGTAGACAGCATCCACAGCACAAACAGCTTCAGCATGGCCTTTGAGAGGAATGCTTTTCACAAGCTGAACACATCAAAAAGTTTTACAAAGTTATAGAAATAAACAAAATTAAATTCCAGTAACTTCTCTGAAACAATTTTTAAAGCCATTTTAAGAAATAAAATCATTTAATACCCAAAACGAGTCACATGCCTGCAATGGCACGGCATCTGCCACACTATACTTAAGATATAGTATATATCTTATATAGCATATTCCAGGAAAACACAAAGAAGGGATACAGCAGTAATGAGTATAAACTTGGTAAGATTTTGTTCAGAGCTGAACAGAATTAAATGTTCCTGTGTACACTACACAAACCTCACCATTCTTTGAGGAAAACTAGAAACAGTATAGAAGTTAGGAAAAGCAGTTTTCCTTCCTTTTTCTCCTTCTCTTGCCCCTCACCCTAAGGAATATCTCATAAAGTCTGGAGAACCTTAGTGAAGAAGACAGAGCAGAGAACACAATGGAACACGTAGCAGCTACAGCAGCTCTAACAGCAATGTTTAGTGTGTTCTCGCAAACCAAAACAGCTTTTTACTCCTTCAAAATACTGACATGAAAAACAAAAACTCTAAGTTTAGACTCAAGTACCTACTTTCTTAGTGAATGAATACAGCCGAATCAAGTTGTTATCTGTTCTTTAAACACAAAAAGCAGAAGGAGAAGCTTTCAATTCTGCAACCAGAAGTCACCCAGTATTTATCCAAATTTTGTCATAAATGCACTTGACATCTCACATAGCCTGGCAGGCCCCCAGTAAGAATTTTCGATTGATCTGATACAGAACTTTGCCCGCTTTTAAGCATTTATACTAGTCTAGAACTGTTGTTAAAATGTGTACACTTAGTCACATTCTTTTTTCAAAGACCGCCATAAGGCTGTGCATCAGCAGAAAAAGTTAATACAGAAATCTTTAAGTTATTCCAAATAAATATGTAAACAGCTACAGTGGATCCAAAATTATTTATTTCCAGGAACATTCCCCCATCAAACTAGGTGCATTTCCCCCCAGTACATGTTCTCGCGCATTTTAAAATGCCAAGTCTAATCTCGTTTGAGATTGGCTGTGTAGGTAACCCACACAGGCTTTCACAAATCAATGCCTAATAAGATTTTAAAAGTCAGATAATATTTTTCTATCTAAATTTCAGTTCATTCTGAAGGCTCTTCTATACCACGTTCCATCTTTTGCCTTACATTTTACAGTATGAATAATAAATCAGCATGTCTCCACACTTTTCTCAATTTCTCTGTCAAAACTCGATTGTTGCACAGATTTTTTTTAATTTCTTTTTAAACACCTATCCCAACTTGTATATCACCCTGGTAAGAGTACGTATATACAAACACTACATTGTTACACAGATCGACTGAAAATCACTAGAAACAGCAATGAATAAACAAGGAAGAAGAGTACTGGAAATGTCAACTAAAAATGAACTTCATGGTCTGAAGATTTTAAGGCAGTTTAAAGGAAAGTGCTACATGAGATCAGAAAGCTCATGACTCAAGAACAGACAAACAGCAACTTCTAGACATGCTAGACAAATGCACCCGATGACTGGTTAGCTAATTTCTTAATGAAGGCTGATCTAAAAAAGGATAAACTATGGAAAAGAAAAAACAGCATTTAAAGTAAAGCATCACATGACAGAATACCAACAATTTGATGGAGATACACACGGGGTTCAATACTCACGGCAAAACAAAGAGGCACAAACAAGAAGTACAGACAAAACAGGTAATTTGTGGTATGCGAGCAACTAGGGCGGGGGGAGCTTCAAAAAGAGGTTGTTCCTGCTTACCTGATTATTCCACGTTCCTATTCCATTCCATTCCCAAAGAATGAGTTGTTTATCAGATCCACCAGAAATTAAGTCTGTTTCAGAAGCTAAAACACACATTCTGGTAAGTTTTGCAAACACTTACTTTGTAACAGCGCTGTCAACAACAGAAGCTGTTACACTGCTTACTACTCACAAAATATGGTGTATCAACTGTAAGCAAAGTTTCCATCAAAATGAAGTATAGCTAATGAGTTGCATTGTACAGGTCAGCTTAAGAGCAAGGGTATTCTCTGAGACAACATAAAGAGAAAAGTCACAGGAATATTTAAAGTTCTGTATGAATGTGATTAATATTTCTTTCCAAAAAGATTCTCAAGTCCAACAGTGTAATTTAACACTTTCTTTTTTTGTTTGGTCTTTTTGGAGGACAGGAAAATAAAGTAAGAGAAACGTAACCAAACAGAATTCAAAGCTTCCCATGAAAACTTAATTCCCAAGTTCCCTGAAAATAATTTCTTTTAATCAATTTTAAGAAAAAAATGTTTCAGTGCAACCTGTTGAAAGGACAGCAGCTTGTACCACTATTAAAATGGAACGTTTTCACCTCGGTACTTCCCCTCCAAAAAAACAACAGGCACCCCTCCAAAAAAACAACAGGCACATTACATTAATAGCCTAATCAACAGCCCCCTTTCCCTTTGTCATCGAGCTTCTACAAATACCTAAGGGCAAGAATACGTGCCTTTGAGAAGGCTGCACTTAAGCAACTTTAAATCCTGGAATTACTATCAAGCAAAAGCCTCATAAGAGTCTCAAACATTTCCATCCTGAAAGATTATTTTTCCGTGGATATGACCTCTATGTGACTTACAGCTTTATAGTCAGAGATTTCTTAGAAGGCCTTGAAAACCAGTTTACGAAGTCAAAACATGCAAAACTCCAAACCCTTCGCAAAGAGCCCGGTGGCAGCACAAGGACAGAATCACAGAATGGTAGGGGTTGGAAGGGACCTCTGTGGGTCATCTGGTCCAACCCTTCTGCCAAAGCAGGGTCACCTACAGCAGGCTGCACAGGACCTTGTCCAGGCGGGTCTTGAATATCTCCAGAGAAGGAGACTCCACAACCTCCCTGGGCAGCCTGTTCCAGTGCTCCGTCACCCTCAGAGGGAAGAAGTTCTTCCTCGTGTCCAGATGGAACTTCCTATGCTTCAGTTTGTGCCCGTTGACCCACAGCCGCCGACCCCTCAGAGCTGCCGCAGCACCCGGGCTGCTGCCGGGCCGGGAGGAGACAGCCCGACCCGACCCCCCGCCTCACCGGAGCGCTCACCTCAGTCCGGCCGCTCAGATTCCTCCGGAGCCGGCCCTCAGAATCCCCGCCGGGAAGCTGGGCTCAAGGCGAGGGGACGCGCTGGAAGCGCGGCAGCTCCCTCCCGCCTTCAGCTCCTCCCGGTTTAGGCCGCGGCCTCCCTGCTGCCGAACCCTCCGCCCCAGCCAGGGGCCGGCCGGCAGCGCCCGCGGCCCCGGCCCCCGCCGCGGCGGACACCCGCACCCCAAGGGGACGGGGAGAGA
Source organism: Opisthocomus hoazin (assembly GCF_030867145.1). NCBI lineage: Eukaryota > Metazoa > Chordata > Aves > Opisthocomiformes > Opisthocomidae > Opisthocomus > Opisthocomus hoazin. Next base: position 71,633,748 of record NC_134416.1, on the reverse strand, counting down.
GGGAAGGAGAGAGGTCGCGCTACTCACCGCCGCCCGGCCTCCGGGCCCAGCGCACGCAGTTCACCCTGCCGGCGTGCCCGCGGAGAACGGCGGCCACCCGCCTCGCCTGCGGGAGAGCCAGAAAGCACCGAGCGTGAGGCCGCGGCCCCGGCCCCGGCCCCGGCCCACCCCACGGCGCCTCAGCTCACCGCCGGCTGGTAGAGGACGACGTCGCGGCAGCTGCCGAAGGCGAGGAGCTCCCCCAGCCCCCAGGACACGGCCCCGCCGCCCGCCCGGTTGGCGCAGCAGGCGACGTGACAGACTTCCACGGGCGCCGCCATCTTCCTCCCCCCGCAGCTCCCGTGGCAACGACCCGGGGGGGCGGGGCCCGAGGCGCGAGAGGCGGCCGCTGGGTGGGGGGGGAAAATCTGCGTGTCCGTGGGGTCAGGAGGAGGCGGCGTGAAGGCGGGTGGGCGAGGGGAGAACCTGGCGTTGGGCTCCTGGCGCTGGGCCCGGTCTGAGGGAGCCCCGCGGGCCGGGACGGGCCTCCCCGGCGCGGCAGAGGAACGAGGGGGGGGTGGGTAATCTTTATTGCACCTTTATCAAACACTCAAAGGTTTAAGAAGTTTAAAACTTTTCTGAGGGGTTTTTTTTTTGTGGGGTTGGTTTTTTTTGGTGGGTAGGAGTTGATTCCATGCGCTAGGGAAGAGCTGGCATGCGATTGCGTTGCCCTGATCTGTTTCGGATCGGTTTGCCTCGGCTGTGGGGCCTCCCCGTGACAGACAGCCCTTCCCAAGTCACGGAGCTCAGGCTGTGTCTAATACTGCCGTTCATTATCATCTCCTGCAATCACTGTGACAGAAATCTGGGGAATTTGCGACTGAGCAATGGGCAGGGCCCCAGTGGGGCGATCTGAACACGTCTGAGTCCCTCTGCTTTTCAAGACAAGCAATGAGACCGCAGCGGATTAGAGAATTCCACCCGTGACATTTTTCCAGTTTGACTTATTGATGTATTTATTGCCCTCCCTGCCCAAGAAATTAAATCAAGAAAGATAAATACTGCAGTGGTGTTCTAGTTTCACTTGCGTGGTCACCAGCCCAAAGGAGTGGGGTCGCTGGAGGGTGTCACGCTACATGGATGTGCTGTGAACTTCTTTGGCCATTGGGCTTCACAGGCTGAAGGATTTTGCTGGTTCCCTGTGGCTGCGGATGCGGCCTGCTCTCCCACGGGCTGTGTAGGAGTCTCCGCGGGACCTTTGAGACATCCATTCTGCCTCCAACACCCTGCCCCAAGCGAGCAGAAGGCCCCGGGGCAGAGGCCATGCAGTGCAGATGGACTGTCCTGCAACAGAAAGCAAGGAAAGGGAGAAGAAACAAGCGAGGAAAGGGAGAAGAAACAGAGATGTGGCTACCTACTGCTGTCCTCTGCTCCCTGCCCCCAAGGCCCAGCTGGGATATCCTGAAATAATCCAAGCTGAACTGAAAATCTGGAAAGCCTGGGGTGGAGGGAGGAGAGCCCCACGTGGCTGTGCAGGGAGCCGGGGTCAGGAAGAGAAGCAGCAGAAAGCAAGCAGGCGTCTAGGAGGAGCACTCTGCGTAGCACAGGGAGCACTTTGGACCCTAAACCACTCCTGCCTGGCTTTTCTCTCCTCGTGTGCCTGCAGGTTCGTGAATACTGGCTGTCTGCAGCATCGTAGCCTGGCACAAAAATGTTGCAGCTGGACACGGCTTTTTCCAGTGGGTATGAGAGGAAGGAAACTGGGCCTGATCACATACAATATACAGCCAGAAATGTTAGCTGCTAAGGGAACAAAAGGCCCCTTGCAGAAGAATGCGTGGATCCAGCCATCAAAGCATGCTTTGGCTGAGGAGTGCTGTCCCGGAGGATGGCTGCGCAGCAGTCAGGTTGCACAGCAACCCCCTTCTCAGCTCTCAGCCTGCCCTGCCAGGGTCAGAGTCAGGGCTCCAGCGGGAGGAGATCGGGCTCTGCCAAAAAGCTGGGGCATGTTATGGGAGTTGTGTTTGTTACTGTGGGAACGAAGCTCGCTCTGACTGTGACTGTGGGCAAAGTGTAGGCCTTTCCAAGATGGATTTGGGTGGAGAATTCCTCTGTGACACGAGATGTTTGCTCATCTGATAGATAACCTGCTGCTGCTCATGTCCTGTAAACAGGAGGGCCCTGTGCGCTGCTTCTGTTGGAGGGATTTGGAGATGTGCATCATGCCTGAGGGTGCGAGGGCACTGTGGCCCCACACTGTGGGGTTTTGTGGGGCTGGTCCTCGCAGCCTTGGGCCACCGCCTTGGGGCTGGTGCTGTCCCAGGCAGCTTCAGGAAGCGCATTGCTGGAGGCTGCTCGCACCAGGTATTGCCAGTGATTGCCTTCTTTCTGCCACAGAGGTCAGTCACTGTCATCCCCATGTCACCTCGACACCTCCCAACACCGAGAGAACTGGGATAAATCAACGTGGAGTATGGACCTGTAAGTGCCATGGGGAATGCTGTAACAGCACCATGGCGGTATGGCCAAAAAGCGCGGGAAGCTGGATCTTTATCCGGACAGATCAGCCTAGACGAGGCGAGTTTCTTGCTTTTCATAAGCATTATGTCTGACCAAGTCCTTGTTCACATGGGATGCTGGGCCTTTGGTCTAAGCCAAGAAGGTTTTTTTGTGTGTTCTGAAGGTACAGGATCTTCTCTTATGTCTGAAAACTGACATATGTAGAGGATAGTCCATGAGAAATTTAGAATATTGGATAATTATAACCAAATCAACACACCTTTTAGAAACATGTGCATTATAAGGAAGTAATGGCAGCAGTCAGTGATGTTCCAAGGATGGAAAAGGACATACCCTGGGCTAGTCATCAACTGCCAGTCTTCATTCACAGCTGATGTCCTTACTGAATTCAAACCTGTCCCTGCTGTTTTCCTTCATCTTCCCAGAAAATAAGTTCTTCAATTTCAGAAATACATGTAAAAACAATCTTCCTCTGTTTTTGCCCTTTGGTGTAATTTTTGAGGCCCAGGAAGAACTCAATTCACTGAACATCAGAAAAGTTTGTGATGGTGCCTAAGCAGACTTCACGAGTCCACAACGTTGTTCACATCTTTTACATGTCCCAGTTTGGTTCTGCCAATGGAGTTCCATCAACAAATTCCCACAAGGGAGATACTATTCATACTGAGAAAAAGGTTTCTTTAGCTTAAAATAAATTCCCCAGTTAGATATTGGAATAACTTCTCTTATTCCAATAGCAAAATAGTCATTTTGATGGTAAACTCATGTCTACAAGTCACATTTTGCAGACAGAGGTGGCGTAGCAATCTTCATGTGCTCCGTATCCAACCCAATTATGCCTGCCAGCTTTTAGATAGAGACTAGTCAAAAAAATGAGAAATACTTTTTAATACATTTATCTAATTATGTCTAAATAATGACATGAAGGTATAACAATGTTGCAAATATGTTTTCACTTCCTGCAGAATGTTTCCAACACATTATACAGCATATTTAGCCTCATCTTTTTTCCTAGTTTTATGAGGAGAATACGGTGTTGGACATATATTGCATGTATTGTTAATTGAATGCATGTTGAGAAGAAATCTGGTCTTTGATAGATTAAATCAAAGCTTCATGCTTTCCTGTGGGGTCTTGTTGGTGTAAAGGAAAATGTATTATTAGGCAAGGGTCATTCTGCGTGATACTATGAAAAGCAACAATCATATGTTAGGTTTAAAGTTTAATTATATGCAGTTCAATTCTCTCGAATAATGTTTAAAAGTTGTTAAATTAGCAAAGCCAGGTACTCAAAGGTTGGGGGCCTTGTTCTTCTTGTAGTTGTTGAACTTAGCCTATCTGTATTTGTCTTCATTGTATACATGCCTTATGAAGTAATCATTAATGAAGTTGCTTCATACTCAAATTACTGCCTGCTATTTTTACTGTAGGTTGCATGCTTCCAGTAGCAACCTGAATGAATAGTGCCTGGTGAACGAGGCAGCTATTCAGTATTTCAATTTCTCCTCATTAGTTATATTGTGGCCCTAGGCCTAATTTCCTGTATGATATTCTTAGCACAGACTTATCCTTTTCCTCATAGCTTTTTTTTTTTGTGACTTCTACTGCCACAGTACCTGAATGTCTCAGAAAGATGTGTGAATTCTATTTTCCTTCACTAAAAGAAAAATATTTTTTATGATTCTATGATTATAATGTCACTGTTAGGCAGAGGAGTATTATTATATTCGTCTTCTGGGTGACAATTTCCTCCTACAACCAGAATTCACAACAAAAGCACCATAGTTCCTCAGTGATGAAGTGCCCAATGTGGAAGAGGCAGAAGGGTGTTCAGGAGAGGGGCTAACCACCCACAGCACCCATTGCCTCCGGCTGGGACTGCAAGCATTCAAAACTTTTGGAAACTGGATTCCAGCATGGGGACACTCCTGATGGCTTCTGCGGGGCCCAGGTTTCACCTGAGGGATCAGAGCTGGAGGACTGAGAAGACAAATAATAAACAATAGTGACCAAAAACAGAAAGATGAGTTTAAATTATTTACCAGCTTCACAGAGGATACCCTTACAATAGCTAGAACAACTCCATTGCCTGCAACATCTTGAGTACAAATCCAGCTTCTCACTGTTTGCCTGCTGTGGGATCTGCTTTAGAAAGTGTTTCGATGCATGAGGACTGCTGCTAACTCATGGCTTTGCTGGGATTTCTTTCCCCTGAGCCTGCGTCTACCAGCACGCTGCCAGAAGGGATGGCCAAGGACGAGTGTCATTCCTACAGCTACTGACTGGGTCCATTAAAATTCAGTGTCAGACTAGTTTTTAACTGCCACTGATTGATTCTGGATCTCTTGGTCCTGCATTCAACAAAAGTTAAGATTTCCAGTGTATCTTGGGCATAATGTAAGCCTGTGGCACCCTTTTCAAAAACATTTCTCAAGATAAAAAAAGCAGATATTGTCACTTGAATAGATTTCATTTAAAATGTTTAGAATAAGTTTTTAGAGACAATTTCCTCTTCAGTTCATCTCACTGAAGACCGAATGATGCTAGTGAAAAAAGTTGAACTAAACAAAAGTATAGCTATTTCTATTTTTCTTGAAGGCTGTATTTTAAGTATTCTATGAATGACTTGTATGCCCACTGCCTAAATGGATTTCTGATTTTCTGAAGAAAAATTAAACTTAATTATTTAGAAATATTATCAAAATTAGCTCTCCAAACAATGACTGTAATTGCTGGCTGGAAGAAATTCCATAGAAAATCTCTCTGATTTTCCTTTTTATTTTTTTTAAAGGAAGACCTAATGCAAACATGACCTAGAAAATTGCTTGGGGGAGAAGAAAAAAAAAGAAAAAGGGTGAAACAGCTTGTCACATAATCAAACTGATTATGCATTACGTTTTTGAAGTAGAAGGTCTGAAAGGAGACATCATAATAGGCATGCATTTCAGAGGGTGTGTACACACACACCCCCACACAAGAAAGAGTACTTGGAAATGCAATCTTGAATAGTTAAAATCATATTTTACGCTTAAATTCTCTATTAGCAGCAGTTCTAGCAGTTCTTGTATGGCTTGTATAGGATATTGTTCCACACTGTAGAAATCTCGTAAAACCAAAAAATAAATTCTATAATATTTTCCGGGCACATCTTTTCATGCTAATTTTAAAAAAATTGCTGAATTAATAGCAATGGGTGATTTTATTTGTACACACACATATGTATATGCATGCAACCACTATACATATATTTATAATGGGTTTGATATTAAAGCATTGTTGCACATTATATGGTATTTATTTAGTAATTTCCAGAAGGATAAGCCTGATCCAAAGCCTTTGGTGGTCAAAGAGATTACTAGAATTTGATGAGGCTTTGAATCAAGGCTCCAGTTACTGGCACCAGGAGCTGACAGACTTTTTTATCTGTATGGTAATGTCACTCTTCCCTGCTGCTTGTCACTGTCTCACACCCAGTAACTTGGTGAGCACAGGTATGAAAAGTAATAACCTCCTAGCCTGCCGCTCCGGAGCTGTCACGGGTTTCAGTCAGGAGGGAATACAAACAGCATTATAGGCTTGTATGAGAAAATCCCCGTTCCTGGTGCTCAGTGTGCAAAGACAAACGTCTGCTGAGTCTCAGAGCTGCAGAGGAAAGGGGGCTACGGGGTATCCAACGCTCATACACCAGCCTGCTTATGTGGGGTAAAACCTTGTTGCCTAGGAAAGGTAACAAAAAACTTTCTAATTTCTGTCAAAATATGGTTTACTTCTAAAATAACTTTTTTTTTTAAATGTGAATATTGGTGTATATAGGTGTACAAAGTTTCTGCAGTAGGCAACAATTCATTTGCAGAATTGCATGACGTGCTTTACCTCCCATTACGGATGAAGTTGTAAGAAAGGATGGAGTCTGTCCTGCCGCAGTGGCCGCAAAGCACCTTGTGCCCTTGAAGTCGGGCGGAATCACAGGTGACTGGTTTTCCCGATAGTGCAATTTACCCTTTCAGTAGCTCTTCTTTTGATAGCAAGAGTTGGACCAGGCAACCTTCAAAGATCCTTTCCAGCCTAAGCCATTGCAGAATTCTCATAGTTGCTCTAACAGGTCATTGTATCTTCCACAGCCATTGAATTCTGAGTCGGTTCGGCTCTGCTACTCCATCTCACTACAGATAACGCTCTCTATTCCTAGTCTGTCTTTATCTTCTACAACCTTTTTACCCTTCTCATCCCATTTTCCTCTCTCCTGTTCCCTTCCCTGTTGCCCTAACCTCCGCACTGGGCGCCTTGCAGAAGCCGTTGTATTCGAGGAGGCAGCGACCCTGACCATGCCAGCTCTACTGGGCCGTGTAGGCAGGGCTCGAGCAGCCCGTTCGTTAGCGTGAGCAGCCGCCGCATGGGAGCTTGCTGCCCCACACCAGCTCGAGCTGCCCTGGTGGGTGCTAGGACAGGGACAACCTTCCTGGTAGCTGGACAGCCTGCTTGGATGAGCTGCAGCTCATAACACCGTCCAGAAAGGCAGAATGCGTGCGGGGCAAGGAGTGGAGCGCGGTGCTCCTGCCCAGAAGAGGGGTGCCCGCAGGGGAGCAAGCGATGCCCCTCGCCATGACCCGAGTGGGCGCAGGAGGGTGCTGGGCTGCTGGCCCAGTGGGGCTTTGGGCCGCACCAGGCTGCACGGGTCCACTGGCCACGGGGTCACCTCAGTGTGGGCAGCTCCCATGCTGTACCGGGGATTTTGCCTCCTGGGTGACCTTGCCTTTGTCTAACCATGCAGCAAGAAGTTCTCATGCGAAAATCCTTTAGGGACAGGGTTGTTTTCTTGTGAGAGTATCCTGTAGTAGCTCAAATGGTCAGAAGGGGAAGAGCATCTCTCCATGGACAGGATCTGCTCTATGCAGCATCCCTTGCCCAGCATCTGAAGAGATGTAAGATGCACTTGCTGTCTATATTCCTCTTCTTATCCTGTCTTACAAAACCTGCGATTTTATTAAGCCGTTTGTTGTCTGGCCTTTCTTGTTGAGAACCACAACGAGTCCTGCTCCGTCCTTCTCTCCTCTCACCTCGCCCCCTCCCCAGTACGAAATGACCTCCTCTGCCGTTCCCCACTGCTGCAAGCCTGCCTGCTCAGCCCGCTGCCCGCCACACCGCACCCTTGGCTCCTTCCCACCCCACGGCCCCGAGAGCCAGCCCGCGGAAAGACTTCGAGTTGCCACTGAGCCGGCGTAGAGTCCAAGTACCGGGGGCTGGAAGACTGTGTCACCCACCTCAGTGCGTTTGCACTGCATTTATATTTCTAAGACTATAGCACGTTCCCTAAATTCTGGAAATTAGTCATGTTTATACTTTAAAAAAAAAAAAAAAAGAGCGCTGTAGAAGTTGGCAGATCTGTGAAGAGTTGTGTACAGAAACCAGCTACACTGAGCCATCCCGGACTATTTGTGGCACAGTACTTGTGCTTGATAAATGCTACCAAGTCACCTAAAAACATGTATCAAGCAAACAAGAAAAAGTGGACTTGCTGAGATGACTTCTACCCGCACGCTTTCCTGCTTCTTGTCTAGCACCTTGTGAGAAGGGCTTTAAATTGTTCTGTTTTCAATGGCCTTTTGCCTATTATTTTTTTTTTCTTGGCTGTCATTACCTCACTTTTGTTGGAAGCACGCAGGATCGGGGGAAGCCAAGATGTTTTGGTTCAGCTGTTTATGTGAGGCTTATGACAGATGGCAGAATTTTATCCTTAATGTGAAGTTTTTCCAGCCCGGGTGTCCAGCGTGAGAACAATCCCTCAGCCTGCAGCACACCCAAGGTCACTGCGGTAGGATGGCCTCAGGTGGGCATCAGGAAAAAGCACCAGCCCTGGGGTGGTCGCTAAGGGTCTGCAGACACTACGAGCTTCATAGATGGTGGTGTTACTCCTAGCACAGTTCTGCCTTTTGAACATCAGGGCTTAATTAGGAATGCAAAAAAATGATAAACCTTTAGCCTGGACGAAAAATGAAAAAGAAGCTGGGGCATTCATGTTGGACCCTCAAAAAAAAAAAAAAATTATGTTATTTACTTGGACTTTATTACAGCCTGCATCGAGCTGCACCAAACATTAGTCATCTTTATTGAGTTTTTAGTAGAAGGAGTGACTAACTTAATCATAATAAAACCAGCATTCTTACTTTATAATACAGTACAAAACCAACTAATATATTAGCAGGTAAGCTCTAAAACCATAGAGCCAGCTTCTGGTCATATTTGAATGACGTAATCTGTAATAATTCTGTCATGTTTAAGTATATTTTTCCAGACGTATACCAATGGAATTGTTATCACAACCTTTTCCAAATCTCCCAATAGAAGGCATCAATGCGAATAAAAAATAATGGTGTGAGGTAGTGATTAGCTTTAGGGTATGTAAGAGTCATTATGATTTCTATCTCGCATGTTTGTCACATTCTGTATCAAAATTTGTATCTAAAAATGTTTTCTGATCCCCTTTTGACTATGTAACATCTGTTAGGAAGTAAACACAGATTTTCTTGTACTGTATGAAAGATGTTGATGATCTAGAAAATGCTAAGAAAATGTTTTAAACATGATCTTTTTTTTTCAAACCTGATCCTTTCTTTTTTCTGAGATCTGTGAAGAGAATATCTTTTCCTTTCTGCTATTTCCATCACATACAGAAAAAAATTATTTTCCTTTATTTAGTCAATTCATGATTCAGAAAATTCCTAAAATAAACCTAATCTCTCTCTAGACATGCAAAGCATTATAGGAGTTGTCCCAGGCTGATATAAATTATTATACTTCTGTTGGAGCAAATATTTGATTGTTTGCATCTTCTGAGGGTTTGCCTCTGTGAGAAAAAAAGTGACATTTTATTCTTTGCTTCAGCAAGTGTTCGATATTCCTGGTAAACTGTGACGTAAATCAGTTTTGATATCTTGTTGTAGCCTTATTACATTATAAAAATCCTCTTCTGAATGTAGGAAATTTGCTCTGCCTTTTTCAGTGCTGCAGTTTAAAAACAAATGGAATAAATTTTAGGTGGGCGTTCATGAAATGGAAAAAAAGGAACGGAGGCCTCTTGAGCAGTATTTTTCCGTTCTGTTGCTTTTTTGGTTTTGATTTCATGGCACACAAATAGGATCTACCTTCGCTATTTTATCACAGATAATTGCATCTAAATCTTTCCAGATATTAAAAATAGTTGATCTTCATCTATCTTTGTAAAATACCTGGGTTTTTTCTATTTTCTGCATCACTATTATTCCACATATTGCTATTTCCATTTGCCCGGATCTATTCCTTTTTTCAAGAGAGATCATTAGATGCAATTTGACAATATGTTGGAAGAAGCTTTAATAAATAAAGAAAGTTTGACTAATAGGAGTTTTACCTTTATTTCACATCACTGTTCACTTCCAAATGAAAACATCAACCTATAGTTTTAAGGAAGCTATTTGTATGAACAATCTATTGTTTTGTTCAAATAAAGGGTTATCGTTTGTCTTTTTGTCTGTATTTTCTCATATAGTAGTTCCCTTTCTTTCCTTTCTTTCCTGTTACTTTCAGTCCTACCTTAATTCTTACAAGCACATTATCACATGAATATTTTACTTTTCAGTACGTAGACATCCTTCTGCTTTTAGCTTGTATGTATTTTAGCCTGTCAAAACTTTAGAAATTATTTTTGTGTCCAAGGGACTTACATGTGTTAGCTGTTGTCTGGCTAAGCAATCTGCTTCATTCTGAGCATGACTGAATTCTAAATAAGATCTAGTGGCCCACCAAGTATTAAACACAGCTACAAAATATATTAATCTACAGAATTGAATAATATGGCAATCTTTTAGTATTTATATCTACAGTAGCCATAAAAGGAGAATCACATTTTAACTCAAAAGTCCTCTTGAACATTGGAGCCTGAGATAAGCTGTTTTAGGGTTTACATTTCGTGATCGCTCTGTTGGTTGATGTCTCATTTGACAAGAAGATATCTGATAAAGTGTCTTTTCAGTTATAGGACAGGAAGATTAAAGAAATTTAAAGTTTTCGCATCTTCGGGGCATGAAGTTGGGCTCCAAGTCGAACTTAAGCATCATAAAACAGAGGTGACCCACGTTGCAAAGGTGCTAATTCCCAGCTGCTGTGGACATAAGTTGTTCTCACTCATGGTGTTAGCCCACAAAAAAACTCATGTCTTCTTCTGTCTGCTGTCTGTTACATGTGGCATGTCTTCTCTGAGCACACATTCTTTCACCTAGTTCTCTTCCTGCAAATTTTGACCCCAAACCTCTCTTCACCTTAAACCCTTTCAACAAAACTCTGTGTATGCTAATAAGTCATTTTAAATTCCACACAGAATTTTAAAAGGCAAGACACTGAGTAAAACTTGACCACGACCTATTCTTCACATTCTGTTCTCCCATTGCCTCCATTTTTCCCATGGTACGTTATTTCCCTTGCTCCTACCCTATTTAGAGATTTACATTATTAGTTTTCTATAAAGAGATTCCCCATTTTTGCCTTCTGCATAGACAATAATTTATTCCAGATGATGAAAGTTGTTTATGTCTGAGAAAATAGTTGATTAAGACCTTGCCTGTATCTATGCATGACAGTTGCTCACCGTCCTGTAAATCTGGTTGAGCTTGGTCATTTGCAGTTCTTCCCTTATGGAGTCAGTGACAAGTTGGTCACCTACAGCTTTCTTAAACCCAGCTAAGCTTTGTATTCACCAAGAGAATAGAAGGTCACTGTAAAATATTTTTAAGAGGAGAACTAATCCACAGAACTGTCTGTGTTGCTTAACACCCTAACATCTCATGGTAGCAGCAATAATTAGATCTACCTTCTCCAGCTCCCACCGGTGAAGCTGGTTCCTGTTCTTGCTTTTCTGAGAGGACAACCTTTTCAAACCTTACAAGTTCTCCACGTGCCTTTTTCAGTGTTGTACCTGTTGCTGAAATCCCTAACACTAAGTCCTGGTCCTCCAGTTGTCCGTATTGCAGGCTGCCACCTGTCCTCCCCATCCCCGTGCCCTTTCTGTAGAAAGAGGAGCACAGTGGAAGGTAAGACATATCTCCCTCCCATCCGCCACATCAGTCCTGTCCCACTGCAGGGCCAGGAATGCGCGTACTAACCCGTAGGACCAAAGGTGATCGGAAGTCCAGTAAGATGGACGCAGCTTAGGATGGCAGGCTTTGCGCTGCGTTTCTGAGCAAACACTGCTGCCTTGCTAGCTCTGCTGTTGCCTGCAGCCGAAGGGCAAAGTGGGCTGGCACATTTTGTTATTTCCTAAATTGCTGATCCCCTCGCCCCACAGAGCGAATATCGTAACTGGATGTGACGCAACATTCATAAATGAGGACACTCCTTATCTGTCAGAAATGTTCTTATTTTCTGCACTGTTTTCATGTTCCAGCAGCCACATAATAAGATACAGATCTTCAGAACTGGCCTCTTTTTGTCAGGACATGTTGTGATATTCCTACATCTAGTAAGCAGCAGAGTTCCTTCAAGGCAAGTACAGTTACGTTTCAAATAAACCACCATGATGTCATACATTTGTTTCCATTCCCATTTCATTGACAGACATTGGAGGGGAAGAACAGATATTGTATTTTCATTCATTTTGTAGTCAATGGTCAGATATTTGAGCACCACTCGCAGAATGTATCTCGGTGCCTATATAGCTCTCACACGTAACAAAAATTTGCGCAAGCGCATCTAGCTCTCAAAAGCATGTCCATCTTTTCAATGTTATTTGGTTTCAAGCAGTCACTGATTTCAGTCATTCTAGGTCTTTTAGGTTAATACTTGTGACCCCAACGTTCTCCTCCGCTTCTGAGCTCTGTGATCAGTTTGATCTGTTTGAGCAACTGAAAGATGCGATTCTGATCTTCACTACCTGGAAACCCATTGCTCTGACATACAGGTATTTTAGTCCCATTCCTGAGCCCAGCAAATAGTTTACAAATAATTTTGGTGGCACTAAAGAAGTGCAGGTCTTGTTTTATTTTCCTTTGAGTGCAGGCTGGTTTAAAATAAACTCAGTTTGTGTTGGTGACCATCATTTATAAAGGCCTGGGAGGAGATCACAGGTAATGAAGATGTCTGAATGGGATGTGCTCTGAGCCCTGCATCTGCTGATGTGGCCCCACTATATACGGGGTGTATGGTAGAAGCTGGGCAGCCTGCAGCATGGCTTTTACCACAGTACACTGAGGTTTTAACTTTGCTAATGACAAAACTTAAATTAATTTAATCTCTGAAGTGGAAGCTAAGTCCTTTTGCTTTTCCAAATGTAGGCCCGGGGACAGTTCTGAGCTTTGTCAGCTCTGTAGAAGCAAACCACCCAACATTGTATGAGATGTGCTACAAACTTTTTCCAGAGCTGCTTTTGTACCGTCTACGCAGGCTGTCCTTGGCCTCCCACTAACAGGCTGGTCAAAGCCCTCTATGGCTAATTTTCTTAAACCTTGGCAAGTGGATCCCCTTATTTCTTCCCCTTGTTGAAAAGAGCTTCTGCCTGTATGTTGCTTTTTGCTGTGCTACAAAAGCACATGTATTCTCTGCTAATGAAATACGATAATAGCCTTGCCGATCTGTGCTGCGCTCCTTGATTTTCTTCCTTGTTCAGCTGAGGCTGATTTTCAAACCTTTTCAAGAATTCTTAATGAGAAAGAATTTTTGCATGGATCATCCTACCTCCCACTCACAGCAATTGTTGCGATTTTCTCCTGTTATTTAAGGCAACAATATTTCTAAAGAGACATTACTTATGTGGAAAATTATTACTTGGAAAAAGGTTTCTTCTCCCACTGCTATTTCACAGTTTATCAGGTAGGATCAAGCTAAAATGGCTAATCCTATATCCAGTTTGCAGTCTGTAAACCACATATAATAATCCTATTTTGAAGTCTAGCAGCACATTTAGGAGGGATTGGATGACTCAGAGGAATAAAAAAGGCTGGGTGAGTATCTGAAAACATTTTCTTGATCAGTCGGTAAAAGACTAAACAGAGTTTTCCCCAGGGAAAAAAAAAAAAAAAAAAGTTTTTAGTAGCTTGAAACATTGAAAACAAGGTCAGATGAGATAGTTTATAGAAGAAAAATGTTGTACTAAAGCAGATAATAAGCAAAAGGGCTTGAGAGTCTTTTCTGATGTTTCATCTCTATGGAAAGGTAATTAGGTATGTGCACAATTACAAAGCAAATGGCATGCTTGATGATGTTTTTCTCAGTCAGATTTGTTTTCCTGTTCTCCTAATTTGGCTTTAATTAATAGTAACACAAATAGTTTTTTTCTGAATATAAACCTGCATTAAGGTTTTAAATCATGCCTGTGATGCACTTGGATAATTTTGGTTAGTATCGGGGAGAATACTACTTTTTCTTTATATGTGCAGGTGGAGAAAACGGTACCCAAGTACAACACCAATAGCCATGCTTTGTTGCATGTGTGAAATTTAGCAAAGGGAATTAACAGCAGACACAAGTGCTCCCACATGAAGGATAATATTAAACAAATCTAGCTTTAAGTCCTGACCTTCCTACCCATAATTCCTGTCAGGAGGCTTTGAAGTCTGATACTCAAAAGCCTATGAAGCTTGGAAACTGGGAACAGCATTTCACAGGTATTAGCATGATAATTAGGACTCTGTTTTACACATCATTTTAATTTGAAAGTAAGTAATCAGAGTTTAGATGACACTTTGCTTAATTATATTGAGTGTTTGACATGAAAGTAAATTAATAGCAAATTGATTTCCACCATCTGCTACTATTAACACCGTGAAAACCAGAAGAACTTCAAACGCCACATCTTTATCCATTTTTTAATATTATTATCTAAAATAGATATTGCATCTTTGTAAGAAACAGCACAATGCACTTGATGGAAGAATAAAGCAGCCAAAACAGTTCTCTAGAGACACAGGAGAAAACTTTGGGACTCTGGGAGCAGAAGACGTTAGCGGGGTGTGTGATGGGCATTCAGCCTGTGGCCCACCACTGCCCACAACGTGCAAGGCAAACACAGTTTCCCGAGCGTTACGCATTCCAGAATGTGTGCTGGAATATTTTGGGTGCAACTGGATGAGAAAGGGAGAGAATCCTTCTACAACATGGAGACAACTGGAAACTAAGAGCACATGTGTTCGGATTTGTCATTATTCCTTATTGCTAATGAAGGCTCTGTACATCCCAGCCTGAGACAGCCCTGAAGTGTTAGCACCCCTCAGTTTTACAGACAGGTTAATGGAGAGACTCTTTGGAAGTGTTCTGCCTTTGTTAATGTCTTGGGGTGTTTTTTTGATCTCACAATGCAAGTTATTTGACAATTTAAATATAGGAACCGTTACCACACTAATATTTTTCTTATGAGGAATATGTAATTGGAAATTGCTTCCTCTCCCGAAGAGCATGGCCTTCTGTATAAATTATACAAATCATATGCAACAAAAATAAATACAATGAGAATGTGTTATGGCAATAAAGCAGTGAAGGTATTTTCAAGTGCAAATGTTTATTTGCTTTCACAATACAGTTTGAAAAAGCTGGACAAAATCTGGAATATTTCAAAGGCAAACACCAATCCCCACCTAAAGCTATTGTTGTTAGGGGTTCTCTCACACAGTGGGTACACTTCATTTCAAACCAAAGGCTATATTGCATCCAGCAAACACGTGCTGTTACTGTGATCTGGTAAGAGCTGGGAAAGGTTGTGCTCACTTTGCTGAGGAGTGGCTATTTTAAAATACTCACATTCCTGTGTCCGTAAGACAGAGATGTATGATAAAGGTGGGTCAGGTGTGGTACTAATTCACAGCAGCCCAGGGGTCAAATGGAACTGCCATGTTCTGTCTCTTGAGATGAAGGTACTTTGAAAACACTTTTTCAAATAATGTGAACACTCTAGCAACATCATTCTCTCTTCTCATTTTACTAAACAACACGCAGAACTACTGTGCTTGTGCTGTCTTCTTTACATTGCCTTTGGCTAATGGTTTTCTGACCATTTTAGGGAGCAGATTAGCTAAAAGAAATTATTTTAGACAATCTGGAAAATAATCCAGCCCAACAAAGTAGAAAAGCACAAATGAAAAAACTCCAGCAACTAAGTGGAAAACAGCCAGGTTGCGCCGAGGCAGAGCTCAGAGTCCTGCAGCCAGCAGTGAGCAAGGCACTTACTGCCGCCAACCCTTGGTGCTCTGCGGGATGCCTGCAGATCAGATTTTGACAATTTCTTATTGCTCTTGTTCACCGCTAGCTGAGCCTTCTCACCAAAGTTCCTGTCCTGGTTGTAAGAGTAAGCAGTGTCAGCAATCTATAGAAATGATAGACGTTAGGGGTTGTAATTCTCTGGGATCCCAAATGGGCATCTGTTTGAGCCCCTAGGAGACAAAGAAAATAAAAGTGCTTTTTGCCAAGGAATACAGCATTACCAGCTCCTGAAAGTGGAACAAGGCTATTTCCCCAGCAACCTCTGAGACTCCTGAAGCGTTATAAAGACATCAGCTTTATGAAGGCATCAAGAAGACCTGAGAATCTCCTTACAAAGAGCATCCCTCAGCAACCAGCCAAATGCTGTTTGTTTTCCCCTGTATTTTCTCTCAGCAGCAGTCCTCATGCCAGATTTGTAATCGGAGTACTTGGGTCCCCACCTCACATCGAAACCGGGGCTCAAGTCTTCCTCTTCAGCTGCAGGTCTCCTGCCGGAGATGCTCACCTGTGACCACCAGCCACCACCTCGTCAGGCATGCTGGCTGTTCTGGCCATGCTGTGAGCAGGCTGGTCTTTACAGGGCCCAGCAGAAACAGGGTTTCCTTGAAACTTCTATATCTGTGCTTTTTTGTTCACAGTGACGGTCTTTAAACGCATTAATACGGAATATAATTCTTTAAAAGCTTCTGGGCACCCTCCTTGGTGGGTATAGTTCTTAAAGCTTATTGCATCTTGCTAATTATGAAATCTAACCTAGTGTGAGTACAAACATTTAACATATACGCCATCTTCAGAAGAGATATACCAATGCCTTTGATTTATGCTGCAGCGATAGTGTAAGCTACGTGGATTGTAGATCTGTGTAGGTTTGTGAAGATAAAAATATCAACAGTATAAATGATTCTACGTTAGCTAACACCTTGCCAAACAAATTAATTTAGGTCACATAACTCCAGTGCAAAATTCAGGTGATTTCTTTGTATGAAATATCCTTAACATCCTATTTCATTTTCAGACAATATTCAGACAGCTCCTGAGAATGGCTGTGAAATTCAGACCAGTTTGTCAAGTATCACTCTCACAAAAGAGTAGTTTTAAATCCATTTTCCCTTGAAGGTCTCTCAGATCAGGTGAGTGGAAAGTTTGAAAGTTCTTTTACATAACCAAATTTAGACATCTTTTTATCAGCTCTTCAGTGGGTTTCCCAACCTAGTGGTGACTTGCTTTGTGAAACTCTAAATCCAGAGAAGCCAGACATGGCTTTGTAATAATTACCATTGTAACTGGAGAAGTATGTGAGAAAAAAATGAATCATGCTAACATAGCTAGAAAATAAAGGCAAACCCCTGCTTTTAACAGAAGAAATAGATTTGCTATGCTGGATTTCCATGAGAAGACTGGAAATTTTCCACTCCAAAGTGGGAGCAGTAGCTGCTGTGCTTATACAGTACAACTGCAGAGCCGGTGTGACGTCCCTGGGTGGGCTATGGGCTATCTCTCTGTGAGACATACCATGTGTGATAAAAAATTAAGAGATGAAATCTAGAGGCTTAGATTTTTACAAAACGTGTTTGGTGTGAAATTCTAGGGAGACAGTATTTGCAAATGGTGTTAGAAGCAGGCAGATATTATTAACTGATCCTGCACATCTACTTTACGTCTGTGGCATGAACCGAACTTATAGTTCTTACTGCATTAAATATGTAGTAAAAAAAAGCACAAAACATAAGAAGATGTTTCCAGCTTCTTTTACAAAGTGACTTTAACCACAATAGCACTTGACTTTGTATGACTGGCTGCTCGACCTCTGTAGTCAACATAGAACCAGTCAAGGAAAAACACTATCTTACTTTCCTGGGTCTGTCTGTACTAGGAATTTAGATTATTATTCTCACTGGAGCACAAGGCAGACTTACCTTCTCTTTAACATGAGAAATAAGGAAAAGATGCACCTGAATTTGGGGTAAACCTGCCAAATCTTGTCAAATCAATGGTCATATTAAGAAGTACAGATTCATTTCCTTGGTGGCGATCCTATGAATAAAAGATTAATCTGTTATACCTGTATTATACCTATATTTTTAAAAGGTAATGGGTCTTGACACTCAGGATGGCCATAAAAAGGCAAATTTATCATTTTCTTTTACCGATTCTTGTTTCTCATTATAATGCTGTGACATTCGATTGCAAATCCTTGAGGGAATATAGCCTCCCAAACACAAAATTTGTTGCTGAAGTGATTTTTAATGCATAAGAACAATTGCAATGATCCAGACTCCTGGGACAGATTTTCCTAGCAGTTATACTTGCACAAATCCCAAACTGGAAGCAGAGCTGTTTCTGTTAAACAGGTAGTGCTGTGAACAGCAGACCTCAGGAGGCCTGCTTGCTTTCGGTGGGATCTCCCTGCTGAGGTGCATTCAGCAGAGACACGCTCTGGTGGAAGACTAGGCTCCCCAGCATCTAATAAGGTATGAACTCCAGATGAAGCTTTCCTGAAGCTGGGGCACTGACACAGCACCTGACAGACTGGTTAATGTCAACCAGCATGGGGTGCCTTGGGTGAGGGTTCTGATGGCCATGTCTGTATCAGGGAGCAAGCGCAGACTGATAGGACCAGGTCTGTAGGGAGGAACAGGACATCATAGTCTCTGCTGTCTACAGTTCAGGGATTTTTGAGCATCCCTTGCCTAGTCTTATGGACTATATGCCCATATGTGACTGAAGTATGTTAAAGACAGTCCTGGAGAGCATCTCCCAGTTCAGTTTCATCAGAAAGGAATCCCTTTCGTACACACTGAGACCACCCCATGACACAAAACTATACAGAGCAAGAGTGGGCAAATGGGAAATTTGCTTAAAATTAGTACTTAAAAAAATTGCTAGAGTGCCACCTACATATATGGTCTCTCTCCTTTCTCACCTGCTTTCTTGAAACGTACAGGAAAATCGCATCTTTGAAGCATCTGTCTTTTTTTTTAAATTTATTTGCAATATACTGACGGAGTCCTTGACTGTGACTTGTGTTCAAAGGTTGTAGAGGGAAAATGAAGCACATCATACACAAAAAGCAGTATCACATACTCTATGTACATTAATTGGGGCCAGTGTAGAGTTACATGGGCTTTCCTGTCACGCATGTGAGCATAAAAATTAAGTCTTAGGGTCAGGATGTCAATTTATTTAAACGTTCACTGACTTCAGATTAGATGCGGTGTTTTACCTAAGTCAGAGACTTGGAGCCTTGTGTTTACAAAGTGCAAACTCATTTAACTCAATTGATCTGAGAAACACTTCTGATTAAAAAGACTTTATTAGGGATAACTGTTCATTATGCATACCCACAGCTTTGCAGAGAAACTCATTCTCGGCATCCCGCTGTGACAGAGATTAGTCATTATGCAGTAAAGCTGCACTGCTGGGACCACATTTGCATTATTGAATGAATTAGAGTCTTACTTAAGAAAAAGCAGTCCCATAGCTGTGATCACCACCCCAAACCTAGGCAAATGTGGCCAGCAAATGTTACAGGACACCTCTCACCGTTCGGAAAGAAGCCTGCATCTGCAGTCGTCTGTCACAGTTATTCAGACTTGCACTGACGTCTATGAAACACAACAGAAGGGACACATCATAGAAAATTTACATTAATAGTCAAGTACCTGCTATCAAAAGCAAATCAACAGTAGATACTGCTTATAAAACATTACAGTAGTGAGTTTTTAGCTTTTTTCCCCATTGCATGAAGCCTGCAGCACCACTGAAACACATCTACATCTGAGCTTTAGCATGGACCTTTCTCCCAGTGCGCTGCCTGACCCGCTGCTGCCATGGCCATGTTAGCATACAGCCAGGTACTACTCGGTCAGCCAGGAGTAACCAGCTGTTGAGGTGCAGTCAGGAAAAGCTGTTAAGTGGTCTTTACACAGCCATCTCCTCTCTGGGAAGTTCCCTCTTCATCTCAGCATAAGTTTAAGCAGGCATGTGGAAAGCATCTTTTTGAGTTTGAACTAAAGGAAACTAGAAGGACTCACACAGTGAACATGCATTTTGGGAGACCACAAAAACGAGCTGAGGCATTTCACCTTCTTAAATGGCCTCTTGGCCACCCAAGGACACTGAAGATTTTCCAGTCCTTTTCAAGACAATTTTAAACACAACTGTAATAAGGCAAGGTGTTTGACTTCAAACCTGTATGAATTAGGAGCCTTCACGTGTTCAGTGCAGATCAAAAACTTTCCCTATTTCTACACAGCTACAGACTGCCACCTTTCAGCCTCTGTTTCTGCCTTTTACTCACGAAAAGCGGGACAGAAAACAGAGCTGCCAGCACGTCCTGGCCATAGAAAGGGATGAGAAAGGGCTGGTGGCCAAATGCAACAAGCTGGTCCATTTCAGAGTACGAATACCAAATCCAGTAACATTTTAGACAAAATACCAAAACCATGCACTCCAGAAGCACACGGTCCCAGTCTGAAATGAAGGCAGCTTTTTACCCCCTACGGTAGCTGTTACTGCAAGCTGTGAGCAAACGGGTGACTTCAACTCAGTTCATGTTTTCAAGGTTATCATCACAATCATAATTCCACAGACCTAAACATAATAAGGTACAGATCCTGGCTGCTACAGCCCTCTCTGAGAAGCAAATTAAAAAGGAAGTTACAAGTCTAGCAAAATACCAGGAGCCTAAATATTTATTATATCTGGGTCTAAGTGCTTGAACTGTGGAGACTTCGGGCTATTGCAGATCTACTCTAGGACCCCCCCAGGGTCCAGTCAGACCAAATAGGCTGAACTGACCCAGCAGCTCAGGGCTGCTAAGAGGACCAGTCCTGCTCCCTCTCTTCCTCCTCCTTTTTGTCACCAGCATTCTCCTTCCTCCTCTTACTGCAGTGGTCCCCAGCTCTTTCCTGAGCTAACTTGGTGCTATCTGACCTTTCAAGGAGGCAGCTGAGCTCGTGAAAGTGGTAGAAATTAACCCAGGAAAAACAAAAACAAGAAAAAAAAGAGAAAACTAATTTTTAGCAATAGCAAGCTGTGAAGTCAGCTCAGCCATCTCATTGCATCTTTAGTCCTGCTGAATATGACACAAACAAACACTGGCTGTTCTTGAAAAAAATATGCCGAGTTTTTCAAACAGCAATATATGGCCTTTATTACTCTTGCAAAGTTGTATGAAGGTGCAAGACAGTAGAGTCTGGCTCAAAATTTGTACAGTTCCCTTGTGCTAATTAAATGTTCTTTCTTTGTATCAGTTCCAAGACGCTACCTGAATTTTCAAGTGTTTTTGAAGACAACTGCAATTCCTTACTTGAAATTAAGTACCAAAGGCTTAATATTTAACCTGTAGCTGTTGTCAGCTATTTAACCTTGTCCAGAAGTGAATGGATAATTCCCCTTTGCTAATGAAAGTGTAAAAATATCTTTAAATGACCTTGTGCCAATTTTATGGTGAAAAGTCACACTTCAGTAAAGCTACACAGCTAATAAAAGTGTTGACCTTTTGTTCTTAGCCATCTAAAGACGTTAAAATCTGACTGAAACACAATTATGCAATCTTAGACTCAAAGTGTAGTTAAGTGAACACGTATGATTAAATAAAACAAGGGGATACAACAAGGGGGTAGTGGCAGCGAGGACCAGCCAGGCAGAGGCAAAGCCAGCTGAGCCCTGAGGAAGAGCTGTTCTAATTTTCTCTCACTGATTCTCAGCTGGTTGTAACATTTTTGTTATCAGCATAGACTTCTTTATTTGGACAAAGAGTGACTAAGAAGGGGTGATTTATTCACATTAACAGACAGTCAGTACCAATGACTCATTAACATATGATCAGAGAGGGTTTGTAACCCTGCAGGCCTGTGAACAGGGCTGAGCAAATCAATAGAAGAAGAAAAAACAATGATGAGCTTGTGTTTGAAAATTTGTTTTAGGAAAGTAAGCCAGACAAGAAGGTCATTAGTTATCAGGAAACTAGACTGACTAGTGGATATTCCTATTCAAGGAACGAGCTTATTAATTTTTCTGAAACGGCGTCTTGTGCAGTCATATGAAACCAGAGACTATGCTGCAAAGGAAGGTCAAAGGACCTGACACATGGCCCAGGGAGCTGCCTTGGGCTCGGAATGGCTTGGAGGTGCCAGCCTAGTTACGCATCCAAAGGAAACAAGAGATTTGGTAAAGTGCAGTTCATCAAGCTCTGTTCATGGCCCTGAAGGCTGAAATACACCCTTTAATTTCATTCTGTCAGGGTGGGAAACACCTGGTGTAGCCCTGTGAAAGCTATAAAGGGTGATTTGAATTTTAGCCCACTGCTCTGCTACAGCCTCTTCATAGTTTTTAACACACTCAGGCTCGTCAGGCTCATCTGGACAAGAAATCCCCCTTCTTACAACTCTTGTGCAGCAGCTCTCCTGGTTTCCACTCAATGCCAATGACGCAAGACCTTGCTCCTCTAAAGAAAAAATTTTACAGCTCTCCACAGAGGAAATAATATTGCCTTCTGACTCAGACATCATAAAAAAAAAAAACATTTGCTTTGATGTGAAATTGTTCCAGAATGCACATAAACAGACAGGGTTTGAAATTTTAGTGCAGAATTTGTCCTTCGGGCACAGTTTACGGTCTCTGGCAAAACTGTGTTTTAAAACACTTGATTTCGTCATACTTCTCTCTATCGCTGAACTGGATTAAGTCCAAGTAAGCTCTTATCCTTTTCCCTGTAACCAGGCAGGTCTCACATCTCACTGTAACTGGAGTGGTGTCTCTGCATTTGAAAGGAAGAGAAGCTACTTTTAATCTCCTAACTCATAAGTGATCACCGTCAGAGTTTCTTCAAAAGCCTCCAACAGCCAGAAGCAGGATCACACTGCCAGTTTACTCTCCTCCTTATCACTCGTCCTGGGGGAGGATTGCTTGGGAAACAACATTGGGAAAAACATTGGGAAACAACATCCCGCTCCGCGCTGCGGGCTGGAAACCCCGTCTCTCGCTGCGGGCAGCGCCAGCTCTCTGGAGCGACAGACCCAGCGCTGCGTTCAGCGTTGCCTTTGCAGGCAGCCCGGCCGCTTCCCACCGCTGCGAGAGAGACGCGGTGCCTCTGCCCACGCAGGCACGGCAGGGTGGGCTGGAAATCACCCGGCGGGCCGGCACGGTCTGTTCCACACGCACGGTAAATAAACAGAAAATAATGGCTGGGAGTTTTTCATCTGTGCGCGGGAGCTGCAGCGTGGCCTGCTTTGGTTTCAGGGTGTCGGGAGAAATCTGTGTTTTGATTGTTCAGACTTCAGAGCAGCTGCTGCAAACGTGATGTGCCTGAATGTTTCTTCTGAGCAAATGCTGGCAACAAAGCAGCTCGCAAATTCTGCTAAAACAGCTTATCTTCCATCTTCCTGCTCACCCTTCATAGGGCTAACTGAAGAGTCATTAATCCTCGAAAATTCAAGACAGCTATAAGTCTCTTTAATTTGCACCTAGCTTCCTCTAATCCAAAATGATTGTTCCAGAAGCCAAAAATAGCTGCTGCACATATCCAGCTGTCCCTTCATTTTACCAGAGATGACCTAAATACCAGTGGGGATAAAAAGATCCTACATATTTTTTTGCTAAATATCTGTGTCCCATCACAGGCACTCCCCAGTAATAAAATTTTCTTGGGGGCTGTCACTGGCTTTGAAGCTCTTTGTGGCAGTGGAGCAGCAAAACCAAATCACAGCAGAAGAGAAAATTGAAACTTAGAGGACATGAGGCTGACACTGAACTCAGCTATTTGCTTAAAACTTTGCCAGAGGGAAACACAAAGCTGTTAATGATGGTAACATTCCAACCCAGAAGGCAGGTTTTTATCCCATTCCTGGAAGGTGAGCTATGCTCTAGTTTCCAGGCAAGGACAATGGTTCACAGCAAAGATGTGCAGGTGCAGACATAAGCCAGCAGTGGCCTTCGACTTCATTCAGGCTGGGACGAATGCACACACTGCTGCTCTCTTCCAAGGGGCTGGTGAAGTGACCCATTTTTTAAAACCAAATTTTAATTTGCAGGTCTTCCATGAGTTGTCAACATCCAGTTTGAAAGCACGTGCCTGTAGACATCATGACTTAGACACAGCAGCTTGGGTCTTTTGGCCACCTCGAGGCCGTAGAACACCAGACTGTCCTCCCAGTTTACTATGTTCAAAACCCCCCTTTTGATTTCAAAATTTATCGTACGAATACAGGAAGCATGATGACTAGAACCATGAACTCTGAACACAGGGCTCTGCCACCCAAAAGATGTTTTCCTCTGACCTCTAAAAGAAAACGTCTTCGCAGCTCTCTCCTGCCAGGGCTGTCTGCATCAGAAAGCTGTGTGATGCAGTTGAAGCGAATCTAACTTCACAGATTGCAATCAGAGGTTGTGGTGATGATCCAACGTTGATGTTAGACATGTTTCAGCTTTTGTCTGGTCACCTGGACTGACTGCCCAGTAATGGCTGGGCACACTAAGTGCAGTCCTGAAGCACACTGTTTGATGAAACCAAACCAAGCATTTTGTTTGGTATCATCTGAAAGGAAGTTTGGTTTAGGGACCTTGGGAAGACCTCATCCACACATGCCAAGACCACTCTGTGATGCAAACCAAAGCACAGTAAGTGGACACAATCAGGAGAATCACTTCAAAAGCGTAATTCTGATCTGAACTACATCATTAATGACAATACATTCTGAGTCAGCCAACATCTACCTGGGCTTAGCTAACCAGGGGCTAAGTTTCAAGGACAATGTCAAAAAATGGGCAGATTCTGATGCACTCAAGTCTGTAAAGGTTGATGAGATCCCACAAGGGTCAGCACTCTCTGCTGGCAGAATAACCTTTTTCACCATGATTGCACTCCACCTTTAATTGTAATTTTTTTTCATTCACTTCCCAGAAGGATATGGAGAAGGCTGAACCATTCAGTCAAACGCTACTGGCGTGAGTTTTGCCAGGCAACACCAACAGATCTAATTGCTGAGTGGAACTGGTTTCAGGCTGGAGTTCAGCCTGAGAAAATGAAATCTTTCAAAAAAATCTGAAGACAAAGCCTAGGAAAAAATATAATTTTATGTTATTCTGTGGGTATCCTGACTTTCAGACTTGAAATATAAAGTCATGGCTATGGAGTTTTATTTGAGATTGGCTTTTGAAGACTGATGTTCCCCCACTTTTATTTCTGCATTTGTAACCCACTTAGGGAAATGGCAATCAAAAAACAAACCTTTCAAAGGCTTCACTTAGAGCTATATGAATAGAAAATACTTAATGTTATTTGAAGTCTAATATGTTTTATTGCACGTTTAGTGAGTACTGTAGGAAGGGCAGAAACATGAAACAAACCAGCTCTTCTGGTTTCTATAATTTTTTTTTTTTTTTTAAGTAGTGGCTTTACCAGAGCTTTATGGAAGTTTCATAACAGGCTCAGCATCTTATAAATAAAGGAGAATTTCAGCAGCTGGGGGTTTTACTGTGTCACTAATGTGTTCTCACACACTCACGATCACATTCCACAAAGAAGAGTTATGGCCTTTTGAGGGAAGTGGCAAGCGTGCTGGGACCCTTCTGAGCTTAGGGCAAAGACCACATGAGTGTTCCAGAGACAGCAGAGGTGGAGCACATCCCCCCAAAAAACATGAAATGGAAATTCTTTCTGTTTTCTGAAGACTAGGAACAGTTGTGACAAGTATGGTGAGTGCTTACTTCTAAGGAGACTTGCGAGTGATTGAATTAAATCCTGAACTCCAAATTTCATAAATTCATTCATAAACTTCATATGGAAAGCTTCAGCTGCTGCTGAAGTGTAAGAAGATACATTAGCTATCTTCCAGAGAAGCTCTAGTCTACTTCCAAGATCTTCAGCTAAAATTACCGTCTACAATAATCCTCTACAGGATTGTGCTATCCTACCTGCTTAAAATATCATATACAGTCGTATGTGATGCCTGTCTATCTAATGGATCTGTACACAGGCACTAAAGAGGCAAATAATTGATTGTGAGTTAAGGTTGGCTGTGACCCTCATGTATTTCTATTTTTGTTTAATTATATACCTATGTACATGATGGTCATGACTTTAAAGATGATTAAAACATCCCATCAGCAAACCAAGAGATACCTTTTCACTGTAGAAGAATTCTACATAGATCAAAAAAGGTAAGAGCTTTCCAGCTTTTCATGCTGGATCGTCAGACATAGGACAGCATAGCAAAAGAGAAAAATCATAAAAATCAATTCCAGCATTTCTGCTAAGTAACAGCTTATTTTGTTGGTAAGAAAAAGGCAGAAGTGACTTCTTCTATAGAAGCAATAAAAAGAGTGCCAAGCAAAGAAATCATGATTATGACAGTAGATTATTTAACCTGAAGTGGGTGACTCTTCCACCTATAATTTGGAGGGAAAAAAAGCTTCATATATTTCAAAAAATATAATAGCTCCTGTTTTAAAAGTAGAAAATAATTAAAGACTGTGATGAAAAGGACATATTTTTCTCAGTGACCTCTGACACTTTATATAATTGGAATGAAGTAGTTACCATAATCATATTAATATAGGTTTACAAGGGGAATATTCTAGTATGTATCTGCATAAATTCAAAAATATTTCTTTCTATCTAATCAGTCAGATCTGCATAAAACAATGACATATGTAAATGATAACTCTGTATTTGAAAGTTACGCAAAAAAGCTTTCTAATCACTCTTATACGCCAAAAAGTCAAGGAATTTCAGGATATGTTTCGTTTTGTCAGCAGAATACACAAATATTCTGAGGCTTATTCACCAGAAATGGTTGTCTGTTTGTAATGCCATTGAGAGGAACTTAAAAGCTTTTCCAGCTTCTGTAAGTCACCTTTATATGTTAAGTGGGGATTTCTCAAATGAAATCTTTAAATTG
The DNA here is from genome assembly GCF_030867145.1 of Opisthocomus hoazin. Classification (NCBI taxonomy): domain Eukaryota; kingdom Metazoa; phylum Chordata; class Aves; order Opisthocomiformes; family Opisthocomidae; genus Opisthocomus; species Opisthocomus hoazin. The sequence goes on along the minus strand of NC_134416.1, from coordinate 71,607,127 downwards.
GTTAAAAGATGATGAAGGTGTGGATGATGGAAAACCACTTTTGGTAACTGAATGCTACTTATGTTTCTTTTACCGTGTGCTAAAAGTCTTGTTATGGTGTAATCTCAGAGCAATCTCATTTTATATGCTGAGGTTTCTGAAATGATGCATTCCCTGCAAAGAGTTACAAGAACTGATGACAAATTCTTTTGTCATAGAGCTGACTTTTCTCTAAGAAACACATCAGAACAAAGCACAAGGTGTGAGAAGGGATTAACTCAGTGACACACCTCAACTCTCAGAAACCCAACTTGAGTTTTTTGTATCAGTAAACAAATTTTCAGCCACTTCCTGTGGAAAAAAAAATCCATTTTCAACAGGTCATAAGTATAATTGAAGGGCTGAAATGTGACAAAAGGCTAGAATTGGGTTGTTTGATAATAATATGTATGAAGCATAATATGTGTTGAGAGATTCGGTAGAGAATTATATATCTGAGGGAACTGTGAACTTGTACATAAAGCTTACAGAGTTCTCGCTTAAAACATTTTCTGATGTTTTCTGATGTTTTGAGTTATTGTCTTTACTTCCATCCAAAGGTGATCACATTGTTTTTATTGCTCTTGCAAAGTCCAGAGTTTTTAAGTCTTGCCTGACAATTCTACCTACTTCCTCAAAGACCCACCACAAAGAGTTACTAAGGGATTCCTGTGAAACACAGTATGTTTCAGGTACTTTGGACTTTGAGAAGAGATTAGAGGTGGCATGCAGAAAGGACATTTGGGCTCTGCTGATGCCTCCCTGCAAAACCTGGAGATCCTAGGGGGTCTGAATATTTTCATCAAGGCATGGTGGGTACCTTAACCAGGTGTTACTTGGGAGGTGAGGACAACAACTTTACAAGGAGAGCTGAGGAGCTGGTAGCTTTCCATTAGTGTCTCACTGAACGATGTACATCTTCAGACACAGGACAGGGCAGGGGAGCTGCACTTCATTTCTTACCGGGCAGTCTTCCTCAGTAGTATCACCTACCGGGGGGCTCCAAAAGTGCAATGACTATTTATTACACATCTTCTCCACAGAAAAAATGTTGTTTTCTCGCAGCCCAGTGGAAGTGCTCTCCAGGCAGCTCATCAGAAAAAAGCAGGGAACCTTCTTGTCATTCAGGGGTGCTAACCCCACACCCCAGACCCAGAAGTGGGGTTTTGTCATGAGAAACTGTTCTCAAACACCACAAAACCAAAAGATGCATATGAAAGGAAAAGAGCATGAGACAGCTGTAAAAAATAATTCTGCAGCTGTTGGTCTCAGTTCCCAGCTCTCTACCATTTTCCCCTACTTCATAACAGCTGCTGCATAGACCTTGTGGCAGAATTCCAAAATCTTCAACACAAGTTTACCCTATGAGAAAATCACAATTTCATTCCTATTTCCAGTTTCAGAAGAAAACAGCACCAGATTCTGGGGGATTTAACCCACAGTCTGCTAAATCCTGAGAAGGCTTTCAGAAATCACGTGGCATTTGCCATTGAGGTGGCTGTACACGAAGGTCAGTGCAAGTGCAGTGCAGTAACCCGGAGCAGTGAGGACATGAGGCAATAGTGCAGCTAAAATTGCTCAGCTGTAACATAAACATTGCACCTTCCATATTCTGACGGAAGGCAGCCCTGAAGACTACCCAAGTTGGACGCAAAATCTGAACACAGGTCAGCAGCAACAACTGACATGGAGTGGGGGACCACTGAAATTCTCTTAGCTGAGCAGTTCCTACAGGCATCCTAGCTTCACATGCCTCAGATGTATCAGTATGGGACAAGAGCAGTAGTTGCTCGTCTCATGGGTGATGAGTGATTTCACACTTATTATTCTCGGTCCTTTGAACAGTTATGCCATCCATTTAACTAATCAGCAGTATCAGTCAGCAGGGGAAGGGATAATGATCAATAGCAATGCTTTGACTTGGAGATCCTTCTTAAACATTGTCAGTGCCCCATGAGAAGCCAGTTACAGGAAGATTATTTATTTCTATAAAATGAGAATATGATACAATATGATACAAAAGGAAATTAGCAGAAGGGCCCTTGAGGAAAAAGTCCAAGATTCTTAAGAACAGGCACTCAAATGCTACTTTAGAATTGATGCTTATCATTACTTAAACTGTCATTTATCATTAATTTAAGTTTAGGATTAGCTATTAAGTTGTAGGAGGAAGTATGTTAGAATCATATGGAACACAATAGACAATCTTAAAAATCTTCACTGATGAGAGCAACACCAAAAAAGACTATTTACATGATTCTGCTCTACTGCAAGGGTTTCCAAATGCTACAGCAGATAAAAATGAGTGAAGAGGACAAGAATGCTTAGAAATGGCAGTTTGAGACCAAATATTAAAAAAATCCAAAACATGCACATTAGGGAAAATTAGCTGAATGCATAAATTACTGGGTGCTTGGAAAATAGCTGTGCTTCTCCTAAGTGTCCTGGTGCCTTATCCCCAGAGAACCCAGAGACCTGTGTTTATTTCCTCTCTCTGTCATAACACAACACTGAATATCTCATCTTTGGGTAATTTATCTACTCTTTAATCTCCCAAGTATTTATAATAGTTCAAGATATTTGTGCTTTAATGTAAATGAGAACTAGGACTAGGTATTCAGCAAAATAAAACCTCCTGCCTCTTTACATGAGCCTTGGGCCTCTGACCAGCCAAAGCTAATTTCAAAAATAAAAATGGACTCCTTCCCTGGAAATTTGAAATATCTTGTGTCATACCCAGCATCTTAGATAGTACCAAGAAATATTTTTGAAAAAAGATTAAGATAGTACCCGGCTGCCTGCTGTAAGGTCTGATTATTTCCTGTTATCCCTTGCTCTGAAGAAAGTTCTGTGCAAATCCACAAAACCATTTAGATGGGGTGAATAAGGGTGAATGAGAGCATGTGGAGCAACTGGAATTTGTTTTGTGGGCTTGAGGGGAATAATCTGCCATTAGCAAATTATACTCAGATAAAACACCATTAAATTTCAAGTAGTGAAGTGACAAAGTCCAAAATGCCTGGAAAAAAATGCTGTTGGACACTAGCAAACAGAAAAATGGCAAGAACAGTCAGTATAAAATTAAACTGATCAACCAATAACACCTCCAAACATGCAAACAAAGGGAACTTGTCTGCCCCCAACACACTGTGCCAGTCCTAATGTCACGGTTCATTGGAACCTCCCAAATTTACAGGACAACATACCCTGTGAACCAAACTTGAGTTTATGAGGTCATTTGGTGAAAATCAAACAAGGACTTAATGTGCTTCTAACAGACCAGCCTAACTTGTTAAGTTTCTAATTCACTGCTTCATAAACACACAAATTCCTGAACTCACAAACTCACTGACTCACACGTTCTCGCATGCTTATGTACAAGACAGGTCCCTGGCCGAGGGTGAGAGAACTCCTCCATCTTCCTCTGTCATGGTGCGTGCGTCCCCGGTATCGAGCCCCAGCAGTCCTGCTGCTCTTGGATCCATTCGAAAAGTTTTTTGGGCGAGTTGACATATTTTTACCTTCCACCTTGGAATTTTGGTCTATACTGCCTGTGTAAGCCACACCTACCCCTTCCCTTCCCTTCCCTTCCCTTCCCTTCCCTTCCCTTCCCTTCCCTTCCCTTCCCTTCCCTTCCCTTCCCTTCCCTTCCCTTCCCTTCCCTTCCCTTCCCTTCCCTTCCCTTCCCTTCCCTTCCCTTCCCTTCCCTTCCCTTCCCTTCCCTTCCCTTCCCTTCCCTTCCTTACCATTTTCCTCCTCTCTGTGACCTCTCTCTTCTTCTTCCCCAGCACCTCACTTTCCTGAAGCCAATGCATACCTCCTACTCCAAGAAGTATTCCTCATTTGCCTGTCCAACAGTTTGTACCTCCTCTTCATCCATCCTCTAACTTTGGCAGTGCTTCTGGTGCCATAGGACCTTCCTGAGACAGCCCAGCCAACCTCTTGGCCGGTCCATATCCAATTGTCCTTTTATTTCTCTCCACTACCTCAGTCCTATGAAAAATACAGATAATACAAAGAGAATGGAAGTCAGTGTCTCATGTCCAAGAATAAAAGCGCATCCTCTCTTAAACAGAAACAGAAACTATTGGCCTTGGAAGAAAAAAATGCCAGTTAGCATCAGGCAGGAGTTTGTCTTTGTGGAGACACTGTGAAACACGTTGAAGGGTGCGGTGATTCTTAACAATGACTGTGATAATGCTTAAAAAGAGGAATCCAAAGGCAAATGCTGAGTGGAAACAAGAAAAATAAAATGTTATTCAGCAAGGGTTCAGCCCATGGTCTTTAATAGCAATGTCTATGAATACGAGCTTCTACTGAGGTACATATTAGAAAGTGAAATACTCTGAAGTATCACAGCTTAGAGGTAAAATTCTTTAGAATAGGATTTGATACACACCTGTTAAAGCTATTCTTATTTCATATTGCAGGCCATGCTCTCGTTCTGTACGAACAGCAGGACACACTATCTCCACACCAAAATGGAAGCGCTGTGGAATAACACAGACTTCTGACTACACCAGCACAAGAAAATGCAGAAATTGGAAGGCTCTAAAAGAAAATGCAGAAAACTGCGTTATGAAGAAAAATACTTTGAACAGAAAAAATATTTCTAAGGGATTCTTTTGCTTGTAGCAATGAGAGCACTTCTGTGCCAAGGCACAGATCCTAAATGTTCTGGACCCGTCTAGTGACTTCTGTTGATGGAGTACTGCTAGTCTGTTCCAACAGATAAGGCATGCTGGCTGTCACCATCACGGATATGAATTTTACCTTTCTACAAATGAAATACAGGCTTAGGAAGCCAGCAAGCAGCCAAGCCTAGGAAAACAAAACTGGAATCCAGATCCCCTAAATCTTCGTCCACTGCTTTGCACAGTGACCTGCCATTTTATCTCAGTCTAAATTCTTACACCATCCCAATCCCTGCAGCACTGACGTGGGACTCACAGGACAGCCCAGCTGCTCAGGACCCAGAACTTTCAGCCCTGAAACAGCACTAGAAATTGAGTAATTTGGAAAGCTATTACTCTTGTGCCCTTCTGACCTGTAGTCTAAACAAGAGGATGTTCTTGGGTAACTGTTCCTGTAAAAGGTCTTTAAGAAGTCCACCACATTTTTTAGTTTTTAGTAGTATTTATTAAAAATGAGAATTTGTAGTTCCTGGGAATTCCACCATTGAAAAATGGATGGTAACCAAAAGCCAAAATACTGATTTATTCATTTTCAGTTAGCAAATTTCAGTTGAGAAATGTAAAACTACGTAATTTTGTCTTGCTTTGAAACTAACTTGTCCTTTGGCCTTCCCTTGGTACCTCAGATGCAACTCGTATTCCCACTCTTCTCAAGCGTCTGGGCTTCCCAGACCAGTTGCTTTTGCCATTGCCCGTGGCCCCTGCAGTGCCGTGCACCAGCTTAGTGATGGGGGAGAGTGCCTGACTGAGAGTAATTGGAACTAAGAAATAAAAACATTTCAAACCAAGCTGTCTCAATTCGAGTCAGCCACCTCTGAAATCTCCTAATGAAATAAGTGTACTTTTTTTGCCTAGATATTTTTTATTAAGGAAAGAAACCGTGTAAAACTTTTTACTAGCCTGACCTACATTGGGAAAGAAATGCATCTCTAGATAGATGTTTCATTATTGGAGTTTAACTGGAAAGTAAATCTGATCATTTTCCTTTAATCTCTACTTTCTTTTTCAAAAAGATATTCAAAGGAATGATAATTTATACTAAAGTGATGGAAATCCAATAATTTAAAAGTTATCTTTGGAGAATGACTCTTTTGTCAAACTTCAGTGATTTAGAACAACTCTGACGTAGTTCATATTCGTATCCACTCTGTATTAATTCTTCTGCTTCCATTTTTCTGTCATGTATATTACACAGTGCAGCTGCCAAGTACAGCTTATAGTCTGCTCAGCTTTCATGAATTTTTCCTTTTATGTTCATAATGAATTTATAAAGCAGTTTATAATGAAAATTCACCGTATGAGAAAAACTTATGAGATATTTTTATGGTGCATGTCAGAAATTTTGCAATTTAAACTGGGAAGCAGTAACTGTGAAGTCATTGCCATACCCACGGTATGTTTTAGTCATCTGTCCACAAGATGCATAAGCTGGAAGAAAAAGGATTTAAAAAAATTCTAAAGGAGATTTTCCCCTTCTCAAGAGCCAACAGAAATAAGATTCTGAGAAGTGGAGACTACCACTGATATCAACTCTCTGTAAAGATAACAGCAATGGAATATGCTGAAGGAATTGATTCACTGTCTGTTGTCTCCTTTGGTATGTAGACATAGATAAAAGGGAACCATAATACAACAACGGAACTAATGACGGTTTCACCCATGCTTGGAAATCCCCTTCCAAACAAACAGCAAAAGCACAAAGAGCACTTCCACGAGATCCTTCAGCTAAAAGTCTCTAACTTGAACATGACAGTTGCGAGGTAGCACAATACATAAGAAAATACAGCCTCATGAAAATAAGTCATGCTCAGCTAGAGATTTATATATTTAAAGCAATGCTTCTGAATCCCCAACTGTAATCCTCAACCAGCTGTTGCAGAGCAGAAAGCACTAGTACGCTTGCTCACAGTAAAATATCCTGCTTAATAAAGCCATCCATCTTGCAACAATCTCAGATTCTCACTGGATGGGAAACCCAGTCACGCCTGGGTTGCTGCTCTAGTCAAGCTCTGAGGTGCACCAGCAACGTGTGAATATTTGCCGGAGGAGATCACCAACCTCATCTGATCTATCCCTGGTTTGATTCAGTGTACAAACCAGCAGATAGGAGAGAGGAAAGTTAGGCCTCACTTGGGAGGGCTCATGAAGGAGTAGGACAGAAGAAGAAGGGAGTGGAGTAGATTCTTTCCTGGGTGAGAAGGACAGTTACATTGTGTTTGAAAACTGTTTTGGAAAAAGAGTGCTATTCCAGAGAACCACAGGATCTAGGTCTACCTGCAGCACTTTTCCCAGTGCTTTGAGTTTGGGGAAAACAGGAAGAGAAGGATGCAATCTGCAGAGGCAGAGGTCCTACTTAGAATCATAGAGTATCTCGAGTCAAAAGGGACCCATAAGGATCATCGAGTCCAACTCCCAGAATTTACAGAACTAGGCACCAGATGAAGAGATCTGCTACAGACCTGGATATAGTATGCATGACTTGGAAGGCTGGCTGACAGTGAAGTTTATGCCATAAAGGACCAGTAGCTGAACTCATGATGCTTTGCTTGACCTTAAAAATTGATTGCAGCAGAACTGAGAGCGTACCCTTCAATTTATTTTTTTCCATAAGTGGGTAGGAGAGAAGACCAGTAAACCAGAACTGAAGGTCAAGTTTGGGAGGGCCAGCATAAAACCTTGTCCACACACTCAGACAGCAACCACGTTTGGTGCATCGAAGTCATAGGTACACCTCTTCTGGCACCCTTAACAGAGTACATTTGAGATAAACTGAACAATAGAAGTTCTCACCATATTGAAATTGCTCAAGATGTGCCAAAAAGTAACAGTAAATTCACTAAGTATTAGTCATATTAGTAACATTTTGATTTATTTCATGAAGTTAGAAACATGACTCAGATTGTCAACATTTGCACAAATATTTGAAGCCCTTTTGTGAGCCCTTTTGAATGCCTGCACAGAAGAGTAAGGACTGCCTTCTGTCCTGCATGAGACCGCAAGGAGCTCTTGGCAGACAGATTTATCCTCTTCTTGAGGTGGGCAGAGCACGTAAAGCACTGTGGCCTTGTGGGTCAGTGGGCTGGGCTGCATGCCGGAACAGGAGAGGAGGAAACTGGCTGTGCCAGGAAAAAGGGTGGTGCAAACTGTTTCCCCTCTGCGACAAGGAGGATGCCTGACACTGTGAGTCAGAGTTCCCATAGCTATGCTTCTCCTTTATATAGGTTGAATTGCTTGGTGGAAAGCCAATGTTCCGGGTGGTTTTTTTGTTTGTTTGGTTTGTTTGGGTTTTTTTAGAGAGAAACGGTTAAATCCTTTTGTTAAAAGTATCTGCCTTGGGTTTCCCTTGGTTTAGGGTGGTAACGCTTCTTCATTGTATTATGCAAGGACTGGAGCGGTTCTCCCTGAGATTCAACAATACCAGTCTTTGAAGGGTGTTTTTCCATTTAGCACTGTGTTACAACAAAGTGTTACTGTTGTATTAGTCAACTTTCCAATTTGCTTGACAACTGAAAATCTCAGCCTCTGTGCTTCTTCCCTTGCCGTTATCTGTCTCTGCAGTGATCCTTCTGTTCTGTAATTATGAAACCTTATTAAATGTCTTGGAACTGATAACTTCTCCAATTTTTTGACTCCTATGGTTTCTCACTGCATTAATGGAAATAATAGCCAGTGTGAAAGTAAGCCTGAAGCATCCTCAGGCTTTACTATAATAAATATGCCTACTAAGGAGCCATCTACTATACATGCACTATCTTTGTGTGCATATAATGCTTGGCATATTTTGCTGCTATAATCAGAATTATATTCTAGATATAAATGATGCCTAACTGCCTCTCATGGAGCTTTTAGGTTGCTAGCTTCTCTTAAGCAGTATATTATAATATATTCAGAGATTTGCATAAGTAGTGGAGCCTACTGCAGAGCAGCTTAGAAACCCTCTCTGGCAAGAACAGAGTAGAAGCAAATGGATGGGCTGCAGGAGAAATACACAGCCAGACTGATGCTGGGTAGAGTGGATGGTGAGATTATGGCACCGGTTAAAAATATAATCCACCAATGACTCAGCTTCTACTTGGCCAGCTTCCTAACTATTCAGAATGCTGTCAGTGCAAAAACCATGAGCTATCACATATGTATCAGCAAAACCACACAGTGATTCTCATGGTTAGAGCAGGGAACGGAAGAACCTAGGCATCTGTTCCTGACATAGCTACAGATCTCCTGTGGATGTCAAAGTAAATGGAACTCTTTATGTTCCCCTAACTCAGTCTGCAAACTACAGAAAGAAAAAAAGATCTGGATATGTTGTAAAATAAAAGTCTTGCCTTTGAGGAGTTAAAGGAAAAGCAAATATGTTGAAGTTAGTCCTAAATCACTAGCTCTTTTTGCTGTAGCTCCTGGTAAATTCCTCCCTGTAAGAAATGCCAAAACGAATTTAAAGTTCAGTCTCTCCTGGAAGTCTCTTGCTTTTGAGAAGGAGGGGAAAGGAAAGGCACCAACCACATAAACGCGTTCACTGTAGAACTGCAAATGAGTCTGCACAGTGTTTTATCCTTCACCAGTGCTCTTTGTCTCCTTCTTTTCTGACTGCATTCTTGGAACATCTTGTACATGAATTTATAAGACTATTTGTTTTATTGCCACATTTTTAACTGCACAGGCCACACTGCAGCCTGAGAAATCCATTTGAAAGGAATGGCAAACTTTGGTTAACAACAATTCTAGCTAAAACTGAAAGCTATATGTTTTTCTTACATTAGAATTAAAAAAAAAAAAAAGGCGCACTTTGTCAGAATCAGGACATGAAAGGTAACTGGAGAGCTGAAATGTGTAAAGACCAAAATGCTATCAAGCAGAGTTTAACTGGAAATTATAGAATGTAGCATCGATTGCAAGTACTCATGAGTTTTACATATTCAAAATATACAAAAACTACCTCAATATTCTTACAGTGGATAAATAAGTGTCTTTTGCAACTTGACAACTATAAGCGAACACCTGTTGATAAACAGAATTAACGTCAGACAGAAATATTTAGAACTTGAGAAATGTTTTTATTACAAAGCGAGCTGGAAGTCACAAGCTGTGCCTGGAAGAGAGTGGGGGTGGGAATCAGCCCAACACTGTGGGTGTAAACAGCTGCTTGCAGGTGAGGTTCCTCCAGGTCCCTCGCTTCAGAAGTCAGCAGCACCACTCATCTGACGAAAGTGATGGATGTGCTGCTCACCTGATTGTCTGAGCAATGGCAGGGGATGGAGGCGCTGCAGGCACAGGTCCTCCAGCAATCTTTTTGCACCAGCTAATATTTCAGTTGTGCTGGGTAAATTTCATTTCATGGAAAACATGACAAACATCAGAGAACTAACCTAAGCACAGAGATTTCATCAGCAGGCTTTTGGTTATTGCAGACTGCATGGATGACAGGATCCATAAAACTATTGTAAATAATAAAGGAATTAGCTAAACAATATCATTAAAATGATGACAAAATAGAGTGTACTTGTTTGAATCATGCAAATTCCCTTGAGATAAATGACACAGAAAATGATCACAGAGACAAAATACAGGTTAGACGCATTAGTTGATGAAAGAAAATAAGTTAAGGGGTTTTTACAAATACATTTAGGAGAAATTAATATGGAAGGCAAGCTTAGGAGCTGCAGGGCTATACTTCAGGATGCAAAGACATGTTTCTTTGAGAACATCAATTCCTAGCCAGAAAATGTTGTTGGATTGGCATTTTTTAATGAGAAGATACAAAATCTGTTAAAAAGACTACTGGATACTTTTTTTACCCATAAATATTTAAATTAATTTGTTGCATCAATTTTATGCATTATTTTCTTCATTCATTTGACTGGTACCATCTGTGATATGTTTGCATAAAATTAATTTCGGTCTCACTATGAAATATTTGTTAAAAGTAATTCTGAATTTACTTTGGAAAATATACACTACAGAAATCTGATAAAAGCTCTGTATTCAACCAAGTAAAATAAATTGTCAGGGAATCTATAACCAGTTATGTTAGCTTTCAAATAGTAAAGAGCAGAGTATAGGAAATTAAAGAAAACTAACATTTTCCAGTAAAGCCTACACTGGAAAAAAATTTGAAAGAAGTGATATTCAGTGCATCACGATGTTATAAATTATATGACAGACTGCCAGCAAACAACAACAATGCTCTTTATAGTCTCCTGTAAGACATCACAGGTGTCTGGGCCATATTACTGCTATTGAGTAGATGCTGCTGCACAAAGACACTTCAAATTTTGTGCAACTGCTAGTTCAGGTTTTCCTTACCACGACTGATACATCGTTCCTGAGTCTTTCAGATACATAGCCATTTTCAGAAACTACCAGCTTTGTGACTTAGTACTAGATACTGTAACTTAATCCAGTATCTCTTTATTGTGTTGAAATAAGATGTGTTACATACTTATAAATGCTAAGATTCATACTCATAAAGTATCTGGGAACTCACTTTGTTATAGGATTGCAGATTCCTGTTTGAATCTCAGATTGAGTGATTCACAGCTTTCTCCAGGTATTTAAGCCCTGCGTCAGAGATGGTGATAGCTGAAGTTTACTTGCTCTGCATTATACTGGAGCAACAAGTTCCATGTATATTCAACTTATAGCTTAGGAAAATGTACTAGAGAAATTGCTCTAAAGAGAAAGCTTCGTCTATTAAACCTGCTTAGTCTGCCTGCCTTGCCTGTCCTCTGTGCTTTAGTGCTGTGGAACAGAGGAGGCTCAGCTGTCTCTGCTTGCCAACACGCTTAGATGTGAAATGTCCCTCTGAAAATACTGAACTCTTCCACAAAATAAGATTAAAGTTGGCTGAATGGTTGCAATGAACTGGTTAGTGCTTAACAACTTCATGGCTGGAAAAGTATGTAGAGTTTGAATGTCCATGTTGGAGCATACTGGTATTTTTTGATATGGAAGCATATGACCCAAACTGCATTACTTAGCACAAAGAAAGGCAGCTATTAACAACAAGGCTTTGACCTCAGATAAAAAATTGAAAGGAATGGGCTACATTTAGCCTTTTTATCCTTGATCATAGTTCCTTGTATTGTCTTCTACCAAGGCTGAACTTAATAAAGCCTTACTTTCCCACCTAACAAACTCTTCTCTTTCCCTTCAATTAACAGTTTCAAAATTTTGTCTATCATCCATTGGAAAAGGACAAAAGTGTCAACAGCAAAATGTCTCAACTAAAAATTGTTAAAACATCCACTCAGCTAAACCATGCGTATCCTTTCTTTCTTGGAGTAGTATGAGATCCTGTGGGATGATAATACCATTCGCTACTTCTTCTGACCTAGGATGCTCTCCAGGGTTGAGATCTATGGAAAGTAAAGGACAGAGAATTGAATACATCAGTTCTCCCAGCAGCCTCACACAATTCATCCAGAAAAGGGAACGCTAACTATGGTTGGAGAAGCTTTCGGTGCATTCTTAGGATCCAAGGAAAAACTCTCTGAAAAAAAAACCCCACAGAAAAATCTGTGACCAATTCTTCTGAAGCAAAACTCCCAAGACAGGACAAGAGGAAGGTATCATCTCCCTTCTTGGAGCAAATCTACTTCCCCTCTGTTGGAGGTTGTAATTGATTTTTGATCAGAAGAGTCTGTGTCTCTGAAAAGGAGAGGCATACCTGACATTCATCGTCGGAAGGTGAAGTCAGTCCCTATTGGGGACCTACTGGGGTACTTGATGATCAGCACTGTTCAGGGTGAGCGGGTGCGTCACATAATCAGCAGACAGCGGGGAAGGGTTTCCTCTCCCCTCCCTCAATTTATTTTTCATCCATCTCATTAGAAACAAAGTAAATGTATAAAAAGCTGAGTAAATAAGGATGAAATGTCTCTCATTGTCAGCCCTAGAAGCACAGGACAAAATCAGAGTCACAATGACTATAAATATTGTAAGGTTCAGTAGGTGCATGCTCTCTGCACCTAATTCCTTCCAGCAATCCTCCCACACTACCCTGCTGAAAACCGAGAGCATCCATAGTGCTGAGCAGAGGATACCTTAATAAGGAAGGAAAGTTTTCAGGTGGTAGGAAGCCAGAATACAGCAGTCTCTGAAGAACAGAGATTGAGCTTACGAGAAGGTGGGCTATAAGAAGCGGGGACTCACAAAAGTGCTTTTTATTGGCCTGTGCCTGACCCAGAGGACTCCAGATATGACAGCTAACTTACATGGGAACAGTTTCAGGCCAATGTCTGAAGGGTTGTGACTCCCACCACGGAACTCCGTTCAGTGGATCCTAATGGGAGAAGTGTAAGGTACCAAAACAATTTGTTGAGTTTTATTCTTCTTTGCTAGAGACTTGCAACCAAGTATAGCTAGAAGCAGGTTTGCTGTATTAAAATAAGGAATATGACAGACTGGTGATTCCAATCACATAAGCATTTTGCTCTGCAAAAGCTGAGAAAAAAAATCTCCGATGGGATAACAAACTCAAGATGTAAACGAGGAGAATGTTAACTGGAAAGGAGTAGTGGTATGTGATATAAAAGTAACAGTCGAATACAAACTGCATGGCTAGAGTACAATTTAATCATGCACATTAAGTCTATTGGGATCAGCCTATCTACATCCCCGTCTGAAGATAGGTGCTTATGCCTTCTGTAAGGCGTCCTTGGAATGGTGAACTTTCTCTGAAACTCTTATCACAGATACGACATTTTTTTAAGAAAGTTTTAAGAGGAAGACCCAAAATAATGCATGACTTACAAGTGAAAAGTATTCATTCAGTTTCTATTAAGAAGGTGTTGGGCGAAAATGTCTTAAAGCATCTTCAAATATGGAAAAGAACATTAGGAGTGAAGAAAGAAATATTTGTGCTTAAATCCTTATGTGGACTCTAGCACCATTTGTTTGGTATGAAAGGTTAACATTGCTAAACTTTAATATGAGCTGCTCCAGGCCACACTTTTCAGAGCCAGTAGTAGTAGCCCCAGGGCAGTAAATCATCAGTACATTAGTAAAATGTCAAGACTGAAAATTTCCTATTTAATCTATTAATTATTTCCAGATTTAGGTGAGAATTAATCGTGGGGAACACAGCAGTTTCTGGTTTGTATCAGGATGAAGAAAAATCCTGTCTGAGATTTCTTCAAAAGAAGACACCACCCTGAACCACCCACAGCTGAGCACGCACATGGGAAGTGGGAATTTAGTTTCAAGACCATAGTCTAAAGCTGGCTAAGCAGGGATTTTAGTCAGGTTCCGTAGGCTACATGTGTGACCTGGACAGCAGGCTACACTGATCTGTGTGGATCTTCATTTTCCGTCTTGTCTCTGCTGTGCTCATTTTTTTAAAAATTATGAATCCTAATCAGCTGCCTTTCAAAGTCAAGGAGAAGCTCTGCTAGAGCTAAAAGAATATTATCATTTGCTGTATTCCCTCAGAACCTTGATCATCACTTGTGAGAAGGACAGAGAGTAGACAAAATACAGTTGTTACACAGTTCCTGCTGAAAGGGCCAAGATTCGCTACCCAAAGCATGTCAGTATTTGAGCATGACAGGTAGAGTAGGGAGCAATTCATCCATATATATTGGTCTGTGATATTTTAAATTTCAAAATATATATTATGCCGCTCTGTTAGGACACGTAGTATTGTAAGAAATCAAAATGGGTACATATATAGATTTAGACACTAAATGAGAATCCTGAAGCTAGCTGTGGGCTAAATAGGTGACAAGCCCAAAACTCTGAAAACACAAAGTGTCTCTTATGGATTGGTTTGTCTTGTCTTCAGAGAAGCAGGACTTTTGCCATTCTTTATAAACAGGAGCAAAGAAACATTTTATTGGTAAATTATTCTCTCCTTACCCAAAACACGCAATTAGATTTTGCATTCTGATCAATTGCTAGAAGAGACTAACTGTGAAACAAGAAAGCTTGAACTTTGAATTGGCTTACACCTGCAATTTGCAAACTTGTTCCCATTAAAGGAACATGTACAGTGTGCTGAGCATGCCTAAATGTGCAGTCCTCATTTGGCACCACATCAATTTACATCAATGGAAGCATTTCCAAGTAAGGACTACTGTTAGTGAGTACAGGAAAAAAAAAATCTGTCAGTGTGCTCCTTACATTCCAACACCCCATTTTGCTTTCAAAACTTTCACCTATTAAGGCCTGTCTACATTATGGTATTTCCAAAAAATGGTTGACATTGCACTGGCAACTCAGTACAAGTGTCAAGTTCTAAGAAATACTTCTGGTACTTTGAACATGACTGAAAAAGAGAGGTTTCTAAATTTTCGTTTATTTACATTATGTTTTCTGAAACTTTTTATATTTAGTATAAACTTACTGAATGTACTTATTACAAAAATCCTTGTGTTCCCTTGGCAATAGCTTGCTGCTTCCCTTTCCATTTCAGCTGCACTTCCAATTTTCTGCTCCAGTTCTGATACTCCAGCATGTACTCTCCTGCTGCCAGAAACAGAATTGAATCCTACCAGCTGCCTGTAAGGGGTTAGGCTAATGATTTCTCCAAACAGTACAGCAGTCTAATTTAGCAACAATACACCCTCTATATTTTAGCATTAAAAGTACTTTGTTGGTAATGCATATTAGTTACGTCTTTGTTGGGTTTAAGTTGGTTTGTTAACTGAGAAACTTGGACCCATGTTTTAAAAAGAACACATATTGAAACAAAGTCTTTTTTAGTACCCTGTTAATAGGGAATTTTAAGCAATGCTATGACCAGGAGCTTAGAAGCCATCTTTTTTAGAACAGATCCAGGGTAATTTAACGATGTCACATGGGTAAAATTCCCTAACAAGTGCCAACAGTTCAGAGGTCTAGCAGGTATGAAAGACACAGTGCCCTTGGATAGCCTCAGTTTCTTTCCTCTAAGGAGGTAAAAAAAAAATAGGAGGAAAACAGAGCAACTGGGATAACCGATATCCAGTGAAATATACTCTTAGATGTTGCAAAGACTTACGCACGAGAGCAATCTAAATAGAACCCATGTGTATTAGCATCTGTGTAATTTTTTTCTACTATCTCATTAGCATCACAAAATGCAGACCAATGGGATTTTGATAGCCAGCCAGCTCATGCATGTTGCAATTACCCTTCCTCTCACATAATTCCCATACTTTCCTCACATATCTGTGCAAACTAACAGAATTATCTGTGAATATTTTTGAATCGTTAACATCTAGAAATGGTATATTTAAAAATAATACACAGATAATTCAAACTTTTCAAGGAATGTGATATTTATTGCATCAGTAAGCTAGCAAATGCAAATTTGAAAAGAAAATAGCTTCTAATCTAAGTATTCATTTTCTGATGAATTAAAATCACCAAGTCATTCAGCACAATTCAAAATGAAAAAGCTGACATATCATTTATTGTAAAGGCCATGGCTATAATAGGAACAGCATTGTTTCCCTTTCTGCTGGTCTCACACATTCTTTTCAATCTTGATTATTTGTCACCCTGTTAGGGGACTTCTTATGGTAATGAAATCCTTTTGTCACTGATGTAACTGGAGCCTTTTGCTGCATTTTCCCTTCCTACGTAAGTTACAATTGCAGTTATAAACACTGCGGAGGTTTCTTATGAATCACACAATTGCAAACTGTTCGAAGGAGACACGCTCCTGGCTGTTGCTAGGTGGCAAATGCTCTTAAAGATTTTGCAGGCTAGAGATTTCTTCAAACCTTTAATCCTCCATATTTAATCCTCCATATTTATTTTATAACCCACAGGAATGGTTAAAAAAAAAAAAAAACGCCCCTCAGTGCTAGGATAATAGAAGATCTGGGCTCCCCAGTTCAAGAAAGATGAAGAGCTACTGGAGAGAGTCCAGCCGAGGGCTACAAGGACGATGAGGGGACTGGAACATCTCCCCTACGAGGAGAGGCTGAGGGAGCTGGGCTTGTTCAGCCTGAAGAAGAGAAGGCTGCGAGGGGACCTAATAAATGCTTATAAATATCTGAAGGGTGGGTGTCAGGAGGATGGGGCCAAACTCTTTTCAGTGGTGCCCAGTGACAGGACAAGGGGCAATGGGCACAAACTGAGGCACAGGAAGTTCCGTCTGAACATGAGGAAGAACTTCTTCCCTCTGAGGGTGACGGAGCACTGGAACAGGCTGCCCAGGGAGGTTGTGGAGTCTCCTTCTCTGGAGATATTCAAGACCCGCCTGGACAAGGTCCTGTGCAGCCTGCTGTAGGTGACCCTGCTTCGGCAGGGGGGTTGGACTAGATGACCCACAGAGGTCCCTTCCAACCCCTACTATTCTGTGATTCTGTGATTCTGTGGTCTGAAAGAGATAAAAACATTTGGCTTCAAAGCTTAATCCAATCCCTAACTGCAGGTCAGCTGAGACTTTCACGAGGGATGATTATCACGTATCTGCATATTACAAAGCTGCTCATACCTTGTTCTAAATCTAGTGTGCCAGGTCCTGTTTAGAACAGGGTCCTAGATGCAATCAATAAGCCTCAGACATAGTCCTATGAAAAATGCACATGTATAAAAGAAGAACTTCATAAAGTGCAAGGAGAAAAGCCCAACTTCTTGCTTAGCATGTACGAACTGATCATTTTGGGGTTGATTTTGCATGATATGTTACAGCAGCACCGAGAGTTTTGAAGAGTATATTAATGCATTGATAAATCTATATAGTGTTCATCTGAAAAAGGTCCTGTGCTCTGCCGTCCCTAGGGTATGACTTTATAAAACTGCACTTTACTAACACTTCAAGATGAAACTGTATTACACGTGTCGCTTTTGAAATGAGGCCAAATTCACAGGTGAAGATCAACTGATGAGACTTTTCACCTCCAAAAGCTGTCACACCAACATCAGTAAGTGTTAGACACACGTCCACCAATAATATTCATTAAAGGACAACACAAGGAAACTCTAAACAATGGAAGAAAACACCAGGCTTGACTACAGAACACCTTCAGCTTCTCCTCAATACCTCATATCTGTGTCAAAGTCATAGGTCCCTGTCTGTCGCATGGACAGAGACCTTGCGAAGGTAGTTCCTGCAGCTGGAGAACACTGAAATCTCTGACTAGCACAGCACTTGCTTCCTCTTACACATCTCCCTCACAGCCCGGCCCTTATTCTCACGTCATTTTCTGCACCCTCTTTCAGCCTGCCCTTTTGTCATTTATTCCATCTCCTTACATTTGGCCCTTATACCAGGCTCTCAAAAAATAGTCCTCTTCAGTGTATGTGGAGGTTTCAGAAAATTTACTTGTTAGTCTACAAATAAATATTTCAAAATATAAAAATGATTTTCAGAATTGTATTCTTCAGCTAAATTTAGGAAAACTGTTACAAGGACTACAAAAAGCATTTCTCTGACTGTCCCATTCCATTTACATACATATCGTTAAATTTAACCTTTGTGAGCCAGCCAGAATCTTCTCAGCAAAACAATGGTAAGAATTACTGGGTTTTGACAAATGTAATTTTTGCTCTAACCACACTTTTTTAGACAAAGCTATGCCATTTCTTCTGAAAAATAAAAGAATTAAGCATTCTGAGAGAAACCCCTGTCAGAAAACCACATCAAAGTTTTTATTCATATAAACCAAAAGCACGGGTCTTCCAATGGAAAGTCTTGGGTCACTCTTGCAGTATCCATTGGTGTAGATTTTTCCTTGCCAATACAGTCTCATGCTATCATTAAAAAAAAATCTGACAGGATTGAGAATGGTTCCTTGGCTGTTCCCTACCTCAGGCACGCACATATGTGCTACAACTGTAGGTGGTTTGGGTAAAAAACATCAGTGAAAATGTTGGATACATTCTTCAGACCCTGATTTTAATGATCTTTCTTTAATTCTGATCCATTGACTAAAGTTTCTGTGCTCTTTGCATTCAGCATGTCACAGGAAATTTATGCTTTAGACCTAGATGTGTTCCCCAAAATAGGCTACTCATTGCAGAAGTCTCCTGATGGTGCTACGATTTGTGAAGCATACTGGGTCCTTACACTTCTTGGAGAACTAAACTGTATTCTTGTGTGCTCTGTAAAAGAGACACTCAAGCCATGATGGGAATCAATATCTGATCATTCAAACAAGGTTCCTTATTTTCTTTGTGACAGCCATAGGGAACAGAAGTGTTTTGTAGGGGTACCGCATCTGGTAGCATGGCCAAATAGCTGTTACTGCTGAGGATTTTGACAGCTACCAGCTTGTAAACTCAAAGGGAGCCACTGCCTGAAATCACCCTCGAGCTGTACAGGCACACAGGCATTCCGGATAAATATTCAGAATAAAAATAAACACTAGCTGTAGTCCTTTGAATATGTCTATATGTTATTTTTACATCCCCCTCTTCTTCATAGTTCCTATAATAACTGGTGCAATCCCATTGTGAAACTAGTAATTCACAAAATGACAAAAATACATAGTCACTGTGTAGTCACATAAAATGTTCTCCATGTAAAAAAGTAATGTTATCTCTGTAAAGTGAAGTATTTTACTATGGGGTACGAACTAACTGTAGGAGATTCTTTGGTTTTATAAAGAAGTGTAAGGTACTTTGAAGTTAATAAGCACTAATAATCAGGATTAGACATTTCAAGCAAAGCTTGCTTCCCATCTTCTGACATTTCTCAAAAGCCTAAAATTTTTAGTCAACTTTCAAATTACTGATTTCACAAGTTGGCTGCAAAACATCCCCACTGAAGCAAAAAGAAATATGACTTTGTCAACTTTTAGATGAAACTGGAGGCAATCAAGGGAGGAGTTTAATCTTAGAGTGGATTTCTAAATTTCATCTGGAGAGATGATTGATGTGCTTTCCCCTCCCACACTGCTCTAACTTTATTCTCACCCGGAGGAAAGAGAAAGGGAGCAACCTGACACTTAGCCCACTCAGCTCTGCTTTCCAGACTGCAGCTGGAGACAAGGAAGCAACAGAGGCACTGCTTCCTCTGACCCCTGGATATTTGGGATGCTCTCTATGGAAGGATAAAGAGCGATTACCCAATCTTGGAATTAATCCTTCAAGTGTTATTAATTTTGATAATTCCTATGTCTTTATCTGATTCATTATAAGCATGCATGGAAAAATGCTTATTATCAAAACCTACTGAAAAACACTCTTATACCACCAGCTGGCCTTCACCAGTATTTCCCTGTTCTCCCTGGTATTTGTGTTTCCTAGATCAACTGCTCTTTGCGGCCAGAAACTGTTAGGCTCCTCTTCACAGCGCACAAGTTCAAACCCGTCTTGACTGGTTAAATGGCATCTGCTTTGCTGCATGTGCCGCAGCAGCATATACACAACTATAACAGCCTGTTTCCTGAGGGTTAGACACAAGGTTTCTTCCAGTGGAAAAGGTTTCTGTCCTCATCACTGACCTTGCACCAGTCAAAATGACCAGATTAGCAAAAACGTTACTTAAACTGTTTAAGCGTTACCCGTCTCCTTCAGCTTTAGACAGACCAGGGAACGCACACATCTTAGGTGGAAGGTAAGAGCAGGTGCTAGCTAGTGCATCAAACTAAGGGTGACTGACAGCCTCTTCAGACAAGCCATGGTGCGGGTACAATGAGATGCGTTTACTCATTAGCACATTTCACATCATTCCCATCAAAGCTAAGGGGCCGGCATCCATGGCCAAAGGCCGAGCTACGTGTAAAGGCTCAAACCAGCTGCCCTTCTCAGGAGCACCGTCACTGTCACGGTGTGGACATTAGGACCATAGCTTAGAGAAAAGTCTGAGAATTTTGGCACAGCACTGTGCTGAACAGTAATGTTTTCTCCTACAAAAGATGCCTCGGATAGGAAAATCAAAGGTGAAGAGCTGGATGAGAGAAAACTTGTTTACCTTCTGTGTGAGAACCTGTCACAGAATCCAGGCCTCCGAGAGATCATGGGCAGAGGAGCAGAAGGTGTCACATCCTTGAGTGGAGTCTGGAAACAATATGAGGAGGAACAGATTGACATATTCATAATGCTACAAGGATATGAATCACTTCCTCCCCCTTGATCACTGACAAAGTTATGAAGTTAGAAATATAGCCCACCAGGCACTACTCTCATCTTCTATCCTTGCACTTCAAATGCCTTTCAGATGCAAGGTAGAACTAAACAGTGGTAGCTGTCTAGAAACTGCCATGGCCAGTGGTCCTGCTCCTGCATTACAGGCGTGAGGGACATTCTTTTTGGGCTGACGGGCTATTGCTTTCCTGAATCCATCACACGGGCTGAAAATGATAGTATGCAAAATATTCTAGTGCGGTGCACTGCACATTTAGAGGGCTCCCTCAGAAGTATGTGTGGGCATGCCAAAGGTGTGGTTGTAATCTATCACACTGGCTCATTCAAACTGTCTTAATGTAATTAAAAAGCACAATTCAGCTCCAGGCTATCATTTTTGAAGATCTCCTCAAGATGTCTTCAAAGATGTTAGCCTGCAGCATGCTAGAGCTTTTCAGTTGTGTTAAATTAAAACCATCACAACGGGCGTTCTGTTTGCCCAGCACAGGACCCAGAAGCAGAGCGTGTGGTTTCCATGTTTACGCTGGAAGTACCTGAGGAGGACAAGTGGGAGAACTAGACAGTGTTGTAACTAGCACTACCCACTAATGCTGCTTCTCTAGCAAAAACAGAATGGAAGCAGGAAAAGAGAGTGGTAGATTGGGAAGAGGACTTCTCTCTCCAGAAAGGCGCTGAAGAGTTCCTACCATTTGTCAAATTTGTGTAGGGATTTATTTTTAAACTGCTATTTTTGCTACCTTTCTTTTTTTTATACCAAAGTTGTTTTCTTTTTCAGTATGAAGTTAAGATCTTTCAAATTCATCGTTAACCTCTGCTATTAACTCTGCTTTGAATCAGTAAATGTCGTCCCTGGGAAGTCTGATCCATTATTGCATTGAAGAAGATAGACAGATGTCTTTGAAATTAAATGACGCAGACTTGGCTGACCATACCAAGTTATAAGCCATGTGTGCATCCAAGTGTGCATATGCTTCTAGTTCATTTCTGATGTGAATCTATGAATCACATCTGTAGATAGTGATGACGTAGATGATTTATATTATGGCAATATTCAGAGAAAAGTTAATGAGTGAGAATGAACAAGTCTGAAGGAGGAAACTTTAAGTATAAGGGGACAGAGGGAAGAGGGCAAAGGAATGCACTTCTCTCTCTCTGGTATTACTGACGCTTTGTCTGGTGTATGTTTCAGCTCCTATGACCCAGAAGTCTCCTGTACCAGTGTACAGTCCTGGGGAGGCTGCAACCACACCTGCCCTACGTATTCTACCAAAAAATAAAAGAAAACAACAGTTTGTTTCCAAAGGCTTAGAATCTGAGTATTGAAAAGTAAAGGGAAAACAAATGACCTGAAAAAGAATGAAAGATGTTGTTAAAAAAAATGAAAATTTTAGGAGAAAAAAACCCCAAGAAATGTCAAGTGTGCTCTAAACCATTTTGATCAAGCATGACTAGCATTTATTTCAAGTCTACACCATCATTTAGATGTTTTTATCCCATGGCAGATTTAAGCTTTCAGTTCTCTCCTGTAACACCTCATGTTATATAAGATGTCATTTTAGAAAACATGAGACCATGCTGGAAGCCAGTTTCCTGAAGAGCTACCAAGAGGGTCATATCGTTATCTAGGTTTATACTTGCAGTTCTGGCAGTTTTCTTTTTTAATAAATATGGATAACTCCATAGGACTCCATAGAACAACAAATGCTGTCCTTTATCTTATGTCTAGGTTTCAAAGCTGTGCAAAAGAGGTCAGAAATCTTTCCGAAGACAGAAAATGATAAAGAGTACTTGATCTAACAATGTAAAAAAGCCAAGGACACTTTTACAGAGTTGTGTTGCCTGAGAGCTGAGCAGTCAAACAAACACAAATCATCAGTTCTGAGCAGGAAACTAAGTGAGCAGTTTGCTCGCCTAGAACCCAGGGAGTGCTTGTCGGCTCGGGCATGTCGCTGCGCTGAGCTACCCCAGTTATGGACCATGGCTGCTTTGCACCTCGGTGACTTGGATCACAGCCAGAAGAGCTCCATTCTGTTCCCACAGTTCTGTGTAGGCAAGCCTGTGGAAGATTCAGCTGCACCAGGTGCATAGAGCCAAATCAGATGGGCGAGAATTCATGCATTGAGCCTTCTTGAACGCAGGTTGCAAACTAATGTGGGCATGTCCAGTTCTGGGCTCCCCAGTTCAAGAAAGATGAAGAGCTACTGGAAAGAGTCCAGCGGAAGGCTACGAGGATTATGAGGGGACTGGAGCCTCTGTCCTATGAGGAAAGGCTGAGGAAGCTGGGCTTGTTTAGCCTGGAGAAGGCTGAGAGGGGACCTTATAAATGCCTATAAATATATTAAGGGTGGGTGTCAGGAGGATGGGGCCAGACTCTTTTCAGTGGTGCCCAGCAACAGGACAAGGGGCAATGGGCACAAACTGAAGCACAGGAAGTTCCGTCTGAACATGAGGAAGAATTTCTTCACTCTGACCGTGACAGAGCACTGGAACAGGCTGCCCAGGGAGGTGGTGGAGTCTCCTTCTCTGGAGATATTCAAGACCCGCCTGGAGAAGTCACAGAGGGTCCGCTTTAGCCCCAAGGCTGGGCACAACCAGACCCTCACGATAGCTGTTCTCTTTCTGGAAGCGGCCAGCGTGCCCCGCACGGAACACAAACCTCTGAAGGGCAGGAGAAGCCTCCCCCCCCTTCTCTGGGGGGCTGCGAAGGGCAAAGCTGGCGGAGTCGGGCTGGAGACAGCCCACCGGTGCTCCCAGACGCTGCGGGGGACGCGAACCGTGGCTTCCACGCTCCCTGAGGAGAGAGAGCTGGCTCTGCCTCGCCCCGCACCGGCCCCTCCGGCCGCGACCCCCCCCCCCCCCCCCCTCCAGGTTCGCGCCAGCCGGTGCCGCCGCAGCCCAAGGCCGGTTACCGGCCCGGACTCCCGTCTCCTCAGTGGCCAACCAGCCCCTCGGCCACCGCCTGGTCCGCCCTCCCCACCCGGGCAGGGACAGACCCTCCAGCCGCCCCCGCCTGCCTCGGGCGAAGCGACGGAGAAACTCCCGCTGGGAGCGGTGTCGGCGGGGACAGACCCCGGTTTTCCTCCTCCGACGGCTCCGGGGCTCGGGCGTGAGGCGGCGCGGGAAGGGGAGGCAGCGCGGGAAGGCGGGGCGGGGGTAAGCCGATGGCTGCCGCTGCTGCGGGGCGGCAGAGGCGGGAAGGGGGCGCTGCCCCTTTAAATCCCGTCCCAAGGGGCGGGGAAGGGGCCGTGAGGGGGGCTGAGCGCGCGCGCGCGCGGCATCTCCCGGCGCTCCGGCAGCGGTGCCCCGGCGGGCGGGGAGGGGGGGGCGCGGCGGGGGCCGCGGCTGTGCCAGCGGCGAGCGGGAGCGGAGTTGGCCGAGGAGGGAGCGCGGGCAGGGGGTTCGCGGCCGGCTCGCCGGCCATGGCCACGTCCCCGTGCAGCAGCAGCGGCGTCTCCTCGTCGTCCTCGTCGGGGCTGGGCGCGGACGCGGGGCTGGAGATCCGCACGCGCTCCGTGGAGCAGACCCTGGTGCCGTTGGTGTCGCAGGTAGAAATGCCGCCAGGCGAGCCCCGTCCCCTCACGTTCCCCCCCCACCCCTCAGGGGCCCGCCTTCCCCCTTCCCGCCAGGGACGGAGCTCGGACCCCGCCGCCGATAAAGTTTGCGCGCTTCGGGGTCGCGGCGCTTCGTACCCCCCCCCCCCCCCTCAGGCCGCCGTGCCGTTGCGTAACGCCGGTGGCGCGAAGGCGCTGCGGTGCCGTCGGCGGTTTGAGCCCCAGGGAGACGCGGCGGGGCGGCGGGTGTCCCCGTCCCCCCCTGTCCGCCCTCGCAGCTCGGTGCCGGCGGGAGCGGTGGGCTCTGAGGGGATCTGGCGCAGGTTTGCGTTCGGGCGGTTCGGCCCCAGGGTTGCCTTGGCGGGAGCTCTGACCGCGGCCGGGGACGGCACCCCGGTTCCCAGAAGTTGAGCGGTAACGCGAGCCGTGCCGTGTTGACCTCGTAACGTGTCCCGCGCGGTGCTAGACGGGCTTAAAAAATATGAAAACATCAGGCTTTGAAGTCGTCTGCTAAGTAATTATATGCTAACCACTCCGGTATTGATGTTTTCGGGGTTTCTTTTTTAGATCCGTAGTTACAGAGTTAGTATTTGATATACCTGATGAAATTTTTCTTTCTTGAAAAATAACGCAGGAAAACAGCACCGTGTTTGCTTTGCAGCGTTTTTGCACTTTGAGCGCTGGTTATTGAAGTTAGCGAGTCAAAACTGATCTATGCAAAATCTTCAAACAACGTGTCACAACTATGCAAAAATAACCAGTCCTGGTGAGGTCAAGTTATGTTTCTGTTATTGTAGCCCATCTGGAAACAAACTGTTGTCAGCCTTGTTTTGCGTTTGTACAGCTGGGCTGTGGGAAATGTTTGTGATGGATAATTGCGGTTCTGTACTTATCGTGGTAATTTGTCTTTTTTTCTGTTTGAAGAAATCCCAGTCAGTTCAAAGAAGCCCATCGCAGGGATTAAACCTCTTGTTTCAAGGCAAAGTAAAATTAAAGCGCAGTGAATTTTCTACTCTTGAAACAATTGAGAGAGGTAAAATACGGAGACTGCTTTTAGGAAGCTTAAGAACAAATAGAAACCCCTCCCATTGCGAACTTTATTGCATATGTTAAATTCTTATTTTTAACAGATATCTGCAAAGATGTGCACATTCTTGTTCCTCTGGAACACTCTTTAAGAGCAGTGGTCTTATTTCTCTGTGGATCCATTGTGCCTGTAATGTGTCACGTATGGTTTTTCATTGACCACAAAACCTGTGACTGCGTCTTCCAGAAGTGCTAAGCATCTTTCACTTCCCCAGTACACAGTGTAAGGTGCCCGAGCATTTCTGAACGCTCAGAGCTCACTGTTCTCCTGGTAAAGCGCTTCAGAGTGCAGATGAGCTTGTTCCCTTGAAGCGCGAGCGCTGAGCTCCGTTCAGATTCAGGCTGAGGTTGCTGATGGTATCAGCAGTAGTTCCCTACACTTGCCTGATAAAATGCCCCGCTTCTGCTGTGCTGATTTATCAGTTCCGTCTGTACTGTTTCATCTAGTAGAGGTCTCACTGGCTGGCTTTGTTGGGGTATTTATGCAGAAAGGGTGTTCATAGATTACTTAATCTCACAGAAATTGTTTTTATACTCAGCATATACTATGTATCAGCAGTTTGGGTCAAATTCACTTGCAAAGGGGTTTGTTCTTGCTGTGAAGTTAACTTCCCAGTTTACCCTTTTGTTAAAAGCTGAGAAGCGCTATGTGATACCGGTGTACTACTGGGAAAAAAAAATAGTAGGAATGTTGCTGCTGCTTTTCGCTGCTTATTTTAAGCAAGGAGGAAACAAAAGGTGCCCTGTCTGACAAACTCACTTTCAATCTCTCTTGTGGAGCTGAATCTAGTTTCTTTAAGCAGGGGGGGGGGGGAGGGGGGAAGGCTGAATTGATTCTTATTTAATACTGCATTGTGCATCCTCCTAATTGACATGTAATACTGTAAATATGTGTTTGAACATTTGCTCTTACTCAGCAAGCATGAGGGTTGTTTTTGGTTTGTTTTTTTTTAATTGTACTTTGCAGCCAGATTTTTCTCACAGACTGTATAGTATCACAGTATATTTGCTGCCAGCAATGGTATAAGATTCCTGTTTTCCCAGCAGGAGAAATCACCCTTAAAGTCATTACTGGATAAGTTTATTAATAAATTTGGTTTCAAAACTTACTATTTACAGAGTTGAATTTGGTCTTCATTTCCTCTAGATCTATTCAGACACTGATGTGGCCCTTTTCTAACAATGCCACAAATGACAAAAGAAGATTGCAGATTTAAGCCACAGTATTAAGCGTATTTGCTAACACTTCTTTTTCACTATCTACATATCTGTACTGTAAAGAGAATCATTCTATGTTATTGTGCAATGCGTGTGGCATGCTGTTCAGAAAATACGGCTTTTGAGGTCAAACCACACAATTTTCTTTAGAACAAGTAGAATTCTCTTTTCCTGGATAAATGTCGTTAGTTCAGTGTTTCACATGTAAATAGTACAGCATTCTTTAAAATCTAGACATCTCCTTCACTGCTGCTACCCATTTCCAGTCTAATTATGTTGGGTTTTATTTTTTTATGGAAAGTTTTTGGCAACACAAGTCAGGAAGGGTGTTTAAAGTGGTCAGTGCTGACTCATTTAATAACAGGTCATTTAAACAGTAGAGGAAAGGCAAAGATGGGGAAAAAAGCACTTTCCAGGATGTGGCTCCACCAGCGACTTCCTCAGCTGCCATTATGTACCTGTTTGCTAGTCTAGCAGCAGTTGGGTATCTTCACGGCAGTAGGAGTCTGTCTGTCTGTCTGGATCTGTTCTAAGGAAGCACTCTGAGAAACTGCAGAATCCTTTTTTTTGTCAACCTTCACAGTCAGGCACTTTGGAAAAGTTCACTGAGAGCTCTGTCTGTCTATGTTTCTGAAAGAACAAAGTCAGTTTTCATCGTTGAAGGTGACCTATCCTCCAGTAGGTGTAGACCTGTGCGATGACAGCTCGCTGCTCAACCTCCAGAAAGCCCATTTTGGCGTAGGCACTTTGGAGAGTGATTGTGTGCCCGCATGTTACTGAACATGTTTTTCCAACTTTATTGTTACAGGAGATCCTGTCAGAGGTTTTGGAATTGACTTGACTTTTATTTTGACTATATAAGCTTAAATAACTACAAAAAACCCATGATACCAATGTTTCTGAATTTTGTTGTTGTCAGTCTTGGATTCTGAATGAGTTAGCAGTGGTACATGCCTTGAGGTAGATTAAAGAAACCTGTTCTTTACTATGGTATTGTTCCCTTGGCTTCTCTGAAGCTAGCTAAAATAATTCCCATTTCACTAAGTGTTATGTAGTTATATAATGTTACATAATGTTCTGCCAGTATTCTGTTTTTCCAGAAGTTTCTAGAGTTAAGTATTAGAGTCCAGAGAAGAACCAGCAGCTGATGTTTTCCCATTTATGTGAGAAGCT
Organism: Opisthocomus hoazin; assembly: GCF_030867145.1. Lineage (NCBI taxonomy): Eukaryota > Metazoa > Chordata > Aves > Opisthocomiformes > Opisthocomidae > Opisthocomus > Opisthocomus hoazin. Next base: position 71,579,367 of record NC_134416.1, on the reverse strand, counting down.
CACTGATGCAGGTTTCAGACTGAAGGTGTGACTTTAGAATAGCCATACTGGATCAAGTTAGAGGTCCGCATATAATCAGTGACCTTTTCTCTGTTTTTCTTGGTCAGTGACTGGTGGCGTCCCTCAGGGACTGATACGGGGACAATATTGTTTAACATATTTATTAGTGATCTGAATGTTGGGATGATGGGCCAGCATGTTCAACAGGCATGTGAACTCCCCTAGAGCAACTTGGAGAGCGTCTGATCCACTGGAGGGCAGAGATGCTAGACAGAGAGACAGGCTGGAAGGATGATCTGACAGGAAGTTTGTGAAGTCCAGTCAGGCAGTAATACCAAGTCCTGCATCTGGACTAGGAGAACACCAGGTAATAGCACAGGCAGGATTGGCTGCCTAGAGAAAACCTTAGCAAGAAAAGACACAAGGGTTCTGGTGGACAAGGAGCTGAAGAAGAGTCATCAATGATGGCCAGCTGCACGCTGGGTTGTTAATAGGACTGTCCTGGCAGGCTGCAGAAATGGTTCTTCCCTTCTGGTTGGCACTTTGAGACAGCACCTGGAGTACCACGTGCAGTTCTGGGCTCCTCCGTACAAGGCAAAACATTGACATAGTGGAGCATAGGGGAGAAGCTGAAGGAAGTGATTTTGTTCCATCTCAAGAAAAGAGGCCTAATAGTCAGCTTGGACCTAGCTTTCATATAGGAAGCCAGGATGATACTTTTCCGTCTGTATCACTTCAGTCTGCAGTGATTTTTCATCTGGCCAATGGCAGAGTTTACTGCGGTCTACTACTAGCCACCTAACGGGCAGTATGGAGAAGACAGAGGCAGACTGATCCCAGACATGTATGGTGATAGGACAAGAAACAATGGACAGAAGTTGGGGCATGGGAAAATATGAAATAAGAAAAGGCCTTTTCCAGTGTAAGGGTGGTTGGACACTGGATGAGGTGTGCAGAGCACCTACAGAGTCTGCATTTTTGGAGATGTTCAGAACTAAATGGATGAGGCCCCGAGAAACAAGCTTTAACTGGACTTGGTTTGAGCAAGGAGCTGGACTGGATAACTAGATAAAGTCCCTTTCATCATAAACAAGTTTGACTTTTTTTTTTTTTCCACATAGGTATGTATTGTGATGAAAAGATCTTGCTGCCGAGGAATAATGGTCAGCTAAGACCTGTCTTTTGTACAGGAAGCTAGGATGGTACTTCCCCATCTGTATCACTTTAATCAGCGGTAATTTTTTGTCTTCTTCCCTGGTCAGTGTTGCAAGATGTTTCTGCTGTTCTGTAGTCAAAGATTATCTTTAATGTCCTGAATAACTTAGGATCATCAGCAATTTTTCATCACTTTATTACCTGTTTATCTCTCCTCGTTCTTTATGATCATGTAGAATAATCTATGTCCCAGCACAGGTTTCTGTGAAATTCCATTGATCATCTACCTCTATTAAAATAAGCAATCATTTACTCCCTGCCTTTCTTCATCTTCCTTCTCATCATTCTGTCTGTTAATTAGTTAAATATTCATACAAAGGGCCTTCTTTCTTTTCCTTTTTTTTTGAAGAGACTTGCTTGGTGTGCTTTGAAACCTTTGGTATGGACTTTGTTTCCTATTTTTCTTTCAGCAGGGTGCCTCTTTATCCATGTAATCAGTGATGGCTACAGAGAAATCTGGTTGTTTTGTGAGGCAGGAATTCCTCTAACAAACACCATGTTGAGCCTTTGCCTATACACCATATTTTTTTGGGTGTCCCCTACTTCTCTTCTTCATATTTTTTTTTATTGATTTGCCACGTACAAGTATCTGGCAACCTCCATACCTCAACTGCCAATCTAGTTTTAAGCAGGAGACTGCATGAGAAAGTAGATATAATCCGTGACATTTTCAAGTGTCTTGAAATCTTCGTGACTAACATCTGATGTTGGCAAGTTGTTCTGGTTCATTTTATCTAATCGTTTCATAGCCTCTTCTGCAGTGACTTTGATTCTACACAAATTTGCTGAGTACATCACATAGATATACTCCGGGGTAGGCATCACTTCACTTTCTTTTGTAGTTGAGCACAGGTAAGAATAGCTGCTCTGTTCTGTTTTTATTTTCTGTCAAAGGGATGGAGCAAAGCTGTGTTAAGGAAGTAACTGAGTATATCAGGATTGCAGCTCCTCAAGAAATGGACTGTAATAGCTGCTGAGTTACTGTGTCTTTGGTGGAACTGATGTTATTCTCTGTGGAGCTGAACAAGCATGTTCTACCAAAGAGAGATTTAAGAGAAGCGTAAAACTCTAGACATGGAGTTCAGTATGCTACCTTTCCGTGACACTGGTCTTTGAATTTTTGTCTGTAGGCTAGCAGTGTCTTTGGGGAAGCTGTTTTGTGGTCTTGTTGGCTTGGAAGTCCTCAGGTGGCTGGAAACTACTGGGTTGCTCATGTTATACCCAGTAACAGCAGAACTCCAAATAGCAACTTGCATTCAGTTCTTCAGTACACTTACAGATGTGAACCTTAGTATGTCTTCTTGCTGAAGGATATTTCCTCTGAATATAGCAAAGGAACTTTGTAAGACTTTTTTTTTTTTTGTGGATGTATGCATGTGTGGTGCCCACAGTGGCCAAAACCTATGTAAGAGTATTATATATGATGTGATGTACATACATGTGAAACTTTTTTCAATGAGTGTTCATTTCTTCTAAAAATAGTTGCAAAACTAGTGTTCTTGGGAATTACTCAGTCATGGATTTATCAACATTTTTTTTGCTAATGGCTTTAAAGCAGAGTCCTCTGTCAAGAGAACTGTTAGACTTACAACTTGAGATCACTAGCTTTATATTCTTAGAAGTTTGCAAAAACTGGAGGGGAAAAAAAAAGCCACCACGTTTTCCCTGTCTGTTCTTCCTCCACATCATGCATCAGTCTTGTACACAAGCTGATGTTTGAATGTCTGTGCTCGTAGTATTGTACTACAGTGCAGGCTCATTACATACCGCCTTTTGAGCTGGTTGCAAAGTCAAATGCATTCTCTCTCTGTCCTTTAGAGACTAATTAGAAGTGTCTCATACTCTCTGGATAGCATTCATAAAATGAAGGAATATATGTAGTCTCATTCCCTTCCTGAACTTCAGCATTCAGTCCAAGCTCTCAACCATTTCAAATTATTTGCATTTCCCATGCAGCAGATGCACTGAGAGATTTGTTCCAGCAAGTCCCTTGGCTGCCTGGTTTCACTAGGCATCTTTTGGTACCTCTAGGTCTTTCTCTTTCCCACCTTTAAGGTGCTAAAGGATTCTTATGTTGTTGGCTGTTCTTGCTCCAGTATTATGCCAGGGCTTGTGCTTTGCCTCTTCTGGCTCTTTTTGGAGGATGGGAAAATTTCTTTTTGGGAAAAGTAGGGTAATCCATGTTAGTCTTAAAGTCATTGCTTTCTTCAGTGGATCTGATGGGGAAAAAAAAAAGGTCAGTGCACCGCTGTTAAAATGGTTCTTGGGTACTAGTCTTTATCATTCAGTACTTCAAAAATTCTGGTACCTTGCAAGCTTTGAGAAGCTGTTTCTCCCCTTTTCCAAGGATTTTCTTCTTTGTGAATTAATCTGGTACTCACTTTGGACTTGAGACTTGGCACTATGGTTGAGTAATAAAATTATGAATTATGGTATAGTGGCTTGTGTTGTAACTTGTACTGAGTGAGGCACTCCTGCTGCTAAACTCTTACTAAGTTTACGTGCTGTGCTGCAGAGAAACTGTGCTGTGGATGCAGTCATACGCATTAACTCTGCTGTCGATTGTGGAAGCATATGGCATGCTGCCTGTGTACAGAGCAGCACCTCGTTAGTCACTAACTGGCTGACCCTTCTCCCTTTGGTTCCATGGGTATCGTGGGTTAAGTTGTGAGCTTGTGTCTTGTATTGTGAATCTTCAACTCGATACAAGTTCTTTTTCTGGAAAATGAAGCTTGCAGCAACTCGACTGTTATTCAGTCTACATTAGGCAGTCCGTGCCCCTAAAGGAGCCTGTTTTTTTCTCTTTGATTTATGCAGGAAAGTTAATCTTAGGAGTTTGTCATCTGGCTGTAGATAATGTGATTGCTTCAGTTACAGTATCAGTTGTATCTTTGGGGTGATGTGGTAGCAGGTTTCCCTTTGCTGAGGCTGGTTTTTAATTGACAACTATTTAGTCAATGAAACTAGGCTGTTTTGAAACAGTGAAAGGGAGATAGCTAATCATTTACAGTTGTGATTTTTAAGGTATGCTGGCGAACACAGGAGTGCCTTAGAATATTCTAGTAGGTAAATGAAATTATTTTGTTATATTAAAAATTAATGATGTTAACATCACTAATGATATTCTGCTTTACAAGAGGAACAACACTTGGGCATTTCATCATGTGAACAACAGTACTACCATGAAACAGCTGGGATTTCAGTTTTGATTTTTTTGTGAACCCTTGGCTTGGCTCCTGCTTCATAATGCTCAGTACCTTAGTCTTTGATGCAATAAATGAGTCAGAGTAACACTTCAAGTAGCTGAAGTAAGGTGCTTCGTACTGACATAGCTGAAAAATCAATTGCTCTTCTTCAATGGAATCTTATCTTTCAAATTTACGAAATCTGATTAATGGCTTTTCTATAGATTAAGCAAATTTTTGTAGTTTTGCAGCAGAATGAGTATTAAAACAGAACTGCATCACAGTGATCCTGCACAAAAAGAATTAGAGCAGCTTTCTTGCTATTCGGTATTGTTAACAGATGGTTTTAGACAGATTAGGTAGGGAAATCCCCAAAGGGTGAATTATGAATTAATGATTGCAAACTACTCTGATTATAGTTTAGTGAAACTGCTGCGTGGTATGATGAGCCTATGGCTTTCTGCATGGATTTATTTTATGTTTATTAATTCATTGAAAAAGCATAACCCTTGCTAGATAGAGCCTTAAATGATAATTTTTACTCATTGTGTTGTATTGCATTCCATCAATAACCTTGTTTAAAACTAGTGGCATAAATGAGTGGTGATACAGACTCTAGTGCCAACTTGTAACTGTTAATCTACTCTGGATACTGAATGGGATGATTTCTTGGTTTTATACATAAAAGGAGTTCTTGAATAGTAACATAACTCCTGAACATAAGTAAAAAAATCATTTATGAGCAAATCCTAAGGTTCTTTCAGAATGTATATTGAAAAATAAAAAATTATGCAGTTGCTTTTGTCTTAGAGAAACATTTTTGTGTTAACTTCTGTATTAAGCAGAATGACTATATACACATATAACCACACAAATAATGTATTCTCAAATAACACTAAAGTAAAATTGTGCTGTAGTCCCATAATGTTGTAAACATGTTTTTTGGGGTGGTGGTTTTTTTTTTTTGTTCACGGGTCTCAAATTTGTTTAGAAGGGTAATATTGTCCAAGGTTGCAAGTGCTTAGCATATAGGAGTTAGACCATGTATGGAGTGTTCCCTTTTATTTATCAAAGATTCTGTATTGTATCTCAATGTTGTATTTAAATATTCTTAAATTTTCCAACTGAATGAGTTTTTGTAGCCCTTAAGCTCTTCAAGGAAGCAATCAGAAGAATATACAGGCTCTTGAACATAGAGATATTAACAGGATAATGGTTCATGGCTTACATGAAATTGTTGTGTTGTTTTACACTCCCCTGGGTGGATAGTAGTTGGATTTGCATAGCGTTTTCCAGAGCACAGTGTATTTCTGTATTAATCCCTAGGGCAAGTATGTGCTTTCCAAGATGAAATACCAGGTGTTGCTTTGAATTGAAGTGGTATGTCAAAATGCTGCTAAGGAAGCCTTCTCTAAAAAAGGCAGGAGGAGCCCTCCTGTCTGCTACATGCAGTGCAAGATGGATTGAATGTCTGGTATTGGTGCCAGTGACGCTGCCTGTTTATGGAACTAATAAGCAACTTTTTCTATCTTCAGAAGCTAGTTCCAATTTAAAGAGAAAGAATTCTCAATTGCAGGTGGTATCAGTGTGTTGTCCCTGTTACAACCTTTATTACAGTGTCTGAATTTTTTGCTCTACAGCAGTGGCTTTTTTTGAATAAGCGGCTCAGAGCTGGCTTGGGCATTGTTTGCACAAGCAGTAGAAGGTTAGGTACATTAACAAAGACAAGTTAGGGAGGAAAGCCACAATAATCATTTGCCATTCAGTCTCTGGTTTTGAGGTTACCGGATTGTGTTAGTAAATTTAGTTATTTCTGAGACTTGCATCTCTCTGGTGCTAAAAAGATGTCTGCATCTGTTTTGACCACATCTGAAAGTACACTTTAAACAGTGAACTTCCCACTGAGTTGGTTTTGTTTACTTAGGCTTGCTCATGCTCAAGATTTCTAGGTGCAGAATGAAAAAGGGTAATAGCTTTGTTTATGAAATCTACCTATTTGGGTAAGAAGATACTGAACTGGAGGGCAACAGGAGGGGAGGAAAATGTACTGGCTTGTACACCCCTGAAACCAATTATTGGGTCCATTAGCTTATGTTCGCTTTTTCTAGTGAGGTAGTTGTGCGTTCCAGCAAACTTCAAGACAGCAGTTGAGTTAGAAAGCCAATTCACAACAACAAGTGCAGTAAAGGCCATTATATTTTTGGATGCGTTTTATGATAGGTAAATGCATATTTTCTGATGTTCAGTATACATGTTGATGCACGTAGTCAGAAGATGTTAAATTGGACTTTCAGTTTGAAAAACAAATCTTGCCAACTCTTGTCAAGTTGCTCAAAGGTGCAAATTTCAGTCTGTAAGCTTCCATACATCTTCTCAAAAAGAGAAAGATGCTGAAATCTGAATTGTCTGAAAGTGAAGATCTTTATAATCATCACTCATTTCTACAGAAATTCTGAAGACACCTTTTGTGGGGGGAAGATAGGGCAGTCCTCTGACTTGTAAGGCATGTAACAATCAGAGTAAACAAGTTTGCACTGTTTGATCAGTGGTCAAGCCTCACTGAGCACTCTGCAGTGATCCTTCTCCTCCTCTCTTCTGTGTGTGGAAAAAAGAAGGGAGGATGGCAGGAGAGCAGGTCAGTTTTTGTGTACTTTTCTGCTTCGTATCTGCCGATCACTGGAGATCCCTGAGTTCATGAAAAGTGAACATTAAAAAGCAAGCGCATTTCACCTTTACAATAGTATTGCTTTAGTAACATTATTGAAGTAATTCAAACCTCCACATAATGTTTATGAGTCCACAGGTTGCAAGAACTAATCAGCTGTGTTCATTTTTATTGTTTCCCAGAGTTCCTTTTCATAACAATTTGCAAAAAAAATTGGAAATAAATTAATCTCACTGAAAAAGAAATTTTGAAGTTTCCAGAGTTTTCATTACTTTGAAAAAAAACCCACAAATCCCCAAGCCCCAAAAACCTCACAATGGAGGAAATAAATTGGTGTAATCAAAATACTACATCTCAGTTGAACCAGTTCATCTGTATCACTTTTTGGGTAATAATTTTCTCAATGCTGTTTGGTTTGGATCTTGAACTTTAAAGGGCCCTTGGTTTTCTAGGAGTGCGTTCAGCACAAAGAAAGGGTATTCACTACTATAGTACAGTCTTGCTGTGATTTGAATCTTTTCTTTTGATCTCTTAACAATTCCAAGAATGTGTAACAAGTACATAGCAATGGTACTAATAATCTGAGGTGTGTATTTGAATTTGAAGTTGTGTACTCTGTCTTTTCTGGCAAACTTTACAAAGAGATCTGAAGTAGATTTTGAAGCCTAGATCTGAAGGAGGTGAGGAGGACTGTTCTCACCTCTTCCAAGTAATAGTTTCTACCTATTGAAGCCATTGTGTTTGTGAGAAGTGCACAATGAAATGTTGTGGTGTTTTAAAATGAAATGTAAGATTTGCAGTTTAACCAACTATCTGGTTATAACGGCAATATAGCTAGTATCTCATTTGCTTGTTTTATTCTTATGCTGTTTTCTAGGCAACCATGTTTGGGTACTATAGGAGATAAGATAACTAGGTAAATTATACTAGTGATCTGATTTGGTAGGGCTGTTCTTGTGTTGCTTGTCAGCTTCTGCTTGTCACTGCAGGTCCTGAATTGAACCTTCTTCCTTTTCAGAGGTGGCTTATCAGCTTGTTAGACACTACATGTGGAAGATTGCCTGAGGCTCCTCTAAGCATGTTAGCGTTTGCCCACAGATAAGTGAACCAGCTTACAAGTTGTTAGTTTATTTCATTTGCTTCCCTGAAGGCTTTTATGAAAGATGTGTACAAAAGCAATGAGAAGATGCTTTTAAAAAGCCTTCAGGTAAAGTGTAAGAGAACTCGGCAGTCGTGGACATGCAGCGTATTTGTATTGCCCTTCTAGACACCAGTGCGTAGGCAGCATGGGGAAAATACAGGAATACGGGGTAGCAGGTTCATACCACTTCTTGGAAGCTGTATTTTTACAGAAGTAGTGGCTCAAGGCCCTGAATGATGCAATGGGATCTGTGTGATTTCTGTAAGAAGGGTTTGGTTGCCACTTTTGAATAATAACATGTAGGAGAAACTGTTCTGGTTCAAGTGTCCATAAAAGAGAGACAGCTGTCTTGGAGTGTTTTCAGGAGAAGCAGAATATGGATTCTTACAGTTAACTAGCACGTTAGTAGTTAATGTAGTTGCATTTCATTTTTGGTTAGTCTTTTCTAGCCTTTGAAAGCTTTCACTGTTGAGTTTCTACAAAGTTTATTTGTGGGATTTTCCTACAAAATGAAAACTAAGTAGGAAGATAAGGCTTTCCAGTTCTAAATATCTGTACCTTAACTAGACTTCTAAAAAAATATTTTAGTGCTTCATATCATAGAAAATACCTAGTAAGACTTTCATTAATGCCTGGACAGGCATCTAATCTTAACAGACTTTTGATTTTTTGGACAGATAAGCAGGTAGTCCTTGTTCACTTCTCAGGATCCCTGAGGCTTTTGTCTTTTGCGATGAGAAGTCTGTGTGACAGTTCTGCTTATAGCCCTTATGGACTGGATGTCAAATGCCAGCTGCTGCTTCTGTGCTCTCACACATGTGGTTGTATTCTGTAGCAGATGTGAGTGTTGGAACAACGTGTGCTGCTGTCTGGCTAAATGAGTTTGAAGACCTGTTTGTCCCAAAGTAGTACACGAGACCTGATGAGATACAGTACCTAAAATGTAATATTAGAAGTTTCCCCCTTACTTCACACCACCAAACTCAAGATGAACTAATAAAAGTGTGAGCAGTTTGAGAAAGGCCTTCTTGACCAAGTTTTCTACATGTCCTATCAAATGCTACTAAATTTACTTTAAGGCCCACTTCTGTTGTAAGTGTTTGTAGTTTCTTCCTTAATAGGTAGTGCTGTTGCATTTTCTTAGACAAGGCTCCGTTCCTGGTATTACTTTTTTTTTTTTCCAGAAAGCAATTTTCTACCATTATGAAATTAACAGAAAGCAGAAAATACACAAAATGGAAGAGGAGCTCTTACTCTAAGGATGCTGCAGGACTATAGCTAATCCTTATTGCATAGAGAAAATGTCTTGAATATTTTTTTAAGGCAGGAAAACTGATTAGTGTGAGGCAGTAACAAATACTACTCTTGAGAATCTGAATTGTCCTATGTACAATGTGGGTACTTACCCTAACCACCCACTGCCCTGGGTGTCTTCCAATGTGACTTCTCAGTTTAACTCTTGTGTTTGTAGCAGTGGCTGTGAAACAGCTACATTTCCCCTGGTTTTATTTATAGTTGTCTATAAATACTTCCTGAAACCCAGTCTCATAAGTGTCACTTAATTCTGTCATGCAAGACTTAATTACACTGATAATAAATAGACATTAGAATATTTTTAGCTAAGCATGCTGTCACGATGCTTCCTGCGCATGAAGCTTGTAACAAAAATGTCAGTATCTGAAGGCCCTCAAAAAGCTCTGAAAACAGCTGCTCAAAAACTGCCACAACTGAACTTGTTTCCTTAAATATGAAGTACATCTTGATACATTATGGCTATGTATGTTAGTTTCAGTAAAGTACTTGGGACAAGGCTGTTTTTCTGGGGCTGGTCATAACAAATGACAAAAGACTGTAACTGACAGTTTCTTGAGACTGCATGCTCCTTAAACTGATTGTCTCAAATCTCAGATAATCATTCCATGCAAATTATGTAAGAGCCCACATAAAACAGCGCATGAGTACCATCAAAAGACCTGTTTCCTTTCTAGGACCTGATCAGTTAATCCTTAAGTAAACAGCATGTAACGTATTTCTCTTGTTCAAAGAGACTTGCAGGTAATCTTTTCAGCTGTTAACTCCTGCCCAAACACCACAGATGTTAGTGACTGGGGATACATGATCAGAATAAACCAGATTAAATATTTGGGAGGTGTTAAGCTTAAAGGAGAGCTTAGATAATGTTCTTGGAGTCACAGGGACTTCCTACTTTAAAAAAAAACCACACACAGCAGTAATAGTTCTAGTCTGGTTGCAACTGGATGGGCTGCAGGAGAAAAGCAATTCTCTGTAAATTAAAATATCCTTAAATGCTGCAAGTCTTCACTAATTCGTTTTTTGATAGGTTCTTAGGATATCTGTGGAGGAAGATGGTTGGTTGGTGGGGAGACTGTTCCTTGTTAGGCTTCTTGTGGGTCCTTGCTTTTCTCCATTTAACTTAACCAATTTTATATCTTTGTTTTAGGTATTGTTTAAAAGTCAGGAGCAAAAACGTTGCTTATTCTTTATTCTAGAAGCCTAGCTTAGGCAAATGATACTGTATGCCTCTCCTCAACACCCCTCCAACTGTACTGCTTAGAGGTTTTTTTTTTTTTTTTTTTTACTGTGGTCTCAACTGGTTAAATAATCTTTGTGCTGTTTATTAGCATCAGTTTTTTCCACATTGATTATTAATTATAAGTTTGATTAAGTCTTTAAATGAATCTGAAACTGCAGTTGCTATCTATTATGTCTGCTTTTTCATGAATTTATTTTAAATGGAGGATATACCTCAGTTTATACCTGTCACTCTTAACACCTCATGAAGGGAAGAGAAAGATACGTCTCAGAATTACACATTCTCCTTGTTTGCAGAGCAGTGTTTTCTGCAGGTGGCAGGTTATGAGAAGCCCATCTGTATCAGAGGATCTTTCCTCATGCCTTTGACATTATTAAGCATTTTACGTTTAGTATTCATCTAACTCTTCTTTCTAGAACCAAAGGCAGCCCTTTTTCTGTTAGCTGATACATATTTCATATCTTCCTCTATCTCTTTCTTTTATTGTGACTTGCCTACTCCTGTTTGAGGGCTATCTGTTGCTTTTTTATAACAAACATCCTATGCCAATTTTACTATATTAGTACAGACTATTTGCTACATGTAATCATATAATCATAGAATGGTAAGGGTTGGAAGGGACCTTAAAGATCATCTGGTTCCAACCCCCCTGCCATGAGCACTTGAAATAGGTGTTAAATGGAGTTGTTTGTCTTGATATGTTACCATCTTCTGTTTTAGTTCTTTCACAATGTTTTTTTTTAACTGACAATCCATATAGGTTTTGGCTTATCGGGAAGAAAATGATGGAGCTCAACAAACTTCTCTCCATTCTAATGTTAAGATAGTTACTGCAGTGGCCCTAAGTTAGCCAGTCTGAGAAGACATTGTATTGCCCAGGTAAGGGTTCATTTCAGGAGATATTTGCAAAGGCTCAGCTGCTGTGTATAACCATAGGTTTCCAAACTGACCTTGAAAGTTTCCAGGGATGGGGCATCCACAACTCCTTAGGGCAATCTGTTCCAGTGTCTTACCACCGTCTTCATAAAATATTTCCTCCTTATGTCCAATCTAAATCTACCCTCTTTTAGTTTAGAACTGTTGTCCTCTGTCCTGTCACTGCAGGCCTTGGTAGAAAGTCTTTCTTCGTCTTTTTTATAAGCCCCTTTTAAGTACTGAAAGGCTGCAGTCAGGTCTTCCCGCAACCTTCTCTTCTCCAGGCTGAACAGCCCCAGCTCTCTCAGCCTTTCCTTCTAGGAGAGGTGGTCCACCCCTCTGATCATTTTTATGGCCCTCCTCTGGACCGACTCCAGCAGGTCCATGTCTGTCCTGTGCTCAGGGCTCCAGAGCTGGATGCAGGACTCCAGGTGGGGTCTCACCAGAGCAGAGGGGGAGAATCCCCTCCCTCAACCTGCTCCCCATGCTGCTTTTGGTGCAGCCCAGGGTATGGTTGGCCTTTTGTGCTATGAGCACACATTGGTGGCTCATGTCCACCTTTTCAGCCCCCGGTACCCCCAAATCCTTCTTGGCTAGGCTGCTCTCAATGCCCTCGTCCCTCAGTCTGCATTGATACTGGGGATTGTCCCAACCCTGGTGCAGGACCTGGCCCTTGGCCTTGCTGAACTTCATGAGGTTAAGATAACACTGGTAATGGACCTGCCAAAACAGCTGCTGATTCTTGCCTCACCTTATGTGGAGGGGATAGGGGGTGTTTTTTTCTGCAAAACTGATGATCCCCTCTAAAGAGAGTGCTAAAGAAGTGATAGAATTGTGAACTTCGCCTACCCATGTCCTAAATGAAAGTGTTTCTGAAAATGTTTTGGAAGACTTTATTAAAGCAACTTTAACTGGGACATTGTCATGATTTTTATCATTTGCATACCTCTACAATAACATGGGATTAAAAAGCCATTGGTGATTTGTAAGAGGCTGTGGGATTCCTTTCACTCTGCAGTGTTGGTTCCATATACGTTTTTTTCAGGGTTATGCAGAACATGTTTAAACTTCTTCTGGTATAAAATGCTGTGGGAGGTAAACTTGCAGCCAGGAAGTGCATCCAGCTTGTATTCTGTTTGTCTTAGACCAGTGTTATCTTACATGTTTTTGAGAAGTCAGTAACTGTATGAATGTAATAGTAGCCCTTTGTTTGCATAGCATTAAGTTGCTGTTTGCTTAAAAATCAGTTGAGGAAATGAAGTTGTGACTGTCTATCAAATTAGTTTTCTTCAGCGCTTGGTCTGATGCTCTCTGTAGGCTTCCTGCCCAGGACTAGTCAAGAATTCGCCAGCTGGGATTGTTAGATTAGCTGCTGTCAGGTATTTGGTACTTTAGTATACCTGAAGCTTCTACAGTGCAAGAATTCAGGAGAGCTGCATATTGCAGTTGTTTTTAAAATCCGTTTGATATTAATCTGAATTTCGACTGAAGTGATGATAATTCTCCAGAATGAAGCTGAAGGTGTTCAGATGTTTGCTTAGTTTGCCCTTTAATAGGACTCTGTTTCCATCCAAAGATGGTGTTTTCACTGGATGGGCATCAGGGGTTTATAGGCTTCGGGGCTGAAGTTTGGTGAACCAGGGGACTCGTACAGGGACAGATGAATTAATGACATTTTCCGTTGCAAAAAGTTAAATGCTGCAGACTTGACTAAACCAGCTCCTGGCATTCAAAGCCAGCCCCCGTAAGGTGTCAAAAAAACACTACTGTTTTTTTCCCCAAGAAATTTGATTCAGTGGTATCTGAAGGGTAAGTCTTGGACATTGATCAAATTATGAAGTGGAACAGTTCCTGCACTGCTTCCTGCTCTTTCCTTGGATCTGATGTGAGCATTACAGGTACAGCTTCTATGGGCTTGTCGTACCATAGGCATGACTGGTAGGAGAATGTGTGAGTGAACAGTGATTTATGGCTTTTTGAGGAACGGACAAAGACATCTGTGATTAAGCTGATACAGCTGAGGTGTTCAAACACTTAAGTAATTCATATAATTCTGAGATTCTTTCAGCAGACATCTTTGAGCCCCTGGGGGTGTGGCTGACAGTGAAGTTCTGTGGGCATTGTAAACCACACTGGTGCTGAAAGCAGCACTTCTGCCCATCCTTCTCTCTCCAGTCTGTACCTGTTCCCTTTTGTCACCAAAAGTATTCATACAGCTGTGCAGTGAACTGGACTGGGCAACTGATTATGAGGAAAACTAAACTAATAAACATCACTTCTCCACAACTGAGGTTTAACTCGCATCAGATACATTCATTGCAAAAATGAGAGAGGGAGGCAAGGACAGTCAGGACTATCTTTGGCAACAGTGATGGCTTTTATGCTCAATTAGGATTCATTAGGATGTTCAAAACTACAGAGTTCGACTTCTGTCCTGTATCTGCCTAGAAAATGATTGTCATACCAAAAATGTAAAGCTCCTATACTGTTTGTAATGCAGTTTGTAATTAGTTAATTCTGAGTGGCAGGACTGTATGCTGTTCTCGTGTTTGTTTGCCTTGATTGAGAAGCTACTCTACATTACCTTTCTCTTTGGATGTGAGAGGGATCTCTTTGTTTCCTTGTGTTTGCTGTTCTGGGTGCACCGTTAGTCTGCTGCAGCCCGCATCAATCGCGGAAGGTGATCTCTGGTTGGTGTTCAAGGAGGAAGGTATAGTGCAGTGTAGTACAGGGCAGAACAGCTGAGGATGTGGAGTTCAGAATAAGAAAGTCCTCGCAAATTGTTTTGCTGATAACTGGCATCTAAATGGCAAACTTTTTCTAAATTCTAGAACACGCACGTAATTGAGGATGTTTGTTACAAGTACAGTGGATATTTTAATGGGGGAAGGTTGGAATACTGAAGACTGTTTCTAAAAGACGAGTGGTTGTTCTTTTTGTGTAAAGACTGTGCTGCTGCTTGTTCTTAAAGCCTGCCTTAATCAATTGGATAACACATCATTTAGAAAGACTTATTTCAATAAAAACAGCCAAAGCTCCCAAATCCTAATTGATGAGTGTGTTTAGTTACCTGGCAGCACAAAAATTTTGTAAGACTTTCAGTGTTGGCAAAGCCAAAATGGTGTTGGTTTGTCTACTGTTGGACTCTTCAACTTTTACTGTGTCTGTAGTGTGAAAGCCTGTTGAGAGAGACCTAGGGCAGCTTATTTTAATACTGCAAATAGGAGGGGGGGGAAAAAAAGTCCCTCAATTCATTTGAAATGTGAGATAAGCTGAGATCACAGCAGATGAGCAAACTTAATTATGCTCCAATTTTTTTTTTAATTATCAAAGAAGTTAAATGATCTCTTATGACTCAAAACTAAATTTTATTAGTGAAGTATGGTAAAAATCTATTACTGAGTTCAGTTCAACTCTTTCCTTTAATACTGAAGTTAAAATGTCTTCTTGCATGCAGTTCTAATAAGTAACTCTTCTTGTTCACAGATAACTACTCTTATTAATCATAAGGATAAACCAAAGCGTTCAGACAAGACTCTGCAAGCAATTCAGCGAGTGGGCCAAGCTGTTAACCTGGCAGTTGGAAGATTTGTTACAGTAGGTGAAGCTATAGCCAACGAAAATCATGAATTGAAAGAGGAAATGAGCGTTGCTTGCATCGAGGCAAGGAGAGCAGGTATGTAGTTACTCATGAAATATGTAACCTGTTGTGCTTGTGCCATTTTTGGCTATTTTTAGTGTCAGGAATGATGTTAGAACTCCAATTGCTTAACCCTCCTCTTCTGGTTTATTCAAGGCCTGATCTGTGATCCGATTTTGTCACTTACTTAAATTACTGTCATCTTATGAACAGGGAACGGAATTGTGTGTTGGCTTTGATTTTTGTAGTGTCTTTTGCCACAAGGAATTACCTGACTGCTCTTTGTTTTATGATGTTACTCCAGACAAAGAGCAGAGTGTTGAGAATACAACTTTAGAGTTTATTGCTCTCAAGCTAAAACAGTGGAGCATTTAAAGTAATTTGAGTGTTACGCTATGGAGGTCACTGTTCTAAATATGAATGTCTGAATGAAGGTCAGTGTCAACCCATATTTCATGAAGACTCAGTAAGATGACATCAGTGATCTGATGACTCCCCTCAGTAGAATGAAAATCATATTGTACTTGTCCTTTTCCTGGATTCAGCTTGTGTTGCAAACTTGCTCTGTCTGTGGATTGAATGTGACATATGGATAATTGATTGAGTTGCCTGCTGTCACGCTCCTCTTTCCCCCCGAAGGTTCTGCCTGGGCAAGTAGTGGGTTATGGTCTCTGACACTGTACGAGAATGTCAGTGACATGCTAGAAACTACTTTCCTAGGTATTAAATACCGTTCCTTGCCTAATATTTCAGTGGCTGGTAGTAAAGGCATATCGTTATATCTGCAGTGCGGCCTTCAGGAAGATCACATCTAGAAGAACATTCCTTTTGTTGTTAGTGGTGGTGGGTTTTTGTTTTTTTCTTTCAAATACATTTGAATCATTGGAAATTCTGCTTGAAGCTGTTCCTGTTTAAGCAGGTGGAAGTAGCTGCGTGTGTGACAGACTTTCTGCTTACTGCGGCTTCAGGGAGACAATCTTGAGCTTGCAGATGTGGAGGCAAATAAATGACCCTTCAACACTAATGTCTTGATAACTTCAGAAAGGAGTAGTACTCTACTCTGAGACATTGGTTACTGTACTTAAAATTGATCCGTTAAGATAAACAGTGGACTTGTGGGTAAGCGTTTAGTTCTTACCTTTTAAATAACCTCAGAAAATCTGAGAAACTTGCCTTTTGGTGTCCTAGCCATTATATTTCTTGCTGAATCACTGTGCTGGCCTCAGACTTTGGGGATACAGTTCATACTATTTTTGTGATTTTTTTTTTTTTTTTTTTTTTTTTAAATTTAGAAACTAGATGTGGTACTGTAAGGAAATCCTCTGAAAATCTCTCAAAAATGAGTCACAATGTCTAGAGACACACTGGTGATGAATGATTGTTTTTGTGATTTGAAGGACTACTCTAGATAAACTTCAGATAGAAAATGCATGGTCGCTCCAGTAAACTTGGCTGCAAACAGAAATGCCCTAACTTGAAAACATTCCATTTGTTATGTGAAGCATGTGTTTTCACAGATCCAAGTGAAATGCTGACAAGCCAAAATTACTGAAGTTTACGTTGATAATCTCAGCTGCTAGAAGAGCAGTGCAGTCTGGATCTCTATTTCTTGACTTGCCAGTTATGCTTTGGTGTGATGGGTTGACCCTGGCTGGATGCTGGGTGCTCATGAAAGCTGCTCTATCACTCCCCTCCTCAGCTGGACAGGGGACCAAATCTTAAAACACCTTGTAACACCTTCCCCCCACCCCTCCCTTCTTCCCGGGCTCAATTTCACTCCCAATTTCTCTACCTCCTCCCCCTGAGCAGTGTGGGGGGATGAGGGTTATGCTCAGTTCATGACACGTTGTCTCTGCTGCTCCTTCCCCCCTCAGGGGGAGGGCTCCTCACACTCTGCCCCTGCTTCAGCCTGGGGTCCCTCCCACAGGCTGCAGTTCTTCACAAACTGCTCCAGCGTGGGTCCCTTCCACAGGGTACAGGCCTCAGGGACAGGCTTCTCCAGTGTGGGTCCTTTCCACAGGGTCACAAGTCCTGCCAGCAAACCTGCTCCAGCGTGGGCTCCTCTCTCCACGGTTCCACAGGTCCTGCCAGGAGCCTGCTCCAGTGCGGGGCTCCTCACGGGGTCTCAGTCTCCTTTGGGCATCCACCTGCTCCGGCATGGAGTCCTTCCATGGGCTGCAGGTGGATATCTGGTCCACTGTGGACCTCCATGGACTGCAGGGGGACAACCTGCCTCACCATGGTCTTCAGCACGAGTTGCAAGGGAAGGCTCTGCTCTGGCATCTTGAGCACCTCCTGCCCCTCCACTGACCTTGGTGTCTGCAGAGTTGTTTCTCTCACATGGTCTCACTCCTCTCTTTGGCTACAATTGATGTTGCGCAGCAACTTTTCCCACTGCTTCAGTACATTATCCCAGAGGCGCTGCCGCAGTCACTGATGGGCTTGGCCTTGGCCAGCAGCGGGTCCATGTTAGAGCCGGCTGGCATTAGCTCTGTTGGACATGGGGGAAGCTTCCAGCAGCTGCTCACAGAAACCACCTCTGTGGCCGCTCCTGCTACCAAAGCCTTGCGATGCAGTCCCAATATGTGTGGCCAACTGCTTTTTCTCAGGAGCTCAGAATCTAAAAATAGCTTACAGTATTTTCTCTCACCAAATGGTTATACTTTTTTACATTGTAAGTTTTATTTCTTGTTAGGCAGTAATATGCCTCAGTCTAGGGGAGTGAAGATATAGACTGTTTACTTTTCTGTGAAGCCTCACGTTTACCTTGGATGGGTCAGTTATTCTGTCTTTGAGTTATCTATTTGAGATCTAACTGAAGACTTACATGGGAAATCCAGTATATCAAAGTTACGTTTGCTGCTGGTTTTTTGCATGGTGAGTTTTTTGTGCCAGTATTATCCCTGTGGACTGTTAAGTGTTGGATGAGGTAAGAGAGTCCTTTGTGCAGAGAAATTCTTATGGATAGCTGTCCTCTGAATTCAGTCTCTGAACGCAGCTGCTCAGGTCCCATTTTTGAACACCTATTGTGCTCACAAGCAAGCCAATAAAATCTCCCAGCCAGTTATAGCCAAGAATATTGACTTCTATAAAAGAATCCCATGTTCTGATGGCATGGGCAGCAGAAAGCCTTTGCTGTTTAGGACAGAGGATATTGTTCATACTTTTTAGCCGATAAATTAGATGGTGCCTGAAAAAATAAAGGGACACTGTTAGGCATAGAAGATGGCTTTCAACACTAAAGGATTTAAAACATTAAGTGTCTCAGTTGTTAAGAAAAGTAGGGAGTCTTTAAATCAATTTCATATCCCGCAGAGGCTTTGAAGGACAACAGATGTCGTATATGTCTCTTGTGAAGGGTGTAATCTGAAGTGTTTCAGACTTGTTAAGACTATTTCCTTGTAATAAACCTTGTAATTTGATTGACTCAAAACAGAATCATAGAACACTGCAGAGGGTCATGTAGCAGATTTTGTCTAACATTAGTCTTGCGCTGTGTCAGTGTTTACAGTGACAGTATAGTAGTGAAATGTAACTCAACGCAGCACATTTTTAGATGCCCATCTGTGATTTTTTTTTCTCCTCCAAAACTAGGAAAGACTGGCTCATTTAAAAGAGAAAACACATGTCAAGAATGAGTTAGTGTCATAACATTTTCAGTGTTCTCTGCCATTTGACTACATAGCCCTAAAGTAAGACATGGAGTAAAATGGAAGAAATAAATTCCACTCTCCTATTTTTGCCTTGTCCTTTAGTACAGAGAAGGACTAAATTAAGACAGTTGAAAACTAACAATTTAAAGTGGATAAATAGAATCACAAAATAACTTGGTCAGAAGAGACATTTAACTCCAAGAATGGAGACTGTGCAACTTCTTGTTTGACCACCCTTACAGTGGCAAAAGTATTTTCTTATATCTTGTCCATTGCTTTTTGTCCTATCACCGTGCACCTCTGGGATCAGTCTGTCTCTGTGTTCACCATACCTCCCCATTAGGTACATGGTTGTAGACCACAGTAAACTTTGCCATTGGCCTTTTCTTCTTGAGACAGAACAAACCCCCTTCCTTCAGCTTCTTCCCTTATGTCACGTGCTCCACTATGTCAATGTTTTGCGTTGTACTGAGGACCCCGGAACTGCACGTGGTACTCCAAATGCTGTCTGACAAGCACCAGCCAGAACGGAAGAACCATTTCTGCAGCCTGCCAGTTACACTCCTATTAACAAGCTGGCATGCAGCTGGCCATCACTGCTAACTCTTGTTAAACTCCTTGTCCACCAGGACACCCATGCCTTTCACTGCAAAGGTTCTCTATAGACAGCTGATCCTACCTGTGTTGTTGCCTGGTGTTCTCCTAGCCCAGATGCAGGACTTGGTATTATTGCCTGACTGGACTTCACAAACTTCCTGTCAGATCATCTTTCCAGCCTGTCCTTCTGTCTAGCATCTCTGTCCTCCAGTGGATCAGACGCTCCCCCAGTTTGGTGGTGTTAGCACACTTGCTGAACATGCTGGCCCATCATCCAGGGAAGAGTTTTAATGACTTGTATTGGTCCCTGAAGGAGACCACTGGTAACTAACTGACTGCTGGTTGGACTTTGTACTGCTGATCGCCATGCCTGAGCCCAACAGTCAGGTCCATTTTCTACCCACCTTGTTCACTTGTTCAGTCCATATCTCGTGATTTAGTTATGAGGACACTGTGAGAGTTTGTTGGAGGCCTTGCTAAAGTTGAGATACACAGCATCTGTCACTGCCTTTTCTGGAGACTGTGTCATCTCATCACAGAAAGCATTCAGGTCAAGAAGGGACTATTCACACTTGCAGGTCTGTGCTGGCTGTTCCCAATTGCCCTTTTTCTGCTTTATATGGTAATGGCTTCCAGGATTATTTTAATAATATTCCTGGAGTCTGACGTGGGGCAGACTAGCCCATAATTACCTGAATTTTTCTTGTTACCTTTCTTGAAGATGGGTGTGACAGTTGCCTTTCTATCATTGGAAATCTGTCACAATTGTCACAATCTTTCAGACATGGTGGCAGAATTACTGAACTGCTCTTTTGACACTCTTGGATGTGTCCCATGGACTTTTGTATGCCCAGCTGGCTTAAGTAGTCCCTAGCCCAGTCTTTTTACCCTGCCAGGTCTTGCTCCTCATAGCTTACTCCCAGGGCATCATTCCTGTTCCTGTAGTTGCAGATCTGCAGGCAGAGAAGGAAGCCTTAGTTCTGTCGTCAGAAGTCTTAAGTTTCTAGGGCTGTCTGGAGCTTTTAACAGGCAAATGTTGGGGCTCTTTCTACGTTCCCTGATTAATCTTTATAAGATTAGATGCTTCATCTATGACTTGATAATTTATCTTCGAGAAAGTGAATACCACAGCATAAGAATGGGATGATGTGCATCCTTTCTTCGTTATCAAAAGCACTTTGTGTCTGTTTTAGTTGTTCTCTGTGGGTTTTTTTTATGTGACAGCATTTTATGTCATCACATATATTTTGAGGTCAAATGAAGAGACAGGGGTTAATCTGCTGACAAAGTTCAACAGTACCAGCTAGAGATTGGCCTGAACTGAAATGAATTTGACTGTGGAGAAGGCAATGGCCAATTTGTTTTGCTGTCACATGATCCTCTTGCCTGAGTGGACGCTTGTTCTACATCTTCTCTGTTAGTGTACCTGGCTGCCCTCACTGTTTGAATAATAGCCGTACTTTTATAATTTCTCTTGCTTCATTTTCAGGTGTATCAGCTATGGAACTTACCAATTTCAGTTTGTACTGTGTTTATCACGTTTGCATGCTTTGAACAGAGAGATCCTTGCTTTTATGACCTGGCCTGGTCGTAGCAAAAGTACTGGAACTTCCTTGCCATAATGCAAGACCCTGTTCGGGCAATTTAGGAGCTCAAAGGATTACACTTGTCAGAGGAGAGAAATCTGTACATAAACACTATTAAGCATGGAGTTCTGTGGTTTGAAGGGCAGTCAGGCCTTCTTTGTTCATTAGTGTTTGTGTGTGGCATTTCTGGAGTAATAATGCACCCTCGGGTTCTTCATATGGGACTTCTGGCTTTACCAGGCTTTTGAAGCGAGTATCCTGTCTGCTTAGGTGAATTACCTTAGTTGAGGTTTTGAAGATGGGTCACAGGGGACTTGATCAGATGTCCTAGATGTTATCTTCAAGGATGATGTGCAGGTCAGTTGTGGGTTGATCATCTTGCTTTTTGTTAACATGCAAGGCATGTCTCAGAGCTTGCCTGAGTTCCGTCTCCCAGCAGTCCTTCTGCAGTTATGGAATAAGAGACTGCTCTATGCCTTTTCTCTGTTGCACTGTTACCTAGGGTACTCCAGGAGCTGTAATCGGACAGGGGCCTCTGATTTTTCTCAGACAAGGAGATGCATTGGCTGCATTGGATTATAGAGTTTTTAATTGCATAAAAAAGTAGTCAGATAGTCCTATTGAACTATTATCATATTAAATTCTAGTTGAATAAAAAGATGCTTATGAACTGAAAATCAGTGCTTCTTTCCCTTTTTTTTCCTCTTTTATCTCTGACAACATACTGTTTGGTGGTCTTTCTTTGAGCATAAAATGCAGTAGTTTCACTATAATGCTTCCGTCCTATAAGTTATGAAGCTATTGTTTGGAATCTCTTTATCGTTCATGCCTGAAGACTTCTACAAGAATAGGGAATCCATAAATTATGGGAATACTAACTGGAATTTGGAAAGTGGAGAGAAATTCGTAGTTCTTCCTTGCTGCATCCCACTCCTTCAGTGTGTTGATGCTGCAGGTGTCGACACTGATTTGACTTCTGCTGTTAAAATTGGTAAAATATCTCCCATGAAGGTTTCCTCCCTTCACACTCCCCAGTTCCACCCCCTCCATCTCAAATAGGTGTAGACTACTGCTAGAAAATTAGTGTATGTTACAGATGGAAGATGAGGCAGTACTGAATAACAGCCCAAATTTAAATATGCAAAGGGTGCCACCAGCAGTCAGTAGAAGGAAGTGGAGTGAAATAAAAAACAGTTGTAGGTAGCTCTGAAATTGTTTTATCCCTCAAAGGTAAAAGTTAATGATGCATAATGGCCCAGTGTCTTTTTTTGTAAGTATAAGTTGTTAATTATTTATTTTTTCCCTCAAGGTGAAACAATTGCACAGCTTACGGATGTGGCAAGCTTGGATCATCCAGAATCTGATAGCCATATAACAATCTTTACGGACAAAACGGGTGTGGTAAAAGCTGCAAGGTTGTTGCTTTCCTCTGTCACAAAGGTGCTGGTGTTAGCAGACAGAATTGTTATTAAGCAAATTATAACTTCCAGAAACAAGGTATTTGTAGCTTCTTTTTTGTTTTGTTTAACTGATAACTGGAGTCAATGTAAGAGTGGTGCTAAATGAAGTGGTATTTTTGTTCCATCTCTAGGGAAAGTGCAAAATAAAGAGTTAAAAATGAATGTTTTACACATGTTCACCTACCAGATATCTGAAAGGGGATGGCTGTAAGTCAGGAATAACAAAATAAGTTTTCAGTGACTGTCTACATTTTGTAACCTGTTTTGCTCTGTTGACTTAGTATGCTGGAGAAGATGCTGTATTACGGCTTATTTAAGTTTACTGCCAGGTGGAAAGTGTGTCTGTCAGTAAAATGGCCAATAAAGCTGCTACTTGCTAAGGGTAGGATGATTGTACTGTCAGGATCAAGACAAGGAGAGCACTGTGAATGTGTCTAGGCAAAAAAGCTGTGAGGAACACTGATAAAAGTCTGTGTTAGTGAAGTGAGGCTTACAGATTAAAAGTTTTTTGTGCAGTTTAACTTATGGCTTGAAACTACTTAGTTGATTTAAATAATGTATGAAGACCCATTTAACCTCAAATGTAATCTATTTCATGTACTGCACTGTCCTGACTGTAGGATATTCTTTCTTTTTTTCTCTCCCCTGATGTGCTAAAATGAAAATAGAAAAACCTCGTGTTTGAAAAATGAGAGCCTGTTAGGCTCTGGGTTTTTCCATTAATTTTCAACTTGTAATCCAGAGTAAAGCCCCTCTTTCCTCTTTTGACTTCTCATACTATCTCTCTTCCTTTGTCCCAGTTTGCTTTCCAGACGTGCTGATCTCTGTTTTGCAGCTTCTAGATCCAAGACACTTAGCTGAGTCCAGGATTCAAAAACTACGGAAATACCTGCTTCGGTCTGGCTTTAGACTTAGCAACACTCATCTGCTGTCTCAGTGCACTTTTCTTCTCCCAGTGGTTGGTGAATGTGACAGTGGTTTTATCAGTATGAATTTGCTGAAGTTACTTACAGGTTTGGTCTTTTCTTGGGCTGGAGACAAGAATGGTGCATTTAATACCTTTTGCTGCCTTTTGTGAGCTTTTCTTCTGCCCTTTTCTGCAGCCATGCAGTGATGTGAATTAATTTACTTTTCAAAAAGTGGCTGCTGTTAAGACAGATTTTAGACTACAGAGCAACTGTGCAAGTGCTTGTATCATGAAAGGATAAGGAGGGATATATCCTTTCAGCAGCAGGACAGTGGTTTATGATAGTCTTAAATATATACGAAACTGTTGTCATATATAAAGTGATATGAATATAGTAAGAATAGGCGCAGGATTTAATTTTGAAGGTATTTATAATGAAGTCTCATTTTCCAGAGTAAGCGTGTCTGACTGGTTGCCAGAGTCACCCTAGTCTTTGTGGTCTTTTGGGTTTTACTGCATTTTACACGTAATCTAAATGTGAGAATGTTGCCTTCTGTTTATGGTACCAATAGAGCAACACACATCTCTAGGACCAAAGTAAACAAATTATGATGTCTTATACAGGCATACCTTGGTATTTATAGAGTATGCTCCTGAAAAGTGCATCAGATACTGGTATGATTGATAGCGAAGCAATTCTTCCTGCAAGAAATATAGTGGTAGAGGGAGGATGTGGGAAGGGACTTCAGAAGTATACACAAATACTCAGAGACAGTGTAGTATAATACAGCATAGAGGAAAGGCAGGAGCAGGATGGTCAGTACTGCCAACTGGAGCAGATGCTGGTTTTTTGGGATGGGTCACTGTTCCAGAAGTTCTCAGCTGCATTTTCATTGTAGAGACTATATGCCCAATATCAAACTTTTAGTGCCAGTTAGCTTACTGCCTCTTTCTGAACACCTTAATTTTCATTGTTATAATCTTCCTCATACAAATCATGAGTAGTTAAGTCAACCAAGAGTGAAGAACAGAAAAACAGATTAGTGGTTGGATGTCCAATCTCATAGATTGCTGAAATGATGGAGATCATCTGGAATAGTGATCTGCTCCAGAACCCAGCCTCTGGTTGATGATCCCGATGATCCTTCCTGTTCCTGCTTCTGCATCCTCTGCACCATATATAGTGTCCCTGTGTTCTTAAACTTGTGTGCATTTCATAAGTCCCTGCCCACATCTTTCCTGCCTTACCAAATGTTTCACTGTCCATCAGACTTGGTTGCTGCATCAGTGAGCTTAACATCTTGCTCCGCTTACTGTCGTCAGTCAGGTTAGGAGTGCCAGAACAGTGAACAGGGAAGTGACAGATAGTGGGGGTGTTGCTGCACTGTGCGGATTGGATCAAAATATGGATGTGCCCTGAAGTGATGTCAGCCTACAACTGCTGTCTGAAAGGTGACATTCATAGAGCAGCAGTAGCTGTGTAATACTAAGTTCTAATTTAGGTATTAATAGGAACTCAGAGTCTTTATTGATACATATTTTTAACCTAGTATTTAAAAATGTGCATTTTAATTACTGTGTGTTCAGTGTTGAAGAAAGTTTAAAATGAAAAATTATGAAGATATCACAGGTATTTTGCATTTTAACAGCTTCTTAAATAAGCTTTAGGCAAATTTAGAGCTGTCTATATGGTTTTTCCCTGTATGTAGCTTCTTGGAATGTCAGCTCTGCCTGGAATGTCTAGAACTGTTAGCTGTAATGGAAATGTGTGTGCTTTCAGTGAAATTTTTGTTTGACAAGAGATTTGTCATGTCAGAAAAACTTGCAGAGTCACTTGCAACCAAGACCGTACTCATGAAGTGCTATGCTTGCTTAAACCAGGAGTGATTGAGCATAATTGTTATTATTTTTTTAATCCATTCTTAGAAGAGAAAGTTGGACCTTAACTTGTATGTTTGCTCTTTTCTCCACATACATTTTTCTACATCCTTGCGTTCACAGTCCTGTGGTTCTCTGCTTCTTCCATTATTGTACTGTTATTTTCACACCATCTTTGTGCAGCTTCCTTCCGAGTCATTCATATGCCAGCCTTGCTCACACATAAATAACCAAATCATGGAAGTTCCTGTTTCTGAGTATCTTATGGTATGCAGCCTTTGTGGAACTGGCTGCATGACGTAAGATACTCAGACACTGCAGTCTAATACTACATGATAAAGCAGTCAGTTCTACAGTACTCACAGGTTTTAAGGGAACATTTGCTTTACATGGATTATGAGACTGAGTAGCTGCTCTATTACAACAGAAGAGGTGCTTCTAGCAGGTTTTTCCTGGATTGCAGGGAAGGGGTAGTTTGTCGAAATCAGATATGTAGACTTCTTTTTTTAGTTGGGAGGGAACATACTTTTGGCATAGGAAAGGAAAAATAAGTTCAAGTTTGTCCCTTTCAAGTACAGGTTGTTAAATTTTCATGTGGTATCTTATCTCCAGTCTGAAACGCAATGAAGAACTGCTCTGACTCTTCCCTTCTGAAGACATTTAGAGATTTGAAAGATCGCTTTGGGATTAGCAACTATACCTCTAACCTGAAACACCCTAATGTTCATCTCTGTTATAAAGCATATTATAGTCACTTCATCAGGATAGCTTCAGTAATTTATAAACTGTATGATAATTTTTGCTGAATGTTTTAAAAAATGCTGATTTAGCATGCTTTTGTGTATTTTGCATAAGAGTTTGATACAGCTTGGGTTCGTTTAGTTCTCTGTTTTATACAGAGCTAAAAAAATATTCAGAGTTAGAGTAAGCTATTGTGGAAAGTACAAAACTATATATTAACTCATTTCTAACTTTTTTGTTTTCTTTTGTGGAATGCTGTTGCGTTTGGTTTTTTTGATGCACACAGCCGTTTGGTTTTAGACTTTGAAAGTTAATGCATCTGAAAATGAACTTTGAAATTGAGAGTTACAACATAGGAATATAGTCAGTATATTATTTTCAATTACTTATGTTTTTAAATTTAATGAGAGTAACAGTTTTCCTAAATCTGGGAACTGAATCCTGTAATACTGTTACTCTTGAAATTTGGAAAAGTGAGAAAGATGGTTTTTGAGGGTTGACAGCAAATGACTCATTTTGAATGAAGCATGATTATTAATTTAGAATTAATACTTAAATAGTGACCAAATATATACATTTTAAACAATATGATTTAGAAGTGTCTGCAAATAATATTTCTAGTTTAGTAATAACGTTTTCTGTTTAGCATCTTGATAATCTACAGTATTTTACCTTATCTTGCAGGTTCTTGCAACAATGGAACAACTAGAAAAAGTCAGTAGTTTCCAGGAGTTTGTACAAATATTCAGCCAGTTTGGAAATGAAATGGTAGAGTTTGCCCATTTAACTGGAGATCGGCAAAATGTAAGTGTTAATAAAAAGCTGTGAGAGATGGTGTAAAGTATCAGTTTCATCTGATTCACTGGAAGATTCGGGTTCTTCTGGGATGATTAACTACTACAAAACAAAACAGTTGCTGGTGTCCTGTGTCTGAAACCTAACTTCTTCTTGCTCCATCCAAAGGATATCTTTTGATTTTAAAGCTCATCCTGAGAAATATCACTGTATTGTTTGATCTGCATATCTCCCAGAAGCCTGGGTGCATGTTATTTGGGATGTCCTTTTGCTGCAGTCACTGTCTCCTGGCTTTAAGTTTTCTGGTTTATTATGCTGGTAGAGAATTTGTCTGTCATTACTTGACAGAAACATTTGATATTTGGACATTGTGAAGGGATATGAAAGTAGAGTAATTATTTTAGAAAACTCCAAACATTAAATCTTTAGATCCTAATAAAGCAATTGCTTAGTTTTTTAATTTATTTTTTATTATTCTGGAATATTTTTCTAGATTTAGGTCAAAACCTTCTTATGTTGCGGTAATGTTTTTTTTTACTTCTCTCTTGCAGCTACTCTTTCAAAGCCTTTAATTCATGCAGGAAGCTTTTTTGCTGCTACTTTCATGCAAATAAAACATTTGCTGAGGCTGAAGACTTATGCTGTGAGCTGTAGTTGCTTCCCCTTGGCAATCAAATTATCCATTGAGAATTGAAACAGGGTCTGATATAGATATACAGAGTCCCTAATCCAGCAAAATTCAGAATTCAATTTGTATGAACAATTGGCCAACTTCATGCATATAGAAGTAATTTTTTGTGATATGGCGTAGCATCCTTCAGATAAACTTGGAGAACTTTGCTAAAAACACATACTGCGCTCCTTTTGCTGGTGTGTGTTCGAAGTCTGCTAAGCACATGCTCAGTATCAAAGAATCAGTTCTGGAACAGCTACATATAATTGAAGGAAATACCTGCTTGGAAATTAACTCTGTTTTCCCTGAAGTATTCATAGTGTTTTTTTCTTGGAAAGAGAAGGGTATATTACTAGTAAGTGATACTCTTTTCAACTGTATCTGTGGGTTTTTTGTTGGGTGTTTTTTTGGTTTTGTTTGTTTTTTTTTAAACGTGCTGATCTTGATCTTAAAGATTTTTCTGTAGTTGCTAAACAAGTTTTTTATGAAAATGTCTAAGTGGACTGCTGCAGTGATTTATCTGGGGTTTTTTTATTGCTAATCTAAAGTAAATTTGGATTAATTCCATCCTGTATACTGTTCTCTTTTTAGCTGGTCCCATTCAGTTGCCTGTTTAACACTGAGATAGGACTCGGCTACCTTTGCTAGCATGGAGATCTTAGTCATAGCTTTAAGTTCTTTCTCTTGTTAGACCCTCTTACATGTTGAGGGTTAAATGTCTTGCTGCTCTTGCTCCCTCCCATCCCAATTTGGATACTACCTTCTTCCCTTTTGATGAAGTTTTCTGGGGGGTTATTTTGGTTTTGCAGGGATATCCCTGTCCCTGGAGAGTTCTTGAAAGTTCCTGTACTCGCTGCTTTTCTACAGAGGAATTGCTTTTTTTAGCCTGTTAAAACTTTCTTTATTACTGCTATATAGTAAATATAACACTCAAGTGGACACATTCATTTTATATTTCCTTCACTGCAGTACAATGAAAAGCTGTTGTTCTCTGTCTTACCCTCCTCCCATTCCAGAAAATATTTTTTCATTAGCTATTTTTTCCTCTCATTTTTCTGTTCTATGAATAATGCTGTATGATAAAGATAGCAACATTAGTGACAGTTTACATAACACACTCTGTATCTCTGAGATCTTCCTTCTTTGAAATCTGAATTAAATAGAGCCAAGAAGAAATGCATAAATTAAAATCTGTCTGAAAAGCAAGTTCTAGATCATGAGTTAGGCTGAAAATAGCAGCTGTCTGACATAAAGGAGCTTTCGCACAGCTTATCTATCTGCAAGAGTTTCCTTTTTCCAGTCTCACAAGCAGTGAACATTTTAGATACTGTGTAATATTTGGGTCATTTTTTCTTTTGGTGTTTAGGATTTGAAGGATGAGAAGAAAAAGGCTAGAATGGCAGCATCCAGGGCTGTTCTTGAGAAGTGCACCATGATGCTCCTAACTGCTTCAAAGGTGAGTGAGTATGCACGCTCTTACACGACTTGGATAAATTAGAGTATGGCATCTTGCGTGATAGCTGACTCCTCTTTCTCAGCCCCCCTTTAAACTTCGTGCTAAAGATGGGTGTACGACTAAAGAATGAGTTGAGGAAAATCTATATTCGGAGTAACAGTATGAATTCTACTTAACACAGTATCAATTTAACAAAAAGAATTTATCATATTCTAACATGTTCTTTAGACTTGCCTTAGCAGAAAGCATTCATTTCGCTATACTCCATACGGACTCTTTCATAATCGTTACTGTGCTTTCTTTACAAAGACTTGTCTGAGGCATCCAGACTGTGAATCTGCTCGTATAAACAAAGATGGAGTTTTTCATCGGATGAGATTAGCTTTGGAACAAGTAATAGAAATTGTAACTGACTCTAGACCAAATGGAGAAAATGAAATGGCCCCCATCAGCATATATTCTGGCATCAAAGAATTCAAGGTAAGAGTAGGAATAGTGTTGTTTTCTACAGCCTAGTAAATTACCTCAAAACTAGAAATTTGAACAACAACAACAAAAAAGTTTAAGTCCCCAATGGTGGAGCTGCATCTTTTCAGCAGTGTTAACTTAAATAACTGTCCCAAAATGTTAGAGAATCTGACCAGAGGTGATTATAGTTTCATTGTCATTGCCAAAACACACCTTCTGATACTTGCTACCTTCTCCTGAATCAGAATACATTCAGAACTCAAATGTTTTGTTGAGGTGATGCCTGGAATGTTGAATAAACTTAAGTATAAGTATACCAATCAGAACTTTATTAAAACAGTTGTTGAAGAATTCTTGCTTTGTAATTGGTAGTATTTTTAAAACTGCACACAAAAATATTCATCCAAGCATTTAAGAGCAAACTGTTATTCAGAGAAAATGTTCTGAATTGAAAATGTATCTTGTAGATCAGTCTATTTTTCTTGATAAAGGCTTTTCTGAATTTCATACTCCATTATGAACGGTTAATGAACCACCATGTCATATATCTTTGGAGTCTGTCACTGATTTTACTATTATTTTTATTTGTGTGTTTCCCCCCCTCCTTTTAGAATTTGGTTGAAACTTTTGCAAAGTACCTCAAAATATCCAATTTGCTACTTAAATTTTTAGAAAAATACTCCAAATAGATTATATGGATGTGGAAAGATCAAACAAAAATCTGAATACACAATTAATTTCTGAAACTTAATGAACTTAAACTTTTTATTGACAGCAGTAGAACAGTAATGTATTTGCTGTTACTTCTGTTAAGTGGCCAGTAATTTGCTACTGGTATTGTTACATTAAAAAAAAAAATCCCAAACCCTAAACCGGATGTCTGGATACAAGCAAATTGTTGGATTAATTTGAAAATAAATGAATAATAAAAAAAAAGCACTGACAAGAAAAACAAAATGTGAAATGCATCTGCTTGCTCCATTTGCATCGCAACTGTATAACCACATGAATTCTCAAGGAACTGATATGCTTCTTTTTCAGAATAAGGTGGAGGGCCTTCGTGAAAATCTTTATTTTCTCTCAAAAGAGAACCTTTCAACAATGCTGGAAGTTATCCTGGAACATACGGAGGACTTCACAGACTCTGCCTATACCAGTCACGAGCACAGAGAACACATTCTGGAGCTGTCTAAACAGGCTAAAATGGAACTAGAGCAGCTGGTTTCAGTGTGGATGCAAGCTGTAAGAGCTTTTTAGCAAAGTAAATCTTTTCACCTCTACTTTGGAAAGAAATTTTTAATGCGGTGTTTCTGCTGGTCTAGGGAGAGAGAACTGTGTGTGTTCCTGACAGTAAGCTGATCAAGGAAGCTGGAGTTTGTTCTGTGCTTCTTCAGCTTTGATACCTTCCGTCCTCCCCCTGCCCCAGTGGTAGTGCTTCACTGATTCTTTGATGGCCAAATTAGGCTACTGGTGTAAGTGGAAACAAGAAGGCCAATGGAAGTATTGTGGCCCTGTGTATTTATCATACTGTCTTAAATAGTTAGGTCTTTTGGCTGAGTAGTTCAGAGGCTGCAGTTGTCTGGATCCCATGGCAGTGACCACAGTTTGTTTCTTATTTTCAACAGAATGTTGAACACACTAAACTGTCGAAAAGAGAAATATTCTAAAAAATTGACTGTTTTTTTTAATCTTGTGGAGAGAGGAGACAGAGGAAAGAGACAGTAAGACTTAGGGGGAATTTTTGTTTCTCCTTTTAACAAGATTTAAGTAGTAGGTATTTTTCCTATTTAGAGAAGAAGCACTTGAAGCCTCCCTTTGTCACTTGTCTTATCTTGTTCCTTGTACACGACAGAAGATACATGCAAAAGGGGGAGGAAAAGCAGAGGTGGAAAATGCAGCTTGTGTTTCTGATGCTGACTCTGAAATATGGCAGATATGTACTAGTATAGGATACCTGCTTAACTGAGTGTATTACTTACAACAAAGCATTTTTGTTCCTTTCCTCCTCTTTGAGTCAGATGCTGCAGGCAGGTGTTCTTAATGCAGTAGTGCAGTTTGAAGAACATATAAATCTTATTGGTAATACAGACTGTTGCTATTACAAAGACACATATAGAATATTAGTTGCATAGAATCCCGTAACTATAAGAAACTAAAACTGTGTTTAGCTTGGTGTTGGTGGTTAGGCCTGGTAGGCAGCAATAGGTAACACATCCCTGTGTTGTCAACACTGTTGTTACCACAAATCCAAAACAGCACTGTCACTGTACCAGATACTATGAAGAAAATTAATTCTGTCCCAGCCAAAACCACTACACTTAGGTATTTCTAAGCTGTATTACTGGTGGAAACTGATCACCTGTAGATAATTTACATGCTGCATTTCAAGTGATAGAAATGAGAGCGTAGTACAAGACTATGCATATATATGATCCGTGAAAATACTTGGGCGTGCACGTGGGTGCTTATGCATGAAGTAATTTCATTAATAAATAACCCAGCCTAGCTGTGACTGAAGACTCAGTAAGCCGATAAAATAGCATCAGCTCACTGAAGTGGCTTTTTAGTTTCAGCTGAATAGCTTCATTGGAGGGTGAATATTTTCTTGTCATTGAAGTGGCATTGTTGATTTAAAAAAAAAAAATTACAATATTATTGTGCCTTGGGGATACATGAACTGGGGGATGTGTAAAGCTCTTAGTGACCAATTATTTCTCTTTCCACTCGCCATATTTCCCTTTAGATAGCAGAGTGACTGTGAGTCTTCAGTGAAGAGTGTATATTAAAACAGAAGTGTCTGGCAGCGTAGGTCAAGTCTAAATTAGACTGGTATTACTGATCTGCTCTCATTTGTAGTATTATACGTTCATGAAAACTAGCTGGAGCACAAGAAATAATCTAATGCTATCGACTGAATTTTAAATTTCTGAAGTCTTTCCTGTATATGTTTGAGCTCATAAGATTGCAAGCTACTGTCCTGTTGTAGGTTTTCCTGTAACCTTATTTTGGCTAGACAATTCCTTCACTTGCATTTATAAAAAAAAAAAAAAAAAAAAAAAATTGCTTATAGGAGCAAAAATGTATACAATAAATATGTAAAAGAAATCAAAAGGACACTGTAGTGAGTGTAAAACATTATGCTCCTTGCATTAAAGGAGTTTTTGTGATGTTACACTTTTACACAAGTTACTTAAGGAAAGCATTAAATTTGAGGGACAGGTAGCTTTGAGACTTAGAACAGATAAGAATACCTGAGAAAATGATCATATTGGCTTGGCTAGGGTTTTTTTTCCCTTTAAATAAAGTGGAGGGTGTGCATGTCTATACCTACACACGTTTTGTGTGCGTATGTTCGTGTTAATTTAGACTCTGAGGGACTAATGCTTTTGCAGCTATTACCATGTTAATGGTCCCACCTAGGATAATTGTTTCCAATATATTTAGGAGGAGAATGCAAAATCTCTGCTACTTAACTCTTTTCTCGGTGTATGTCTCTTGACATTGGGGTTGTTCTATAGATAGGTGCGATTTGCAGAAGTGGGACCTCTGTCTTGAAGTTACCTCAAGAAAATGTTGTTAGCTACTGTACTTGTTTAAATTAGACAATGATCTACAGTCTTATAAGGATGTTTTAAGTAATCTTTTTGTAATTCAATATAGAACAGTTGGTATAACATTTTAGGTACCATTTTATTTTAAAAGGGTTTAAGAAAAAAAAAAAGGGTCTTAAACTGTTTTTCTACTTCAGGTTTTTTACACAGAACATTTTTGGAAGTTGTAAAGCTTAAGGAAACTCTTTTCCTGAAAAGAGCTCAGTGAGGTTCAGAAATTCCTGTTGAACAGAGGCAGTCAATTATCTTGATCACTATTATTTTTATATTTGATTTGGGGATAAATGTTTCTATAAAAGAATTTCTCCAGTAAAATATGCACAGGATATATGAATGAAAACATCACATCTAGAAAGGAAAGGTTGTCTTCTAAAGCAATTTGAAGTAATGACACATGTGAAAGTGGGATTTGCTGGGGTTTTTGTGTAACGTTTTGTTGGTTGCCTTCTTTGTCTTATAGCAAAACCAGAAGACAAAGGATCTCATGGAAGACTTGGAATTAGCCATTTTAAAAACATGCCAGTGCATGAATGAACTTAAAAGAGAGGTAAGTCTAGTTTAAGCAAGCATAATCTGAATAAAAGCTTGAATTTCTTACTTGTTCTATGTGAAGTTGTAAAATAGGATCCTGTACCCAAAAAGGCTAATATCTATTTATAGACAAGAGTAGCTAAATCTGAGTTACATTAGGGAGCTAGTATGCAGTCATCTTCTGTGTCCTTACTTAGAACTGGCTAGAAATCTGTTGGATGCATAGGCTCTTTGCTAACTCTGACAACCAAAAAAAAAAAAAAAAAAAAAGGTGTTTGGAAGTACTAAGTATATAATAATTACTTTAAATGTAAAGGCTAAACTTTCCTCTTGGGTCCATGCATCACTGTTTTAAATAGTCGGGTATTTTTCTAGACAGTTGGCAGCTGTGTATGTGCTTGTTGTAAATCATTCTTTTCCGAAATGCAGGCATGCTGGATGTCACCTTAAATACATGTAGGAGATAGCTGCCCCATTTGGTACATGGGATGGACTGCACTTACTGGTCAGGGTTCTTCCCCCTGCTATTAACAGATAGCATTAGTGCCTTGTCTGTTCCATAGGTTTCAGCCAAATGCAGAATTACTGGTTTCTGGCAGCTTCCAAAATACATGCAAAGCATTCAGATACCTTTTCAACCACTTTATATTATTGTTCCTTTAAACAAATGGAGAAATGAAGACTCAGGACAGTGAAGGTTTCAATACTAAGCTACAGATTAACGCAAAGATGTTAAAGCATGGTGAACTGAGCTCTCAGCTGCTATAACTGGAAAACCTCAAGTGCTCAAAAATCACGGTGCTTATTTTTTAATAGAGGCAAAATCATAGCATCATTTAGGTTGTAAAAGACTTTTAGATCATTTGAGTCCAACTGCAAACCTAACACTTCCAAGTCCACCACTAAACCGTGTCCTTAGGCACCACATCTACATGTCTGTTAAATACCTCTAGGGGTGGTGACTCCACCACTTCCCTGGGCAGCCTGTTCCAATGCTTGACAACCCTTTCAGTGAAGAAATTTTTCCTAATATCCAATCTAAACCTCCCCTGGCACAATTTGAGGCCATTTCCTCTCATCCTATCACTTGTTACTTCGGAAAAAAGACCAACACTCACCCCGCTACAACCTCCTTTCAGGTAGCTGTAGAGTGCAGTAAGTTGCCCCCTCAGCCTCCTCTTCTCCAGACTAAACAAACCCAGTTCCCTCAGCTGCTCCTCATAAGACTTTCGTCTTCCAGATTATAATTCCTGCAGCTATTCTGAAGTTTTGAACAGTGCTTTGACTCTGTCAGTTGCAGTGAAGTGCTTTGTACTTCTGTTGTCAGGCAGTGTTAATGGAGGAAGTCCGTAGCAGAGCTTTTCTGGAGTGACATTCAGCTGCTTTAACTGTAAGATCCTCTTTTTTGAGTAGCATTGTTCCTGTGTGCTGAATGAGGAGGAAGGGTTCCCAGTCAAACTAGTATGCAACTATGTAATTGCATAGATCATAAAGCCAAAGGTGGCTGGATTATAGTATGTGGAAGAAACCATTATTATCATCTTGTATTTTCTTGCAGCTCCATAAATGTAAATCGTTGCATATTGTCCTGCTCACAGGTTTCTATTTATGAAAATGGCATGCAACAAAGACTACACATTTACCACACTTTCAGTTAAAGAATTTTGTCAGGTGACATTAATAAAAAATTAGCTTCTGTAAACCAGCTAAGAGAGTTAAAAGCAATGCAGGTAAAAATGTAGCATGCTGGTGTAGAAATTGTGGAGCAAATTGAGTGGGTGTGGATTTAACAGATGCTAAGTTCTGTATGACTTGCTTTGGTGACCTGTAGAGTATGAAAGCTTGCTTAGTAAGAGCTTTTCTAAAATGCACAGGATTCATGCTACTTATTAGTGGAAAATTCAGAGTATTATGTCATTTTCCTTGTTCTCCATGTAGCTGTTGGCTTGATCCCAGAGTAGCCATGTACATGACTGAGAAGGACTGTCCTGTCAGTCTGATTTGTGGTGGTGTAGTGTATCAGTCAGTAACCAGGCTTTCTATTGGTGAAATGAAGTATTGTGACTCTAATTAAAATGTTTTTGGGAGCCTGGGTGGCTGAGAACACAAGACAGTCTTGTTAAAAGTAGCTGTTTCCCATCTCTTCATTTTATGCAAGAAACAAGAGGTATGTTCCTTCCTTGAGATTATTTTCCTGCTAATGATCAGAGACAGCATTAAGTAGAAGTAAATTTCTCTTTTAGATCCGGATGAAAAGAATCTCGGATGAAAAGGTAATCTCTCTGTAGGCTATATATAAATGAGAATTGCCAGTTCCTACTCTTAACATTACAAGCCCTGCAGATATCCTTTATTCACAGCTAACTTCATTTCTGAGATTAGTGATTTATGCCAATTTTTAATGGCATGCAAGCAACACTATGTAAATAGTTTATAACAGGTTTTCAGGGCTTTTTTTTTCCTTTCTCTAAAAAACAGTGGCAGCAGGTTTTGAGGCAACAATTCAGGTTTCTTGAATGAAATTAAAAACAAAATTTAAAAAAACACCCACCCCCACTCCCCAAAAAAAAACCAACCCACCAAAAAACAAAGCAAACAACCCCCAAAACCCTCTTAATTCTGGACTGCACAAGAAGTGCTGCCAGGGAAAGAGGGGAGGGCGAAATAGGTAGAGTCCAGTGGAATAAAAAATACATACCATTCTAGTAAACATGCTCTTCCCTACAGAGTCAAGGCCCACTAGTGTCACAACTTCAAGCTCATTGCATTTATGAGAGCTTGAAAACTAACTTTTTTCTTGGACAGCGAAGTTTGTTGTGTATTCAGTGCAGTCCAGCAAAGTGAGCATAGCATTAAAAGACTCATAACAGTCTTATGAGCCTAAGGAAAACAGCATGTAAGAATGCTATGCTCTTTCTAAAATAGGTTATTTTGGTTTTACCTATGTTTTTAAAATGGGGCCAATTACAGTGTGTAGGTAAACCTCCTGTGACTAGTCACTAGAACTAGCAGCAGCTGTTGCTGGTAGCTGTTGGCAAGCAGAGTCCTGCACAGCACAATTTCAGCAGATCCATGGGTTGGAAAGTGTGCCTGGGTTTAGGGATATGTTTTCAGGGGAAGCTTCTCCTTGCTTGTTGGGAGTGTGGGGAGAGTGTTTGAGACCTCTCCAAGACCCATCTCTGGCTTCAGTTTCCTTGCAGAAAAGATGCTTTTTATTTTTTCAAGGCTGTATCACAGGCTGGTATATTGAGACTTTTCTTTGCATCACTGAGAATACAGTTTATTCATAGGAACTTAATTTCTGATACATTATAAACTCAGGTGCTGTGTGGCTTCAGTCTGATTCTGTTAATATGTTTTCTTTGTGAGAAGTGGTCATTGTGCTGTGCTTATGCTGAACTCAGTGCCCCAAAAATTCATGCACCTGTTTTTCTCCCAGCTGTAACATCATCAGAAAGCAGCAGTGTGACAACTTCGTGTTCTCATTTTACCCAGCTGCTCTTTTGTTTCTCTTCATATTTGGTTGTGGGTTTGTTTTTTTTTTGGAGTGCAGTGGATTTTAGCTGTGAAGAGTAATTGAAGAATTAAAGCCCCAGATAATATGTGGGCTGTACGTGAGCTTTCAGGGCAGTAAATTTTTTGCTTCTTGGAAAAATCAATCTGTCTGTTAAAGTTATTTGACTTGGTACTGGATGCTTTTTTTTTTTCTTTCTTCTTCCAATGTTTATCTCTCCTTCTGCTACTGCTACTCAAGGTCCACAGTGCAGCAACATCTCTGGCAGCAGATCTGCTAAAATACCATACAGATCATATGGTTCTCAAAGCATTAAAAATCACAGGAGTAGAAGGAAATCTTGAAGCTGTAGCAGAATATACCTGCAAGCTATCGGAGCAGAAAGAACAACTTGTTGAGGTAGGTTCACGGCTGCTTTCGCTTTGTAAGGCACTGCGAAAAGAAGTGGCTGCGTTTGTCTTACTCTGTTCTTTAAGAAGGCTTTGGTCTGTTTTTTTTGTAATTTTTATTTTATATTCCTAGTATACTGTTGAATTTTGTATTGTTCTTGGTATGGTCCGCGCCAGAGGTATCACTGTGGCATAGAGTTGTTGTAGAAAGGGTGTACAGTCATACCAGTTCTCCTGGATCTAGATTCAGCCTTTTTGTATGACTCATTTTAGCCCCATACAGATAACAATTAATTAAAAACTAAGTTTCTATATCCAAGTAGAGATGATAGACTTTTTCTTTCCAGCAGTAGGCATCCAGCAACAGCCAAATGCAAAGACACGTTTTAAGATGTTGGGAATGTAAGGTTAAGTTTCTTGATGCAGTGAACTTGACTGTTTGGAAGATCTTGAGTAGTTTTTGTCAGTGAAGAGGGCCACTGAAAAGCTTTTTCTCCTGCGTGAAAAGCAGTGTGTGTTTCATGTACTAATGCATTCGTGGTTTCATGTGGTAGTATTCACGCATATGTGAACAAATAGGACTTCCAAGACTGCTGAGCAATCATGGCTCTTAGGAGTGCCTGTAGAGAGGGTGTCTAGCACGTGCACCTTGTTGCTCTCCCCTCTGACAGACAGATTTCTTTTTTTTAATAATTTGAATTATTCAAGAGTGTGTGCATACGTGGTTTTGCTTCACTTCCACAAATTCTGTCACATACTGTGGTCTTAAGATGGAGCAGAAGTAACTCTACCAGTAGGAGGCATACAAAGATACATCATTTTGGTCTGGAACATGGTGATGACAGAAGCTATATTTGCATGGCATGTAATACTCATTTAATTTCTAAAAAATTCTGATATCGTATGAGGCTTGAGCATTCATCCCTGAAGTATGAATATGCAGAAGCAACACCCTTGAACTTCCGGGACTGGCAAATCAATGCTGTGGTTTTTTAATTTCGGCTTTAATGCCCACTTTTTCTGTGGCTAATTCATGTTCCGGTGAGACACTGATTATTTTTTTTTTTTTCCGTCAGGCATAGTGGTGAGGTTAAATATTGTATGTGAGTCCTGATAGCATTTCTGATGATGGACAGTGCAATTAGTTTCATATGTGCTGTCTATGTCTTAAATTCTCCTTTTGATCCGAAAACTTTGATGTTCGTTCTCAGGCCAAAGTTCACTCTTAATCTTATTTAAAAAAAAAAAAAAAAAAGCCTACATTTTTGCTTACTGTAAAAGGAAACAGTATTTCTTCCCTAAATTGATTTGACGCTGATTTGCTCGAAGATTATTTGATCCCCTGATGACAAAAGCCTAAATTTTCCACATGGTTGCTAATTGCTGAGTAAGCCTGTTTTGGTGAAGTCATTTATGCTACAGTTTCTCAAAGTTCCGTAGGTGTCTGATTAGTTTCAGGTTTATTCAGTCATACATATGTGAAATCCTCGTTGTATTATGTATTTATTAAGACTTGTCTTTCTCTTGGTAATTTTCTGCACATTCCAAGTCAGGATTTAGCCCTGTTTTTGTTGTAAATGCTCCTTGAGAAACACCCAACTATGTGGTCCCCAATATGTTTCCAAAAGGAGTATCAGTAACCTTGTGTCTGTTTGTGCATATGCACCTTTTCTCACTACTAATGAAAGCATATTTTTCTTACTGTTCTTTTTTTATATATATATTTATAAAAAAAATTTAGATGTGCCGCTTGTTGAGGCATGTTTCTGGAACTGAGCCCCTCGAGATTACTTGCGTACATGCAGAAGATACCTTTCAGGTCACTGGCCCACAGGTATGTTTAGCTTTTATCTAGCCACTTCTACTGGACATAAATAAATAAAAATTACTTGTATGAATTTTTTGGAGACCTAATTTTGAGCTATTCAAAGCAGTTGTAAGAAAGAGTTACACTTGAATGTTTGGCCGTAGCTAAAGGAATGCACAAGGGAAATCATCAGTCCTGCAAATGTCAGATGAATATACTACAAAGACACAATAGTAGCAGCTTAATTTTGTATTTCGCCTGTAAAGGCATTTGTGAATTCATGTGCAACACTAATTACTAGGACTTCCAATGGTAAATACGTTGTTCTCTGTCCAGATAATTTCTGCTGCAGAAACACTGGCATTACATCCATCTAGCAAGATTGCGAAAGAAAATCTTGAGGTGTTCTGTGAGGCCTGGGAATCTCAACTGAGTGACATGTCTATGTTGTTAAGAGAAATCAACGATGTGTTTGAAGGAAGAAGAGGTAAGTATGCTATGTACAAATAGAAAAAGTGTAGTTTTCAAAACATGTAGTCTTAAGAATTTTAAGTGTGATTTCGGAAATACTGTTTTCTTAAGAGCACAATAAACAGTCCCCATGTCCTGTATGGCAATGTGGAATCTGGGTGGCAATACACAAATATTGTCATTGGGCCATGGGCTTTTGTATAGAGGTCAAATTAGGGTGCTTATTAGTTTTTTTCAAAGAAAAACAACCAAAAATTTAAAGGCCTGATTTGTGTAAAATTAGGTATGTTTAACTTTCTGCACTGTGATTATTTCCAGCAAAATCAAATGGAACTGTTAAAAGGACACAAAAGTACTTGACACAGCTCTTTGCCAGTGGTGTTCAAATATTAGGGGTGTGGGGCTTTCATCCCACGTTTTGGATTGTGTAGGACATACTGATTCATGACAATCAAGATATAACTTGAATTGTGTAACATTTTTAATTAATTTCCTATATTTCTGGAAAATATATATATATATATATATTCTGTACTGTCAGCTTGCCTCGTATTCACTTCATAATGTAGTGAATGTAGTTATTTGATTTTTAAACTGCTGTCCTTTCTCCTGGATGGAATCTCTGACGACTCTGCACAATCCTCTCATATTTTCTCTGGTTGGTAAGTTTATTGGTATTTGTACAACATGTAAAAGAAAACCTTGGAATCTTAAGACAAAAAAAAAAAATCTGTTTTTACTTTTAGCGTAGGGTAATTTACCTTAAAAATAGAAGCCATTTTGTTTTTCATTTTTATCTACCTTAATTTTTTTCAAATTATGTCTTTAGTGTAGCCTGTCATACTTCTTGTGGCTATGTGTTTCCTTCATTCTTTAAGGTATAATTGCATACAGATAGAATGTAATGTGTAATAATACTGAATGTCTTGTATTTTTAAGAAAAACACTCAGGTTTAAAAGTTTAGATTTAGTTAAATACAGGGACTTTGGGTTTTGTATCTAAGATACAGAAAAAGTAAATCCTTATTCAGGTTAGATGACACTTTATCAATGATACAATGCTTCATCTTACGATTAATGTGAGACCTTTTTTCATTTTTAGAATTTATTTTGTCCGTTTAACTTTCTGTACTTGGTCAGGTTTTTGTGTAAGCAGTTCTTTTCTGCCAGCTTTGCTGTGAGGACAGGAAACAACCAACCACAAAGCAGTAATATCTGAAACTATTGCTGATGGTTGCTAGACGAACGTGTGTCTGAACCTGAAGACTTGTAAACGGAAAACTTACATTGAAGTTCTGAGTGGGTTCACAATAATTTTGTGTAGCACAGGTTATTGGGAATTTGAAGCGTTTGAGAAATACATGATTGCTGTCCTACGTGTTCTTCCACCTTGGTCTGGAATGCCATATAAAGATGTGCGGCAGTCAAGAGATCCTGTTTATGGGCCTTTTAACTTTCAGTGGGGTTTTTGTTTGTTTTGGGAGCCAAGGGCATACTGACTTTCTTTAAACACAGTGTTAAATTTTATATAATGCAACTTAAAATATGGTATTACTCTTATATTAATGTGTTACTATAAATTTGGGAATTGCAAGGCTGATTATGCAGTTATCTGGTTTTTTTCATATTCATGCAATGGTCTAGCAGAGTTGAGTGATAACCTTTTTATGTATTTTTATATATGTTGCGTGTATACATATATATATATATATTACTGTATTTAAGAATAATGGGATGAGAGTCATGCAGCCACAGCAGATCATATACTTGGCTCTCCAAACAAATAATTCTTGAAGCATTGTGGCAGGTTCCCAGCCTCTCCGTGTTTAGTAACTTTCTCTTCTCTTGTGGCTGTTGACAAGAGATGACAGACATTTTCCACAAGCAGCACTTTCCAGTGTCTTTAAAGTGTCGTTTCACAAGGCAACCCAATGTCATTGCTTGAAGGAGAGAGAAGAGAATGGGTAGGTGTTACCGAGCATGTCAGAGGCTGTAGCGTGTGCGGGCCTGGGTGCGGCAGGGACTGTCTTCTCCTGTTGGACGTAGCCTGATGAGTCTGTTCTTGTTAGTGTCTTGTTTCCTCAGTCTTTCCTTCAGCACAGAGTGTTCTGATACCACCGTTGGTAAGACAACGAGCATAGCTTGTGTTCTTTTATGTGGCCTTGGGTGCACTAGGTCTGGTATTGCCAAAACAGTGCTTAAGAAGTCGTATCTCCATTTGCCTTGTCTCATGGGCCAGCCTAGTTAGGGATTTCTCTCTGAATCTGGATTGTTTCTTATTAACTGTCAGTTGTCTCCTTAGAAATAATTTGGTCTGCTATATCCACCCATCTTCTACAAAGTTTTCCTCTGTGTTATGGGCTGATCTTTGTTTCCTCATTTTCTCTTGTCGGACTTCAGAGCGGCTCTTGTCAAAAAAAGAGAAAGGAAGAAAGTCTTGCCAAAATACCCCACCTTTTTGCTTCCAGAAAATACCCTAAAGTTGCCTTGACACTTTCAACATTTTTTTTTTCTCCTAGAAAGCACTACTGATGACCCAATAAATAAAGTATTTGTTTGCTAAGAGATTAGAAGAGTCGCGTTGACAAAACTTTTGCCTCCAAACACAATGACGTTTCACAACATTTTGTAAGATTTTATTCTTCTCGTAACTCATGATACTTGTCTTAATGTTGAGGTTGGTAAAAGTGTCTTTATTTTACAGACTAAAATGTAACAAGTGCTTTATTCCTAGTAGAATTGTGTTTGTGTGTAACAAGAGATAGAACCACAGTAAGAAGGTATATATTTTTTTTTCCTCCTCAGTTTAAAAACTTGTATTTTTGTATTACCAATTTAAATGTTTGGCTTTGTTAAAGAGTTCAGAATACAGCTTAAGAGGTAAAAATTGAATGGTGACTACATGTGCTGGACACATCTAATAAAATAAGCATTTTTCTGATTATACTAGATTCACATTGTTTATACTCATTTTTTATTTTTTTACAAGCAATTGCATAAGTCCTTATCCAGTGTTTCTTTCATATCAGCAAATCGGGTATTTCTCACACTGAGCTTCAAAACTCACATGGAGAGCCAAATGTAGCTTGGAAATGAAGCAATATTTTAGTCAATTTTAATGTAATTGCACCAGATCATGCCCACATTGAAACAGGCTTGTCTTGGGGAGGGATGGGGGAGGTTGGGGAGCACACCACAGCCCAGTAACCCTCACGTGTATTTTGAAAATGTCTCTGTGCTGTGCAGAACTGCACAGTGAGGTAGGGTTGGATGACTTTTGCTCAATCCTAAACCACTTTTTAATCCAACAGTGAGGAGGCCCCTTCTGCACCATGCTGGTGTTTGAAATGTTTCGTGGTTGGTTTGGGCTGAGGAGAGCGCTGAGCTCCGCAGGAGCTGGGAGGGTTGGTTCAGCTGGTGGAGGGATGGGTTTGCTCTCCTCTGCCTGTGCAGAGAGCCGAGAATTACGAGTTTAAGAAAGATACTTAACTTTGAGACTCTTGCACTTTGAGATGAATCGCCTAATTAAAGTACCTGTCCTTGATCCAGTCTGTCGGGGGTCAGCCAATCTCTTTTTTACCTTCTGACTTTTTGGTTTCAGCACGTTGGGAAAGAACGTGAGTAATCCTCTGATTGCTCCATTGTGACTTGGTCAGAAGGGAGAGAATTATTTATGAAGACAGCTTCCTTTTCTGCCCTCCTCTCTTGTTTTGCCCACTTGCCTTTAGAGGAGTTAAATGACTGTGAGGATTTGGGAAGGCCGTAGTTGATGAATAGGGGATACAGATCAGAATTGCAGAATTTAGAAGGTGGAGTTCTAGAAAGAAGGGTGAAGCAAGGATGCAGCTCTCCTACTCCCAGAGAAGAAGTGAGAACAAAAGCAGGATTTAGAAGTTGAAATAAGAGACATTTTGGAGGGAAAAACATGGCTGGAACCACAAGAAAGTAGAAAATTGGAAGACAGAGGATGAAATAATACAAATTTTAATTTTAAATTTGAAAAAAATAGGAAAAATAGGTTAGAGAAAACACGTTAGGAAAAACAAAGGCTGACTGGAATAAGTAAAAGGAAGATCATAATATGGCAAAAAAATCTTTTGCTATCCTAGCAAAGACCTGACTTACAAACTAAGGAAATTAAATACCTGAAGAAATATAGATTTGTGTTCTCTTAATGGAACAAAATGCAAGTTCTGTGACTATACTGATACAATTAAGTATTTTCTGATGAAGTAGGATTATCTCTGGCCTGAGTTGATCTGTGGTTTTGAAAGGTCTGGTGGTGGTGTCCAAAAAGCAGATTCTTTTACCCAGTGTGCAGTAAGCCAGTTCTCTCACACTCAGGAGAGATACTGTTTTATTCAGGCCTGGGTCTTTGGTGGACTTTCCGCAAATCAAGCACACCCAATACTGGGTTCTTCATTAGATTTATACATTAAATTCATGCATATTCTACTTATGTAATACATATTCGTTCTAATTACTTAAGTTGCACAACTACGTGGTGTCATTCTTCTTGGCTCATTTTCAGACCCCTCTGCGCTTGTCTTCTTCCTTTTCGGGGGTCTGTGGTGGTCCTTGGTGGTCCTCCCAGGTGAAGTACCCTAACTCCTTTTATCCATATATGGTCACATGTCACCTAAGGACAACTGAAGGCTACTTTCTTTTGCCAACTTTCTTGCATTCCTTCAAGGAGAATTTGTCTGTAATTAATCAGATAGTGTACATGGCCAAGATATTCTGTCTCTAAGCTTGGGTTAAACGTTAACATGATTCTGGTCATGCACCACTTGATCAAAAGGACACTATTAAACACAAACCATACCCCTTCTTTCCAAGGGAAGAACTTGTTCTGTTATACTATCTGTGGTCCAGTGAGGTGGGTTTTGGGGGGGAGCAGGTGTGTTGGTTTTTCTTTAAATGTTTCAAGAAATATATAGTGAGATCCTTAGTCTCTTTGAATATGGTGAGCAACTAAACCTTGCAAAGCCAAATAATGGGAATTGCTTGAAGAGCAAAACCACATTTTTTTTTTCTTCTTACTTCTGTTCACCCCCTCTTTCCATTTGGTTTCCATAATTCTAAATGCCCACCTTTGTAGTATGCGAGTACCATGTCCTCTCAGCATGCATTT
This sequence comes from Opisthocomus hoazin, assembly GCF_030867145.1. Taxonomy (NCBI): domain Eukaryota; kingdom Metazoa; phylum Chordata; class Aves; order Opisthocomiformes; family Opisthocomidae; genus Opisthocomus; species Opisthocomus hoazin. The sequence continues at coordinate 71,534,381 of NC_134416.1, read as the reverse complement.
TGTATTCCATTTGTTATGTCAAAGCTTTCTGTGTTTTAACTTTTTTTTTAACATGGTAAAACAGGTTTTTACATAGCACCAAGGAGATATTTTATGCTACAGCATTTTAAACTTACAAGTTAGCTTTTGTTCTTGGTATGTCTTACATGCTTGCTTACATGCCCTCTAGCTGATGTTTTGATACATACGATGTTGTAAATCACTTCTCATCATTTATATTAGTCTTTAGTGAGAAATGTTGCTTGGAAACATGTTTGGGCAATTAACATCTGAATAACTCAGCATTCTTAAAAAAATAGTTAGGCAGCTTGTGCCCTGATGGCTCATTTCATCTTTCACAAAACTAGGTAGGGGAAGGAAGAGGTAATCTTACAAAGGAAGAATTCAGTTTTTCATACTTATCAAGAAGGTTGAGGGACACTTGTCAACCTACAGAAATTCATTTTTTAGCAGTCAGTTGCCTAGACATGGAGCTCATGATCTTTCTGTGGTGTCAGGAGATAAAGAGCGTACTTTCAGAAGATCGTGAATGCACAAGAGAACTGTCTTCTGAGGACTCAGAATGGAGTTCCTCTAGGAGCTGTTAGAAGAAGAGGAAATAGCAGTTGTAGGGGGGTTTACTGCTTGTCCTTTGTCTGCTGAGATGCATCATCTCGCTGCAAACCTGGTACCGATATCCATTATAGTAGCCCTTTGTTTCTTCAGGTAAAAATCTGTTTTTCATTAGCTTTTAAGCTTTTTGTTTATTTTATTTTAATTTTATATAGCAGACTTTCCACTCCTGAATCTGTTGTAATAAATGTAAGTCTTCACAGATGATTAAGTCTTCTGGTAACTGGAGTTGCAATCCTACGCTGTTAGCCCAGGCACTGTTTTGCTGATAAACTCTTCTTACCTGCTTTTAGATAACACCTAAAAGGAATTTTTTTTTTCCCTCCATTTGTTTTGCTTAGACTTGGAATATCTGAGGCTTCTGGGGATATAAGAAATAATTCAGTAAGTGTGTAAAATGCTATAGAACTGTTTTTCTTTGTAAAATACAGTGCACATAGGATACGTATAGTACAGTACAACATGGGGGTTTTATTGGCATTACTTACAAAAACCTGCCTAGGTATTCCTCACTAGTGGCACTGCCAACTCCAAATTTCATACCGTCCAGCCCATGCCAAGAAAAGCCTTACGTGGAGCCACCATTGTATGTTCTGTACTTTGCAACCGAATGAGTGCGCGTAGCGATAGCTGCTCCATCACTGGCGACAGTTTCTTTACTCGCTTGTGGATTGCACGCAGGGGACTAGGAATCTTACTGAGGGAAACTTTCAGAGGGAATTTCTTAACTGCCAGTTCCTGGGAGCTAGAATCTGAACAGAACAGAGTTCTTGGCTTGTCTCTTTGTGGAGGCACGAGGCAGAGGGGCAATCCTCTGCAATATTCAGAGAGGAGGAATTACAGGTAAGTTAATTTGCTTTTATAATACCGCAACTTCAGGAAGGATGAAGTAAGACATGTGATCCCATTGGTTAAAATCTGCATACAAATTTTGGTGTAAATGTGTGTGTTCTTCATAGGAGAGAAACGTGTCTACCTATCACTGCCCAGACCAGGGGTAAGTTACTTTTGGGACTGGTGTATTTACTATATATCTGCTGTTAACTAATTGACTTCTTCCCATGTTACACCTTGATGAGGGCATAGCAATATCTTGGTAACATGCATCCTGAGTGGACAGCTGACAGTAAAATATCAAACTATGTCAATTTATTAAATGAATAGCAAACATACTGAAAACTAGGGTGATTAGTTACATAATATGCTTTAATGACTTTGATCGTACATGAGCTTTAATTCCTGTTCATTAATATATTTTTTACCATGTACTCAGCTGTCACGCTAAATAATAAAAAATGCATTGTCACTTTTAAAACAGTGAGAACATGCTGCAACATCCTGAAAATAAGTCTTGGTAATCTGATTTTTTTTTTCGTTGTTGCCAGATTGACCTATTTGGAACAAATGGGTATGTTCAAACCTACTGTAGGCTCTTCAAATAATGGGTTCTTGCTTCCTTCTCTGATCTTAAATGTTTTTGATGCAGAGAAAAAAGCTACACCAAAATGTCCAGGTTTAGTTGTGAGCTAATTAATATCCTTAGCTAACTATAATTGATATCATGTTGTTTCTGAGAACATCTGTGTGTTAAGAAACCTCCTAAACTTTGTTAGTGTCATGTAATCAGCCATTTGATTCACTTGCTACATACTGAATCTTTTCATGGGTAGGAAGAAGGGAAGAATGATCTCAGAAGGTACAGTGAGCTCTAGCTTGTTTCTTTCTCTTCTCTCTTTCCTTAACCTGTAGTGTTGAGGAGTTTGGTTGTGAGATGATCACCTCTCTGCTGTAGTGCAATTCTGTGACTTCAAACACAGTGTATTACTTCTAACCCTTAACAAAAAGGGAAAGAGAAAAGGTCATACATCATACATCAAATCTGCAGATTTAAATACAGTATAATGTTAGGCTGGGTGAGCATGGGTAAATTACACAGTTACAGAACTAAATATTAAGGCTGGAAAATAGATTGGTTCAGTGACTTTTGATAGGGATTTTGTCCCTCACCGGTTTGACTAAGCTACATAGCTTCTGGACTTCAGCCAAAGTCTCTCTTAAAGAAGAGATGTTTGAAGTCAGATTCCAGTTTATTGACTCATACGCCTCTTAAAAATACTTTGAATAAAAACTTTGTTTCCAGGATTTAAACAGTTCTGCTTTGTTGTTGTTTGAAAGGTTGCTGCCTTTTGAATTTTGTCAGATGCATAGATCTGGGGATTTATAGATCAATAGACAGTTTGGAAGCAGACAGGAAATGTAGATTACCTCCATAAGACATCAGAGTTCTTCACAGAGTAGTTTCTTTGCCTAACTGATGCACTAACCTTTGGAACTGCCTCTCTTCCCAGTGCTGTGACTCTAGGTACTGCTTCTTCTCTCCCTGCTGCCATCACAGCTGTGCCTGGCTAACGCCCATGCTGTCCCTGCACAGAAGCCACACTGTTCCTGTCAATCTAATTAGATTACATATTTTGTTACACCTGTTAAAGGGTGACCGTGCTGTTTGCTGGTAATGAGTGGCATCCTAGACCACGCCATAGTTGAGGACAGAGCAGTAGTGATCATTTGTGTGTGTGCTTAACAACAAATTATGTTTTAAAAGCAGAGTAACTGCTTTGATTTTTACCAATTTTCCTGTTCAAATAGTGTAAGTGAACGCTCGAAAGGAGAAAACTGCAGGTCTGACAAACAATCTGCAGTTTCTTTAGTTATTTGGGGATGGAAAAACTTACCTGTGCTATAGCACTGTTTTCCTTGAATACCCTTCACTCAGCAGCTTAAATATTTGCCATACCTTGTAGCCCAAAATTTGTATTTACATACAAATCTAGTTTGGATTTATGTTCATTACTACTTTTAAGACTCTGCCTTAAAATCAGCATTTCTTGAACTGCCTCTCTAATATGCAGTATGGTCAAACTTAAATGACAATTAGGAGTACCAGCGCTTACACTTTTTGCAAATCTTTTGCTATGAGATGAGCATTTCTAATATGTAGGTGGAATTACAATGTCTAATCTGGGCAGACGTTCATAAGATTCAGAATATTTTAAAATTTTGGGATGGGAAAGGAGAAATGGCATGAAAGCTAAACTGAGCAGCAAATTGCAGCACTTCAGTGCTAGTACTTTATTTTTGCTGGAACTCGAGTGAGAGATGGAGACCGCACCTGGAGCTTATTTCTGATGCTGTTCACAATGAATGATGCTTTTCGTTCTCCCCTGCAGGCATTACTGAGCTTAATTTGCCCAAGTGCTCCCACTAATGAATAGCAGCTCTCTTCAGATTGTCAGACAAGGATCTGGGTCCCTGCAGTGTTACCATCCAGCCTCTTCTCGAGGCTCACACCTCTCCAGTTACAACACCAACTTTGTACTTTCCCTGGTGTGGTTTCTGAATGTGAACTGTGGCTCCCGGGTCTGTTGGGTTTTGCTGTCTTTGCACAGTGACAGCACCAGCACATGAAATTAAAGCCGGGAACTCGTGCTCTCTACATGCAAATTGATTTGAAACAAATCATGTCTTACTGCGTGCATGTGCTATGCGGTTGGCAAGCTGTGCCTTATCAGGTATTCCGCTCATCAGTACCATTGATTATTATTTAGTCTGAGCCAATATTTGGCTTGCAGCCAAACTGATACTTTGGATAGTTCATGACTTAAATAAAGGAAAGAATCCCATAAAAATATCAAAGTCTCGATATTTGTTTCCAGCTACTTCAGCAGTGACGCAGAACAAGCAGCGACATCGTCACACTAGCGTTTACGTGGATTGTACCCTACATCAGCTTGCTGCTAGCTAAATCGACTTCCAGGTCCCTCTTACATCAGTATTATCTTTGATGGAAAAAGCCCGTGCAGTACTACTTAATTAAGATTTTATTTAGTCCTAAGTATTACTGAGGATTTAGAGAGTAAAGGGAAGGATGGTACTGCATGAGGAAGAGCGGTCTGAGAACTGTGGAAGAGGTCTTTTCCTGGAAACTTTTGGGTTTCTGTAGGCACAGACCCTGTTTGCACATGCCATTTCAGGAGGACAGCCGGATCAGAACAGGTTCTCGGCTTCTACTGAGACGTTTGTCTGAACCATTGGAACTCTGCTGCAAAGTCTGCCTCTGAGTATACAGCGCTCTCTTAAGATTTGTTAGTAAAATTATGACTGATTCCTTTTATTTAAAAATATTATTTTTTGTTTGAAACAGAAGCATAACGCAAATCTGAAAGTATTAAAGCCAGTCAAACTAGACACTGAGGTAAGAAGTCATCATTTTAGTAAAAAACCTTTTAAAATTTTTGTTTTCTCTTGTCTGAAGGATGTGTTTTTAAGTGTCGTAAATATGGTTGCCATTTACAGGAACAGGCGAAAATTGCAAAACTTGGATTAGAATTGCATCTGCTGACATCCGATGTGGATTCTGAGACAGAGAAGTGGGAGGATCAGGAGAATGAAATTGTGCAACACGGACAAGGCATGTCAAGTATGGCCTACTCCATGTATTTATTTACCAGGTAATTACACTGTATGCAGCATGTTTTGGTGGGAAGATGAGCGTTAACAATGTTTATAAGAAATAAGACAATTTGGTTTTCAGAGTATAATTATTGGGTCACACTTAGAAAGGAGCTTTAATGTTTACCCTTATGCTGTATAAATTCTTGTACATTTCTAAGCTGCTTAGTAATAAAGTCAGGGTTTTTTTAAAAAGTGCTGAACATCTGTTTTGTTGCAGAACAGGTATTTAAATATCTCGGGTACGGAAAGCATTTTAAGAATGTTCATACTTTTAAAATCAAGGGAATTAAGGCACAGGTATATAACTGTAGATTAGAATTACTGATCTTGGCTGTAGTGAAAGGTGTTCTGAAACTTGCTCGTGCAATGTCAGCTTTCTTATTTGAAGAATTTAGGGGGGTTTGTGTCTGGTTTTGGGTTTTTTTTTGTTTTTTTTTTTGAAGAGTTAAGATTTTTCTTACCTAGTAGTCCAATAATACTCAGTATGCCAGAGACATGGACTTCTGTCCTTGTTCAGCTGATGAGAACTGAACTATTTCTAATTTCCCAGTATTGCTCTAGCCACTGAGGTGATCATACAATATTTTGAAATGCAGTTCCTGAAGTAAGTTATTGTTGTACATAGTATTTTTTAGAACAGTGATATTTTACAGTTCAGTGGTATGAATGGGGGTGAGAGGGAGATACACTATAAATTGTGCAAGTAGTAGACAAAATAATCTGCAGTCTATATATGGCATATATTCTGTTTTCATTATTTCCCACAGAGGAGAAGGACTTCTGAAAACTACTCAAGATCTGTTTAATCAAGCAGAGGTAATACATTTTTAACAAAATAGGAGTTAGGAACTCTGAGTGAAGAACTAAACTCTCTGATTCCTTACACATAAGTACAGTGTACCAGGAATTGACTGGCAACTGTAGTTTTTAAGCAGCCTAACTCTGGTAGGTACTTTCTGAAAGCTAACATTTCAGTGTTGCAGTGGTAGCGTAAGACAGCATTCATTAAACTGACTGATTCCAGTTAGAAGTAGGAATGGCATACTGGCATTATGGCAAATATAGTGGACTTCAATGCACTAGTAGTATTCATTGTGTCACTGAGCTCAGTCCCCGACAGTGACAGTCCTCCATCCTAGTCTGAGCAGCAGTATTTTCATGGGAAAGAACAAAGATGTAAAAATCTGAATAATACAAACAAAAGACAAGGGGCCAAATGAAGGAATGTGGTGTGATATCTCCCAGATACACAGAATCACAGGACGGTCGGGGTTGGAAGGGACCTCTGTGGGTCATCTAGTCCAACCCCCCTGCAGAACCAGGGTCACCTACAGCAGGCTGCACAGGACCCTGTCCAGGCAGGTTTGGAATATCTCCAGAGAAGGAGACTCCACAACCCGCCTGGGCCAGTGCTCCGTCACCCTCAGAGGGAAGAAGTTCTTCCTCGTGTCCAGATGGAACTTCCTATGCTTCAATTTGTGCCCGTTGCCCCTTGTCCTGTCGCTGGGCATCACTGAAAAGAGTCTGGCCCCATCCTCTTGACACCCACCCTTAAGATATTTATGAGCATTTGTAAGGTCCCCTGTGTTTAACAGGAGACTGGTTACCTTTGTCAGGACAATAAACAAACATGGCAGGTCTCATTGGCCCACAAAACTCTTGTGAGCTGCTACAGTGCAAAAAAAATAACTGGAAGTCAGTTTTTTCATATATAAAGGGAAAACCTTTAAACTTTGATTATCTGGGAAAACAGCAATTTGTAGTGCAGCTTGTTGTTTCAGATATCACTGCGAACTGCTGACTTGTTAATTATAAATGTATACAACTATTATAAGTATTTCCTGCTACCTTTTTACTTTGTAGCACACTGTTTATTAACACAACAAGGAAAAAGAGCCTCATCTTTGACTGTGGCTCACTTTATGTGCTTTCTCCCCCTTTCAGATTTTTGCTACAGAGGGCACAAAGCTCGCTTCAGCTCTTCATGCCTTTTCTGATCAGGTGATGTATGACCTCTAAAACCGCCGCTCCGCTTACGACACTAGGGATGCTGCTTTAAAGCTGACTGTGCTGTCTTCTCCATTAACTCAGTACCGCAGTATTTAACACAGAGTGGTTTTGTCTCCCTGAAACACATTTCAGGTACACGATGATGGCAAACCTTTGCTTCAGTTGGAGGCTGAAAAACTGATCTCTATGTGCAAGCAGCTCCAGATAACAGCTAAAGCTTCTGTTCAGGGTAAAAGTGCCACCTTTACAAAGGTAAGGTAAAAAATATACATATTCCTGAAAGTAAGACCTAACTTGTTTTGAAATATGGTAGCTTACTAATTTATGCTCCTGTTAAAATATGAAACAGTTCATGACAGCTGAATTTGTTAGATTGACAGAGGGCCATAAAAATTACTAAGTACAAAATTTTATGCTGTCATGCAAGCATTTTTCTGCTGTGCAGTATGTCATCCTTGCTGTTCCTTATGTAGAAGAGGAATTTACTTCAACCTGAAGTACTGTTTTGCACTTAACATGTTTTGAGATGCTGATGTGCAAAGTATGGAGGAGGAGCAGTAGGAACTGTTCCTCTGACTGAAAATGTTTTGTCTGTTGGGAAAGCCCCTCGCTGATAACTGTAACCCGAGCCATTTACTGTCAGAAAGGGATGTTCTTCAGCACGGGAGCTACTGTCTTCTAGACTTCTCTCCCCCCACACACACATGCACCTGCCCCTAGCAGAAGAGGGCTTCAGCGAAGTGTATCCTGACGGGACCCCCTCATCCATGCTGAGAGTCTGACAGGAGGCAAAACATGGCACACTGGCACCCAGCCCAGAGGGGAGCCTGCCAGCAGGGAGCTTGGATGGTGTTACTCTACAGGCTTAGGGGAATGTTTTCTTTAGGGAGCACAGATATCCCAGTTTTATGTAACTGGCCCACTGGCCACAGACATATGATTAATACTTGTGTTTTAAGAAACAGTTTCCCTACCCCTAGCTTACCAATTTTAGAGTCTAAGAATCGGTAAAATAAGTAATAGGATTTTTCTCCTTCCGATTACTAAAAATACTGAAATTGTCATTTGGGTTTTGGATTTCACTGTTAGTGAAAGAGTTTACAGAAATGTTTCCCAAGACAATGAAGTTCCGGGACTGCTCTTATTTAAAGGTGTCCATTGGCTTCCACTACTTTATACTGCTTTTTACTGCTGAGAACTTTGATTTTCAGAGAACTTCTGTCAATATTTCCCTCAACTCACCCACTAGACAAAGAGAGGTACTGGAATTTTATCACACTGCAACTGAGAATTCTCAGCTGAATAATATCAGATGGAGTAATACTGCATATAATAATACTGTAATCCACTAGATTACAGTAATAATACTTTAATCCACTAGAAGATCATTCAGAGAAATATGAACTGTAATTAAGCGTACCTCAGTAAGAAAGGACTTCAGTGATCAAAATATTAATGAAGGTAATTTGTATTTCCACCACTGTAACAATTACTGTTATTCTGTTCTTACTGATGCTTAACATAAACATAACAAATTCCAAAACCCGAATATATGTGCTTGGTTCTCAGTAGGTAAAGCACACCCTAGACTCCCAAGAGCTTATTTGATATTACTCACGCTTGTTTTAAGTAAATATGTATGCAGCTGCCATAGAAGTTTCAGCATTCTTACCACGATAAGTAGATCTGCAAACTTTAGCAGGTAATCGAGGTCAGGCCTTTTGCAGAACTCCAAGTATCCCTGAGCAGCAGCATGATCAATGTGAGCAAGACCATGTCTGGGCACCTGGGTGTTTGTTTCCTGTGAGCTATGGAAAACATGTTTCAGTTTTACAGCAGGGACTGAAATTGTTTGCCTTAGACCACCCAAGACCAAACTGTGCACCTCAGGGCTGCTGCATGGTCTGGTCTGCACTCCAGTCTGTTTATAGAGGGCGATGTATCACTACAGAGTCGTAACAGACGATCAAACTAATGTTTGTCGAGGGCCCAGACTTGTGACCTGTGCTGAGTGTTAGACTTGAGGCATAAATGCAAATGCTTTAAGATTTAGCTGACTTCTAGTGTAACTCATATCAAGGTAAGGCTTACGTGATGCATGGCTTCCTGAATTATGCTGGCAGGACATAAACCAAAAGGAAAACCATGAAGAACTGTGATGAACCATACTTAAATGCTAAGAGCTCCTTTCCAAGGCACTTAACATTACTGTTTAATATTTATTATTATTAGTTCCCTCTCCTGGGATGTGTGTCATTCCCTTCTGCTTCTTAGCTGAAGTCTTGGGTTAACAGAAGGGAATGCTGTTGCTTTACACGTACTATATAGAGAAATTCAACAAAGCCAGGCAAAACCTCTTGATTACAAGCTATTTATGAAGAAAAAATATTACCTATTCAAGCTTGACATAGATTATCATCTCATGCATTAAACAATTGCCTAATAAAAGTAATCAGTGGTGTTACTCTACTCTAATTGTCCTGTTTAGGTTGATGCATGCATTCTGAAAACAAGGAACGTGATGACTCTCTTATGCCAACTTCTTCCCCTTTGCTGTAAGTTACTGAGAAAGGTGAGCACTTGGTTCCTCTGCACTGTTTTAAACGTGGGGGGGTGGGGTGTGTTTGTTGCTTTTTGTTTTTAAGAAATCTTTTTTTTTTTTATACACAGAATAAAGCAGGAAATGGCTGTCTTAAACCTGCTCCACCATGGAGAGAAGACAGAAGACAGACTGGTACAAACGCGCATACTCCAGAAAGAAGAGCCGAGACATTCGGCATCAAGTCCTTAGAAAACCATGTAACAAACATGACTTTTTTGGAAAGCAAGTAATTATAGCACTTAGAAATGCAGGAACTCCCATCTGAAAATAACACTTGCTGAATTTTCAATATTGCTTTCATTTGTGGAAAGTCAAACCAGGTTAATTTCCATTAAAACTGTTGACCTTTGTCACATCTAATAGATGTCCCATTACTTGGCAATTCCAACACCAACTAGTCTAATTGTTAGGTGTTTTTATAATGTGAATGCTTTTCCTATGCTCACTATTGATACTGGTTTTGTAATTAACACTTATGAATGTCTTAATGGATGTTTCAACCCAAAGATGCTGCTAATAGACATTTTACATAAAAGAACCTTGCGCTGCATATGCTCTCTGTAACACTACTGCGGAAGTCTGTAAACTCCTCTCTGGCCTATTTCAGTCGATTCCTTTGATAAAGCAGGATCAGGAATACAGGCCTGGAAGGCTGCGGCCTAAAGCACTGATACGTTACCTTAGTTACCAGTTATACCTGCAATGAAGTAGCTCTACAAAAAAAAAAAAACCCTCCTTCAGTAGCTGCACCACTGAATTTTAATCTTGTTGACATGATTCGTATTTCCAAAAGTGTATTTCTAAGTGATTAATGCTCTTGAATCAAAACCTTTTTCTTTTACTATATTTGTAGATGGCAGCTCTTGCTTCCTTTTTTATTAAAATTTACTGAGCAGAATTTGAATTGCATGTAGAACCACCGAAGTATTATGTAGACTTTACGTTATACCATTTAAAATTTAAGAAAATAGATACTGATTATGACAGACTTCTGTACAAAGGGCATTACTTGACTTCAGGACGCTATGAAAATATAATCTGGTGTGAAATACACATTTTCAAGTTTATCTGCTCTTTGTACATAGGCTTCTGTTGCATTTTTATTTTCAATTCACCTTTGTGAAACTCCATATTGTATTAGTTTAGCTAAATTAAGAGATAGCTAAATCATACAGAAAAATTGTATGTTGTGCTTGCACTGAGCAGAAGCAAAGCTGCCTGTGGAACATAAATACTCTCCAGAATATCATTCTGTGCTTATTTAAAAACTTGTAGTGCTAGAATTAAGAAAAAAAAAAAGAGAAAGCAAATTTTAATATACAAACTATTTGAACTGTTTTATTCTTGTATGAAACAAGTGTTTAGGTTCCACTTTTAAAAACAGGCACTAGGCCTTTCAATACCATGAAAGTTACAGTGTACAAAAGAAGTAGCTTGCTTAGTATCAAAACCAGATGATACCTGTGTAATTCATTTCATGAGGAAGAATTGAGACGTTTCAACAAAACTTCCTCGTACTCCTTCTGCGTCAGAAGTCCCTGAGTTACACTCTTGCTTTCTTCAAATTTGGGTAGAACCACTGCGATGTATCCCTCGGTTGATGGCTAAAAAGCAAGACTGAAGTTAGTAGTCAAATAAAAGTTAGAAAATAAAAAGCAAAAACGTTTCTTACCTTTTCTTGCAGAATAGATGGATTGCTAAGAATGTTCTCATTCACTTCTATCAGGCGCCCTCGTATACAGCTGCAAAAGTGTTCAGTTTCAGTAAAAGTGCGTGGCATGTCAAGGTAAGAAGAAAAAGAGGAAAACCTTACCTGTAAACGGTGTATTCCTCTCCATCTGATGACGATATCCTGCACAGAGGGGCAAGTTCTGTTAAAAACTGAGCTCCCTGCATTTGGAGGAAAAAAAAACCACATATATATATATATACACACACACACATATATATATACACTTTTGCACAGTGCTTTTAAAAGTACTACCCTCAGCAACAGAAGATGACTGTAAGCTTCAGGACAAAACAAGGAAGTGTGATAGTAACAGGTCATTGCAAGTTACATAGCTGTGCTTCCCTGGAGAAGGGAATGTGACAACTTACTTGTGTGCACAGATACATTAGAAGCTTGTAAGAGCTTACAACTTTAGTCATAGTTAAGTTTCTTGTGGAAAAGCAGACCTGAAGTTTGACCAGATCAAAATCAGCAAAGAGGAGAAAACCAGCACAGCTGCCCTTAATGTAACCCACCCTGAAACACGCTGAACTAGTTCATCTGCTGTCAAGGTCCATTTGGCAAAAACAGTCATCTCCAAATCCTTGGCATTTTGGTGGAAACATTTTTATTTATGAAGGCATGTTTAAGTCCCTCTATCTGCTATGAAAAAATTACCAAAAGCAACTGTTAGCCTTGGTTTGAGAAAACCACTGGTGCTGCAGGAGCACCATGAGACCCTGGCTGGGACAGTCAGATAGGCACCTCTTGAGGAAAGTCTACATTCTTTAACAGTGGAGGGGCCGTTTTAAAAGAAAATGCAAAAGTGGCTTGGTAAGTGTTTGTCCTAGAAAGGACAAAAAGCCTCAGGCACTGCGAGAGATGAAAACAAAAACTAACCAAATTGAACAGCCATACCCTTTTTGACTTCCCGGAGACCTTGTTCTGGAGTCTGCTACAGTTGGCACTGATTTGGTAATTAATGCTGGTAATTGTTTTTCCACTTTGAAGAAGAGGATGGGCTTCTGCCAAGGTGATGACACAGATTCTGCAACAAGAAATATAATTATGAAGCTGTAGTTGTGAGAAGCCATGCTCTTGCATCCTCTAAGCCAGCTCCACAACCTTCTCCGCCTGTACTGGCAGGATTTAAACCCGGTAACTGACTACTTCATTTGGGCTCCTAGTCCAAAATGCTGACAAGACTTTGTGTTGCAAAAGGCGTTCTTTAATTCTGTAAGCACAGTCTTCTTCCTTCTAGGGTTCAGCAGGGAAGTCAAGCCGATCGTCCAGCGTGAGTGACAGGATGGACACCTGCCAGGCCCCAGGAGGAAGCCACGGCAGATGAGTCTGGGTGACAGCCTGGGGGCGAGCAGGGTAACCTAGAGCTCAGTCTGCCTGAGCTAATGAAGATGAACAAAGGATAACTGTTGGCTGTTGATCAGAGACAAATTTTAGTTTCACACTTACAAAAATGTCAGATACAGGCTCAAACTGGACTCGCTTCCTTCAGGGCATCGTACTTCACATCTGCTGCACCAAACTGAATTAAAATTGTGTTCCAGCCCAATGCAACCCCTGCAGAAGGCGCTGTATTTTGAGGCCCCAGACTGGATCAGCAAAAGCAAGACAATGCTTAGTTAAATAGAACCACAGCTTTTAAATGAGCGAGAGCTCTGCTATCTGTTGTCGTACCCCATGCGAGCATACTTGGTTCACTTGTGATGACAGCCGAAGCAGATATTCGTTTAAGGCGATGAAGGAAAGCACAGGATGCCAGCCAATGTTTCTCAGAACAGCTGCAGCCACTGGTGGTGCTCAGTTACAGCAGGTGCGTCCTTAGGTGAGCTAGGCTTTAGTTAACCTGCTGCTCGTGTTTCATCTTTTTCTAAAGGAGGGTTATTTCTTGTCCTGAAACTGGAGAGTTTGAGGCCAGGCCCACCGTCATCCCTGGGTCAGAACCACGCTGAACGCACAAACACGGAGAGCTCAGAACTTGCCAAGACCTGAGCAGAGATGAAGCTATGCCTCTGTTTAAGGAGAGTTTAACACCTAGCGCAAGGACCAGAATTAACAGAACAGTAACTGTAGTTACGGTTCCGACCGCCGAACGGGATGCTGCACCCTCTGCCTCCACGGGCACACCCCTGCCAGGTCTGGCTGCGCAGCTCCCCGCAAGAGGCGGCAGGGTCCCGCCACCGAGGCAGGCCCGCCAAGCGCCCTGCCGCTGGGACAGCCCGCAGCGGTGGGGCAGCAGCTGGGGAGGGCGAAGGGGGGCCCGCGCCCCGGGCCGGGCTGGCCCGCCCCCGCCGCCTGGACGTCCCGCCGCAGCGAAGCCCGCCGATTTAACGCCTCCCGGCGCGACAGCACGGCCGGAGGCCTCCCGAGAGCCCGGCCCCGGCGCCCGGCCCCGCCACTCGCCTGTTGGAGTGCTGCAGCACGCAGAAGTCCTCGCACGGCCGCCCCTTCACGTCTGCAACGGGGCACAGACATCAGTGACTGCCGCGCCGCTGCCCGCCCCCCCGGCCCGGCCCGGCCCGGCCCGGCCCCGGCCCCGGCCCCGGCCGCCCGGTGGTACCTGGCTTGTACCAGCGCGTAAAGTACCGCTCGGCACCGCCCCGCCCCGCCGCCATGGCGCCCGCCCGGCCCCGCCTCCGCCCGGCGCGCCGCGATGATGGCACCGAGGGCTGGAAGGGGCCGTCGCTGCCGCCCGGGTCCGCCCAGGCCCCTCACCGAGCCAGGAGCCGCCGCGGGAGCGAAGGCCGTTTCTGGCGGGGGGCTGCAGGGAGGCTTCCCCCTACAAGGCAGTCGTTTTCACAGAATTTAAGGAAATATTATTTTACATATCCCCCCCCCGAGAAGGTGAACGAAAGATGTAACGGGCCAGAACGACAGCAGTGAGGAGGAGGCAGCCGCGGGTTCAGTGGTTTATTTTCTCCCGCCCAGTGCAGTACAGGAGCAGCTACAGCGACCACTGGATGCACCGAAAGCTTATTTACAGGGAACACCCGTTTCAGAACACTACCCTTTTGTTTCCTGCTTGTGGCACACAGAATGACCTAGTTTTTTCACAGAAATGATAGTTCTCCGTTCAGGCAGCAGGAGAGCCGCTGTGAATTACGTTTCTGGCTTTGGCTCTATTTTAAATAAAGATAACCCAGCTGGGTTCCCACAGCCCCTTTCCCCTGGGTCTGAGGTGAGAGAAACCACACCGAGAGCTTCTACCCCTTCCACATGGCTCTCGCTGCACCCAGGGACTCCACGCAACATCTCTTCTGCACAAACGCAGCCCAAAACCATTCAAAGCCCACAGTGCAAGGAAAGTCACTCTGCCTCCAGCAGCGCCTGCCCACTCTGTTTACTGGCACCCAGCACAGGCACTAAGCAAGGCAGCTGTAACAGCATATAAAATCAAGGTCCATACCCTGATGAAGGTACGGACAGACACAGAAAGCAGACACAACTCCATTTGTCAGGTGGAAGAGCCAGGGACGTCACAAACTGCTGCAGAAAGATGTATGCATAAAAATAAAGGGCTGTTCAGAGGCTCTGCCCACCGCTTTGCCAGCCCACGAGTGTTTCCAACACGGGTACGTCACAGCAGGTGCGGATTCTACTTCATAAGGCTGACAAAGGAAGAAACAAACACACACCACCACAAACTGCGGTCACCTCGCTGGTACAAAGCTACAGCGGATTTCACTCCACCGTCTTCTCCATTCCGAGTCTGGACAGCTGTCCGTCAGACACTTCCCCATCAAAGGCTGCAAATGGGTGGGATACACTGGTGTCCAGCTTCTCAAGCTGTTTCTGCCCACATGCTCTAAAGGCAATTTATTTTCCACATTGTTACATCAGCAATGTGTTTTTATACGCAGATATTTTACTGTCAGGTGATTACATCAAAGGCCAGCTAGGAACCGATTGAAAAATGTAGATTTATCTCCACCACTTGGTCACTGACCTTACAAACCTCTCGGGCAACATGCCTGCTCCGTATTTCACACCGCCTCCTGGAGACGAGGAGCGCAGCTAACAAGCAGCTGTCAGGGCTGCGGGCTTACAGACACCACCAGGAAAAAATTTAGAGTGAACTGAGCTGGGGACCCACCCAAGTCTGAAGTCCCTCACCACCAGAGAGACAGAGCAAGCCTGATGTCTGTAAGGGCTGAGGGCACGCGGCAGAAGACCCACAGGGTAAAGCGCCCTGAATCTGTGGTGGTTTGCCAGACCCCTGGTAAACACAGCACCCAAGCCCTCCAAAACCCACCAGGATGCAGCGAGGCTGCACCTCAGACACTGCACTGCAGCGGAACAGAGCTCTGCCAAGAGGTCTGGGAGGGAAGCAACAGGAGGTGAAGCCATACCAAAGTTGTTTTTTCCCCAGGAACGCATCTTGTTCGTGAGGAGCAGCGCAGAAGCATGAACCAAGGCACGCAGGCTCCAGTGGCAACCAGCACCATCACCCCCAGCAAAGGCAGGACTCGTCAGACAGGACAGGGTCGAGTGAGAGCGTGCCAAAGGTGGGACTGCCAAGACAGGAGGTCAGTACAGGAAGAGGCAGTAGTCAAGGTGTGAAAAATTCAGTTTTGACAGGTTTAGTGTGCGTTTGTGCTGGGGTAGGGTTGAACTTTTTGTAAAGAAAGCAGTGATGTGCTCACACCAGAGACTGAACAGCTTTCGATGAGCCAAAGATTCTGGTATTCAAGCAAAGGAAAGATGAAGATCAGCAGCTGGGTTTTAGCCACAGTTTTTGCTACAACAAAGTCAGGAAATGGTCATAGCACAGGTAAGGGCAGAAGTGTCATAAGAATTTAGATAATTTGAAAAAAAAAAAACAAAACAGAAGTTACCATCTCTTCAGAGACAGTTCAAATGAACTAACACCTTAAAAGCACGGAAGATGCAAAAACAATGGGTAAATATCTATCCATTTTTCATCATATTCACAGATACTACCAATTCAAGCTTGGGAAGACTAGAATACAACTGCTGTAAGAAAGAGTAAAGAGAGCACAGCATGGATGACCAAGGAGATGCTACGAAAACGCAGCAGATGGCTGTTGCACCATGGCATGACTCTCTTGCACCTCCAGTTGAAGAACTCCTCTGGCAGACTGCATCTGCCCTTCGTTCACAGGTGTGCCTCTAACAAAAGTCCAGAGGCTTAATCAAGATGCAATAGCATAGAATAAAAGAAACACAAGATGTAAAGTGCTCGATGATGGGGAGGAACACACCTACCAATATTTTGTCAGTGTTCCTGTTAGAGATGAAAGCCCGGAACCAGAGCAGCTTCTAGTGATGGAAAGTCAGTCAGGGAGAAGAAAATGAGCGCTCCCAAACGAGAGGTCTGCTCTCCTCTCCAAACAGCTGCTCACCAAGCACAGAGAGAAACTGGTTCACACATCTGCGGATCTGGGGGAGCTGGTGAGACCCCACCGCAGCTTAGTGCTCCCCTCCGGATGCATCGGCAGAGCTGAAGGAAGAACACCGTTCTCTACCTGCCCTCTTCACACGGGGCAAAAACGGGGTTCTGTCACAGCAGAGAGAATTCCTGTGCAGCAAAGCTGAATCAGAAATAAGTTCCAACTGGCTTATTTCTGTGATTTTTGGCTTATATCTGGGATTTTTAAAGTTAGCTGGTTAAGGTAGCACAATTCTGTTACTTCTCATTATATAGACATTGTCTAATGTTTACCTTTCCTGCAAATGCAGAATTTAATTATTTTGCCATTGTCTCTTTTATCCTTCTCCTTCCTTCAGTTACTTTCAGGGTGGTTAAAAGGTGAAGACTGGAAGCTCAAACTACATACTTACATATACACTTATAATTACCCTTAACATGCTGCTTCCCTATACATGCTGTCAAAGAAATTTTGCTATTTTGGATTTCTCAGCTTTAGCTGTTGCGAAGAATATAACTGTTTGGCAAGCACAGGTTTATTGTGTGCCATCACACTGAACTGGAAGTTGTCAGCTCTCCCGCTCAGCTCATTTCCCAAAGTAAATCAACACTAAGAAAGCTGTTGCAGTAAATGACTGTTTGTCTCAGCCTGCAGCTCTCCTCCCCTTGATATCAAACAGACTTTAATATGCCTTTGCCACTTCAGGCAGCATAAGTGGGATATAGCACGACTTTAGAAGTCTTTTTGATGGAATTCACATCTATTAGAGCTAAAGCTATGCTTTTACAGACTAATAGCTGTACTTTTGTGTTTGATTTGAGAAATTGGTGAAGAGCAACTCACATCAGAAGGGATGAAACAGATAAAACACTTGGTGCAAATACTTAAAAAGGGATCTCGCAAGAATTTGTCTGGAGTAGAAACCAACTGGAATAAGGCACACAGAATCCACAAGCTACCAAGAACCACCACCACAAAAAAAAAAAAAAAAAAAAAAAAATGGAGTGGACTCCTTGCCACTCTGTGTAAACCAGGTGGACACAGAAGAGATGAGTTTCTACCAATATAAACACATTCTACCCACTACATCTCTTTCTTGTTTTACACTGCCCACTGTACTTTGTAGCCACTGATTTTGACTGTGCTAAAATATAAAACACTGTTTTATTTCTGTAAACCAACAAAACCTCTGAAGTAAAAAAAAACATTACATATGATTACATATAGTAAATAAATTTACCAAAAAGCCACCCCTAACTCCCCAGACAATACTCCTTTAATACATTTGGCACTTTTACCGTGCTTCACTAAGTACAACTTTACACAGTACCATATGCAATGCTAAATCCTAAGTGAAAAAAACCTTACAGTGTTCATCCTATCAGGGGGAGAAGGGAGGGATGGACACAACAACAAAGGACATCAATAAAAATAGCTAGCCTAGATCAAATGTACCTCTCTGTCGGGGAATTTCATAGAAGACGACCTACCCCTTATAACTTAACACCAGGCTCTCTTCCTGGCAACCAGGACTACAGGTTTATGCTGAATACAATCTTATGTTCAAATACGGAGATAAGCAGCATTATCCCAAAACCCAAGAGAATCCCAGCATTCTGTAAGAGGAAATATCCCCAGCGGCTGCACCCGTGATCGCTGGCGTCGTTGTGGAGCATTTCAGGCACCTAAACAAACAAGAAAGCGTTACATGCTTTTTTAACCGAGAGGCACTCAGGCAGTAGCAAAGTCTTACTCCTCCAGTCTTCTCTGTTGACTGCATTAATACTACTTGAATTCGGTATCACTCAACACGAACAACATTATCAGAGTCTACTTTCATATTTAGAGACAGAGAGAATCTGTAATGTTCTAATTACTGTTTTCATGATAATTACGGTGATGTTTTAATTGTATCCTGAGTAAATGGTTGGCTTATTTACCAACTGATTTAATCAAGCCCCACCAAGAATTTTATTAACAACAGTTAAGCTTTCATGAATATTAGTTAAGCTTTCACAAACATCCACCAAATACTCTGTACTTCTGTACAAATGTACTTCTGAGGTACAGTATAGGTTTTAATACAATTTTAGCTTCATCCCAAGAAGCAGTAATGATCTACTGCAAAAGCCAAAGTACATTTGGTGGCGCTGACAGCATGCAACTTGCAGTCTCACCGGCTACCTACTATACTAGCCACTGTCAGAAGCAAATTTTTTATTCTACTCCTGCTATTAACTGCCTCTGTTTAACAACTAAGGGAGAAACAATCTAAGTAACAACAATCTTCCACCTCAACATTTAACTGAGCACTTAACGCTGCGTACTCAACAGCACCTTTAAGCACACAAAAAGTTCACTGAGGGAGAAAAGGTAGAAGAAGTTATTTTGAGATCAAAATATAATTTGCATTAATTCTAATTAAACTACGTTACAGAAAATTCACGTAGAACTAGCCACTTACCATATCCACAAGAGCCACATACATGAACAAGCCAGCAGTAAGTGCAAATATCCACATGGAAACATTATCTGCATAATGACCGATAAGAATGCCAGTTGCCATTCCAAGATAGGCCAGCATAGCTGACAGGGCATTATAAAGCACAGCTTGCTTGACGGTCATACCAGCTTTTAGAAGTACAGCGAAGTCTCCTACAGCAGGGAAGAAAAACAAAAGAAAATTTTCATCCTCAGGTAACTATTGCAGTATTCATCAGTTCTCTTCTGACTTACAAGATGACTCTGCTGTTTTTATGGTGTCGCCTGCCTTATTTTATTCCTTCACAAAATTAGAAATCACTGGGGGACAAAAAATTAGAAAGCATACATGAACAACACAGTAGCAAATACTTTAACTTTTTAACTTTAAGGTCTTAGGATTTTTTGGAAGAAGTAGCTTTTAGTATAGTTTGTATTTAAGCCAACGCTGTAAGATGCTGAAGTACCTGACGCACGAATGTTCTGAAGAATTTTCTAGGATAAAATATTCCCACTTAATTGCATAAAGCAATGGTGATGATTCCATTTATTATCCTGTAAGTCTCTGTAAATAATTTCTTTAATTTCTATAAGTGATCCTTAACCTCCCTTTTTTACTTGGAAGAATGATAGATTACCAGCTGCCAGAAACAGGTTTTCTATCACTCAGAATAAAAATCTGGTTTAGATCTAACTTATCTAAACAAAAATAGTAAAATCATATAAGCTTATTATTTGGAAATAGAACTGTTTCTATATAAAAATCTAAGCTATCTCCAGTTAAACAAAAGCAATCTTCAAAGCCAGGTGGAGTAATTTGTTACAACAGCTCTTCCAGAATTAAGATGAACTGGTATGTTACAAACATTATTGAGAATCAAGAAGAGAACGATCCGATTTCATCCCAGGTAACTTCAGCTAGTTCCATTTGTTTTAGTATTCCTATGCCACTTCATGTCCTCTGTTAAACAGGGTATTTCTAGCAAGTTTTCTGTGCTAGTTAAACAAGCATGCTTTAAATTTAAAAATATTTTCCTTGCTTCCAAAACCAACAGAACATTTGAATCTAAATTATCAGATCCATAACATGATTTTGTGTATTTGTAGTAACAACATTTAGTACATGTAATTAATACAAGTTCCACAGTTCCTGTGGAATTTATATTAAGATGAACAAGACTCAATTGTTCATCTTAATTTCATAAAACCAGGTATGTTTTCTCCAGAATAATGTATTTCTGTATAACACGATTGTACAGGCAGACAAATATTTCCAATTGTTTAACAAACAGTTTAATGTATATGCATGTGGGTTTACAAGCTCCATTAAATGAAATGGAACATTCTACTTTCTAGGGAATTAACCTTAAAAAAGTGCAAGAAAGCTGTTCTTTCCTCATTCTGTACACCAGGTATGATTGTGGCCATGACAGCTAAGAAAGAAACACCAGCTGCACATTCAAAATGATTCGACAATTGGAAAGCTCAGCTTTATTCCAAGTTAAACTAAGCAGTTACGTCCTGTTTTCATGAGCTCCCCTGCAAAAGGGCCAAATACTAAACTTACAATGTAAGACACATGCGTTCCCATGAGAAATTTTGGTCATGAGTTTAAAATCACTTGAGCTTGAAAGACAAAGAAATCTTTACTAGAAATAGTAAGTAGTTCCAAGTTTAATGTCGAGCTACAGCGGTTTTTTGCAAGACTTAACGAAAAAGCAGAAAATGTTATCTGGAAAGGAGTTCGACTAATTGTGACCTTCCTTTCAACAGGACAAGCACAAGAATAAAACTAAACAAAGATGTGAGAAACGCAAATTTTGACATGCATTCTCCTGCAATTCACAATTTATGTTGCTAAGGAGAATTAAAAACTATAACTGAACTATACAGAACAAGTTGTAACTGCAAGCAACACTGAGCTTTAAACAAAGTAGCTGAAATACTTAGATTTTTTTAAAAGGAAGATTAATTGAACTATTACAACATTCTTTAAATAAATTACAAGTATTCCTGAGCAGACAATCTGAAACAGACAGTTTCCCGTGGCACAGTAAAATCTGATCAGAAGAAAATCACAATTCTCCAAAGTGCACCTGTAAGTACCTAGGTACTGCAAGACATGGAAATATTGGGGTCTTACCTAGCTCATGAGGTAACTCATGGCAAAATACAGCCACAGAAGTGCTTAAACCACTAGATAATCCTTCAGTAAAGGCTGCTCCTATGAAGAAACAAACAAAACAGAAACCACAAACCCAAAACATTATGGCATATTCAGGCATCAAGTGCAGAATCATTGTTGCATATGTTCGTATCAGATTAAGACCTATTAGTTTCACTCAAATTTTTCTTATGCTTGTGGAAGCATTTAAAGTTTAATTGAACAGTTATGATTCATAAGTTTCAAAATCAGAAGCAACAAAATCCTCCAATTAGTTAAAGCAAACCAAATCTCACTATCTGAATTCCAACCAAAGCCCAACACCTTTCAACAACACAGTCCTCCCACAAAACCCAATAAACGGAAATAATGTCCGAAAAGACACTCTTTTTAAACGTACAAAGGGAAGAAGGCAGCTCAGCTGCCTCTGAGGGCCAGGCACTGGAAAAAGGCAAGCAAGCTCAACAGTAAGTGAGGCTGCACAGTCATGTGAAACCAGCAGTGAAAGATTGGCGAATGCTAGGCAGCTTGCACATACGGTGAGCTATTATACATTAAGTGGGGGGAAAAAAGACCCTACAGCACTCCCTTAACTAGTCCAACAGCCCTCATCTTTCTTGTTTCCCCCGCTCCTCCTGTTGCCTGTTATTTTTCCTGTTCGACAGCAGCTGAGGAGGAAGCAGCACACGGCAGGCCGAGGAGCTGAACCACAGCTCACATTGCAGAGGAGGTCCCCAGCAGCCTAGGAAGTCCCACTGAGGGGTGCAGCAGAACCACGTCCAGCTTCCCCTTCACCACCAGGAGCACACCAGCAAACAAGAGGCTGCCCATAAGCAAAGAGCCCCTCAGCCCTGTCACAGCAGCTGGCATGCAGGGGACCCAGGAGTACTGCTCACAGAAGGAGAGCTACAACAGTGATGAGACCACAGGAGATCATCCCCGATCTCTGCCGGGGCTGCCACCCCCAGTACTCCAGCAGCCCCTACCCAGGTGTAACTCCTGACGGCAGACACTGCCATCCAGGTCTTCACCTGCAAGAAATGACCGATGCTCCTCCTTGCAGTGACAGCAACAGCAGCCTTACCTGTGGGGTACATGCTGTAGCACCTGGTGAAGGAGACGCAAGAAATAGCAAGCAGGCATCTTTGGTTGAGGGGTAATGAACAGGTGATTGAGAAGGTCTTCAGAAGAGGTTCTACAGAGGCAAGAGCCAAAGGCCCTTCAGACTAAAGAGGAAGGCAGGACCAAGGCAGCACTGGAAGAGGAAACAAACTTCCAGATGGGTAAAATCTGGCAATCGTGAAGCTTGGCATCAGGAAGAACCCTCCATCCCCAGCATATTTGCAGGTGCTAATCTAAAGAACATGGTCATGATCCTAGCAGCAGTGGGAGGATAAATGAGTTCTGCCCAGCCTAGAACATTTGCTCAGCACATCAGATTAGGGCCAGCAATACAAAAAGACAGGAAAGATTTTTAGGGATAGGAGATTCCCTGCCATGCAGGACAGAGGGCAGAAGCAGACCTGCCAGCCAGAGCTACTGCCTAGGGAAGCCCATTGCTTGCCTAGAGCCTGCCTTGACGATGCTGTGGAGACACCACCAAAGTTCATTTGGCCTGTCACGGATAGATACAGACTGCCTAGAAAAGACAGAATGTGTCACTTCCCCCCCCCCCCCGCCCCATACCTACATAAAGGAGTTCCTTGACTGCACAGAGCTCCAGCATCAAACTATGTATGAATGCAGATCCTTGAGCCTATTGAGTTTCTTGGTCAAGATCAGATTAACGCTAGGAATATGGTTATAAACTACATAACCAAGGAAAGGTGGTGGATAAGGCTACCTATGAACAACCACACAAGACATCACCATTCACATGGGAGCTTTCAGATGGGAAGGTAACAGCACTGGGCACACAATCCAGGATGTTCCTTAATTATGTTGGCAATGGTTTCCCAATACAAATGATAGAAGAGCCAGCCAGGATTAGAGTTGTACTTGACCTGCTGCTCACACACGAGGAAGAAATGATGGCAAATACAGCAAAAAATGGCATCTGGAGCTCCAGCGAGCATGAGGTAACCGAGTTCAGGATACAGAAGGAGGCTAGGAAAGGAAGAAGCAAAATTAGGACTCTAGATCTTAATGAAGCGGACTTTGGACTTAGGCAATGAATTTCAGGGTAGAATATCCTGGGAATCAAAGGGGAAAAAGTGCCCAGAAGAGGTGGCTGATTTATAAAGCACGCTTAATAGAGTGAACAGATCAACTACCCTGTTTGTGTAGGAACACTAGGACT
Organism: Opisthocomus hoazin; assembly: GCF_030867145.1. NCBI lineage: Eukaryota > Metazoa > Chordata > Aves > Opisthocomiformes > Opisthocomidae > Opisthocomus > Opisthocomus hoazin. The sequence goes on along the minus strand of NC_134416.1, from coordinate 71,510,582 downwards.
TCCAGCAGAAGACAAACCCAGCTAAGCAGAGTGTGTCTTAATGAATTAAGTCTCAAAAAGGAAGCAAACAAGAAACAGAAACAAAGATTGGCAACAAGGAAAAAGCAGTGGAACAAAAAGGAGGAAGACCAAAGCCCAGCTAGAGCTAAGACTAACAGGACACCAAGGATAACAAGAAACAGTTCTACAGGAATACTAGCCGAGGAAAAAAAGTTCAGGAAAAATTCGGGTCTGTTGATGCACGAGGAAGGGGACAAAGCAGCAGACACAAAAAGAGGCCAAAGCACCACTTTCATCTCACTCTTCATAGACAAAGCCACATCCCAGCACGGTTCTAGAAAGAAAGGGACAGCAAACAGCAGAGAAGCAACAGTTTAGAGATACTTAGAACAAAATGGAAACGCTCAGATGCATCCCAGAATGGGACTCACCCAAGGGTGCTGACAAAAGTGACCGGAGTGACTGCAAGACTGCAGTCTACCACCTATGGAAAACCACGGCTACAGGAGGCCCCAGTGGAACTCTGGGAAAAGGATAACATTATTCCCATCTTGAAGAAAGGCAAAGAACAGGACTCAGGGAACAGTCAGCCTCTCACCTCAGTTCCTGGAAAGATCCTGTTGAATTATCCTCTTCAAATCCCTCTCCAAATGCTTGACCCAGCTTGGGGAAATAGCTGACTACCGAGATGGCAACAGCAGTGAATATAACAGAACTTGACTTTAGTAGGATTTCTGACACTATCTCCTACAGCAGTCTCATCTGGGAGCAGAGGAAATACAGGCTTGACAGACTGCACAATGGCTGGACTGCTGGGCTAACAGAGTACACCAGGACAAATACGGCAACCCATTTTCTTCAATATCTTCACTTACCTGGATGAAACAGACTGCACCATCAGCAAATTTGCAGATGACACGAAGTTGAGGGGCAGGAGGGACAAAGTAAGGGCTGAGCTGACACACTGAGCTCTAGAGCTTTAGACAAGAATGATCATGGTAAACTTGAAGACTAGGCCAACAGAAATCTTATGAAGTTCAAAAAGGAAGAGTTAGAAGTTCTGCACTTGGGGCAGAATAACCTCAGGCATTAGTACAAGGTAGGAACAGACTGGCTGAAATAGCAGCCTTTCCAAAAAGGACATGAGAATTATGAGGGACAACAAGTTGAATATGAGCCAACAGCGTGCTCCCATTGAAAGTATAGTGAGCCACACACTGGGTAGCCTCAGGAGAAGCAAGGCCATAAGCCTAAGTTCTTATTCCCCTCTGCTAAGCACTGGTGAGGTTGTTCCTGGGATTCTCTGTCCACTCTGGGGTGTCCCAGTTCAAGGTTGATACGAATACTGTCCAACAGAGGCTGACAAGATGATCAGAGCTCTACAGCATAAGGCCTAAAAGGTTGAATCTACACATATTTAACCTCCTTTTCCAATAGACTAAGGGGTGATCTAACAGCAGCTTGTAAGTACCTTTAATGCAGTCACAAGTATGAAGGAGCCTAACTCTTCAAAGTAGTGACAGACAACAACAGAGGGAGAGGCTGCAAGTCACGATTTGGGAGCTTCGGGCTGGATATAAATAAAACTTTCTGTATTAAGAGACCATAGGGCAACACTAGAAGAGGTCAGCTCCAGACATGGTGCAGTCTCCTCATCTGTAGAGGTTTTCAAGGCTTGGCTGTGCAAAGCCATGACTGACCCAGTCTAGTGTTCCCAAGAGCTGTTTCAAGCAGTGGGTTCGACCTGATGATCTCTAGAGTTCACCCACTTCTATGACTATTTGTGAAGTCCAATTCAGAGATGCACAGCATGCTAAGACAAAAGCTATTTTGACTTGAGCCCTCAGCAGGAGTGTTCTCCACTGCACTCTGAAACATTCAGTGGTAGGAGTCCACATAGTAATTAACAGGCAAGTAACAGGAGCTACTGCTACTTGACTAGCAAAAGAGGTTATCAGTGAACACCATCCATCTTTTCTAGGTATCATCAGTCTGTTTCCTCCACCTCCGAACACTGCTTTATAGTTTTGGAGTCAGATTTTGAGAGAGAGAGACAGGATAGCTACAGTTGTCTCCTAATAAGACAGGAGAATTCATCAGCATTCAATTGGGCTTTAGTTTCTGAGGAGAATAGATAAGTAGAGGAAAGCAGAGTTAATTACCCTCTCCCATGTCTGCATCCTCAATAATCTGTAAATTCCTCTCTACTACTGTCTCTATACAATGTTTTTACAGTTTTATCACTAATTACAGGAAAACTAAAAATACAAGAATCCAGCTTAATCACACATGCTAAATGTAATTTTGGGACCACAAAGGCAAGACAAAGACGACCTGACTGCCATGCAAAGTACCTATGTGGCTGACATGGCTGTATACTGTATGGATACATAGCAACCAAAGTACAAGCTTGAACAAGAATATCTATTTTTATTTTTCACTGCTAAAAAGATGTCTTGAAACATTAGGAAACTGAAGACTACATTAATATATCTGGTATTATCCCCTCTCCAGAAGCTGATTTAATAGTGTCATGGTTCCTTAAAATACACTTTTAAGACATCACTTCTCTCAAAAGAAAAAATATACTCAAGACTAGTGCAAAAATAGTATTCCGTCTTTTAGTTATTGAGTTTAAGCTACACAGAAAAGTTGAAATCACAGAAGATCATTTTGTAGAAATTAGATGCAACTATTCCATGTTTTAATAGAAAAATAAGCACTTTTATATCTTATCCCTACATAATCAGCATAACAGGTTTGAGGAAAAAAGTAACTGGTAGAAGCCACGAATAACAAATCACATGAAATGAATGAACTTCAGTGAAGGGTTACTCTGGCTAAAGCTATCTTCGCAGAAGCATTCACATCTTCATTTAAATACAGGTAGAATACTACACAAGTATCACTGGCGTTTTCACATCAAACTGATGTTTTTCCATTATGCTTTTGAGCATATCCAGAACTGAAGGAAACCCACATTTTCATTAGCCTGAACAAGCTACACAGCAGCTATTGCTCTCACTTGTTCAATAAGCCTTTATTAACCTTCCTCATACTTTTCCCTTCGTAACTATAAAGTCTAGCTCCTTCCCAAATCTCCCTAATGCTAAGCCGTAATTGATTCTGCCTGTCATTTATATGCAAATCCTCCTCCTCCTACCACATTTTCACTACTGATCTGCTCAGACATGTACATTCCATGCTCCAACTTTCAGAAAAAATGAGATTAAATCAGAAGGTCTCTTTTTACTTTGAATTGACTGAATCTGAACAACTGCAAATACTGCTGTGAGAAAACAGTTACTGGGTTTTCTCCTCAAAGAAGAATGAACTTGTTTCTACAATAAAATTTACAAAAGGACTGATACTGCTGAACTGACCCCAGTACGCTATACAAGCTGGAAATGAGTCCAGTACCTGCAGAGATTAGTCTTAAATACTAAAGTCAAGATTACAAAAGACTAGCATAAGAATTGAAGATTACTGATTTGACTTCACTGGCTATAACTTACTTTAACCTTTTAAGTTTAAAATACCAGTAGTCTAGCTTTCCTTCTAGGGAGAAAAAAAAAATTCCCAAACCTGACCTCCCAGCCAGAGGCCCTGAACATAAAATTCAATCTGTTATTTTTGTGATAAAGAAGTATCTTCACTGAACCATTGTCAAAAAAAGACTGAACAACTACAACAAGGGACAGGGACATGAACAAAAAGATGAATGTTCTGTTTACATGTAAAATAACTTTGTATCCCTTTAAAACTAAAAAAACAACCCCACAAAAATGGACTATTACACTCAACTTTAAGAACCAGATTGAATAGAGTATGACTAGTGTTCAAGAAAATCACTTTTTTTAAAATGCTTTTCCTAGAAGAGAGACTGAGCCCGTTTTGAGACTGAACCCAGCACATTGCGCATCTGAAGGAATCTACTTATGCTACACTCCTTTAATTGATATAGACACTCTTAATCCAAAAATCTATGCTGCATAAAGACAGCATATAGTGACTTTATCGGTATCTTCTCTGTGAATCGTATTTCTGACAAGTTCCTATCAATTAATGCCCTACTCACAGATCCCTAGGATACAAAAAGCAGCACAGACTTTCTCTGGAAAGTTAGTACAAGCAGTAGGAAGAACTGCAATGCTGCTCTTTAGCGGATGCAAGATCTGAGAATCTGGATGTGACAGGACTGCTACGCAAAAGTGTAAAAGCACCTTAGAGAACACAATGCCTTGGACCAAATTTATTTTACAGTAAAAATGAATGCATGCCTACCTCCCACAGCACAAAAATACACACGTATATTGACTGCCTAATCCATTTGGGTTATCTTCAGGCTAATGCAGACTGAAACCAGGGTCCCATCTTCCCACCCACCAGTGCTCTGGGGAAAAAACTTACACAGCATGTGTAACCAGGGGCCAGTACAGGCACAGTGAGATGTGCAAAGCATAGAACCTGACCTTGCTGCGTAAAACTAAAGATGGAAGAGAAAAAGAAAAAAAGAGCCAATGATACCAGTGGCCTCACTGAAGTGAAAAAAAGCCACAATTACTTTAAATGCAACCAAAAAGACAAGCTTGTCTTAAAAAAATTAAAAAGAATTGCTGAGCCCTTGCAGGCATCGAAATGTAAGTTCTGTTTTAAGTCCTAAATATTGTTTTATAAGCCTAGCTTTAGTTTTGAAAAACGCTACCTTTAACTTTGCTAAAAAATAGGAAATACAGCAAAGTTTACAGATTTCCTAAAGAAACAGAGCTGTAAGCACATAATTTCCATTTCATTTGTCACTGATCTCCAGGTTGTTTAACTGGGTTTTTCTTATTCATTCAGAGCTGCTGTCAGATAAAAGTTTAGACTTCAAAGATCCACCACTAATTAGTTATATTCCTAATAAGAGATAGGAAGACTTTGCTGTCCTCACATACAACAAAGCTGCAGTGTTCATGCTAACACTTACCAATTGCTAGGCCATCGCTAAAATTGTGCAGTCCATCTCCCATAATCACCATCCACGCCAGAGTTGCTATCCCAGCATCCTTCAGCTCTTCACGTGAGTAGCGCTGACTGTGACTGTGGGGATGATGGTTCTGATGATGATGGTGATGCAGAATATGATGGTAGTCATGGTGATGATGACTAAGATAATCTGTCTGTCCTAGAGTATCATGTAAGTGAGAATGACATTTGTTTCTACAGCCCCTGGATACATATTCATTGTCAACTTCCTCTTGATGAGAATGAGCTATCATCACTTCTTCTTCTTCTTGTACAGCTGGCTGCTGAGAAATGAAGGGCGACGGATCTTGAGAGTCTGTCCCTAGATAGCCCTCAGGCCCTGTTACAAAAACCCAGAATATAATATTACACAGCTTTAAAATCACCTAGGAAGCCACAATACAATAAACAAGTGATGCAGTAAAGAAGAAACTAGTAAGTCTAGAAGCTGAGACTAATACCCCAGCTACTTGTACCACAAGTTTTTTTTTCCGCCCCCAAGGGTTTTCACAACTTATTTTTCTTTAATCACATTTCTGAGACAACTCCCAATTGTTCAAAATAAGAAAAACTTCTAGTTTCTGTCCCCTACTACTGAAGCAGCCCCTACATTATGGCCACAAATGTCTTCTAAAAGGTAAAAAAGCTTTTAATGCAAGACCCAGCGCAACGTAAACTCAACAGCATAAGGCTCTATGTCCCAGCTTCACAGCATGAAGGCTGTTAGTTCAATTGCTTCAGAAAGACAAAGTGTGTGGAAAGCATGTGCCATTTATTAATTTTAGGGCTGAAGAATAAGAATGAGGAAGAGAATATGATATAGATTATTTTGGAAACTCCTGTATTTCATATAAATATAGGAACTTAAGTTTGAACAACTGAAAAATAAACACTCAAAGTCATCAACACTGACTATGAAACGTCCTCATATAAACATTAGTGGCACACCAAGGTTAGTTATTTTAACTAACTCCTAAAACTGGCTGAATTCTTCCCCTGCAATTAAATGAACAAATACATTTTTTTCACTGCATTACCAGCAACTCTCATTAATTGTAAAATTATTCTGAAAAACTGAACGCCTCTTTTGCCTACAAGAGCTAACAAGTATCTAGTGAGGTATGTTTTGGCTTACAGCATGATCATGGGGACACACGATCATCTGCAGTCCAAAGACTTCAACTAACCTCTAGGATTTTAGATTATCAGCCTTATAAATAAATAAATACTCAAACTAACAAAACCCAGACTTAAAATATACAGAAATCTAAATAATGGATCACACATATAACATCTAACAGTTTAAAAAGTGTAGAAGCCAGTAGGCACAGCTGTATTTGCAACAGGCATAGACAGAAGAGCTTCACAGAATGACTTCAACTTCTGTAGAAGGCTTAAGATTTCAAAACTGTGAGGTCGCTACTTCCAACCTATCAAACCTTTTTAAAGGAAAGCAGCAAATACAGCTAGTCCTCTACATATCAATGCACAGACGGGTTTTGTTTTGAAAATAATTCAAGTAGGTAGTGACCCAAGCTTCAGAAAGAAGCAGATCTGTGAGTGGCCACCAGTCAGGTGTTTTTTAAACAGTGGTGCCGCAAAATAACAACTGTGCAATATTACTGAGACTTACGATCGTCTGTATCTAACTTGTCTTCATTCGCTGAAAACTTCTTACTTTCTCCATCATCTTCATTTTTTTTCTTATTCCGAAAAAAAAAAAATACTGTAGTTACGAATATTTCACTTATTTTTCAGGATATACATGAGCAATATTATACTCACAACATTTACGCTGCCTGCACAGAAAGAGGACAACATGAAGGCCATATAAAGAGCGCAGAAGAGGAACATTAGAAACTCAGTTCTTCAACAGTAAGATGACAAAGGTTCCCTATGCTCCATGGAAAGAAAAAAAACACCACCAAAACCAAACAAATCCATATGCATAAATATCCCGCATTTTTGCATGAGGAATAAGCAGAGGGGTTCATCTGAGAAGTGAAACATATCAAATACTAAGTATAAGTTATTCCAGTAGTTCTTTTTCATTGTAATGTCAGTATAACGGTGGGGTTTTTTTTCCCTAGCACACTGAAGGAAAACCAAGTAAAATCTCCAATCGTTGCTCACTAACATCTGTATCACAACAATTTACTATCAGTGACTCAGTATCTAGAAGGGTATAATTAGTCTAAAAGGAAATCTATTCCCAGAGGCTGAGAGAAGGACAGAGGAAAGACTTGCTCCGCTTGCAACTCTTCACATCCTCTCTTGGCAAATAAATTTAACCAGAGATAGGGAAAGCAATCCAGTCACCCACAGTTAGTTTAGCTTCAGTATAAATCCCACAAACACAACCTGCCGTGACCAAAGTCAAGGAGCTTACATGGCACCTGCTCCAAGACTGCTGCCTTAATGACCAATTTAACAATAAAACTACACAGCAACTATCAGTCATTGTGGTAGCCTAGATATCAGCTATTTTTAAGGTAAGTAATTAGTAGTTTACTAACTGTCTTCAAGCAAAGCTTAAGATATCACCAGCCTTTACTGTATCTTTTTTTACTGAGCCACTTTTTACATCATTGTGTATTCCTGGCTACACTAGTCTTTAAAGAACTGTTACCAATAACTGGTGAGTTACCATCATTTATGACCTGCCAAAATTCAGTTATTATTTACCTTCCACAGAAAAACCAGTATAATAATCCGAAAGCTGTATTACTGTTCTTTTTGAGGGGAGAGAAAGGAAAGAAAAGAGGGGCTTGGCAGACTGCATTTCCAAATGGAACGCTATCCAACAAAGTCACTTTCTACAGTGTAGCTGGATGCTTCTTTATGTAAGCACTTTCTGCCACTCTTACCCGTTTTATGCACGTGCCCCCCTCAACAGGAGTACAATAACAGTACGAGGCCATTTATTTAATCCAGTATGAGAATTAAAATAATAAAACCAGTCCAGATAGTCATTTATATTATTGTTTTGGTATGTCAGAAGGAAGTCAATAATGAACAGTAACTTCTTAACTCACTGTTAAAACAAAGGGTGCAAGTGGCTGACTGCTTACTAAACAATTCACTGTGGTTTCAAGCCTGTACTGTATGGCTGGTTAAGGAACTACCTCAGAGCTCTTCCGTAAGAGGACCACAAAAAAGTTATCATGCAGTTTAAAAGTTTATGTGTCACTAATACAAATGAAATTACAATACTAATCAAGTAGCAATCACTATTAAATCCAGACAGATATGTGATACTCAGTTTTTTTTGTAAGTGTATTCAGAAATGAACATGCAATAAATATAGCTTCAAAATAACAGCTGCTCTACCTTTTTCTTCTTGTCTTTAAACTGCTTTATTAAAGTGATCAGATGCTCCACTAGAAACATGAAATACAAGCCTCCAAGCGCTGTAAGTCCCTTCCACGTAGAATCCAGGTAAGCACTCTCCTCTGTACTTTGAAAAACAAGATGTTTGAACGTAGAGCCTTTGTTCTGTTCAAGCAGAGGTTTTTCATGGTGATGGTGATGGTTTCCATGAGACTAAGGGGAGAACCAAATGGGGAAGTCATTATTATTCAAGAGAACTGATAACATAAGAAATACAGAAAGTATTCTTTATGTTCTTTTTTTCAAGTCTGGAGTCCAGACTTCACAATTTTCATAGGGTAAATGCTCCAGATACAAACTCAAACAAACTCAAACAACTACGAAGTCTGTTCATAGGAAGAAACGTTGCAAGCACTGAGAGCAGGCCTGGTATTCATCCTCTCACTTCAGCTACATGCATTCTGCTCAGAACAAGATGTACAACTGCCCCCACAAAAACTCCTGACACTGTCAAAGAATCTGCATTTTAAGTGGTAGTCACAGCCAGCACACCAATTGCCTTCCCATCTAAGACAGCTCATCAACATCAAATGCCTTTTTCTACTAGGAACTTTGCAGTAATTTCCTTTTTTAAAGGAAGTCTGACATTCTTCCCCTCATCACTGGCTACCGATATCTTCAGAATCAAAAAACTACTAGGATAACTCACTCACACATGTTTAGATTTACACAGCCTCACATAGCAAATGCAAAATTAACTGAAAGGAAAAAGAACCACCCGATGATCTGGTCTTGTTTAACATCAATGATCTGGATGAGGGGATGGAGTGCTCCCTCAGTAACTTAGCAAATGACACCAAGCTGGATGGGAGTGTTGATCTGCTTGAGGGTAGGAAGCCTCTGCAGAGGGATCTGGACAGGCTGGGTCGATGGGCCGAGGCCTACTCTATGAGGTTCAACAAGGTCAAATGCCGGGTCCTGCACTTGGGTCACAACAACCCCATGCAACGCTACGGGGTTGGGGAGGAGTGGCTGGAAAGCTGCCCAGCGGAAAAGGACCTGGGGGTGCTGGTTGACAGCCAGCTGAACACGAGCCACCAGTGTGCCCAGGTGGCCAAGAAGGCCAACAGCATCCTGGCTTGTCTCAGGAGTACTGTGGCCAGCTGGAGTAGGCAGGTGATCGTGCTCCTGTACTTGGCACTGGTGAGGCCGCACCTCGAGTGCTGTGTTCAGTTTTGTGCCCCTCACCGCAAGAAGGACATTGAGGAGCTCACGCTGGAACATGTCCAGAGAAGAGCAACGAGGCTGCTGAGGGGTCTAGAGAACAAGTCTCACAAGGAGCGGCTGAGGGAGGTCAGCTTTTTAGTGTGGAGAAGAGGAGGCTGAGGGGGGACCTTCTTGCTCTCTACAGCTACCTGAAAGGAGGTTGTAGTGAGGTGCATCTTGGTCTCTCCTTCCCTATGATTCTATGAATTACAGTCAGGATTGAGAATCCACCACAGGATCTGCAGTCCTTTTGATCCATCTTTTCTGAAAGCTGGAACAAGTTACCTTTGGGGAGGGGGATGGAGGGACTGTCTGTTTAAGAGCTTCAAGAAAGGCAGAAATTTAGTAATCACATTCCAATTTCATTGTCCGTACTACTAATAGCAACATATAACTCCAAAGTCTATCAAGTAATGTTTTCCCAGAACTTCAGAAACGCTTGATTCTGATAAAAAAATTACAATGGATAACCCATCAACATAAGCAGCTGATAACAGAAAACAGTGGATTATCTATTCCGTATTTAAAGTGTACAAGCAGTGATTTCCACTACCTATAAAGTTCATTAAACTGGAAAAAGAAAATAAAGAGGCAGCATTGCAGTAAGTGACTAAAAACATTTATGCCAAATTCTTGCATGCAAGGAACAAGGAGTGACTCAGCAGCACGTGTGACTAAGAACAGGAAACAGACTGAGGGATAATGGCATGAAGTTCTTACACTGTAAGGACTGTGACATGAATAATACAAACAGTTCCAAATGGGAAACCTTCCCATCAAACAATCTACCTTACAAGGCTGAGAAATGACTCATCAAATAGATATTAATTAATAAGGATTAACACTATCACTAAGAAGTACAGACAGGTGTGAAATTACCTGCTTTGAGATAATGAAAGAAATAGTAATTAATACTTACATGTGGAAGGAGATGTAAGAAAGCATCTCCACTCAAAGTCCCCACAGCCAATGCCACAAGAAAACTCAGAAGAAACTTGAAGAATACGCGATTCATCAGCGGTACCAATATAACGCCCAATAAGGAGAGAAAACTGATGACGGAGATGGATATAAAGCCACCAATCCAAGCTGGTAAAAAAAAAAGAAAAGAAAAAAGTAACAAGAATGAGTAACAGCTGGATGAGCTTTTATTTTCTTCACACTCCTGATATCAAACACTCCTGACCATTCAATTAATCGGATGTTAACAAATGCTATGCCAAAGATTTCCCTCTAGACATGGTCAAGCGCCAAAAGAAAACTACAAATTTCTTTCCACTTCAAAATGCATTTCTCAAATTTATAACCAACACAGATGAGTTTCCAGAAGCTTTCACTCCATGTTAAAAAAAACAAAAACAAACGACCACCTACCTATTTGCAGAGAGTAACTTTTTGGAGGAGTTTCCGTTTTTTCACTAGTTGCGTGGACTATGCAGTATTTGCCATCGATCTGATTAATAAGAGCTGGACAGAGGTAACTAAATTCTGTAGCAGTCAACAACACCTGAGTGCCTATTCCATGGGACTGCATCAGTTTTGACGCACTGGAGCACTGTGGAAAGACACTTATGTTAAAGATTAACTAGAAACAAAATACCATGGAAATATCTCAAGAAGACTGCATATCCCATTTTAATTGAAATGCAGTGGCACCACATGAAGACAGCTGTATCAACGGTAATTAAACACTCGCAACAAACCAATTTAGTAAGAACTATACCTCCGCCCCCCTTCTGGCCCAGAAAGCTAGTTTGGGAGTCCTGGTAGATGATGCATAATTATCACTTATTCTCAGCACAAGGGGGTCAGATGCTTCGCTGTGCAAACAGAAAAAGCCTAACACTTTTCACCAAGTTTTAGAGGCCATATAAGGAAGGACAAAAACCTTTTTATAGAAGCGATTACTATGGAAAGTCTTGTACAGGACATGTTCTACATACACCTCCTCCAGCGAAGGGTTCCCCAGGGCAGAACCTACAGTCTCGCTGGGTTTAAACAACAGCGGTACTTCTGCTCTGACTGTGCAGAACACAGTAACGGCTTGCAAATCCGGCACCGATGATCACCCGCCACCACACAACACCCGCTCTGAATCACCTGGCATGGCTGCGTACACAGGGACCCCAGAAAGATGCTTGCTTTTTAAAGCCTTTAATGGAGGAGGATCTGATTGTGCAAGAAAGCTGTCTACAATGCCACTATAGACTTTATCAGCACTAGTTTTTTACTGAAGTAACAGATAACATTTTGCGGCAATTTTTTTTACAGTTGGTCTCTACATGCAATCTTGAAGTATATGGGGATGAAGGGGGTTGAAGGAACAAGGTGCCAGTTAACTCCCTGCCATTCTACGCTATCTACCATAGGATTATCCAACACTTGGGAAGACACTTTGGTAAGAATGACAGTGTTCTAACCAGACTTTTTTTACTTTCACCCCATTATTAGGAAAACAAGCCATATTCTGGCTTTAAGGCAGAACAGCAAGTGGAGCCAACAGAAATTAGTAGGATTTAATAGAATTTACCATTCTATTCCCTTTTACTGAACATTTTACGTCAACTTACATTTATCTAAAATGAGAAGCAAAATGGTGATATAGTTACTCTAAAATTCTAACAGCATTCACTTATTTCCAACCCAGGGGAACATACTATTACTTTAGCTTTTTATTTCCTGGCCAGTCAGAGAAAACACACAGGTTCTATAGGCAAGGTCAACAACTACCACATACTCGCACAACTGTTTTGATGCACTTACACAGCAACAAGTTCATTTTAGAAAAATAATATTAGAGTGTTCATTTTAAAGTCACCTTGGGAACCTAGTATTTTCTTGCTGATTTTACAGGAAGAAAATGGAGTTTTCCTACAAAGTATTAAAAACTTTTCATATACTTGTCTGAGAACACAAGTTTTAAATGTAAAATGTTTTGCATTCTTAGTAATATTTAAAAATAATATATAAAGACATAAAACCAAGTGTATGCTTATACTTAATATAAATACACATTCCGGTTTAGGAAAAATTTAAAATAACTAGAGTGCACATATATTTTCCTCTGCGCTTGTGAAGGTAACATTCCTTCAAAACATTAAGTTTCAAGGAAAGTTGTTTGTGTGTGGTTTGCTATCAGCACTGTTACACTACAAAGCTTGTACCTGGCCAAGTGATAAGCACCTGACAAACAGGACATAACAACATTCCCGGTGGATCTGGATTCCCAAGAACACAACAGAATCAGTCTCACCTCTTGGGTATTTTGGTTTTTCAGTTTAGAATACATGTAACTTCCTTTTTCTGATTCCTTCAGAGAATTATGAGATTCATTTGCTTTGCTGTTAGCAAGCCAGCTTGCATTGCTGCCACCTGTGACATTAATGGCATTAGAGCTTGTCAGACCTAGACGAGCAACAGGCTTGACTTCTCCAGGTTGCACATTCTGTAACTCAGAGTGGCCACCCACAGGAGCAGCGATGATGGATGCCGTTATTTCATTAACGGTGTTCTTGCTGCGCACAAAGTTCTGCTGGTGTTCTGGTTCGTGAGGTTTGTGAGGCTCCTTTGAGCGGCTGTTCCTGTGGTCCTTGTTAGCATCAGATTCGTGGCTGGGACAAGCAGTCTTCTCGGAGTTTTTACTCAATGAAACGTGATTATGATGAAGGTGATGATCGTGGTCATGATCATGGTCATGATCATGGTCTATTTTAATCCTTTTCATCTTATCTATACCTATGTTCTGGAGCAGTTTTCTGAACCCTTCAATCGACAGAGAGTTGTTTTCTCCATAACGATGAAAAAGCTCTTGAAGGTGAAGCTTCTGTATCAGTCCTGCCAAGTCAGTATTAATGCCAGCTGCCTTTTCTGGAAAAGTCCTCTCTGACGCACGCACAACAGTAGCCGTCTCCACTCCACGATGGTAACTTTCACACAGCAGTATGGAAAATGACAGCAGGAAAGCAACCGATACCGCACTCTCCATGGTGGTTTCTTTTCAGCAGTGAAAAGATCTGGAAAGAAGAAGAAAATTTCAGCAGTTTGCATAAAACTGCTCTCACCTCCCTCTGTAACAGATGTTATTTCCTTAAACGAAAGAAACCCACAACAAGCCAAACCAAACCAAACCCTGCTCAAAGCACCAAGGAAGCAGGAGAAGAGCCATTTGTATTTCTTACACAGCCAGCCTTTCTCCCGGGTGCGTGGCCTCAGGCGAGCGGAGGGGCCGGCGCCCACCCCAGGGAGGTCCCCTCTGCTCGGCCCGGCCCCAGCCAGGCTCCCACCGAGAGCATCCCCAGGGCCGCACCCACCCGGCCCGGGCCCCTCTCCCGCTTACAGCAAGCCTTACCGCCTCACTCTTCGCAGGGAACAAATCGCGTAAGCTACGCGTTCCTGCTTAAAAATAAAACCACCGCCATTCCAGGCGTTCCACGCGAGCCCCGCGGCCACCCCAGCAAGGCCACGCAGCAGCCGGGCGCGGCCCCCCTCCAGCGAGCCGCAGAGGGCGGGCCCCACCCGGAGGCTCTCGGTAAGCTCACGGCCGGCCCGAACAGCGCGGCCCCGCCTCACCCAGAAGCAGCGGCTGCCGGCCCCAGCCCACCCGCGAGGCGCGCGGAGGGGTGCGTGAGGAGGTTACCGGGCCCGGCTCCTACCGCCGCCCGTGCCCACGCGCGCACGCCGCCCGCCGCCCCGCCCCTCTCCTTTCCTCTTCCGGGCGGCGGCGGCGTGCGCGGGCGGAGCCGCCCCCGGCCCCTCTGTCGGCGGCGGGCAGGGGCGGGCCCCCCGCTCCCCCCCCCCGCGGGGTGGGTCTGCAGGAGCCGCCCGGCTCGGCCCGGCCGCGGGGTGCGGGAGGCTCGGAAAGCTCGGGGGGCCACAGGCGGAACCCTGTGGGCCGGGCGGGTGGGAGTCGGGGGGGGGCGGGAGGAGGGTTCCTGTTAGAATCATGGAATCATAGAAAGTTTTGGGTCGGAAGGGACCCCTAGAGGTCATCTAGTCCAACCTCCCCGCAGCGAGCAGGGACACCTCTAACTAGATCAGGTTGCTCAGAGCCCTGTCCAACCTGGTCTTGAATGTGTCCAGGGATGGGGCCTCCACTACCTCTCTGGGCAACCCGTTCCAGTGTTTCACCACCCTCATTGTAAAGAATTTCTTCCTTATATCTAGCCTAAACCTACCCTGTTTTAGTTTAAAACCATTACCACTCGTCCTGTCACTGTTGCCCCTACTAAAAAGATTGTCCCCATCTTTCCTATAGGCTCCCTTTAAGTACTGAAAGGCTGCAATCAGGTCTCCCCGCAGCCTGCTCTTCTCCAGGCTGAACAGGCCCAACTCTCTCAGCCTGTCCTCATAGGAGAGGTGCTCCAGCCCTCGGATCATTTTTGTAGCCCTCCTTTGGACCCGCTCCAACAGTTCCATGTCCTTCTTGTGCTGAGGGCTCCAGAGCTGGATGCAGGACTCCAGGTGGGGTCTCACCAGAGCAGAGAAGAGGGGCAGAATCACCTCTCTCGACCTGCTGGCCACGCTTCTGTTGATGCAGCCCAGGACACGGTTGGCCCTCTGGGCTGCCAGCGCACATTGCCGGCTCATGTCCAGCCTTTCGTCTATCAGTACCCCCAAGTCCCTCTCAGCAGGGCTGCTCTCGATCCTGTTCCCCAGGAAGGCGGAGGTTTGGGTCGCTGGGGAGGAGGGTGGTTCGGCGGGAGGTGTGAAATACCCCCCGAAATGTTGAAAATCTGGGGTTTGGCCTCGCGTGTGCGGTCGATGGCCAGGGTTTTTTCGCTGCCCTCGGGTCTGGCTCTCCTGACGGCTCCTGAATGTTCTACCAACAACTTCTATTTAACTTCCAGCCCATTCTCGGCCATCTTTCCCCCGCTGTCCACTGCCCTTGGCCCTGCTCGCCATTCAGGAGGCGGCAGGTCTGCCTTCTTGATGCCCGACACCTCCGACTGAGCTAAACCTGCTTGTTCCCAGTTCAGCTGGCTGGAGGGCGAAGGGAAGCGTGTGTTGTGAGCAACGCTAGAGACAGAGCACAGCACGTCAAGAGGTGACGGATTTATTCCGTACAATAGCTTTCAAAGTACTGAAAAAATACTCTGTCCCTCAGCCTTACTCGTGGTTTTTTTTTTTTCCCCTGGAGGAAGAGAGGGAGATTATAAAATGCAGAAGTAAATGGGGTTTTTTTCTTCAATGCTAATTCATTTTGCATGAATGCTTTTTACCAGATGTAATATTTCAGTAACAAAATATTCATGCCTAAGATGCTAATGATGCTGAGGAGCTACTGGAGAGTGTCCAGCAGTGGGCTACAAAGATGGTGAGGGGACTGGAACATCTCTCCTACAAGGAAAGGCTGAGGGAGCTGGGCTTGTTCAGCCTGAAGAAGAGAAGGCTGAGAGGGGACCGTATAAATACCTATAAATATCTGAAGGGTGGGTGTCCGGAGGACAGGGCCAGAGTCTTTTCAGTGGTGCCCAGTGACAGGACAGGGGCAGCGGGCACAAACTGAAGCATTGGAAGTTCCGTCTGAACCTGAGGAAGAACTTCTTCCTTCTGAGGGTGACGGAGGACTGGAACAGGCTGCCCAGGGAGGTGGTGGAGTCTCCTTCTCTGGAGATATTCAAGACCCGCCTGGACAAGGTCCTGTGTAGCCTGCTGTAGGTGACCCTGCTTCAGCAGGGGGGTTGGACCAGATGACCCACAGAGGTCCCTTCCAACCCCTACCGTTCTGTGATTCTGTGTAATGTTAGGCATTTGATTGTTGTAAATGATATAATTTTTTTAATATTTTAAAATTACAGCTGCTAAACGATGGAGCCTATTTTTCTAACCTCTTGAATGGATCTACTGTCTCTGGCTGTTTCACCGTGTCAGTTCTGCAGTTTCCTCTCACATCTTGTCAAGGTCATGTACAGAGCCAAGTGTCAGAGCTTAGGTCACACAGAACAGGTCTTCAGTGCTAAAATGCTACTTTAATTTTAATTTGAGTAGATAACACACATCAGCTAGGCAAAACAAAAATGCTAGCGAAAACAATCCACCTAAAAAAACTTATTTACAGTAAAACTCGAGGTCAGATTTGGTTTACGCCACCTGAATTGATCTCAGTAAGTTTATCTCATGGTAAAATTGAAGTGCTTTCGTTGGTTTTACTCTTTCTGTTATCAGTGACTTAATCTGAATCCATGTGCAACCATGAGCTCTGGTGTAGCTGTGATCACGTAAAACAAGGGTCTTGGTGCTGCATGTGGATGTTTTAATGAATGTATAAAAATCTCTCAACCTGTGGGCACACAGGAAGTGTTATTTAGAGAGCCAACAGAGAGCAAAACGGGAAGCGGTTCGACTGCTGTCTTAATCCATCATGGGACTGCATCTTAACTGCAGCGTGTAGCTCCAGGCCTCGATTTCAAAAGGGTTTGTTGGGAATTGATAAGATCATCCTTGGGATCTTTGGTTTGGTTTTTTTTTCAGCTCAGAAGGGCTTTTCAGGAGGTGACTGGCTGTTCAGTTTGGAAAAGAGATGGATGAGGAAGAACATGATAGAAGTGTAAAAGTTTAAGAAATAATACCACCTCCTTAACTGTTGCAACCTGCGTTGCCCAAAAATTTCTTTATTGCTTTGCTGAGTATGTGTCAGGGCAAATCCTTCCAAACTTAGCAGTTTAAGGACCAGTAAGGAGCTGGCTGTTTATGCAATTCTAGTCTTTTTGCTTGCAATTGCTAGCTATCGCAGGGCTTCGTCACGAATGTGTTGTGTGAGCCCAACATCAGACACTGAACGGACGTGATGATGAGTAAGCGGGCACGGAAGTGGCCCTGACCGTGATGCTGACAACTGGTCTGCTGTGGTCCCTCTAAGCTTCTGCTTCTGACAGCTTCTTAAAATTTGAAAATTTTTATATTCCCTTGCCTTTTAAGTTTTCATTGAGAACAGCTATGTGATTAGAAGTACTAGATGTTGTATAAAATAAATGAAAACTCTGAAAATATTTGTTTTAAACTACAGGGCTGCTACCACACAATTTCTGGACAGTTGTAACCCCATGCAGAACTCCCATGTTATTTCTTTAAAATCTCCAGTAATCCTTTTCTTCTATTGACAGCGTTTCACAGTTGTAAAGAAATCCACAAAGCAGCAGTTCCTTCTGTTGTTGTTCCATCAGGTTCCTCTCTCCAACGCCGTACTGAACAACTAGTTAGCAATTGCATTTTTGATGGTCCTGTATTTTAAGTTTTAAAGATGTTTTTTAATGTAGCACTGGCCTTAGTTTTATTAATATGTGTTCTATGTTGATTTTCAAAATATTTAGAATTATATCTGGGAAAAAACAGTATTGCTAGTTATATCTGCTGAATGCCTGCAGATTTTCAAGAAGCTGCAAGCTGAGCTTTGGGGTTTTCTTATTAGCATGTGTTCAGGGCAAGCATTTCTTAAGTAACAAAACATTTATAAACATACATCTTTCAGCAGCGATGCTAACAAGCAGCGCACAAGCCCTTATATGAGAATGTCCAGGACCTTCTGCTATGCTCCTGTCTCTTTTTAGTGGCTCATTCTCATCTCATGTCAACAAATTATTTTCCTCTTCTGTCTCAGAAAAAGAGAATATAAAAATAAATTATTATTTGGAAGCTGCGCAACAAGACCATTAGATCCTTTTTTTGCTGTGCTTAGCTGCACAAACGCCTGGGGAAGTACTAACTGCCAGGGTAGCGTTTTGACTTGTATCTTTTTCATACAAATCTTTGCTATAGTCATGGCATTTCACTTTAGACCTGTTTACAAATAATTTCTAAAGAATAAGCCCTGAAATGATTGAAATAGTAAAGAATGGAAATAAAATATTGAAGTTATGCTGTTTTTTCACTGCAGAACCTCTTTTACCTTTAGCCTGATCCCTCAGTTATTGAAGTCAGTGGAAAAACTCCTCATGATTTGAGCATGTGGCCACCAGGTGTTTATAAATCTTTAAAGTTTAGGTCTGTTACAGTTCTGGTTTTCAGTAATTTTTATAGTATTTTGTGTTCTTCAATGCTTATGATGTATCTAGAATATTTTGGGGCTACTTCTGGCTGGTGACCGGTCACCAACAGTGTCCCTCAAGGTTCAGTTCTAGGGCCGGTTCTGGTCAATATATTTATCAGCAATCTGGATGCAGGAGTTGAATGCACCATCAGCAAGTTTGCTGATGATACCAAACTGGGAGGTGCTGTTGCTTCTCTTGAGGGACAGCAGGCCTTGCAGAGGGACCCTGGTAGATTGGAGCATTGGGCTATGATTAATGGGATGAAATTTAACAAGTCCAAATGCCAGATTCTGCACCTAGGAGGGAGTAATGTGGGCAGAAGTATAAACTGCAAGAGGCGTGGCTGGCGAGCAGCCCTGCAGAAAGGGCTCTGAGGGTGCTGGTGGGCAGCGGGCTCAGCAGGAGCCAGCTGCAAGCTCTGGCAGCCGGAGGGGGCAAACTGCACCCCGGGGTGCATCAAACCCAGCCCGACCGGCTGGCCAAAAGCGGTCGTTGTCCCACTGTACTCAGCGCTGGTGCGGCCTCACCATGGGTGCCATGGGCAGTTCTGTCCCCTGCAGTTTCCAGAAGGCTGTGAAGGTCCTTGAATGTGTCCAGAGGAGGGCAACACCGCTGGTGGCAGGGCTGGAAGGAATGTCCTCAGAGGAGTGGCTGGGGACTCCAGTTTTGTCTGGTTTGGAGAGAAGGAGGCTGAGGGGCGACCTCATTGCTCCCCACAGCTTCCCAAGGAGGGGAAGTGGAGAGGGAGATCCTGAGCTCTTCTCTCTGGGATCCAGGGACAGGACGCGTGGGAATGGTTCAAAGCTGCACCAGGGGACATTTAGACTGGGCATGAGGAAGCATTTCTTTGCCGAGAGGGTGGTCAGACACTGGAAGAGGCTTCCTAGAGAGGCAGTCGATGCCCCAGGCCTGTCAGTGTTGAAAAGGCATTTGGACAATGCCCTTCACAACATGCTTTAGCTTTTGGTCAGCCCTGAAGTGGTCAGGCAGTTGGACTAGATGACCATTGTAGGTGCCTTCCAACTGAAATTATTCCATTCTATTCTAGAATATCAGTATTGAAAATAATTTGTAAATTGTTAAGCTTTCCTTGATAATGTAACATTAACACAGAAGGTTATCTCAGTGTAAGCTGTACATGACGTGATCAGAGGCTCGTCACCATGAGCACAGAGGGGCAGTGACAGGCGGTGAAACTCCAGTGACCTAGTCAGGGAAAACACCCTGAGCTGGACCTGGGCTGTCAGAGCAGGAGGATCAGCCTCATGTCCAAGTGTGAAACTCGCCAGGCGAGTCAATGGAAGAGGCTCCCTGGGTAACTACAGACACCCTGCCATGCTGAGAGGGACATTGGAATCATTATGGGACACAGGCATAGAGATTCTTGGGATTATGCAAGACATTATAAAATGTTTAGGGGAAGGACCAAGATGGGGGAAAGGAGGATCAAGGTGATCTGAGGAGGAACAAATGTGAGAAGATGGGGATGGGATGACAAAAGGAGCCAGCTGCAAGGCTGCTGGTCATTACGCTTCTGTAGCCATGCCTTGTATGTGATCACTGCTGCCTGTCCAGCCTTGTTACTGAACTCCATTTCTAACTTTTCCTGGGAGAGGGCCTGTCTGTTCAGTGTGGATTGACATCGAAGTGCCATCAGCTGGAGAAGGGACTGGGGCCATGGGGATGCATGCATCTGTGATACCGGCAGCTGGAAAGATGAATCCGTGGGGGTCTGAGTGTCAGCAGCTGGAGAGAGGGCCAGGCAGCTTAGGTGTCCATGTATCTGGAGTGGCAGCACCTGGAGAGACTGGAGTGCATGCATATTGTGCGGGTGTGTACATCAGTGTGTGTAGTTGCTAATGAACGTTAAGTAGGATAAGAGCCTTGGGAGCCAAATTGTGAAGCAGCCATAAGCCTGGACTGCATACTGGCGAGACCAGAGCACCCTGAGTGCTGGCTGTGGGAGGGACCGGGAGGTCTAAGCCAGCTGCTGGAAGCACCCATGGGGTCGAGGGACCAGCTACGAGAGAGCCCGCCGAGGCCAGTTACGGGAGAGGCTCACAGTGTGTGCATCAGTGCGTGCCCATGTGCCCGTGCACTGGGGTTCAAATGCCAGCACCCCTGGGGGGGCTGTGGGCCTCAGGGGCTTGTGTGTCCAGGTGCCAGCAGCTGGAGACCCCAGAGGATCCAGAGGTCAGTTGCTCAACAGACGGAGAGTCTGAGAGCAGCTGCTGGAGGGATCTGTGTGTATCCATGTACGGGTTGCTGCTAACGGGTTTTCACCCCAGTCAGCCGAAGTGGGGAACAGGGTGCGGCTGCGGGTGCTGTTGGTGGTTGTGTGAGGACTGTTCCCTGTCTGTGTACCTGAGTGGCTGGCTCTGCGTGCACGCATGTGTCTGCGTCTCTACCCATTGAGAAAAAGTGTTCAGCCTCGCTGCTGGCTGGACCCAGAGAAGCGGCAGCCCAGCTCTACTGGGCAACATGATTAGGTAACCTCTAGTAATTATTGTTGTTCAGGTGTTGTGGTGGTATTAGGTCTAGACACAGAAAGGCTGAGTTTTCAGGAAAGAAAAGAGTATAACAAGCAGCAAAGTATACTAGAAAAGAACATGGAGAAAATGAGTAAAGAAAAAAAAAATATAAACACTCCAGAGAGACCTATTCAGAACTGTAGAGCAATGGATTTTGTTATATAGCAAGGCATATATATATATACAATATACACAGTACATCAATATACAATATACAGTAATTTTATACATTATTGTAAATGCTGTTGACTGGAAGATACTGAAAGAAGAGAGTAAGAGTATTTATTCATGCATGGCATGCTTTTAAGTAGCATAAGTTATTACATATCTTCACAGGGGAATCTACAACATAATTACAAGCTATCCCAGGGTGGAGATTCTGTTCCTTTGTGCCATAGGAATATAATAGTTAACGTGTCTGAGTGCAGTTTATCATGTGGAGCTTAGCGCTTTTATTTACTTCTAAAAGTTGCCATTGCAATTCTGCACCATAGAATATGTACATTTTATTTGTGTCTAAAACACAGGGGTAGCAATTCTTTCATCAACAAATTTCTGCTTAATTAGAAAAAGTTGTGTATGACAAACACAGCAGCAATAGCTTGCTCATTTGTCTGTTCCTTTTTTCCTCATTTGATTGTGTAAATAGAAGCCTTAATCTCAAATGCCCTGCTTCAGTCAGCAAAGGTGGGCTGCAAACTTACTGGGATAGCGTTGGGGTTTTTGACATTCACTGCCTTCATTTCTTTACCTGAGGTAACAATGCAACATTCACTTGCAATGAGAAAAGTCATGGTGAAGAAGGATGTTCATGGTAACAGCATATTCTCTCTAGTTTTAGGTGCAGTGTGCTGTTAGAGGGATGTTGCATTAGGATGACCTCTGTTGTGGCTCCTTCATTTGGGCAGAACACAGTGTTGTGTTTATGGCTGGCCACTTTTCCCTTTGACACAGTCTACTCCTTTTTTTGCACCCTGCTTTGCTTTGTCGTAACAGAAAAATGATGCCACTTTAGTTTGTGTATTTTGAAAATGGATTGTAGTAATTAAATTCATAGCTTCCTAATGTACTGTTGGAATGATGTTTAGTGTTCATGTTACTTTGCAAAGCTGGGAGAGTTAAAAGCTGGATTCAAAAAGTGTATATGAGCACAACAGTGGTTGCTGTATTTTAGAATCTCTGCTGGACACAGCAGATAATTGGAAGGCATGCACTCAAGAAGTTGTCTTTCTAATCTGAAGTTTAAAATCAAAGTTTTCAAACCCAAATGCCTTTGAAATCACTGGAGCTAATGGATACTCAGCATCTCAGAATCTAAGGCCATTTATTTACGTTCTTCAGCCTGGATCTAGTTCCAATGGCATTTTAAAAGGTTGTCTTTAATGAATAATGTAAGCTTAAATTCTGATCAGTTAAGCTTCCATGTCTGCAATTAAAGTAATGCTTGAAGCAAACTTGTTCTGACAGAAGGGCTAATCACAGTTCATAGAATGATAGAATCGTAGGTTGGAAAAGACCTCTAAGATCATCAAGTCCAACCGTCAACCCAACACCACCATGCCTACTAAACCATGTCCTGAAGTGCCACATCTACACATTTTTTTAACACCTCCACGGATGGTGACTCAACCACCTCACTGGGCAGCCTATGCAAGTGTTTACTGTATATTCTGTACATTAAAATTATTGCAATATTTGTCTATGGAGCTTTCTGGAAAGAAATAGCAGCATATGTGTTGGGTGAGTCTTGGGACATGCCCCAGCTGCTTGTTTATGTTCTGCAGAATAGGTGGTCTCCAAGATGCGTTGTGCTAATTGTACATCACTGGATGAGGATAAGCTCTGAAGCTGTATGTAGCACTTCTGACGCTCTAGATATGCTACACCTCTGCAATGACTTAGCATACACAGGGTTTCTAGGTGTCTAGCAACCCAACACTAATGTTCAAGACTTCCTGTAACATTTCTAGTAGGAAGAAGGAGATGTGGGTAGGAGATCTGTGGTTGGCCTCAAGACTTGCCTGTTTTTATAAACTGGTACACTGATGTTTTCACTCTTGCTAAATTATTTTTGTTTTCAGTGCACTTGTTTCAAAGCTGTGATACAAAAATAACCTCATACAGCGTATGACAGCTGCCACAATAATGTTTAGGATTATTGTCATTCTGGTTTCTTTTGCCTGGTATGTATTAAATTTGGATGGTATAATATCTCTTGTGAAATAGAACACCAGCAGATAACTTGAAAATGTGGCACTGCAATTTTTTTCCTATCAAACTAATTTCCTTTAAACCTGTACGTTCTTGAAGCAGCATCCATCAGATCTTGTCAGCAGCACAATGAGGCACCTACTGTATATTGTCAGTGGAATACCAATTAGCCTTTAATTTTACCGCATGTCCAATCAAAAGAGCTATTGCTTTCACATGATGGCAGAAGGTCATTAAAACAAATGATCTTGCTGCCAGACAACGACAACAAAACCACAGCTCAGTAAGTAGTGTATCTGTTATTGGGCCCTGACAGCACACTAAATGCTGTGCTGCACTCGCTTTTTCATGCTGACTTATTTCAGGTGATCTGATGACCTGGGAGCTATAGCTGAAACATGCTCTCCTAACTTAACCTTTTAAGATGCAATACTATTTGCCTCAGACATAGAAGTACACGGGTACTTTTAATGTCATAGCTGTCAAATTCTGTAGCTCTTCCTTTGCTTTCAGCTGTTGCTTGCAGTTTGAGTTCTTAACAGTCGCTTTCAGAAGAAACAGCAGCCTGTCCTTTAGTGCCCTGAACGGTTGTTCTCCAACCCCCCGAAAGTGAGTGCTGGTGGATTACTTAAGATGTTTGTCTGGGTTCGGTTATCTGGCTTCTCTCAAGTCTTTCACTTCTCATTCTGTTGTGATCCATGAACTAGTTCAGTGCTTTCTTCTGTTCGGGACATCACAGAAATTTCCATATTTTAACTCCCTTGTTTCTCATCCTACTCGGTCTTGAACTTTCTTCTTGTAAAACAATTAACTGGCTTCCTTTCTTCAGCTGGAGAGCAAAGTATTTTGCAAAATTCCAGAGTCATCCAGTTACTACTGTATAATTGGAAGGTACTGTTCACAGTTCTGAGTCAATCACACAAAGTTACTAAAAATGAGTGAATGCTTTTACATCCAAAAAATAACAAAACTTTACATACTGATAAGAGGTATTTATTCCCCTGCCATTTATGCTTTCAAGATCTCTGTGGAGAAGTAAAACAGAGAAACAAAATGGGAAGCAGAGCATTTTTTGACAGCAAAAATCCATCCTACTCTATATGTAAGAATTTCACTTCAAGCCTTTACCATTTTTTTCTGTGCTGAGTTGTTCTGCTGGTTTTGCTCAACAATACCATCAACACTGAGAGTTCCTGCAGAGATGCTGCACTGGTAGCAATCAGAAAAAAGGAGTTTAAGTGCTTACTCTACAATTGTCAAGTTTAGGCACCTAGTTTGTGATTTTTTTTCTTCCCCCGCCCCTGCCCTGGCGTATGCTTTCTGCTTGACTTCTCCTTGAAAAGCAAAACTTGCGCTGATGGTAAATGGTCCCCTGAGAAGTTTTCAGCATATATGTAAGTCAAGTTGCAAGTGAGCATCCAGAAAATGAGTATTACCATGAGCATCATCGACCAGATGACCACATCTCTTCCCCCTCCTCCACAGCTCAGGAGAGTTTATTTTCTTCAAAGTGTCACCAAAACGTTGTTACAGGGAAGAAGAAAATGATGTAGTAGTTACAAAAGTCAGTTGTAGTCTCCAAGCCTCCTGATAATAAGCAGTTCTTTTCATAAGCGGTGCCCTGAGAAGGGATGGTGGCTCCAGTCTGCTTAATTCACCTACTGCAGAGATCAGAGGTTTGGGCTGGAGACCTACAGAAACGTGAAAACCATTGCCTGTACCGTCTGCTCCAGCCCACCCCGGGAGGGTGTCCTGCCTTGATGGAGTGGGAATGTGTACTAATGCAGTGCAGCACAGCTCTGGTAAGTCTGATTTTCCACTGAGGTGTATCCTAAAAGCTTCACTTGAAGCCGTTGACCCAACACCCAAGGATTAACTTGGACTAAATATTGCAAGTTGGTGAAAGGATGGAGCAAAAGTGAGACTTGAAGTGAGAGAAGTCCTCTCCTCCAGGCAGAATGGTTGAACAATGTAACTGTGGGAAAAGGAGAAAGGTATTTTTACATCATCTCGTGTCTCATACCCCCAGCTGAAATCTGGAGGTTACAGAAAAGTCTTCAGGTATTCTCTGTGCCCTGTCTCCTGAGCAGTTACAGCTTAAATCATGAAGAAGGGAATGGAGACATGTAGGAATTTGCATGAAATGTATTTGGTGTAGAGGACTTAATACCTGCCTGTTGTGAATTCATGACTCCATGTTGAATTTTGTTTTATATTGTTTATTTTAAAGCCCTAAAGTATTGCTTATTTAATCATGTCTTTAGAAGTGAATATCAGTGTTCATGTCTTTAAAATACATTTCTAGCTCTTGCAGTTCCAGGGGGGGGAAAAGAAAACTTGATCCACATGCACTTTAGCATTTCAGAAATGAACAAAGAAGAGAGAAGGCCAAGGATCACTAATCATAAGTATTAAAAAACAGTGAGCCAAATGCTGAAAGCAGCCCTGAGTGACTTAAAGTCTCTACTCTTGTAAGATTAAAATAATAGTAAAAGTTTCCTTCTGATGTTGGAGATTCAGCAATCTCTGCTTTCATTTTTTCTTTTTGCAACCATCAGCCCAGAAACTTAAAACAGACTTTTTCAAATAACTCAACAGGCTGAACACCAGATATTTCTGGACCAGAAGTCACACTTTATTGTGCATTTCTGGACTCGTGATAAAACCTCCACAATTGCTAGCGCTGCAGTCATCAGCCAGAGAAAGCTCCAACAGGAAGACACAAAATGCAGAAAGATCTAATACTGCATTTAGAGCAATGGTTGCTGTATTATTTCCTGCAAATGCTTCCCTCATCACTTTGTCCTGTGACTTGCATACTCTGGTCTTATTTTCTAACTACTTTCTATTCCTTATACAAAGGCATTTCTTCATCTGAGTCTTTTAAATAAAATTTTACATACCTGAAAACAAAGTAGCTGCTCCTTGCACATGCAACTGCCATTTTTGCCTTCAGGAGGTGAGAAGAAATGATGAAGTTTTACATACTTGAAAAAAACCAAAATATTCCTTTGCACATGCAGCTGCCTCTGTGGGCATAAGCTGACAGGATTGATCGAGAGGGCTTTAAACTAGAATTGATGGGGTAAGGGGATCCCAACAGGGTCGTGGTAGGTAAGCCAAGGGTTGGCGTGGCATCGCCTGAGGGTGGCAATGCTGGTGGGAACATTTGCACTGCTCCTGGGAGCACGGAGGGCTCAGGACCGTATCTGAAATGCTTCTACGCCAGCGCATGCAGTATGAGAAACAAACAGGATGAACTGGAAGTGTTGGTCAGCTCCCAGAGCTACGATGTCGTTGGTGTTAGTGAGACGTGGTGGAATGAGTCCCATGATTGGAGTGCTGGGATGCAGGGCTCAGGCTGTTCAGGAGGGATAGGGGACAAAGATGGGGACAAACGCTTTAGCAGGGTCTGTTGCAATAGGACAAGGGGTAATGGTTTTAAACTAAAAGTGGGTAGATTCAGACTAGATGTAAGGAAGAAATATTTTACAATGAGGGTGATGAAACTCTGGCACAGGTTGCCCAGAGAGGTGGTAGATGCCCCATCCCTGGAAACGTTTGAGGCCAGGTTGGATGGGGCTCTGAGCAACCTGATCTGGTTGAAGATGTCCCTGCGCACTGCAGGGGAGTTGGGCTGGATGAGCTTTAAAGGTCCCTTCCAACGCAAACTCTTCTATGATTCTGTGATAGACAGGGCAGGTGAGGTGGAGGTGTTGCGCTATTTGTAAGGGAGAGGTTTGGTTGCAGAGCCCTTACAGTTAGTGAAGATGTGGTTGACAGCCTCTGGGTAAGGATTAGGGGAATGGAAAACAAAGGAGATGTTATAGTGGGTGTCTACTACCAATTGCCCAGCCAGGATGTAAGCACTGATAAGTTATTTTATAGGCAATATAGGAGGCATTTCTGGATCTGTAGCCCGTGTCCTTACAGGAAATTTCAACTTCCTAGACATCAGCAGGGAATATCATACTGCTGTGACAAGCATGTCTTGGAAATTCTTGAGGTTTGTAGGAGATGATAACATCTTGTCACAAGTACTGAGTGAGCCAGCTAGGAAAGATGCCCTCCTAGACTTGCTATTTGTGAGTAGAGAAGGACTTGTGGGCGATGTGATGGTAGGCAGCTGTCTCAGCCACAGTGATCACAAAATGGTTGAGTTTAAAATTTTCAGTGTAATGAGAAAGAAGGACAACGAAGTTGCTGCCCTGGACTTCAGGAGAGCAAATGTTAAGCTGTTCAGGGAGCTGTTTAGCAGAGTACCCTGCGAATCTGCTGTTGAGGGCTTAGGGGTGCACAAGTGCTGGTCAGTTTTTAAGGAGCAGCTTTCAGAAGCACAGGACCAGGCAGTTCACCTGCGTCATAAGTCCAGCAAGCAGGGCAGAAGACCAGCTTGGCTGAACAGGGAACTCCTCATGGAGCTCCAGAGAAAAAAGTAATTGTATGATCTCTGGAAGCAAGGTCAGGCTTCACAGGAAGATTACACAGCTGTGATGCAGAGAGAAGACACGTAAGGCCAAAGCTCAGTTAGAGTTGAATCTGGCCTGTGTTGTGTCAGATAACAAGAAGTGCTTTTTAATGTTAATAACAAGAGGAGGTCTAAAGAAAACGTTGGGCTGATACTTGTTGTGGGTGGTCATCTGACTAATAGGGATGAAGAAGAAGCGGAGACATTCAATGGTTTTTTTGCCTCAGTCTTTAATAATATTCATAGACCTTGGGCTGCCCAGTCCCACAGATCTGAGGACCACCAGTGTGGGAACAGTAATTTTCCATTTGTGGACACTGAAGTTGTAAGGGACCAGCTGTATCAGCTGAATGTTCACAAGTCCACGGGGCCTGATGGAATTCCTCCTGGAGCACTGATGAAGCTGATAGCAGATGCTATCGAAGGCCCCTCTCGACCATCTACCAAAGGTCTTGGGAATCTGGGGAGGTCCTTGCTGACTGGTAGCTAACCCATGTTACTCCAATTGACAAGAGGGAAGACCCAAGAAACTTGCAGAACAGTTAGTCTAACCTCAGTCCCTGGAAAAATTATGAAGAAGATCATAGTGGGTACTATTGGAAGGCATTTAAAGAATTATGCAATCATCAGGCACGGTCAACATGGGTTCACCAAGGGGAAGTCCTATTTAAACCATTTTGATGTCCTGCTATGGTAAGGTCACCTGCCTAGTGGATGAAGGGAAGGTGGTGAATGTAGCTTTTCTGGAATTTAGTAAGGCTTTTGATCCTGTCCCTCGCAGCATCCTTCCGGACAAGCTGTCCAACTGTGGGATGAGTGGGTTCACGGTGCTCTGGGTGAAGAACTGGCTGAAGGGCAGAGCTCAATGCATTGTAGTGAATGGGGCTACATCTGGCTGGTGACCGGTCACCAACAGTGTCCCTCAAGGTTCAGTTCTAGGGCCGGTTCTGGTCAATATATTTATCAGCAATCTGGATGCAGGAGTTGAATGCACCATCAGCAAGTTTGCTGATGATACCAAACTGGGAGGTGCTGTTGCTTCTCTTGAGGGACAGCAGGCCTTGCAGAGGGACCCTGGTAGATTGGAGCATTGGGCTATGATTAATGGGATGAAATTTAACAAGTCCAAATGCCAGATTCTGCACCTAGGAGGGAGTAATGTGGGCAGAAGTATAAACTGCAAGAGGCGTGGCTGGCGAGCAGCCCTGCAGAAAGGGCTCTGAGGGTGCTGGTGGGCAGCGGGCTCAGCAGGAGCCAGCTGCAAGCTCTGGCAGCCGGAGGGGGCAAACTGCACCCCGGGGTGCATCAAACCCAGCCCGACCGGCTGGCCAAAAGCGGTCGTTGTCCCACTGTACTCAGCGCTGGTGCGGCCTCACCATGGGTGCCATGGGCAGTTCTGTCCCCTGCAGTTTCCAGAAGGCTGTGAAGGTCCTTGAATGTGTCCAGAGGAGGGCAACACCGCTGGTGGCAGGGCTGGAAGGAATGTCCTCAGAGGAGTGGCTGGGGACTCCAGTTTTGTCTGGTTTGGAGAGAAGGAGGCTGAGGGGCGACCTCATTGCTCCCCACAGCTTCCCAAGGAGGGGAAGTGGAGAGGGAGATCCTGAGCTCTTCTCTCTGGGATCCAGGGACAGGATGCGTGGGAATGGTTCAAAGCTGCACCAGGGGACATTTAGACTGGGCATGAGGAAGCATTTCTTTGCCGAGAGGGTGGTCAGACACTGGAAGAGGCTTCCTAGAGAGGCAGTCGATGCCCCAGGCCTGTCAGTGTTGAAAAGGCATTTGGACAATGCCCTTCACAACATGCTTTAGCTTTTGGTCAGCCCTGAAGTGGTCAGGCAGTTGGACTAGATGATTTCTGGAGGTCCCTTCCAACTGAAATAGTCTAGTCTAGTCTGTTCTGTTCTATTTTTCCTTTATGCAGGAGAGAAAGGAAGGATAAGGGAGAGGTCGAGCAACGTAAGATGTAATGCTGAAGAAAAGTCGCTGTAGTAATGCTTAATTAGTTTGTAGGCAGCTTTGTAAAGCAGAGCTACAGTGTTGTATGGATGGCAGGTATGAACAAGCTCTCTGCCTGCTAAATAAACAGTACATGAGTCTGCTGTAGTCCAAAAGCTGGAAGCCACCTTAACAAGTCACTGAATTGGACATTTTCTCTCCAGTCTTCTCAAAGAACTTACTAGTTCAGGTTTGGTGCCAGGTACTAATGTAGTCACACATTTGTTGGCAAAACCAGCTTGCATCTGCCCACAAAGGTATTCAAAGATAGAAAATAAACTCTTCTTATGGGCAGTCCATTTCACATACTATAAAGTATGCTTAGTAGGTTTACGAGCTGAAGCAATTTGAACAGTCAAATATGTAAGTAAGCAGACATACGTACATAGATACTTACGTGTAAAATGTGTTGCTGAGAGGCTTAGGATGATTTGGTTGAAGGTCAAAAAGTGTGAGCTAAGTTGGCAGTATCCTCTTGACTATAGGTAAGATCTTCCTGTCAGCTATGTGAGCAGCAAGAGAAAGGGTTAACCACTGAGTCATCAGTACTGGGAATTTGTTCCTACATCAAAGTAGTGGGAGCTCTAGTCTTTGACTTTGTGCTTCCTGGCAACAGAAATTCATCTTATGCCTTAGTCAAGAATCAAACTGGGGTAGGGAAGGGTGATGGTAATAATTTCACAAAACTCATCAAAAACTTGTTGCTTGCTAAGTAGCCGTAGAGATGAATCAGACCATTTACTTACAAAGTGTAAAATAAATAAGAGGATAAACTGAGATTAATCTGACTACTGAAGTCTGGTAGTATTCCTGGACCCTACACAGCTTTGTTCGGGAGGCTTTTGATCAAGCGTACATTTTCTTAACTTTTTCTCCATGGTAGCCACTCAGTTACCTGAGGTCTTTGGTTGCCTACTCACATAAGAGCACGTTGTGAACATCGGTCTTTCTTACACTGACTAAAAGAAAGTAATATACAACGGTGTTACCAAGTGGAAGAGGGAGAAAACTCTTACTAATAGAATAATGACAAGCAAATGGCAATTTAGAATGTAGTATTATACATGGAATAACTTAGCTTTCCAAATTTTACTGTAAGTAACATTGTTAATCACAAAGTAACTCATAATTTAAGGTGTTAATTTTCACTTTTCTGTGATGATGATTTTGTGACTGAATGCATATTCTACTAAGTCTGTATAGGATGTTGTTCATTTGAAGCTGAGGCAAAATATTGGGACAGATTCTCAGTAATTATTGTTCTCTATATATGTACTATTCATTCTAATTATGGGCAGCTGAGAATGCAGCTGCAAGAGCATCATATCATCCAGTATACTGTTCGTATTCATTACTGGCAAGGTCTTTTAATTTTTAGAATACAGTATTTTAAGCTCTCTATATTCCTTGTGTCTCTCCACAGATGTTTTGAACATTATTTTCAAAACCTAAATTTTACAGACTCTGGACACAGTATTTTTACATTTAGGGTCTTTTTGTGGAAAAAAATAATAATTTTTGAATTAAGTAAATGCTTATAAGAAAATGTATACAAACATTTTAACAAGGCAAAAGCTTATAATTAGAGAGCAGAGACTTTAAACAAGTTTACCATCTTCCTTGAAAATAGATAAATAGCAAGCAAAACCAGAAGAGAAGCTTTAAAAATTTGCTAGGTTTTAAAGCTTTTAAAATTATAAAAGGATAATGAATTCTTTAGATCTGAAGGCGTGTTTCTGAACAAGGCAAAAAAAGACACGTATTACCTACTGAAGAGAAGTTAAAAAAAGCTGCTGCCAATCTTTAATATTCTGGGTACTGTATTCTTGTAGAAGCCTTAGTAGGCCTCCATTGTTACCATCTAAAATTCCATTTTCTTTGTTTCTTACAAATAAATCTTTTAAGAGAAGCTTATCTGTGGTGTCTTTAAACACATTTGCAACAGTTATTTTGACTGAAAGTTTCTTCTCTACAATGGTAGATAAAAACATGGCTAACAACTCTTTTTCATAAAGACATCATTCCCTTTGCTACTGTTACAACTATGTAATTTGTGATGTCACCACGTAGAAAGTCTGATGGTTTTAACACTTCATACTGTAAAAGGGACAAAGCAGTGTTCTTTTCCTTTCAACCTTTTTTTGCTCCCAAGACAGTTTTGCTGTCATACAGTGTGTGTTCATCCAGATCTGCAATTCTCAATTCTGTTGTCATTTTCTCTCTGTATACTTTTATATAAATTGTATAGTCTATACTTTAATATCTCTGTATACTTTTATATAAACTACATTTTTTGTGTCTTATAAATGGCACTGTTTACTCTTTCCTTTGAAGCATATCCTGTCTTCCAAAAGCTCTTTCCTCAAGCCTAAAATCCACTGATTTAAATGAGCAGTTTTTTATATTTTCCTAAATATCATATCATTGAAAATAGGGATAGAAGCCACAGCAAAAAAGATCTTCATTAATAAAGCTCATTCCAAATTGTAAAATTCACAAGATCAATTATGCCATGCTTGACAGGCCGCACCTGGAGTACTGTGTTCAGTTCTGGTCCCCACAATTCAAGAAAGACATGGACCATCAGGAGAGGGTCTGAAGGAGGGCTGCCAAGATGATCAAAGGGCCTTTCCCTGGAGAGGAGAGGCTTGGAGGGATCAAATCACAGTATTCCAGTACTTAAAAGGTGGCTACAAAGAGGATGCCCTTTTTTTTCAGAAAAAGAATTTGTTGAAAAATTCCTACCTTAGTCTAGAAGTGAGTCAGAAGCTTTTAAATCTTTGGTGCCTTATCAAACTAAATGTAAGCACTGCATTTCCAGTCTTCAATATAGATATTTTTTTAGAACCATATATTCAAAATTTGCAAGCACGTTTTTATTTGAAAAGCAATTGCTTGACATAATTATTTCATTACTGTATAGGCATTGTGATAGAAGGAATAGCAGCCTATAACTCAGTTTGTCTAGTGCTTTCTGTAATAAAAAAAAACGGTTATAACTTTAACAGCTCCAATTCTATCATGATTAGTTGCACATTTTGGAAGCTTGTCAGGAGAGAGTCTTTGGGTTAGAGAGGTGCCTTTTACTGCTATTATAAAAATTTCTATAGCATTGGCAGAATTATAAACTGTCAGGCATTGTATTTTTTTCCATGTACTGTATATTGTACAGATTGGAGTTTTTCACTCCTGCCAACACCCTTGACATCTGATCACGCTGCACGTGTATCAAGGAGGTATCCTGAGTCTTCATTCCGTACAGAATTCAAAGTCGGAATGGCCCATGGACAAAACTGATCTTCTCCTCTTTAGAAAATCTGTGGGGAATAGGAACCGATCAAGTAATAGATTAATTCTGTACCTTACTTTTTGTCTTCACTATGATCTGTACCCTTTGCTCCCCCTATTAATAAAAATGTCACTTACTTCACAAAGAATATGCAAGAGCTAGAGTGAGGAAACATCTAGGATGGATACATGAGCCACCTGTGAAGTTACACAAGGAAAGCAATACTTAAAGGTTCTTAGTTGTTTAGCCCACTAAAACAGGGCTTTCCAGGTATAAACAACCCTTTAAAAAGGCAAAAGAAAGTAATTTTGGCATGGCTTGGAAAGCTTTTTGTGGATATAATAACTAATTGTTGTAGGACTCCATCAGAACAGATAATGGTTTAATCCCCGTCTTGAACTGATGGCATCAGAAACCTCTGCAGACTTCCCAGTTTATATTCCACTAGTATTTGTTCCTCTAATATCAAGATGCTAAGTTTACTGATAGGAAAAATTTGGAAAAAAATAGTAAAGAGATAGCAAGGAATTATAAATCGATCTGACATTAAGACAAATCTGAGCTATGCCAGTCAGTGCATACGTCACAGTGAGCAACTTCTGTCTGGTAGCATTACAAATTTTGGTCAATAAAATTGCAATGACAATAAAATTAATGGAGAGTGCATTTCCTGAATGATAAGATTTGACTTTCGTAATTGTTTTGAAGGTGTCAAGAAACTGTAGAGCTGTTGTGGCAGTAGTGGCTTATGGCATACACTGATACATTTAACGCATATGATCACTGTAAAATAACTGCAGCTCGCTGGCAAGAAGTAGGCAGGGGAGTTCTGCAGATAAACTGATGTGAATATAGGTGCCCAGGCTTGTGAGAAGTGATAAAGTCACTTGTAGGCAGATCCCACTGCCTGTTTTCAGCAGGACCATAGCGAGTGTGCTGCGATGAGGAGGGTGCAGCATTCTTCAGAAAAACACTTTTGTACCTAACAAATCCTGTAAAGATTCATTGTGCTCTTCTAAATAACAAATATGATGCATGCAGTTTTCCTTTATGTATATTTGTGTGTTAAATCAGTGATTGCTGGAAAACTTATGAAGAAAGTATTAGTATTTGGACTGAGATAGCAAGGCAATCAAATGTCTAGCTGCTAGTTAGCAGTCCAGTAGCTGTGAGATAATATAGAAAAGAACACCATAAATGTAGTAAATGTAGTTCTGGGAGATATAAACTTTATAAATAGGACTAAGATAATTTAAAATGTGACATGAATTTGTGTAGCATTTTGAGTCCTGGAAGCAGCAAGTAGGTTAAAGAACAGCAAATGATCACAGAAAGTTTTGTGAAATGTAAGCAGATAAAAAACCCTTTTTGTCACAGATTATATTGCTAAAGATATGTATCAAATGTTTAGAACATTGTTCATATCTAAATGAACAGACTATTTTCAAAGCAAAGCAATTTTAACCTAGTCTAAACCCTTACTTAAGCAGGTTCACGTTAGAAAAGCTGCACAAGTTTTTAGAAGCTAATACGAATGAGCTAAAAACAGTTTGCGGTTGACTGTGATAAAAATTCTTATCTCTTGGCCAAAAACTCACCAGCTGAGAAATCTTTTCTTGCTCCTACCAATTAAGTTTGTTATTTACAAAGGCACAGGTTTCTGAAAATATGTAGCTTGTTTTCTACACTGGTGCTTTGTTGTCTGATATATTTAAAATATTTTTCTTCTCTAGAGTGTCCCATCTGGGGTCACAAAATAATTTTCAGTTTTATGTAATTAAATATTATAGTTCTCATTTGTAAGTATGTCCTCTGGCCTACAGAAGTGTTAAGGGACAAATGGCCAGTTACATCTAGACACAGAGAGATTGAGAGAGATGCGGCAAATTATTTTTCAAAAGTGTCCAAGCAGCATGGGCACTTAATTTATAGATTTCATTGGGAGTGACATGTGTGACACAGTGAGGTGCATTGGAAAGTCCAGACATGCCCTTCTCTACCTCTTTAGGATTAGAGTTTCAAAAATATCAGTGTGCTCAAGTGAAATGTCTACTGACATCTCTTTGCTGTAACTATGTGAGAGATAGTAGTAGGTCTCCAGAGAGCTTGTGACAAGATCATACATCTCCAGAAACTCAGTGCTAACTCTTTCTTCTCATAGAAGAGTGAGTTGTATTCTTGTTCCTTCTTAACTTTTATAATCTTTTCCGTGACTAGCTGTAAACAGCTATATTTACAGAAGAAGCAGAGTTTACTTGGACATTTTTAGAGGCTTGTTCTTCACCCACTTTATCTTCTCAAAGAATTATGAGAGATATTACAATAATTAAGTTTATTTTCCAGCAATTTCAACTTAAATAGCCATCAGTTTCTCTTTGCTAGTAGTGTATCAGCACAGACTCTGTAGCAATTTTGATAACAGAGGTACAGCCAGACAAGTATAAGTGGTGAGAATTTTCCTTCCTACGTATAAGATAATACACATTTTAATAGATCTTATTATTTGCAAATGTCTCTAGATATTCAGCATTCATCATAATTTGCGTAACTTTATCTCATTTACTAAATTCAAGATCCAGTTGACTTTTTCATAGTTTTTTTGTTGCTTCAGCTTCCAGAGCTTGAATTACTAAGGACCCTTCATCTTTTATTTTTGCCTTTATTGTAAAAGTTACGAAGGCATTTGATTGACCACGTCTGTTTAGCTTTGACCGAGGCTAAAAAAATAAGAGACCAAGGGAGCCCTCAGAGCACTGAAGTCTGAACTTCCCAGATAACAGAAAAGGATGTGTTATTTCTGTCTGAAACATAAGGACTAGTTGCTTCAGTGAATTGTTTTCAAAAGCTAGTTTCTGAAATGTAACTCAAGGAGAAGTATAAATTATTCTCTCTGTTGACATTCTCGAAAGGTTGAATTGGAAAGGCAGCTGTGCTTGTGTCTGAGGCTGTGGTAAATGGAGGAGGGGCTGAAACAGGAACGTTGCTTCTAGTCAATACAAGTTTTAAGTTTTGTAGTGCTTTCAGTAAGAAAACGCCAAGTACTCGGAAACGTGTTGCTTTGATTAAACATGAATTGCAAAGGTGAAAAGATTATTTAATCATATGGCTTTTGTAAAGTGACCTTGGAGACAGGACATAATCATACAGCAATTGTACACAAAGCAGTTTTAAGACAAAAGTTGGAGTAATTCATTTCAGTGTTACGTGGGCAAAATCAGCGCAAGTGGAAGAGCATCTGAGGTGGTGGCCCAGATCTTATAACCTACGTTCTTTATAGTCCTCAGTGCTTATGGATGTTTACATACCCAACTTCAGTTTAACACCAGCCACTCCCTGGTTTCATAGGAAATAAAGCTTCTAAATATAAATTCAAAGCCTAAGTACTCTTGTGAATCTGATTCTGCACTTCCCTCTGTATTCAAATATCTGTAAAATCAGTGTTGTCTGCCTTGGTTTTATCTCATTTCAATAAGGTACAATGATTATGAGTCCCTGTTGTGGAATGGCGATGATCCGGTGAAGGGATTCCTCAAAGGTAAAGACTAGAAGTGATATCTCCAAATAACCTTACTAGTAAATTGGAATTTAGCTTTGGAACAACAGAGATAAATGTAGAAATTAAAGTTTTTAAGCAGTGCAGGGAAAGCAAGTGATAAATGGGACGTTGTAATAGAAATACCAAAAGTTGTATTCAGAAAAGTCAAATAACAGCCGGTGTTAATTTAGCAATTCTTTGTTGCAGCTCGGTACTGTATATGAGTCACTTTCTACATTTCTCGCTTGAAGCTAGCATTGCCTCTGATGGTTTGTCCAAGCACATATTTATTTGTTCACTTTTTTCGGCTGATCTGGCTGAACAATCTCAGCAAGATTGTTCACGGAAGACAGAAAGATTACCTCAGTGTGTGAACCATTCACAAATGAACAGAAAATTCATTATGTTTTCTGTTGTTGGCGTTTAATTAAAAATTAAGTCCTCCTGATTGTTTTCATTGCTATTTCTGCTTTTGTTTTGAAACGTCACAGATTTTTTATGCCTTATGCTTTTCATGTTTTATGTTTTGAATGTTAGGTGATATATGTCTAATATTGAAAACAAGGAAAGGAATCTTAAATTGCATTTCTGATTCTAGAATTTCTTTTATTCTGGACTTTGCCACCACCAGATAAAATTTTTGTGTATTTACTATGATTTCAGTGTCACCTGTAAGTGTAAAATATACGCAGATGATACTTGAGCTTCTTATTTTGTCTTTTCGTCACATCTGTGTATAAATCAGCAGTGTTAAATTTTCGGAGTCAAGATTTTATTTTAGTGCTCCCACGATTTATAAGAAGTTAATTCATTCGGTAAACTACCTCATTTGTATACATGCTGTATAATTTTTAGTGCAGTCAAGTTGCAGATCAGTTGCTCTAGGTTTCAGTCGTATTGGATTCACTGAAGCTTTAACTATCCACCCTAATTATTTAGAGACCCCGTGTGGATAGTTATGACCTTGATTACTATAGACACAGGCAGAATTATAAGTGTAGAAAAATCATGTACAATATATAATAGGAAAAACAGGGAATATGCATCAGTCAAATTACATAAAAATTTAAAATGGAAGAGATCAGCTCTATATGCCTGGAGATTTAATCCTTAACCTTTTCCTTTAGTGTAGTTTTGAATACACACAGTAAAGTTTTTTCCACTATTTATTGATGGGAGCAATTGTACTACCTAAGAGTTTATAAATTCCATCTACATTTCAATTTTCATCTTATTAGTCATAGGATAGTGATGTAGGTGTTAAATTAGAAACATTCAAAGCTGACAAAGTTGAACTGGCTGAAGAAATTTTGAACAAAAATACATCACCAAGCCAAGGTTTTTCTAAACTGTTATAGCCATGGGGATGCCTGGATGTGTACTGCAGCATTTTGCCTGCTCTAGGTGACCCTGCTTCGGCAGGGGGGTTGGACTAGATGACCCACAGAGGTCCCTTCCAACCCGTAACATTCTGTGATTCTGTGATTCTGTGATTCTATGATTTCCAGAGCCATTCTTGGCAGCAGGAAAACTGCAGATGACCTTGTGGGGTCTCCCCAGAGGTCTCAAAGGAATTAGAGGGAGAAAGGTCAATTCTCCTGAGGGTCTACCCTAGGTATCCGTAAGCTAGTGTTATTCAGAAGTACTCTCAGAAAGCAGGTACCTAGCAGACTACTCCAGATGAGCTGTTTGTCCAACAATACTTCAAATCCCGCCGTTAGCATTGTCTGTCTGGGTGTCACAGTTACGCATTTACCTGGGGTCAGTAAGTTTCAGTATTCTGTTTAAAAAGAACGAAGATGATTTCTGCACCCAGAAGTGTGAGGAAAGCGGACACTGCTACTTTAGGTGGGGTTTGTAAGAATTTCCTGCCGTGAGACTCCACCAAGACACAGAAAGTCGTAGCTGCCTACATGCCGCCTCTCCCGCCTTTTGTGGAGGAGACTTCCCACCTAATCCATAGTCAGTCAATATTAGTGAGGTGCTCAGTAGGCAGGGCACAATCAGAGCTTACTCAGATCTCTTGCTCCAGCTTCCAGCATTGTTTGTCACAGAAGCTCCTCAGAATTGGAATCAGAAATTTGGAGGGAATTCTGACTGTGTGGAAAAAGACCTGTCCTCATTTCCAAACCTCTGTCAGAGCCTACTGTTCCGTTCGTATTTGTTGCGATTGCTCTTGAAGTGTGCATAGAGAAACTGAGGGGAAGTTTGTTTATCTGGATAAATGTCTCTGTGATAGTACTTTGCCCTCTGCATACACAAGCAAAGAATAGAGCTCTTTCAGCTTCTTTTGTAGGACTT
The DNA here is from genome assembly GCF_030867145.1 of Opisthocomus hoazin. NCBI lineage: Eukaryota > Metazoa > Chordata > Aves > Opisthocomiformes > Opisthocomidae > Opisthocomus > Opisthocomus hoazin. The sequence continues at coordinate 71,471,623 of NC_134416.1, read as the reverse complement.
GCTTTTGAAAAACTCTGGTAGAAACCACTCATTTGCATCAATCTCCTCAAAAAACTGCATCACGATCCTCTCGTTCTGGTAGTCAAAGCGAGAGTGTGTTCCACCGGTCAGCCAGTTTCTGCTTAACGTGAGCTGATCTCAGCTGGGGAATCTGAGGTCGGCTTACTTCACAGTGTTTGTCCGAGAGAGTTCCAGTATTTGTTTCTTTACTCCTCTGTTTCTACAACTCAACCTTTGTGTTTGAACTTTGCACTCCGAATGCCCATGTACTCACACTGGAAACAACCAGTTGCACGTTGTACATTTAAGGGAAATGTGGCGTTTGCAACTCTGATCAATGTGTTACTGGTCTTTTGCTTCTGGCAGTTATTCTAAAACTTCTCCTCTGAGGGGCTGTAATAGATTTTCTTGGGTCCTGCTGATGACCTGCTATGGATGTCTCAGTTTCCTCTGCAGGTTAGGTAAAAATTAATTTTAGGATCTGTTGTTTCTTACATTTTGCACTACTGTTGAAAGTGAGATAGCTGCATCAGAATGTCATGATTTTGGGGGTGGACTTTGTTTTCTTTTTTTGCTGTACAGGATGGATCTCTAGCCCACAGGCTAATTGGAACCACAACCAAATAAATTTATCTACCTGAGCTCACAGTTAGCCTGAAACAGCTGCTTTGAGATGCAAATTGCATCATTCATGTCAAGGAGTTACCAAACCCTAAAGCCACTTCTCCGAAACCCCCCTTCAAGAGGATGCTGTGCATGTGGCTGTCTAAACCTAAACACCGAGGAGCTAAGGAGAAAAGAAGTCTTTCCTGTTGCAGCCGAGGGGAGAAGAGCCAGCTCGTTCTCTTGAGAAGTGTAAATAGGAATGCTTTCACACCTTCCTTTCTGGGCAGGAAAGAGGTGTCCTCTGCCAATGTCCAGATCTTTCCTGAGAGTAGCATACTAGCTGTTTTCAGTTTGAGAAATTTGATCATCTACATTAATGCAACATTTCTTAAGGTGAATGAAAGTCCAGTTTTTCTAACATGGTTAGCCAAAATCACATTGAAATTCCATACATCTCTTTCCATTTTAATGTCTCTAAGATTTAGTAGAACATGTTTAATTTACAAGCATTAAATTTTTTTAGGATAGTTAAACTTTGAGCTCAGTTCTCATAATAAAACACAAGGAATTTAAAAAGATAAACTATTAATACTAATGGGATAAATTCCCTAAGAGCAAGAGAAAAAAAACTTCAAGAGCTTTCAGAAAATGCCTTCTGCCTTCCTAATGTAATTAAATTGTAGTTAAAGTCGTATTATACATTGTTAATTAAAGGAGGAAAACGGCACTAACATCTCCAATTAGTTTTTAAATAACATTAATTTGAAGAAAATACCTGCACTTCAATTTCCTTTAACTAAACATTTCAGACAAGATTTTCCCAGGTCGAGGAGGGGACTGTAGGCAGGATCCTCTTCACATGCTGTGATCAGTGGAGGAACCACTAAGTCACACTGATGGAGACCACTTTAAGGGCAAATATGTGATAGGTTTCTACCTCTGTTGTTAAAAAGGATTGACGTCCTACATTATTTTCACAACAGTCTAATTGATCAAACTTCCTTTGAATTTATGAGGGATTATTTAAATTTCAGAAAACTAGAGTGTAAATTCTTTGAGGCAGGTGTTGCATGCTGCTTTGTGTTTGCACCACACCTACTGTGCTGTGAATTCAACCAGAATACAAACAGTCTCTGAAACTTGCCCCAGACGAGTAGGCTGATGCTGAGGGATAAGTGTAAACTCCTACAGGACACCCTAGTTGACAATACAAGACATCGCATGGAAGGGGAGGCTGGTGTCCCAAGCGCAGGAGCAGCCATGCAACCCAGAGCCTGGGCACCCTGGGCTCAGGCCTTGGGGCAAAGACAGTGGCCAGCAGACCCCTCCCTGTGAGCAAAGTGGGAGCCAGCAGGGCAAGGACAGCGACTTCTTCCCTCTCCTCAGCCATTTGTGACACCACAGCTGAGGGGCTGGCTCCACCCTTGGAGGTCCCCACCACAAAGAAGACACCAGCCCAGTGGATGGGGCTCCAAGGAGAGCAATGAAGGGTTCATACTGCCCCTGGAGCCCAATACCTTGAGGGTCAGTCATGGGGGCTGCGCCACTGAACATCTGCAGGGGGCAATGGAGTGCTTGATCCTCTAGTCTGCACAGAGCACCAAACAGGAGGGAGCGACTGATGCGCTAGCGGGCAGGGCTGTTATCCGGAGCAACCCAGACAGACTGGGGAAATGGGCCAGCAGGGACATTTTGAAATTCAGCAAAGACAAATGCCAAGTGCTGCACCTGGGAAAGAAAGAAGCCTTTGCTAGAGTACCAGCTGGGGTCTGAAGGGTGGGGGAGCCGCTCTGTGGAGAAGGACCTGGGAGTCTTGGTGGACAGCAGACTGGACATGATGCAGCAGCGTGGTGTGGCAGCAAAGAATGCCCACAGCATTGCCAGCTGTATTGGCAGCCATATAGGCATTAGATGGAGGGAAGTGATTATCTGTCCTGACTTGGTGCTCGTTAGACCCTCTCTGGAGTATTGCTTCTGGTCTTAGGCCTTTTATTACAAGAAAGGCATGGATAAACTGAAGGAGGTCCAGTGGAGGGCCACCAGGGTGGCCAGGAGCTGGAATGTGTGCCCTGTGAGTGGAAAGGGTGAACAGGCCGCCTTCTGTCTGAGGAGGAGAGGACTTTGGGAGCCGTTCTCATGGCTGCAAGGAGGTCATGAAGAAGATGGAGTTCAGCTGGGCTCAGCAGTGCAAAGAAGGATAACGGGAGACAACAGGACTTGAAACCAGGGAGGTTCAGAGTTGATGTAAGGAGAACCATTTTCCCCATGAAGAGAGTTGTGCACTAGAACAGGTTGCCATGAGAGTTTTCATCCTTGGAGGCTTTTGAAACCTAAGTGGATAAATCCTCGAGCAGCCTGGTCTAACCTCGTAATAGTTGACTCAGCTGATCACCTACAATGCTGGTCTAGTATGATATGTGATGATGTGCACAAGTGAAGAAGCCAGAGTTCATGTCACCTTTAGGAACTCGGACAATGCCACCAGTGCACAGGGTGGCAGGGAGGCCTCCAAGAGTGCTGTTGGGGCTGACCCCCAGCACTGCAGGGACACTCTGGAGCATCATTGCTAGGTCATGGGGCAACAGGAGGGGATTGGTGGGGTAGGGGCGGTTTCTGAGGCCTGGAAAAAAGACCAGAGTGCCCCCCACCTTCCAGATGGGCAAAGGGGAGGGATGCAAAGTGCATCTCCACCAGCCATGCTTCATTGTTGACTCAGCTGGTAGCAGGAGGTTGGGTTAGACGACATCCTGCGATCCCTTCCAATGTGAATGATTCTACTATCATGTATCAATCCAGTAGGCCAGAAGTGGGCTGGCAGGCATCATGAGGTCATCTGCCAGCTCCCAGAGGCCAGGAGTCTGTAAACCAGGGCTGACCACATGCCCTGTGTCTCGGAGGCAGCCCAGGACAGCTGTAGCTACGGGGTACCTTCCCAGCTCTCCCTTCTCTGGGGACTCAGTGAAATGGGCAAAAATTTGACTCCTGAGTCTTTGCCCTCAACCCATACCTACTATTTTTCCACAGTATGTCTCATTTGGAGCTGATAATTCCTGTACAATTCAATACTGTGTTCATTTGCTGGCTTTGACCCTGATTGAGTTTCACCAGTATGATCTTTAAAGCAAAAATGTGACCCTGTCATGAGATACAGAGAGTAGGAATTGGGGAGAAGAGTTTTAGGGGAAAGATGCTGAGGTCAACTTTTGTTCATGTTGAATTTAAAAGTTTGTCAGATAGAGATGTGGAACTTGGGAGAAGACAAAACTATTGTTAGAGAAGAAAAGTCTGTGAGAGTGTAATTGAAATGGGGCCGAGAAAGGAAACCTGGGGATGAGTGGTGTACCACAAACTAGAAGGTAATAAGATATTGACAGCAGTCAGCATTGAGCTGCACAAATTAAAAGGTGTGCTAGAGAGGACTGTGCATGACAGAGGACCTTGAGTTCCTTGGTTTAACTTCTGTTTCCTTGGACAAATGCAGCAGCAGGACCTTTGCTTGTTAGGTTTAGTTTCTGTTCTGTTCAAATGAAAATTAGTCTACATCAGAGACTACCACAGACTGAGGAGTGTAAGCTGCCTTGGAGGGCACAGATGGTGGCATCACTTTGCTTAACTGGGTGGTGGGTGACATTGAAGCAGAGTTAGTATTGGCTGAAGTCACTGAACTTTGATGTAAGAATTTGTTCCTGAGATCGCAGAGTCCTGACTAGCCATTACAGTGTGAGGAGAATTGACCCAGATCAAGTAGAGTATTAAGGAATGTATCTTTCTGAAGGATACAATTTGCAGTATGAATTGCTTAAAAATGCCTTAAAAAATAAAAAGGTCTCCTAGTTTTTAACTTTTCCTTTGAAAAGCATGGGTAATTTTCCCAAAATAATCTGTCTTGATAGCCCAGAAAACTAGAAAAATGGAACTTCTGCAAATATACTGTGCAGAGGAATAAGGTTCTGCAAAAGGGAAACTAAGAAAGTGCCTAGGAAGCCAATGCATGCATTTAGCATAGTATGGTCTGCATGTAATGTATATCCTAGTCACTTCTTCTCTAAGATTACAGACTTGAAATGTGTATTCATAAGCTTTCAGACAGTGCCTAGTACAATTATGAAGATTATGAAGGTACTTGGTTCCTCTGAGTATTACTGCAATGAAAATTTTAAATTGTATTGAGATAACTATGTGAAAGGACCATCGATTTGAAAAGGCAAATATTGAAAAATTAGAAAAATGCAAAATGCATGCTTTTAAGACTCAATGTACCAGTTTAACTCTGCAGAGCAAGAGCAGTATGCAGCTTCCTGAGTCCTAGTCTACCATGATCTATAAGGAAAGGTCAGGAGGTCTCATGACAAAAGCTGTTGAACACTTCAGAGGAGTAGATGTGCTTCATCTACTGAACTGTAGATGTGCTTCATCTATTGTACTGTGTCCAGCTCTGGAGCCCCCAACATGAGAAGGACATGGATGTGTTGGAGTGGGTCCAGAGGAGGACCACAAAAATGATTGGAGGGCTGGAGTATCTCTCCTATGAGGACAGGCTAAGAGAGTTGGGGCTGTTCAGCCTGGAGAAGAGAAGGCTCCGGGGTGACCTAATAGCAGCTTTCCAGTACCTGAAGGGGGCCTACAGGAAGGATGGAGAGGGACTTTTCACAAGGGTGTGCAGTGATAGGACAAGGGGGAATGGCTGTAACCTAAAAGAAGGCAGATTTAGATTAGATATTAGGAAGAAATTCTTCCCCATGAGGGTGGTGAGGCACTGGAACAGGTTGCCCAGAGAAGTTGTGGCTACCCCCTCCCTGGCAGTGATCAAGGCCAGGTTGGAGCTCTGAGCAACCTGGTCCAGTGGAAGGTGTCCCTGCCCATGGCAGGGGGGTTGGAACCAGATGATCTTTAAGGATCCTTCCAACCCAAACCATTCTATGATTCTATGGTTCATAAGAGTGAGCACAAGGGCACCAGCAATGGCTATGCCATTTGTCTTGTGGTTTAGCTGTATGTTGCAATTGCTGTATTATGCTTGCATTGTGATTTCAGCTTATTGCTGTCTCGTGCATCTGAATCAAAATGGCATGTGACACCAAATATGTCAAATAGTTAAACTCGATATTAAAGCATTAAACTATTCTTGTGTGGAATATCTAGAAGAACCTGGTGAGAGACTTTTGGACTCTGATACCATGAGAAGTCTGGAAACTGTTCAAATAAGGCAATTTCATGCATTATTTATAAATGCATTGTAGCATCCTGATAGCAGATTCTGCTCAGTACTAATGCATTTCTGAGGTACGCATTTTTTTTCATTGCAATGTGGATCACTGTTCTAGAACGCTACATTTTTCAGGACTTGAAAGAGTAGTAATGGGTCATATAAACTCATTAAATAGATTGGATTCAGCCATAAACTCAATATTTGTAATTCCACACCAAGAAAAGTAAAGCCTTTTGTGAATGAAGCAAAGCATTATTAGACTATTCCTGTTCAGTAAAAGTCAAAATGATTATTCTTTCACATATGAAGTGTGTGACCAAATGAAATAGAAACTAAACTACACATTTCAGGTTATTGTCCAGGTAAAATCTAAAATGATGTGTCTGAGTGCTTCAAATATTTATCTGGGCTAAGAAAGGTGTGAAATGAAAACAGATTTTCTCTCCAAAGGGTTACTTTTTTGTACCTTGTTCTTTTTTTTTTTTAGTGTCTGGCATCTTAGATAGACTGCTCATTTGGCCAGGTATTGGAAATATCTGAATAAAATTTGATTTAAATAAAATAAAACTCTTTCTCTTTGCCTCTTTTTCTGTGTGAGGATACCACTGAATATTTTTGGTGTTAAGACTTATTTTTCAACATTTGCTGTAGCACAGCTTAACAGTCACAGGTTTTCTTCAACATCTCCTATTTATTTTTCCAAGTTCTATTAAATATAATCCTTTATGTCCCTAGAGTGCAAGTTAGTTTTCTTGCAAGGACTGGATTAAATTTGGTCTTGGCCTGTATCAGTGATTGCTGAACCAAGAAGGATAAATAGAAGCATAAATTCACAAATCACAGTGAAATCAGCATCAGTTTGTTTGAGAACTTTAATATGTTGGTCATGTTTATCCACCAAACCACTGGTGATTTACCATAAGGTTGGTCATTCAGTACATAAATATCCATTGAAAGTATATAAGCTTAATGAAAGTATATAAATGTAATTTGAAAGTATATAAGTGTAATTAGTATTACAAAAAGTTTAGAAGTTACAATGTCAGAAATGCAACCATGGCTTCACAAACTTTGCTTATAAAAGCAAGCATACTACAGTAACAACAACAGTTATTGCTAGTAAGTCACATCACAGTTGTGGTATGTGTTAGAAGACTGAGCTGTTGAAAATGTTAGTCGTAGTCACAAAAAACTTCTTAGCACGTGTCATCAATAAGATGTTCAGAAAGCTGCTTCATAAATAAGCCCTTTAACCTGACCATTTGGAATATTCGGTGGCAGAATCTCCTTCTCTCTTTTATTTCAAAGAAGTCTCAGAATATATCCAATGGATCTTTGTTCCCTCCTTTGCTCTGTAGAAAACATCTTTAGCTACACCTGGAATGCTGCCGGTATAAATAACACATATACATACATTTGTGGATATATTTGCATATAGATATATGTATATACCCATGTAGTTAAATAATCCACAATATCCAGGTGAACAAGCCCCTCGTACTTCTGAGAACTGACAAGTGGCTTTTCAGGTGAGAATATAGTATTTTTTCTCCTTTTCATGAAAAAGCTCGTAAGTCTTTAGCGGAAATATTCCTATTTAGGAATATTCCTATATAGGAGATATTTCCTATCTCTTTACATTAGCACTTTTATTTCCTCTAGTTATGAGGCTAATAAACCTGTCAGCTTAAAACAGATTGACTGATGGCCATGGGTAAGCAGAAAGTTTCCCCAGCACACTTGGACACTTGACCGGGAATCATTTGCAACAGATCTCAATCATCTCTGTCTCCGTGGAAGAAATCTACTGCAGAGCATGATGTTTCCACCTCTGGGTCAAGCGGTTTGATTTCTTTCAGTGAGCTCTTCTAACACCCAGTCTCCTTGTTTTCCCTCCTGGAGTAAATTTTTTTATGGCTTCCTCAGGGCAGCAGTCCAGCACTATAGGTATTTTTCCTTGTTTTTTTCCTGACAGGCTAAAAATTGGCATTGCTAAAAACCTACATATGCTGTAGCAACCTTCATAGTAGTTATTCCTTATCCATTAATATTGGCTAAACATAATTATCCCTGCACAAGTTAATATGCTGCCTGTTAGCATCTGCCAATGGGCTGCTGTTATAATGGATAGGCATTTGGCTTAAATACATGGCCCCGTGGTTACTGAGAAAAAAATAACGGTTACAAGTTATTCATATTCTCTGCTTCTAAGCAGGAAAAATACTGTTGCTGAAGAACAGCTGATTTTACCCCATCCGCTCTATCACTTATTTGAAGAAGCGAATGGCAGATGCAGGGAGGGTAAGAAGAAAGTGCCGTCTAATTCCTGAGCAGTCACTGAAAAGGGTTTTTGCATTTCAGTTGAGCAAAAATTGAATAAACTCATTTTCTTATAGCACAGCAGAAGAAAAGTATTTATATAATATATATTTATATAATATATATTTATATAATTTTACCCTCCAAACACAGCTCTGTAAAAACATTATGAACTGAAAAATAACCTGAAAAGTAACTTGAATTAAATCATTTTGCAGAGGTGAGTCTGCTGTTCTCTAATATTTTCTGCAATATAATATTCACAATGAAATTTGAGGAGTACAGTTTTTACTATATATACAAACTTACTAATATTATAGGGGGATCCCAAAAGACAAATAAATCAATGTGGTTTGAAAATACTGAATTATATAGCGGTTATTTCTGTTCTTTACACATAAAAAAATAAATCAGAATGTATCAGAATAAAGAGTAAGAAAAGTAAAGTGGAACATAACATTTTTAGGGTGAAAGAAAACTTCATTATGCTAACTGACCCTGACTGTGTACTGGATGAGAGATAAATTCCTGAAGAAGACACTTGTCCTATTTGAAAAAGTCCAGAGAAGTTCATCAAAAGATTGAATGTGATGTTTTAATGAACTTTTCTAAGAAGAGATTAACAGTGGTAACTTTTAGAAATATAATTTCCTTTACCTGGAGCAGACTCAGTGCCTGAGTATTGTCAAGGAACACTGAGCACAAGCCTCTGACCTGTGACTGGCACCTGAACTGTTCCTTCAATGAACAAGAGCTTAGACTTAGTGTGCTCCTTTCTCCTGCCCTGCTTATCAGGTGAAGAAAAAGAGCAGTTCCTAATTTTGACTTGTTCTAACATCCTCACAGGGTCATGGTTGCATTGCATGGGTAGCGATACCTTATATTTTCCTTTACCAGAATTCGGAACATGGATGTATTTGAGATTCTGGAAGGATTGTCTTGTACGTCTGACCATTCTAGCTCTCCTTTCTTCAAGGATGCCACACACTGTGAGGCTGAGCAGAGTGATGGAGAAGTTCAGTGCAGGAGTGGACCCCCTGTGGAGTCAGCTGCAACGTGTTCGAAGAAGACGATGTTAAAATTTTAAGCCAGAGGTGAAGTCATCCTACATCTTACACAGCACAGCATTCTCTGTCTTCTTTCCTACCCACTTTCTCCTGCGTTGCTTTGCACAGCCTTCTGCCTCTGAAAACTGCTGCAGTGGCAACATGAAGGCACAATACACATTGTCATGCCTGACAGTGGTTAAGCGGATCAAAACCCCTTTAGCATTGTAGGATAAACAATAGGCATGGCTCTACCTAAGAAAATGTACGTAAAGTGTGACTTGCTATATTGCCACAGCATATCTGCAGCCTGAATCCTTGGTTCAGATTTGACTACTTTTCTTGACAAGCTTGGCAGCAGTGATGAAAGCAAAGAGAGTATATGTGGGAGGGGAGAGAAATCTATATGCAATAAGAATTTTAAAGGAGGAATATTGTGCAAGTTCTATATATCAAATACTGTAAAGTAAGCAGACTTTGTGAACATTGAGAAAGTAACAAAGCAGAACACAAAATGTGGAAGCAGAATATTTAAAATTGACAAAAGATATACTGCAGCCAACACAAACACTTTGTTACCAATAAACGTCATGGAGTCAGAAAGTCCAGCAGGCTTGAAAGGGAATTGCAAAATGTTAATGTTATAGCATGAGAATATTATGGAAATGAGAAAAAGCAGGGTAAACCAGATGCAGTGTTTTTGTATATGTACTCTGGTTGAGAGGAAAGTGCAGAACAGTATCCATTAGTAATACACCATGTCTACAATATTACATAATAATATTACATCACAGGAGCATAATGTAATTACTGTCTGCCATAACTGAGCTATACCCAAGATCTGATCCAAAGTGCACTGAATATCAATAAAAAGAGCTTCAATGACTTCAGTATGCTTGGGATCAGTTTGTACAGAAGAAAGGGAATGGCTTGTGCTACTCCTGCCTCTGATAGCTTATTTAATTAATGGTTGGTTGTAAAGACCTCTTAGAGGTGGTTGCAGCAGCTCAACAATAACCAGAATGCCCTGTGCTGTGGAAACAGAGGTCTGGATTTACCCAGACCCTGACACAATCCTGTGTTACTACTAAAAGCGTAAAAAAGCAATTAGGTCTTAGCTACAACTGAAGTACCTGTGAACCAATTGTCACAATCCCTGAACACATTCAGATGGATTCTTCTTCAGCTTTCTCACATATCTTTGTAAGGACATGTGTAAACCTAAGGTGAAGCCAGCATTTGAGCCCCTACTTGGCTAATATCTATCCAGCTCTTAGCAAACACCCTGGGACCCAGGCTCAAGCATTAGGCAATGTGCAGAACGTGACGGCAAAGTTCAAGCTCCTACATGATTTCTTGTTACTGGTTATTTTGGAGTATGAATGGACTGCACATGAAGTGATACGTGTGTGTTCAACCCAAATTCCTTACCATATAACCCATAACACCTTGCAGCACTCTTATAAGGCCAATGTTAGATGGGCCAGTCTGCTTTAGGATGACTAAAGTACCAAAAGAAACATGGAAATACCCCATTTCATCCTAGTCTGACCTATGTTCTTCCACAGCAATAGAAACTCATTCAAAAATTAGGGGAAAAAGCATTGCATAGATATATGCTAAATATTCAAGGTGAAGCATTGGAAGGACTTTCCTGCCAGGAGTTAGGACTGCCACATACACGCTGGTTAATGAAGCAACAGTACAGGCTTGAGCACTGGCCTAGGGTAATCTGTCCTGTTTATTACAGAATCACAAAATCACAGAATGGTAGGGGTTGGAAGGACCTCTGGGGATCGTCCAACCATGCTGACAAAGCAGGGTCATCTAGAGTAGGCTGCAGAGGACCTTGTCCAGGCAGGTCTTGAATATCTCCAGAGAAGGAGACACCACAACCTCCCTGGGCAGCCTATTCCAGTGCTCTGTCACCCTCAGAGGGAAGAAGTTCTTCCTCATATTCAGACAGAACTTCCTATGCTTCAGTTTGTGCCCATTGCCCCTTGTCCTGTCGCTGGGCACCACTGAAAAGAGTCTGGCCCCATCCTCTTGACACCCACCCTTCAGATATATATAAGAATTTATTAGGTACCCTCTCAGCCTTCTCCAGGCTAAACAAGCCCAGCTCCCTTAGCCTTTCCTTGTAGGAGAGATGCTCCAGTCCCTAATTATCTTTGTAGCCCTCCGCTGGACTCTCTCCAGTAGCTCCTCATCTTTCTTGAACTGGGGAGCCCAGAACTGGATGCAGGACTCCAGATGGGGCCTTACTAGGGCAGAGTAAAGGGGGAGGAGATCCTCCCTCGACCTGCTGGCCACACTGCTCTTGATGCATCCCAGGATCCCATTGGCCTTCTTGGCAACAAGGGCACACTGCTAGCTCATGGTCAACTTGTCATCCACCAGGACACCCAGGTCCCTCTCCGCAGAGCTGCTCTCCAGCAGCTCCGCCCCAAGCCTGTACTGGTGCATGGGATTGTTCCTCCCCAGGTGCAGGACCCTGCACTTGCCCTTGTTGAACTCCATCAGGTTCCTCTGCGCCCAACTCTTCAGCCCGTCCAGGTCTTGCTGGGTGGCAGCACAGCCTTCCGGTGTATCAGCCACTTGCCGTTACACACTGCTTGCACATTTTTTACCTCTGTCAACTAGTTTCTGTGCCTGGGCACTGAGGGATAGAAGTACAAGGGGACTAAGGTAATGCAGACATTTGGGGGCTCCCCACTTTGGGGAGGGGAGAGACAGTCATCTGGAGAGGAAGCATGCTGTGTCACTTGACCTCAGGTGGCCAATGAATGGTTCTTGACCCTGTTTTAAAACATGTAGCCTGTATGTATACTGGATTTATCAAAGAAACATCTCTAAGAATATGTTAGCTGGTGATAATGACCTGGTATATCAAAGAGTTTTTTCAAGAAATGAACTTTATGCTGCAGTTGTCAATGTAACAGAGACTATGTAATGATTAATAGTACAGTTAGACAAAACACATTTTACTTTCTTGCTTGGCTACGTTAGATTTATTCTACTGCTATGCTATGCACATATGTCTTAGAGAAATGAGAATTGTGTAAAACTAGATGCGAATGAGAGCTCAGCAATGCTGTCAGGATGTTCTCATTGCTGCCCAGACATGCACCTTCCCATTGCCTCCAGAAAAGGCTATTACATTTATTGTCGTCTTATATGGAATGAAAAGCAAGATGCAGCACATGTGAATGGATATATATCATGTAGGATATTCTTGGGAAGGAAATGCATAAGGTCTGGCTATACATTTAAAGACAAAAAGATGCTTAAAAAGGGCTGTAAGAAAGATTTGAAGTATGTGGAAATACATGTGCTGTTTAACTGGCATCTTTTGAGAGACTAGATTCAATCTTGTTCCTAAACGAGACAGTGTTAGATCTCAGACTGAAGTCTACATCACTATGTAAGACCGTGGATTTGCATATAAGTTAAGGTAAAAAAAAAAAGTGTTGTTTTTCTTTAAGGATCTTTGAAATTTTCCATTTGCCATCACTAGAAGAACGAAGCAGTGAAAGAGTAGCTACATTTGTTCCTTGAAGTGTTTTAACAGTTGTTTTAGCAGTTTCATTACACTAACTGCCCTGTTTTCTTTTTAATCATTTAGTCTGAAGACAAAATATTCTTTATATTCCTAAAAAAATCTCATGTCTGTAAACAGTAGCAGGGATCTCATTTCTTAAGCTGTGAGTTCAGCATGTTGCAAGTTTTAATAAAGCCATTGTAACTGGCTACTGAATTCTCTCAAGTGTATCATTTTTTTCTTTTAAAACGTGAACAGCGACATTTTTATTGTGAAGGTTCTCCTTCTTTAAGTACTAATATTATTCTCTATAAGTCTGAAATATTTGGTGCTATTTTTCATACAACAGCAGTTATGGAGACTGAAAGGCGCACGGACTGCAAAAGAGCCAGTCTTATCTGGAAGACTCAGACACGCTAGAGGTGAGGACATAACGATACGTCAACATGGGCTATCAGTTCAAGGACATCCACTTGCTGATGTTCGTTAGGTAACTAACATACCTAATCCTCAGCTAGAAAAATTTGTAAGATTCTCTCTTCCACATAGTGTATTTCGTTTCCTTGAAGAGATATGGGTATCTAAGATCGGGATGCTCAAAAGCCCGCGCTCTAACCAGGAGTCACTTCATCTAGCTTGTAGGAAACACAGGAGTCTCTTAAGTAGCACAGTCCTCAGCATTTAGCCACCTAATGCTGGATGCTGGGATTTAGGGTTTCACTGGCCTGAAACACTTGAACCTTAATTTTAAGCACTGTCCTGGTTTTGGTTAAAACAGAACTGATTCTTTTTTAGTGATTTTTCCTTACAGCGAAGTTCTTCTAAGTAACTGCGTTTTTCTGAAGCTGGCTGCATATTTTACAGACAGTGTCTGCTCCAAAGCTGATAACACCTAATGTTTATCACAGAATCACAGAATCACAGAATAGTAGGGGTTGGAAGGGACCTCTGTGGGTCATCTAGTCCAACCCCCCCGCCGAAGCAGGGTCACCTACAGCAGGCTGCACAGGACCTTGTCCAGGCGGGTCTTGAATATCTCCAGAGGGATAAGAGAGAACATCTGCCACTCTGTTTATTGCCGCCCTGCTCCAAAAGGGTGACAAGTGCCTGAGCCCTTTCTATAACAAACAAAAAAGTGTAGAACAGCCTTTTATTTCAAAAGGCTATAAAATGAGGGTGCTGTGCATTCTCTTTCATGTGAACCCTGGAGGACCACCACAAGTTTTACAGTCTGCACAGGAGTGGAAGACCAGAGTCCAGTGCCCTGCTCTGGCTGACAGCGTGTAACTCACCTTTTCCACAAAGAGAAGGTTCTCCTTGGCCCGGCAGACATGTAATTGCTCTGCGCAAAGTTAGGCAGCGAGGAAGATAGATGAAAGGGAGCAAGCAGGTCCCATCCAGAGTAGTTTGTGGCAAAGCTGCACATGGAGGACCCTGACCCTCAGAGCACTGTGCCAGATATCGGGACGATCTGTTGCTCCATGTTTATCCAGAGATGTGGGATCTGTTTTCTGAAAGCAATGTATGCGGAGAACACTAGAGTGATTCTGAGTTACTTTTACGTCCAGCTGTTTAGTCCTCTACATAAGTGTCTGACAACGCCCCGCCATAACACCATCGACTCTGATCCCAGTTCTGAAGCTCTCGTATCCCTTTCCAATCTCTCTGGCTACCAGAAGCCATACCACTTCTTACCACTCCGCTGTCCAACCTTCATACCCTATTTTCCATGCATTCTACCACTTCAGCACTTCCAGGCCCCACAGGTCCTTTATTTTTCCTTACTGCATACTCCTACCTTCTTAGCCTCCTCTTCCATTTTGCACAGTCTTCTAGCCAAAGCTCTAGCTTCTTTATCCTTTCTGCCCTCCCCCCTTGTGCCAGCAGCCCTGTCCTTTTCCTGTCTCAAGCCTTTAGCCCCATGGCTTCATACAGAAGTGCTGGTGTCAGGAGGGACCCAGTTGCTACACAGGGTTTTGCTGATATTTGATATTTGCTGATATATGCTGGGAATCAGCAGCTGCTGTACTTGGGATGGGAAATTACAGGTCCAGGAACAACTTGCTGAAAGGTAAGAAACCATCATGCATCAACTGATCCAGGACAGCAACCCTTGTTCACATTATCTCCTCGTAGTAAACAGGAGATGGTTTGCCTTTTCGCTAAAGCATATAAACTTTACCCTGGGTAGGAACATGCCTATGGGCAGTTACCAGGAGAATTCATGTGTCCAAACAGCTTGCCTGACTTTGTCAAGCCAAATTTGCATGCACCACATGACTGGTAAACTAGTAATATCAGGTGCCACACTTGATCGTAGCACCCTGCTTCCTCTCCTCTGCCCATTACCATGGATGGGGTCAAAAGGAGAAAGGAGAACAATTAACAGAAACTGAAATAATTTTCTGGTCCAACAACCAGAAGAATGATCTGAATTATCAGTAAGGTGCGACATGGAAAAGAAATGACTTAACAGCACGTGAAATGGTTTGAACTATTGATCGAAATTGCCAGTGTAGCTGTACACTTAAGTGTAATTCTGGTACTAATTACCAGCTGAGCCCAGAGAAACTAGATTTTTGACTTGGGTAGCTGAAATGGCAGTCAGTAACAACTTGTGCACCCATGCATTAAAATTTCCTGTATTTAAATTCTGAGTTTCATTATGATTAAAAAGAAAAAAAAACAAACCTGGAAATGTTTATGAAAGTTCTCTTTCCAATGAAATCCATTAGAGAACAGTTCATTCTAATCTTATATTGTGGCACTGACTATTGATACTGATCAAGAATAGAAATAGATTCTTTCATATGCTTTACCACTTCTTGCCTGCTTAACAGGATTTCATTTAGAAAGTATGTTAAAAGGCCACTATTATTGTACAGCAATTGGCTCAAGTCAAAATTTAGTCTCAGATATCAATGTTTTTCACACTTTTTGCTGATTGTGGACTACATTCTCATTTGTTAAGATGAATAATGTCTTAGTCTGCAAGCAGTAGCTGCAAAACATGTACAACTTGTGTGCAGCTAGGAGTACTTAATTATCTTCCTGAATACAGAATACATTTGTGTTGTTATGTCTCAGTTCACAGAAAGTACTATATAAATGTATCTGTCTTTTCAGCATAAATGGCTCGTTTTAGACAAGACGGGAAAGATCTTGCTTGTACAATGTCATATCTGTCAGCCCACAGAAAATTTCCTAACTGTTTACTGAAAGTAGAGATGATTGACATTCCATGCATACAGTGGAAAAAAGGCATACTGATCTAAGGAGAATTATACACAAATATAGTTTCTTAAATATGAAGGTGGAAACAGCTGAAGAAAATTGCATCTTGTATGACCTAGAACCCTCAGAAACCTAGATAACTTAAAGTATGTGCACAACTGACTTCAGGGTTTTTATAGCTTTGTAAGTCACAGAAGCCACAAAATCCAGATGGTTTTGCTTTCTTTGATTTAAAATGGTGAAACTGATGATGACTCATGCATAGGCACTTTAATTTTTCAGAGTCAGCACTGAGGATTCAGAAGTATCCAACCAATATAAAAGTTAGATTTCCAGCGTAGCTGCAACACTGTAAAGTATAAAGTAAGCAAACAAATTGAAACACATTTTGTGTGTGTGCTAAAATCCGAGTCTGAATCTTCAGAGGCCGTAGAACAGCAGTAGTTACAGGATATATATTGCTTACTTGGGGATAGTGAGATGCGGAAATTCCAGGTGTTGTTCACAAATGGAAGGCAACCAGTGACTTCCCAGATGATCTGTTGAGGAACAGGGGTGGGCTTGGTGTGCAGCTAGGGTTAGGGTTAGGCCACTTGCCAGCTTGCTTCCTCAGACTGCTGAGGATTTACTGAACAACCTCTGCTCTAGCTCTGCCCAGCTGCCAGTCACATCCATGCAGTCCTGGCACAGGGATTGCTCTTCAATTATTTACAAAGTCACAAAGAGTTTGTCAACTGCTACTGAGTCCTTCTGTCATACAAGACTGGAAATAGCCTATGTGAAGTTCGGTTCAGCTGGAAACTACCTGACCCCACCAAAAGCTTTTGCAAGATTTTGCCCCTAATATTTCTAAGATTTTTCAAAATGTTTATTAGAACAAACACTAAACCTTTCAACTGAACTTTAGTTGGTAAACTTTAAAGTATTCTTTGTTTCACCTTAGAATACATGCAGTGTTTCACCTTAGAATACATCAGGTGCTCTGCAGCTACCAGAGTTTCGACTATACAAAGTGCCTGCATTTCCAGTCATAGGCTCAAGGCAACCTCAAAGTTCAGCTCAGATGTCATCAGATTTCATGACAGCATATGATTCAGTTCTCAGTGTCCTAAAATTCTCTGATTGCCCCCTCCTAGTTGGACAGGGATACTTGCTGGTTGTGGTGAGTTGACCTTGGTGGGCTGCCCGATGCCCACCCAGCTGCTCCCTCACTCCTCCTCCTCAAACATGACAAGGGGAGGAAATTGGTTGAAATAGCTCACAGGTTGAGATAAGGACAGGGAGATCACACAGCAGTTACCATCACGGGCAAAACAGTCAACTTGGGAAAGATTAATTTAATTTATTGACATTTAAAATAGACTTGATGGTAAGAAACAAAGACAAAACTCAAAACACCTTCCCCCCACACCCACTTCTTCCCAGGCTCAAGTTCACTACTTCATCCTCGACTCCTCTACGTCGTCTCCCCCAAGCAGAACAGGGGGATGGGGAATGGGGGCTGCAGTCAGTCCGTAACAGCTCCTCTCTGCTGCTCCTTCCTTCTCAAGCGGCTCCCTGCTCCAACCTGGGCCCTTCCCAGGGGCTGCGGTCCTTCAGCATACACCTGCTCCAGTGTGGGCTCTCCACGGCCTGTGGTGCCTTCAGGGAACATCCACCTGCTGCAGCATGCGGTCCCCCAGGGGCTTCAGGGCTCCACCATGGTCCTTTCCATGGGCTCCAGGGAAACACCTGCTTCACCATGGTGTTCTCCAGGGGCTGCAGGGGAGTCTCTGCTGGGGAGCCTGCACATTATAGCCCAAGTATCCTACGATCGATCAGCAAAATTCAAAATTACCCGAAGTTGATAAGCAAAATTCAGGATAAGCAAGTTACCTGTACACAGGTATTAAATAATTTCTACAGCTCCTATATAAGATCTTAGTGAAATTCAGATCTGCTTGGAAAAGTCAAACCTCAAAAGCTTTTGCAGAAACTGATGCCAGAAAAATGCTTACATTGGTGTCGTAGCCTGACACTCTCTGAGAAGAGAGTTATTCTGTGGGGGAAGAGAGAGGTCGTCCTGCTCATCTGCAGGGTTTTGTCGTCCCATAGGTGTTTTGTCCAAACCGAGAACAGATCTTTTTGTCTATGTGGTAACATACTACCTGAAAAACTATGCACAGGGAAAAAACTGGCTCAGATATGATACTGCCGTCATGAAGGGAGAGTTGCTAAACTGCAGTGACAATTGCAGGCAGCTCTCTGCAAAAGCCTTGAAAGGCCAAACCACCCCAAAAGCAGTAAAAACAAAGGACCAATTTCTGCTTGAAATGTTTTCACATCGTTTTTCAAGCTCTTAAATGAAAGGCTGTGCTTCTCTCCCAAAGTGCCATGATAAGATAAACAATAAATACACTTCAGCATTTGAGTCCAACAACTGGAAAAGTTTAAAGGCAGAGAGAGGGAAAGTTAAAGAAGGGAGCTGGTGATCCAGGAAGATACTACACAGGCAAATGGAAAAGTAAACATTTATGTAGGGGGGGTGTGGCTGGTTTTCAGTCATCCAGGCCCCATACGAGCAGATCTTTTGAGAATCTATCTAGTTATTTTTTGCAGCCTGACTACTTACGTGCACAACACATAGGCATTTTCAGAACTGGCGTCCCACAATATTAGCCAGAGTTGTTAGTGATGTGTTGTGCTAGACTGCAAAACCTTTTACTTCAAGCGATAGGGAACTTCCACTTCAGATGCACTTTTCCTGGTGACTGATGCATGCTCGTTCTCTAGACAGCATTCGTTTCTGCCAGGGCTAAGCCTGCACGATCTTCTCGGGGCCAGAGCTCGGGGCAAGGGATGTCGGAATAGTTAGTTCAGATTCAAAGAAAGATTTGGCCACAACTGCCACATATTCGCCCTTTCATCAGCTGGGCTTTGGTTTCAATGGAAAATGAAATGGAAAAGGTGATCAGACCTAACAGAACACATGAATTCGGTTCCTTTGGCACAAAACCAAACTGGAAGGTGCAGTCCAGGTGCCAAAAGGTGTGTATCTCATGGGACCATCTTCAGCCTGGCTGAAGACGTCCTCAAATGTGTACTGCAAGGATAGAAGGTCCTCAGAACCAGCTGCTTTACAGATCTGCTCTTGCTGGTCTTGAATACCAGCTAATGCGAACACAGCCTTTGTGGAGACCTGCCTTGACCTCAGCAATTCATCACCAAGTTTTCATCTCTCCAGCTACAGTTATGGCTTTGAGAGATTGTGGGCACTGCCACACGCTCTGTGAAGCAAGCAGGTACGTTGTGCAATCAGTGCAGGGCACATCTCCTGTCGACCAAGGAATATTTTGGTGACCTGAGGGGACAGAAGAGTGGGCGGATGAGCAGCATCTCTTCCTCCTCCATTTGCAATGCAATATTGAAATGCTGGAACGGCACAGGAGTAGGTTTCATGGCATTTTAATGGGTGTTGCCAGTATTTCAGGTTGGACAAAACAAATGACAAGTGGAAAATGCCAGGGCCTGGAAGTTGGTAACTTGCCCTTTTCTGTTTTTTATAAAGCAAACAAAAAGGATCCTGGCTTTTTGACTCAGGGCCAACCCTGGTGCCAAATGGTAAAACACGAAGAAACCACAGTTCTTTAAATATTGCTGCAAGACATTTTATAATGGAAAAAATGCTGGTTATCTTAAATAAAGGTCTCGCCACTTCTTGCCTTACCATGCAGAGTTTAAAATAATACAACAGAGCTTGCTGACTCACTTCAAAAGAAAATGCTGCTGTGCTGAAAGCATAATTGGAACATTACTATCCAGAATAAATTATATACCAAAGTTAGGAGGAATTGAAAGGTGGTGGGAAGATGCTGCAACAGAAGTTGCATTTCTCTGCTAGATAGAACGGTCTCTGTCACAGCTTTTATTTTAAAAGGATTATAAATGAAGCAGCCTCTAAGCACTGGATTTTTCAGAAGAGTTTGGCAAGCTATCAGCATTTAGACATCAAAATAGGTGGAGAGGTTTTCCAGAGAGCGTAGATCTGGAAACCGCTGGAAGCTGGGCTCTTCAGAGCATGAGGGTCCACGAGGCTTCTGGGCATTTGGAAGCATTAGTAAAATATTGCCAAACATATTCTAGTCTGAGGACTTACTTAAATTTCCAGATGCCATTCCTAAGTTTACTTGTACCTAGTCTTCTAAGATCAGCTTTTCTGAAGCAGTTTGAGTATTACTACACACAATGTGTGCAGCAGTTGCATGTACAAACAGCAGCTAGTAGAACCTGTCTGGATCTAGCCAGGACATTGATGGGGGCAGCATAGCATCTCCATATCCAGCAGGTTTTTTTTCTAGACATGGCTGGCCTTTTCTATCTTATGAGTCAACAAATGTATAAATATGTCTTAGAGCCTACATATAAAAAGGACCTATTTTTATATCTTCATATTACATTTCTCTTAATTTCATATTAAATTTCCTTGTCTAATTACATTTCCCTAACAAAGCTCTCGCTGTATCTCTTTGGTCAGATAGCTCAAACTAATAATAAGACATTTGAAATAGCAGCGTCATGCTAATCCTTTCTTGTGAAGACATCTCGCACATCATTCCTCCCAGATATTGTAAATAAACATGAGACCTTTTTCTATTTCTCTCACAATCATCTTTAGAACAATGGAAGCAAACCAGCTGTATTCTTTTCTTCTTAGATGTCCACGTACATATAATAGAAATAGATGGGGTTGTTAAATTATGTGTCGTAGGTATTTGTTAGCTGCTTTTCAACTTGGCATCTAAATACTTAAGGGAAACATGTGTTTTCAAGTGGGTAGTTGTATCCTCTTTTTCAAAAACATAAAGCTAAGTCCACCTAAGTATTGGTTGGGGGAAGATTCTGAAAACTGAAACCTTTTCATCTTAAAATAATGTAGGAAAAAACGGCCACCAAGACAGCGATATTTTAGAAGAGTGTTTATTGCCTACAGGAGTCAGTCAGCAAATAACGAACATGTACAGCAATAGTTTTCTAATAAAATACATGCTCACATGCACTTGTGCTGTTGATCATCACTATGACTACAGTGTTTCTCACAGTTCAGCATGTTTCATTTCAATCATAAATTGAAATAAATCAGGCATGTGACAAATCTGTTTCTATCCTAATTTGTTAGAACTCGCAGCTCTGGTAAGCGCCAGCTGCGGTGCTTCTTGCCGTGGCAGCCTTGCCATGGCCAGAGTCTCAGCTGAGTGGGGAGGTCAGTCAAGCTACCTGTTGAGGAGCTGAAAAAGCTGAATATGTCGTTCATCAGGTGGCGAGCAATTGCATTTGTGCATCACTTGTATGTATATTTATTATTATTATTATTATTATTATTGTTATTGTTATTATTATTATTATTATTATTATTATTATTATATCTTCCTTTGGTTTCCTACTAAGCTGTCTTTATCTCAGCCCATGAGTTTTTACTTTTTCCCATTCTCCTCCCCATCCCATGGAGTGGGAAGGGGGGAGTGAGCAAGCGGCTGTCTGGTGCTTAGTTGCCAGTTGGGCTTAAACCACAACAAACAGAAACATTTCTTATTCTAAAAATGGAGCCTTAAAAGCAGATTACATCCTACCATCATTACTACAATTCCATTTAAACATTCTTTTAAAAATGAGTTATCTCAGTGATACTGGTCGCTAATCAATGAGAGATTAAAAAAACGCTCCGTAAAATTCAACTCAAGTACCAAAGGCAAGTTTTTTATCATTTCCCCTCAGCCTTCATGTGAAAGTTCATTGTGTGTAGATTGAAATTCAGAACACGGTTCAGAACCAGTTCTCTTTCCTTCAGTAGCGATCCTATTGTCAAGCTCCACATGACATTCAGAATCATGTTGTGCTATTCCAGAAGTAATATAAATATCCAGAGCTGTGTCGACAATAAGTCCACTACAGATTATGCTACTAGGCATAGAAAGTGCTTTGGTAAAATATGTCTTTTTAGAGCAATCTGCAGTTTTTGTGTCTCTGATGCAATTCCATTTCTGCCTTTGTAAAAGCAAGGAGTGCAGCAAGTTCACGGTCTTGTGAAGTAAAACCCCTTTCATCATCTCAAGCATCAATAGCATGCATGACCTGATGAAGAACAAAGGGATTAATGATATTCTGAAAGTTAACTATGACTCACGTCGGTGTCCACGTCATGTCTTTTGAGGATGGAGGAGAGAATCAAACATAAATAACATTTCATTGCATCTCTTGGGGCTGCACGATAGTCGCATAATTTCTCTCTATGCAAGATGTAGTGCATCTCACTTAATAGTTTTAGCTGGTGCTTTCATATTGATTGATATATTTCAGCCAATTTAGCCTGCTCCCCACTTACAAGCAATTAGTGCCACTTCCCGACACAAAACACATATCCTGGGGAAGGGAGAAGGACTTACTTGAACCTTACAAACCTTGAAGCATCCTGTGATACAGGCAAAAGTTCCACATTTAAAAATAGTGTGTAATCGATACTATACTCCAATACCTACTGAATCTGCACCCTAATGCTGCCTGCATTTTCTGCACAAGAACCCTGACCATTAAACATAGAGCAATGCTGCTTCAAGAGCCTATGCAAATGCTGTATGTCGAATGCGTTTACACCAGCCACGTGCCTCTCAAAAGGAAAAGGCAGCCCCGCCACGCTCCAGGCAAGTGTCTGAGAAACAGAGATATGTCAGGAGACAACAGGACCTCCAGATATTTAGGCAGCTTGGCGATGAGGTTTCAGCCCTGAGACACAGTCGTCTGTGCCCAAGTCAAGTGGCAAAGCAGCCCCAGGCAGGAAAGCCCGGCAGCCTGCTGATGGCCAGGGAAGCCTGGAGAGCAGCATCCAGCCACCGAAACCCAGCAGAGCTGTGGCGGGAGTATCCCGCAGAAGGAGCTCTGGCTTTGCATGAAAAGTACTTTTCATCGGTCGGAAGCAGGTGGTCTTTGAGCAAATTAATGCTCATTGCAATATACGCATCTAGGGGAAGAGGCATAACATCTCCTGAGGGGAAGCTGGGACAAGAGACACTGATGCATACAAACCAACCATGTAATTACAGTAAGGCAAGAGATCTGCACTACCTGCAAAAAGTTATCTTCATCTCTTACCTTTCCAAGTACAAATTTCACTATTGCTATTAAGGGACTACTTATTAAGTCATTTTGTCAAAAAGACTGAAGCTGAATTCAGACCTTTATTACAGTTGTGTAACTGATTGATGGGAAATGCTGGATTCAGCTAGCTTTAAAAAAAAAAAAAATGGGCAGGGCAAGCCATTTGAAAAATCATCCTAATTCACTACAAACCCACTATTACTCATGGGCCAAAAGCGCCTCATTTCCAGGTGCACTCTCATCAAGGTGCACCAACTGTCACTCATCAGATGGTGACAGCTCACCCAATGCGTCTTGTTCTTATCTCAAAAACTTCCAGCAGACAGACAGAAACACATGGACCAAGATAGCTGATGCTCCAGACAGTCTAAATCCCTAGTAGTCTCATATGTCTGGGCACAAATATAATCATATTAGACAAGTTCATATGGCAATTTATTCATTTGGCTTTATTATCCACCAAAGGAGACTTCGCAAGGTTCTGGAAATCCCATAAACCTCCCATTTCGAAGTCATGGCTTGCAAATACTTAGCGATGCGCACCACTGGAAAACGCGTATTACTACGTTAATGGACACACACTGGGCTTCCACGAGATTTGGAAGTCCTTTCTGGATTTTTGTGGAAAAACAAGATAAGAATGTATTATTATTAAAGAATGTCATTATTCTAGACCCTAATCTCTCATTAACCTGAACACGCATTAGGTTAGAGTTGGCACCTTGCCTAATTCTTATCTTCTATGCCACAATCACTGTGCATGCTAAAAAAATACATTTTCTGTTTCTCCTTCTTGACAGTTATTTTTTTCTAAGTATATTGTTATATATTAATGTAATGATAATGTAATTGCTTTTGTGCTTATAAGCATTATATATAATGTGGATAAAGAACAATGTAATCTGTCTCTTTTGTGTAAACATCATTAACATAACCAAGAAAATTAAGTTTGGACAGTTTGGTAACGATACAAGCATGAGAAATATAGCTATTGATAACAACGCATATGGCTATGCTTGAGAGAGCTAACTGTATAATGATAGAAATCAATGTACAGCATCATGGAAACGGTTAATGAACTTTGAAAAGTTATGCAAAACTAGAGCACGAGAACAGCAGAAGGCTGGAGAAAATTAGACTGGGAAATGCAATGCAATACAGCAATAAAGAAAAGTTTATGCAATTCTGAATTACACACTGTCACAGTGGGGGAAGTAATAGCCCCTTACTATATGTTTTTAGTGGGCTGACAAGTTGCATGCTGCATCCATTCGCGTGGTTCTGTAGCAAAAATTAAAACAAAATAAAATTGAAATTACAGACCCCCTTGACAAAAATGTTTGAGAATATTTTACTATGTAATGTACTACTAAAACCAGTCATCAGGGACCATTAAATGCAGCATAAAACATGTCATTCTTTAATCTGCTTTTACATTTTGATTAAGAATTGCAGATAACAATGTGAAGGGTATTCTCAAAGCAAGGGGCATAATTGGCAAGAGCCCTAGTACTCATTAACTGAAGATTACACTTAAAGCAAACAGAATACCCATCTGATTCAGAATACGGAGAGCTGTCGGGGCAATACAGCTCAAGTTCAGTGAAATATGCTGTATTTTTGCCTTTGAGGATGCCAAAAGCTAAAAGCAGGATTAAAAAATCAGCATCATTTTACAGATACAGTGGAAGAACTGCAGAGCTGAACAAGGTGCGGCCTTCCTGGCACACCTAGGCGCAGACAGGTTACTAGGTTGTGAATTAGCTGCAGTCTAAATATGATTTGCTGGGGTCCACACGAATAAAAATTGAAATAGTCTGATCAATAAGCGACAAAAGCATGTATCAGCATCTGGAAACCACTTTTTACTGGTAAGTGGTTAGAGTCTGGCAGTATTTGAGTAAGAGAAAGATGTCAACAAATTAGAAGAAACCAAGAAAATTATAACAAACTGATTAATGTGCTGAAGAATGATTAATGAGGAAAGATTAAACGACCTAAATATGTGAAAGTGCTAAATGACAGCTTATATTTTATTATGTAAGCCAAGAAAGGAGAAAAATTGTTTGGAATGGATGAGTGAGAACCATGAACACGTATGCAATGACAATGCGAGATGGGCAAACATATTCGTGCCAGCCCTGAGAAAGTCTTAAGCTTCCACCACTGTTCCTGCCACCGCTCCACATAAAAGTGAACAGAAGGTGTTAGTGTTGGGAGGAACTACAATGCACTGGAGAAGCATGTGTTTGGAACTGGGCTTTGAAAGGTGAGGATTTTGTTTTGCAATGGCTACAGAATCCTTTGCGTCCTGAGGCTGTCGCTGGAAAAAAGAACTCTCTCGGTGCCCCGGTTTTCTCAGCAGCAAAATGGGCTCAGCAATATTTCTTGATTCATGGGGACATTTTGATGGGAAATTCAATAACTTGTATGGGCCAGCAGGCTAGTGTGGGGACAAGGTCATGATGCCATTAGTGGGGAGATGAACTGGGAATGTCACTATGAAGACACAAGAAGAAATGTATCTCTAGCCTGGTTCTTAAAAATCCTCATTGACCCAAACGGGTTTTTGGTCATGTCTTTCAACTGAATAAAGATATTCTGGAAAAGCAGAGGCAAAACAACTGCAAGAAGAGAAACAGATGTGGCATCATGGTGAATGGAAAAGTGAAAAGCAGAAAATTAGGGAAGACAAAAAATGTAGACAAACATTTGAAAAATTAGGGATTGAAAGAAAGGGAGGCAAACAGAGAAAAGAACTACAGGAGTGAAGTGTAAGATGCAAAACAGAGTGGCACAGCAAAACAAGGGAAAGGGATTGCAGCTTCCCAAGAACAACAACCCCGAACGTGTCACTGCCTCTAAAACCGGTGAGGCCCTGGGGCAGCTTTATGCGCTGGCAAGGGATGACGCTGCGGCACGGGGGATCAGGGTGCCGGGGGGTCAGTAGAATGACCACCACCCCACGGCCCGTGCTGCTTGCCCCAGAGCCACAACCAAGTTATACTGGGGGGAGAGTGAGCACAAGCAGCTGCCTGCCTTCCTTTTCCCACCTCCTCAGAGCAGCAGTGTCGAGCTCAGCTTTCCTGAGATCTTGCACTCACTCTGTCCTCATTACTGTCCCAAGAAATTCAGTTTGGCCTTAAAGTTTTTTTTCCTAGCTTGGAGAGGTGTTAAGTACTTGAATCACTTGATTGACCTTCTGGACCAAAAGTTAGACATGTGAAACTTTAACAGAGGGCAAGTATTGATCTGAGGCTGGTGCCCCGTATTTAGTCCTAGACTGAAAGGAGCAAGAAAGCACCGTGCCGAACACTCTTTCTGTTCAGCAAAGAGCCTTCCAGGCAAGAAAACTTCTCCAAAATGATGCTGACATGGCAGGTGGGTGAGTGTGGCAAGATAAACCTGTGCAGGCTGTGTTGCATAGGCTCCCATGCCCTACACAGTGACCTTGCTCTAAATCCTGTGCCATGCACTTGATTCCTGAAGCACTCAGGAATAATGCAGAAGAAATTCTGTGGCGCTGAAAAATAATTTTAATATGAATCAATTAAATATGAAATTTAATAGCTAGTGTACTTGGTATGAAACTAAATAACATAGTCAGTACCACCTGTTCCTTTCTTGACTGTTTTGATTTTGCGCTCATTTTATGTTACCAGAATGCAGTGGGATCGTATACGGAAGATCCTTATTTGTATTATCCAAGTTGTAAATGCTGAAGGTGGCAGATTTAGGCAGGCATCAGTAGAGATTTTAGGCACAGAAGATGAGCAGAAAAAAATGGGGACAGATAAAGAAGTTCAGCTGTTGGACAAACTAAGTATTTTTGATAAGGTAGCTTAAGTGAAACAGTTTATACGAGAGGTCTCCTGTGTCTTGAGGCTTTTGTTGAGGCTGATTCTAGATTTGGCTAGACAACAAGGTCTTTGATTCAGGACAAGAGGCAATGGGCACAAACTGAAAAACGGGAAGTTCTCCCTGAATATCAAGGAAACACTTTGTCACTATGAGGGTGACCAAGCAGTGCCGCAGATTGCCCAGGGAGGTTGTGGAGTCTCCATCGTTGGAGATACTCAAAATTCATCTGGTCATGGTCTTGGGCACCCGGCTCTAGGTGGCTCTATTTGAGCAGGAGGTTTGGACCAGATGACCTCCAGAGGTCCCTTCCAGCCTCAGCCTTTCTGTGATTCTTTGCTTCTGTGAACACTGTTCCAATTTATAGCTTTAATATTTTTTATGTCTTCTTCACAACTACAGGAGTTAGAAACATCTTTTGGTTAAGAATGGAAGTTGAGATTAATAAGTACAATTCTCTGGCGAAACACCTGGCAAGGGCAGGATTCTACTGCCTGAGGCACAGGGGGCTCCGAACAAGAGTTTAATGGTTTCACTAAACTACAGATTGCTGTTCTCCATTTCACTCTCGAAACAAACATTCTCTAAAATAAAACAGTGCTTTCACAATTAAGTGTATCTGTATTGTATCCAGATCTCTGACAGATGAAATCACTCTCGCTGGTCTGGCAGGTTCTCACTGCTTTTGCATGTTTCCTGCTTCCCTTTGGTTGTGCATCTTCCTTCCTTCACTGGAGAAAAATCAGGGAGGGCAGAAATTGTGTGAGCACCAGCAGTGAGCTGAAAAACTGCAGTCAGTGTTCAAGAACTCACTGAGGAGGACAATTTTCGACAATCTGTAGAGCTTCCTGCTTTCACAGGAGAGCAGTTGGAGGTGAGCAGAAGTGAAATTATTGTATAATTGCAATAAAGTCACACTTCCTTGCCGAAGATGGAAGGTACCAAATGTGACAGCGTTTAGCAGGATCTCAAAGACATACCAGATCTGTCATTTTGTCGGTGTGGCATTTCCTCTGCCTGTAACAATTTGTGCTGCAGAAGCAGCTTGTTCAAATTCTTTCAGAGTTCCTTCGCTTCTTTAGCTGGCAGGAAAGTGTGTAGGGTTTTTTTTAATATCAGAGAACAGAATAAGAATGAATACCCAGCTGGCATAGTGTGAATTTGCCAATCAAGCATGACTGTATCACTCACTTAAAACTTGCTAGAGATGCATCCAGGCAGATAGCACAACTCAGACGTGGCTTTTCTAGCTAAAAAAAATGTCATGTCAGCCATCCCGGGAGTCAAAAAATAACAACAACAAAAACCCCAAAGCCAAACCCCATGAGAGTTACTTGCAATCTGTCTGGACTTGTTAAAAGCTTTCATACGATGCCGCAGAGGGATTTCCTCGTTAAGCTGAAAGAGATGGGGAACTGAAACAAGGCCGCAGGTTCAGTTGGGAACTCACCACAGATGACAATGCACTGCCCTGGAAGGGGAGTGTTTAAACTGGGAGAAGTTACTGTTACTGTTTCTTAAAGTTTATTCTGGGACCAATCGCTTGAATTCACATGCATTTTCGATATTGTGAAGGTGGTAGTGCTCTGGAGACAAAGAACTGGGCAGGACTGTCAACAGAAAGGAGGTTCGGAATATCCTACAGAGATGACTACATAATCTTGAGGACCGGAATAACAGAAACGAGATGAAATGCAATAATGGAAAAGATAAGGTCATGCACTTAGACATTTATAAAAAGAATTTCTATTATGGACTGTAAATGACAGGCAAATAGAACGAGTTGGCTGTATTAGTCACTCACAGCATGACCCCGAACCATCAGTGAGATCTGGTCATATGAAAAGCAAATTGGCTGTATGAGAAAATGTGGTTTTCGAAGAAATCAGGACAGACTACCTCCCTTGCAAAGACTGGCAATACTTTGTGAAAAACTGCTGCACGTTCCATGTCAGCTATGCTGAAGAAAGCTGAACTCAAATTGTATCTACCGCAGAAAAATCTCAGTTACAGAGGCTCTGTGTTAAGGGAGAAGACTAACAAAACTTATTTATAGGCTAGAGAAGTTGAGAGTGGTTATGACTGCTGCCCATAAATGTATTATAGGTTTGATTGCAAGGGAAAGGGAAACGCCTAACTGAAACAGTGTAGGCACAAGGACAAATGGGCATGAACTGGTCTTGAATGTGTTCAGGCTGGACGTTAGAAGGAACTTTGTCATGCAGGGAAGGGGCAATTCTGGCCCAGCCCTCCAAGCAAGAAGTGCAGGAAAAAACTGTATTTAATGTAAGATGGATCTAGATTTGTTTATGGAAAGGGTTATATGGGTATTTGCTCCCACAACAGCAAAGTACTACCTTCAAAACACGAGATCCGTGCCAGTCCCATGGCCTAAACATCCAAAAGGTTCACCTGCTTAGCAGACCAGATGGCGGTATGCAGATCCGAGCAAGCTTTAAAAAATGGCCAATGTACCTCGGCAGCCCAGTTACAGCGGGACACTCTCCACATCAGTTAATGTACCTCACCTTACCGAGGAGCAGAGCTCTTCTGACATCGAGCATCACGGCTAGCAAAAGGAGCGAGTAACTACAGAAGAACGTTTACTTGGCAGAGGCAGCCAGTGTTGAACACTGTACGCCAGAACCACAGAATCATAGGTTAGAAAAGACCTCTAAGATCATCAAGTCCAACCATCCACACAATACCACCATTCCTACTAAACCATGTCCTGATGTGCCACATCTACATGTTTTTTAAACACGTCCAGGGATGGGGACTCCACCACCTCCCTGGGCAGCCTGTTCCAATGCCTGACCACTCTTTCAGTAAAGAAATTTTTCCTAATACCCAATCTAAACCTCCCCTGATGCAACTTGAGGCCATTGCCTCTCGTTCTATCACTAGGTACCTGGGAGAAGAGACCAAGACCCGCCTCACTACAACCTCCTCTCAGGTAGCTGTAGAGAGCAAGAAGGTACCCCCTCAGCCTCTTCTCCAGACTAAACAGCCCCAGCTCCCTCAGCTGCTTCTCATAAGACTTGTTCTTCAGACCCCTCACCAGCCTTGTTGCTCTTCTCTGGACACGCTCCAGCACCTCAATGGCCTTCTTGTAGTGAGGGGCCCAAAAATGAACACAGCACTCCCTGTTCCTGCTGGCCACACCATTCCTGAGACAAGCCAGGATGCCCTTGGCCTTCTTGGCCACCTGGACACACTGCTGGCTCATGTTCAGCTGCCTGTCGACCAACACCCCCAGGTCCTTTTCCTCCGTGCACCTTTCCAGCCACTCCTCCCCAAGCCTGTAGCGTTGCATGGGGTTGTTGTGACCCAACTGCAGGACCAAGCACTTTGCCTTGTTGAACCTCATACAGTTGGCCTCGGCCCATCGGCCCAGCCTGTCCAGATCCCTCTGCAGAGCCTTCCTACCCTCCAGCAGATCGACACTGCTGCCGAGCTTGGTGTCATCTGCAGACTCACTGAGGGAGCACTCAATTCCCTCATCCAGATCTTTGATAAAGATGTTAAACAAGACCGGACCCAAAACTGAGCCCTGGGGCTAGTGAGCGGCTGCCAGCTGGGTTTAACTCCATTCACCAGAACGTGTCCTGGACATTGCCAGCTCAGTCTCGGTAACACAGGACTTACCTCTTCGTATTTAAAAAGCCAACAATCTGACTTCACCTGTCTGACCTCTGAGCCCGCCCAAAGCTCACCGCTGGATTTATGGCCTTACTGCTCCGGTTAACGAACTACGCGAAGGTCTCCTCACACAAGCGCTGTACCTTAGAGCAAGCCAGGTCCCCTCAGCCAAGCGCCGCACCGTACAGCAGGCCGGTGGCACGCAGCAGCACAGAGACCGAGGCAATGGCCAGTTCTTGTTCCTGAAAAACGAATGGTTTGTACTGTGTGTTAGACAACCTGTGTGAAATGGAAGTGACAAGTGAGACGGGAAAAATTCTTGTTGGATGTGAAGCTTTGTCCCGTGTTTTCCCGACGTAAGGACGATAGCAGCGCTGTCAGTTCACGCGGAGCTTTCAGCCACGCGTCAAGGTGCTGAGGGTCTGCGCTGAAGGTAGGTGCCGGGCGCCCTGCACCCTGCGGCCCCTCTGACCCGCTGAGGCGTCTCTGCGTAAGGCGCTGGGAAAACCCTGGGTAACGAACGCCCCGCGTCACTCCGGCAGCACGGTAAAGGTAAAACACATCGCCGTGAACGCACTTAGTTACTTGGATTGGTACGAATGCTTCTGCCACGCGTGCCGGGCTTCCGTTCGGTGAACACCGGCCACAAGCCCTGCAGCTCTTTCACGCAGAGATGGTCTCTTGGCTTCCCTCCCCATCCCCACTCCGGCCGGCTCGCCGGTGAATAACGGACCCCCCCGCGGGACGGCACACGGCGCGCCGCTGGCCCCCCTGCCTCGCCCCCCCCTCAGAACCCGGCTCCGCTGTCGCTCGCCCACCGGTGCCAGCCCCGGTGCCCCCCGCCGGCCCGGCCCCACGCCGCCGCCGGGTCCCCCCGCCCGCTCCCAGCGGGGGCGGCCCCGCCGCGCTCCCGCCCTGCCCGCCGAGCGGGGAGAAGCCCCTCACCTCCGCTCTGCTCCCGGGGGAGGGGGCTGCCATCACGTGCGCTTCCTCCCCTTTCCCTCCCTCCCTCCCTCCCTCCTCCTCCTCCTCCTCCTCCCCCCCTCCGCGGCGGCGGCAGCAGCAGCCGCCTCGGCTCCGCTCCCTTTGTTGCAGGCGGAGCGGCGGCGCTGCCGGGCGCCGCGCACAAAGGAGCGCGGCGCGGGGCAAGGCGGCCCCGCCGGCGGCCGGGCTGCGGCGGCCGCGCTGCACCGCCGGGGCCAGCCCTGCCCGCGGCCCGGCGGCGGAGGGGCAGGCGGCGGCGGCGGCGGCGGCGGCGGCGGGGGGTCTCCGGCCGCGGGTCTCTGCGGCCGCCGCGGCGGGGATGCTGGAGGTGCGCTCCGGAGCGGCGGAGAAAGGACGGTCCCGCCCGGGCGGCGCCGCGGGCTCCGGTTGATGCTGCGGGCCTGCAGCCGCCATCCCGCTGCCCCTCGGCCGCCCCTCGCCATGCCGGGAGAGAGCCCGGCCGCCGCCCGGCCGCTCCTGCGAGCGGGACCCCCCCTGGCGCTGTGCTACACCTCGGCCCTCCTGGTGCTCGCCCTCTCCGCGCTGCCCGCCGGCCGTGCCTCGCACCCCCTGCCCGGCGCCGAGTGCCAGGGCGGCGGCAAGGGGAAAGGCATCAACTGCTCAGGTAACGCCCCGCCGGCTCCCGCGCCCACCCGGCCGGGCAGCCCGCGCGTGTACGTGGGGGGGCTCGGCGCGGCCCCCCCGCTCCTCCCGGCCCGGCCCGGCCCGGCCCGGCGCGGCGGGCGGCGGCAGACAAAGGAGCGGCGCCCCGGCCGCGGCCCCGGGTGCGGCGGGCCGGGAGACCCCCCCTCTCTCTCCGGGACCGGGAGGAGCCCCCTCCCCTCTCGGGGTCTCCCCGCCGGGGGAAGGAGTTCGCCGCCGTCCTCGGCTCTCGCTCTCCCTCTCCGGCCCCCGCCGCCGGCAGGTGCGCGCCGGCCGCCCCGGGGCGGGGGTGTCCCCGCAGCCCGCCCCGGCCCCCCCCCGGCCGCTCCGTCCCCGGTCGGCGGGGCCGAGCCGGGCGGCAGCCGCGGGCGCGGCCCCCTCCGGCGCTCACACGGGCCGCGCCGTCCCCGAGCGGGCACAGCCGCGACCCCGGCGCCGGGGCAGCCGCTCCGCCCGTCCTCTGGGTGAGGCGAGGGCGGCGAAACGCTCCGCGGCGTGCGCGGGATAAGCGGCTTTCTTGGGTTTTTTTTTTGGGAGGGGATATTTTTCCCCTGCTTCGGTGGCGTGGCGGGGTAAGGCGTTGTGGTGCCTGTCCATCCCCTGCGCGGGCTTACGCTGTCGTGTGGCGGTTCCCGTGGGGACGGGTCGGTTCGGCACGGCGGCGGCGCGTTTTCGCGTCTCTTGAGAGGGATGTGGCGTTTTTAAAGTAGCGAATACATACAATCTGAAGTTTGCGATTAGTTAGAAAGACTTGCTTCTCTTCTAAAACTCAATTTTAGAAAAGGTAGTTTGTCCTTTTTTTTCTCCGAATGGTTGCTGTGGGTGCCTCCGGCTCCTTTTCGGAGCGCTGGGTTACACCCCACGGCCAGCCCAAAGTGCCTTCTCCAAGGTGATGAAGGTTTCTCGCCCTGCGCTCAGAGTCCCCGTGGCCGCTGCCTTCAGCGGGATTGGGAAGGCGATTTCCACGTCCAAAGGAGCTCTCGCTACCTCCCAGGATAGGGGCCCGAAACTGTGTAACAGCTGTCAAAGGATGAGCGCATGGAATAGCGATCTTCCTCCCCGTTACATTTTATAATATGGGTAATGCTGCTGAAGCAGGCTATCAAATTCGCAGACCAGCAAACTGTGGCAAAATGGTTTTGCGATATAGTAGATCTAACTGCTATTCGCTCTTGATGTGCTCGTTCGTTCTTCGTTTGAGCCAGTTTAGACATTTGCTGTGTTCGTGTGCGATGCCACAGTGCTACTGTTTTACTGCTGCCTGACTTTTTCGTTCTGTTTGTCTGAATATCATGGTTATTTTTAAAGAGAGGTTAATAGGTTAATGTGTCACTGGCGTTAGCGGCTTACCCATCAGAGACATGTGGGTCATTAGACCACAGCGTGTGCATAAATCAGTGGGATTAAATATGGAAGGCTGATGAATATGTGAGGAAGTTTCTAAGATAATGTGGAACGCACAGATACCGTTATTTAGAAATGATCACAGAAAAAGGGCTTTCCAACCTGGAATTAGAGAACCGTATGCTGTATCAAAGACATTCGGAACGATTCGGTTCTAAAATCAGGCAGCAGCAAATGTATGTGCTGTACGTGTATGTGTGGCAGGTGCTGTTTTTAGCGTAACTACAAAAATATGGAAGGAAAATTCAATTTAAAAATGCAATAGTCAGATTCTGCGCTGTGTTAACTGTTTCGTGCAAACGGCAGTCTTTCAGTTCTCAGCGTTAATTTTGAAAGAGTATCAACACCTAATATCTGGGACAGATTTTCCCCTCACTTACCTCTGCACAGCTTCATTAACTTTCACTGGATAAACCACTCCCTGCAAAAGATGAGTTTCCAGTACTCACACGTGGGGCCAGACGTTGGCATTAGCACCTTTTGCAGTGGACTGCTACCATGTACATTGCTATTTATACTGAGAGTTAAACATGAGCACACTGTTACTACTTTTTCTTCAGAGATCTGAACTCTAAATTACTTTCCATACTTGGGGAAGCAAAATTCCTCTCTCCTCTGTTATTTTGTCCTTTTAGTATTTGCATCGGGTTGACCCACTGCCCTGGAACAGTTGCTTACACTTTTGGGGAAGGTTTCCAAGCAAGTAAAATTTTATCATTGCTAAATTATGCAGCTGCCTTTATTTTTTGTTATATTTTTAGGAAATGTTGAACTCCTTTCCTTTATTCCTCCAGAGTATACTGCTTAAGAAAGGGTTTGCTACAGCAAAAGAATGTTGCAAGGTGAAGGACGCAGGCAGGCAACATGAAAATTGAGACAGCCTTTTCAGCGTTGATTCTGCCCCTTTGGCACATGCATTTCGGTTTGGTCTTTTGTTAAATTATGATATAATTGCTTCATCCCTGGCCAAGGGAAGAACATATAATCAAGCGAGTAGAGTGGAAACAGAGAATGAAGACATATCTGGAGTTAACTGACGCTATGGACTTGTATGTGTTCATCTGTCAGTCTGTACTTTGCTAAGCTAGGAGAATGAAACAGCCCCATTTTACCCAGAATGGGCTAAAAAACAAGTTGGAGTTTCTTTCTGAAAAGAGAATCTTAGGTTGATGTTTTAGTGATGCTATATTATTCCCAGCGTTCCCTGTGGTCATGTTCTGTAGCATTTGTGGTACTCACTGAGTGTCCGTGAGTCGGGTGGCCTGATGCTTGCTGCTCTGCTCAGGCTGTAAGACAGTCGTGTCCTTAATAAAGGCTGTGAACGGCAGGGGTTTGTTAAGTATCCTGAGTGTAAAGGTAAGTACAAAGTGTAGTTAGTTCGTGAGCTCCTAATCCTCTGGAGCTCCCCAGGGACACACACTGTGCGTGGGCATCTTCAGTTCCAGCTTCAGTCCGGCTGAAGCTCTGCTGTGAGATACGCTCCGGTCACACGGGTGGCAGCCACAGAGGCTGTGATTTGATCGCAACTGATCAGACGCCGAGGGCTTCGGTGAGAGGTACACAGACTTAACAGGAGAGATTGATTGCTCAGTGCCTTGCTTTGGATTTGCGCACCCAGGATTTTAGTGACAGAGATACATTTCTGGTGGTAAGCCTTGCAGCTTGCTGCTCCTTCACGGGATGATAAGATGTGCTCATTTGGGACGATTCCACACACCTCCTGTGAGTCTCATATGCCATATGCTGGCCCCGGTTTCTTAAATTCTCCATGAGTGACGTAGGTAAAGATAAAATTGTTTTGAGATTGCTTACTGAGGATTGAATGAGGTCAAGGAAAAATTAAGGACACCTTCTCTTTCACAGAATTCCTCTTCTGAGGGGAATGGATGCTTTTCTTTTGCACAATCGTAACATGTCTGAAATAGTTTGTAGATGGAAATTACCAATTAGGGAGAGGGAAGGGGATGGGTTGACAAAAGAAAGTATCCATCCAGTGACAGGGTGATGGCTGAGTCTATGATGGGCTGTTTATCGAGCATGGAAGCAGAAGCTATCAAAAAGCTTGTAAATTTTTAGACAGAACAGCAGAGAAAGCTATAGTGGAGCCATCCTTCACCATATATACATTATCTTAACTTTCAGTATGCTTTAGAGAAACGGTTTCTGCCCTGAAGGAACTCATGGAGTAAATTAGACAAACAGAGAATGTGGAAACAACAGAAAAAAGAGAGAAGTGAGGCAGAGAACGTGGTGAGCCAACAGGAGCACAACAGGCACAAGCAAAACTCATGTGTTTTCATATTTTAAAATGTGGTAGGATGAGAAGGGAGGGGTAGACATCATCAGTGGGACGAAGGCATCTGAAGGCTGGACGACAAGAGCAGGTCCTGAAGAGGAATGGGAGTGGCAGGTGTTGGCTGATACATGAGCAGAAGGGAGTAAGGAAGCAGTATGAGAAAATATACACAGCTGAGAGTGGGAGCAGCTCATAGAGGGCAGAGAAGGGTGGCAAGAACTGGCCACATTGTGTGCTTTTGTTTTCAAAGCATGCCTTTTTCCCTTGCGTGAACACAGTTTTAGAGGAAGAAGCCTTGGGAAGGGCACAGAAGATGAGTGAGACGAGTAACAGGACATCCAGTTTAAATGCATATAAGGCAGGAACATGCGGGACCGTGATCGTAAGTCTGTGTAGTATAACAACAGAAGAGAAAAATTACATTAAATGTTGATTACTGCACACATGCGAAGAGGGAGCAGAGCAGTACATTTAAAGTATAGCTACTGTCACTGTTACTGGAGATGCACGTGACACCATGGAAAAATAATACCTCTTTTTATCTCGTCCTTGCTGCTGTCTACTTTCCACCATCGACGAACATGGTCTCACGCAGAATTTGCAAGTCTTTTTGCTCAGCATCTCCTGCTGAAGGTCGTAGTTCCCCCATATCCTTCACGTGCAGTGGAGGCCATTCAGTTAGGGACTCTTTGTTTCCATCACTTTGTGCCATCAAGTCTGTTCTCCAGACTTGTAGCAGGGATCTCAAAGCTTACTATTGCTGGATACCAGTGCTAGCAGAAGAGACATAGCACACGTATTTCAAGAAAAAAAATCATCTGCTTGAGTCTTATCTGTGTAGCATTTTGGGATGGGGTTTGTAGCATATTCGCACCTACTGTGATCAAGGACTAGAAATGAAGAACTTACCTTCTGCACTTTGTGTGCAGGCTGCCAGTGGTGTGCTCTTGTTCAGAGCTTGACAGCTTGTGGGGATGGTGGGAAATGGCAAAATCTGAGGTCACGGGGGCCAGACCAAAGCAGGGCAGTGCTTGGAATGCTTTGTCTTGGCAGGAATCTGTCTCTGCTTGAACGTTGCCCTTGCTTTTGCTAACTCTGCTTCCTTCCAAAGGGGTTTGACAGTGGCAGAATGAGATGATGAGAATTTTGTAAGTGCTAGAAACCTAAATGAACAAGAATATGGGAGGGTTAGAAATGCAGCATTTGGGGCACAAGCTCTAAATGCCTAAGGAAGCAGTTTCCTAGGGAGATGATTATTCAGTCACCTTTGCAAGTGTTTGTTTCTCAGAAGCATCCAAGATATATCAGCAGTGAGGAGAAGGCTCACTTTCAAAAATGCTGTCTGTATTTATTGTCAAATTACTGTTTTAGGGTGCAAACCAGGATGAATTGTCACTACTTTAAGGCATGTTACCTACTACTTATGAGCTGTTGTAGCTGAAGACTTCACATTTTTTCTTGGGATAAGTGGAGGTCTAAAACTCCTCCCATCTGGTACATCTACACTGTGAGGAGAAGACTTGCGTCTACGAGTGGGTTGGCCAAAACGAGTTTTGTGTGCACTCTTTCTCACTCTAGGCTTGTGTGTTGTCTGAGGCTTGAGTCCAGGC
Organism: Opisthocomus hoazin; assembly: GCF_030867145.1. NCBI lineage: Eukaryota > Metazoa > Chordata > Aves > Opisthocomiformes > Opisthocomidae > Opisthocomus > Opisthocomus hoazin. Next base: position 71,434,083 of record NC_134416.1, on the reverse strand, counting down.
TGTCCCCGCTGTGACGAGGAAGAGCTGAACACGAGCATGTAGCTCCCTTGGTCCTGCCTGTGCCCAGTCCACGTGGCAGATGTGAACACGGATTTGGGAGGATATGAACTTCAGGCACTGCTGGTCTCTGGAGCTTGGCCTTGGTTTCTGCCTGGGCTCAGTGGGGACTTTCTGAACCAGCACGAGGTGTGGCCTCAAGACTGGCTTTCATCCATGCTTATCAGCTGGAACAGACACACCCTTCATGCGTTTTGTGAAGATTAAGTGGCTGAGAGGGTTTTTTTGGTGTATCATTCTAAGTTACATAAGGACAAAACAATTAGTGCTAAGGATGTGAAACCACATTGGTGAGAACGTAAAAGCAGGGGATGGAAGAGAGGTATAGGTTCAGGTAAATTAGCCTAACTGTTTTAGTACACATCTTTTTTTATGCTTGCATACATAAACTTGATCTGAAATGGTGTATGGGACTGGAATAATGGGTTATTTTATCTAAGATACTATGACTTATTGTCCCATAAATGAATTAGAACAGTTAAGCCAAATAAACTGTGATATGTGTTTGTGCCAATCGAACTTCTGAAATAAATGATCTAGACTCAGTCAGATTACATATCACTTTGAGAAACTATCGTAAGGCATGAATATAAATCAACTATAAGTAAAAAGTAAAAACAATGATTAAAAAGAGATATTAAAACTCAGACAGTAACATGCACATACTTGTTTCACTGTAGTGTAATTACCTAGACATGAAATGTCCTTGCAGTACAGATTCTTATGCTGATTAAAGAGCCGAAAGGTAATTAAATAGAATTCAAAGTGTCAGAATAGCAGAAAATAATCATGTACCAGGTGTCACTCCGTCATTGTCACTAGTGGGAACCGGTAGCATGAGGGAGGAATCGAGGCTTGACTGAAGGGACTGGATTGAATCCAGTTTCTTTATCACTTTTTGAAAAGAGGAAAAGAGGAGCTATGTTTGTTGTGGAAAATATTGCCAAGAAAACATTCTTTCTGTACCAAGACCTCTCTGATAATTCCCATTACAGGGAGAACAAGAAATGTCTTTGTTAAGAGCAGTCTGGCCCTTTTCTTGCTATTAATGTGAAGAAAAGTATTTTCTACTCATAGCCTGCTAGTTTTCTTCTAGAACTGACAGTAGACTGGATAAAGGGGAAGGTCAATATCTATTTGGAGTTAAAAAATTGAGAAGTTGTGGTCAAGGTCTTTGAGTAGAGAAGTACGAAGGCAGAGAATCCCACAGATGTCAACAGGAGGCTCAATTCACCCTTTTCCCATAAAGGGATTATCATGTTCCACCATTGATCCATCAACAGAAAGTGCTTGTGACTTTTCCAGCCTGTGGTCGGACCTGTGGCGAAGGTCCACAAAGCAGGTAGTGGCAGTAATTCCCAGAATAACAGTAGGTGTAGCATTTGGGGAAGAAAAAATGCTGACCACCAAGGATATTGGAAAAGGATGTATTTTTCTGACTCTAGACTATTGCTTATCCTCCTTGATAAGTCCCTGCAGATGCTGTGGAACGAAAGTGGAGGTAGAGGACACGTCTGCATTCGTGAGGTAAAAGCCTGATGTTTTGTTAGCAGTCTGTAATATTCAATCGAGCTGAAGACCAAGGAAGTTCTTTATAAATTATTCTTAAAAAAATTGTTCTATCCTAAGAATAGCTTTAGATAATAATAAAATTATAATTAAATAATGCACTGTAAACTGAATAGTCCTCTCTAATTGCTGTAGTTTTTTCTTAGATCATCTTGAAATGCTAACAATTTAGAAATACAGGAATAAAAAGAGAAAGAGAAGAAGCGTGAGAGAGGGGAGTTGTGTTTTGTGGACCTCGTAAGTGTGTAGAGAAAGGCTTGTTTGACTAAACCAATTCATAGTAAATTTTATTTTATGAAACCATTTCTTGGCAAAATGGGTCTTCTTTGTGCGATATTTTTCTTCCAGAAAAGGATAAGAAGATACAGGTAAAATCTGGTTAGGAGTAAGTTCAGCAATCAAAATTGTGATCTGATGAAATTAAAGTTTCCTGTAGAACCTTAAATCTGTCCCTTTGTCTTGATGAAGAGCTACAATGTATCTTTAGTTCTAATTCAGTTCACAGATGGCTTCAAGGCGATCTGAGAGCAGAATTACTTCATCTTGTGTTATTAGGTAGATATCTAGTGGTGCCATTAGTTGTTTAAATTTTGGGGATTTATGGGTCATACACTCTTCAATTTATTTATTTGTTGGTTTGTTTTCAAAAAGAAAAAATATCAAGTCAGTTTTTTCTCTTGAAGATTCTTACCAGGGAACCTTTGTCTTCTTTGGAGTGGGGAGCAAGATGCCGGTGGAGCTCTTTGCTAGAAGAGTACCTAGAAGACTTCTCTTCTTGCTACCCAGTTACATCTCCAGACCTGGTTGGGTGTGGGCTGGGAGTCTGACCAGGCTCTGCATGCATTTGCATATATATTGCTGATGTGAATGTCTCTGTTTAAGAGAGCAATTTAATGTTATGCTGATAGCAATGTTCAATTTTTTTAAGTTGCTCTAAAACTGCCTCATGGGTCGTAGCGCGGTTTGTGAGGAGGCGGTATTTGACTAGCAAATCGGGATTTATTTTAGGATAATTTAAATTCTCATTATAGTAGACAGTTTCAAAGGACTGAAAAGACAGGACTTTTCTGATAATAGATTATGTGTTGCAGCAACAGTGTTTAAAGGATCTGGTTCAAAATAAAATTAAATCCTTGTAATACCTCTCTTTTGACTTAGTATTATAAAAATAAATTTAGTTGCAATTACAGTTTTGAAACACCCACATTATATAACCGTGTTCAAGCTGGCAGGATCCTCATCCACGCTTCAAAAATAGTGTTAATTAAGACCAGCAGGAAAACATGTGAAAATGAAAGAGAAGAAAATCGCGAACAAGACAGATCTGTCAGTAATTTTTCTGAAGGGAGCTGGCTTCTCTCTGTAGCTGCTGGCTTCTCCCCTAGCACGTTTCTACCAGGCTGAGACCTTGCTGTGCTCCTGTATGTCTTAAAAAGGTGCCGAAAGCGCTGTGCTATCATAAGAGCATCCTATGGGGGACTGCTGAAGAAGAGAACAGGTACGATGTTCCTGACAAACAGCCAAAAGGGTGCTTAGGATGGGAAATGGTTCTTCTCTGGTCTGGTCTGGAGGCCACAACCTCCTGAAATCTGGCTCTCCCTGGCCACAAAGCCTCCGTAGGCAGCCTTGTTCCAGCTGCCTGACTTGCTGGCAGGCGACAGCCGGGTTCCTCAAGGAAAGGCCCTGGGCCATCCACTCTGCCTCACACCAATCTCATGGGATCAGTGTGGAAGCAGATGGAGTGAACGGGGGTAGCTGGGCGAGCCAGAGAGCTGGATCTGCGCAAACTCTGGTTATTCTGCTCCTGAGTGCTGTAGTGTGTTTGAGGTGAACACGAAATGCTCAACTTCAGGAGCTCCAGTTGCTTCACCCCTGATCCAGCCCAGATTATTTCCCAGACTGGCGCATTTCCACCCAGCTTCAGGAGTTCGACACGTTTCAGTGTTCACCTACTGCTGACCAAACAATCCCGCTTTAGGAGTGCTTAGCCAGTCCCCCTTACTAACTCGTGGGAGCACTGCATATGGTGGTGGAAGAAGAAACGCACAGCCCCCGATGAAATCATGCTGTCACATCTACTTGCATGTGTCTATAGAAAACCTTCTATAAACACACATGTATTTCAGCAGCAGGTGAGAAACTGCTCCCTTGGTTAAGGCTGAAGCCTACAGAGGAGTTTGTTGTGCCTTACAAGAGTTTTACTTGCTTTCCTGTTCAGAGACTCTTTCACGTGTGACTACAAAGGAGGAGGGATTAGATAAGCATCATGTGCCAAAGTTGCTATATTTCCTCTAAATTTTAAACCAAACAGAATCTTAACGAAAGCATCATAAAAGCTTGAGACGTGGGCTAGGTAAAGGTGCCAGTGCATGTGCAGAAAATGCCCCAAATAGTCTAGGCTTTCAAAATGAGTGAGCGCTTTTGAAAATTAAGTTTTAGTCCTTAAGGGTGTCCATAAAACACAAAGCCAAGATATGAAGTCTTTACTTGGTTGATGGAGACAGCTCAAATAATGTTTTCAATAGATATTCCAGAGAAAGTCTGATAAAAAATGGTGGCTGGATAGCAGTTTGTTGCTCTAAAACTCAGGGAAGCATTGATCTAATGAAATGTTTACATTTTGCTAATGAGCATTGACTCGTATTGTGTGCTCCGTTTTTCTGATCCCTCTGGGAGAGGCAGAGGTCAGTGTGTTGTGCCGGATGGGTTCTCCGGGGCGGGGGAGAGCAGCTGAAAATCCTTAGAAAGGCCGAAGAAGGGGACACCACTGCCCGCCGAGCGATACCGCCCTGCGCAGCAGTGGGTGGGTGAACTGTTGCTTTCCTAAAGCACTGTGTCCCTCCAGCAGCTTTTCCTTCGTCCTCCACCTCTCACCGAAGTTTACCTAGACATTTCTGCGAGGCAGAGTTCCTTCTCCCTGTCTTGACTGGATGTATAATTTTATGCAAGTATCATTTCAAGGTTATAAAAGTGGAAATAAAATAGGCAGGCTCCTGCTGAGGCTGTAGAAGTTTTTTCTCATATAAAACATGGATTGGAAAGGCAATTTATTTCGTTGTATTTCCTTTGCTTGTGCGGATATTTACACCTACAAAGAATGTCTTTGCGAAAGTAGTTTTATGTGTTTGAAATGTGCAAAATTGGTTCGGAGCTGTAAGAAATACTCTTTCACATCAGAAACTGGTGGTTGTGGTAGGAGTGAAACAAAAATTTTGTCTAGAAAACACAAAGAACAGCTGCCTAATTTTTTTTTTTTTTGAAAGCGAGAAGGGGTTTATCATTATCTCCATGCTCTTTGTTAAAACCTCTGTCTGTAATATAGAAGAGTTACCCAGGTGAGAGAACACAACCTCCACATTTGCAAGTGATATTCCTGCTGCTGGCTGCGCAAACAAAGAGGATCACTGGAACCAGACTCCAAATTTGAGTGTTTTGGGTGATTTATCTACCAGATGGTAAATGCAGTCCAATGTAAAAAATTAGTCTGGGAGCAGGGAATCAATCATCCAGCACACTGATCAGCAAAGGGATTTGGGTGTTATAGCAGAAAAATTAATGAGCTGGCAATCCACTGCAGAGCAGCATTAAAACAAAAAGATACTACACTGTAATAAAAGAGTCCTCACCCAGAAGACAAAAGAGATGAACGTGCTGCTTTATTAGACACTTGATAAACCTAATCTAAAGCAGTGTATTAGATACCAAAACCCCAATATTATTCACACATGATGATTAAAAAGTTCAAAATCTGGAAATCAGAGTTAATTTAGGAAAGTGAAGTTTTTCACTGTTCTCACATTTGTTTCCCAAATACATAGGCTCTTCTGTCATAGGAATTACTTATTAGTATTCTGTATTGCAGTAATAGATATTTCTATGCTATTTAAAGTCGCAGTACAGTGCATTCAGAATTATTTAATGAAAGATTATGATACCAATACGAGCTTTATCCTGTAATTATATCTTTCTATAAAAATCTTGAAAATGTGTCCCTAGCCCCTTTCAGTTACTCAGGCTACAAAAGATCAGAATAGCTTTGCCACCAAAAGCTCTTAATGACTTTTCTCTGATTTTTCATGGGAAGCCATTGAGTCTCTGTCGAAAAAAGACTAAGAAAAGGTGGCTCCTGAGCTCAATTTCCACTTGTTTTGTTTTTGGTTTTTTTTAAGGATTAGGTGCATGTTAGGCTCTTTGCGAAATTACATTGCGTACAGGCTGCCTCTGCAGGGAGGAAGGGCAGGAGCAGGATCTGGCCATGCTGGTGAGGGGACACTTGACACAGGTGGAAAACCTAGCTGTGGGTCCCCTGTCAAGCCTGAGGCATCAGAGTTACCTCTGTGACTGCCGGTAGCTGAAAGAAGTAGGTTGGAAAATATTTTCTTTTCTACTGGTGAACACTACCTGAAACTGCTTTTGTATGTCCTCTGTGAGTAACCACTTTTATTTCTGAAAACAGCCCAGAAGACAGGAAACCTTATGCCATACTGTCCTCCAATTTTGGCCTTTTCTTGTTTGTTTTTGTTTTTTTTTCTTGGGGCTGGGGACTGGTAAATTGGTGAACACCTAGTGAAGCACACAACAAAAATCTCCAGTGTCGCTGTACATCATGAAAATATAATCCCCAAATTGTCTTTCACTTCCTTAGTATTTCCTGCTTGGGTTTCTGGGGTTTTTTTGTTTGGTTTCGGATTGTTTTTTTTGTTTTGAATGATTGCTTGAGAAAGATTTGTACGAACACAGGGGAAAGGAGCTGACAGTCTGACTACCTAAACAGTTGAGTGAAGCCCACTACCTAAGGATTGTGCCAGAAGCACTAACCACTGCTTAAAATCAAGAAGAGTCCCTAGATCATGGTCCCTGTGAAAAAGAGATTTATTTATGTACAGAGTAAGCAGTAAGAACCTGCAAATATTAGTCTCGTACAGCTCTACAGATTAGGGGTGTAGAAACGATGCTTTTCCATAGACTTACAGGAGCTGCAGCCAAGCCTGTGCCAAAGTGATGGCCTCGATCCCCTGTATTTCTCTGTGTCACAAAGACTTGTTTGCCTTAAAATTATGCAGAGCATGTCAAAGCAGTTTCTGATGCTGTGCTGGATCATACTTACACGGCTCCAGTGCTAATCGAGTTCAGCCTGGCTGTAAATAGGAACTGTACCTCAGTCAGTATTTGCGTATCTCAGGGCTGAAATTGGCCTTTTATTTCATTTCAGCTGTATGGGTATGAGACAAAGGGCAGAATTTAGTCACAGGGATATTTACATGAAGGGTTTTTTTTCCCCCTGCTATATTTATATGAAGATTTTTGCTGGCTATGTTTTTTCTGCCATTTTGGATGTGCGTGAGACTGTTGAAGATGGCTGACCAAGGCTGTGGCCTGAGGGTGCCTGTGGTCCTGCATTTGAACAGACAATGCGGATTAAATTCAGACCGTGGTTCTGAGCAGAGGTGATAACGTGTCTGCGATACTGGTCTTGTGCCCCTGCTCGCCCTGTCCCGCTGGCCTGGCTGGCTGTTCCTGGGGAGACAGAGGGGCTCCGTGCCTTGCTCGCTTGGCCAACTGTTGAGGGATGCCTGGCAAAGTCACGACATCCTTTGCAGTGTCTAGGCGAGGGCAGAATGACAGCTGACAAGTCAAAGTTCCTTGATTCTCCGCTGAAAACCAGGTAATAGCAGCTAATTTATGGCAATTAGGAAGCCTCCCGCAAGAGCTGTAAGCTGACACAGGGCGTATTTTGGCAGAGTGGCCACTAGCTGTGCTCCTCGGCCCCGGGGACCGCAGGGAAGGCAACTCGTGAGTGGGCTAATCCGCCGTTACATTTGCCAAGGGAATCCCCAGCCGGGAACCGTGAATAATTTCCACCTGCTTCACACTGCATGAGTGGCACGACGGGAAACGGGGGGGAGATGGATGAATATATTGAAGGAGAGGTGGCCTCCTGTCTGTCCTGTAAGTAAGGCTGCTTTCTTAGGCTCAAATGCTGGGCATCGCAGGTTCTAGTGGCTTTGTCCAGCTGGCCAGTGTGGCGGGCTGTGGAGACGCCGTCGGCTCCGAGCGAGCTGGAGTTCATCAGTGCTCTGCAAACCTGACGGCTCCACCAGCCCTGCGACAGCCATCGCTGTAAGAGGCGATGAGGCAAGAGAGCGTGCCTTGCTGTGCGGATGCCGCGCTGTATCCCGACTGTAAGCTCCCAGCCTCTGGAAATCCTTTCAAGGATGTGAAGGCGGTTAGCAGGAGCTTTGGGAATTGTATTTCTCCCTGTGTTTCAGTAAGGATAAATGAGCAGGCAGAGAGGAATTAGTAGCTATAGATTTAGCTGACAAGAATGTGTACGGGAGAAAAACGTGTTTCAGTAAGCTGGAGCGACTCCTTGGCGGTGATTTGTTTTTTAGAAGCAGAATATAGTTGTTAAAGTTCGAAAGAAACGGAGCCGGGGGCCCAGGTCCTTCCTGGTTTCTGTGAGTTACTGGAATTACCAGAACTCATTAAGAAGCCTGAACGATCAACTGGGGGCTTGTTTGTTTGTTTTCTCCCTGTGACTTTCATGTGGCTGGTTATTTTGTTACTTTTCCAGGGGCTTTCTGACTGTTTAATTACAGTTTTCAAGACTAGCCCTAAATAGCATAGTGTATGGGTGTTTGGAGGAGAGAGTTTATGCAAACCTAATTAGGCTCCAGCGCCATTCATACTGCTTACGTTTCAGGGATATTAACCAAGAGCTTATTTATTTCCTTTCTCTGTATACAAAGTGGGAATCCAATGCTGTTTTTACAAAGGTATGTGTATCATAACAATGCACCGCAATGATTTTTTAATTTATAGATCTGTTAAAGGATTTGAATGAGACTGAATGGCAAGAGGAAACTGAGTTTTTTGTATTAATTTGGAAACTACCAGATTTAACTGTTACGTTTTAGTCTCTTACATGGAAAATACTCTCCTGTTGGAACTAGCTTCTATATAATATGCTGAAAATAAAAAAATACTTCTTCTGTCTTTTGAAATCAGTAGCTCCTTAAGATATTTGTATAAATTCCTGATTTTGATGTAGACTGCCAAGGTCTGTGGAGACCCGGAGGTATGATTCCCTTTAATGAAGTTTTGAAGTGTATCCCTGTTGTTTCCTCCTTGAAAACGTCCGTAGCTTTATAACACTCAGTGCTGGCACGGAAATCTTTCAGACCACAAATACTGCCACAGCCTTTACATTTTTTTTGTTGGATAACTCACCTTTCTAAGTAAGCCAGTGTTTCATTTCCTCCACCTAGTTAAGTTCTGTAACTTACTTAGAAATAGGTATTTCTCGTTGTGCTTTTAAATAGAAAGGTAATATTCCCATGAAAGAGCTCATCATAACACGCTGACTGTCATGCTGACAGTCTGTCATCCACGTGGCTGGAAGAGATCTCCCACGGCATCGAGCCTCCTTGGTCACTATTTCTGCACTCAAGCCTACTCCTCAGAATCACCCATTTCTTTCTGATTGACCCCACTATATACTATTTGCTTACCCGTGTCTTACCAATGGAATTTAAAATTTTGTTTAAAAATCTTAATAAGCAGCTTATACTAAAAAAAATAGAACAAAGAGACTAGACATTAGGGACATTATTGTAAATAGTCTTACAATAATCTTGCTCTTATAACTTCTGTGTTCAGAAATTTCCCACCTCAAAGAGATAACCGGTGACTTGTTTAGACGTGTTTTCAAAGATCTCTAAAACGTACACATGGACCAGACTAGCCTGAAAACTGCTTTATGCGGTTTTTGTGTTAATTGGACTTTAAATTTGGGTGAAAATGTTAGGAAAACAGTGGATTAGGGTACGTGGATTTTTTAAATAGAACTTGATATATTCAATGAACAGTTTCCACTGCTGTGAATTATTGCATCCCGCTTGAATTGCTTTGAGAAAAAAAGCATCCAGACAATGAGAAATGCCCAATTAGTGAATATGTATGTCTGGAAAACCTGATTTGAGCAACTTGTCTAGCATTGCACAAGGACATAAAAACTACATTTGCTCAAATAACATTAGTTCAGGAATCTTCTTGTTTCCGAGTACTTGATTTGCTCTTTTATTATGGCTTTGCTTAACATAAGTTCCTGTGGGCGAAAAAAAAAAAAGAACAACCCTCCCCACTAACAGCTAGGGAAAACACACATTTTGTGGGATGAGCTGATTTTTAAGTGACTGTGAAGAAGGTTAAAACCATTATATCCTGGCAGAGACCTCTCATTTGAATTAATGGTATAATGGGTACCACTGAGAGTAGTTCTTCTCTGTCAGCCAGCCACCTGAAAAACAGACACAGAATTTTTCTGTGTACTTACTGGAAAGCAAAGACCTAGCAACCCTGGGCTGTCTGTCCAGGCCTGGGATCCCATGTCTTCCAGTGGCTGTTTTTTGACCATCCTCACCTCTTCCACTCTGTGATCCCTCTCCTCTGGCTTTCCTTGTGGTCTTCTTTCCACCTCTGCTGTACCTGCCAGCTCTCTCTCCTTCATAGTCAGTTCTCAGCTTTGTGCTCGGACAGCTTTCTGCTCTTGGGCAAGGCGACCACTGACACCATACAAATATGACATGTATGACAAATACACAAGTTTGCCAACGCTGATTTTTGATGCTGAAGCCGTAGCTCACCTGGGACACCAGAAAGAAGGAGCATGTGGAAGGGGGAGCCTGTGACCAATTTTGCTGGCGGTGTGTTAGAGATAAACCTCTTCTAGTGGAAACTGTGTACAGCTTTTACTTCCAGGCTGCGTAAGCCTGTCTGTTTCTTGTTATGGAAAGGAAAAGAATACAAATGTAACAAGTATTTATGCTATTTATCTCATAGAAAAATCCGCTGAATAATATTGTTAGATGGTACTGGAAGATGCTTTTGCAGAGCAGGAGGGGAAAGTTACAGGGTTCAGTTTTGGGGAGGGGCTTTGGTTTGATTTTGGTTTTTTTTTTTAAATGTGACACAAATCCCAATTTATGGTTTTATGAGCCAAAGTATTGAGAATTGACCTTGCCCAGGTTTTCACCCTCCTGCTCCTGGCTGTGTATCCCACCACAGACCTTGTCCTATCTCAGCCTTCAATACACTCTGCTCTCAACTGGGTCACCTCACTAAAAAGTGGCGGAATACTAGTGCAGCAAAAAGTGGGTCTTCTCTTTTGTTCATGTTATTATTGGCTTGCTGACTGGTGTGACAAATACCAGACGTGACAGGGCCACGACGCAGAGAGCAAGGAGAGAGAACAAGCAGATATGAGGCCTCATCCCTGTCAGCACCAGTGAGCAGCCCCCTGAAACCGTACCCTTGCAGCACCTGGAGAAGGTCCTGTGGTGGGAACTCCTGCCAATGCTTCACTGCCCAGCTGACGGAGCGGCATAAACTTCAGGGGTTAACCAAATAGGACGAGAAAGTCTTTAGGAAAAAGTGTGTACCGCTTTGCTTGGCTAGTGAGGCCATGTATGTATTTTACACATGGAATGACTTTTGAGTGAATTCTTGGTATTTCTCTGTGAGCACTCATCATGTATTCAGACTTGCACCTCTCCCTGGAGGGGACAGAGTCGCTACAGCCAGAAGTACATCTTATGCCATAGATTTTCATCACAACACTGAAATTATGAATTTCAGTATTTGTCTTTCTGCATAATGGGCAGAAATCTAGTGGAGCAGAAATCTGATCTTTCTGAAAATGAGAAGTAGTGTGTGGGCGTGTGCAATCAGATTGCCAGGGAAATTTCCTGTGGACGTCCAGTGTAACCAAAGTCTGTCAGACAGAAAAGGTTTTGTTCCCTTTTTCAGACTCTCACATAGCCAGTATAGAAGCTCTGTGTATGATCCATTTTCTTGTTTAATTTGCCTTGTTCTTCATGTTACACTTCACTAAATATATTTACTTTTATTTCTGCCATTCCACATGACAGAGTTTATCTGCAAGAAAGGAATTTGAACTGCAAGAAAGGTTTTATAGACAGAATGAAGTGGCAAAACACGAGGCAGGAATCTAATGCAAGATGTTAAGCACTGTCTTTCCCAAAATCGAGGAGCAATTAAACTTCTTATTCCACTAAAGAACTTCAAACCTGTAAAGTAATATGGTAGCATAATGGGAAGCAGCTTTTAATGAGCTTATGCAGTTACTGCAAGTTAAAAGCGGTTGCATGTTTTGCTAACAAAATACTGGGAATACATTATCATTAACTGTTGGTGATAATGCAGCCACAACAAAAGCAATATACATAAGCCTCACAGAGCTATTAAATTTACTGTATCTTCTATGAGGAGCACAAACAAGCAAAGAAAACAAGACACAGCTGTAGGGGAAAAAAACCCCACAGGATTAAACCAAGAAAGCATGGTAGCTAACAAAAAAAAGGGCAATCAAGTTCACCTTGAATGGCAAAAACAAAACAACCCCAAACAAAACAAAAAATAAACCACCTATCTTAGAGGAATCCTCTTTTTCAGAGTTAGCGTCTCTGGCAACATGCTTGGTGGGAGATTTTAATCACCTAATCAAACAAGTGATAGAAACATTAATGATTTCTAACCTGCTGAAGCTCAGTGTCTCTTGGGGTTTGCTTCATCATCTGAACTTACAAGATCTGCATCTACCTGCTTGGCTCACGAGCATAAAACCCGAGGAAAAACGGGCTATTTCCGAGAGAGCTGTGTGAACCCTTCTTGCTTTAGCAAAACAGTTGATTTGAAACATTGTCTAAAATACAGAGTTTTTTTCCTTTGTGTTTATGGAAGCAGCCTTCCCAGGCACTGGACAGTAGGGAAGCTGAGGACACGGCAGCTGTACTGTCCTACTCTTGCCCCTCCCTGCAACCTGGCATTACCTGCGAGCTTGCCAGCAGTGTCTTCTGTCTCAGCACAGGCCGTGGGTGGAGATATTCAAGGGTACAGGTACCTGGTGTACCCGGCTTGTTACTGGCTTACCAACAGTATGTCAAGCCATTGACCACTACCTTTTGAGCCTGGCAGTCCACCCAATTTGCAGCCAGTCTGTCCCACCTGTATTTCCTTAGCTTAAAAAGGAGACTGCTGTGGGAGGTGGTGTCAGAAGCCTAAATATATTTCACCTCTACTGCTCTCCCTTCAGACTCTTCCTTCATGGAAGAGAGTGAGCAAAAAATCCATGCTGGCTGCTCCTGCTAATCTTCTTCTCCTGTCTGTTTTTGGAGATGGATTGCAAGAGGATGTTCTCCGGGGGGCTTTCCAGGGGCTGAGGCAAGGCTGACCTACTGATTGTTCCCTGAGTTCTCTTCCTTGCCCTCCCTAAAGATGGGAATAATGTTAGCCTTTTTCTAGCCATCAGGGACCTTCTCCTATGACCTCGATTTTTCACGGGTCATTGGCAGCAACTTCACAATCACATCAATCAACTCTGTCAGATCCTGGGTGAAACCCATCTGGCCTGATGGATCTGAACATACCCAATTTCTCCAAGTAGTCTCTAACCTACTGCTACTTTGCTGTTGGCTGGTAACGTTGCTTCCAACCCAAACCATTCTGTGATTTTATGATACTTGATGGGACTTGGGAGCAGGCTTTGTCTACAAAGATGTGTAAGAAATGACACTGAGTGCTTCAGCCTCTTCTTTGATGCCTGTTGCTTGGCTTTTCCCCATCCATAAACAGAGTCACATTTTTCCTGAGCTTCCTCTTGCAAATAGCATTCCCATAGAAGTGTTTCCTTTTAATCTTAATGTCCCGTGCTGGCTCCAGCTGGGGTTTTGCCTTCCTGTTTTTGTGCCAGAGTGCCCAGGCAATGTTGTTATTCTCCTCCTGTCTTGGCCTACGTTCATTTATACTTGTGTGCTCCCTTTCTGTATTTTCAGTTCATTAAGACTCTTCTTCTCAGGCAAGCAGATGCTCTGCCAGAAAGGTGAACTCAAGACAGGGAACAGTCAAAGCCATATAAAGGTGTACTTGTGAAAAATACAACGGGTCAACGACTATTCTAAAGGAGATAGATTTAGGCCGATGAGGGCAAGGACTTTAAAATAAGATGTAGTGGTGTCCTTGTTTGTCCAGGAAGAGGACATTGACTGTAAGGACATCGGAGTGGGTGAAATGTCAGACTATTCATCCTGGTTTTGGATAAATTTTTCCTTTCATGCTAGACTTTATATTATTGCAGCTACACTGCTGCCAAGACACAAGTCACTGTGCGGAATCAGCAGTGGACAGGACAGCAGGAAAGTAAGGAAAGCAGTGAGCTTTCTGAGGAAATGGAGGAGTTGTGCCTGTTGATCAAGGAAGAGGCTGCTGAAGGTTAGTGTATAAGCGGAGATAGTGAGGGCAGTTGGCTGGATGTCAGAAAAGGGGTGGCAGGATGGCAGAGCGAGCTCCGCGGGGTGAGGAAAGTTATTGCTCAGAGAAGAGGAATTTGAAGATTAAAAGATCAGAAGGAAGAGTTCATTATTAAGCCTGGGTCAAGTGGCTGAGACAGGCTAAAACAAGCAAGAAGGGAAAGGTCTTTAGTCAGAAGTGAATGAAGATTAAAATTGCTTGAGTTCAAGGTAAATGTTAAAGAAACGGGAAGAGGAAGAGGCAAATGTAAGAACAGAAGGAATAGTGAAAAGCGGATTTTGAGACATCAGCCTGGAAAGAAAGAGTAAGCATCTTGCTGGCCTCAAAAAAGGAGAAGGCACAAGCCCACAAGGGGAGAGCAGGAGGCCTCCCTAGGCATTGGTGAGCAAAACTGGATCGTCTCGAGAGAAGAGGCTGTGGGCGGCAGTGAGGCAGGGTGCAACGAGGAGGGCATGGCGCTGAGGGCATGGCAGGAGAGGTCATGGGCAGCAGCCAGCGTGTTGGCAAAGCAACTGGAGAAAAAGTGTTGAAAAAGGGAAAAGAGAGTAAGGGGTGGTGTTACATCTAGCCGAGGAACTGAGAAAAAGTGAATTAAGAGGAAAGAGAAATGTGTTGAAAATTCCTAGAAAAAAAACCTCCTACATTAGGAAGCAGGAGAGGGAAAGTCAGTTCGTCAAAATCTAATTTCTTTATTCTTTTTTCTGTCTTTCTTAAAACAAAAACCCAGAAAAATAAATCTTCCCCCTGCTAGTGTATCTTTATCTAAATCCTTTTATCAGTTATTTTGGTTTCCAGGATTTTTTCTCTGTTTAACAGACCATAAGGAAAAATGACAGATTAAACCCCTAATCCTGAAAATATGCACGTGCATAATTCTGCAGTCTTATACTTATGTTCTTAACTGTTTTGTTAGATCAGAGCTGGAGTGCTCAACTGCTTCAAATATTGAAAATGAAGATGCTTTCAAAAGGATTTAATACAATTTCAGACTTAACAGATTTGGATATCAGATCACTAATACCCCAAAAAAAAAGACCACCCTGAAAGACACCCATAATTTTTAATTTGTTGTGATGTCTTTATACAACAGTAAATTCCACTTACTTATCATTCATGAGATTTTCAAAACTGAAGTTACGTAACTTTTATTGGTACCTTTGAAAATCTCCTCCTAATTAATTTCAGAAAAATTAGGTTCAAATCCAAAATTAAATTACACATATGATGCTGGACCTAAGCTGCAGTGACTGGATCAAGCCTTTAAATTAAAACTGGGGAGGTATTTTTCTGGTCTGGAATCAGAAATATGGAACATGCACAAGCTGGTTTTTGTCTTCATCATTCATACCTAATCCATTCAGAACATTTCATAAATAATTTTTAATTGAGATTTTTTCATTGGAACCTCTAGTTATCCTGTCTAGTTAAAAAGAATTAAACTGTATCATCAGGATTTTCTGAGCAGACTCTGATTTTATTCCTAGAGTTCCATATTAAAATGAATGAGGTTGATAGAACAAATTTATAAACTCATTTAGAGGCCATTCTATTTAAAAAAAAATATAATTAATTTTTGCATTCTTTTCTTCTACATGTCAAACTTTTGATGAAGAAAATTAGATTGGTGACAAAGAGACTGTGCCCTTTTTTTTCTTCTGATTAATATTTTTTGTAAATATGGAATCACCCAATGTTATATTTTATCCCATAGTCTCTGTGGAGAAATGCACCAATGGTGGTGTAATTTTATATCTGTGACTCAGAAAAATACGTCTTATTCCTCTCTTCCTTTAGGTAGTTATTATCCAATAGAAATGTTTTGTTGTTGTTCTGTCAGAGCTTAATGTAGACATTCTGATCTTCATTGACTTTTATCTTGGCAACTGCAAGAGGTTTTGTGATGAAATTTGGTATCCTGATTTAGGTTCTCAAATCATTGCATTTACCTATGAGTGGGTTTTTTGCATATTTAGAAGTATAATATAAAGTTTAAACAGGTGAGTTTGAAAGACAGACGATTCAGAAAGAATGATAATTTTCTATGTGTTAGAAGATTTTTCAGAAAATTGATGTTGCTTTCTGCTTAGGTCTTAAGGGGATCATAATTAAATGCCGTTGGTATTGTTTTGATTTGGTGACCAGTAAAAACAGGGCATCTTGTTGCGTAGTGCAGGTGTAAAAGAATGTGTGTTTTGGAGAAAAACTGGTTAGAGAAAAACTGATGAAAACAAATGTTTTTGTATGGAACCATGGCTCTTTTGTGAAAGCTAGTATTTACAGCTGTATTTGAAAAACACCTGTTAAATATAGGAAGCACAGCCCCAAGGAAAATACAATGTCCTGGTGTGCTCTCCCAGAAGCAGCACAAGACAGTGACTGATTCATCAGAAGGTCTTCTAGCTGAATATTCCTCCCTTGAATGCACCTGCCTGCCTGAAAAAGGACCTGCTAGTTCTGGAAAACCTTTGCTGGCCCATCCTGGAAGCAGAAAGGAAAACAATGGTGTAACAAGTGTCTGTTTTTCTTTTCATAGCACGAGGCCATCTGGGTCATACTCTGCTCCCATAATTCATACTCCACACAGTGAGGACGACAAAGCAAATGCTCTGTTGGTGTGCTTATCTTGTGCATATGGTGTTTTTTATTTTGAGGATTTCCCTGGGACAACACGATTTAGATTTAGTTGTCTGACATTTGGACAGTGTTTGGGTTTGACTGAGCTGTCTGACAGGTGAATAACACAGTGGATTAGTGCTGGACGCAGCACATGTGCATTATGTTTGTGTTTAATTTTTGTAAGGTTGGATGAAACACATGGCCTTATGCCTATAAAGGCACATTCTCCATGTAACGTGCTCCCGTAGCAATATACTGGAGTAGCAATAGTATTACAGGCGTACTAATGCTAACATGTTACTCCTGTAGAAATCATGTGCTAACAGAACTCCGCTGGTGAAAGCAGTATATGTTCTTGAACAAGAATATTTCTGGCAGTATCTTTGTGAGAAATGGTCTTGCAGCCCTTGGGAAACAGCTTATTGCTTAATTCAGCAAGTGCCCCATCCTTTGGCATCAGCCCTGTGGGTGAGAAACATGCCAGCATCTCCAGCTTTTCACAGTGGACACAATTTAGAGTTCAGAAGCTTCCTCTGCAGTCCCTCACTTTCTTGATTTCATGGATCTGTGCTCTTTGGTGGGTCTTTGGCTCTCTTGCTTTTTTCCACCCTTTCCCTCTCGGAGAGTCTTCTTACTCTTCTCTTCTCTTCTCTTCTCTTCTCTTCTCTTCTCTTCTCTTCTCTTCTCTTCTCTTCTCTTCTCTTCTCTTCTCTTCTCTTCTCTTCTCTTCTCTTCTCTTCTCTTCTCTTCTCTTCTCTTCTCTTCTCTTCTCTTCTCTTCCCTTCCCTTCCCTTCCCTCCCCTCCCCTCCCCTCCCCTCCCCTCCCCTCCCCTCCCCTCCCCTCCCCTCCCCTCCCCTCCCCTCCCCTCCCCTCCCCTCTCCTCTCCTCTCCTCTCCTCTCCTCTCCTCTCCTCTCCTCTCCTCTCCTCTCCTCTCCTCTCCTCTCCTCTCCTCTCCTTTCTCCTCTCCTCTCCTTCACCTTGTGATATTTCATTATTTCATAACAGGCTTGTGGACAAAAGAGATAAAGGTGGCCCTTCCACCTCATTCTGCTAATCTGTTGCTGTAACAAGCCCACAGCCGTGGTATTTGAGTGCCTGCCTACTGCGCATTAAACAGAACAATAGCATTTGTCATGTAAGATCCTCTCCTTTTCTCTCTCCATCCCCAAGGGAAAATCAGATGCTGATTATATTGCTGTATTTAATGAGTTTATCAGAAGCAAAAGTTGAGGAGTAGGAAGATGCAGACAACAGGAAAAAAAATTGGAGGACCAGATTTCTCAAGACTCCCAGGCACTGTAAAACTGTCTGAGGCAGATCATGGCTTGTCTCAGCAGGAGATGGAGTTCTCCCCAGGGACTGCGGAGTATAATGTCTCTGGGTCCAAGGACCATCACAAACATCATCTTTGGATACACAAGGGACAAGGCGTTTCCTAGCATTTGTGTGTTCAGTCATGCTCTGTGTTTGGCCAAGTGCCGTCTTCTTCTTCCTTCATCAAAACTCACATCTTCCAAGAACTCTTCGTCCTTTATGCTCACTCTGTAATTGTACACTTTTTTTGCTTTTCTCATCTTGTAGAGAGATTGAATTTCTTGTGGGAGGACAAAGACCTTTCACTGTTGATGAACTACATCAGAAGCATTTTTTGCACTCTATGTTTAACTAAAAGTGACCCAGCAATCAGGGAGCACAAGAATTTCAAGCAAGACTTTATTTCCCAGTGCTAGGAGTAGCAAGGGGAAGACACACTCATTGTGTCCTTCTCCAAGAAGCATCCTTGGTCCAAGATGAGTGAAAATGCAAAGTCATGATTGGATCTATCACTTGTATCCAGTGTTGCCTTTGATCGTTCAGGATGCTGCTTTTAGTCCTACTGCTCAAGCTGCAGCAAATTATTTTTACTGACATCCCCTTATCCCTCTCTGAAGTATGTGCAGGTGCTTACAGCAGTCAACATATATCGATTGTGGGTATATGGGGAGGGTATTTGGACAGATGGGATTTTTCAGAACTGTTTGTCCAGCGCGGCCGTATCCAGCTGCTCCCTCCTTGGGCTTGTTTGATGCGCAATCAAAGAAGCGCTACGTCTCTCTTTCTGCTCCGGACCTCAGAGAGGTACAGACAAATTTGACTCACTGTTTAGATCCACTTTGGAAACCATCGTTCGAGTAGCCGTGTCTTGGAGATGCAGAGTCTTAATTATGGAGGTGTTCCGGTGCCCTGCCTGCTCAGTGCTGTTTGTTACAAATATAAATACCAGGCTCTATCTGTGTGCAACTGTAGGAGAACAGATATCTTAGCGTTTTGAGACCGGTTTCAAGTTTGGCAGGTTTCCCTACTATTTCAAACAAAACTGACGAGTGCCTGTTCCTACATTCAGAGCGCTCTACCAGTTCTTTAAAACTACAAAATAAAAATTTAGGTTGGTCTAAATCTTAATGTTGCAGAGCGCAGAATAGTGCCTCTCCCTCCTCAAAGGGACAGATGGGCAAACATGGATGCCCTGAAGGCTCTTCTCTAATAGGGCTTTGAATACGCTGCTACTCTGCCCAAAACCATCAGCCTGCCCACAGGCCACAAAAATCACTGATCTTCCATTTTTCAATATCATTTTTAGGAGTTGATGAGAGTACCAGAAGTGGTAGATTTCAAACACAGGTTTGGATTAAACTATGATAGCATACTTTAAAACAAAAACATTCAAAAGTTTCATATTTTGTGTTTGTGATGAGAGATTTAGATATTATTGTCTACATTTTTTACAAAGTCCTCAACTTTCTTTCTTATTTATACATATTTATATATACCGAGGAAAAAAATGAGACATTGTAATTTGTGAATTTAATTCAGTTGTGGCAAATATCCACAGAGAAGTTGCTTAAAAAATGTTATTTGCTTAGCAAGAAATGCAAATACTTTCTGTATAAAAAGTGGTAATTTTTTTTAAAAAATAGACACTAGATCAAAATACTTACTAGATCAATTTACAAATATGTGTAGTAAAGCATCCCTTTTTTATTAACTCTTCCTTGTAATGTTGTTGTCATTTCAGGACATAACAAATGGCCAGTCTACTAACTACTTTGGGGGGAATGTATTTTTGCAGAAATTGCATTGCACAGCAGTCCTGTGAGCTTATATTTATTGGATAATTAACATATAGTTCCAGTTGGTATAAATCATTGTGTCTGATATATAAGTATCAGATTAATTCAGTTGTCAACAGAATATGTGGAAGGCTACTCATGGAATGATATGCTGCAGGTTCTGTTAAATGTATGAATATGAAAATGAAAGTATTGCAAAAAGCATATGAAGCATTTTTACAGGACACTTGGTTTTCACATGACCTTGTAAAACTAATTGTTTATGGAAAAAGTGTTGTTCTCTCTTTTAAAGCCTGCTTAATATTCTTTAGTTATTTTATCTCTTTAAAGACAAATACAAAGGCAATTTGAAAGATTTTATACATTTCTTCCACCTTAGTCTCTCACTGAGGATAGCATTTTAAAGCTGGGTTTTTACAAGTAGTCTCTCAAATACTGTCACTGAAAATATACAGTGAACTGAAAACACAGCATTATTGCGGAATTGCAAAATTCTTCTGCAAATAATAGCATTTGAATATTTGAATATTGGACAGCTTTTAGATAATATAATTCAGATTAAGACTGGTTTACAAACATAAGCCTTAGTGAAACTCATTCAAGGCATGTGGGTGTGTGTAGTACCTTTCCTAAGCCAAGAGAAATTACATTTTTAAGTCATCACAAAATGTAAAACGGGAGGGGAAATAATCTGAAATTTAATTTTAAGGCCAGAAGGGACTGCTGTGAGCATGGAGCCTAACCTCTGCATGCGCTTGGCCTAGATGTTCATTCAGTAATTCCCATATAAAGTCCATAGTTTCTGGCTGAGCTGAAGCGTGGATTTTAGGAAGACATCCTCAGCTTGATTTTGCAAGACTTGAAAAGGCAAAGCGTCCACCAGGTTCCCGGGTACATTGCCTCAGTGGTTAGTCCTCCTCAGTATGAAATCTGATCCACATTGCGGCTTTGAATTTGTTCAAGCTTCTGCTTCCAGCAGCCAAACCTTGTTGTTCTTTTATTTGCTAAATTAAAGTGCTCTCTACTGTTAGGAGCCATCTTTCCGCTGAGGTGTTTGTATACAACATCATCAGCTCAGCTCCGGAGCTTAAAGCTGAGAGAGAGGATGCTAGTGCTTGGTTGCAGAAATTATATTGTGTTATATTTCCAGATCACCGACGACCGATGATGTAAGTGGTCTTCAGTGTCTATGGATGTGTCATAGGTGTTGTCTCAAGCCTAGCTGTTACAGACCACCACACAGCTCTGGGGGACGTAATGGAAGACCCTCGCTAAGAAGCTATTTTTAATACATATGCAAAAGCTTTGTTCTAACATAAGCAGTCAAGGTTCAAGAAACCTTGTGTGTGGGAGCTTTGTCCTTGAAATTTCTAAATACTCCAGAGCAGAGTTCCTCTGCGGATAGTCACAGGCGTGGGGTGATGGCACCGAGTCGCGGTGTGCTGCTGGGGTTCGGGGGCCCCGGGAGCACCTCCCGGGGTGCAGAGCCAGGGTGGGCCAGCTGGCTCTGCCTGAGGAGCTGAGGCTGGGGCTGTCGGCCTGCGGCCGGGCGGGAGCTGCCAGAGGGGAAGCCGGCATGGTGGCGCGGCCAGGGCACCTGGGAGAGGGCTGGGAGTGGGGTGCTGCCGGTCTCCTCCACTTCAGCGAATCCCAGCGATGATGGGAAGAAGATGCACATGATTCAGACAACTGTGCGGCCATGCATCTGCCTGGAAAATGTCTTCGACGTGTTGAAGAGTCCGTGTGGAGCAGAGCTTTGATGTCTCCTCTCTTTGAAAACCAAGGGCCGTTTCCCCGCTTACAGGCGGCTGTGGCAGAAGTAAGCTGCCCTTTTTGCAGAAAGAAGGGAACTCGTCACAAAAGCAGTTGTTGGTGCGGTACAAATAATCATTTTTGTTTGCACATTGCTAATACAATGAAGGCATAAAGCTCAGACAGCTGTGCCTGAGGATAGTGTATATGTATATATGTAGCTGAGCTTTTAAAAGGGCCGGTTTCACAAAGCTGATAATACTAGTTAAGCTCTGAGGAAAAAGTATTTTCATCGAGCATTCATATGGTTTTAAACTTTAAATTCCAAGTATATTCTACCAAATACTCCAATGTACGTATCCATCCACAGTCTGGTGCAGGGGGGAGAGCAGCAAAGTTAACAGGTAAATTAAAGTTTCCACATGCACATTAACAGATCTATTTATATTTTTCTATTTATATGTGTGTGTGTGTGTAGAATCGTAGTGTCATGGAATATTTATGCTGCAAGCCATCTCCAGAGGTCACCTAGTCCATCATGTGTAGCGGTGTATGTATATGTACACACATGTGTTATGCAATGAAAAATAAGGATGTTGATTCAATTTCAATGTTAAGAAGAGCAGTGAGTTGAAAAGGGAAGCAAGAGGACACAAATGAGAAGAAATCAATGCCCAGCAGAGGTAAGAACAACACAATGTTTTCAAGGCACAACAGGATGAAAAGAAACCTCGAACAAAGATAGTCTTTCATTACTGCATGGAAAGAGTACCAATAGTTGTATAGAAAAGTGCTCAACTCAGGAAGCATTCAATAAATATTTTCTTCTGAATTAAAGAAAACCCCAAATGATACATGTATATCAAGAAACAATGAGAAGGAGAACGAAATGTTTTCCCTTTCAGCAGTAATTGGGGAGAACTTTGAATTGTACCTGTTGGTAATTTTCAGGTAGGAAACTGAGGGGTTGTGTCAGTCACTATTGCTGAGCTGGAGTAAGCCCGGGAATGGGGATGTTTCGAGGACTCTTTCACCAATAATTAAAAGTGCCGGATAGGATCCTCCCCTAAGAAATGCTTGTTAACCACAGCAGGACTGTTAAGCAGGACTGTTCAGCTGCTTCTGAGCAGCAGAAGCAGTGGTTGACTGGGGACACGGCTGTGGCCAGCGCTGCCCAGGAGGAAGCCTGACAGGTCGCACATCTAGAAGTTCTTCATCCCGTTTGATCTAGGAGTCAGTGCATAGCTGAGCAGCTTGCTAATCACTTAAACAGGGTTTTTACTGTGCAGATTTTGGTTTTATTACTCATCCCTGATCTCTTAGTAGACTTCTAACACGGTTTCCTTTCTGGGAGGGAGTGGGAAGAGGAGTGTCAGTTCCTGTTAGCTACAGGTTTCAAACTCATTTTGGTGACCTCTGAAACCTTTCCTGAGGCAGTTTTACCATGACAAAGCTCCTTGTTCTATAGACACGAGCAACGTGTTTTTCTTTCTCCTTTTCTTGCCGTTGCCATGACTTGGTATTGTGGTATTAAAAGCCCTTCAGGAGTTCAAGCAAGCCTAAGCTACCAGGCAAAACAGATCACTGTGTAGGTCAGCCTGTCTCCATCATCATTCACCCTTTCATCTGTTGTGTGGCCCGTGAACTTTACTTGAATAAAACTACATTTTCTCTCAGACCATGGAGAGAGTGTTGAATGGTGTCAGGCTGAGAACAGGTATCTGAATATCTCATTGAAAATGCCCTCAGAGAAATCACAAATCCTGATTTACAATTATTGTTGATTTATAAGTCAATAAGTGTCACGGGTATCTGTGTATGATTTTTTTTTTAATAATTCTAAATGAAGTGCTTTTACCAGCATAGTTACCCTTTACAAAGAAACAGTAATCTCACCAGAGAACAGTATCAAGTTTGCTGTCTGTCATAAAACTGTTGAGTCACAATTATAAAAATAAATTACGAAACAAAGATGACCGCATAGTCATTTCATTGCCCATCTGCTGTTGTGTGATGTTACCCAGGATCAACATCAGCCTGACTTGAATTGTTAGGGGCATATGATGCAGTATTATTTGTGTAAGAATCTGCATCCATTACGCAGTCTCTCCTGATTAGCTTGTCCTGTCCTTAGTTTTCATTCTGCCAGAGAGAAACAAGATTACTCTCCAGACCTCTCCTAGCCTCAGCAAATTGAACCAATCCTCCACGCAGAAGGGGGACCTGATCAGAGGCTGCTGTGAATTTTTCCAGGATTAGCACAGGTTTTGTGAATCAACAGCAAAACTTGCTCAACCGGCTGGAAAGCAAATGAGCCCAGCTTTGCACATCACTCCCATGCCAATCAGTATCTCTGTTGAAGGAGCTAGCACAATACTCAAGGCTGAGGTGGGGTGGAAACCAAAGCCTTGCCTTCAGGCTGGTTCCAGGAGATGAAAATTGGTATTTCCTGCAGAATTCCTTGAGCACGTTCAGGAAAGTGACAGTGCAGATATGATCAGTTTAAATGAGAAGAAAGGGGTGACAGCAGACCGTTGAAGAAGTGCACACATTAAGGCACAGCATGAAGCAAGGCAGCTTACCAGATACGTCTAGAAAATATGGTGGAGCATGGATGCCTCCCCAGGCAGCAAGGAGGGAGACAGAAAAACTGTTCAGCCTTTCACTGCAACTGAAGTGAATAAATCTCCTAGTGAAGTAATATATCCCCTAAATGTTATGAGAAATGTTTTTCAGCTGCTTCCAACAAGTGCCAAAAACCTATCTGAATTTCTTCGTGACCTGACTGAGTAGCTGGGTACCACATGGACATCACATCTTAACTTTCATGTTTACTTTTGAATAAGCTTGCATTTCTATCTAGTCAGCAACCATGACCTTGTCAAGACTTCCAGAAACCAGCCCTCAGCAAAGGCTGGAAAATGAAGTATATGGTTCCTACAAACACAGACTAAGCCAGCCAGAGATAGCCTCACGAAGTCCCTTTGCTATAAGCACAACACAGGCACTTTCTGCTCAGATGCTAGCCCCTCCTGTTCTCGGTTGCTTCTTCTGTCACCGAAAAAGGAAGCTATAGCACAGTGGTGCTGACAGCGTTTGCAATAATGAGATTTTGAAAGTCTTAGCTCGTAGAAGTAAGTGAGCAGACAAGACGGTTAATAATTGCCAAGAGAAACTTTGGGAACATACAAATCAAAAAACAAATGTAGGGAACTTTAATTTATAGCTCCAAACAACATTTCATTAGTTTGACTGTAATATGGAGAGCCTGCCTCAATGCTTTTATAAGCTTGAGATTGGCAATAATGGATAATGCTGCTGTTTTCTTTGCCGTCATCTTTCTTGATGAAAACTACATCCCTCACCAGTCTCACAGTAGCAGGAAACATGCACTTTTCTTTCTGGAAACAGGAGATTATCCGGAATTGGGGAACCGGGCAAATGGATTTTCCGATCAACTCCTGTTGTGGTAGATATAAGAGGTATTAAATATCTGCAGGGCTGGAATATCACAATGACTGTTACACTTGAGATGGGAGGGGAGAAGAGTTGCTTAAGCCCACTGCTTGGGAGAAGTTTGTAGTGCAAATAACTGCAAGAAGAGCAAGACAGTTATATTTGGACTTTTTTTTTTTTTTTTTTGATAGCTACTTTCCTGCATAAGTCCTTTATCCCCAGTTTTTATTTTCTAGGCCACATCTGAGTTGAGCATAGTCTGACCAGGGTCTTTGTGCTCCTGTCTTACAAATCTAAAGAACCAGTGTGTTGTCCCTTTAAGCAAAGACTGGCTTTGGCTTTTGTAGCTTTCTTCCTTTAGCTTTGATGGTAAATAAATGAACTCCTTGGGGTCTTTTTAGAGCAATCTAAGACTTGTGATGCCAGAAAGTGTCTCTGAAAGGAATAGGGCTGTGAAATGAGTGTTCTCCATTATGCAACTGTCTTCCTCTAAGTGGTAATTATGATTCTCCTAAAAAAATAAAAAATACAAAAGCCAGCTAAAATGATGAACCAGATCAGCTCTTCCCTCTGTTCCACATAACAAAAAAGTGGCTATTAGCCTCATTCGTGCCCCATCCTCCCCAGCCTTCTGTATCAATTTACCTTAGTATACCATACAGCACAGATAAATTAGTTTTAAATGAATATTTAGATATTATGCAAGAATAAACCTATCAGGAAAATAAGTTAATTACAAATGCCTCCCCTGTATACAGGTTATAATTTAGGGGTATTGTGTGTAAGTAGAATAACAATAAAAAGAAAGACGCTGTGCTCGAATTAGAATTTTAATTTCTACTTTAAAATTTGAACACTATTGTTCAGAAGATTTTGTTCTCTTCTTTGTTGTAACTATTCACCCTGGCTTTTAAAAAAAAAAATTTAGTTGCATGAGACAGGAGGTTCTTTCCTTTAACAGCTACTTCTAGGGGACTTCTGGTAAAGGTGTTTGAAACTATCCATTTAATAAGCAGGCTATTCTGGGAAATTTTGGTGGCAGGAAAAACTATGCGAGAGCTGCCCAGGCACCTGGGAAGATGAGAAGTGTCATCTGTGAGTCACAGGAGGGGAGAACCTGCCAGAATCAGTTCAGTTCCCGGCAACGCTGCTACCTTGCCGTGTGGCTCCCTCTGGGTTGATCGAAACTAGAATAATCCATCGAGATTTCTAATCAATACTTCTCAGCCCGTGCTGCTGCTGCAATTACTAATGGAGAACATTCAAAGACGCGTGTTCCAGGTCGCAGATGGCTGTTACTGGTCATCATTAGCTGAGTCGAAGACAAGGCATCATGGGTTGCAGCATGCCTGAAAATCTTAGTCTGTGCAGGCCATCTGTTTTTCTTTTTACTTATCTATAAATAGGCTTAATAATGCAGCTGACATCTTGGGAGGGAAATGTATACTTTTAAGGGAACGAAGTCTTCAGATGGGAGGCACAGCTCTTCCCATGTACGGATTTGATAGGAAATGATGAGAGTTTGCAGTGGTGGGTTTCTGTAGATGCTGCAGTTCTTACAGTGTGGGCAAGCCGATTGCCCTGAAGTTAGGAAAGAGGAGTCCAACTCATGGAAATGAATGAGGGGTTGAAATACAACCATGAAGTCTCTGATCAACATCTTCCCTTTTGTCTAGAGCAACATGTGTCAGGGAGGCTCAGGATGTGAGCATGCCATTTTGTTTTTACTTAGTCATTGTTTGCAGAATTGAGTGTCTGTGTGCTAGTTCATGGGAAGGTGATGGACATGACTCAAAAACTGGAGCAACTATGAGAAAAAGGCCAGAGGGGATTGCCAGAGAAATTCGTCGTTCAGTTAAGCAATTAACTTTTGCTAAACAAGAAGAGAAAAGAGTATTTTTAAAACCATTCTATGAATTTGTAATCTGAAGTTCTTGGGTTTTACCAGTCAGTATTTAAAGGCAAGGCTTTGAAGGTTATATCGCAACCTTAAAACAGCACTAAAATTCAAAAATTGTGTGAAGAAAAAGGCAGATCTGAATGTGTTTTCCATCTTCCTGAAGCTTCTTCCAACAGGTTTCCATCTGTCCTCATAGATAGTTTAACCATAACTTAATCAAGTCACAAGTGTTTGAAATCTCTCATACATGCCAGCTGAGCTTTCTAGTGTCCTCCTGATCACGCTGCTGTGCACCCCACCTGGACCGACCCTCAGCCGGAGGACCAGCTCGTACCCGTACCACTCACTGGTTGCTAGGAGGTTGTGTGCAGAATCCAAATCTTACCATGGTAGTTTTATTAGTCCATCTCCTTTGTAGGAACAGGGTGCTAGGTGCATAGATACTAAATTTCAGGACAAGTGATATGCTTTTTATGGAATGCAATCGAAATGCAGTAAAACCAGAAAGAGCACAACAATAAATGCTGAAAATAATGACAGTGTAAAATCAAGTTGCTCTTGTTAACACCACCACTTAAGGGCATTTGAAGTGCTGTGGTACTTTTATCTGTTAAACTGGGCTGTATGTGTTTTCTCAGCTGTAAACTTGGTTAAATGTTTGGGTTTGTTTTTTTAAAATGCAGCTTTATATTAAATCATTGAAAAAAAAGTCAAGGCTGTAAAAAGAAATCATATAAAACCTCAACCTGTCACACATTTTAATGCTTGTGCTAGTAAGGATCCTACCCTTTTGACCCAGGGTCGTGAAATACCGAGCAAATGACACATTTACACCCACCCTCTGGATTGGGGAGGCAGTAGCTGTCCGACCTCCCACCAACCCAGTTCCCTCCTTCAGACCACCACCACCTTTATTTTGAAACCCCTCATCCCCTTCCCACCCGCCCGTCCCCACCTGGCCTTTCTGTGACCTCCCGTCCATCAGAATTCCTGACACCTCACTCCCGACCCCATCCTTCCCATCACTGCTCCCAGCTCCGTTAATTTGCTTCTCGTCTCCTTCCTGCCCAGCCTGTCTTTATCCCTGGGCTACCATTTTCCTCTCTCAGCACTGTGTGTTCAAAGTGCCCTGCTCAGGCTCGTGCCTGGCATATACGTCAGCTACGTGCCCCCACAGAGGAAATTTCAGGACCACCCAGGGACCGGTTGCTGAAAATATTTTCTTGCTTTTTCTGCTTTCTTCTGTCACACCTTGTCTTCTTCAGGCTCGGGTCATATGTCTGCATGCTTTTCTACAAAGCAGGCACTGGTTCCTTCTGTCCTCAAAAAAAACCCTTGCCCTCCCCACAGATAGTCCTGTTCCAAGTCGTTTTGGTCTCTGATACCCTGATGGCTGCCTCACCTTTCCCCTCTTATTTTGTTCAAATACATCATTTTTCCGCATCCTTCTTTGTGAATTTCTCTCACTGAGGTTTCTGATGATCTGGACGAATAACCTGAAGTAAGCTGTGGACCTGCTATCATTTACTTCATTGTGGTAGCTTAAGCTTACTGTAACACATGCCTTTGCTTAAAAAAAAAGTATTTTCAGAGTATGACTTTTTTTTTTTTTATTCCCCCCCCCCCCCCCCCAACTTTTGTCTTCTTCTAATTCTCATCATGCAGTATCCTTGGTCCATTGTCCATCTACGCCCCTGCCTCCAGCCAGCTGTATGTGAGCATTACACATTGATGGACTCGGGATCAGACTCTTGCTCGCACAGTATGCTTCCTCTCCATGCGATTTTCTTTCTTTCTTTTTCACCAATTATCCTTCCTCTTACCTGCATTTTCTTTCTCATATAGTGTCTTTCCTCTGCTGTTCTCCAGTGCTTTCTGCTGATGTTCTTTCTCGAAATGGCACCAGCTGACAGCATGTGTGTGGGAGTGAACTGTAAAGGTTTGTGAATGGCCTCCCTGTAGCATGGGGAACCTTCGTGGGCAGGGGCAGCCCGTCATACCCAGATATCTGTGTCTATTCAGGCACGGGGTGGGCCTGTCTTTGTTATTGCTGTCTCTTAAGCACAACCCTCTCCCCAGACCTAATTTCAGGAAGTGCAGTGAAGCTCCCTTTCTCTCTTCTGCTAGCGTTATTTCTGCACTCCGCATCGTTACCACAACCTCTGTGGCCTGCACGTTTAGGGTCTGTTTAAATCCTCTTTATTGCTCCTGAAGAACGTTTACCCTGGCTGGCCTTTTGTCCCTATTGCAACAGAAAAAATAAGATCTATGTGTTGCCTCCTGTTTTGCTTATTGTAATCTCTGCTGACACCTCCACCTCCTACTTCAAGCCCCATGAAAAGCAGCCGTCAAAATCCCCTTTCTTGCCTGTCACGATGACCTTATTACCTCCGTCTCTGAATCCTTGTGCCTCTAGTTTAAATTTCTTGTTCTTTTGACTTCAGGCCTCCCATAACTCTTCCCCTAGCCAAGCATGTTCCCTTTCTTTTTATCCTGCTCCCATCCCTTTCTGCTCAGACACTGCTGCCACTCACACTCTGCTTTCTCCTTCTCACCCAGCCCGCTCCCCTTGACCTAGGCTGTAAGTGCCTCAACTTTGTTGTCGTTGGTTATATCCATTCACAAAAAGCCTTGCTGCTTTTCTGCACAAACAAAGGAAGAAAGAGTTCTTTTTTTTCCATGCTTTCTGCTATGCCCTGACTAGAGGCACCTCACGGGCTTGCCCTGGTCACTTGTCCATCGCTCATCTGCCACTGCTTGGCAGCTTCTTGTGGTCAAGGTGCGCTGGGAGCTTTGGGGAGGGGAGTCTCTTTTCCTCTGTACTTGGAGGTCTCTAAGGGGCACTCAGGCAATGCAAAAGAGGTTTTAATAATTAATCATGGCAATTCAGACATACAGATATCAGGCGTTATTCTGGATTCAGAGTACTTGGTTGTCTCTAGGACAAAGCTGATTTCCCCACTGTCTGCACTGAGTTCTGGTCCAGGACACCACTGCCACGTCTGAGTGGAATTTCCTGAGTTGAAGCCTTTTATTTCAGTGACAAATGGCTTCCCGTATGCTTTGAAGTATGCTAATAGTATTGTATAGTTTGTGCTATTTGCGTTTACAAATCAGAGTTCAATTATGGATGATCACTATATTGAGCTAAAATAAATTGGTATTTTTATATTCTTCTGTTTTATTATGCTTTTTGGTCTTATTATCTTTCCCTATGTGGGCAGAATTCAATGTTTTAACAGCTTCAAGTAATTTCTAATATATTTGGTCTTTTTGAATGAATGAGTGAAAATCAGAGAAAGCTCTTGATGTTTCTGAATCTTCCCTATTCTCCCTCTTTGCTAAGGGTCTGCAGTAGTCACCTGCAATTTCAGTGTTTTGCTGGTAACTACTCATCTCTTTTTGCTGCTTGAGAGGTGTCATATAAGGATATATTGAGCCGTATTTTCTGCTTTGTATCTGCAAGTGTGGCAGCGTGTGACTTGCAGAGGAGAAGGCTTGGCAGAGCTGCTGCAAGGTGGGCAGCGGGTGCCCATGCCTTGGCACGCCTGGCACAGCCAGAGAGTCGGCTGTGGCCATACGCCAGCAGCACGGGCGGTTTGTCTGTCCACTGGATGGAGAAATCCCCTGCATGTTTTAGTCTGCTGTAGGGCCTGGCTACCAAGCAGCAGACGCAAAACCTGGTCAAATCTTGGCTGCCAGGTGTGGCGTCACACTTGCAGTCCATGGGAGAGCATTGTCTGAGTTCACTGGGGCAGCTGAATCTTTGAAATTGTTAATGTTTTATATTTCTAATATTACATTATCATATTTGTGCTATGTCAAACGCAAATTTACTCCTTTGGTTTAGTTTTTGTCTGTGCTGAAAGACCTGATTTAAAGGACTTCAATCAGGACTCTTGTTGAAAACTGATTGTATTTTACAGTGGTAATGGAGTTTGTCTGGGATGAGATAACATTCGGTATTACCTACTGACAAGCTACTGGTTTTCTTGATTTATTTTTTTTCTTTTTTTGTCAGTAGTTTTATGCTATGCCAAAGGGTTTAAGCAAAACCAATATTACTGCTCCATAGATGCTGTCCAGTTTTGTGGAGCTAAAAAAAGTGACTCTTTCAAAGAGTTCCTTGATGAAATTATTGTTAAGTCACTGGCAGAAGTGAGGCTTTTTATTTGTGTTTTATACACACTTTTTTTTTTCATTTATTGGAATTAGCATCTACATGAATCTACTAATTTCCTAATTGTCTGTACCTCTTAGAAAAATACTTTTCTGTCAATTACTTGGGTTTTTTAAGATAGCAATCATGTGCTCAGGCACTTTCTGGTAGTCTTTTGCATTGTTTCCCTCCTTATTTATTAGTAGTCATAATTTCTCACTGGTATTTCTTCACCCTTCACAGCCGCAGTATATTTATAAGAGCCCTTTTGTTCTTGGTAATCACTGTAGCTAGCATTAAATCATTCTTTTCTGCTACCCTTATCTTTTCTCAGCAAAGCTTAACCTACTGTTGTTTTCTTTCATTTTTCTCTCCTTCTCTGCTTCCCTTTGCACTCAGATCTGTGAGCAGTTCCTACAAAAACTGTAGTAGTTACCTCCCATCCCTCTTTTCTGCAACTGTTGCTTTCTGCTCCTTAACCCAGGTTTGCATTCAGAATTTTCCAGCCTTCCCTGATCCTGGGTCTGAGCACTCCTTGCCTCACAGTGACTTACAATAACACTTACTATTTGAAAACTGATTTTCATCTGCTAAGTCTTTTGTAAAAATTAATTGGTGAATAGTAAAGCGTTCTCTGGAGGCATTCTCTTGCTTGAAATCAAATGCTGAGCACCCTGTGGGCCTGCTCCCTGCTCTGAAAAGGTAGAGTAGCTCATAAATATTGCCCTCAGTGCATTCTTTTATCAGACATGTATGTCCTTAATCCTCAGGGAAGAGCTAGGTCTAACCTGAGTTCAGGGAGAGCAGTTGAACAAAAAATTTAAGAGAATCTCTGTCTCTTTCAGGAGAGGGTGTGCCTTAAAAGCTCTGTTTCAAAGTTGCTTCTGAAGTCAGAGATAAGTGCAAATAACAAGATGAGATGGAGATAAATGTTCAAATAATTTACCTGCTTCTGTAGTTTTTGATTGAGCTTTGAAGTAAAAGTATTATGCATTGATTATTTTGCTTTTTAATGATCTTATTAAGAATGCCTTTTGAATGAGGATATGAATGGGCACAAATAAATCCTCTCCAGTATGAATACCTGCCATTCAGACAGGATGAATTGCTTTTCAGAATTGTGTGGTTTCTCTGATCAGTTACTACAGTCAGGAGCAGCCAAGAATACCAACAAAAAGGCAGACTTTCCAGGACCATGTCAGTGGTACTCTGCCTGTGGTTGACTTCCCAGCCCTCTATCCCCTTCACTGAGCAGCAGGAAGGTCTTCTCCCACGTCTCCTTCTGTGCCAGTTTTATTTTGGACATTCTGAAGAGAAAGTCTTAAAATACAACAAAAATTGCTGACAACTTTGTAGCAGTGAAGGTAAAATCACTTGTTCTCACTACAGCCTGCAGAGATTTGGGTTTTTTGTTTTTCTTCCTTGTTGTAGATTTGATATTTCTCGAGAGTATAGGTTTTGGCTGGAAAATGGCTTATTAACTGAATTAAAACCTTTCCACCAACAGGCCACCATTCGGAAGAAAGCTTCCATGCCCCCGGAAAGGACAGGCAGCTGAGGCAGCAGTTTCATCCAACCCTCAGAGAAGGAGAGGCTCTCAGCCGAGGATGTCCCTCTGAAAGTTGGCATCTGAGCTCAGAAATGGTTTCCTGGTCCAAAGTGAATCCCCAAGTTGTCCCCACTTGCTGTCCTTTCATTTACGTCATGGGGTGGTTTTGTTGAACGTGCACTGGATTCATTTCTGAGAAAACTGAACTGATAAGTTCAGTTAAGGTTTACCCCTACCATGAGTCATAGAATCATACAATCATAGAATGGTAAGGGTTGGAAGGGACCTTAAAGATCATCTGGTTCCAACCCCCCTGCCATGAGCAGGGACACCTTCCACTAGACCAGGTTGCTCAGAACTCCATCCAACCTGGCCTTGAACACTTCCAGGGAGGAGACATTCACAGCTTCCCTGGGCTACCTGTTCCAGTGCCTCAGCACCCTCATGGTGAAGAATTTCTTCCTAATATCTAATCTAAATCTGCCCTCTTTTAGTTTAGAGCCGTTCCCCCTTGTCTTATCACTATACACCCTTGTGAAAAGTCCCTCTCCATCCTTCCTGTAGGCCCCCTTCAGGTACATGCGCCAGGTGCTAATGGACATTCAGTATGTGGGGCCAGCCCTGAGCTAGTCTGAAGCGGTGCCTGCGGGGAATACATGGTGCAGCTTCAAGTCCTCAAGACCAAATGTTTGGCTTTGCAGATCTTCCTGTTGTGCCTCTTTGGAAGACTGAAATTTAAGACAGTCTTATCTAACAACAATGAACTGGATACTAGCCATGATTTCTAGAGTTTTGAACTTGTGAGAGAGCATTTTGCTTCCAGTGTTCTTCACCATCCGTCTTTGCTGTGTCTTGTGTTTGTGTTTTTTGGAACAACAGGTTTAATATGAGGAAAGTTGCAAAAAGGTCCAAAAGCCCAGACTCGGAAATAGTGCCACATGTAGATATGACAATATCGTTTAGTGCTGTCAGGACAATCTCTAGGTTGCAGGATTGGGATGTTGTCACATTTCAGTTGAGGGCAGCAGGTACCATCTCTGCAATTACAGGCGTGTAATGAGTGTTTGGACTTCTAGCAGGAGAGACAGGACATTTTGTATAGCAAGTGCTCTTTGAAACGTGGGATGTCTATCACATCTTCCGTGGGAGATAACAAGTTCATTTTTCAGCATGAAGTACTTCCACCATTACTGGGAACAATTATTTTTCACTGGCTTTCACTGTCAGTATGAGGGCTCCAACATATTTCAGGACCTCTTGAGTCCAAGATCCATCGCTGAAGCTTGCCTATTGTTAGATATTGATAATTATGACAAGTACATCGCACACAGGGTGCCTATTTTGATAGTGGTTGTAACAACATCTCTACTTGCTACTTAGCAGCAAGCTTAGGTATCTTGATATTACTGTGGACTCCTGCTGTTTTTACATATGTGGTGCCATCTTAGGATGCCTACGTGCATTTAAGGCACTGCCCGAAAAGGGTGCAGTACTCCTGGGAATCCCCTGCTTTGTCTTTCAGCCCCACGCAAATCTCCCCAATACCCCGTAGCACCTAAAATGGCACTAGAAGCTAGTGGTTAGACAGCCAGACCTCTAGTCCAGCATGCTGTCGTGGGAGGTGGTGATGAAAAGCACCTCGAGAATCTCTCAGCCGCACCGGGGAAAGGGAGGTATTGGAGGGTAACATGGTGATTTATGAGATGGGCATCAAGGTGACTGCATTGCGGGAGAAAAGGAAAGAGTGATTATTTTCCCTTTCAAATTCTGTTCCATACTAGATGAAACGTTTGGCAAAGGTGTTGCATGAATCACCAGGGAGACGTTGTTTATCCTTGAATTGCCTGGACATTACATAGTTTGGTCTCTTTCTAGCTCTGGTCGTTCACTGCAAGTAGATCATGCACAGCTTGGTAGCAGCGTGATAGCCCCTGTATGTACTGTTGGTCTACACAGCATATCAAGACTTGAGGTGAAATGAAGTTTATGGCACCATAATAAGCTACAGTAGTTCTTTGCTGAAAGAGCAGATGGTGCTTTCTCAAAGGAAACAGAGCAGTAACTTCACCCGCTAGTAGAGACTCGCTGCCTTTGCCTCTCTGTCTCATAGCTCTGTTCAGATTGACAGGGGAGGTCAGAGCTTAATCTGGGAATTAAAAAGTTTTCTTGCTGGGACTGTGAGAAAGGGAAGCAATGTTAGAGACAGCAGCAGATGGAGCATGTGTCTAAGCAAGTTCTTGGCATGCCCCAGTTCAGCTAGTTATTTCATGACAGCATCCTCGTACGCTTTGCGGGGTCATTAATGGGAGGGGTCTGTTGGTGACTGCGGAGTATCACTGTGCAGAGCTACCCGAGTATCACTCCTCCACTGGTTCGAGCAGGTGTAGTGAAGGTTTTAAATTCATGTGCTCTTCTCCAGTAGGCACAAATCAAAACCCTTTTGTTTCAATCACAATGGAAATACCGAAAAAGAACATTTTGCAGAAAGTGCTGATGTTGATCATCTCTATTGCTTTATGTGTCTTATAGTTTGATTTTGAAAGTGAAAGAAAGCTAGTTTAGTTTCAGTGGAATACCACTGGGCTTTGATTATATTTGCTAGAAATGGGGTAGGGGGTCTAGATTTGCACTAGAAAATTCCACAGCTTTTGCTTGCAGTTAAATGCACATATAAGTTAATTTGAATTTTTGCAAAGCGAGTTACCAGACACTATGCAGAGAGAGAGAGAGAAGGAGAGAAATAAAGACTTCTCTAATAAAGACTTCTCTATCTATCTCACTTATTTTGAAGGTGTTTTTCAAATTTGTCTTTTCTCAGACCCCAATGCATAATTAAGATCCCTGTATTTCTGTTCAGCCAAAAAATTAGTCACATTTCAGAGAACAGAATGCTTTAATGCATACAATTCACATTCAGCACCAGAAGTAACATTTTAGGTATCAGCCTACTGCCTCAAGGTGCTTCTTTCTTTCTCTGCATTTCTCTTCATGCGTACCTGTGAAAGCCAGCTCTGCCCTTTAAAAAGACATTTTATTGTGGTTTCGAGTTCATCAGCTACTGGGAATATGCAGGGTAGCTAATATTTCTTTCACTTTGCAAGTGAGAGAGAGAGCATACCAACTAATAAGGGCATATCAGAGAATAAGGAAGCAAGTGAACAAGTAGTAAGAGAAAAAATATTTCTAGCTCTTAAAGAAAAATGTGATAAAGAGAGAAAAGGAAGAGGAAATAAACCAAAATGGACCTTTAAAGAACGGTATTATGCAGATACATATCTTGATTTTCACAAGTGTTATTAATTTTTTTAATTAAATTGGATCTTGCAAAATATGCAAGATTTACAGTTCTCGTATGAACAGCATGATCAAATGATGACAATTCTTTCCCTGCTTTGTACTCTCAATAGAGCTCAGCAATAATGCATTTTCTTAATTTAAAAGCTTTCTTATGTCTTATCTCAAAGATCAACTGTGGTCAGCTGGAAAAAAAAAATCAAAGAAAGCTTAAAATAAGGATGAAGTGACATGCATTTACTTAAATTTTCTTGAGAGTGCTTCTTGCAAATACTGTTTCTCATGGTAATGATAATCTATGCGTGAAAGAAAACATTTTACTGCTACAATGATGTTAGTAATACCATCTGGTGCTGTATCAAGACAGCTGAAGACCACTAGTAGTTTCACCAGGAATGTAAAATATGCTATTGGGCTGCGAAAAGGGAGAAAACAAATCAAAACCAAATGAGATATCTCAAAGTTACAAGCAACTTATCACAAAGCTTGTGTTAATGGAAAGAAAGGGAAAATGCTGTGAAGTGTATGGACATCATTATGGTACCCTTACTAATGTAAGTGGTGAAGATTTATTTCTGACATGATTTCAGTGGTCTTACCCCAGTTCAGAAAATCACCAGAGACAGAATTTAACTTTTAAGTGCGTTGGTATTTTGCACTAAAGTCCATAAACATATTTATCTGTATGTGCTGAGCCTGGAACAGCCTGAGGATTGAATCTTCATTCTTGGTACAGAGTCACGGGACTCTTCACTTACCAGAAGCAGAAGCTGCCCTTAATCTAGACAATGGAATTTGAAAACTCTGAAAAAAGTACTGAAAAAGAGAAAAGGGGGGAAAAAAAGTGTTCATGCCTTCCAGAAGAGTAACTATATGACTTTTATTGGTATTCCCAGCTATAAGCAGGTGTTCTTTGAAGGTGGCCCGAGCAAACTGCATCTCACGAGCTGCTGTTTCCAGCTTTGACCAGCTGCTGAATGACACCTTAATGTCTCAGCTTTGGGGTCTTTCACAGCCCGTCACCCACAGTGTCACCCCAGCTGTCAAGGATGTTGTGCAGGATGACAAAGAGTCACGTAGCAGCTCCCACTCTCTGCTGTGGAGCTCAGGGGACTTGCATAGGACAGCCAAGCAGGGACAATGCCTGCTCTCTTTCTTTCCCATCACCTGTGGGTGGGATGGGCTGAAGCCTGTTAGACTACACGGTCTTCTTAATCACAGTGGTTTGTCCCAAGAGCAGATCAGGAAGACCATGTATCAACCATGCCTGGAAACACCAGCGAGCTCAGAGCAGGCCTGGGACATGTTGTTGGCCACAATCACAAGGCCACCTGGTGCACCAGAACCAAGGAAGCGCCCCTGCAGATGTAAAGGCGACCAGCAAACATGGTTGGTTTTATTCACCGGGCATGAATTGGCCTAAGTAGTGTCAAATGCACCACAAAATACAAGATTCGAAAAGCACTGACTGTATTATCCTCATTTGATACCACAAAGCATCATCTGTGGTTTGCTTCACTCCTCATCCCGCATCCCACAGCCCCATGGCATGCAGATAGGCGAGTGCTGGGTGAGGGGGTGGATCATTCGTAGCAAGAAGGAGACTGAGTGGTTTGGGTGGTTCCCTGTTGTAACATCTGATACGCAGACACAATGCAAATGTGCACCGTTGACAGAAATGGCCAGCTGGCAGAGAATGTGTCTGTGCCTTTGATATTTTAAATTTAGGATGTCTACTGCTCCATCCGTATTCATGGACAAGATGACGAGTTTTTCAGAGCCCCTGACTGTTTAACATAATCTGTTTACTATGAAACATCTGATAGCTATTATAGAAAATGCCAGATAATTTATGTTCCATTTTTCCATCCTGAGGACAAAAAAAACAAAAAACATTTTATATCAAGAAACATTTCAATAGCTTATACACAAATGGACAAAATGCATAAATGTCAGATGCACAGCCTTGAGCAATGGGGACATGAGCTGAATAAAATTCTAGTTGCATTTGCTAATGCCCAGTAATTGACATGATAATAGAAGATTACAGATACGGGTACTGTTTGTATTCTAACCCTATTTTCTGTGATTTTCACACTGCAAAGACTATTCAAAAAATGATATCCTTTTGGTACTGAGATTAGTTTTATAAATAAATCGAGATTTGCGGATGACACTTTAAATTAGCACTAAGGTACTGTTCTGAGGGAGCTGGATAAAATGGATACTGTAAAACCTATTGCATTTTTAAGACGATTATAGTAATTTACCAAAGATAAGAAAGGATAAGAAAGAAGCATCTCTTTCACTTTTCTGTAATTATTACAGGGTAAATTTTTTATTATAAAATACAAAGATTTGTTTTCCAGTCTTATGAGTATGGCAAAAATGTTTACTTGCTTTTAAAATAAAATAATAAGCTCTAAGAATGCTTTTCTTTTCTAATTAAGAGACACAATGTATAATAGCACAATAATCAAATTATGGGATTTTATATAAAAAGACATTACTCTCTATGACTCTGTTTATTTACAGGTGAATATGAGCATTCCTGATGAATTTCACAGAGGCTTTATAGACACGCAGTTGTTTCAGTTTAACCCTTCCATTTGTATTTTCAGAGGAACAGAACACTAAAACCAAGCCAAAATATTAGTGCTGTGTATATTTGTGAAAGAAAATAGATTGTTATTTGAAGGCAGTTCTGTCAAATGAGTCAGTTAAATGTGAATGGAAATGAAAAGCTACAATTTAAAAGCATTTTGTGAATTATACTTTTTGAAAAAGGAAAGAGCCTGTGCCTTTGACAAGACAATTTGTAGGGAGACAGATTTTCCATGGCTTCAGTTATTGTGCTCCAGGAGCAACAAAGAGGCAGCCGGTATCCTCTTTGTCAGCTCAGGGGCTTCCAGTCTCTCTGTGTGTGGCAAAACACTATCAGCAGCACTCACAAATATTTCATAAGCTAGGAAAGATCGGCTGAGGTTCAATGAAAGGAGTTTCTTCTTTTTGAAATCATTGACGTTGTGCACAATCTATGTACATTCAAGGGAGTGATCTATTATTAGCAAAAACAATACGGCTTTTTAACTCCCTTGTTTGAGAGCCTGACTGCTTCACCCAGACCTGTATGTTTCTGAGAAAACATGATCTTTCCTACAAGCTTCTTGCTTTATAAACACAGAGTGAGGTATTGTGCACTGTTTTCACAACAGCTTTGTATACATTTTCATCCCTGAGAGTCAAGAGAAGAGAGAATTTCCCCTTAGCTTTTAGTCCCTTAGTTTTTTCTGGAGCCTTATGGGTTGCCACAGTTTTCTTCCATGGTCGTCACTGAAATACTACACTTAGAAACCTGCTTTAATGTTTAATAGTGGATTCAGTTCCCTTTCTCCAGATTTATACACAAGGAATCCCCTATTTTCTCTCTTCCCACGCCCAACACAACTTATTTCGCATAATTAAGCAAAGGAAAAATGCTGCTTTAGAGAATTCTTGATATCATAGTCGCAATGAAGGCAACTTAAGTTTTGTCCTTCCAGTGATGAAGTTTTTATCTTCCTTCATGTTTTATTTAAGGTGCTTTGGCTGGCCTACTTCTACTCTTGTTGGAAATTCCCCAGAAGATGCTCTATAACGCTCTGCTGATGGAAGAACTGGCAAGCTCCCTTGCCATTAAATGTAGTCAACAGAATATTCTCAATCAGAATTTAAGTTTCTCTTGTAACAAGTGATTAGAAGAACATTTTGAAAGTTTTTGACACAACTCTTTAATCATCGATGCTGCCTGTGCTTGTCCTCTGTGTTTTTAGAGGAAGCAGGAGAGCAAACTGAGGCATCGACTTGTTTAATCCTCAGTAGTTCCCTGCCTTGTGACTCCTTTCATGCAAACGGCAATTCATGCCAGCTGCCTGGCTTTCACATTTGAATCCTATACCACCATTTTGCTGTCAGCACTTCCTTCAGCGGGTCCTCTTCGCTCCTCCTCTTCTACTGTTGTCTTCCCCCAGGCCTCCCTGCTTCATGGGAAACACAAGGCTACCTTTATCCCTGCTGCTTCTTTGTCTCAGTCTCAAAAAAATGCTTTGTTTCTCAGTCTATAACTTGCATATGGGTTTGAAAAGTGACTTACCCTATGTTGAAGCAGAGCCTTAGGGTGAAGCATTCCCGAGCGACCTGGCTTCTGCGCAATCCTACAAACAGCAGTGTGGAATAATTATTGCTGATGGTGGCAGCAGCAATGTCTGACTATTTGTATCTGTAGCTAGGGTGTAGGAATGGCTAATAGTTCCTCGTCTTTAAAGCTGGAAGAAAACTGAGTTAATTACAGAGGGCCAGGGTACCTCATGGCTGCATTCCTAGTGATGCTAGTCAAGCCAAGCTAAATGCTCGTAATGCTGTAGTGACTTCTAGTTATCTAAAATAACCTTGCTTTGCTGAGATTGAACAATACTTAAACACCACAGTTAGATCCTGGAAAAAGGCATGGGAATTGCAAAACCCATTATTAGCATCTGGACACCTCAGAGTTAGCTAGACGCTGCCTTATTTGAACATCCACTTGGCAATTACTCTGACAAAGCACTTACTATTAGCACTGGGTCTGACTCCAGGACTAGGATTAGGCTTTAATTCTGAGCCAGGAACTTCTGAAGAACATCAGCGTTTCCTCTGAAGAGCATCATCACTTCCTTTTAAATCTTTAGAGCTTTAGAGAAGCATCTCATTCTTCAGCCAAGTATCTCTGTTATTACCAGTCCTGAGTACATACTGCCATTTGCATTGAATTGTATGCTAGCTTTCCAATTTCAGGCGATTACATTGCAGACACAAAACTTTGTAACAGAGGGTTAAATTTCACTGGAAGACTATAACCAGTCTATAACCAGAATGTAACCATCTTAGAAATGCTGAATGATATTGTATTCTTTTACTAGAGAACAGGTTTCAGCATTAATTAACTTGGATTTAATACATTTGCAATGGAAGATGGCTCTACATCTGACATAGTGAATATTGGATTATTTAGATGGGGTCAAATTATAAAGCATTGTGATCATTT
Source organism: Opisthocomus hoazin (assembly GCF_030867145.1). Classification (NCBI taxonomy): domain Eukaryota; kingdom Metazoa; phylum Chordata; class Aves; order Opisthocomiformes; family Opisthocomidae; genus Opisthocomus; species Opisthocomus hoazin. Next base: position 71,393,230 of record NC_134416.1, on the reverse strand, counting down.
GTAGTTCTTACTTTTAAATGAGTAGACTTCTTAAGCTTTTCAAGTAGTGTGCAATCCACTTCAGCCTTTTAATAAAGATGACCTGTGCTGCTTTAAACTCCTGGGCTTTTGAAAAGCGTTTAGTTATTCCCCCTCCCCACCCCCCGAATGTTACCCATGTGGTAAGAGATCTTCTCAGATGAAATATGTTCTTGTTCTTTTCTGCTTTTTCCTCAGTTTCTGCCTCACTGTCTTTTGTCAACTGTACTGTGGTAGGCATGGAAATGAGTGCAGATGCTTCCTGAGCAGTGGGATACTGGTTTTTCTGCAGACATGAGGGGGAGGGAAGGGAGAAGGGGAGAGACATGCTTTCTTTTCACCTCTGCTTGTGAAGGCTTGCTTTTGTTTCCACATTTGGCCAGGTGAAAGGAAAAATGGAGTCCAAGGCCAAACATCTCAGAGCCTTTAAAACGGTGCTATTGATTTGTACTTTACTTGACTTATAGGTAACAATATATGCGGAGCAGGCAGGGCACTCATCCTGCCTGAGATGGACCGCAGCCCTTTTAGGCTCTTTTTTTCAGACCTGAGCATCCAAGATACTCTCAGTGGTATCCACCCATATATTTTCACAAAGAAAATTCAGTCCAGCACCCATCCCAAACTGTTAAATACGGATATAATTGTTACCTGGATGTCAAATGTATCCCTACTGTAAGTGGATACAGCTTCCAAGTTTGGCTCAGTAACTTACACTTTTAGTCATGTTTACTTCTAGGATAGGATCTTCAAACATGGTAATCATTCTGTGTTTACTTGAAGTCAATGAGAGTAAACGAGCCAATGCAAAGCTCTTGAAAATCCCACTGCAACCCAAAGACAGATTAATATTAAAGTTCTGCCCCCCAAAAATGTAAAACAATGAAATTTATTGTTGGGCACTGAAAATGTTTCCCAGCACTTCTTAACAGAAAGTGCGATAAATTATTTACTGTTCAAGGAATGCAAGTATCTACAGTGGGATCTTTTTAACACCAGTATTACAGAATACAGTTTAGACATGTGACTTCATTTGGATGACAACAGTTTGATTGTGAACATTACCACTTGGGAGGGAAGTATGTTTGGTTTATTTTGCTTTCTTCACTTGTTTCTCCTATCTTGGGAATTTTTAACACCACAGGGAAGTGACTTCTCAAACAGGGTCACTAATATAAAGAAAATAAGCCTGGCAAACTATTCATTTTAAAAAAAGAAACAAAGAAAGGAAACTTAAGAATGACAGTGAAATGTAAGAGGACACTGCAAGAAATCATGCCAGATGGAGCATTTCTCCAACAGTCTGCCCAATCAAAAAGGCAAGGCATGATTTGTTTCAGTACTTTTCGTTGAACTTCATTGTCTCTGTGCTGATTTTCCAGCCCAGGTCCTGTAGTCTTTTGTTTTGCCATTGCTTCAGGATATCCAGGCAATGCTTCTGTGGGAGTCTAGTCGTTTGGCAAGGACTCTGCTCCTGGGCTGGGGGTGGCTGGGGGGCACTAAGGGGCCCAGGGCTTGTGAACAGCACTGAGCCGTGTCCCATTTGCTGCAGGCTGTCTCTCTCCATTGGGGGCCATCTTCCTCTGCTGTGAGAGTCTTTGCTTCAAGGTGACAATGTATCCCAGGCTTTCGTGGACATCGTTTTTGTTTTTTCTGCCCAGGTCCCAACTACTTTAGCCTCAATGTTTCATGCTTCTTCCTCCCCCCCACCCCCCACCCCACCAACTGCTGAAACAGGCTTCGACATTGCTTCTGTGGGGTCTAGTGAACGACCAACATATTGTTCCCTTTGCTTTCTCCTTGTGCTATGTCACAGGGTGCTCCTCATCCTGTGGTGAGGGTAGCGGTACATCTTCTAGTGGTAGCAAGGAAAGCTAACCACTGCCATGCTCACAGAGGGAAGGCCTTTATTGAAAAAGGAAGTGAAACAGAAAGGATCCACAGGATCGCATTTTTTTCCCTGGTGAAAAGTCATGGAATTTTATTTTGATATCTCTCCCAGTATTCTAAAGTTATGGTTGAGGAGACGTTATTTATTTTATTCCCTTTGTCTTCAGACACTTATGACTCTTCAGAAAATTTACCTCTGGGCTAAAAGATATTTACAGCAAGGATCTCATATGGCTTCATTTAGGGTACCATTTTGTACCAAGAAACTCTCATAGAACCACCTTTCCTACTGTATAATATTCTTTGACCCTTCTGTCTTATAATTTTAAATCATACTGCAGTTGCAATAGTAACTTAAATTGAAAAATGATGCTGGGAAAGTATCTTCATTGCTTATGGGAAGTGGTTTAGTTTCCATCATTTGTAACATAATAGTGATGACACTTTTTGATGGATCTTTATATTTGGAGGCTTTTCTGTGTAGTGCGTCAAATACTGAAATTCAGTACAAGCATTTGTAATCTTAAGGGCTCTAAACTACAGGCTTGTTGTCTGAATTTCAGGAAAACATGATCTGGATCACGTTGGAAACTTAGTGCTGCCTTTCAGCTTTGTGTATAATACCTGCCTGCTTCTCCTTCAGTCTTTCCCATCAGTTTTATTCCATATAAATGCTTAGACAGCATATTCAGTTTAGAATGTATAATATGGCCAACATGTGTCACAGACACCATGGAGATAACGTCCCTGACACTGAACATGGTGAACACTGAGGGAACCTGGGAGGCTAGAGGAAAGTCCTGCTGAATTCCTTCCGCCCCACGTCAGAAGGGGAGACAATCCTTACTTACTATTGTGTGCACCATTACAATGCTGGAAGAACACTTTGGTCACACTGTGTTTATCTGTGGGTAAAGGAAAGACTTCACTTCATCATTCTTGTCAACCGGACTCCATTTTAGAGAGGTGAAATATAGAGGAAACTTGACTTGCGTATGTAAATGCACAGATGTTTCCTCAAATACACCTTCACCTACTTCTAAAGAGCATCCTTTCTTGAAGTGGATGAAGGTAAAACTTTAGTATTATTCTAAAAGCTGTTCAGATGCATGTATCATAAGACTGGTTATTTTGCCTTCTCGTGCAAAAGTTGGACACTTAAAACCAGGAGCATAGTGCCTCAGTTTTCTTGGGAAGTATTGCAACAGAAGTTGAGAAAAGCTGTCCAAAGCTTAGGGCCCCTGCAGGTCCGACTCAGGTAAGCCATAGCTGCTATGAAGCAGGAGGATCCATGGCTGTACCTTCAGCTGTCTGAGAATTCATCTCTCCCTCTTCCCCTTTGAATCCTCCGTTTTTTGTTGCTTTCCTACAGAAGAGGCGTGATGGCTGCTCTGTGCCAGCTTCAGGATGTCACAATGACATGCCACAGTCACCATAGCAAGGGAAAATTTGTCTGTCGGGTTTTTGCAATGTCCCGTCAATGTAAGGCAGCGTACTAGAAGACTGCAAGCATCTGCCCTGTGGCTATAGCGTGTAGCGAGGATCTCAGCCTGAGTTGGGGAAACCAGTGGAGGTGGAAAACCAGAGCGCGTTGTGTCAGGGCTCCTGGTGGAGAAGGTGTAGAAAGATAAGGGAGCATAACGTCTGCCTGGCATGGGTGTTGATCAGATGTGTCTGACTGAAATGGACAATATCTTAAGTAAAATGCTTGTAGATCTGAGCTGCTGGGGGGGATTTGCACAGTAACAGCAGCGGCGTGGTGGTAGGTTGAATGTTGTGCTCCTCCATGACCAAATTAACTACCTGAGTTCCTCTTGGGAGGCAGCCAAAATGCTGCCAAAATTATGTCAGGTGGAGACCACAAAGCAACATGGATTATACCCCTAGAAATGACTCCTTTTCCTCTTTAGTTTCCATGCTGAGAAAATGCTTTTCTCAGAGTTGTGCTTGGTGGTGGGGATGGACATGGCTAGGAGCTGAGAGTACATTTAGCAGAACAAGAATAGAAAGAGCAGTGTGGAGTTTTCTCTTTATCTCAGGAGGAAGCTAAACAGTCTTTTTAGAGAATGTGAGACTCTTAGTGGACAGAAACACAAATTGTGTAGGATAATTTAGAAGATTGCGCCTTTAAATTTAGTTTCCGACACAACACTCCGAGAGTTTGCAGTAGTTTTCTGAAAAGTTTTTCCTCTTTCTCATTCAAGGATACTGGATAATAATGTTATTATCTACATGGTGATTTTCACCCGAATGTCTGTAATTGCTTTACAGCTGTAAACATCAGGTGTCTCATGTAAAGCAGCTGCAGAAAAACATGCTGAAGTTTGTAACATATTTAGGAATATCTTTGAAAAGGAAAAAATCTGTGTTTGGACTCCATTTTTGCTACAGAAGAACCAGATTTGATATTTTTTATCTTCCTTTTGTTTTCTCTGAACTTTTTTCCATTCTACTGTGTCCTTTTTGTGATAATGACCAGACGGCGCACACTATTAAAAAGGCAGGGTACACTCTAGATTATATGGTGGCATAATAATGCTCTCTGGTTTATTCTTTGTTCTCTTCCTAATAATTCATAACATTCAATTTGCTTTTTTTTATCACTGTTAAGTATGGACCTGACATCTTTGTAAAACTGTCTATTATAAGACCAGCATTTTGTTCTTAAATGGTAATAACAATCTCAGAACCTATTGCTAATATGTATGCGTATAGAAAGTTGGATTTTTCCCCATATGGGTTATTTTACATTTCTCTGCATTGAATAACATCAGCCATTTTAGAACCCAGTCACTCAGTCTCGTAAGGTTTCTGCAACATTTCTGTTAGCCATCTTTTTCATAACCCTGAGTAACCTGATGTTACCAGAAAGTCTTTTCACCTTACTCTTCATACCCTTTTCCCATCATTTATGAACAGACCGAAGAACAGGTCTGACACATAGACTCCTCTCGGACTGCACTGGAGACGACCCTCTAATCTGAAAAATGACTGTGCCCTGATGTTTCTTTTGGGTTAGCCAACCCTTTCTCCATGTGATTATTCCTTTGGAGCATTAGTTTACTTAGAGTTTTTGATGAAGGCTTTTATCAAATGCACATTTAGGCATCTGAGTATCTCCCTCGTCCACCTACTTCTTTATTCCTTCAAAGGACCACAGCAGGTTTCTAAGGTACAGATCCCTTTTGCAAAGTCACACTGGCTTTTCCACAGAATACCATATTTATTTGGGGGAGGAGGTTCTGCTATAGTTTTATTCTTCTGACTGCTTTTCTGCTAATTTGCCTGGGAGCACTCTACAGGAACCCTTCACAAATTAGCAAACTGAAAGTTTACCAGTCATCGGGTGCCAAGCTTCTGTGTATGAGGAAGGAACCTGAACCTCTCCCCATCTTCACAGTAAACACTGGGGCAAAGAAGCTGTTTAGTTCTTGTTGCATTTTAATCTTTTCTAAAAGCTCTTTCTTGCTATTTGGGCATGGACTGTCAGCCGTTGTATTTGTGGACAGTGCCTTCCACATGATTGTGGTCCTTTCATGCTACTTCAGTTGTAGCTATATTAAATAATGTTTTAAAAAATCTTAAAGCTCTAGTTTGTGGTTTCCCCATTGCTTCTGTCATGTACACTGTTCTCGATCCCCAAATGTAAGAAGTCAGGCAGAGAAGGGAAGAGACCGGCATGGCTGAGACAAGAGATGCTGGTCAAACTAAGGAAGAAGAGAGAACTGCACAGGCAGCGGAAGCAGGGACTGGCTTCCTGGGAAGAGTATAGGGAAGCTGCCCGGTTGTGTAGGGATGGGGTCAGGAAGGCCAAGGCACAGCTGGAGCTGAACTTGGCAAGGGATGCAAAAATTAACAAGAAGGGCTTCTACAGGTATGTCAGCCGGAAAAAGATGGTCAAAGAAAGCGTACCCCCGCTCATGAGCGAGACCGGCAAACTGGCAACAGCAGATGAGGAGAAAGCTGAGGTACTCAACAACTTTTTTGCTTCAGTCTTCACTGGCAACCTCTCTCCTCACGCCTCCCGAGTCAATGAATGGCATAAAGGAGACCAGGAGGGTAAAATCCCTCCAGCTGTAAGTGAAGACCAGGTTCGGGACCTCCTGAAGAACCTAAATGTACAGAAGTCCATGGGACCTGATGAGATGCATCCCAGAGTCCTGAGGGAACTGGCTGATGTAGTTGCCAAGCCACTCTCCATGATATTTGAAAAGTCGTGGCAATCAGGGGAAGTCCCCAGTGACTGGAAAAAGGGAAACATTGTGCCCCTTTTCAAAAAGGATAGAAAGGAGGACCCTGGGAACTACCAACCTGTCAGCCTCACCTCTGTGCCTGGGAAGATCATGGAACAGATCCTCCTAGAAGATATGCTAAGTCACATGGAGGTCAGGGAGGTGATTTGAGACACCCAGCATGTCTTCACCAAGGGCAAGTCCTGCCTCACCAACCTAGTGGCTTTCTATGATGGTGTAACAACAAGGGTGGACAAGGGAAAACCTATGGATGTCATCTGTCTGGATTTTTGTAAAGCCTTTGACATGGTCCCCCACAACATCCTTCTCTCCAAATTGGAGAGCCATGGATTTGATGGGTGGACCGTTCGGTGCATAAGGAATTGGTTGAATGGTCGCAGCCAAAGGGTAGTGGTCAACAGCTCAATGTCCAGATGGAGACCAGTGACGAGTGGAGTCCCTCAGGGGTCCGTACTGGGACTGGTGCTGTTCAATATATTCATCAATGACATGGACAGCGACATCGAGTGTACCCTCAGCAAGTTTGCAGATGACACCAAGCTGAGTGGTACGGTTGAGACACCAGAAGGAAGGGATGCCATCCAGAAGGACCTGGACAAGCTGGAGAGGTGGGCCTGTGTGAACCTCATGAGGTTCAACAAGGCCAAGTGCAAGGTCCTACACCTGGGTTGGGGTAATCCCCAGTACCAATACAGGCTGGGGGATGAAAGGATCGAGAGCAGCTCTGCTGAGAGGGACTTGGGGGTACTGATAGACGAAAGGCTGGACATGAGCCAGCACTGTGCGCTGGCAGCCCACAGGGCCAACCGTGTCCTGGGCTGCATCAAGAAAAGTGTGGCCAGGAGGTTGAGAGAGGTGATTCTGCCCCTCTACTCTGCTCTGGTGAGACCTCACCTGGAGTACTGCGTTCAGCTCTGAAGCCCTCAGCACAAGAAGGACACGGAACTGTTGGAGCGGGTCCAAAGGAGGGCTACAAAAATGATCCGAGGGCTGGAGCACCTCTGCTATGAGGACAGGCTGAGAGAGTTGGGCTTGTTCAGCCTGGAGAAGAGCAGGCTGCGGGGAGACCTGATTGCAGCCTTTCAGTACTTAAAGGGAGCCTACAGGAAAGATGGGGACAATCTGTTTAGTAGAGACAACAGTGATAGGACGAGGGGTAATGGTTTTAAACTAAAACAGGGTAGGTTTAGGCTAGATATAAGGAAGAAATTCTTTACAATGAGGGTGGTGAAACACTGGAACGGGTTGCCCAGAGAGGTAGTGGAGGCCCCATCCCTGGAAACATTCAAGACCAGGTTGGACAGGGCTCTGAGCAACCTGATCTAGTTAGTGGTGTTCCTGCTCGCTGTGGGGGGGTTGGACTAGATGACCTGTAGGGGTCCCTTCCGACCCAAAACTTTCTATGATTCTATGATTCTATGAAGTCCCACAGGATTTTTGGAGGGTTGAATCATCTGACTTCTCACTCAGACTAGAGGGCAGAAGCACTCATGACAGCTTCTGCAGCTGTGAACCCGTGGTTATCCAGACTGTGTGGCTGGTTAGAGGGTGCTGAGAGACTCTTTTGGGTCCTGTGCTCACATTTCCTTCTTAAGCAGTTGAGACATGTCTGGGGCATTCACTCAAATGCAGAAGCTGGAAAGTTTATATTAAGTGTAAATCCTACTCACACATCAGAAGAACGCAGTGTTTCATTTTTATCGTAGAAGGTATTGCTAGCTATGGAGTAGAAAGCTATTGCAAAAAGATGCTAACATAATATACTAAAAAAGTAGTTTAAATATAAATAATACAATAAAAAAGTTGTCATATTGAGCAAGCATTATTGAAAGAATCCTCTTCAACTGCCATTAAAAAAATCAGAGCTCAAGACTTTTAAGATCCTTTAAGAGAAATTTGAAATGTCAGACACAGAAAGCATAAATGCCGTAATGATGAGGAAGGGGTGTAAGAAGTACAACATTCAGGCATTCTGAAAGAGAGAAGATACTCCCATGATGACTGAAGCAATGTTTTCATATCTGAGTTTTGTAGTATATTGAATGGCTGTCTGCTTTCAGAGAGCATTAAAGAGTTAGATCTCAAATGAAGATACTGGGAAGAGGAAGGGAAATGTTACATTTGTCTTTAATAGCTTATTTAAAGAATTGTTCCAACCGTATACAATAAGTGAGAAAAAGGGCTCAAGAGGCAGAATCAGAGAATGTCACCATCTTGCTTCTTAGATAAAGTAACTTGTGTTGGACCTAGGCAAGAAAAGTTGTTTTCATTTCTATAATACATGCAAATATTATCAATGTCAGCATAATTTTGACCCACTCATGTAGAAAATATATGATGCTTTATTTGCAGTCAGTTAGTGTTTCCAAAGACAGATTTATTGACCCATCATTGCATATAATTTTAAGGTTACGTGAAGTAAGCTGGTGTTGCATAATTGCATTTTCATATGATTACTTTTCATCTTCATATTTTCTGTCATCTTTACCTTTGTTTACAATGAGAATAGGTCCCCTGGTTGGTTTAAAACTGTATGGTAACTACCCTAAGAATAGCCTACAACAACCTGTAATTCTTTGTTATGCTGCTTCTTATTTATTTTATTTCAAATTGTTATATTTACTTTTTACACATTCTGAATGCGGATGGTGCTTTTTGCAATACCTACCTAGATCCAGTTTCTTCTCCAAAGGGTCAGCTGCCTGTGTGTTCCAAACTAAATATAAGTTCCAGGTTGAAAACTGACCCAAAGTTACCATGAACATTAGAAAAGGAGGTAGCAAGCCTAAGAAGAGAAAGATAAGAGGTGGGCAAAGAAAGAATAAAGTTGGGACTACTCGCAGATAAAATGGAATAAAACTTCCCTACCTACCATGGTAGGTTTCAAATTGCTGATGAGTTCTACATCATGCTTCTCAGAGATGAACTTTTCAGCCCAGTTTGTTTATATCTTACAGTCTAATAGTATCATTGAACTATGAATCTTTTCAGTCATCCTAAGTATCCAAGATCGTGCTTATCAATGAAAATGTGACTTTGTCAAAGGTGGGGGTTTTTTTTGTATATATACAAAATAGGGAAGATGCATGTAGCCTTACAATAGAGTTGGAAACGGAGAGGAGGATGAGTGAACTCTGAAGCTGATCGCTAAGTCTTCCAGCTGCATGATTTTAAAGGTCCTTTCCATCCAGTGAAGGGTGCTGTCCAGCTGGGCAGTGCACGTGACTGAGGTTAATATTCTGCAGTGAGAAGGAAGAAATGAATACGATAAGGAAAGAAAACACATTTCTTTGAATCTCTCTAGGGCTTCACGCTTTCTGAGCTAGTTAGAAGTGGTAAAGTTCAGTCCCATGTTCCGTCTCCCCTGCATGCTGAAGGAGTGATCCCAGGGCAGCTGCGGTTCATGTGCTCAGCATAGGAGCTGCTCATTGTTCTCAGCACAAAGCCATAGCTCAGGCACGCACAGAGAGACAACCTTGGAAAGCTGCAGTGGGGCTTTACAGAAGCGTATCAATAAGTGTCATACGATGGCATTCGACACAAAGCGTTTCGTTTCCACATTAGTGTGTTGGGTAATGGCTGTTTCAAAAATCTCCATGAATTAGGAGGAAAGGCATGAAGTTCTAAATGCACAAAAAAGTGTAGAATCGAATGGCACCAGCAAAAGAAATTATGAAAGACTCATGCTGTTATAAACAGCAAGTGCTTCTAGCCTGCTCTTTTCCCCCAAACCTTCTAAAAGCACCCAGCTGTGAGCCCTTTTAATGCAAGTCTGAAATCTAAATTTAAAATAAAGATGTTAAATTTATGTTTTGAAATCAATTTGAAAAAGATTACATGGCCACTAAGCAATGCTGAAAACCCTTATTATGTGGAGCAGCTAAGAGTAACTGCTGAACACCTCCCAAGAGTTTTTCTTCTTATTTATTGTTAATGCCTGCCATCCTTTTTCTGACTGCTCGCACTGCTCTTCATTATCTATTCTTTTTGTGTTTTGATCTAACTGAATTACTATTTACCTTGCTTTTGAAATTTGTGTTCATCTGTTTTAAATTCCTACGGACATCTTAGGTTTTACAGAGTACATATTAATAATATCTTTGAAGTCCTTCAGTGGCACAATAACAGGTTTATGTGTTTGATATCTTAATGTTTCAGACAGCCTCACATAGACAGAATGTTTTTCCACAGTCAGCAAATCACCAAGAGACTAGCCCCAAACCAGTTTTTGTGGGAAACAGGTAGATGGTGACAAAAGTTTAACAGAAGTAGGAAGCTGATAAAGCGACTGCATAATTACCCATCAGTATCAGGTATGATCTGTTTATAAAAGCCATGTACTAAAAATAAGACTTGGCCAAGTTTTCTTGGCATTTCTGTGTAGTAACACTAAAAGGTCACTGCTGTGGAAATGTGACTTCTCTGTCCCTAAACAATCTGGTCTGTCTATAACAGCTTTTATGAAGTTTTTAGTATTCTAAAGGTATGTCAGCTACATCTTCAGATTGCAAAGAGCATTCTGGAAAAAAAAAATATTCCACACAGTGGCTATTGCAAATGTCTTTGTTCTGTTCAAAAGGGAAGGTGCAGACTTGGTGTTTGGGATTGAAGCACTTTTAGAGTGCCTCTGGCGCCATTTCGTTTTGGAGAAGGGAGCTCTTTCAGCCTGGTCACGGGGCCCCTTGAGCCAGTGTGCTCTAGAGATGTGCATTTAATGCACCCGGAGGCCCCAGACACATTTCATAGAGTGTTGTGCAGACAGAAGCAGAGACTTGCAAAGAAAGAGGTGGCCCATGGGCTGTGCGAATTTCCTGCAGAAAGTCTGAGTCTTGGAACCACCTTCAGGTCTTTTATCTGTTGTGAGAATATGGGAAAGTTCTTTTTTTTTTTTTTTTTTAATTTTTCCTATTGACAAGTGCAACTGACCTTTGAAGTAGCTACTGAGTCAACAGACAGCTCTAGATGTGTTCAGAGGCTTTGTTCTTCCCCTCACTGAGTGTAGCAAAAATAGAAACAAAGTGATTGTTTGAATAATGCATAGGGCATTATATTGATATATACAATTAAAATTTAGTATTAGTATATACACTTAAACGGAATCCTTCTTTTAGTGGTCATCTCCACTATTGATTAAACAAGCTACTGGCATGCGCATTTTTGTGGCGGGACCTGTGATATCTGTGTGTGTTCCAATGCACTGTATGTTTTCCCTTCTAGGAATGTGTAATGTGATACCTCAGGTCCATTTTTACACTTTTCTACCATTCTTGTAGGCTGTGATTTGGAAATGTATAAAAGCATTATAGTTAATATTCACGTAAGCATTAATAAAAAGTTTCCAGTTATGTATTTACTGAGAATTTCATAACATTATTATATGAGAGATAAACACCAAAAATATGGTTTCCTAGCTGAAGACAGTCCTCCTTCCATTTTTTTTCATTCATATTAAAGAAGCTGTTAAGCAGTTTACCTTAATGTTTCAAGATAACACCAGCTGTAACTGTTGATTGAAGAGCTAGTTAGGATAAAGGTGATGAACAATGTTATGTTCTTCTTGTTGAACCTGTTTCAAGTAACAAGTAAGTGAACCTAAGCAGATATTATTATAGGGAGTATCCAAAAGTAACTGGAAGTTTTTGCAAAGTACTACCCTGCTTTGTCATAGGCTGAGTAGTAGCAGAGCATAATGCAATTTAAGAATGAATTCCTGGTTCTGTTCCGTATTTAAGACATTCCCGTGCTTATCAGCTGCAAAGAAGAAATCATCGGAAAGCATATGGCATCTGTTGCACACCACATCGTGTATTTCAGTACCAGGAAAATTACAAAACTAAGGGAGGAGCCTGGGTATGAAAACCGCTTTTTCCCACCTACAGCAGATGGTCAGATTTCTAATTTAAAATTTTCTTGGAGTTTTGGCATACTGCCATCTGTCTCCACAGCTGCAACAGTGCAATAACTCTGTCACCTCTCTTAGAAAATGTTTCTTGAGAGTAAATTTAATGCCCAGTGAAGTGTTGAATTTACAGCTGCTGGGAGCAGAATATAATATGTAAGAGATGGCCAAGAGGCCCTGTTGATTTCCCTCACCTGGTTACAAGTAAGGTTATGTTTATATGAAACCTTTGCGAACAGCGTTGGGGAGTTGGAGGGAAGATGATTCCAGTTATTTGTCTTCACAGGCCCTTTAGTAATCCTGTGTACAAAGAATTGATCAGCAGTGTCAGTGGAGATCTTGCACAAAGAGTTTGACTGAGATTATGGAAAACATTCATGATCATTATCATTGCAAGAAGACTTTTCTGTAAAATTTTTCTTGTTCTCAACTCTATCAGTCTCTATTAATGTTGAAAATACTAGTGCAGACAGGTGGTTGTAATGTAATGGCCAAGTGTTCAACCCATCTATCTGCTTAGGTGTTCAATTGGAGGTGGTGGCCCACCTCTGGAGAACTGCCAAAATACCTTTCAGAAGTGGCACTGAACAGGTACTTGTGGCATGGGAAATGCTTTACTGATTTTCTCTGGTGAAGGCAAGTCAGACTTTTCCAGATAGAAGATGGGGATCAGGCTATCAACTACTAACTTGAATTAGATCTGAAATTCGGTTCTGGGATGAAGATCTTACTACCCCGTGACCACAGTCTGAATCGTCAAGTTTGATCTGTAGTCCCTGTGTTTGCAACAGAATGGTGGTTATGCATACATGAAATTTACGTTTTTTCAGAAAACTATGTGTAAGTTTGGCTGACTCTTCCACTTTATTGTAAACTTAGAAATAAGATTTATGGCAGGTTTACAATTTCCAGATCTAGCGAGGGTTTTATAACCTTTGTTACCCTCATCACCTTCAGATGACAGGTGACTTGCTGGCATTTTTGGAAAATGTCAGTTGGATACTCTGGACCCAGCAGGTTTCTCCCTTCATCCCGTCAGCCTTGAGCTGCATTCGTGGATGAGGCTTGCAGGAGTAGTTTCTGTTATGGTTTAACCGAGGAATGGATCCATTCCTGGAAAGCTCAGGTGACTGGAGAGAGAAGGGGGGGAAGGAGATGAGGTGTCTCCATTAGAAAAGCGGTGCTGGGTGCACAGGGCCGATGACGGCTCTGTCAGAGGAAAGCACACGGGCGAGAGCTGCTCGACTGGGAGAAGTTGCAGAGCAGAGATGCTTTTCCTCACACCCTTGTAAAGACAGTTTCTTTTCTGAAAAATGGTATTCATGCCTGATTCGAGCCCAACTTATGCTCCTCTTTTTTGTCTTCTTTCCCTCTCTGTCTCACCTTGTGCAGGGCAAAACATGCTCCAAAAGCATGTTCAGGCTCCTCCCTCATCCCATGTGTTGCTGCTCAAGAGCCAGCTCCATGCAATGCTGTATTTCTGGATGAACAAGAGCTTTTCCCAACGGGGCTGTGAGACACGTTTGAGGGTTTGCGTGGCGCTCCTGCATTAAGCTCTATCACAGCAGCGCAGTTTGAATTCTGAGCAGCGATTAGCAGCTATTTGAATACAGCGAGTCCTACAAGCTGCATTAATACATCAGCATAGCTCTTTAGTTAGCACTAGTAGCCTTAGCGAGTTAGCATTCATTTTTCTCTCACTTTTAAAATTGACTGACGTGTACTCCCTAAATCTTTTGTGTCTGCTCCGGTTTTGGTGGCTATAGTGATTTTCTAGGTGTGGTATTGAAGATACTTCTGTTAAGGGGAACGTGATGAGACTGAGGAAAGATAACCTTGTAGCAAACAATTGGACAGGGACAAGTTCTGTTGTGGCATCCTGTCTTGGCCTTGTGTTGTAGCCTTAGATAAATCATTTTATCTCTCTATACTTTTCTTCCTCATACACTCAAATGGACAGGATAATATCTAATTTTTATCACAGTTTTCATGACTTCTCTGCTTATGCTGTAAGTAATGGACTGGCTCTCATCCGTGTCTTTCAGAAGGGATCTTCACTGCAGCCTCTACGTATTACAATATTTTACATAGCTGTTAATGGTAATGACTGGAAATGATGAGTAATGTTTAAAATTTAAGCTATTTAGAGGCCACATTTTAGATTTCTGCTATCAAATCATCTTGCAGACAGCAACATTTTCTTCTTAGAGGGTTAATAATGAAGAGTAGATTAATACACTATCTGACAACTTTTTATCTTATTTTCTGTCACTTTTAAGGGAAGGTTTCAAATATGAGGAATAAACAGTGTCTTAAAATACTTCTCCACACTGTCATTCTACACGCATTTCTCCAATAGATGGAAGCCCTAGTCAAGTTAATTATTATTTGCGTAAAAATCAGGTCCTCAAAAAAATGCTTGTGTCCTTGATCCTCCAAGCACTTAAACACATTCTTAATCTTACACACGATCAGTTCCATTTAATTTATTTACATTCCACTGGTGCTCAAGGTTGGGATAATGGGAAGGTGGAAGGGAGGAGAGTAGTATCAGAGCCAATACTGAACATTGAATATATTGCTGAAAATATTTTGTTTGGACCACATGTATATACATATTTATTTTACCTTTTAATATATTTCTAATTTTTCACATGAAAAATACCATTTTTTGGCAATCATTTATAATCTGTGTAATATGCAGAGTATGTATAATAACCTGAGTTGTGTTGTATAATCTGTCAGCACTGTGTTGGTTTATCCCCAAGGTCCATGAAAACGTATTGGTTTCCTCCAGTGTTTTCCACTATCCTTGGGAGTTTGCATATTTAAAAAAAAAAAAAAAATTATTTTAAAGCTTTCAAAATGAGTCACAAGAAAATGGCTCCCAGAAGCACAACACATTCCTAAGTGTATTAGTTGACAACCTGGGAGACTGTTCCACAGTTGTGAACACGCTTCCCTGTGGAGCTGTGATGGATCAAGACTCTGCTTCTCTTTAAACTTCTCTCTGATGCTGAAACTACAAGAAGTGTAAGGCAAAGGGAAGATGGTGTGGTTAATGTAGCGTTTATAGTTGGTTTTGATTTCCCAGTCCCCCCCAAATGTCTTTAAGATAAAGCAAAACAAACAGAAAGACCCTGAGCAACTTTCATAACTTTCCTTAGAGGAAAGTGTAAATCCACGTACAGAGCCTGAGGCTCTCTTCGTGTTATGACTTCCAGAGCACTGAAGTCAAGCATATGTTGACATGACCTTGAGAGTGGAGAATATGTATGGGCTTTGTGGTAAATGGACACACTTCTGATGTGCTCAAGGTTCCACTGACTTCAGTTCTTGTTTCAACGACCACAAAAAACCTCATGATCAGGCCCTTTTACTGCTTCCCTTCCTATTGCTTGCAGAGGTGAAGGCTCCTTTTCCTGACAGCAGCACAGAGCTCTGAAGGCAGTGATCGGGGAGGGGAGATGACTGAAACAGTTATAGAGAGGCTACATCTTCTTTGCATCAAAGCACTGTTCACATCAGGGCCTGTTTCTTTTTCACTACAGAAGAAACTAAAGCGAGGAGCAGACAACAGAAGGAGTTGGGCTTTTAGCTCCATGGCTAGGTAGATCCATTAGCCATCCATCCCCCATCTGTAAATAAATACTATCATTCTAGAGGCTCGAGGAAGCGTGATGCCTCTCTTCCACCTCTTAATCTGGCAAGATAGTCCCTAGACTAAAGCAATTCCTTCAAGTTTTGTGCCAGAAATGGGATCAGAATTTGGCCAGGGCCATTTTGCAATTTAGAATCGACTTGAGTTATGTGTGTCACCTACAGATCAAAGAAGAAATTCTCTGTAATGTTTATGGAAGCTAATTAGTTGCTTCGGTGTTGATTTTTACCACCATTTTACTTTTCTTCAGCCTTCAGGTTCTTTAGGAGTATAAATGAGAGCTCTGTTGCTTTGGAGTGTTTGAACAGCTTGCCATTCCTGTACAGGCTTAGGGAAATAACTGTCAGATTTACTTTATGAACAGGACTAAAGAGTTTACCTTGGTTTGTAATTGGCATAGAAAAATTTCTTCAGGACAAAGATTTGGTAACCAAAGCTATAGCTTCCTTGGGACCAGTATGCTTGCCTGCTTGGTTCTTACATGGCCAATGATGATAGGAAGCAGGTGAAACTCCCCAGTTTGGGGGCCAGAGGAGAGGAGAGATATAACGTACCCTTAGCAAGTCACTTGGAAAGGTTTTGGATATTTGACCATCTACTCTGCAGACTGAGTGACAGAGCAAGTAGATATTAAGGGAGCAAGGACAAATAACACTTTCCCACTGTCTGTAATTGCACATACTGCACAACTGTAGGGAATTAACAGTATAATTTATGCAAATAAAAAATTTCATAGGAGTCTCACTAGTTGAAAAGCGCTGGCAAATTGTAAGAGAATGATTTTTGCAGTTATCCTACCAGAATGCATGCATTTGTATAGGTATTAGCATTCAGCAGCACAAGTTATACAGTATCCTAAAAAGTCCATGTGTTTAGAAGTGTTTACATGATCCAGGTCTAAATTTCCAAGTCTCAATATGCAAGGACCATGACAGTGTCATGAGTGGAAAACAGTCAATGACCACTTATTTGCATGTGTTTGTGAAAACAAACACATTGCATGTGTCTTTGATTTTGTTACATGAGCCTTGTCCTGATGTATATTCCCTCAGCATCTTCAATTAGTGTGACTTTGAGCCCCTCTTCTCCAAGCAGGCACTGATTTTTCATGAACTTGTAGTAACGTTATTGTCCCAGGCCCCTGCCGCTGCCGAATTTGGCTGGAATTGCCCAGTTAGCACAAAAGTTGTTGGAAGAAACCAACAGAGACCCATTTGGAGAGTCGCTGCTCTTGCACAGCCTTGGTTTCCTTAGAAACTAAAGATTGATAATACACGTTGTAATCAATCTTGCTGTACATACGCTATATGAGCACGTTTCTTTTCTAGTATTTTAATTGTATGTAAAGATATGCAATGACATACTAACTTCTTTATAACAGCTTTACATAAGCACGTTCAATATTTTTTTTTGTAGTAGGACAGATTCTTCTTTGTAAGCAAGCTTTGAAGGCTGTGTCCTGGATAGCTGCTAGCAGAAAAGCACACCAGACCTGTGTCCTGAAGACCAGATAGCTATACCGCCTAACCTTGATACAGAAATGTTTATGAGAGAGAAAAGCATTTCAGTTTCTCACTCTGTCTCTCCATGTCTTCAACCAAATGTACAGCTAGTCAATTTGTACCGATTGCTGAAATATTCACCTACAGATTATACATAATTTCTGAAATACTGTCAAAGCTTTTAATATAACAAAAAAGTGCCTCAACTTTCTCTACAAATACTTTTTTTTTTTCATGATGGAAACAGAAATGCACTATAGGCTGAATCCAATATTTTGACAGAACTGTCATCCAAACACTCATCACTATGACACTTTCCGTACTTTTTTCACGCTGAATAGAGTTAGTCTGAAGCACACTGGTAATGTGAATAATTGCAGTATGAGAGACTCTCAGGTTCAAAGCCAATCTTGTTACCTTGCTGTGCGAGTGCTAGTTGTTAAAATTTGCTGTGGTTTCCTATTGTGTGCAAGAATACTAATTACTTTAGCAGCACGTATGCATTCTGTTTTTCACTGTTTTAAAAGGAGATTATAGTGACTAGAAATATAAAAGTATAATCATCCTAGGTAAATTGGCCAGCACTTAAGCAATCAAATGTTAATGCAGTCTTGTAAAAGTAGTTTTAGGGAAATATTTCAAGGTTTATTCACTCGGATAGCATTCTCAAGAGCCAAAGTACAGCTTATTTTTTTCTGCACAATTGAGTCTTAAATATTGCATCAAGACACAACAAAACAGGTTTTAGTAGTCCTATAATGCTGCTTAAGTTTGTTTTGAAAACAGCAGATGTGCCATTCAGCCACCCAAGGCATTCATTAATAGGCCAATTTAAAAAAATGTCTGGGAGTATCTTAATTCCATTAGACTACGGTTGTCTATGGTTTTTACAGTAAATTCATTTTAATGATTTTGTTCCATTTTTTTTTTCATATAACCTCTAGGCTTTTCCAGTGAATTGTTTGCTTCTAATGCAGGTGTGAAAGAAAGTGATACCATATATTAGAAAAGGCATTTAAACGAATTTTAGCTGTTTCAGTTATTTAAAACTTACATTTGTCTTAGATTGTCCTGTGTTACATGTTTTCATTTTTCTCTTTTTCTTGTCTGATTGCTTTGTTTAAACAGCTCTTTTCCCTGTTCTCTTTCCAGTCTCCACACTCTCCACCTTCTTAATATAAGTTGTTTCTTGCTAAAACATCACGCAGCCGTATCTTCAAAGGGGACGTGCAGTGTCTGGAGGCATCGTCCTTACCCCTGAATCATTTCACCATAGATTTTGTCGTATTTTCTGTTTTGTTTTCTGAAAAATATACTTTTTCCTGTGAGCAAAATGGTATGATCCATTCTGTCTTGCTTTGACTTGCCTGACACAAGCAAGTATTATTTATTTAGACAAGTAATTACTAATTTTGTCTGAGGTGTTTATCTGCTCTGTTATTCCTCCTCCACAACCTTAGACAATTTCTGAGAAGAAATTCTGAAAAGAGATTCAACCGACATAAACTCTACAATGCAAATTACCACAATTTTCATAATCCACAACTGCTGAAACAGATGGGGACAGCAAAAAAGATATAGATAACTTAATGCAGAGATTGTTTATTAATTACCAAATAAAAGGTATTTTGAGGTTTTGTCAATGATACATATTTGTTTTGCAAGGTCGTGTTTCTGAAGGCACCGTGTTTTACTAATACTTTGTGCTCTAACCAATGAAGCAAGAAACAACACTCATTCCTTTGGCTGCAGCGCTAAAGCCAAGGATCCTTCTCGACCAAGGGACAGGCAGCAGTGGCCACTCACTCACTGTCTGCTAGGATGAGCTCTGTTTCAGTGAAACGCTTTATGAATGTGAGATGAAGAAAAAGCAGGTGTAAATGCCACGAAGTCTACAGGAAAAAGGCTGTTCTTAGCTAATCTCACTGCTGAGGTAGCGTAACGCAAATAAGGGGAATGCTCCTTCTCTGCTGAGGCTTGGTCGTTGCTTCTTCAGTGGCTCTGCAAATGGACCCTCCTACCTCAGAGATTTTTTTCCATTTAAACTTTTATTTCAACTTGCAGAGCAGAAACATGCTGTTTCCTGAATGTTGCTCTGATGTTTTGAAGGCGGCAGAGAAAATGTAGTGGATGAGCTGTAAAGAAAGATAGGTTAAGGAGGGAAACCCATGTAGTAGGTATAGTAGGAACCAGTGGGGAGCTGAAGGTCTTCAATAAAAAAAAAAAAAAAAAAACCAACAGAAACAAGCTCTGTTGTACACGGCTGTAACTTGCATTTATCAGTGAGATTTGTACCCAGTGCCTGAAATCGGGAATAACTTACACTGCCTCACTTCAAACACATTTGCTGGTGTCAGAACAAGGAGACCACACGGGGACTCCCAGAGCTGTGCCTCCTGCCCACAGCCTGTGCCTAACAAACAGCTCCACACGCGTTCGCATGGCGTGCTGCAGCAGTGGCCGTACTGGGGGCACCTAGAAAGAACAATGGGACGGGGCCGAGCCTGTAGATTAAGACCTCTAAATGTAAATGTTTATGTGTTGATGTGCACATGTGAGCTAAATGTCTGAGCCGAAGTCAGAGCTGCTGTAGGTGGTGGCAATCTAAAGTGACTTAAGCTGGTACCAGCTGGAATGCTCCTATGTCTGCGTGGGACTGGCAGGACCTTCAGGAGAGCAGCGCTGTTTTCTTCGGCGTCGGCAGCTGGAGGCGAGCAGAGATGTCCCAGGGGCATCCAAAATGTTCCCTGGAGAATCTTTTTTGCGGTGATTTTGTTTACCTGTGATGTCACTCAAACTCACCTTCATGGTTCAAGTGGGCAGGCTGTGCTTGTGACCAACTGGGCTGCAGGCCTGGCTCTGGGTGTGCTCTTTGTTGTGGGGCAAAGGGTGTGACTGGCAGATGAACTTTTATTCAAGGGTTAGATTTAAGACACGGGTTATTACTGCACTTGTCACATGAGCAGCTCAGCTTTATAATCCATAAGGGAAAGATTTTCTTTTTTGTTCCCCCCCCCCCCCCCATT
The DNA here is from genome assembly GCF_030867145.1 of Opisthocomus hoazin. Taxonomy (NCBI): domain Eukaryota; kingdom Metazoa; phylum Chordata; class Aves; order Opisthocomiformes; family Opisthocomidae; genus Opisthocomus; species Opisthocomus hoazin. The sequence continues at coordinate 71,372,981 of NC_134416.1, read as the reverse complement.
AAGTTCTCCAGCCAATCCAGAGTCATAAGGCTGACTTCCAAAATGGAGGAGTTTATACATTTTCTGCTCATCGGACGTTGACTCTCTTCTGTGGTTCTGGCAGCTCATTCAGTCATAATGCCACTATCTCCAGTATACTTTGTGGGCCCTAACATAGCCTCACACAATATCATTTCTCCTCTGTAGAACTTTCCCAAGCCACTTGTTGATCCACTTCAGCTGTTCTTACAATTTTGGGGGTTATTTTAACCTGTAGAGTAGCAGACCCTTTACGAACTTTCCCGGGTCTCTGTGTGTGTCTGCATGTGACCTCCATGGGAGGTCACACATCCGAAATTAAAGCTTGGCTTCACAAAGAACAAGCTGGAAGACAGAAAAGCAGCAGTGAGGTGCCCTGCGCTGCCTTGCCTTTTCCCTCTAGTGAGAACGGTGCAAGTTGCTCCCCCTTTTGTACCAAACCCATAGGTCAAGAGGAAAAGGGGACGAGGGGTGCCGGCACCTCCCCTGGTTGAGGTCTTACCCAGAGGAAACAGAAAACAAGCAGGCAGGTAGGCAGAGAGGGTTTTTCCCAGGCACAGCTGAAATATTCAGTAGGGCCAAAGCTGGCAGCACTGCTACTGAACCCACCCACTCACTTCCACGTGGGAAAGGTATTTTTTTGGTGCCTTATGTCCATTCATCATTATCATGTACTGTTGCCAACCCCAGGAGAAACATGAGTTTTGAAAAAAAAAATTACTTATGAAGTTACCAGATTTGCCCAACTTAGATTTTATTTTATTCTCGAGGTATCCAGGTGGAAGCAACGTGTTCAATGTACTTTTATGTACAAATTTGATTTCATCTTCAGGTTCAGCATTTTGACATGTAATTTAGCTTATAATGAGAGGTTCATGCCTCAGAGCAATGTATTTTGAGGTCGAAGGCAAAAAGCCAATCTCCAGCTACTTGTATGGAGATGTACAAATTCTCTGAAAGGAGTCAAAATGGAGAAGGCTTTCCTCATTTTTACAGAGGTATCAAGTTATCACAAGGTGAGTTCATTTCAAAAGAGGAAAAAAAAAACCAGAATATTTTGATGCGGGTCTTTGCAGCCACATTCCTGCAAGCTGCTCTGAGCTGGTCAGCCCTCGCACCACCAGGAAGTGTATTGGCTGCACAGATACTAGCAAATCATTTTTAATACCTCATTTCAGGTCTTTGGAGATTAATTTTATCATAAATTTGGAAGCCTGATTTAATTGCACTAATTATATTTTCTCCTGGGAGTTGATGGATTACTACTTACCATCTTCTTGCTGTATGTAATGAATCACACTGAGGCTTTCTCTTATTTATACCTGCTAAAAGTCTAGGAAATGAGTTGCGATAGGCATTAAAGAAACATGTAAGAAATTACCCTAAACCATTTGCTACATGTTCTTACCCCTTTCATAGGTCTGTTCTCACATGTGATGATAATGATTCTGTTCTTCTGGAAATAATTTCAAAAACTCCATTTTAATTCTCTCTCTGTGGGCAATCCACTGAAGAGAGAGCATATTTCAGACATGCGAGACATCCACGGTTCCTCATCACACCGCTCTATTAGCATCCATCCTCATCTACTCATTTCTGAACCGAGTGCCTTAGATGGAGGCGTCATTATGGCCACCACACTCCCTGGTACTTGTGATTCCATCAGAGGTAATCGTGCGCTTGATTTCGCTGCTGCTGGAATTTGCCGCTGAATGGAAGCAGGAATTAGGTGACATCCTGTCACAGAATAAAGTTCATCTGTCACGTTCAAGTGCCAGTCACCAGGGTATCTTGTTCTTTGTACAGCTTTGGAAAATCACATTGGCTCCCAGTCTCTGAATTACCTTCCCTGCTCAGCATTCATCTCATACAAAAAGGCTTATAATCAGTATTTACCATTTATGTGGAAAGAAAGACAGTCCACTCCTAAAATTAAGTAACCACTGAAACGGTGTGCTTTCTGTCACCTTCATTCCTCCTGTGGATTTTTTTAAAAAAATGAAGTCTTGGTTTCTTGGGTTGAGGGGAGCTCACAAGGGCTGATTCCCGACCTCCATTTTCACATCTCCTGTTACACTTTTGTTCTGAAATCTTTCCCTTTCTCACTGGCTTTTCCAGCCAGAGCAATAGCTATGTTAGGAATAAGTACCTCTCTGGTTCAGCCTTGATGCTTAACTGCTAGCTGGGGACAAGAGGCTCCTCCCAGGGCAGTCGTGTGCCATCTTCACCCTGGGGGACACAGAGGTCAGGGGACAGTCTGCGCTGAACTGCTTTGGCAGCCAGACATTGCGTAGACCCTCAGGATTTCAGGCATGAGTTGCGTCTGCCATGGGGTTTCATCTGCTGGTGGGGGTACCGGGTAGGATGCTGCAAAGCACCGAGTCTGGCAAGCTCGGTTGAGAGTTGAAAAAGGGGGACCCACATCTCTTTAGTTTCCTGAGCTGATGAAAACAGGATTTTGAAAGCTGTTCATGCTGCAATTTGTCTATCTGGTTACTCCTCCCTTTCATAAATTGCACTTTTTCAAATGTGATATCACCTAAAGGTGGATCCTTCTTTCAGATACGACAATCATTTCCCCTTAATTAATCTTGATAGTTTGTTCATCTTCGTGGAACAGATCTTCACGAGGAGAAAGAAAGGCACATTTCCTTCAGGAGCAAGTTATGAACACACTAAATTGAAAAGCTGCGATGTTCTGTCACATTAACTCAGTCCCTACAACACAGCAGTCGCACTTGATAAATGGCGACATTAAGAATAACATTAAAGAACACGTGCACCGGGTTGTGATGGCAACCAGGACACCTAACTGCCCGGTGGCGTGCACGTTACCCTCCTCATTTATGCCTTCGGGAATGATGAACGTATAGGGGGAAAACCATATGTTTTTTTCATTTTTTTCTCACAATTAACAAAATATGTGATTTATAACTGGACTGTCCATTGAGCTGTAATCCCGTAACTTTAGCGCTATGAAAAAATACGTAGTTACACTGTATTAAATATAGAAGCATAAGATACATAGCATAATTTATGACAGAAATTATTATATAATTATGTATTTATTTATATAAACGATGTGTGTGGGTGTATAATGCTAGGTAAACCCACAGAAGCAGTTTTCCAGGGTGTCTGTCAGTGTCATACCAAAGTGCTGACACTGCTTTGAGTGGGAGGGTGACTGCCTAGTTAAGCCTGCAAGTAGCAGCGAGCATTATTTTCTTCTCTTTTTGACCTACCTTTTCCCGACTCTGAATGGCTGGTATTCAGTGTTTTCTTTAAGCCAGTTATCTGGATAGGGCTTGCTTATTAAAAGTCACAGACATTTTAAATCATGCCACTGCCAATGAATCTCTCTAGTGGGTCACATTGCTGTAGAGTCCTGGAGGTTTGTGACTCAAGCCGAAGCGCAGACAGCTTCGAATGATATCCTGTGATATCAGTGCAGCCTTAAACAATGGCAGAGGATTTTTCCAGAGCCCATGGTGTTATTTTCACCTTTTCACTGCAATCAATAGTAACAGCACCGTTCCCACAAGGCCTGGCAAGGTCATGTTTCGGCTAACACCAACCACTTCCATCATCCCACCGGTGCCTTCTTTTGCTTTGTCTCCTATACATAGTTTAAGTCAACTACTTATTTCAAGAGGGTATATTTATTTTCCTCTAAGACTGCCCTTGGATGCGGTGCCCAAAAAAGCTTGAAGCCATTGAAGCAACCTTTGTTCTGGAGCTGGTGCCTATGCAGTTGATGTCTGCAGCCCCTTGGCTTCCGTCTTGCCAGCTGTGCCTCTGCCGCAAGCTCACTGAGGCAGGAGCTGCATTTGTGCTCTGCATTTTCATGCAGCCGCTAAGACAGAGGGCTCTGGTTCATTACTCTGGTTCCTACAGTGCAAGCAAATTATAACACTTTAAACACACATTGGTTTATTTTTAGTCTGAGGGTTAAGAGTGTGGGCAAGGCAGAGACTGGAAAACCAGGCAAAGAAATAATGATATTTTAGCTTTTCTTCTTCTTCAGGACCTTTATGGTGACTAAGGCAAAAAGAGGTAGCAGGTGAGAAACGTGGGCTATGGCTCGTGTAAAGGTCCTGGCTCCACTTCTGCAGAGAAAGTTTTTGTACTGGGGACATCCACAACAGGGGGGACATGGAAGGCAATTTGGGCAGTGTAAACACGCATGCCTGCTCTGTACCTGTTTGTGTCCTGAAGCGGCGTTTCGCGGCAGCTGCTGTGCCAACCAGGCAAAGCTGCCTCTGGGAAGCAGGACCTGCCCCTGGGGAGCAGGACGGAGCGACAGCTCTGGCTGTTTCCTTTAATTTCCATACAGGCATAAGGCAGCGGGGGGGCTCAGTGGATTTAAGGACAAGGCATTCCCGAACATTACTCATCTTCTCTTTTCTGTCTGCTTTTTCTGTTTTTTTCACAGAGTTAAATGTAAGGGAATCCGATGTAAGAGTGTGTGATGAATCATCATGTAAATACGGAGGAGTGTGCAAGGAAGAGGGCGATGGCGTGAAATGTGCATGTCAGTTCCAGGTAAGGGCTGCTCACCTTTTTGTTTGCCATTTCTGACCAATCTGTTAGGTGTATTGAAGTATTTATAGAATCACTGCTTCAAAATTTTCACTCGTCAGCAGGCTCATAGAGTCTAACCATAGGCTCCTTTTTTAATGGCACTGACTGGGACAGTATGTGACTGAACTGTACCCGGGGCACTGACTGGGACAGTGTGTGACTGAAGTCTGCCAGGGTGTGCTCAGGGGGCAAGTGGTGAATGTGGCATCGCGTTTGCTCCCTGCATGGTTTTGGTAAGGGAGTGGGAAGCGCAGAGCGGTGTGGGGAAGAATGGAGGGCCACCACGTGCTGGGAACCCGCGGCCCCTGCAACCAGCATGGGCAGAGGTGGGGAGCAGCGGTTGACACCTGCTCTCTGCTTCCCCACCTTCCCTCATCCTGCCCCAACACACTCGAGATGGGAGGGGACGTGACCTGGAGCAGGGCGGCCGAGCATTGTCACGCACACTAGATGAAGCTTTATAAATGAAACACAGTACTTATTATGGATTATTATGTCAGTATTTGAAGGATTCTTCCCCGCTCTGCTGGTGGCCAAGTGTGGTACAGTAGACCCTGGAAGATCTTAAGGTATTTTGAAAATCAGATAATAACACGATCACCAGTTATCATAAAGTTTATGAATGAAAATAGTGAATTAGTCCCACTCAGGGGGAAAGAAAATAGAAATTTGATTTTAAAAAATACTCTGAACTTTTAAAAAGTAGTAAATAACAAGTTCAATTTGCCTCATTGGTTTTTGAGCCTTTAGTTTACAGTTTTTACAACTATCATGGCAATCCTTCCCACCCTGCCCTCACTTTTCAGATAAAAGAGAATACTGAACTTCTTTATTTTTACAATTTATAGCCAGGGCAAATGTATCAAATATTGTGGGACTCCCAGATGTGGCAGTGTTATCAATCAATGCTGGAGTGGGCTATCCTTCAGTGTTTTAAGAATAATCTTATGTTCAGTTTCCAATAAATAATAAATCAAGGGGAACCAGAATAGCAACAGTGTGTGTGTGATCTTACACTGGTTTTGGATTCCAGTGTTTCAGAGCTGGCTTTTGATGTGGTGTTGTTCAGGTGGGTACCTATGCTGGGGAGGAACCTGCAGCTTATGTCCCATGAGAACTATGGGATCTGACTGCCATTTAAAGGAAGAAAAAATTCTTAAGAGAAGAGGTTTATTCATCAGCCTTCACTCTAGCTGTAACTTTTATTTATGAAAAATAATAAAACCAAACCCTGTAATGATTTAAAAAAAAGGAAAAGAAATTCAACCCTAGGCTAAGCAAAAGTTTCATTTATTTTCTGTAGGTAGTAAATTTTATGACTTCCTAATATACAGGTCATGAGGACTGAAAAAGAAACTGGCCCATGTGATAAGCTGATACTTTTTCTAGAAGAAAATGCTTTTAAAACCGATATTATTTTTAGGGTAATTGTTAGCTTACCTGTACTTCTTGAAAAATTAATCCTGCACTCTAAGGAAAGAAGTCTAAAGATGAGGAGAAGGTATTGTATTCTTCAGACGTATCAGGCTGAATTCTTCCTGTAACTCTCAACCTTAATCATTCCACTGCAACTAGCACCACCACAGAGGGGCACAGCTGCCCGCAGCCACCCTTGAGCTAAGGCCAAGGCTGGCACAAACCAGCCCTCAGGTGCAAGGAAAATGCGCAGGGATTGCTCTTCCAGGCATCACCACTCTTCTTCTTCCTCTTTATCTGCCACCACTCCTGGCCTGGCAGCATTTCTTAATTGTTTGGTCTTCTAAAACTTTAAATATTAATGAGTCATAGTTTTTCCTCCTAGGATCCCCTTTGCAGATAACTGGCTGCCAAATTTCAGTGTTGTCATTGAAACAGCTATAACGTCACCGCAGCAAGAGCTCTGCGGGCTGCAGCCTCTCTGAGCACCTTGTAGGCTTTCTCTGTCTTGCCAGGTCATCTAACATAAAGCGACATACCAAAGTTTGATTCCGCAGAATCAAATTTACAAATTAGACTATAGGAGAGGTGCTGAAGGATACAGTTGTGCTCTGCTTGCAGTCATCTTAATGATATCCTGACTTTCTGCAGGTCTAGGCAGAAAAAAGGATAACTTCCTTTTTATTATAATGGAGGTGGGGGATAACACATGTTCACCAAAATTTTGGAGAGGTCTTTTGCTGTAATTTGGATGACATTTTACAAAATCTAGATTAAAAACTAATCAACACCTAATGAGTGTGTTAAGGACCGGCGTGGGGAGGTGAGGTGAGAGAGAGCCGACACGGGGCTCTTTTGATCTCAATAAGAAAGGCTTGAGAACAAATGGCTTAATAAGATAATTGCTTTAATAAGACGGGATAGGAAAAAGAATATAAATAGTGAGTAAATGTTACATCCCTTCAGGTGCTGGGCACCCTGCAATCATGGAGCATCCGATGGAGCCCCGATGGATTTTTCCACAGGATGCTGTGGAGATCCTGTCCATGGAGATTTGCTCTCCCTTTTGGTCATTCAAAGTATTAGAGGATTTCCTCACAAGAAGGCAACTCTACTCCTAAAGTATGTTTGGATGAGAACTTTTGGTTGCGCTATATCAAATCACTAAAGGCTTACCAAACTGTAAAAAAGGAATCACTCTGCTGCTCATTTTCCATCCTCAGGACAAAAACCTGCAGCTTTAAAACATCACACAGCGACTTTAAGATCGAATAGAGAATTATCTATTGGAAAGTATTGTCCCCCTCAAGAGTTACCTGTTTAATTATTCCTTAGAAGTGACTGTTCAGTGTGAGATATGACAGGATTGACGGTGGTGGTTGAATGTCTGAGAGCTGCTCACTGTGGGAAAGTATTACAAAACTGTTATAAATAAGTTTCAGAGCTGGCAGCACAATTTGTTTCTGTCTGTGCGTGCTTAGTTCATTCTCAGTTGGTCATCTATGGCAGGGTACAAAGGAAGCAGGATAATTCCCATCAAAATTACATTTTAAAAATTATTTTGAGGTATGTGTATGCCAAAGCACAAAGAAACTGTTGTGGCAGAGACTGTCGTTTGGAATTTGGAGGAGAAACTCTTGTCCTTTTGGGGCAGTTTAGCTTAACTGATGTTGCTGTTTCTGTGTGACCTTTCACTGATTGAACTATACCAGTTTAACCATGTACTTTATATGATTAAGAAATTTGGTGGATAGTCTGTGTCTTTGTTCATTGCTTTTTGTTGTTTGGGTCTTTTTGCCTTGGGGTGTTAAAGATGCAGAAGGTGCCTGGAATTACATTTGTGATTGCAACCCCAAGCAGGGCAACGTCTCCTTTTCCACGCAGTGAAGCGGGGCTTGGAGCTCCAGTTCAGCAGGGAGCGGTGCAGCACTCGCAGGTGTTAGGCGGATTCGCTGTCCTACTGTATTTTCCAGCATTTTAATGCACATTGTACACACAAAGGGTATATAATCCATCTTTCTTAGAATGTAAGGAAATATCAAAATACAGGCTGCTCCTACCAAAGCCATTCCAAATGATAAATTTTCCTTTCTTCCTTTCTTTTTGTTAAATGTACCAACGCTACCAAGTTTGAGCATAAAATTTTTCAGCATAGTAGTACAAAAGCGTTATTATAGTTGTTGACCAAGTAAAACAGATTCATGATGCTCATGAATTTAATGGGGCTTCTTTTCCATTTCCCTTGAAAGATCATTCTATGACCAAAAAAGATCATCAAACTTTTCCTTAAGCACTGTTCATCTTAAATTTTCCTTTGCTCAGTTTCATCCCCCTGTGCCTAGTCATGCATTCTTGTGTTATCTTGAAGAAGTTTTCTCCTTCCTCAGTGTGTTTATCCTTCAAATACTTCTAGATGCTTGTCATATTCCCTCTAGCCATTACTGAATCCTACTACAGTTATTTTGTTCTTTTAATCTTTCCTGCTGAATTCCTCTGTTCAGCCCGTGTGGAGTTGGACTATTATTTCAGTGATCCAAAAGGAATACGTACAGTGACATTGAGAAACTAAGCTATTTTATATTTTCCTGCAGTGAACAGGGTTATAAGTTACTGCTAGTAGTTCGTATATACACAACTATCTTCCTGTATATTAATATGCAGTTGAGATTAATCACATGATTTTGTATGACTGAATTACATTATAATTTCTTTTTCAGTGTCACACAAACTATATTCCTGTTTGTGGATCAAATGGAGACACTTACCAAAATGAATGCTTCCTCAGGAGAGCTTCTTGCAAGCATCAGAAAGAGATAACAGTGGTATCAAGAGGACCTTGTTATTCTGGTATGTCAAACATCACTTCGTGCCACTAATGAGTGATGTTAAATGGGTAGCTCCTTAGTTTTGCCCTTCATTCCAGAGATTTAAGTTTTCATGCTTTTCCTAGAATAACATAATATGGAAATCCCAAGTCCTCTTTAGTGATGGAACATAGTTACAGAGAAGAAATCGGGTATATCTTCTGATATGCCAACAGGTTAATAAATAAGCATTAGAGGTAGAAATACTTTATCTGAGAAAATAGTTTGTGAATGCTTCTGTTGTATGTATAGAGGAGCCTTTATATTCATCAGAAGGCTTACAATAAATTTGGAGCAGACTCCAAATCAGTAATTTTTTTAGGACTCATTTTTTGGATGTACAGAATTAGTCTGACATCCACCAAGTGACACTGATCATCCTGACTGCCACTCTACCTCTATCCAAGGCATCATCTTTGACTACTTTCATTTACGGTCATTACACTGAAGGTATGCGTAACTCGTACAAAATCTGTACCTCACATTTCTAATGGGCTGGCCTTTACTGTCTTTCCAGACACTTAAAACACAGATTTGCCACACATTTAAAATACATGGGACAGGCTTTCACTGTCTTGAATATTGCAGGCTAAAAGACTCAGTAGCATCAACAACTGCATTCTTTGGTACATAAATAACACATAGAAGAATTTAAGTTGTGGGACATCCCTGATCTTTTGATAAACAACAGTTACGCAGACTAGCCTAAGCAAGGTTACATCTGTATGGCAGCCAACAGCACGATTACAGATCGGGTGCACACTCCAAGCTAGCTTTACGTTGGCTAGTCTAGTTATCGATGACGATTTAGAGGCAGCAGCCTGGAACTTCCTGGTAGCTGCAACATCCTTTCTGGAAATTAGGGTAAATATTTGAGCAGTGTACCTAGGCCAAGTTCCTTGCTGCTGCCAGTCCCAGAGCTACCTCATTTAAATGCATTGTGGCTATGTTTTTACATGAGCTGCTCTAATGCCTCTGACTGCTGCACAGACCTGTACTGAGGTTTGGGGTTGTTTACGAAGGTCTGAAATAATCTGTGGCCTTGGTCCCAGAACTGAAGGAAACCTGCATTTTGTGCTCAGCTCAGCCGCGTAATTCCAGCATACCTCAGGCAGATGATTGAATCTACCTTCTTTCTCAATCTCCCACCTGTAAATTATCTCCAGACACTGCAGAAATAGGAAAAAAAAAAAGCGTTACAGTTTTGGAGCAATCACATATTCCAATAACAACACCCAAGAAGTATGAAGGTTTGAACCCAGGATGCATAAGTAAATATTTTTTTTTAACTTCACTTTAAGAAACGGACTCACAACATGAAAGTTTCGTTCCCTCACTAAAACAAAATACGAGGATAACGTTTTGGGAAGATCAAAAAAAGTGATTATTTTTATGTATGCTACCTTACTAAGAAAAAGACATTTTGAAATGAAAAATCGATTCTTCTCAGCCTCAAGTTGCTGGCAGCTAATTACTATGTTACTCAGCTAGTCTGGTGCCCTGGTTGTGGCTGGGATAGAGCTGCTGGCTGCCAGGTTAAACCACGACATCTGGGATTTTTTTTGAACCTGCCTCTCCTTTTCCTTAAGTCCTACATAAAATCCCGGAAACGCAGCATAATCTTTAGCACTTAGTGTAACAGATCAAGACGTGCTGAGACACAATTGACCAGAAAGTACTAAGAACACATTTCCAGAACTGAGGATGCGATTCAGGCTGCATTTACACTGGCACAATTTAAAGCGCTGCAGTGGGTTTCTACCAGAACAGTACCTGTGACCCCGAGTATCTGACGAGCTCTGGCTGATGTGAAAATACTGGATGATAAAAGCCATCATCTGAAACATGTCCACGCCATGGTCATCAAGAAGTCAATATATTTGTACTCTTGATCTGTAGCACATATACGTAGAGAATCAAATGCCGAAATTAAAAAACTCTTTACAGGCCCCCATTCATTTTCACTGAGTGCTTCTGATTTTGCTATGAAAACGCTTGGTTCTGGGATGTCATTGGGAGCTAAGCATAGGTTCGATGGCTTCCTATTAGAGTTTTGGTTTTTCAAAGCAAAGCTTTATCCTGGCAGGACACACCCGAGACAATAAGATGAAATTTTCCCATAGTGTTGTAACAACTCTTTAATATTTAAAGTACATCAGACTTCTGAATCGCATACAAGAATTAAATACTTCCCATTTGCTAGGGATTGATACCTTCTGAAGCCACGGCACTGGAACAGGCAACACTGAGTGATTTAGTCAGACCCGTTTCTTGGCAGTTAACATTTTGATTAAATTTTTACAGTCATGGGTGATTTAACAGCATATTAATATATTTATTTCCCTTGTCCGACTGCTGTCAGAGTTGCAAGATCCTAAAATAAGCAACATTAAAAACAAAGAGTCAGTCACAGTTGCTTTAGGAATGAACAAAATGCAAGTTTTGACATTAATAACGGTGTTTTAGAGAAAGATAAGAGAATGTATGGCTGAAGTTTTCAGGACTGCACGTACAGGTCTCAACATTGTCAAAGGCCATTTTTCAGTGAAGGGACATTGTTTTTTTCTTAAATATCTGGATTTACAAAGGCATTTCTATGGCTAGTTACCCCTGGCACAAGGTGTAGATGACGAAGGTCTGTGGGTTTCAGCCAATGTATGTAGCCCAATGTTGCAAAATACAGAGAAACTAGGGAAATGAGTGACATGCAGCTTTAGTGTTCTCTTTGCATAATACCTTAAAATGCCTTTGAAAAATGATGGGTCAAAACAAACTATACACAGTTTTCACCTGCAGCTAACCAGCATTTTGCATCCATAAAGAAGCAACCACCCTGTCTGTGACCAGGTGGAGATGCACAGGGCTGCGAAGCAAAGTCCTTGCTGGTAGTAATTCCCATCTTCCACAGCTTCTCCTCCTTGCTCTGTGGGATTATGTTATGAACTGTCCGAGCCTTTTCCTTTTGTTTTTTATTTCTCACCCTTATCAGTTCCCTGTTTGCAGTTCAGCCCACAACCGAATACAGAGATGGGGCCATCCAGCAGGGCAGGGGGAGATGACAATACCTACACTACGACTCCTGCCAAGCTCACAGCATCAGCGGTCTTGCTGCTGACCTGAAACCTTGATCAGTTCATAAAGGGTGACATTACACTGAAATTCATTCATGTTATGCTATCCTCTACTGGAGGTTATCCTGAACTGGCATGCTAAACAGATTTAAGAGACCAGGGAGAGAGGGCGGTCAGGGTGCTCAGAACATTGAGGAGTGTCGCCAAGTCCTTTGCTGTCTTCTGCCTCCTTTTGTTGGTGAATTTACTATCTTTTATTAGCTTAAATAAAATAAACTAATTTAGTAAATAAGAAATATACTTTATGATTCATTTCTAAGAATGTGTGCTTCTGTTGGCCTGCACACAGAACCAGGATTTTGACTGCTGTCAGATTTGTGTTACATGCACATGAAAATGAAACCACAGAACGGTGGAGTACTTGATATATTGTGCTTATAGATTCTGAGTGTATTACATATATTTGGAAGGCACAGTCAATTGCTTTTTCTACTGGGATTTCTAAAGTTTAAAAAAAAAGCTATTAGCAGAACTATAGCTCTGTTAGATTTAAGCAATGATTGTCTTAAGTGTGGCTTTAACTTAGTGTTCTTCAGTCTGAAGTAATCAAACTCTTACCCTGAATTTAAATGCACAGGTTTTTACAGTAAATGTTTTTTTTGTGTGGGAGGCTTACAGTGAAGCATAATTAGATGCACACATTGTCCTGAAAAGAAATATAATAAGCTCAATTTAATCCTTTTGAGGGAGTTAAGGAAGAAATTCTGGGCAACTAACTTCCAGATTAAGAAAGTGTGAAAATAACTCTTAATGCTCCTGCAAGAAAGCCCTAACAAAGCCAAAAACCTGCTATAAAAACCCTCGTTGATTCTGAGAGCGGACTGAGTCCCTTACTCCCAGATTCAGTGAAGTACAGGAGCTTTCCTGTCCAACCTGCAAGGAGGGTTTGCCACAGCACAGCATTGCCCTTCTGTCATTACAAAATGTTTTAGGAGCAAAGAAATAGGCTTAGCCAGACATATTTCATCAACACGTGCCAGGATTTAATATCTTCTACTTTTTTTTTTTTGTGTGGCATAACTAAGCAGAAAATGGCTACCAGGATGATGTGCTAGCAAATGCCTTTCCCCTGAAGATGTCAAGGCAAACAGATATTCCTTACAGCCAGCCTGGCGAGGCAGAGGTTAAAAGCCTGTCTCCAGCAGCTGGAGGCCTTGCAGCTGCTGGCAATTAGGCTTGTCAGCCTTCATCCCCAAAAGCTCCTGCTGGCATATGGAAATTAAGGGTAATTGCTAGCAGGCAGCCCTGCTGCTGGAGGGTGGGGATGTGAACCCAGCATGGGAAGTGGAAGCTTGCTTTGGTCTTTGGTTGGTGGCTTGCAGTGGGCTGTGCTGATTTCGGATCTCTTCCAAAACACTGGCCGTTGCACTGCTGTTGGGAGATTTTGGGGTTGTTGCTGCTGCTGCAGGAGCTGATGGAGAATTGCGCTGTGCTGAGGAAAGAGGGAAAGTGCAAAGCTCTCACTGAGCAATGCAATACTGCTCTGATTGCCATGTCTAGTGCCAACTGTGCATCAGGAAGGTGTTCTTTGGTAGCAAGATCTTGATAATTTTATTCAGTCTTTAGAGGCACTCTTGTGTACCCAGGGTTAAACTGCAGAAAGCTTGCCCTGTCACACCATGGAGAGGGCTGCTTTGCTAGCTGTATAAACTGGGAAATCCAGGCAGAATATAGTTAGCTAACAGGGATCTATGACTGGAGGTAGCAGCTGCCCTATCTGTCTTCCAGTTCTGTTTCATATGATGAGCAACTGAAGATAATTGAATAAAAGAGCCGATGTTATCCAGCACTTGCTCAGTGAAGTTTCTGGAGTGCTGGTGTGGGAAGACCGATTTCTGCTTAATGCAAAGAAGTGGCACGTACTGTCTTTGTACTGAAATCACCCCAGGTGCATCCCAAAAGCTTTAGGGAAAAATCCAGGACTTGGGTATAAAGAATAAAGTAAAATAATTCTTGGGTGCCAAAGTTCAGATACTGGAAATCCCTTCTCAGCTATCAGCTAAGACTTGCAATACCTAAATTCTGCAAATACATTGGTTTTTTTGCTTAATTTTCTGGAGAATGGTATACTGTTTTACTTCCAGTGTGTCAAGAGGTGTTGTGTTCTGTTCTGCCCATGACTAAATAGTTGCTGACCTGTTTCTTAAGTAGATCAACAAAGGTTCAGCGTTTTGGAATTTCTTTGCCTGTTTCTCTGTAAGCAGGATCTGATAGGCTTTCTCTGGAGGTGCCTGCTGGATCACCTGCCTGCCCCGTGTGGATCGAGTGGAAGGGTCTGCTTGCTTAAGATTTGTCAGTGGACTGTTTACCTTCCTGTTTGTACTTAGCAGTTTGGAGCTGTTGCCCTGAATAGGGAAGAGATGGGTTCCATTTTCATGCTAGTTTGAGTTAAAAGCCATCCCTCCTGAATGAGAGAGGCTGTAGGCTCTTTTGGGTTTGGAGAGTGTACCTGCTGCCTCTGCACCAAAGGAGACCCACGGTACAGAACTGGCTCCTGTTCAGAGAGAACCGTAAAAAAAAAAAGGGATTCTGACTGCAGCCTACTGCTTACAGCGTTCAGATGCTGTGTCTGATCCAAGTGCTTCTTCACGGATAAAAGCAACTCGCAACAGAAGCCTGTACATTTGTGTATAATCCTATTTTTACAAGCCTATTTGGAGAAGAGTGGCTTAAGTAAAGAGAGAAGTCAGTCACTCCATCTCTAATTACTGATCTGTGGCTGGGGGGGATGCTAGTTCTGTACAGATTCCTCACTTGTTTGAGCATCTTTCTTGCCAGGTCTTGGTGCATGGAGACCACTTTTGGAAATCCTGAATTGGTTAAGGGCCTGAAAAGAGCAGGGCTGCTTGTCCAAGTAAGCTTGAAAAAAAAAATGCTACTTTTTTACCCAGCAGCTGCTTCGGAAAATTGAGCCAAGGCTCAGAAAAATGTAGGAACACCGGCTTAGTTTAGCACTGTTACCCTGGAGACAAGAGTCCTAGCACAGGCCCCAGGCTCTGAGGGGAGGCACCAGCTCCCAGTGAAAAGTTGAAAACGATGCAAAGTGTTACAGAGGATGACAATCTTTTTTTATGGTTTCTTGAGATCTGAAAGCCCAGAGAAGCGAGAATGGATCCATCCTGTTACTATGATGTTCTGCCAAGTAGAGACCATTGCCTGTGGACTTCATGTGTGTCAACCCAACGATCTATAGATACGACGGGTGGTCTGAGCACCACCTCTGTTATTCACACGGCTCTCCTGTTGCAGCTCCTGCTGTCTGTATGATGGTAGCTCCCCTGTCGTACAGCAGACCCGTCTTGTGGTATGATGGGAGCCCCTTGTGCTGGAGCCGAGCGGCATTTCTCACCTTGGGGCTGAATGCGCAGGGGAAAGCAGTCGGACAGTCAGAGTTGGAAATAAAAACATGGAACAAGTCAAGTTTCTTTGAGACGCTAATTAGCCTTTGGTGTTTTTATATGAATTACATGTTGAACTTGTTCACATATTTGTACGTCAGCCTTCTGTCCTCCAAAACAGCTTATGACACCATTTCGCCGGTACAAATAACATACTTATCTCGCACAAGTAAATTATACTCCTTTGAATTTCTTAATGAAGCAATGCTGCATCAGAAGGCATATTTCTCAGTGACTCAACAGTGACATTTGATATGGGATTGTTTGCTTTGTCAGTAAAGTGGGTTGCTATCGATGGAACAGGAGCCCTTCTGTTTTTGCGTTCATTTCTGTAAAGTAATAAGCTCAGTCTATTAGACATGGAATAGTGGTGTAAGAGAAAAGAAAGGAAAATTTGGGCTGAGGAAAAAAAAGTCTCTATTCCTGATGCTCCACGTGACAGATTATTTTTAATGTGTGAAATGACCCAGTAATGTGGAATTTCACACTTTCATCCACGCACTAGAGGGAATTATTCTTAGAAATACAGCTGCTTAAAGAAAAGGAGGGAAGGGAACTGAGCAAACTGAGGATTTGGTTTTAACTCTGATGCAGACCGTGAGCTCATGCGTGGAAGTAAGAGCCCTGCTTCTCTCTCTGTCTGGTCTCCTTCTTCTTTCAGATTTGTGGAAATAAATTCAGCTGCCTTCTCTGTCACCAAAGCAGGCATGAAAGGAGAGGTGTGGGATGAGCAGAGTGTATGCTCTGTTCCTCTCCTCATCTTCCAGAGAAGCTGAGCTAACGGGGATGGGGAGCAATTCATTGACAGTAATTGCCACCCCATCCTCTCCTCTCCACCTCCTCTGAGCAAGAAAGACTGAGGGAGGTTTGTGACTCAGAGCTGTGTTTAAGGGCTTCTCTATACCGCTGTGCTAGCTGAGGACGCTGTGCGGAGCACTGCCTGGCGGGACACACATCCCCGTACAAAATCCCTAGCCTGCTCTCAGATGGAGTCAGTTTGCCTGGGGTAGTGAGGAAGCTCAAGTCCTGCTGGCGCTTGAACTGCTAATATAAAGGGGATGCAGATGCAAGCTGTCAATCATCAGATGCTAATCCAGTCAGTCTAATGTCAATGAAATAGCTATGCCATTAGAGCATCCTTATATGAAGTGATTGACTCAGCTGAGAAGAGCTAATTTGTAGTTAGATGACTTAAGCCAACTTTACTTTGAGGACCAGTTGTCTTCTGGAGGTAATTCTGCAGTTGGGTGATTTATATATTACTCCTTCATGTACCACTCCCAGGGCCAGAGGGTAAAAAAAAAAATATTCCAAAAATCAGACTCTGTAGTCTTCATCTGGTTTAACAAATTTACATCTCTAACAGTTAAAAAAAGGCTAAAAAAGCAATTTAGTTTTCAGTACTGAATGATGCTGGTCCTTGAGTAAAAATGTCTTGACAGGGAAGATAGACAGGCACAGTGAGCACAAACAAACTGTATTAAAGGATGCCAGACTTTATGTGGGATGTTTGTTTTTACACCTGGCTCATGAAATGTAACACCTGTGTTAATGTTTTACTGTAACTAGCTCCTGAACAGCTGCACCTGGAGCAATATTTTCATTTGCTTTCTTTTTTTTCTCCCCCTCTGTTTCTTTTTCAGATAATGGCTCTGGGTCAGGAGAAGGAGGTGAGTACCAAACCTTAGTTACACTTGCTTTTGATCTTTCTTATTTACTGCATGTGTGTTGGGTTTGTGTACGTGGTTGCTGTATACCATATGAATTAAGGAAAAGTTATGTTAAATTAAAAATAAGCTTTAACGTTGTAGTGTTACCTGACCATCTCAGATCAATGTTTGTATAGGAGCAGGTTGTAGTCTGCATTTATCCAATGTTCTTCTTTCATATTAGACCTATATAATTTTTCATTTGTTGCCAGCAATACAGTATAAAATTTAGATCCCTGTTTCACCTGTATTTTGCTCCTGGAAATGTCCATTCACAATAAATTTCTTAGCTTTTTTTTTTCTTGCATTCTTGCATTCATTTCCATAGTGTCTACAATGTCTAATTATTACTTTATCCTTGGTCAAACATGTTGCCTAAAATATAAAACGATTACAGTATGATATCTGTTTTTACCAAATATTCTACGTGTTTCTGTTCGAAGCTGTATATTGAAAGAGGGAATGTAGCACAGCTGGTACTAATAGAAGTGTCCCTATCTTTGAACACACCTTAAGCTGCTTCCAAGGATTGAAAAAAGCACAATTCAATTTTATCTTAGTTCTATCTTTGATACTGCTAGCAAAAATATCTATAGAATGAAAAATGTGAGATATAGGTATATACAGACACAGGAAAAGCCTATTTGCTTTTAGGCTTTGCTTGTATTAAGAAAGTGTTGCAGTTCATACTGATGGGACTGAAGTTTGAAATATCAGAAATCTTGTACAGCAACATGAAAATGTACTTTTGTGGAAAACGGTCAATGGCATCACTGTGTGGCTAAACACAACAGTTAACTTCCTAAAAATCAGGACCTAGCTCCCTCTTTTTTCATGTATTGAGTGAAGGGAAGGCATTTCCCTTCCCTTTAGTAAAATCCTATCTAAATTCCTGGGCTGCGGCTAGCACAGGGCCATTCTCACCTTTGTTACCTTTGGGAGCAGTGTCTGACAGAACAATTTGCTGCTCAAACACTGCCTCTTGTTACCTTCAGTGGTGACTTTTTTCTGAAGCTCTTCTTCCTGAGACTGCATCACGCTTTTTCTTCAGAAGCTCTGTTTGCTTCTGCTTCCCCCTTCATTACCCAGCCTGTTGTTCCACTACAGCTGCTCCCTGCGAGACGAGAGCTGCTTGCCTCGGTACTGCTGTGCACTTCTTACAGGAGACAGATGACAGTAATTTAGTCCACGTCTGACTTTTATTTTCGGAACAGCTTTAGAAATGTTTGAATGCGCTTGCCAATTTTTTTTTCAGTATTTCCCAATCGGATACAAAAATCCCTGTTAAAGTCCCTTGTAAATATTATTGTGTTGGTCTGGAAGAGACTGTCAGCTGACTGACAGATGTGGGGATTCTTTGGGTAATTTTATGAACAGTTTGGAGAGAAGTAGGACAGAACATGCTGCATTTTCTTGGTTAGGTTGCTCACTAAAGAGGTGAAAGTTTCAAGTTCAAATATACTCATTGCTTGATTTGGGGCAGGAAGCTTAACCAGGTCCACCGTCTCTTGGTAAGAAAGGACCAAAATGGGTTGCCCTTGGTCGCTGCTGTTGTTTTTGTTCTCAATTGAAATATTCATTGAGCCTCGGACAAATGGAGCGGGAGGAAGGTGACAGCCTGGAGGTTGGGAGGATGCGTGCTATAGAAAGGGTTTGTTAGCTGGGACTCAGTGTGACAGGGAATTTTAATTATTTATGCAAAGTAGATTGGCATCGGCTGAGGAGATTTGATGGTCCCTCCATGCTACCTTCTAGCGGTGGTTAGTGCATTGTCTTGGGAGATGGAATATGTAGGTTCAATTCACTTCAGGCAGAAAGAATTGAATCTGGGTCCCTTGGCCCCAGGTGAGTAACTGCACTGCCTGGGTATTGAATAAAGAAGGGACAACGTACCCACTACCTCCTCCAGCAGTTTTATGACATTAGCCCTTCATTTATTTGGCTTTCTTCCAAGTGCCTTTGAGCCATCTGAAGTGTTCCTGCTTCTGTTCAGTATGAAAGCAGTTTGGTTTAGTTATTAATTTTAGACAGAAAAAGTATTTTAAACAACCAGAAACTGAAAATCCTGCTTGGCACTTTTTTCTTTTTTAGGATACATCTAGGCTATTTGTGACACACTGAGTTAGGGCTGTCCCTGTCCACCTTCCTCACTAAAGGGGGTGTTGGGTAACTCCTCTGCAGTACAGCTGGCTAGTCTTCAGCATGTCGAGACATTTTCTGTGTCTGAAAACAATACTTCAGGAACTGGACAGGAATTGTCCTTCAGGAAAGGACAGAATCAACAGTTGCTTTGATTATTGAATGCTGTTCTGGCCAAAAACTCAAGAGTATTTTTGTACTCACAATATTTTTGTATCTGGAATTGTTTTAGTTCTATAATTCGAGGAACTGTAAAAGTGTTACAAGGAGACATTAAAAACATCAAACACATGTTACAAGTTAAGGGAATTTAGAATTAAAACCAAACTTCCAAAAGAATGCTGAACCTATATATGAGGATGGAGGTGCATACTTAGGGATCCAGACAAGGTGAAAGGGCAGGAACCCAGGCAGAGGGTGACCTGCAGGGTAGGGGTGCTCCCTGGTGCACACCACAGTCCTGCTTCTTGGCTGTTCCAGCTATGGGACCGACTGGAGCACAGCACATCTTCTTTCTGGACCAGCTTTCCCCATTTTCTTCCGGAGGAAGCCAGGACATGCTGAGATGTAATCATCACCCAGGCCTGACAGTTCGATGCCATACTTTCGGCTAAGGGTGCACAAATGGGCGCCAAGTTGCATGAGGAACTCCTGTGCCCTGTGGGTTAGGTACAGCTGCTGCTTGCAAGTACAAGGAAGCGGCAATGGAAGTGGAAAAATGCAAGGCTGAGTGAGAGAGAACAAGCAAGCAAGCAAACATGCTAGCTTAGAGATTTCTGTTTTCTTCCTAGGATTTACATTTCCAAATGTTAATCACAGAATCAGTGTTTGCTATGTTTCTTAAACACACAATTAGTGTAATTGTGTATGCACCAGTGATGCTTGCACGCATGGAACAGACGAGTGCAGCTGCTTGTACATATTCAGGGAGCATTGGAATTGCCGTGCAGGTACTGTTTGCTGGTAGATTTTTAACTGTGAAGGAAAGTACTGGGAAGGCGTCTGACAGTCTCCACTGCTGAAATTAGCTGCTTGCCTCATGTGCAGCAGAGATTTGTGCTAGTGGTTCACACTGTTCTCTTTCATTTTCCAGACACAGAACGAGCTCATTAATGATTCTGAAACTTGACTTGATGCAGATTTTTCCTCCTACTCCCAAACTGTATGATGTTAAATGCAGTCATTTTTATGTCAAAAAAAAAAGTAGGTTTAGAACTGATTAAAAAACCCACAAAAGTCCTCTTCCTCAAAGACCATTTCAGACAATGTCTTGCCTTAGAAGTTGTCATGTGCCACAAAAATGCTAAAGACTGTGCAATTACTGATCCAGGTTTTCCCCCAAACCATATTTACTGTTGCAAAGACAGTAGAGTTTAAGAAAAGAATTAAAAGTGGGAGAATTTTTTCAGTACGCCTGAATGAGATGAAGGAGTATAATTTTTAAGGGTGACACAATTGTCTCGTTGCCCTCTGACATTCTGGATAAGCGATTTCCATTTTCTATGCTCTGACAGCAAAGTATTAATAAAGAGTTCTAATAAAATTACTCATTTTGCTCATTTCAGAAGTCTGAACCTTCAATTAGAGTAATAAAAATTACACTTATGAAACCAAGCTGTTGATCACTTGTGGCAACGGGTATCCTGAAGCCACTTCTTAGAAGAGTATGGATTGTTAATTCAGAAATTAGAGATATTTCAACAACCTCATTACTCTACCATTATGGTTCACCTCTACAGAAAGCAATGTCAGAGAGTGGGGACTCAGACCTAAAAAAGTTTCGTAGTTGAGGTCACAGCTGAAGATGGTGGGATGCTTTAGATTTGCATTTAAGATATAGGCTTCTCTCTGTAATCTCACATGAATCATTCTGCAATTTCCCTGTTCTGAAGAATACAGTCATAAAACCGGCACCTGATGCACTTTGTTTAAATGGTGGCTGTGAGAGTTTGAGGGAGAAAGAGAAGTTACAGGTTTAGATTCATGTTCATCTGCCAGCTGTAAACAGCAACACTATTTGACCTGCTGTATGTAGCTCCGCAACTGGTAGATCAGGGCATGAAAAATGATTGGTAGGCTGTCATGCGTACATAAAGAACGTAGATTGCTAGCTTGCATGGAACATTTTCTTTTTTCTAACAAGAATTTAAAATTTTTATTTCTGATGGAATCTGCCATGTTCTCCCTTTAAAAAGAACTGTGTTCACCCATAATGTAGCCTTGGGAAGATTAACTTTGGTAGGTTTATATGAATGTGACTAAGCATGAGCTTTTACAATTTTTTCTTCAAGGTCCTTTCTGTGTGCAAATAGTTTTTTTGCTCAAGTTTACAACTCGATGCTAGCCAAGAACGTCTAAAAAGAAGCAGTCAACTTAGTGATCTTCTTGCCCTCTCACTATACAAAGGGTTGGCACTCGGGACTCTTAGTGAGGTAGAAGTCCTGTCATTTAGCTCAAGCAGATTCAATATTCAGAAGACCTCAGTCTTGTGTTAAAACCATTGTCCTTGTCAATATTCTAAAAAAGATCCTAGCACTACATTGCCTGTCTAGTAGTGAGACAACTGAAAGAGCAATTGGAGCCATTGGTCTAAATTCTGCTCAAATTTACAGTCACATGCTACATTACTGGAAGAAATGTTGGCCCACTGCAGATGGGAACACTGCTTCTTAAAGGAAAGCTTCTTGAAGACAAAGCTAGTTCCTTTTTTTTTTGTCAAAGGTATTGGTGTCAAAGATAATTTGCTTTCATCTGGCAGTAGTCCTTATTCGTAAGGCTTTTTTTGGTAGTACTTTCAGTCTGGCATCCAGGCTTAGTGCAATAATTTTGGAAGGAGAACCTTATTTCTTCTGAGCTCCCAGGTCCCTTCTTTGCTAAACAGGCACTTCTGAGCCATTCTTCCCGTGTCCCTCCAAGCAAAGGCCTTTTTTCCTCTCGTCCAGATAGTCTTTACTTTCTCTATTTCATACTGCCAACAAATGGCAGCTGTGATGTTGGCTTTGTGGTATAGTTACGCCTTTGCAAGGCTGTGTTGAAAACCATCAGCATGTGTTACGTGCACCATCAAAGAGCTGACAAATGGTAATGACTTTTCAAGCCAGCTTCTCAGAGACAAATCAGTGTCCTAGAAGAGGCAGGTTCTGCACTGTAGTAACCAACCAAAGAGGGTACAATTTCTGAGTGTTCTACTATGCCTATAGCATTAATTTTTTATTCTTTTTGTTCAGCATTTATCTGTGTACCTAAGCAAAATGCACTTTTGGTATTAAAAAAGATGTAATGGTAGTTAGACAGATGGCAGCCGATCATTTCAGGCTTTTAAGCTAAGGAAATAACATGCTTGCAATACGTATAGCTAAGTTAATGATTATTAAAAAAATTTGTTTTGAATTTCTAATCCCTCTGAAATTTAATAGCTAAAGTATCTTGTGATGAACGTCTAGCAGATTGCATTTAGTAATTAATAAATTGATATACAGTATGTGCTTTTTAGCAGGCTGCCATCTGTTCCTTCCCCTCACTGGGGACAACACTTACCCAGTAATTGTCACACAGTCAGGGTGGTATAAACAGACACACTTTAGAACCCTGAATATTTTTTATTTTAATTTGTAATAACGCTACTGATTTGTTTTAATGTATTTTAATTATTGACTGCAGAAACTTGATGGTGATTAACACCCTGGATAGGAGGTAACATCAGACTTCTAGCATATTTCTGTAATGATTCGTGACTTAAATCTTAAGTGCTGATTCCATCACATGGCTTGTCATGGACTATCACTTTAGCTTGAAATAGCCCTGCTTATTTCTGCTGAGATCCTGCTCCCTGTGGGTAAAATTAATACTGAACTAAAACTTGCAAGAATTACTGTGTTTTCACCAAAGATTGAACAAAGCAGAGGTAAAGGGCCTGAATGTTCAGGCCTTCCGTTGGGGAAACTTACTCTCAGCTGGGTTTTCACAGGGCTGGAGCTTGTGCGGAAGGATTCTGGAGCCAGGGGCACAGAAGGACAAATTTCTCTTGCCTCTTGTGCAGGATGACAGACAGCAAATGAGGGCAGGTTCATCCTATGCAGCCTGAATATGGCCTGCAGAACAGCGTTCAGCAGGTTCGTGAAATTGTGAGTCCCCTCCCTCGGTGTCTGGTGGCTTTCCTGGCCTTTCCGTTTTCCACCGTAATCTACTCATACATAATTTCCCTGGTGGTTACTGTGAAGTTGTTGTGTCCTCCTTTGGAGAAAAGGAGTTAGCTGCATTGGGTATTGTTCTCCAACCGGAGGATCCTGCAGCACAGGACCATTCCAGCTCTCGCAGTATGCCAGCTTTCCCCACCATAATCCATGGTGTCAGATACATAGAAGCTAAATAGAAGTTATATTTGTCACGTGTAAAATACCGTGCACATAACAAGGGCAGTGGTGGGAGGGAGTCTTAGAGTGCACGTCCTCAAGTCCTTTGTTTCAAAGCGTGAATGCTATCGTTATCATAACCACTGGGCAAACGCATTGCATTGGCCAGGTTGCAATTAGGGTACCAAACTTTGAACTGCCCTCTTCCAGGCACCTCAGTCAGAAACAGACCAGGCACCCTGGTGTTAAACCTGTAATGCCCATTCTCGTCTTTCTCCAGACATCACTTGCCGTGAATTTGGGATAGCTAAAAGCAGTTGTTGAACTTGTTTTAAATACATACTTACAGACAAAAGAGCAAGTTTGCATCTTGGCTTTAAATTAAAAGGGACAATCTCCATTTTAACTAAGCATGTCATTAAAGTTTCCCTAAAAATTGATGGAAGGAGGCTAAGTTACTAAAATGTTCAGCCTGTAATGTGTGATGCTGTGGACTGTGGTATTCTGAGAGGAATTTCCAGGGCTAGCTGTACTGAGGGCATCACAGTCTGATCTCAGGGGATTTCTTCTGTACTTCAGGCTGCAGAAGGGGATTTGCTGTGGCCCTTCCTATTTTTCCAAATGCTTTTTTGAGATTAGTTGCTCCCATGGGGTAGCATGTCAGTAAAAATCACTATACTCCCAAAACAGACAGGAATTGGTTTTCAGAGAGGCTTTGCCAGACAAGGGAATCTTTATTCTACCTGTACATGGCTACTGAGTAGGTGCAGCTCTCCACAAGCTCCCCCTGCTTCACTGGGAACAGTGATAAATACATATATAGAGCAGAGCTCCCTTTCCAGGCCATGCCCTGGGGCAGACCAAACTTCACCTTGACACAGACTGATGCTTTTGCTTCAGATCTGATTGAAAGCCCTCAGCAGAAACCCAGCCATATTACCATTGCAGGAACACACAAATGAGTTGCCGAGGGAAGCAATTTACTGCTGGCCAATTCCTCTAGCGCTACTGTCCATTTGCAGGCTCCTACCCTGCAGCTCCGAAGATATAACTGGCCATCTTCTGCGGAGGAATAATGACTCGAGGAGAAGTATTGGGGAACACTGCAGCTCAGAGAGACAGCTGGGAAACACAGATCCCATCCTTTTGCCTCATTTCTTTTGAAGGACAAAGCATTAATGAGGTGCTGCCCTGAAACATGAAAGGAAGCTGAAAAGAGAGGGAAAATGAGCTTTCACTCAACATGAAATTAAGATGTCAAAGAACAGAATTAATCAAGATAGCAGTGAAAGTGAGGAGAAGAAATTGTGTGATCACCTATACATCAACATTAGAATCCTGCATAATAAACAAGAGGAGCTGATTTGCTCATTTAGGAGCATATTTTGACCTAATTGATATTACTGAAACCTGCTGGGAAGATCTGATTGATTGGAATATTAAAATTAATGGCTACAACCTATTTAGGGACAACCAAATGTGGGAGAGAAAGGAGAAGGGAGGGACAATCTGTCAAGGGATGTGTTTCCTATTTGGAGACGTTTGCACCAGAGAAACTTATGTGCTCAAATATTAAAGGGTTAACTTATTTTAACAGTACACAAGTGGGGGACTGAAAATGTCTGCTACCAATTCAGGCTGAAAAACAGTGTTTATCTATTCTGTATTGGTGGGAAAAGCTGCATTTTCTTTGAGGACTTCAGTCTAAATTATATGCAGTGTCACATGCTGCTAGTACTAAAACATCATGCAGCTAGTAATGAAAGAAGCTTCTAAAAATTATAGATGACTATTGCCTAACTTGGAAATGTTGCCTCAATACACGTTCATCTGTATTACACCTCATCTTGACAGGTGTAAATTATTAGTACCTGAGGTACAGGTGTTCTTGACTTGCACATGTTTATTATATGCAAACAAAATAAAGTACAAATAAATAATTCTATATACATGAGGTCCAGCAAGTTCTGATCAAGAAAAAAAAGGCCACACTTTTTCTAAAACAAATCTAATTTTGTAAGGTAGAGAAGGCAATTTGAGGGAGGTGAGGAAAGGAGAGCGAGCGAGAAGTTCACACAGAATTGCATGTAGAAACAATGAACAAGTAGTTGTGGACTACTGTTTATGAAAATGAAAAGGTGCCAAGGCAGTCACAGGGAGCAGAACTAAAGCTGGTGAGGAAGGGTGTGCATGTGCGCATGTGTACGCCTGTGTGTTGCTTCTTTAGCTCCATTACAAAATTGAAATGCTAATACTGCAGCAAAAGTGCTCTGTAAAGCATTCTGGTTGTATTTGTAGCCGAGTCAGATAGCATATATAGGATATGATGAAATATTTTCCATACTAGCAGTACTGCGGAAACATATTAAGCATCAAATATCAAAGACAGGTGTTTTGTAACCAGCAGGTCTGGCTGCTTTGCACCTGAAAGCTTTAAAACTGGGTGGTAAAGAACTCTCTGCATGAATTACGACTTTTTTTGGTCTCTTTTTCTTCAGTAGAACAATGAGAAATAATGTACAACTATTTTGAGAAAAGATCAATGTGATGATCAAGGGGGCTACAGCCTCTCATTCCAGCACCCATCAGAAACAAAGCAGTGTAATAGATGGTGGAAGAATCAACTGAGTATAGAATGAAGGGAG
The DNA here is from genome assembly GCF_030867145.1 of Opisthocomus hoazin. Classification (NCBI taxonomy): domain Eukaryota; kingdom Metazoa; phylum Chordata; class Aves; order Opisthocomiformes; family Opisthocomidae; genus Opisthocomus; species Opisthocomus hoazin. The sequence goes on along the minus strand of NC_134416.1, from coordinate 71,346,728 downwards.
GGGAAAATATTTAACAGCAGTCATCATCAGTTCATGAACACTCGATTGAGAAATCTACTTCTTTTAGAACTTATTTTTCCAAGAAAGACATTTGTACAACAGAACATTTTATGCACGTGTACCACCTCAAAAACACAACCTTTCTTTCTCAGTCAAAGGCAATCTCTCATACAAGTCTAGGTAACTAGAGGGCACGACAGCCACATTGTGCCCATCTCATGTGCAAAAATATTGCCAATCAATGGATCATTAAATGTTCAGGAATCATTACGAAATCAGTGTGTTTCTAGGGATGGTTCTTGTCCTCATGACCCCTTCCCCTGGCAACCTGGGAGCGAATCAGTCATTACTGATCAGGTCTGGGCCACAGAGGATGGATCGCTGAGCTAATGGGATGCAAAAGCAGGCAGGATTTTTATGTCTGAGGACAGAGTCACATGAAGCGAGTCCAGGATCTAGGCGATTCTTCTTGGATGTCAACCTTTCTCCTGCGGGCTGACAACCCTGAAAAGGACTTACTGGGGAATAAGGTGGATAACAAAGTGAATGTGATTAGCCATGGTCAGTGCAAAATAACGGTCACAAAAGTAATACGATTGCTGGGTCTTTTAACTGAAGGATGTCATAGGCGGTGTTTGGCTTTGATGACAACTCTTCTGGAGCAGTGTGTCCAGCTCTTGCACCCTTAACTCCAGAGGGTGTTAACATGCTGGGGAAGGGCATCTAGGGTCATAAGAATAGCAAAAGAAGTGGAAATACCATGAATGAAAGCCACGAGCAGTGCCATTTGTTTAACTTATTCAGACTGTAGGGGATCATTTATTGGTATGGAAGAGTGAAATCTGACACTTTTGGATGCTAAACACAGGCATAGGAGTGTGGTATCTATAAAGAGGGAAAAATCAAATAAGATGTACATTTGTAAAGATAAAAGCAAATGACCTCTACTGCAACTTCATAAGAGTGGTGACAGAATTTCTACAGTGGGAATTTTGTAATAAAGTTGTATATGTATTAATCTTTGAAAAATGCACGGCGTGCTTTAGACAGAATTTAATTCGAGAGGCTCACTTGCACTATTCTTAACGTAAGTGCAGCCCCACAGGTTGCGGGGAGAGATTTCCTTCAGCCAAGATCCAGGAAAATTCGGAAGGACTGTTGTGGATTTCTTTTTCCTATTTATATTTAAAGAATCCAAATGCAGCTGTTTAATAGGTGGTGTTCGATTTGCTGTTGCTACAGCACATAAAGCTGCTATGAGAAAGTGAACTACTTTCATCTCTGGCCATCCGACAGCCTTGTGTAGTCAGCCGTACACCACCAAGACACTGCGCTATGTTAAATGGTTCTCGATTCCTTCTGCAGATTTCTGTGGTTCTTTTCCTTCTTTTCAAATATCTAGCTCTCCTTTATCACTTTGTTAAAACAAAAAATAGGAGTGACTAATGGTAGTGAAACAGTATGAGTATAGTTTACTTCTCTTTTACTTGGTGAAGAGTTTTGATGTCCATGCCAACAGTAAGATTGGTGCAGATGTTTTTAGGATCAGAATATTTGAGACATTAACTTTACCTTTTAGGGTACATAACATTTCTATCAGTTTCTTGCTATGATGACTTTTTTCTTTTAGTCCTGTACAACTAAAGTAATCTGGAAAATATACCACAGCATATACAAGATATGAGCACAGTCTAATCCCATCGTCAGGAATCAAAAAGGGGAAAAAATGCAAGCATTAACCTTGCATAAGGATATCTGTGATTAAAGACTGTCAAAGAAAATAGTGTTCAAATCCCTGCTACCTAATATTCAAGGACATTAAAAGGCAGTGGGTTCATACATAATGGACAATTAAGAGTAGATGTGACTGGGACACATGTCAGTGCCGGTTGTGTGTCTGGTGGGGCAAGAATAAATACAAATCATGGAAATAAGAATAAAGAAAGAGTCAATCAATGAAGCATTAGTGTCTTCAGGGACGCTTTCTTGTCACTGGTACAGTTCTACCAGCCAACAATTGCCTGATTTTTTAAAAAAGAACACTTTTAAGGTTAATAGCTTCAGTATATGGTAACTTCATGTTGACAATATACCTGAAGGCAAATGGACTTAGGTAAGCAAAATCAGATCTTAATAAGAAAGTCATGCTTTCTGTTAACAATACCTTATTTTTTTTAGAGTATGAAGGATCTGGGACAGAAGTTCAGAGAAAACATTCAAAATGTGGAGTTTGCAAATATAGGGCTGAGTGTGATGAAGATGCAGAAAATGTTGGGTAAGTAAGAAGTTTTCCTTAACAATATCAGTGAACAAGAAGGGGAAAAAATGTTAAAAAAACAAGAAAAAAATATGTGATCATCTGCTTGACTATGTTTGTTCCTACTAATTGAAGCTTTAATTCTGTCCAATAATAACGTGTTTGATATGCAACTGTAAAGAACAAACCATCTGCAGTTGCAAGGTGAAGGGAGAAAACAACAAAGAGGTGTGTTAGAGAATCTTTATCAAATTTTTTCAAACAAAGGATCTTGATTTGTTTTATCTTGGCAACAGAAATACTCAAAACCAAACAAGAATGCAAAATAAATACTGGTAATTCATCTCTGAGATTTTTTTCTCTATGTTCTGCTTGTTCATAAAGTATTTATTATAGGCAGTTGTTCCTATCTGCGTGAAGCTTGGGTCTAAATATGAAGTTGAATTGGTCACCTGAGCCAGTCACTTCTTCCATACTCACTGTGCCACTTGACCTGCTGCATGCACCCAGGGGAAAACGGATGAAAAATGCCAATCACCTGTCAGAGCTCAAAATGACTGAGCAAGAAACAAGAGGATTTTAAAGACAATCCACAATGCACAAGCAGATGCACCAAATTTCCTTGCTCAAGGTACTTCATGGTTAGAGTGTACCCTGACTGTCGAGGCTCTCTGTAGGTGGCTGTCAGAAGGGGCAGAGACATCGTGGAGGAAGGGGCTTCTTTAGACAGCCCCGTGAGGCATTAAGGTTTGTTTGGAGGTAAAAGTCCTGTTGTCTTGGCAGCGGCCACCATTACGGAAGGAGCTTAACTAGTCTTGGCTGATGGTGGGTACTGGGGTCGCAGCTGCAGAGGCAGCACGTGAAGGTGTTTGAGAGCGCGCAAATGGTACGTTTTTGTGTACATGGAGGGAACAGCATCTCGGAATAAGAGAGCCTGAACATGTCTAATCAGGGGAAGCATCACTCTCCCTTCTCCTGTCTTCCAGCTGGAATCCATTTCATGTTGAAATATGTCTTAATTGCCCAAGATTTTATTGTGGGATATCAGCATGAAGACATCTCAGGCACTAAAGCAGCTTAGCAATAATATTCAAGATGTGTGTTCAAGATAAAATGATAGCGTACAAGGGAAACCAAAATGGTAATAGTTTTCATGAATACTAGCATGATACCTCACATTTCATAAAATGTCATAGTACCAAAGTAGGCTTGCTCTTTTGTGGAGAGACAAATGAGCTGTAGCTGTTTTTTATAATACTAATAATTTTCTGCAGTATTGCCTTGGTCTGTTTCATTTATGACTGGTAAGATGGATATAGATTTGTTTGGTATATGCACTGAGGTGCGCTCTTGGCTTTGGAAAATAAATCCTGAAGCATTCGACTTCCATAAAAGCTTGCCTATTCTTTCTGTACTTAGTATTCCTGTGGCTATGTGGTATCTATGAGAGACTTAGGATAAAGCTGAGGAGAGTGGAAGATTCATTCCCTACATCCTACTCACATAAAATGAAGCCATGCTCCCTCTTCTTGACAAGAGGAAAAGAGCCTCTAAGATTTCCTTAATTAGTCCTCATTAAAAAAATATCTGGAAACAAAAATTTTTATGTAGAAAATACTCGAAAGTTAGAAAATATTCCGTGGGGGTTGGTCACAATCTATCAGATCATTTTTTCAGTTTTGTCAGTTTTCCAACCTAAATAATTTAATTTCTTTTTTTTTCCCCGGTACCTTTGACTATTATAATAGTGTTTAGTGATATTCACTGTCTGTTTAGACTTAGATTAAATCAGGCTGCGTTAACATGGATTGCCTTCACAAAATTAATTTTCATAAGTCACAGAAAAAGTCACAACTTGCTTAAGTAGAAGTTAAGAGTTGACTTCTTTTTTTCCTAAAATCAAAATACTTATTTACCTGAGAGAAAAAAAGATAGGATTGAAATCTTTTGTTTGGGAAACTCTAGTAGAGCACTCCTTAAGAATGCTTTTTACATCTTATTTTTACTCCTTTTCTTTTTGGGTTTCAATGTATTTTTCAACCTCATAAAATTTTATCATGGTATATAAAATTATTGGCAGCACAAGTACCTTTCATCAGACTGGTAAAAACACTGTTAGGGTCATATTACTATTCAATTGAATTTTGCACCATACTACAACCATTATCACCCCTAGTTCTAGCAAATCACACAAGCACCCTAAGTTCATAAAAATATTCTGTCTTGATTTGCCTTTTGAAAGCATGAGAAAGGCCACTGTAACTTTTTTGGATAGTGGGGTAATGTCTACTGAACCGCAAACAAAACGTACATTTAGTTCTGTTCAGGTAGATTTCTTAGGCCTGGACACCCCTTGATTGGACTTTATGATGTTAAAACACTTAATAAAGTGATCCGTGTGATTACGGAAGGCATTTTAAGAGGATTTTGCTTCATGATAGTAACTGAATGAGTTAGCTGAACTGTCTCCTAATGTTCAGTAGATAATTTCAAGCCATATTCATGAGGCGCTGTCTAATACTTCTAATACATAATTATGCATTTTTTCATCCTCTTTTCCAAGCTGTGCAATCTGAGACCTTACAAACATCAGCTCCTTCTGTTCTGAGTGCTCTTGAAAAGAAAAATGGTTTCTGTACTCCCATTTTATGTATAAAGAAACTAAGTTACAGATAAAATGATTAGCCTGTGGACAGTTAGTGAATACCAATTCACATCTCCAAAGGGAGACATCCATGCCACAGAGTGTTAAGTGGTTTGAGATAAATGAGCTGGCATTAATGAGAAACCTCAGGACCTGCCAACAGGCTAGCCACAACAGCCTGGAGTGCGGAATAGGCAGATTTTCCCTTGAGAATGGAAAGATCCTGCTAAAGACAGTTTTATTCCATAAGGACTGTGGTTCATCTTTCGGGCCTGGAAAGATGTGGGAGTCTTGTGCAAAAAATGATGGCACCTGACACTTTCAGTGAAAACTGTAGGGTGATTCAACAAAGAAGCAGGAGCAAGACTGTAGGAGTAACCACTTGGCATTTCCTGATTTTTAGAGTTCAACTTGCTGATATCTAAGCAAGTCTTTTCTTCTCAGAGGTGCAATGATGGCGTGAGGGGCAACAGGCATGAGTTGAAACATCTTAGAGGTCTTTTCCAACCTTAATGGTTCTATGAGTCTATGAGAAATTCTGATTTGACGTAATGGAAAATGTTTCCACCGTGAGGGTGGTCGGGCACTGGAACAGGTGTCTGGTGAGGCTGTGGAGTTTCCATCCATGCGGATGGTCTGAACTTCATCAGACACAGCCCTGGGCCAGCTTTGAGATGGGCGTTGGACTAGATGGCCTCTACATATCCCTTCAAGCCTAAATTATTCTGTGTAATTACCAAATCTTGGTGCTTTGTAAAAGCAAATTTAAACAAATTCAGTTGTGCACAGCTGAGATGCACTCCATGTTACAAGTTAGTGTTTTTCACTTTTTGTTGCTCTTAAATTCTACTTTCCCCTTTGAAAATGTTACAAATTTTTAGTTTTTGTGCTTGGTGTTAAAGCGTTATAGCTGTCTCTGATCAAAGTTTCTACATATGCTTTTATTACACAAGATCATGCATAGTCTGAAGAATTCAGGCTTTGCACAGAATTTTAGATTTGTATTTTCATTTTGTTTGATTTCTCAGAATCATTATCTATCCAAGCCGGAAATGGTTACAACACGTAGTAAACTGAATGCAAAAATATAAATAACTTTATCATTTCCACTGCTTCTGCAAAAATTTCCAATGTGGATTTTAAGTGGACTGATAGAGACAAGGAAGTAGACTCTGAGGAGATGGTTCTCACAAACAGCATGCCATACTTAGAAAATGTTCAGCTGTATACAAATCAGTACATTCTTTCTTTGTATAATTGCAAAAAGGAATCAGGTTGAGGAAACATCATGGAAATATATTTCTCGATTTGTTGTTTTGGTATTCCCCCCCCCCCCATGCAACTTAGAAGTATTTCAAAGAGTTGTTACTTTATGGGTAGGCTTTTCAAGAGCATAGAAAATCACTTGTGAATGCACAAAACTAAACTGAACAAAACTAGGGTTGCATAAAGGCATTCTATGCCATATTGTCAACAGAGTGGTCTTCTGTGGGTCTGTGGTAAGAGGATGCAGGCAACAAGTTTCACATGGATTGGCCGTGATTTTTTTCCCCCCTTTAGTGACAAAACTGGAACATAGGTTGTATATGTTGCGAGAAAAGCTGCTGCCTGAGACCGGTTGGTCAGTACCTCCCTTTCCACCCTGCCCGTCAGAATGTCTCTCTAGCCAGAACCTTCCTCCACTGCGTCGAAAAGGCAATGTGTTACACGTAACGGTGCAAAACGTGTAACAGGGGAGTGAAAAAGGACACATGAGGTTGGTAAATTTAAACTTTTGTGTGGGAAACTGGCCAGAAGCCTAAAGACATAGGAATATGAGGTCGGTGTGTGTTTTCTGCTGGAATCTTGAATTGGAAATGGAGTCGGGTTGAGCGGTGGAGAAGCAGGTGGCAGCACAAAGCTTGGGGCCACCTAGAGCTGGTGGGGTAAATCCTATAGGGCACCAACCCAAGCACAGATGGTTTGCTGTTGTTGCACTCTGGGGTAACCAGACTGCATTTTTTTTTTTTTGTAGTACACATTGGACTTTTCAGTTAACCTGATCGGTCATGTGACAGAGATAAACAGATCACCCTATCAGTACGCAATCAAAAGATGGTATACCGATAATATTGAAACACTTAAAATAATACAGTATGAATGCAAAACAAATGAAAACAGATGTGCTTGTGAGATCATTTTCATCAGTGTAGCACCTAATTCAGCTCTTTCTTCAGTGAAAGCAGTGTGTATATATATTTGTAATACTGTTGTGTCTGTTAAGGACTCCAAGTGATTTTTTTTAACTGAGAGAAATAATGTTAAATGTAATTTTTTATAAATCTTCTAAACAACATGATGCCTAAGTTTACTGTGTATGATTGAAACTGAAATTATTATTTACAGTCCTTTGAGAGCTGAATAACTTTTTTTTCTGTTTTTCAATAATAGCCACTTGCGCACTGGCAAAGATATTGGTAACATAAACTTACTTGTGGTTTGGTTTTTTTTATATTGTGATTAGAAAGGTGGGCTCTTAAGTATATGTGTTTCTTCATAAGACTTCAATTTTCAAATGGTCTCAATTTCCATATGTTTTTTTACATCTTCTTACTATTATCTGGTTGTATTTTCCACAAGTTTCTTTTTAAATGTACCAAAATTCATGCTTAGAGTAAGGGAGAACATTTTAATACTTCTACATTAAATATAATAATATATGTATTTATAGTGAATAGTATATATTTATAGTCTTTTACTGTTAACATTGAAAATAAACTGAATTAATTGTAGAATAGGTGTTTCATTTCACCTTTTTTTCTTCAGATGTGAAATATCTTTTCAACATAAAAGGTCGTACTGCTTGTGAGGAGTTATATCCCCTGCTCTTGCACTGTGTGGTGTGTCTCTTGCCTCTTGCATGCCAAAGCATTGCTAGACACCTGAATAAAACAAACTGCCAATATCTAGTAAGTGTTGGAAGGAGTGTTGCTTTAACAGGCATCTTAAAGTATGTTGAAACTTCAGGAAAATAATATGTAGAATGAAATCGTGAACTGTAGAATAACCTAGGTTGGAAGGGATGTCTAGGGGTTCATCTGGTTCAGGATCCCCCCTTGTACTGCAGCCAGGGTGAGATCATTCAGGTGATTCAGGGTCTTCTGCAGGAGAGCTCTGACCATCTCCATGAAGGGAGATTTGACATCTGGGCATCTGTTCAAGGGTAGAATCATAGAATCATTGTGGTTGGAAAAGATCTCTAAGATCATGAAGTCCAACCATCAACCCAACACCACCATGCCTACTAAACAATGTCCTGAAGTGCCATATCTACATGTTTTTTTAAACACCTCCAGGGATGGTGACTCCACCACTTCCCCGGGCAGCCTGTTCCAATGCCTGACCGCTCTTTCAGTAAAGAATTTTTTCCTAATATCCGATCTACACCTCCCCTGATGCAACTTCAGGTAGAACTGCTCTGACTTTTAGGAATAATTTCCTTGTATTCAGTAAGAATTTCTCTAACTGCACCTTGCGACTGTTGTCCTTCGCCCCTCTGCTGTGCACTTCTGGGAAGAGCCTCACTCTGTCATCTTGACAGCCCCTCTTAGGTAGTTGGTGACAGCAATCAGTCACCTGCTTAGCCTTCTCTTCTCCAGGCTGAACAAGCCCAAGTGCTCCCAGCCATTCCTTAAGCAGCACACGCTCCGGCCCTCTACCCATAGCAGTGGCTCACCACTGGAACCCCTACAGTTTCTCAAAATATTTGCTGTTACTGGGGGGTCCCAAAACTGGACAGAGTGCTCCAGATGGGACCTCACCAGTGCTGAGTGGAGGACAACAGTCATTTCTCTTGCTCTGCTGGCAACCCTCCTGTGATGCAGCCTTCCAGCCTGCTGCTCCTCTGGACCCTCAGGTCCTTTTCTGCAGAGCTGCTCCCCTGCCAGTCTGACCCAAGTCTGTCCTGGGGCTTTCCCTTCACCTTCAGACTTCAGGAGGTTCCTCCATCTTGTCAAGGCCCCTCTTGAGTGGTCATCTTGTCCTCCATCTTATGCTCAGTAACAGCCTTCCTTTCCTTTGGTCCCTAAAAGGCTGGAATAAATTTCATTAAGTTTGGTTTCAAATACCATTTTTCTTCTTCTTTTTTTTTTTTTTTTTTTGGTCTTTATTAACTTAATAATTAAGGAAATTATTAACTTAAAAATAGCCTCAGTGTAAAAGTTCAAATGTGTCATTTTCTCAGTTTTACCTATATTCTGTTTTTTAAGAGATAAGATATGGAAATGAGATTCTGAGCACATTCAGTCTTTTTTTAATAAGTGTACTATGCTGTCAAAATCTGTTTTGACTCATAATGTAGATTTTCAAGAAAGATTGACAACTGATCCCCAAGTAGACCTTTCGAGATTAACATTTTACAAGATTTACTTTGGAAAGAAAATGTGTCTTGGCAACATATAGGTTCAACTGGCCTATAATTTACATAGTGTCTATTTTCACAATGTCCAAAGCAGAAATTCAGAAGTGTAGGTATTAACACTTAGAAATACCAAGGTGGACATTTTAAAGTCTCAGTCTCTGCCTTGTCTGTCTAATTTGTCTTCCAGGGAAAGATGTGGTCTGTTTGAACCAGCATGTTCGTTTATACTTGCCTCCTTTTGAACACTTTTTCACTCATTTACCATAGCCAACCTTTTTTTTTCATTTTGACCTTTTTAGCATATGTTATTGTATGTGGGTATACATAAGGAACGGTATCTTAATCCTGTGCAGATGCAATTCACAGCTTTCTGGTCCAGCAGAAAAAAAAAATCTGAAGTATCTGTGTGTAAAAACAAAACACACAAATACAAACAAGAGAGGAAATCAACCTAAACAACGGATTTATGATTGTGTTGTGGGATTACTGAATTATGTAAAATTGGGCTACAGGAAATCCTGGTATGAAAGGAATAATATAACAGTCTCTTCATTATACTGACTACTAAGAAATGGAATAGATACTAGATGAATAATAATCCAGGCCTGTTTTTTTCATGTATATTTTTAACGATCTTGGTAGCAGTGTGTGCAAGTCTTTGAAGGCTTCTGCTAATCGTGGGTGGAGGGAGGGTTAGGTTGCTCTTGTGAGAACAAGCGTCAGTTCCTCACGTCTGCTGCTAGAAGCTCACTGCAGTTTGGGACTGAATTTCTACAGTGGTCAGAGAAAGCCATGCCATGAAATGAAAAAAGGGAGTGAAGAGATGGGTGGAAAGTAGCTGAAGTTTATGGTATTTAAAGGGTGTCCTGCATTGCTGGGTGGAAGTAAAAGCTGAGAGGGAGCTCAAGCAGGACACAGAGAAGCTTGTAGAATTGAAATCTACTTCTCTTGCCCTTATCTCTGGAGTGCTACAAAGGCATTGTTAAAAAGATGCCAAAAAACTAATGAAGATTCAGCTTTAGTCAAATAGGTAGAAAAATCACTTTGAAATCCAGATTTTCTCAGTTCGGTTTTCATCTGGGAAGAACTGCACACAGGGGAAGAAACATGAAATGAAGGGTAATCCTTCATTTGATATGGTTATCTTCTTAACTGCAATTGCAACACCTTTGCTATTTCAATTCACCTAAATTTATTCCATCAAGCATACACTTACCCATCGGTGTGCATTCTACACATTTTATTTTATTCTAGTGTTTTCACTTTACATTTGTAAAGAGATGTGCCAGGAAGTAGGTGAGTAGCCGAGAAAACTTACTGCTGCTGTCGGCTGCTGGGAAGGGGAGCAAGCAGCCCTCTCTGTGAGGCCAGGCCAGAAAAATGCATTTGTGAGCAAATCCCAGATGGGCACAAATGCAGCAGCCTGACCTGCTGGTCCACGCCAGGCTCTCTCCATAACCAAGCCCGCTCCACAAATCTCTAATGCTTTTCCTTTCATTTTTTTTCCCTCCTTTCTTTGAATCCACCGTGGTTCTTAAGCACGCAGAACTTCCAATGAACCATGTACACCTTGAAGCCTGAAAACAAAAAGGGGCCTTGAAATATGTTCTGATCTCTGGGGATCTAATTAATCTACTGATAGCAGCAAGTGCTCTTACAGCTTGAGCTCATTTCAAACGTGTCGCATCATTTTACTAAACACATTTTCTTGGCTACACCTAGTAAACCTTAATAAATGAGTTGTACATTCTCATTTCTCATTTATTAAAACCATGCTAATGCCTTTTTTCTTAAGATATCAAATCTCTGATGATAGGTGACAAAATTAAGTGTTTTTTCTGTATACTCTAGTACATCGTGAAAACACCTGAACATGTCCTACTGACTTTCCAGGGCTAAGCAAGACAAAAGATCTGTTGAGGACACTGAGCAGCAACCCTCTCCAGCAAGACATCAACTTGGAGAATTAACTACCTGTTTCAGTCCTTGTGGTTAAAATCAATAGGAAGGCTGTCATGAAAAAAACTTTTGTAGTACTCTGACTTCTTTTATCATGGTGTGACTTTTACAACAGGCTGTTACAGCAAAAACGTGAAGCGCTCATTCACTTCTTTCTGGTATTGAGACATCAAGCACTTGCAAGACGTCCTTAGTACACGTTTCTGTTATGTGCCTTGTCCTCAAGTGAGTAACTCTTTTCTTCTGAAAGTCGCACTGATCAGCCACACGTCAGGCTGAAGGCGCCAACTGCTAGTTTTTCTTTATTTTTCCTGGCGCACCAAGCAGGGTTGTGTTGTTAAACACACACAAAAGCCTACAGCAGGGCGGTGGTGAGGCTCGAGCTGTGGAGTCCTCATTCCGCTCCAAGCGACAGTGGCAAAACACCCCGTATCGGTGTAGGTCTGCGGTTTTTGCCTTGACTCATACTGAGGTGTGATGACTGATTTGCCCAACATGGCACAGCTTTGGCAAGCCTGAGGGAAGAATGGCACTTTGAATAAGCAACTGCAGGAGCAGAGAAGGGTTTTGCAGGATTTTTTGAGGCAGACTTTGCTGTGCTTATCCTCGCTTTTAGCAGCTCAAGATCAGCTCCACACAACAATTTATGCTGGCACCGCTGCTGGACTTCAGGCAATTGTTCCTGGAGGTTACTCCAAATAGCAGAAGTGAATAATTGAGAGCTAGGACAAAGACACTGCGATGTTTAAAAGTACTCTGACATTCTTGTTTTGCAAGCTTTCAAAAGAATTACTTTTCTTTTTGTGAAAACCTGCGTGATTACGGCTTTTCTTTCATAAGATCCTTCCTGATTCCCTTGTGGGCTCCCTCCTGAGGAATAAACGCACCTGCCTGAGAGACGGGGCTCACGCCTCTGTGCTGCCCACCCAGGAGACTTCTCACCTGTGAGCTCAGGAGCCGGGCTGGCTGCTCACCTCAGCGCTGTGCCTCTCCCACATTCACCCTCCTGGTCTGCTTATGGTTGCACGACAGCAGCTCAGACCTAGGTTTGAACCTCGGGTTTTCCACGCTAGAAGCTGAGAGACGAGATGTTGTTCTGCAGTTATGTATGACTGACATCATCGTATGCTAGCGTCTCTTTGGATTGTGTCAGCCATCCAAACTCAGGCCAGCCTTTAGTATTTGTGAAAATATACCGAGGAGGCAAAATAGTAGTGTTCAATAGTATTACATATTAAATTACATTCTAAATTTGAGTAGTTTCCTATTATTACAAATAATGTCATGTGATAGGTACTAGTCTATTCTTTTTATCTTTTCTTTTTTACTTTATTGCAAACCAGTCATTTTTATACATTGTCATTTCAGTGTGCACCTACCTGCTCACACCAGAAAGCACATGTGTACGGCACACCTCATTTTTATTTCTACTGGTGATTAGGAATGACAATGCATCTTGCTGCTTGCCTTTTCTTTAAGGAATAAAATGAAATGTTACCTAAAAAACAGTGTTAAAAATATTTAAAGCTAGAATCAAAGCTGTGATGTTGTCTCAAAAATGCAGCATAGTGTTTTAATACATCTTTAAAGTGAGTAGAAGTAAGGTGGAAAATTCTGTTCAAAATACCTTTTTTATATGGATTAAAATCCTAATCTAAATCTTGCTGACATAGGCTTTCCAATGCTTCCTGTTTTATAAAATCATCTTCCGTTGCATATTATTATGTCTCTTCATTGTGTAGTCTAATACTTTTTATGCTGGGTGTGTGAATTTAGAAATACAATCAAAACCTTTACATCCCATGGCCCCTGAAGCTCAGTTTTCAGGCCAGTGCCCGTGGCGGGCCGGTGGCCGGAGGAGTCCAGCCTCACGCCAGCGCTGCCCTTCATCACTCATTCGGCCCAAGTCGTGTTGGCAAATGTCCACAGCTGCACGGCCAAACTCGGGGAGCTGCACGTGACATTGCCGTCACAGACCACTGGACGTGGACACAGTGCTGGTGGGAGCTAAAGGAGAAGTGAGAATTAGTGCTTAAAAGGCGGGATATTAGAAATTTTACAGTTAGGCTCTCCTCTCTCTCCTGGATGCCTCTTTCGTGCTCCTCCTGCATATCCTGCTTCCCCTTTCATGATCTCAGGTTTTTCCTGCCCTCCCTTCCTGAGCAGCTCTCTGTTTTGTCCTCTGCTTTCTTTGTGCTCTCTCCACAGCATCAGCGGGACTTGTCAGGGAACAAATTAAAATATGAGACTTTAATTGTGTCCAGTTTCCGTCAGCTGTGAAGAAAAACAAAGCCCACAGTCTGTGATGTCTCACACAGGTGGTTCTGCCTACAAAACACAGCCCTGATAAGATTTCTGCCCTTTGGGGCCTCACTTTTAGCTCATTAACACTGTCTGCTGCTTCTCCTCCCATACTTTGTGTGCTGCTTGCATGGTCCATGGGATGGGTGCAGCCCCCTGGGCTGTGCTTGGTAGTCTCAGGCTTTGACTTCTGCCTGGCTTTAGGACTCAGACTGGCTGGTGGGGGGAGTTGGCTCCACTCAGGAGGCTGGGTTTTCTGTCATCTCCTCAGTATCAATCTATTGTCTGCCCTCTGGAGCTCTCTGACTTCAGGGTGTAACATATTTTCAGTATTTAATAGTGGGTTCATTTGGGGATCTTCCAGTACTTTCCTGAGCTGCTTTTTTGTTTCAGTCTGTGGTGGTGGCCCTGTCCTGCAGGGACTCAGCTGCCAGTTTCGATGTGTTTATTGTGTAGCATCAGAGCAGCAACTTGCTCTCCCACGGTTTTACCATGTCCTCACCTTACCTCATTTCCTTTCAGCCCTCTGAACGGCTTCAGGATTTTGTGTTGGTATGATGGAGCGTAATAGTCTCAATATTTTTAAGTACATTGATCCAGTTCAGCTGTTCATTATCCCACAGTATATTTAGACCAGCTGCTTTTACATGCCAGACAGCTCTGTTGGAGCATCTACACCAGTAACTAACTGGCCAGGTGAAGGCCAGACTTATCATTTGGCATCAGGGTCATAGGTGAAGAAGTAGCTAACGAGGTCAGGCAGATAATTGTGTGCATGGGAGGGGGGTGAGCATCTGAAATTGAACTTCTGAGCTCCTGAGTTGCAACTAGCACAAGTTGGCTGTAAATTTTGGGCAATGCCTAGGCTAAACAAAAGCATCGCACCCTCAGTCCTCCCCAAGAGACAGAGTTAGCAGCTGGGAAGCTGGTCCTGCGGTGCGCTTCTGCAGATAGACTGCTGAGACTGGGAAACCGAGGGCCTGGGCTCTGGAGGAAAGAGGTGTCCTGAAAAGCAGTGCCCTTGGACAGGAGGACACAGGATGGCACCGATCCTGGAAGCAGGGGCAGACCCCAGAGATCAGAGAGCAGGCGCGTGTCCCACCGGCTGGCCCGTGTGTCCAGGGCGTCGCTGGAGATTCGGTGTGCCCACGGGTGGAAAGCACATACGTCTGCCAGCTGCCGTGCCAGCGGGGCCCCGCCAGGGATGTGGTGTGCTCACAAGCCTCCAGCAGCTGCCAGCATCCAGACTGGCAGCAGGCTGGCGTTTCGCTCGCTCCCAGCCCTGGCAGCGCCCAGCCCTGTCCTGCTCCGGCGGCACGGAGCAGCCGCAAGCCCCTTTGCAGCTGGTCAGGGCCTTCTGCTACTTCGTGCCGCTCCAGCACTCAGGGGCATGTCACGAGCTCTCCTCTCGTAGTTTAGGTTTGTTAATCTTCCTTCTTTTAGATGTAAATATTAAGTGATAAAAAGACATTTTTGTACATTGAAGAGATGGTTAGAGCTAAGACTGAGAATGTTTATCAGAAAAACAAATTCAGGAATTCACAACTACCCCCAAACCAAGCATTTGGCAGTGCTAAGAAAATAAACATTTAACATTAGATGTTAAATGTAAACACAGTGAAGCATGGAAACATCAGTGGTTTCAACTCTAGCCTGTAATGTCACCATGAGAAAGAAAAAATTATTTTCAAAAGTCATGTTATTTGTCACAAGGAATGACAAATCCAACAGTAATTATGATGCTACAGACCTTGGATGGTGACTACAGGCAGAATTAGAGCTGTTTGGACATAGAAATACAGATGGTCTGGAGATACACATATATATGAATGTGCTCTAACGAGACAAGGATTGGTGCATGCAAACAGTGGTGATCCCTGAGAGCTCAGGCTGAGTGAAGGTGTCTGTAAGCACATAGCCAGCGTCATACAAATTAGGACTAGCTCTCTGCTTGTTTGTGTCAATAGATGTGTGCAACTGCTGAGTGGTGAACCTTTTATTTGCATATAGTAAATCCTAATAAACCCTTCACTCGGCTTATTAGGCTGAAAATCATGTGGGAGCATGTAGACAAAATAGTACTTCATTTCCTGGGTCTAAGGTTTACAACTGCTACCATTTCTGGTTAGAAAAATTATATGTTCATCATGTTGATATTCAGCAGCTTCATGAGTACTTTGAGGCAGGTCCCCAAGATGTGAAGAGACTCATTACTGGGGCAGTTTTGCACTGGTCAGTAGGTGCTCTTAAAAACCTGTTTGCGCTACAGATATTCTTTTGTCTAGCAACAGTCTGAAGTTCACAGGCATGAAATATTACTGAAAAAATTAGCATCTTTAAATTTAGATAACAAAAGGTGCTCATGCAAAAAGGGAGAGAGGAGGGTATGCTGGCCATCTTTAGCGTGTCTGCGGCATAGAATTGGTTCTGCTGCGAGATTTGTTGCTGACTTGAGGCACACGTATTTAATCACTTAATTGTATCCGGAACAGCTGGAAAGAGATAAAAAACCTGGCAAGTTGGTAGCTTGGGGGTTTTTTCCCCACTCCGTGTCTTACAAGAGTGAGTCAAGATGAAGCCAGCAGCAGCTCCCAGCAGTCAGACCACGTGTCCCCTCTGTAGAGCTTTCTGTTGAGGAGAGGATGGCGTGCCCACTGCCACCTCCTCAGAAGACGCAGAGCAGCTCTTCCCGCTCTCACAGCATCAGGAAGGGCTTAGTGGAGAGCTGGACCAGGTGCCTGCTGCATCCCCCATTCTGCAGCCACACTCCTTCCTTTGCCCAGTCTGGGGGCGGAGTGGAGCTTGCAGAGCAATGTGAAACACACAGAGATACTTTCATTCAAAAACAGAGGTTCAGTTAAAAAATAGAACATTGATTAAAATAAGCAAGAACACTGATTAAAATAAGCAAGGAGGATGGAGCTTGTAAAGCTTGAAAGTTTTCCTGTGCCATTCACACATGTAAAATTTCAGGACTTTTTGCTGGGCCAACAAAACTGTCTAAACAAAACCACTGAAGTCATAGCCCTATCTAAGTCTTTGGCTGGCTCACATTTGGTGGTTAGGAACCAGCTACATGCTAGGTCTTCGTTTTTCCCACTTCCATTTTACAATCCTTAGTTGCAAATTATCTAGGATTATGTTCTGTGTAAAACAACCAAAGTGCCGACTGGATGCAATATGAATAATTCAGGTCACATAATCCTGTTTTAAATACAAGATAACAAACTCACTGTTAAGTTTCAAAGGTATGAATGAATGTCTTGACACAGTTAACCAAGCATCTTGATTCTATACAACCTCTAAATATAAAAACTCCTTTTACTGCTTAACAGAAATGGGAGTCCTTTTTGTTTCTCTCTCAGGGATTCTGACACCCCCAGAAAAGTAGAATATTCATCTGGTTTTGTTCACACTTGAGAACAGACACCACAAACTGTTATATTAATGTAGCAAATCCTCCTAGCAACTTGTTATCAATTCTCAGGTGTTAATCAATGAGATTGATATCATAGTAAAACTACAAGAAACATCAATACATTATTAAAAAGCACTCTGAAACACCTGTTCATAATTGTGTACATCCTGCTTGGAAGCCTGAGATGTCAACGAATTCTTCAGCATCCTCATGCAGCACGCTCTTCTCTCCTGGTATTAGTGTATGAGCTAGTGTTTACTCAGGGCTCAACATGACTTAATTTTTGTTTGCTGGATGTCAGTTTTGTTTTGCTGTATGTTTCAATTAACAGGTGTGTATGTAATATAGACTGCAGTGGATACAGTTTTAACCCTGTATGTGCTTCTGATGGAAGTTCCTATAACAATCCGTGCTTTGTTAGAGAAGCATCATGTCTGAGGCAAGAACAGATCGACATCAGGCATCTTGGACACTGCTCAGGTAGGCTTCATTTTGTTTTTTCTGGTAAATGTAAATTCTGACATAAGTGAGCTTGGTAGAGCTTTCCCCTTTCCATTTTTGATCAGAAGTCACTGATCCAGTCATCAGTGAACTCCCCACCTATATTTTAGAGTTCCCCACGCAGAGGTATGTTTACACTGCGTACATACATGCTGTGTTGACATTACCTTCCTTTGGCTGCTGTTACCTGGAAAGGCAGCAAAAGCTCTTAGGAGAATCTGAGCAACATTCAACAGGTCTTACACAAGGGGCTGGTAAGAAGTAGGAGAGCAAAAGGGATACCAGTGTATGGGAAACGTTCCCTCTTGCTGCTGTGGGCTGTACAATGTACTTCCGAGGTGAGCCGAGTAGGGCCCCCATTGCACAAATTTTTATCCATTTCCCTTTCCAGTGTTGGAACAGTCCGCTGAAACCCTCTGCCTGCTGCCTTGTAGTTAATCACGTGCATGACTCTTCAGTTTTGGGGTCTTGCAGGTAGGAGCTTCTCGTGGGAAAAACAGCTTTCCACCATCTCTCTGCCAGTTACATCTACATCTATAACTTGGACAGATCCAAAACCGAAACAGACTGTCACCAAAATAACCCAGTCCCATACCACGGAAAAGCTTTTGGCTCAGAACCCACAGCTTGAGGTGTGCCGTGTGTTGGTGTGGACGGTGGGGTTGCTGACTCCGTCAGTGAGCAGGCGTGCTACCAGCCTGGTCGTATGGGATGAACAATGTGGGAATGTGTCCAGTTTTACAGCGATTAAAATACTTCTTCGAATAGTATTCTGGCTTCTCAATGGCATACACCTAGTGGTCTGTAAATGAGCCTTTCCTAATAGCTGTCCTTGCATGTGTTTGTCATCTAGAAACAGACGACACAAACGCAGTTGGAAAGAAAGACGATGGCATGCAGTATCGGCCAGAGGTGAAAGGTACTGTGCTGACTTTGTGCTGTTTGGTTATAGTTTCACAAGATGAGGATGTAAAGCACACAGATCCCTTCTGGTCTGCCTTACAGCTTTGGTTTCTGTAACCGAGACCGACCTGTGAACAGCTTCTTTCTTACAGCACGTTGCAAGGCTGGCAAGAGGGAGATGTGCGTGATTTGTGACTTTTGCCTGCTGTATTCCTCTAAGATGCCCAGCTGCTCACCCTGTGCAGCGGTCACGGGATTAGACTCCCCCCAAGTGCTGTGAAAACAACTTTACTGTAAGACACCAAGCTGTGACATTCCTGATGAAATGACACAAGCCTCCCTCTGTGACCCCATCGTTTCTGTTAACTTCTGAAACAAAATGGCACATTCTGTGATTGTTAGGTTGTTTTAAAATGTTTTCATCAAACTGATAACACTGAATCACACTGGTTGAAAATGTTTTAACTATATGAACCTTACCTTATCTTCAATAACCTTAGTGTAAGTGAAATAAGGCAAAGTTTCACTTTCTGCTCAGTTATTTTAGGTAGCAGTAGCCCATGCATGTTAGGTGCATTCTCAGAATAAATAAGCTTCTGGATGTTGTGGCTCTTGCTCAAAGTGTTGCTGTCCAGGACAAAACACCTCTGTCTTTCTCAAGTTATCCACAAAGAGCAGATCTGCATAGGTGTTAACCTTTCCTCCTCTTCTCTCACAAATAATAGAATAGAATAGAATAGAATAGAATAGAATAGAATAGAATAGAATAGAATAGAATATTTCAGTTGGAAGGGATCATCTAGTCCAACTGCCTGACCACTTGAGGGCTGACCAAAAGCTAAAGCATATTGTGAAGGGCATTGTCCAAATGCCTCTTCAACACTGACAGGCCTGGGGCATCGACCGCCTCTCTAGGAAGCCTCTTCCAGTGTCTGACCACCCTCTCGGCAAAGAAATGCTTCCTCATGCCCAGTCTAAAACTTCCCTGGTGCAGCTTTGAACCAGTCCCACACATCCTGTCCCTGGATCCCAGGGAGAAGAGCTCAGCACCTCCCTCTCCACTTCCCCTCCTCAAGGAGCTGTGGGGAGCAATGAGGTCGCCCCTCAGCCTCCTTCTCTCCAAACCAGACAAAACTGGAGTCCCCAGCCACTCCTCACAGGACATTCCATCCAGCCCTGCCACCGGTGGTGTTGCCCTCCTCTGGACACATTCAAGGACCTTCACAGCCTTCTGAAACTGCAGGACCCAGAACTGCCCATGGCACCCACGGTGAGGCCACACCAGCGCTGCATACAGCCCCTGGCTGCAAGGGCACGCATCTGGCTCCTGCTGAGCCCGCTGCCCACCAGCACCCTCAGAGCCCTTTCTGCAGGGCTGCTCGCCAGCCACGCCTCTTGCAGTTTATACTTCTGCCCACATTACTCCCTCCTAGGTGCAGAATCTGGCATTTGGACTTGTTAAATTTCATCCCATTAATCATAGCCCAATGCTCCAATCTACCAGGGTCCCTCTGCAAGGCCTCCTGTCCCTCAAGAGAAGCAACAGCACCTCCCAGTTTGGTATCATCAGCAAACTTGCTGATGGTGCATTCAACTCCTGCATCCAGATTGCTGATAAATATATTGACCAGAACCGGCCCTAGAACTGAGGTGTGAGGAACACAGCTAGTGACAGAACACCAGCCAGATGTAGCCCCATTCACTACAATGCATTGAGCTCTGCCCTTCAGCCAGTTCTTCACCCAGCGCACCGTGAACCCACTCATCCCACAGTTGGACAGCTTGTCCAGAAGGATGCTGCGAGGGACAGGATCAAAAGCCTTACAAAAATCCAGAAAAACTACATTCACCACCTTCCCTTCATCCACTAGGCAGGTGACCTTATCATAACAGGACATCAAATGAGTTTAAATAGGACTTCCCCTTGGTGAACCCGTGTTGACCATGCCTGATGATTGCATAATTCTTTAAATGCCTTCCAATAGTACCCACTATGATCTTCTCCATAATTTTTCCAGGGACTGAGGTTAGACTATCAGTTCTGCAGTTTCCTGGGTCTTCCCTCTTGTCAATTGGAGTAACATTGGCTAGCTTCCCGTCAGCAGGGACTTCCCCAGACTCCCAAGACCTTTGGTAGATGGTCGAGAGGGGTCTTCCGATAGCATCTGCTAGCTCCATCAGTGCTCCGGGAGGAATCCCGTCAGGCCCCGTGGACTTGTGAACATTCAGCTGATACAGCTGGTCCCTTACAACTTCAGTGTTCACAAATTGAAAGTCACTGTTCCCACACTAGTGGTCCTCAGATTTGTGGGACTGGGCAGCCCAAGGTCTATGAATATTATTGAAGACTGAGGCAAAAAGAGCACTGAATGTCTCCGCTTTTTCTTCATCCACAACAAATATCAGTACAATGTTTTCTTTAGACCTCCTCTTGTTATTAATATACTTTAAAAAGCACTTCTTGTTATCTGACACAACACAGGCCAGATTCAACTCTAACTGAGCTTTGGCCTTTCGTGTCTTCTCCCTGCATGTTCTTCATCCACAACAAATATCAGCCCAACGTTTTCTTTAGACCTCCTCTTGTTATTAACATACTTTAAAAAGCACTTCTTGTTATCTGACACAACACAGGCCAGATTCAACTCTAACTGAGCTTTGGCCTTTCGTGTCTTCTCCCTGCATATAGGACTCACAGCTCTGTAATCTTCCTGTGAAGCCTGACCTCGCTTCCAGAGATCATACAATTTCTTTTTCCTCTGGAGCTCCACGAGGAGTTCCCTGTTCAGCCAAGCTGGTCTTCTGCCCTGCTTGCTGGACTTATGACGCAGGTGAACTGCCTGGTCCTGTGCTTCTGAAAGCTGCTCCTTAAAAACTGACCAGCACTTGTGCACCCCTAAGCCCTCAACAGCAGATTCGCAGGGTACTCTGCTAAACAGCTCCCTGAACAGCTTGACATTTGCTCTCCTGAAGTCCAGGGCAGCAACTTCGTTGTCCTTCTTTCTCATTACACTGAAAATTTTAAACTCAACCATTTTGTGATCACTGTGGCTGAGACAGCTGCCTACCATCACATCACCCACAAGCCCTTCTCTACTCACAAATAGCAAGTCTAGGAGGGCATCTTTCCTAGCTGGCTCACTCAGTACTTGTGACAAGATGTTATCTACTACAAACCTCAAGAATTTCCAAGACATGCTCGTCACAACAGTATGGTATTCCCAGCTGATGACCGGGAAGCTGAAATCTGCTGAAAGGATATGGGCTACAGATCCAGAAATGCCTCCTAATTGCCTATAAAATAACTTATCAGTGCTTACATCCTGGCTGGGCAATTGGTAGTAGACACCCACTACAACATCTCTCATGTCAACCATTTCAGCACTAACTGTAAGGGCTCCACAGCCATAGAATCATAGAATCACAGAATCGTTAAGGTTGGAAAAGACCTGTAACATCATCAAGTCCAACCGTCAATCCCCCACCACCGTGCCTTCTAAATCATGTCCCGAAGTGACACATCTACACATTTTTTAAACACGTCCAGGGATGGGAACTCCTCCACCTCCTTGGGCGGCCTGTTACAATGCCTGACCACTCTTTCAGTAAAGAAATTTTTCCTAATATCCAATCTAAACCTCCCCTGAAGCAACTTGAGGCCATTGCCTCTTGTCCTATAGCTAGTTACTTGTTACTTGGGAGAAGACACCAACACCCACCTCACTATAGCCTCCTTTCAGGTAGTTGTAGAGAGTGAGTAGGTCTCCCCTCAGCCTCCTCTTCTCCAGACTAAACAGCCCCAGCTCCCTCAGCTGCTCCTCATAAGACTTGCTCTCTAGCGCTTCACCAGCCTCATTGCTCTTCTCTGGACACGCTCCAGCACCTCAGTATCCTTCTTGTACTGAGCGGCCCCAAACTGAACACAGCACTCCAGGTGCGGCCCCACCAGTGCCGAGTACAGGGGCACAATCACCTCCCTACTCCTGCTGGCCACACTATTTCTGATACAAGCCAGGATGCCGTTGGCCTTCTTGGCCACCTGGGCACACTGCTGGCTCATGTTCAGTCGGCTGTCGACCAGCACCCCAAGGTCCTTTTCCTCCATGCAGCTTTCCAGCCAGTTCTCCCCAAGCCTGTAGCGTTGCCTGGGGTTGTTGTGACCGCAGTGCAGGACCCAGCACTTTGCCTTGTTGAACCTCATACAGCTGGCCTCGGCCCATCAAGCCAGCCTGTCCAGATCCCTCTGCAGAGACTTGCTACACTCCAGCAGATCGACACTCCCACCCAACTTGGTGTCATCTGCAAACTTACTGAGGGAGCACTCAATTCCCTCATCCAGATCATTGGTAGAGATGTTAAACAAGACCAGACCCAAAACTGAGCCCTGGGGAACACCACTTGTGACCGGCCACCAGCTGGATTTAACTCCATCACCACCGCTCTGGGCTCAGCCATTCAGCCAGTTCTTTATCCAGCGAAGAGTACACCCATCCAAACCATGGGCAGCTAGTTTCTCCAGGAGGATTCTGTGGGGAACAGCGTCAAAGGCCTTACTAAAGTCCAGGTAGACAACATCCACAGCCTTTCCCTCATCCACTAGGAAGGTCACCTGGTCATAGCAGGAGATCAGGTTGGTCAAGCAGGACCTGCCTTTCATGAACCCATGCTGCCTGGGCCTGATTCCCTGGTTGTCCTTCACATGGCCGATGAACGCACTCAGGATGAATCGCTCCATAATCTTGCCCAGTACCGAGGTCAGGCTGACAGGCCTGTAGTTCCCCTGATCCTCCTTCTGGCCCTTGGATGGGTGTTGCATTGGCAAGCCTCCAGTCACCTGGGGCCTCCCCTGTTAGCCAGGACTGCTGATAGATGATGGAGAGTGGCTTGGCCAGCTCCTCCGCCAGTTCCCTCAGCACTCTTGGGTGGATTCCATCCGCCCCATGGCCTTGTAAGTGTCCAGGTGGCATAGAAGGTCATTAGCTGCTTCCTCCTAGACTATGGGAGGTTTGTTCTGCTCTCCTTCCCTATCTTCCAGCGCTGGGGGCTGAGGACCCTGGGAATAACCAGTCTGACCGTTAAAGACTGAGGCAAGGAAGGCATTAAATACCTCAGCCTTTTCCTCATCCTTGGTGGCAATGTTCCCCCCTGCATCCAATAAGGGATGGAGATTCTCCTTGGTTCTCTTTTTGTTATTAATGTATTTGTAAAATCATTTTTTGTTGTCCCATACAATAGTGGCCAGCCTGAGTTCTAGCTGGGCTTTTGACTTTCTAATTTCCTCTCTGTACAACCTAACGTAGACCCCTGTACTCCTCTTGAGTTGCCTGCCCTTTCTTCCATAGGTGGTAGACCCTCCGTTTTTTTCCTGAGTCCCAGCAAGAGCTCCCTGTTCAGCCAGGCCAGTCGTCTTCCCCGCCAGTTCGTTTTGCGGCACACGGGGACAGCCTGCTCCTGTGCCTTTAAGACTTCCTCCTTGAAGAATGTCCAGCCTTCCTGGACCCCTTTGCCCTTCAAGACTCTCACCCAGGGGACCCTCTCAACCAGCGTCCTGAGCAGGCCAAAGTCTGCCCTCCAAAAGTCCATGGTGGTGGTTTTGCTGGCCCCCCTCTTTACTTCGCCATGAACTGAGGACTCTGTCATTTCATGGTCGCTAAGCCCAAGACAGCCTCCGACCACCACATCTCCCAGCAGTCCTTCTCTGTTAGTAAACAGCAGGTCAAGCGAGGCACCTCCCTTGGTGGGCTCGCTTACCAGCTGCATCAGGAAGTTATCTTCCACACACTCCAGGAAGCTCCTAGACTGTTTCCTCTCTGCTGGATTTCCAGCAGATGTCCGGTAAGTTAAAGTCCCCAACAAGAACAAGGGCTAGCGATTGTGAGACTTCTGCCAGCTGCTTGTAGAAAACTTCATCTACCTCTTCATCCTAGTTGGGTGGTCTATAACAGACTCCCAACAGGATGTCTGCCTTGTTGGCAAACCCCTCCCTTACAAATAGCACACCATCTCCACCTCGCCTGCCCTGACTATCATAGAAGAGTTTGGGTTGGAAGGGACCTTTAAAGGTCATGTAGCCTGACCCCCTGCAGTGAGCAGGGACATCTTCAACCAGATCAGGTTGCTCAGAGCCCCATCCAACCTGGCCTCAAATGTTTCCAGGGATGGGGCATCTGCCACCTCTCTGGGCAACCTGTACCAGTGTTTCACCACCCACATTGTAAAATATTTCTTCCTTACATCTAGTCTGAATCTACCCACTTTTAGTTTAAAACCATTACCCCTTGTCCTATTGCAACAGACCCCGCTAAAGCGTTTGTCCCCATCTTTGTCCCCTATCCCTCCTGAACAGTCTGAGCCCTGCATCCCAGCACTCCAATCATGGGACTCGTTCCACCACGTCTCACTAACACCAACGACATCGTAGCTCTGGGAGCTGACCAACACTTCCAGTTCATCCTGTTTGTTTCTCATACTGCATGCGCTGGCGTAGAAGCATTTCAGATACGGTCCTGAGCCCTCCGTGCTCCCAGGAGCGGTGCAAATGTTCCCACCAGCATTGCCACCCTCAGGCAATGCCACGCCAACCCTTGACTTACCTACCACAACACTGTTGGGATCCCCTTACCCCATCGATTCTAGTTTAAAGCCCTCTCGATCAGTCCTGCCAGCTTATGCCCAAAGACACATTTTCCCCATTGGAACAGGTAGATCCTGTCAGGCCCCAGCCTACCTTGTGTCTCAAAGACTTTTCCATGGTTTAAAAATGCAAAGTTTTGGCAGATGCGTCAGTGCTAGAGCCAGGTATTGATATCCTGGGCTCACCTGTTTCTTCCAAAGTCTCCCCTCCCTCCTGGGAGGATTAAGCAAAACACCACCTGTGTTCCCGAATTTTTTAGCATTCTTCCCAGGGCTCTGAAATCTCTTTTGGTTGACCTCAGGCTTTTCATTGCTGCCTCATTAGTATCCACATGAAAGAGCAGGAGTGGATAGTAGTCTGAAGGTCATAGTAAGCTCTTCAGTCTTGTGGTGATGTCCCTAATTTGGGCCCCAGGGAGGCAGCAAACTTCCCTGAAAAGAGGGTTCAGCCTGCAAACGAACACTTCCATCCAGCACAGGAGGGAATCACCAGTGACCATTACCCCCTGTTTTTTCTTGGTGCTGGTCTTAATGCAGGTTTTGTTGTGAAGGGTTGGTAACTTCTCTCTTAGCTCTGGTCTTAATTTTCTTCTGTCATTGTACTGGTTTTGCACTCCCATAGCCTCTCAGAGTAAAGCCATCCCACCATGGCTTTCGACATTCTTTGTGTACTTCTTAAAAAGCCATTCAGTTCCAGACAGCTCAGTATGTTTTTCTTTTTTCACAAATTGTCTTATTGTCACTCCATATAATGTACCAGTTGGAATGATCTAATGTCAATTTTCACTTACATTATGAAGGCATAAAAGGCACCAAATGGAATATACATCTTATTATGTGATGCAATAAAACACCACTTTTGGTTCCTATTCAGAAGTTACAGCCTTTTATTCATTGCATATAAACTGCCCTTGAAATCTAGTTAGTGGAAAAAACATTGCATATAATTATTATTATTAACATGTACAGCTTGTGCAGTCTTAAGTTCGGCAAATGAAGTGGATGGAGGGAATATGCCTTGTGCAAAAAAATTGTTTTGCCATTTTTTATGCAGTAGTCAGGTCTTTTTAGATAGTGAGAGCCTGAACTGAACTACTTTGAATGCCTTTTTCTTCCAGGATAAGAGAACAGTCCACACTTCTATCTGCTTGCTTTCGCTTGAAATTCTTGTGAGTTTTCTTGTTACACCCTGTTCTCTGAATGTATAATGCCTTCTACTCTCTAGAACCACAGGCATGCCAGTCTCCTTCTCCTGCAGTGCAAGTGTCTACCTAAAGTTACATCAGAAAGGTCTCTCTTCCTGGATTCAGCTGCCGTGCTGGTTTTATTGTGTCAAGATGGGCATCGGGGTTTCGGGTTTTGTGCATGCCTCTTCCTTCTGGTGAAGTATCAGAACTCTTATATCCCATCCCTCAGTCTAGCAGGCCCCTCAGATTGAAAATGGATTCCCATCAATAGGTTGGGTAGATGTCTGTACTGCACTAGGAATCACCTCCTGCATTTAATATCTCTTTGCTTAATGCAAGCTTTGCCTCTGACCTGGGTGGCCATGACTACCTGGCCACCTTTCAGGGAATGCATCTTTCACTGGGCCTCATGGTCTATATTGGTATATACAGTAAAACCAGACATGGTGCAGCTGTCTGAACAGACTAATAGCCTTTGACTGGGACTAGATGGGACAGTACTTAACTGCTTGGAGAAGGAGGGAGGCACCAGTTGTGGGATGAGCCATCCCCACTTTTCTCCTCTTAGACATGCCACGACACAGTCTATTTCATCAGGGCAGCAGCGGATATATTGTCAGTATTAGGCAATGTTCCTCCCTTGTATCAAGTCTTCTGTATCTTTGAAGCACAGCCTGAAACAGGCTTCCTTATATATAAAACCTCTAATGGTTAGATTTGTTTTTCCTGGAACACATTAGAAAACATTCCAGAAAATGCTCAGGGAAAAGCTAAAACAGCAGCATGCAGCGCTCTTTTTCTTGTATAAATACATTCTCTTTCTTGCTGGTGTTATTTCAAATATCTGCAATTGTATAAGAGATTTCTTCTTCACAGTCCTTTTTGCTTTGCACCTGCAGTTCATTATAATCTTGTGACGCTATAGTCTATTGCCATGGAAATGAACATAATTCCACAATTACGCTCACATCTTTATATCCCTGCTCTTTAGAGAAGTTCATTGTTGAAATACCAACTTCTGTGTTTAGGACTTTTTTGCAGAACAATTTTGCAAAAAAAATGGTTGAAAATGTGTGCAGCCTTAGGTAGTTTCAGTAACACGGCAGAAGCACAAAAGATGTTGGGGCAGCAGGGACTGCCTTCCTGTGCTGTGCTGACCCGGCCAGCAACTAAGCGCCCACCAGCTCCTTGCTCAGCCCCACCTTGCCCCAGCAGGATGGAGGAGACAATCAGAAAAGCAAACACAAGAAAAACTTGATAAAGGCAGTTTAAGAAGTGAAGGGAAACAAAAGAGAAAAAGAACAAGTGATGCAAAAGCCATCACTCCCAACGTCCCACCAGCAGACTGGTGCCCAGCCAGTCTCTGAGCAGCAGCCACCTTGCAAAGACCAAAACCCCAGATTTTGTTGCTGAGCGCGGTGTCGTATGGTACAGAGTATCCCTTTGGTCTATTTGGGTCAACTGTCCTGGCTGTGTCGCCCCTGCCAGCCTCTTGCCCACCTCCAGCCTAGGTGCTTAGGGGCCAGAGGGAGAAGCAGAGAAGGCCCCGACGCTGTGGAAGCACCCTTCAGCAGCAGCCCAGCCACTGGTGTGTTACTGGCACTGTTTCAACCAGAAATCCCAAGCACAGCACCGTACAGGCTGCTCTGAAGAAAATTAATTTCATCCCCTCCAGACGCAGCACAATTCCCAAAGGAAAGGGTATTTTAAGCTCATTTCAACCCTTTGAAATTCCCTCTCAGTAAAAGTGTTTCTCTGAGGAAGGCAGATATTTTAGCGTGTTTGATTTCAGCTATAATGACAGGTGGTACTAGTCAGACCTGGGCTTTATCAAGGTGTTTTTACACCCAGTAGTCGTAAAAGTTTAGCTTCTTTCTAGTCCTTCAGGTTTTTTTTCCCTCTGTTTAGACACAGGAGAGAGCTCTCTGTATCTATGTATTAGGTCTTTGCCTCTGTGCCACGGACAAAACTTCTGCTGATCTTCCTGCATTGGCTTGTTTCTGTCATGAATACTTTCGTCCTTCCGAGAAAGCTAACATAAGAAGCATATTTAGATGTCTCTAAGGATCGTTTTTCAGTGTCGTACATTCTAGCAGATCTCTGTGGGTGCCTCTGAAAGTACACCCTTAAGCCTTTGCTTTATTATTCTGTATTCCTTTATTCATTACAAGTTTTTAAGGGTATGCTATTCTTGGTTGATTTTTTAATGAATATCATACAGCCATTTGTAATTGTTGATGTATATTTCTTTTCAAGATGCCAGCGATCAAAGAGAAGACATTTACATTGGAAACCACGTGCCCTGTTCAGAAAGCTTCAACGGCTACTGTATACATGGAAAATGTGAATTCATTTATTCCACTCAGAAGGCTTCCTGCCGGTAAGTCCTGCATGCCTCCAAAATGTGCTTGAAATCGCTGTAAAGCTTCATCAAAATGCTCTCTAGACATAATTACAGCATGTGTCAGGTTGCAGTTATCTAAGCAGTGGCACAGGAGCCGCATCCCTGTGCTGCGGGCAGCCCCCAGCTGCTCCGGGCGTGCAGGAGATAGTGCTCAGAGGAGAGTCTCGGTCACTCAGGTAGTTTGGAAGCTGAATCCCTCTGAGGATTGTGGCCTCAGTGGTGCCTCCTTGTTCTCAGCTGCTAAACCCTATCTAAACACACACAAGAACCTGCCTTTGCCTCGCATGACTTCTCTGTATGACTGTCTGTTCTTATGCTATCTATATATTTTATTGTTCTTGTCATAAACTCTCTCTAGAGGATCAATATTTTATTTTTAACATTTATTGCCCTTTTTCAAAATAATAGGCTTCATCTACAGAGTATAAAATTTTGAAATACTCTTTAGCCCACATTTTTCACCTACAGTATAATCTAGCAGCTCAATACACTCAGTATTAAGCCACTCCGTGTCTCCCAGGAAATCTGAATTCCATTTAATTTCCTTAGCTTCCAGATAATTTTTTCTTTACATTTACTAACTAAATTCTGCCTCTTTGTTTTCTTTAAAAAAAAAAAATAATTTTAAAAGTTATTTATACAGAGAGGCCACATCTTCTTAATAACATGGAGTGCCCTACTCGTTAGGAGGTTGCACTCTTAAACTTTTGTCTTGCAGGCTTGTACTTTCAGGTTAATGTGGTTGATTGCTTTCCTTTGCTGTGGAAACGTCAGTTGTAAATCCATTAGATACTATTGCATTTTCTCCCTTGATCTTTATTGATCAAGGCTATTTAGGGGATTTTCTACTGCCAAGATTTAAGGGTTTCCATACTGACCAGGGAGCAGGAAGCCCAAAAGGCAGATCCAGTGTGGCTGTCAGCTTAAGCATTTGAAAGCTTATATTATTCCTTTTCCCATCCGAGAGCCTTTCTTGTTTATTCTTACCTTTCCAATGAGACTTGCTTGTTTTTCTCTTTTCTTTGGTTAGAATCAAGAGAGCTCAACATGGCTTTGCTTCTCTTGGGAAACTGGGTGCATCCCCAACATCCCTTTGGTGGGCATTAGGCAGCACTATTTGAGTACAGCATTCTTTTGATCTAGAGCTGTGTTTAACACAATTTCTGATGGATTTGTCCTCAAAATATTCAAGTACAGGTATTTCAAGGAAAAAATTCCTGGCTGAACGCACTGATTTTTTTATTTCTCAGAATTTTTTTCTGGATGGTGCTAATCATAGAGTCCTTTATTCATGTATGATTCAATTATTATTCAATCATTTAAATATTTATTATTACTCTAATAATTACAGATAGGCAATGTTTTGATGAATTTAATTAATGTACTGTCCCTTTAAATTCCATTTTGTAATCACATTTACTATTACTACGTTCAATTTTTTATTTAAACAAGCTGAACAGTATCTCAGCGCTGGACATAGAACAACAAACCTCACGTGGTTCCAGTCAAGAATTTCTGACTGTCAGTTCTTAACCCTAGGTATCAGATCTCCTTTGGATTTTTCTTGGCTATTTAAATACTGATGGTGTCATACTTTATGTGTGTTTCCTACTGGAGCAGAGTTATTAAGGAAACAAATTACTTATATCAGACAGCAATGCACCATAATAATCATGTACTTCTACCAAAGAAAAAAATTCTCTCTTTCTCTGGCAAGGAGAATACAGTGATGAATGCTAGGGGCAGATTGTTATCTGCAAATGCTTTGCATTCTCATACACATCTAGCATATACATTATTTAATTTGGTCCTCATTTGCTGGTAGTGATATACGTGAGGTGTCAGATGACTTACAAACCTGCAGAAAACCCGTGCGCAGAGCAACTTCTGACTTTCGCTTTCACTGAGGGCAGTGAATCTCCTTGCTCCTTGTACAGCAGCCCTCCAGGACTGCCATCAGGCAGGTGAGAAGAAAGTTGGTAGTAGTCCATGGCATATTATTTAACTGAGCAACCTTTGCACAGCTGGGATCTGGTCTACCCTTGTGCAGCGCAGTTCTGCCCTGTCCTTATGGCAGGCTGCAGGAAGAAAGCACAGTTCAGTGCTTGGCAGAGAAATCTAAACTTCATTCTGCTAACTCAGTTGACTGATCAGCACATTTTGATAAATCCATGCTGACTTCTATTTATCTTGCCATTGTATTAATGCTATATTATCTTGCTATACATTAATGCAGCAGAATGCTTTAAAATCTGTTTAAGGTACCTTAAACTAGTGCCTAGTACTTTATCCCACCACCAATATAGTTCTTAACACAAGCACTTCTTCTTTGCAGGAATTCAATACTCCTGAATCTCCACTCAGTATTTCTCAGAAATAGTTTCCTGCCGCTTCACTGTTTCTGAGGAAACATCTTCGAATTACTTGTGCCTTCTCTGCTTTGTTTTGCCTCCTCTGCTTTAAAGCAATTCTCACATTGATCACACTTTTCCTGTTGCCTTCTTTAATGAAAACAAAAGGAAATTAACAGTAAGAATTCAGTCCTCTTCACTAGCAAGAAGCCCTACTCCTTATTGTTTCTTTTTGCATGATTACCAACTTGTTCCCCATTTTCTTCCTTCTTGTTTGCTAACACGAATTTCCCTTCCTCGCCATTAGCAAGCTTACAGTGCATGGGGGCTTTTCTTTAATAACTCTGTTCTTACTGAAACTTGCTTCATGCCCGAACCAAAACTCCTTACACAGCAGCTCATGGCTGGAGAAAGTAGAGTCACAAGATTATGAACATGTAAACCCCAACCATTATCCCTGCATGCAAAGGGGGATTAGGAGTTGCATTAGCAGTTGTAGGAAGATCTGTGGCATAATTATTTTGTTCCTCCAAACAGAATTAATTCTTACCCTAGCACAAAGCTTTTGGATGGATGAGACTGATTTTACGTTGCGTTCAGGCTTGTCTGATCCAGTTTACAAAAGGATTGTTTCTCTGCCTGCGTGTGAGTATCTGTTCTCCAGCTTTCTGTGACAGAGCTGGAGGCCAGTTGTGTGATTCAGTTGCCCTAATAATGCATCCACATCGGTTGGTTTTAAAGGATAGCTGTACAAAGAACTTGCTCAGGGATGTAAGTGGTGGTCTTTGATTCTGCAGACCTCAGCTCAGTGTCTTGGGTAGCTCTTGCCTCTCCTTGTCTTGCTTCCACCTCTTGTGCCTCGTGACATGAATTCCTCCAGAGCGTATCTCCACTGCCACCTTCACCACTGGCACATCTCGCATTCCCTGAGCATGTGTCGCTGACGGGGAGCAGCCCCCGCTGGTTTTCTCATTGAGCTGACGGCTGCTTTGCTCGGGCATTTAGAGCAGCTGCTTCTCTTCTGTCTCCAGCCATGACCCCGCCACCCTGGCCAATTTTTATGGATTCTTCCATGAACCCTCACTTGAACAGTTTTGGGCCATTGGGTTTTCTAACCCAAGCTCCATCAAATTTTGGTGTGGTTACAAGGCAAGAGGGGGTTTGATGATGGTCGAGTCCAATAGGTTTTGCAGGATTCCACTTCTGTAGGCTGCAGCTGGAAAAGGGATCTTTTATTTTCCCCCATTTTTCAAGGTTTCTCTTTCTCTTTGTCACTTCTTGCCCATATTGACATTGCAGCTGAATGAGCAGGCTCACTTTGTGCTTCAGGAGCATGCTTCCTTGTGTTTCATTTAGCCTTGTCTGCTTGTTTCACCTAGTTGGTTTATTCTTCCTAAATATGGCCCCAATTTAGTAACGACCCTACGTATTTCATTTGCCCAATCCAGGCCTTCACCACGCTGGTGTATTTTCAGAGGACCATTAGTAACCTTGTCCGGGAAAGCAGAGCATACCTGCTCTGTGTCCTCTCTTGCCACAGAAATCCAAGCCATTCCCCAACACACGCGTTACCACACCTCCACCTTCTCACCAGCTCTTTCTCAGCCAGAGTCACCTTGGACTCTGTATTTCATCTGCAGAATGACTGGGCTGTTGTCAAATTACAGATTCCATTAAATATTCCTTTTCTTTTTCAGGTGTGAATCAGGATATACTGGACAGCACTGTGAAAAGACAGACTTTAGTATTCTTTATGTTGTCCCAAGTAGACAAAAGCTTACGCATGTCCTTATTGCAGCAATAATTGGAGCTGTACAGATTGCCATTATAGTTGCAATTGTCATGTGCATAACAAGGTAGGTAAAGACAAAAACAGTGAAAAATTACACATTGTGTGGATATACTTTTTCAGTCTTTAAATATTTGGCCCACAAAATTTTGTATGCTTTAAAATACCCACATAAAAAATACCGAGTGGCTGAAGCGGAAGGATTATGTAACATCCTATCACCACTCTTCTTTTTGTCACAAAACACACATTTGTTTCAATTCACAAAGCACCAGTAACCACTCTGAATCCCCAGACCAAATATCCAGCAGAGCAGGTCAGCCTTGAAACACATCCAGAAGGTCAGCTGCTGTGTTAGACCTTCACTGGAGTTATCGAAGTATTGCTGATACCTTATAGAAGCTATGATCCCCCGCTCCTGCCCAGTGAAACTGGAGAGGTTGACAAATGCTGTTCCCTGCAGTGCCACTGTAAATGGTGTTACACAGAGAGAAAAGTATCCCTCGCGCCATATATGCTTTCTGAAAATGAATGTGCATCTAGTCCCATTATTAGGCACTCTCCACGGGAACCTATTTTATGAAATGTGAAGATGAACAAGTACAGAGTTCAAGTTTCTGGGTTGTCTCAGACTCTCGCCCTGTATGAAAACTGAGGTGAAAGCCATGGATTCTTCATCCATGCCACACTTTGCCTTTTCCTCTTCCACTTGTCCTTCACTTTTTCAGCTCCGGTTACATTGGGCCATAAAACTTTCTGCTACTGCGTTAGTGCATGGCTTCCCAAACTCAGTGATGTGGAGTGACACCCCTATGGACGAACAATATAGGTCTCCTTCCCTATCTCTCTTGTAAGGTTCGGTGTAGTAGGTATAAGCACACATATCTAACACCTTCTGCACGTGTAGAAGAGTTATTTGGCTCATGCAATTGATGTCATCCCTTTTTCACTCAACACATCGCTGGCCAAAGCAGTGGCGTAGAAGGCTGTGGTTCAGCAGCCTCCTCTTCCAGCCTCCCTAGGACTGTTCCCCAGCTCACCGCCTCTCGGGGACGGTCTGTCCTGCTGCGTCCTGGCAGGACTGCTCCATCGTGCGTCACCGGCTGTCTGACAGGCTGAGTAAGTCCCGTCCCATTCAGAACTGGTGGCTTTTGTGAATCCTTTCTTAGCTGTGTGTCCATCCCTGAGAAAGGGATCGCCTGAGCCACCCCACAGAGAGTCCTGGGTGGGCTCTGTTACAGGGGCTGCAGCAAGCAGCAGGGCACCTGGAGGTCCAGCACTTCAAAAGGCTGATTGATTCAGCCTTGCCACCCCCTGGATTTTAAGTGTGAAATATGTATAAGGTAAAGCCGTGGTACGTGTTTTGCTGGATCAAGGCTGAAGGACGTAGCACCCTGCTGGTTTTGGTCTCAAGTTCAAGCAGAACTCACTTCGGAGTGATCTGGGCTCCCACAGACATCCCCAGGAGACAGCCCGGTTCCAAACAGCAGGAGCGTCCCCCCATCAGCACAGCTTATAGACTCCTCCCCACTGTTTAAGTACAGAAAATAAGGTCAATGTGTTATTGCTAGGTGTACTTTTATGCAGCATATATAAAACCAGCCCTCCTTTATCTTTCTTTCTCTCTTTTTTTTAACAGAAAATGCCCCAAAAACAATAGAGGACGTCGGCAGAAGCAAAACCTAGGCCATTTTACTTCAGATACATCATCCAGGATGGTTTAACTTAGTGATTTTTATACCTACATTGACCATGTGATGTACATTTTTATTATATCTTTTTTTAAAGAATGGAAATATTTATTTCAGAGGCCTTATTTTTGAACATTTTTAGTGTAACAATGTTGGTCTGTATTCTGAAAGCATCAGCTCTAACAGCTATGGACTGTTTTAGTATCTTTACTTTTATGTTTTTGAATACAGTAGATCATTTTCTGTATCTGTATCACATGGTTATATAATAGACTCGTGCTTTATCCATGGAATGTAGTATTTTTGGGAACACAGATTTATTCCACCAATGGTTGTAGATTAAAAAAAAAAAAACAGCAAACTGACAAAAAAGTCCCCATTACCTAGCAAACAAGGCATGAACTAAAGGTAAAAATGTTTACAGCTTACTTTTCTTATGAGAAACTAGAAAACACTGTGTTTAAATACCGTAGATATTTAAATGTTTTTGGAAGTTAGTAACTGATTTTTTAGACACTGCCTATCGCATGAACTGTGAAGCTGTGTGCCGTGTGTAGTTGTAACGTATTTATAAAACGTGTGGGCTGGGTCTAAGCACTGCCATCTTCATAAAGAACTCCAACAATTTATTTTTAAAGAGGAAAATTATAAATTTCATAATTTGGGAAGCTACCTGGTAGAGCAGATGGCACAGGTCCAAAAAAGTAGGTCTTCGTAGATTTAGGTATTGTAAAAATTGGTGTTGAATAATTGAACACACATAATTGGAATAAAGCCTACTTTATCACTGTTAAAGCTGTTTTAATACTTCTTAAACTTTTTTAAAGAAAATACGTGTTTTATCACCTACAATATGGATTGTATAGTGTTTGTGATTAAAATAAAAAAAATAATAAAAGTGAATGAATTACTAGTGCTCTTGTATAGAGTATTTTCAAGAGCTAAAGAAGTCCATCCAAATTAGTCTGCTGGTCATAGTTATATTAATAGACCGTTAGTTGTCGTTTGAAAGATCCCGAGATAAAGTGTGAATAGGATGTGTTCAGCTGTTTTAACATGTAGTTTAGGCTTTCAGAATTTTGCATGTAGGATTTAATAATTTGTTCAATAAAAAAAAAAAAATGCTTTCAACATTTTGAACTGGAAAAGCATGTCACAATACAATGTTTTCACTATATTGCCTCTGGTTGAGTGTGGTTATTTGTTACCCCTGTGGTAATTGCAGCAAGCTGAAGACCTGGAGTTGTTTTGCTGGAAAAAAAAACCGTGTTGAATTTCCTGACTGCTTTTTGAATTCCTCTTTTCCTCCTTGGAGGAAAGGACTCCAGTAACACAAAAACAAAAAGTAGATCATTAGAAATATGCAAGTTTGCTTTCCTGCTTAAGGAGTAAGTTGCTTAACTTTCCTGGATTAACACTAATAGCTTTGTCAGTGTAGAAGCGTGACCCTTTAAACGTATGTTCCTTTCCAGACATTGCTTCCTAATTTTAGGGGTTTCATGTTGCTGAAAGTATCCGAACAATCACGTGTGGGTATTTTGTAGTCAGAAGCATTTGACCGAGCTCCAGGAGCGGCGTTTCACGCCCTACTTTGAGCATCGCCGAAGCCAGCTGTCGCCCTGGCTCCCTGCAGCAGCGCCAGAATCGCTCTGGCACGATCGCCGAAGCTTCGCCTCCCGCTGGCCCGGCCGAAGGCAGGCAAAATGGATCGCTGCGAAATCACCTCGGAGGCTGAAAGAGCCCGCCAGAATCGCCTCTCCAGCGTCACCGAGGAGGAAGAAGAACAAGATGCAGCTTACACGATTGTGACGGTGCTGGACAAAGTGGCCAACATTGTGGACAGCGTGCAGGCGAGCCAGAAGAGGATAGAGGAGAGGCACAGGGAGATGGAAAACGCCATCAAGACCATACAGATTGACATTTTAAAGCTCGCCCAGGCTCACGGCAATACAGGCTACACGGTGAACAAGTTACTGGAGAAAACCCGCAAAGTCAGCTCCACTGTGAAGGAGGTGCGGGCACGCGTGGAGAGGCAGAGCGCCAGCGTGCGGAAGGTGGAAGACAAACAGGAGGAGATGCTGAGGAAAAACAAATTCCGGGTCGTCATCTATCAGGTAACCACGAGCCTAATTTCTTGTAGCGCTGTCGTTACGCCACCTCCTTGGTAGCCGCTGGTAGGCATCGGTTAGTGAACCAAAAGACGCAGTCTATTCAACATGAGAGCTATTTTATGCTTTCCTTGACAGAGTTGTGCTCCTCCGTGCCTTTCAGCACGAACCTACTGACGGCAGCACACCCAGTCTATTATTAGTGCTGCTAGGTTTCTGAGCCAGTCGTGTAAGATTAACTGCAGATCAGCAAGGACTATTTGTTGCCTCTCCGAAAGGTAACATGAGGCAGGCCCTGTAAATCTTGTCATACAAACCGTGCCTGACATTCATCCCTGTTACTTTTTTCACCGTATTAGGTTGAAGTCCAAATAGCAAAAGTGTTTTCAGGCTTCCTGGAACACAGACTTTCTTCTAGCACTAATTTCAAAACATGCGGTCGATTTAACTTGCAGCATTACTCAGGCTTTTGTGCTGCTGACAAATTTGGGCTTTTCTCATTGTCTCAGCCTATAGCAGTATATGCACAGACTACAGCTCAGACCCACAAACCCTTCACGACTGCAAGTAGTACCTTGCATGCTCTACTTTAGAACTGGTTTAACCCAGCGCTGTTCTTCCAGTCATAGTGGGCAAGCAAATCATACATTTCCATTCATTGAGCTCATTGTAGGATGTTCATTGTTCTTATAAATGATTGTGTTTGAACAGAAGTTTCATGAAATGGCAGAGTCTCACCTAGATTCACAGGAGCAGACAGTGCCGGCAGTTCATGGGGTCTGTCACTTGCTAGCGAGCGCTGTGCCACCCATTTGTCAAATGGCCTGATCCTGCCATTTGCTGAAACCTCCCAGTTCCCCAAGTCAATAGGAAGTAAAAGTGTTTCATCTTTTGCCAGAAGTGTAGTCTGTCCTTCATACCAGCGAGTCCCCAGAACTTCTTTCAAATGAGTCGTATTCATGGCTGGGCGTTCTTGAAAATACCAGCCCTCACGGGTAGCGCAGTGCACCCCAGCACCCAGCCTTACACCCTGGTCTGGCACCTGTTTGTACGTAAATAACGTTACTTGCAGTGAATGGAGCCGTGAGTTTTGCTGAGTATATTCACCACGGTACACAGCTGGCAAATCCTTGTGCATAATCTAGCTCTCTTAACTACCTTATTTTCTACTACTGGGAAGAAATAGCCAGGAAAAAAAACAAAAAGCTGAAGGTAGGAAGTGTTACCTCTTTAAAGTTATGTTAGTACCAGATGCAGCCAAAGCGTACCTCCCACATTTGCCGACTGAATGACTTGCTATGAATGTTCAGGCGAAAGCATGGCACAGTTTGGCCTATTATTACAATTATTGCAAGCTGCACCGTCCTGATGGAATAGAACACGGGCACTTTTGTTTATTCCTTGCAAATAATTTCCCAGCTAAAGGTAATAAGTATCTCTGACTCCCCTAGTTAATGGCATAATGCCGTTTCGTGGATGGGCCTTTACTATAATGTTTGCAGCAGAATCAATGCTTTGAAAATCTTTGTTCTTAAAACAGTATTCATCACATAACGTAAATTTTTCCCGTAGCAAGACGTGAGTTGTCGTTTATTTAAAAATGCAGGAAAATATTGTGGAAATGAATTTACACACAGCTGTAAAGAACAGCTGTTGCTATTTTCAGGTATTTCATACAAAAGGTGGCTCTCATGATGCACACTTTCTCTAAGAATCGCCTTCAGTAGGAGTTTCTGAACTCTCCGCTGGTTTTGCCAGACACGACCCGCACCCTGTTCCTCAGGTTTCATTCTTAAGGCAGTACCGGCTGCACTTGTGAAAGTCTCTTTCACATAAGCGCAGTGATTTTTCACGCTGTTGATTTACACCAGTGTAGGCACACTGCTGGAGTGCCAAGTTCTGAATGGCCGAAGCTTGGCTACGATGAGTGGGAGTCTGTTAATAGCTACAGAATCAGCATACTCGCTTCACTAGATTTTACAAATGGGTATAACCAAGTTGTTTACTTGGTGGCTGTGAGTGACAGCTCATCTGTAGTGAGATGTTTTTCTGATGAACCACTTGGGACATTGTGATGGAGCCAATGACCTGTGTGTAGCTGACATTGGATGTCTACGTGGGTGAGCGCACGTGGGCCTTAGCTTTAACTATTGCCAGAACGTTGGCATATGAGGAAAAGGGAGACACCAATTAAATCCTAAAGATTTTCTTTCAAGAGGATAGCTTTGATCTTGTCATTAATAGAAGGAGTAGGCAGGTTGAAAAGGACCATTGGCTGGAGGGGATTGTCCCATGAGACTTCAGCTGTGATGAAAAGAGTTGGCAATATCCTCGCATTGAAAAGAGACAAAGAGATCATCCATGAGCACAATGATCAGGGAAATCGAGAGCATTCATTTTTAAAAGGCCATGTGGTGGAGGAAAAGATCTGGTAGCAGGCAGCTTTCCTCCTCATGATGACTGCATGATCAAAAATGCCAGGTTACTTCAGAGTTTCTGGTGAGGTGTTTGACCCTGGCGTGCGATGTGCCTCAGGGTATAGTAGGGAATGCAAAGTACACTGCAGGTTGTGCAGGTCACTGTTCCCTTCTGCTCAGGTTAGTCGGAATAAGCAGCTGTGAGAGCAATCATTTCTCTGCAGTCAAAGAGAATCTAAAAATTTAACTCGTTCTGGCTAAATTATTCAGAAATGAAAGGGGGTTTGCGGGTTTTTTTTGGATCCTGAAAGAACTTGTTTCGTTTACTTTTCTGCATGTTCTGCAAGTCCCTCTTTGAACGTGGGCATACAGGCACCAGAAAGTCCATGTTACAGTTATGGTGCTCTTTTCTACTACTTTATATAAGCACCATGAAGGAGTAACAACTTCCTGTGAAGGGATGGACACACTTTTTCACTCACTGCTATCTGACTTTTTTAAAATTTGTGGACAGTCACAGCATTAGATGTGTTAGACACCAGGTAAGGTTATGGCTTGACTGGCCTACACAGACATGTTACAACCAATTTGTTTGCCTGGCGATTGCTCCACCGCACACACGGGGAGAGGCTAGCGGGAACAGCCTTGCGTATGCCACTCATATTGTGCATAAATAAATTAAAGTATAGGTGGCTTTTCCTGGCCATTGTCCTTCTGCAGCATGATGGCTTGGACAGTAAAAATGGTGAGACTGAGATGGGGACAATGACCTGAAAATCTGAAGTGGAAGCACTTCCATCTGAAGTGACAGTAAAAGTCAGGGTGTCACGAGCTGAAGAGATGGGGCTGCAAGCACGGACTCTGAAAGACCTGGTGGACGAACTCGCCGTCCATCAGCACGCAGTTTTAATTACAGCTATTCTGAGAAAAGCCTGCGAGAGTAACCATGACATGAAAGACAGCAAATACAATACTTCTATTTGAAAAAAAAGACAAAGGAAACGATCTGAACTGTTGCCATTCATCTGATATCAGTCGGGCACAAGAATGGCAGGATCAGAAGGGGCTCTGCAGAACAGAATCATTAGTACCATAGTGTTAAATAGCTCACCAAGAGCAGATTGTGCTGGGTAACTCATATTTGATCATTTTTCTGTTTCACAGAAACATGAGCAGTCTTATCCTTTCTCATATTTGTGTACCTGATATCTCACCTCGTAACAGACAACCTGGAAAAACAACAGATGACAGTGGATTGTGTTGAAATGGGAAGTGAGGCTCGTGGTGGGTTTCTAAAAGGGTTTGCTTCTAAGACTTTGTCAACTATTTAATATTTTTATTAAAGATCTTGGCACAGAAAAATACGTGGATAGTAATAAAATATGCTCAGAATGAGAAGCTGTCGGTCCAGAGAAAGAAATACAGACAAGAAATCATGTTTAAAGCCGGAGTAATGGTAATCAAAGTTTACACAGTGTCAGCTCCTGTACTTAGCAGAAGCCCTTGTTGTTCGTTTGTCTGCTGAGGCCCTGTGGTTTGGGAAGCACAGAAGATGGTGTGTTAATTGCTCACAGGAAGACTCAGAGCCCACTCGATGGTGTGGCTCTTAAAAAAAAGTGATCCATGGGCATGAAATGCTTCAGGCAAGGTATTTCCAGAAGTGATCCAGAGGCTGCCAGTACCCTCGTCCAAAACGCTTCAGAGCCCACCTGGGCTACCACATACAGCTCTGATCAGCCCTGGTGACCTAAGTTGTCTCCAGACTAAACAGGTTTGCAAAAGAGCTGCCGGGGCGATCAGAGCGATGGGAAGCCCTGGTAAATGAGGAGCCCAGGAGGTCCTCTCTTGGCTTATTCCAGCAAGAAAAGAGGCTAAGAGAGGGTGTGGCTGTCATCTATGTATACATTGGGGCACAGATGCGAAGTCTAGCAAAGATCATCAGCAAAAAGATGAAATGGGTGTAAACTGTCCATGCGTCACCTCAGGCCAGAAAGCAGGAATGGGTTCTTAGTCCTGGAGACATGAGGGCCTAGACAAAGCTTTCTGCTAGAACCCATGGGCAGAGAAGAAAACCTAAGTGCTATTAAGGTGGAGTCTGAAAACTTCATGGAAAAAAAGATGGCGTAGGTTGACTGCCTGTGACGGCAGAGCACTGGCCTCAGCCACAGAGGCCTCAGCAGCCCAAAAACACAGGGCCGTTGTTGGACTCTTGTGGCAAAACCTTATAAATGTTTTTACAGCTGGGACAGGTAATTGCCTTCGCTGAGATTACAGAGAATAAAAGAAACCGAGTGGTTGTGTCAGAGCTTGTAGCAGGAGTCCTTTGTCTGACGTGTCAAGCCCGGTCCTTCAGTGCAAAGCGCTGAGCTGGCCTCGTGCTGTGCAGCCAGCTGCTGGCAGAGGGGCAGAGCCAGCCCCGAAGTACTGGAGGCAGCCAAGAACATCATAAATTACCCGTGATTTTAGAAAAAAAATCAACCACTTTCAACCAGCTAAAGAAAAATATATTTCTAGGGACGTGTTCACAAGGAAAGAGGAGAAAGTGAAATAAAAACAATTTTATAAAAGCAGATGTTGGGCCATTTCTGTGTTCCTAAAATGAAACAGGTTGCGTATTTCACAGGGCTGTGTTCACAGCAGATTATAAACTTGACGCCACACCAGCAGATTATAAATTTGATGCTAAACCATTTGATCTGGTGTAGCTGGAGTCCCCAGACCTGCTCCTTTGTCCCAGACCTGCTCCTTTGTGGTGATGCTCAAAAAGGTCAGGCAGTCATCTTCTCAGGGCTGCCACAGATTTTTCTCCACCTGCTGACACCAAGTGGTGGAAACAAGTGATCTTCATTCACATTTGCACTGGATGCAGCTGCTCAGGGCTTTGCTTGTGGTCGGCCTGCAAGCTAGCAGAAGGGCATAGCTATGCCGTGATCCTCCAGTGTCGTGCCTCTCCCTCACAGTCATAGAGGCTGCCTGGAGTGGCTTATCCACGGGAGCTGTGGCTGGCTGCTGTGGGCTCACACTTGTCTTCAGTGACATGCTTCATTCCTGAGGCCCAGATTCAGGAAAGGACTTGACTCTGGGGACATGCAGTTGGGCTTTATATTCTCAGCACTACTGAAGATAGCTGAACCTTGCAATTATTCCCTTAGCACAGGAATAAGTTGATCAAAACAGTGCAGCCACAGACGTGAGGAATATATGAAGTCGTTAACAGCAAGTTCAGAATTTGGGATGGGATTCATCTTGCCATGCATTAGACATCAGTGATGCAGACTTTTGTACATTTGACCTGTAGACATCTTTCAAGTGAGCAGAGAGAAATGTATGAAGCCTGATTCACCTGACCTGTTGTAGACATCTACTTCTGAATATAGTTTCTACTTCATAAGTACCTGTTCTCTTCATTGGGTTGAAAGGGCGTCCAGAAGCGAGTTCATATGGAAACGTGTTTGCTTGGGCAGACAAGTTCAGCAGCTCCCCATGAATGTCTGGGATTCTGTTGTACTTGAGAGCACCTCCCTGCTCTAGCTAGCTTGCAAGAGCAGTCACCTTGTGAGGAATGAATTAATCAAAATATTACCAAACACATTTTTTGTCTTGCCATATCTTTTGATCACTCTTTCTCCTTTACTGCCAAAGGGTTGGCATCTACAGATAAATTAGAAGTGGGAAATTTCACCCATTTGCTTGCAAACCTGCGGACTGACCTGCAGAGCTATTCCCCTGGCTAGCTCCAAAAGCAAAGCAAGTGTGAAGCTGTAACTTTCCCCTGGAGCTGCAGTAGTCCTTTCTTTGCAGCATGTGGTGGCCTGGAGCCAAGGGCTTCTCCGAGTGATGTGGAACAACTGGGTAACGCTTGCTCGTTGCCTGTAGCTTGCTGCAGACAGATAATGAGAGAGTGAGCTGGGTTTCTTTATAGTCATTGTATACTCCTGGTTAAATTAATGAATTTCTGTCAGAATTTAAAGAAAAGGGATGTGTATTAGGCTTCACAAAAGAGAATTGTGGGGGGCTGGCTGTTCTGGCCAAGCTGCTCTTTCATCATGTAAAAATAACTCTGAAAAAAAAGGAACAACACTTGGTCATAAAGTCTTACATGCTGAAGTGTTTATCCACTGTGCTTGATAAAATCCCTTAGGTGTCCTTTCAGAATAATCCTATCTCTCTCTCATCTGAGCAGCTTTTTGGCCTGATGGCAGAGGTTCTGAAATGGCACATTTGCAGAAAAAATGAAGGGATCGCTTGAGATTTATAAAGCTTCGCTCTTAACTGTTAGAATATGAGCAAAGGGACTGAATGATTTGTAATTGGTTATTCATCAGCGGTTTTGTATTGATTTAGAGAGCAATTTCAAGGAGATGTTATAGTGATTTACCTTGGCTGCCAGTTTGAATAACAAACAATTCATTTAACATGCAAATTTCCAGGATTTTTTTAAACTTTGTGGCAATGCAGTTTCCTGCCCATGCGCTGCCCGTCGTTTGCATCACCAGTTGTCTTAGACACTGCAGCAGCGCCAGACCAGGCGCTGGGTGCCCTTCGACCGTTTTGCTGCTTCGTGCTCTGCTTCAGAATTGTCAGGTGATCACTGGTCCCATCTGTGCCCGTGTTAATCATCACCTGCACCTTCCCTGTCACACGTCCCAAGGCTGAAAGACCGTTTGCCGTGACCTTTTCCCTGTGCGACACAATGACTCCAAGTTGTGGAGATCCATCTGGCTCCCCTCTCTGCTTTTCCTGTGAGCAGTTTATTTAGGAGCATTTTGAGTCTGCATTTTATATATATATATATACACACAAAATATATATGCACTTACATATATATAGAATTTTTTATTATTTATTTGGTCATTCTAGTTTTCTCTGCTATTGTTCTCTGTATTTTAAAAACTTTTGTTCTGCTAAAGTTTTAATTGAAATTAGATAATAGTTCAGAGCTGGTAACAGTTGCTTTTATTAAAGTTTGTTAGAGTTATACTTTGAAGCTATTTGAAAAGAGAATGCAAAACTGTTATAGTGTTTGTAGCATATATTGACACATGAGACCATGTATTATATTTTTTCTGCCTTGCCAACTCTAGAAGCCCAGTCTGGGCCT
Source organism: Opisthocomus hoazin (assembly GCF_030867145.1). Lineage (NCBI taxonomy): Eukaryota > Metazoa > Chordata > Aves > Opisthocomiformes > Opisthocomidae > Opisthocomus > Opisthocomus hoazin. Next base: position 71,302,665 of record NC_134416.1, on the reverse strand, counting down.
TGATCTACAAACCCAGAATATGTGTGCAAAAAAACGTGAAGGGACAAAGGGAGTAAAGCTCTTGAACTGGCCACACCCATTAAAAGCCCTTATATCCCATTATTTTTTATTTTTAAATGACATTATAATAAAATTATTACCAAAATAATCATTGTTATTGCTCTTAAAGCCTAAGTATTGTTGTACAGTGACATTATGTCACTGCTTCATCTAGCAAATCCAGTGGACTCTAATTAGCAACACATCTTTTCTTAATAAAAATAATACTATTGCTGCTACTAATTATTGATCCCATCTGTGCTTGCAAAGATAAGGAGTGGAGATTCAGCTAACAAGTTTGTGAGGGAATTTTTTTAATAACCTTTTTCCTTCGCTCCACTGAAGGCTTGACATTGCTCTTCCAGCAGCCCCCTCAACTTTTGTGCTCCTGAGCTCGGCAACAAGGGAGACAGGTGCTGTTGGAGCTGACATGATCTCTGCCAGGACACAACTGCAGCGAAATACCCGAGACGGCACTGAACAACTTGCTCTGCCATTTCCCTTCTTTCCCTGCCCAGAGATGAGACGCGCCTGACTGTGCAGGCAGGGTTACCACGCAGGCGTATTTTGAGACAGTCTCCTTTCCCCCGCGGTTTTCAATTATCTGAGCATCACCACCTCGAGAGTTTCATAATGTTGATTAGGGGCATTGCCACATTTAAGGCTATTTACCTATTGTTTTTTAAGGTTTCTGTGAGGTGATAAGAGTCCACACCTTGCGTTTCGTGCAGTTGAAGGAGCAGGTGCATTAGCCTTCCTTCATAAAAGTCTTGATGTATCCTATGGGAGAAAAATGCTGCTGCTGTGATCCCTTCCTCGAGATCAGGAGACGCCGGCAGTGCCTGCAAACAGGTCAGTGCCCCCCCACACCGGTGCAGAGCAGCCAGCATTCCAGCAGCTGATGAAAAGTTTGCGGAGCGAAAAGCCTGTGTGAAGGACACAGACTATGTCCCTTCAAAAATTTTCTAATTATGAATTAAATTGAAATGGGAGCTGAGGGAGAAAATGACAGTGACAGAGTCAGATTGTCTTGGGAACCCTGTGTTAGAAACATCTGGGTTTCAATATTCACTGTCCCCAGAGCCACCCATTCAAAGACCATGCTGGCCTTCCTCACCAAAGCTGAGGTTTACTCGTGGGTTTACTTTGTATTCAGCCAGGCCATTAAAGCTCAGACTTCTTTGACTAGGCATATTTTAGAAGTTAAATACACAAAAAACTAGGAAAAGCCAAAGTTCAGGTGTAAAATGCTTTCTTAGCAAACTTTGTGTGCCAGGGGCATCACCAGCCACTCCCAAATTGTACCAGTGTTCTGTTACAACGTTATACCTTTAAATTTTGCTTGTTAAAGCTGTTCATTTAGCAGTGGCTCTAACTAACCTTACAGCTTTGTGGCCTCTATTTCTCTCCCTGCCTGGCGGAACTGCAAAGGTCTCCAAGCCTCTCCTTACCATTGCGACCAATGCCTTCAGTCCTTCCTCCGCTACCACAGAACCTGAGGCCTTTCTCCTTCCAGACCTCATTTCCTTCCACGCACGGGCATTTTTCCAAAATATTTCCAGTTTCAACAACACACCATCTAATCTGACTCCCTTGTCTCCTCTCCCCTCCTATGCCCATTCATAACACACTCCCCGCCTCTCCTCAGCACCCCCGTCACCTGCCAAAAATGGTGGGTCCAGATCCACAAGCAAGGTACCTGAGCCACTGGTGTGTTTGCTCAGGACAGACGTCAGCTGGGAGGACAGACAGAATCACTTGCAGCACAGCGGGCTCCTCAGCAGAGAGCTCATTTCTCTGTGTCTGAGCTCAGCTCCGTTCTCAAATTGGTGGAAAATGCCCACATGTTTACGTGTCAGTGGAGAGGCTGTGTAGGGGTGAGAAGGTGGGAGCTGCATAATGTCAGCATATACGCTACACTTTTTGTACAAAAACAAGACAATCTCCAAACCAACCACTTACATGATTGATTTCCCAGCTTTTTTATTGGAGGAGAAGGAAAAAAAATTGTTTTGTTTTGAAAGGTTCAGGCCTATTTTTAGTGTGTTGTGTGGTGGCCTGACTTTTCATGACGTCCAACAAGCATACCAGGAGAAGTGTGAGCACCCTCTGCAGGATGCACCCTCTCCAGGCCCTCCATCTAGGAGACGTGATGAGAGGGAAGGGGAACGATCAGCTCCCACGGCTTTGTTCCTTGCTTTCTGGTTCTGGCATGTGCATGTCTTTGGTTTTTGCCAGAAGGCAGGGCAAGCAGAGTACACGTCCTGTGTATTAACCAAAGGAAGGGCTATATGACTGCACTCTTCTTCCCTCAAGAAATCAGGTTAAAAATACCTGACCGTTTGGTATCATCTTTTGTTGTGAAATAATCTCCTGCCTTCATTTTATTGGAGCACTTGCAAATTTAGATTGAAGACCTTCCTTTACCTCCCATGAGGTGGTGGCGGCAGATATAAAGTCCTTCCTAGCAAAATGCTTAAGTAGAATTTTAACTAAAAGCTTGTAAGTAGCATAGAATCATAGAATAGTTTAGGTTGGAAGGGACCTGTAGAGATCATCTAGCCCAACCTCCCTGCAGTGAGCAGGGACATCTTCCACTAGACCAGGTTGCTCAGAGCCCCGTCCAACCTGGCCTTGAATGTTTCCAGGGATGGGGCCTCCCCTACTTCTCTGGGCAACCTGTGCCAGGGTTTCACCACCCTCATTGTCAAAAAATTTCTGCCTTATATCTAGTTTAAATCTACCCTCTTTCAGTTTAATGCCATTACCCCTTGTCCTATTGCAGCAGGCCTGGCTAAACAGTTTGTCCACATCTTTCTTATGTGGAAAGATATCCCTTTAAGTACTGAAAGGCCGCAATCATGTCTCCCTGCAGCCTTCTCTTCTCCAGGCTGAACAGCCCCAACTCTCTCAGTCTTTCATTATAGGAGAGGTGGTCCAGTCCTCTGATCATTTTTGTGGCCCTCCTCTGGACCCGCTCCAGCAGGTCCATGTCTTTCCTGTGCTGAGGGCTCCAGAGCTGGATGCATTGCTCAACTACTTCTCACACTCCTCCGACTGGGCTGCCCAGCCCTGCCATTTCCAGTCCCTCCTGCTTTCAAGCCAAGAAGAAAGCTGTCACCCGGTTTGGGGCTTTGTGCTATGCAACTGAAATCAGTAGGTGATTTTTCTTTCTTTTAGTGAGTCTAAAAAGGAGCTGGTAGGTACATGCTTTGAACCCATCAATTTACCACCTAGTGCTAAAACTTCTTGCTCCTGCTTTAGGAAGGATGAACTTCTACCCCACTGATACCTAGTGATAAGAAGAAACGGGGACAGACAGGAAAGAGGAAGGGAGCAGATGAGAAAGCTCTCCTACTGAGTCTAATCAGTGCATTTTTATTATGAAATCCCCCTAACATTTTAGCCAGTTTCGCTAATACTTTCCACTTTGGTAACATCTTCCATCTAGAAATCCTGAGAGGACACAGAAACTCACACTGCTTTTTAGCCTTGCTACATTTGGTTCTGCAAGCTGTGTGCAGAAACGAAGGAAAAAGAGAAAATCAGAGATTTGGCAAAGATCATTTTCAGAGTCTGTAGCAGAACGAAAAATGTTCCTCAGGACCTGCAGCTCTAGTTTCTGTGTCTTGTCTACAAGGCCTTCATCGCACACGTTATTGTTTGTAAGTCTTAATTAGAACACATGTGTATGAAAGTTAAAGCGCTCTCTTCTTTAAATAATAGACTATAAAGCTAAATACAATATAAATCTGGCAAACAATTGGCAAAAAGCACAGAAAAATTTGTTCTTCTTCCAAAGGAAGACAGCCTAAATATTGCAGAGGGAATAATCTCTCTGCTTTCTCTGTTTTTAAAACATAATCTTCATATGAACAGCATACCCTATTCACCATATTGTGTTCATTTCTGTGTGTGCTGGAATTTCAGAATAGTCATTCTGGAAACATTTTTGTTACCATTTCAGCTGAAGGAGTGGGCTATAATTTAAAAACTTTGAGAAATTATTATCCAGCTGTGTTTTAGTTCATTTTCAGAAAAGAAGGGATTATGTTTATATATAGAAGTCTTTATATAATTAATGTTAATTTGCACATGGTAATGAAGATGATTATTAGCGAAGCATTGTAGTTTTGTTCCTGCTGATTTTGACAGATGAGTTGAGTAACATTCTGCTGTAATCAGTGCAACATAACTTGTTCGTATTTCTCTAAGCATTAACAACTATTTTACTAGAGGGTTTTTAATGAAGCCAAGGCATGACGACAGACTCTTAAGTGAGCTTTATCTGAAAAATAGCTTAATGTATTTTATTTTACGTATTGCTAGTACTCTGTCATTTAACATTAAAGATGACTTGCTACTAATGAGTCACTGTGAAAAATGGCAGACATCTTTTTGGCCGGACATCAGTTCACAGCAAAATATTCAGTAAGATTGACCCATTCCTCATGGGTTCCCAACTTACAATAACTCTCCTATTTTCTGCATTGAGGTAATAGTACCAAGGATAGAGCCCAGACACTGTCATGCCTCAGAAATCAGCTGCGGTAGTTAGTACTAATGCGAAACAGCTTACTGAGGTTTCATATGGCTGTTGTACCTGTCTGCACCCTAAAGCGCTTCCCTTAGGAGAAGAGCACGCACACATGCACATAAATAGTTAGTAAAGAAGAAGGGGCTGGCACTGTCCATCTCATACACCTCCTACGAGGTATGGGTTTCCTGCTCTGCATGCAATAGTACTTCTAGACAGAAGCGACCCACTGACAGTGAGCCACAATTTTGTAACGTCCATGCAGACAGCAGTCTTCAGATCAGGCGATCAACTCTTTTAGGAGATTATCACCGTTCAGATAAATCTTACTACTAAATACTTCCATTTCTATAAGCTTTGTTCCTTTTTTTTTGCACATCCTTAACCACTAAGAGATTCTTGGTAAATTATTTGTTTACTGTGGACAGCTTTTGAAAATATTGTATGTCTTTGAGTTTTGAGCCTCCAGCAGTGTTTCTTTGGAGGGGCTACATACATTCCTAGGGCTAAGATATCTAGGATAGTCACCACTTACAAGTATGCAGCTAATGTGTGTCATATGTGTAATATTAATATCTAATACCACATGCTCATACAGGTCACCAAACTCACCACAGGAGATAGAGGTGCTGGCTCTGGGTCATTCATACTTTTCCTAATGGAACAAGTCAAGTTCATCTCAGCAATGATGCAGGTGCTGGGTGAATGGTATGGAATTGGGTTTAGCAAATAATAACATCTCATTTCCTAAGTGACTTTGTTCCCTTGTGGAGCCAGCACACGTAAGTTAGTAAGCTGGGGTTCATCCCCTTCTGGGCAGTGACAGAAATGTTTGTTAAGTTCCAACTAGTCAAAAATGTGCAAATGTCTTGGTGACAGTAAAGGGCTGTACCTACTGGTGTCAGTGAGGCGCTCATTTGGAAGAGTGTACAGCTGGCACAAGCCCAGGAGCCTATTTTTCTATAGGATGTCTACTTTTACTGGATCTAGGTCAAATCTCTGAGGAGCAGATCAGCTTCAAAAAACCCCCATGAAGTAGACAAATCTGCTCTGAAAACCATTCGGAACCAGCAAACATGGGACGATGGCATTCATTAGTTTCAGGAGAACCACACTGACAAGAAATCTTGTATCGGGTACGATGTCTTTACAGAACTTGGCAAAGGTTTCTTCTGCCATTTGTATTCTGTATAGATCACATATGATGGTACAAGCCTGCCTTACTTGGTCAGAATATTATATTTCAATTAATATTAATTAACTACAAGCCAGCAAACAAAATGCTTGAAACACCATCCTTTTAAAACATGCTTGCTGGAGGATGACTCTGTGCTTTCATTCACAGGAGGAAACCGAGTGTCCTTCATCTCTCTCTGTTATCAAAGAGAGGACAGCAGGTGAAACTCTAGAGGATGATTTCTTCCCACCTGACGATCTGTCTTCTGATGAAGAATATTATATCGAAGAAAGCAAAGCAACCCAGTTCAAGAAATCAGGCATGAGGCGCATAGATGATATCAAAAAGGCATTTTCAAAGGAAAATATCCAAAAGACGAGACAAAATTTTGGCAAGAAGGTCAACAGGCTTCGAACTAGAATAGTGACCCCTGAGAGGAGAGAGAGGATCAGGCAGTCGGGAGAGAGATTGAAACAATCTGGCATAAGAATCAAGAAAACCATTTCACAAGCCGCTCCAACGAAGGAGACGTTCAAGATCCATAAAAAAAACAAAGAACGAACAGGAGCTGAAGGTCAGGAGGGGATCCAGGAAGCCGGTGTGCACATCACCTCCGAGCTCGCGGCAGCAGAGCCCTTCACTGAAGAAATCTCTTACACAGAAGTGATCACTAAAGTCAAGAAAGACAAGAATAGTGCAACAAAAGGTGCTTCCCCGTCAACCGAGAAAGGAGTGACAATCCCAGAAGTCGTTCTCAAGCAGGAAGGAAAGGAAGGCGGAGGAGGTGATGACGTCCCTTTGCTAGACTTAAAGCAATCAGCATACGGAATTAATTAGCAAACACACCATACTATCCTTACTGAACAAGAGATAACACAGTATGTATTCACTCAGCTTCAGAAAGACGTGTGCATTTGTGCTACACCACGTGTTGGTGGTGTTCTCTCATTTACGCGGGTGTCTGTAGTGGTGTCTGCCTGACAGAAGCCCAGCCATGCAAACCGAGCGCAGGGGCTCCCCCTCCATCTTGCAGCGAGCCGACAGCCGTCATTAACCCAAATGGAACTCGCATGTCAAAGGGAGGTGCAAATCTGCTGTATTTTCAAGATTGATTTAGCAGTCACTTAACAGCCTCATTGCTCTCTTTAGTTTTATGCACAAGAGTATAAAAATTATTTCCATTATCTTACTCCGCTAATCAGAAAACAATAACAAAGCTATTACTTCATGTTAGTAAAAGGGAGAACTACAAAAAATGTTCATTCAGCTATATAAATCTTTTCGTTTAAGGGCCCTCACTGGAAAAGCAGAAGGAGAAAATTCCTGCTTTATCCAGGGTGTGACAAAATGTGGCAGGATAGGTTTTTGAGTCAATTGTGTTTCTTCTCAGTGAAGCTCCTAAATGACTAAAGATTATTTCCACAGTTCTGGAAGAGGAAGGTTTGATGTATGTAAGCAATGCATTTTCTGCACTTATAGAGGAAGAGTAAAAAAGCCAAAGACACATTAAAAATGGAATAGCAGGAGGAAAAGAGAATGAGGTATTGTATTCATGTTTTGGAAAGATGTGACTGTGAGAAAGGCAAGGTTATGAAGCAGTGAAAGAGGAATAAGGTTAATGCACGGGATCTGGGTAAACAGAGAAAATTTAGAATATTGTAACTGAAGTTTCCTTGAGAACTTTTAGAAAATTGTTACTCTATCCAGAGGATCATAGGGCTCACGAAGATAACTGACCAGACAGGGGAACTGTTTTGTTTTCCATTTTCTGTGCTTTTTCTGAGCTTCACTGCAATTAAATCTATTCTACAAAGCCGCTGAAGTACAGGGCCAATCTATAACCCAATTCTTTGTTTCCTATCATCATCGTTATCGACCAGCCACAGCCTCAGGGATTATGAGACAGACACCCTTTGGAGTATGGAATTCTGTGCGTTTGCAATACTCAGGAGCCAGTGCCCTGACATCAGATATGTTTGTAAACACGGCCACTATGCTGACATTGGGTGCAGAACTGTATTGCTCTCTTCATTTTTAAACAGAGTTGCCTTCAAAGCCCTTATCTAAAGCAATGTTAGTCATTACTGTGTGAAACTTGTACAATATTGCCAAAAGCTGTATTATTGTATTTAATATCTCTCAGATTCATTTTAACAGCAGAGCATAACTCTGTTATCTATATACATTGTTTGAGGACTCCCAGCTAAATGTTAATCTATAATTTAAATATAATTAGTTTGATTTCAAATGTTCTGCCTGCCAATTCTTTCATTTAGTCTGATGTACATCACATTTGAAGTGAAACGGCTTTAGCAGTAGTAACTAGGGAACACTGGTTGGGGACGGTCAATGTTATACTATGTCAATGACATTTCAAATCACATTAATGTTGTCAGATTGGAAACAGCAACTCCACTGCATGGAAGGGCAGGATAGGGCAAGAGATAGAGACAGGGGGAGGAAGGCATTTCTTTCAAAAGAAAATTGTACATCTCCACTGTACCGTAATTACATGCAAAAAGAAAAACAGGGATTGCTTATAGGATAGATTGGACGGTTTGTCTGGTTGTTCCTTCACTAGTTATAGGAAGTGTTTCCTGGAACCAGGCAACTGTGTGTTCTTCTTCCAGTTCTGTGCAAAACTGCAGCTATCTTCAGTGAAATACTGTACGACTTGTGTGGTTCTTCCATAATACAGCCTGCATTCTGCACTGCAAGATTTGACGCTTTCCTAAACTGACAAGCAGAGTTTAGCTATTGAAATGAAAATGCCAAAGTTCAAAGAAGCTATTTCTTTGCATTTTTATACAGCAGAACACTAAGTGCTAGAACATAATTGCCTATAGATTTTCTTTATATAGCATTAAATTTTCCCATTTTACTTGACAAAGAAAGGAAGTGATGCAGTTTGCATGGAGCTTATCATTTAGTACCGCATATAACCTCTATCAAGTAAGTATTTTTTAATGTTTACTTCTAACTTCAATTGTTCAGAGGATGATTTGTTTTCATAGCAAGTAGTGAGTTCTTCAGGTGTGTAAAGTATTTCAATGTACACTCTTCATTTTAAGGTATTATCAGTGATACTGACTTGAATTTTACATGTACCTAGAGATCAAAGTTAATTTACTCCACATCCTCTCCTACAGGTAGGAGATGGGAAGAGCACTATGGTTTACAACCTCAATTTCTGTACAAAAGCACAGCCTTTTGCTGCTTGGAGTCCCCCTTGTCTTTTTCATAATTTCCAAGAGCAATGATCTTGAAGCCCAACACTTCACCCTTCTAAGACACAAAATTCTCAATGAAATTGGTTGAGGTACAGTTGCACTGCAGGGAGGCTTGGTGTATATTTTTTGAACAGGTCGTTTCACTTGGTAAGATAATCTCTACAGCACCGCACGTGAAACAAGTACTGCTCCCGTCTCAGTGGGAGAAAGGGACCCTGTCCCTGTCTGCTCTGTTTTCCAAAAAGAACTCTGGCACTTTCTGCTTAGTTGTGGGTGGGAGTGTGAATATCAAACTTCCTCATGGAAAGCGCCCTGCAATTGCTAACTGCAGAGTAAAACTGGTTACGGGAAAGGATGAACTACTTTCTCAGATGCCAGATGAAAAGAAACTGAAGTGTTTATACAAAAATTGAAAGTGTTTACAAGGAGAAAAAAGCTGATTAGCAATGCATTCACTGCAAGTCCGTCTTTTGTAACATCCAACAGCAATTTCTTTTGCTTCGACTTTGTGCTAGTGAAAGAAGCCAATAGCTGTCCACCTATTAAAAGAGAAGTAGCAATCACTCTTCAATTACAGGGTAGACAGCAATGGTGGTAACACACAAAAATGACTTCAACCATTTCAGGTGAATCTAGTCCTAGAAATGGCCTGTGTGGCTTCTACTATTTTTTTTTTTTACCTAAACTGATGTAAAATACAGAATAGAAAGCACTTAAGAGTTTTGAGTTTGCAGGATTCAGGCAATAACGCCGATGAAGCTAACACTAATAGAGCCAAACTGGTATTCAGATGTATTTACACTGAGAAGAGTTTCAAAACTTTTTTCTTGCTAATAACAGGGGTGTGCACATCTTCCTTATAATGGCATATAGGTTTAGAAATTAGTTAAGATGTGCAAAGGCCACTACTTGTGCAAAGATAAACTCACCTGTTTGCACAACTCCTATGATCATTTACAGAAACAAGTGACTATTCAAGGAAATGGTAGCAGCCATTTGCAAAATCACCCAGTAAGTTTACAAATGCAAAATCAAAGGAACTGTGCATTGGAATATATGCAGACAAACACAAAGTTTTACCATAAGTTTAATTCACTTGTTATTACATCTTTAATAATGCTATGGATGGTAAGTTTTTATCTACAGAGTTGAATTTAAAAAGAATTGTATCATATTATAAAGAACTATTGTATTAGGATTAAAAGATAACATCTACAAAAGAATGACCATAAATGTTAGAGCAGTTGTCACTATCAGAAGCCTTTTCTTCCTAGTGTTTCCATTATGAGTAAGCTAGTCAATAATATTCTCATTTACTTTAGAGCGGTTGCCAAATTTTACTCCTGTAACTGTTTTCCATCTGATATTCCCAGGTTAAATACATTTAGTATTTTTGCTGTGAACAGAGTAATCTATGTGTAATTAACACAATCTCTATACGTCACTTGTTAATTCCACACCCCCATGAAAAGGTAGCCACCACTTTGTCAGTAACAACAGAAGTCCTACTGGGTGCAGATTAATCTTCCTAGGTGGTTCTTTCTTAATAGCTATCTGTTGGTCCTTATTTTGAATTGCATAGCAATGCAACCCCCCGTAAAGTCCAATGATCAGGATTCTGCACTGTTTTGAGATACAAAGAGAAAATGTACGTCAGATCTGTTCTCCGTGGCTTTTTGTAGACAGGGCAGGAGTACACACTTCCTTGTTGCTTCTTTGGGTCTTGTAGTGCTGTTGGGCTAACAGCATACACATGGACCACCGGAAGACTTGTGAACAGCACCTGAGCATGTTCAAAGAGACATGGGGGTCAGCATTAGAAAAGCAGGATAAGGGTGTCTGAACTCCAAACACTAGAACTACATTCAGTGATGGCTTTCAGCGAAAGCACCAGCACCTCAGCAGAGGTACACGCAAGAACACAAGTCCTCTGCTCACCACTATACTGAGCTTAACTTTAAGCCAGTGGCAGCTCAAGGAGCCTGGAAGGAAAAGAAAGCAGCAGCAACCTGGAAAACTGCATGCTGTGGAAGTAGATGGAAAAATGACAGAGTGGTTATCAGAGGGAGAAAAACCATTGTCTTTTTTCCCATCCTTTTCCCCTTTGGCTAGTGTTCCCAATTCTTTCCCGACCTCCTGTTCCCTGAATGGCAGGACTGCAGCTACAAAAGCGAAGCTGCATTTAGCAAGCCTCCTCGTTAGCTCTGCACTGCTGGCAGTGGAGTTCCAGAGATCCAAGGTGCCTCTTGGGTGTTTATCCAGACTAGATCCCCTCGGGTCTTCCAGCAATATAAAGTATTCATTGGTAGGGGAGGAAAAAGACCCAAACCCAAGAGCAACACAGAGGCTTGCTGAACACTCCAGAGCACTCGAGTAAACTCCATGCTTGAAGGTGTCTTTTGACAAACCAAGAAACAGCTGTCATCAGAAGCTACAGCTGGCAAGGTGTGGTTTGGAAAAGTTTGCTCTCAGACAGACACAGAAGCATTTTACCTATGTAGAGAAATTACCTCAACTCCAATTCCAGGACAGTTATCACTGGCTTGGAAAAAGTCAATGGCTGCTTTCCCTGGGACCACAGCATCTAACCACTACTCCATGGCTAGGTTTTAAAGCTGCTTAGTCACATCAGTAAAATGGAACTGCATGCATGGATAACTGAGCATAAGCCCAGAACTAATACTCTTCCTCTTATTCAAAAACAAATGCCAGAGATTTCTAGTCATCCAAACACTGACCTCCGCATCAGCTGTCATCAAATCCAGGCCTGGGTTTTGGAAACTATGATGGGGTCCCACTTGCTCATTCAAAAGAAGGTTGACTAGGGTTTGCACTACTTTATTCAAACATATCTGTCCTTCTAGGGCCCCTGAAGCCAAGAAGCTCAGCATCTGGTCTGCTCTAGCGCACCCTAAAATAATTTTCTGACAGAAGCCTTTTTGTTCAGTTCTGGTGGGTTCACCCCCTGTCCTCTTCCCAGCCCTGCTAGTGTTTTACTCTCTTAAAACCTATTGTGAAACTACTGCTGCAGGCACTCAATATACTTTGTGGTGTTCTCTGAACACACCATATTATGGCACAGTCATGCTCACTTGATCCTTACCTTTGGTGGCGACTCGATCAGCCTACTGTTTCGGCGGTCCCAACCTGCCCCTTCGAGGAAAAGGCCATATATGTAAACCCCACCAATGTCAGCAGGAGGAGGGCCAGCAACATCTTCTTTCATCATCTTGGTCACTTCATTGTGTAAAACAACACTGTCCAGTGCCCACCCTTTTGCTAAATTCATGCGAGTTGTCTCTTGCCTCATAGCAGTTAGGAATCCCTAAGGAGATCGAATATGACGTAGAGTGTTTTAAAAGAACTGGAATTTACCCATTTCCAACTTTTTTCCCTGTATAAATGACATCAGCACTATAAAACCTCATCCCACAGAATCTCACTTACATATAAAATGAAATTCAGTAATGTAAATCCAGTGCTTTCCTACAGTTGTCCAGTACCATGCATTCTCACATACTTGGTGGGCGTGCGTCAGTGCTAAGAAGCCACCAAGCTGGCTTATTTAACATGTCGGAAGCTGCATGTGTAACTCACCTCACCTCACATGCCTACTTCGCAATCAGCCAGACGGAGAGAGGTTTACAAGTCTGCCAGGTTAATGTCTTTTGTGAGGTTCTAAATACAGGTAATTGCTAAGCCACAAACAACCCTGGTATTTCATGTGCTGTATTACTCACCTTTTCTTATATCAACACTGTAAAAACACTTTTCAGTCAACAAATCATGAAGCATTTTATAGAACACAAAGGAAGTACAAACTGGAATTGTGCAATTAAATAGATATCTCTGTCACTTTGCTCGGCGCAAAGCCTTAATATACTACAGTAACATATTATTGTAAACACCAGCAAGACAAACTCACAGCACTTCAGCAGCACAGAATGAAGCTCACTCTCTGTCCTGAAGAGCTACAATCTCACAGTTACAAGCTCTCACAAGCCAAGTCAGGCTGAAGATGCTGGTTAGCTTCTCTGATATAACTGTCCACGTGCACGCACACAGCAGTACATGAGAAGCACCTTAGACCTAAGAGACAGCAGGGTAGACTGCTTTGCCCTTCCAGTGGACATGCTGTGGACCTACACCTTATTTCACCCTATGGAAACCAATTTGGACAGCCATGAGATGAATGAATACAAACCAAAAAAATGAAGATGCAAGACTTACTGAGGACAACTAGGAAGGGAAAAGTTTCAGAACACATTTCAGAGCAGAGAAAGAAGGTATCTGGAGACAGAGTTGGGGGAATAGAGCCACATCTGGAACACAGAGGTAGGTATTAGAAAGCCAACAGCACAGCTAGGAAGAAATCAGGAAAATGAGGGAATTGAACAGGCTTTTTACTTTTCTTCAATATTCACAGTGCCAGGACGCTCTGTTGAGCTACTGTTAGGGCCAAATGAACAGAGAGAAATCAGACACGGCAACATCAGCACGTTGGTCTACTGAATGCCGGGGCCAATCTCGGGCTGACGGGACTGGAGTGCTTGTTGTGTCACATGCTAAGCCCTTTGTAGCTGCTCAATACCTTTCAAGTTACGAGAACATGAGATGACATTCATGAACTCAGATGTTTCAGTTAACTGACATTGGTTGCTTCTCATTAATATCACTCCAGAGGCATCAGGACAAGTATTTTAAAGAGGTTTTGTGATAGCACAGATAATTGTAATTGCGCTTGAAGTAGTGAAGAACTCTAGCATGTAGCTAAGGGAGACAGGATTAAAGGCCAAGTTCTTCTATCAGAAATACCTTTAAATGAAAGCAGAATCTTTGTAGTTAATTTGTGGAATTCTAATATGTAGAAACATGCTAGTAGCAATAGTTTAAAATACATGAAGCATTCACTGTCAGAAGGCCCCAGAGGGCTACTGGATCCCAGATAAACCGAAAAATTAAAGAAAGAAGAGCCTGAAGAGGACAGGACAGAGCAATGACTGTATTGAGGGAATCAGTTCAAAGGCACTGTAGAAACACTGGAATAAAAGTAAGCTCAGAGCTGTGAGTTGTCTTCAGGGATAAGATTTAGATTGCAGATGACTCTTACAGCGATGGCAGGACCTATACGCTGTCTGCAGTGGGGCTTGTAACACTTACCTGCTCATGTGAATGAATCCTAGACAGTGTTTAATGACTACAGCTGCAAGATGGAGGCCCAGCTGGGTGTCCCAGAGAGGGTGAACAGCACAATAAACAGCAAAAAAGAATCAACTGGCTTGAGGTGCTACTGGACAGCTGAGGGCTTGGCTCCCCCCAACACTCTCTGTGAGGGACATCACGGACCACTTGCCATGACATTTGTTTGATTTCTGGTAGTCTTATTCCTGTTGGTTTTTGTTTGTTTGTTTGGGGGGGGGGAGGGGTTGAGGGGGCGTACTGAGATTTCAGGAACAGGGAAAATTATTTCTTCTTTCTTCACCTGCTTTTTCCTGAAGTTCTCCCTGGCCCGCTCACTGAAGGCTGCTAGAGCTTTGTCCCTTTGCCTTCTAACAACCCATGCAGACTAACTCTGAACCTTCTAGCGAGGGAGAAGCAGGGATCCATGGAAGCTATGACAAGAAATACGGAAATCAGTTAAGTCTATTGCTTTCACAATCATATTCTCTCCTTTACCTTGCTTAGGAGGTTCCTTGTTTGCCACTTATTTTGCAATTTCTACAGTGAGCAAATTACGGCAGGTTTACTAGAATTAAGTGGGCACTGAGGAATGGAGTCATTATACTTCATATTCTTGTTAGTATCCACATTGCTTTGGCATCTAAGGGTCTTGGAAATAGGCTGAGGGTTCATTATGCTAAGCACTGTACAACCAGAAAGACAGCTCTGCCTCACAAGGCTTAAAATCCATATACAGGACAAGTGACAGCAACTGACTACAGGGATGCAAACAAGGAGAAAATAAAACAGTATCAGCCACAATATGGAAATTGGGAGGTAGAAATGAGATATGCATAGTGTCAAGTTTTTTTGAGAAAACAATCCAGTAACATCAGATAAACTTCCAGGAGGGAAGAAAATGCATGGCACTTCTTGTTTTGTTCACCCCAGTTACACTGGCCCAGTGCAGACACACAGAGGAAATCAGGTTTCCTTCTTTTACATAGAAGCCTGAACCTGCTCTCATTTGTATCACTATAAATAAAGATTTAACTTCTGTGAAATTACTGAATTTATCCTAGTGTATAAACGGTCCAAGAGAAGGCAGTCAGGTCCTATATTATTTTTTATTGCCAGAATGTCTCATTCTCCCAGTGCTATAAATCTACTTTATTGTCTTGTGTTATCCATTGCATTTATCCATTGACTATAAAGCAAACAGTGAGATCTATGCAAGTAGGCAAATTACAAATTACTTAGGAGCTGCACTTCAACTCACAAATGAAAGGATTTTTCTGACAATCTCTCAGGTATCACAAACAAGCCATTAGAACTGCAGCACTAATACTTCATCACCTCACCTTGCTTGAAAAGATGAAAATCAATTTTCTTAACACATGAAATACTGATTTTAAAGACAGCAGTATGACTATTAACAAAATAACAGTCAATTAAAAAGAAAAGGAGTCTTTTCTCAGGCAAATTTCTTGTAGAATGAGTCACTTCCACAGCCTGGGTTACAGAAAATGGAGACTATAACAATAACCATCTGATTCTTCAGCTTGTGAATGTCAGCACAAATAAATTTTTAAATCAAGTAAGCATATCTCATTCTTGGATTTTTTTTCTCTGCACTATGTATTTAGGGACTTTTAGAACTTGTTATGAAGTGTTTAATTTTTGTATTTCTAGAGGCTTTCTCACTTCCTACAGTCTATTAAATCACAACTTGTTTGGGGACATTCTACTCTGATTATTTGGCAGCATTTTTGAGAAATCCAGATGTATGGATCCAAAAAAATGTAGAATCCCCAATTTGGGCTGGCAAAATTTCAGAACTGACGCAACCCCAAAACACGAAAAAGCCAATTAAAATGGCCAGTACAAAATCTGTAGCAGCTCTTGCTCATCTGTAGTGCAAAAGCAAACACCAACAAAATGAAAAGCCTATCAAGGTTGCAGCCAGCCTGATCATTGCAAAAGTTATGTAGGAACAGTTTCGAGTGCCACTATCAATGTGTTGGTAACAAACGAAGTATGGAAGCATAATCATTTTATTAAAACTCCTACGCCTTTCCCTCATACTTTTGCTTGGGAACCCTTTGCTCAGGGATTCCGTGAGTGCATTTCCATGCTATAAAGTGTTATTGGCAGACAGCTGACACAGACAGGATAGATTATAGATGGCTATTTCCCAGCAGTCGTCCTAGAGAATATTTGCCACTGTTGCTTTCTCTATTCTAGGCAGCTGTTTCAGCTAGCTTTTGCATTGCTAACAAGTACTGAGATGAAAATAGATCTTTAAAATAGCTTTTCGCTGAGGCTTCACAGAAACCTGTTGGCTGGATACTCTCACAATGACTCACTTCCACAACTCGCACTTCCCACAAACATCTGTGAATCATAAAAAGCTTTAATGAAGGTGGATAGCTGTGCAAAGAAACTACACATCTTCTAGGTATGTATACTTTACTTCTTTTAACTCTGTTCTCAGCTGTTCCCCTTTTTATGTTTCATTTTGTGCCAGGTTTTTATTTTAGATGGTGCAGGAGAGAGGCTGTACTTTTTATGTCTCTGCAGACCAAGTCTGGCACAATTCTGGGGTGGTATAAATAACAAACCTTCCGTTTCAAGGAACTGATTTGCAAGGATTGAGAGCCAAGTCCAAATCTCTTCTTCCTACATCAAAGTTTTGAAACTTACCTTGTTTTGTACTGGAAGGGATTTTCGTACAATGAATGAAAAACAGATTACTGTTATAGAGGTGTGAGAAAAAGAAGGATAATGTTGATATGTGAAAAGATGTATTTACCCAATTTCCACTCTATAATTCAAGCAACCACAAGATGCCTTTCATTATTGCAGTAACATTATTTTGGTCTAGCAAAAATTTCTTCAATATATGTTGAAGTTAATTCATCCTATATTGATGGTAAAATTGAATTTAGATTACGCTTCTTATAGTCACGATTGAGTCAGCTCAAAGTTCTCTCAAGGTCGAATTTAACTGTTACATAGGAGTTAGAAAGATCAATGTGTCAGTCTTACCTGTGGATTAAAGAATCCTGTCATCCAGAACTGATTTGGTCGGCCATCCTGCAACCAACTGCTGAACTGCTGGTTTCTTTCAAGTAGCTCAGTAAACCAAAATCCTAAAGTAGCTGACTCCCAGGAAATCTTAAACCATAGTTTTGGAATTCTAGCATCATACATATTATCCAAAGCATCTTGCAGTTCTTCTGACATAATTATGGTTCCTGGAAGATAAGTAAAACATTCAGAATTAACTTTCCCCTAGCTTGCAAAGGCAATTAAAACTTCCAAATAACATTCTGAGTCTAATAAACCCTCTTTTTCTTGTGACTTAATTGCACACCTGTTGCACTGAAGTCTTTTCAGTTTGCAGTTAATTCGCTCAAACTTAGAAGACTTGATTCAAAGTTAAAGGTGACAAGATAAATGTATTTCTTTTATTATTTTGATCAGAAATAAAGTAAACAACTCCTTCTCCCTCACACATAATATTTACATTCATTATATTCACACTATGTTTCAAATGTGATCAATCATTTAAATTTTTAAAATATATTTTAACGGTTCCCACATACATGATCAATGATAGAGACATACTGTGTAACTCATCTATATCCTAAGCATGTACTGACAGTGATTGTATTCATGGAATTCACTGTTACTAATGATAACTTTGTAAATTTCCATTATCAGGATTCCCAGTGGGAAAGCAGTACTTAGAATCAATCTAGAGGCAAGATTTTTTTATATATTGTCTTGGCAGTGGCAGTGTGTACTCACATATTCCATGCATAGTACTGTTGCCTTCATTAAAATATCAGCATTTACTAAGACAATGATTTTTCAGTGACAATCACGATTCCACGTGCCAGATGTTCCTATATCTTATCAGTTTGTACTCTCAACAGTGCTGAGAGGTGGCACATGGCAATGCCTCAAGAAGTCTTCTCTATTCCAGCTAAAATGTTCTAAATTATAGAAACTGGTCTGGTAGCCCCCATTCCAATTAAATGTTCATGTAATACCAATGTCCAATGCATCATCATACACAAAACTGCTGTAATTGCCACAAGGATTACATGACATACCAAACAGAATTAGATGGCTTTCACCACAGAAGAGGTAAAGGAAAGAGAAGTGGTCTGGGTGACTTCAAACAAGAGCTGCAGTGGCCCATCCAAACACATGTATGGAAATGTGGCCTGTAACAAGTAAGCATTTCAAATTCCTTCCTTCCTTCCATCAAGGCTGGCAGGTTCCCAGTTCAGGGGAAGGAAAAGAATATCCAGAAACCAAACACCAGCTTTTAATTTAGAAGAATGCAGTGGCTATTCTAAACACTTGTGTAACAGTGCATGCAAATCTGGTACTTTCTAATGTATACCAATGGCAAATAGACTTCATTTTCTTCTAGCAGATAATGGCCTGCTCTCATTTACAGACACCTCTTTTTGTGCAACAAATGCTATGAGAAAACCACCAACTTTTACAAAACTGCAATGTTAAAAAATATTGCCTATCCCATATTCTCTGTAATGGCTTCGTAGTCAGCTTCAGAATCATGCTTTGGGATGGCTAAGACTCTTTTACAACACAATTAATAAACCTTCTCTTTGTGTATAGATGTTCTCTAATATATAACAAAGAGCACTAGCATTTAAGAAAGAAGCCACTCTGTGTCATTTCCCCTTTGCCAAGAAAAATGTAATATTAGACCATACACTCTATTCACCCTCTGGAGGGAGAAAAAGTGGAAAAAATCATGCAACACATGTTGGTTTCAACTTCGGAGCAACCGTAGTGAGGGCAGAAAGAAAGTGAAGAGCATCCTGTTTGAGCCCTAAGGATCATTACCATCTGAACTAAGAAAGAACGAACTATTTCATCTCTGGTTCTTCCTTGTTTTCAGGCTGATGCAGCCAGCTTACTCCTGCAACAAAGGTTGTGAGAGAGCCATGTTTTCCTCCCTATTCTCATGAGCAGGATGGGGTTTTTCAAGTACGGAGATACAACCATTCTCTGCCCTGAAGTACGGTGAAATCTCTTAGGATGTCTGCCCGTTACGACTCAGAGCAGCTGCTAAGAACGCTAAGCCAGAGTGTTCTTGAGGATGAGGTATGTTCACAGTTCTGGCTTTGCCCGTATAGTTGCATAAATATTCCTAGTGAGTGGGTGTCATATCTGGCAGTAGGCATACAGTGCTTGAATTTCAGCACTAAATGACATCTGTGGGCTCTGGGATGCATTCCTGCAGCTAAAATACTCAAATAAAAATAAAAATAATTAAAAAAATAAAATAATTGTCAGAAATAATATTAGTAACACATGAGAAAAATAACAGCATCTTTCTGGAGAAAGGTGATACAGGTGTTCGAAAAACTGTATCTGATAAATTGAATGAGTAGCACAATACCTTAGGCTTCTCACATTTAACTTCCAAGAAACTCAGAGCACTGGCTACCACATGAAGAGACTGAATGTCCTGTGAACTTAACATGGCAGGCTAGAATGTTCTATGAATCAGACAGGCCAGCTGTTTATAACTTGGTTGTTTTGGGGGTTACATCATGATATTCCCTTTCTTGAATGGAATAAAGCCCATCTGAAAATGACTGATAAAAGGTGAGATCAGTTTAAGACATTAGGGTATTTCCATGCTTCAAAAATAATATGTACTGTAACCATACTATTTACACAGTATGCAAAGTTTGAAAATTAGGACTCATCTTTTTCATTGGCCTAAATTTACACCATCTCACTGCTAAACCACTTCTAAATCTATACAATTGCTGTGTAGTGAATAAGCCAAATAAAGCTATTCAGTTGTGAGGATAACTAGCTTTTATTGTTAATTAAATAGTCTGTTCTTTTAAATTGATCTGCTTTTAGGGTGATGCATTGAATAGATATAAGGCTTCAAATGGACTACATCAGGACCTTGTATTATTTCATGGAGTTGCTCCTTTTTACTACCATACACACCAGAAGCTGATTCCGAAAACTGTGGAATTTGTAAAAATTTGGATCTACTTTTTTGAATTTCGCATTTAGGAAAGCCTGTATCTGGACTAGAAAACATGTATCTCATTTAAATGAGTGGATAAAGTTAGGAACAAAGAAAGGATCTGAAACTCCAGCATGAACCAAAAAAAGCCTCAAACCACTGACTGATTCTCTTCCCACAGGCACAGATGTGACTCAAGAATAACCAGAATAATTATGTAGGATTTAAATGACATGAGAAGCAGCTAGTTTCTCATCAAGTACAGCGTGCCAATAGCTGACATCATTATAATAGGATTGGAAACTATCCCTTGAGGACAACACTTGCTAGACAATGAGTCTGTTAAGCTAGCCTTAACAGTACACAGCAGAAAAAGCTCAGTGAAAGCATTGATCCATTCTTGACTATCACAGTTGCAACTATAGAAGTTGATCTTCTCTGCCATTAATTCCCACTCAAGTTTACCTCCCAAGCAACCAGGTTTATTATTGCACCAGTCAATCTTTGGGGCCACTGCCAAGCTGCAACTCCCTCTTCTTTGTTGAACATGTTGAAGAGAAAATCCCAACTTGCTTCTAACTTCATGAGCTTTCCTCCCTTTCTGTCTTATGGCAACAGCTAACCTGATATGCTTTCCCCAAAGAAAGCATTACTTATCATTCCACCCAAAGGTATAAGGTATACAGAGTACTAGATAAAAAACAATAAAAGCTAATGTATGTTTCCCTGTGCCTAAAACTTCATCTTTTTTTTTTTACAGGCTTTAGTATGTTTCTGCTAGCTCAGTGACCACCATTGCTGTGCTGAAGGATGTCAACTTCTTTGCTTCAGGCAGTTCTTTGGATATTTCCCTCTTTCTTCACTTGCAGCACGTGGACATTTCAGCATTTGGAGATGATTCCCAGGAAGGTCTCAGAAGCTCATTTAATTTCACCATGTTGTTTTAATCCTGAGGCCCTCAGAAATTTATCACCTCCTTTTGCTCCTGGTCTCCAGAACAGGAAGACTAAATCAGGCAGCTGAGCCCTGCAATGCACAACACTCTCTCCATTTTTTACTTGTAGACTGTGGTATTCTCTCCAGCTGCACACAACCTTTGCCCCTGTTCTGTTATCTGTTTGTTTCCCACCTTCCTTTCCTGGTGCAGAATCCTCTGATTTAATTCTCCAAGTCAAGAGAGATGAAAGGAACTGAGAAACTTAAGTAGCATGCAAATTTTCACATAGAAGAGCACACAAATCCTAGATTCTCTGGAACAGCTAATTCCTTTAAGTGAGAAAGAAGGCAATTTGAAAGTCACCTTGCAAATTGTTCTGAAAACTTACCAGCTCCAGTACTAAATGCACTTGGCTACACCCACCAAAGCACTGAAAATAAAAATTTTAAAGCAATAATTTGAAGATGAAAATTCATGCACATCCCCCCAAAAGTAATATGCACACCCCCCTAAGCTACAGTAATAAAACAGGCATTTAAACTGTTTTCTGCAGTTTGTCCTAAATGTGCAATAAGTGTTTCTAAACAGTTGTCCTGGCCAACATTGTGGCAAGCACACATAACACTTACTAAGAAGTCCAGAAATAACATGCCACATTTTGTAAAAGACAACAGGAGGCATTCTGGCATCCTTATCAGGATGGGAAGTAAATAATGGATGAGAGCTGCTGAGCCAAGAGTAACTACACCACGAGACATACTACACTCATCCCCTCCATTCCACAAATGAATTCCCAATTGTTACATTCCATTAATGCCCTCATTGAGTGCTCTTAATCATCTTCAAATAAAACCCTCATCCAAAAGTGGAATACACAGATGATCTCTACAAGCCTTACACACACACACTGTAAGAATCAGTAAGGCAAGAACCCAAGATCTTTCAGTCCAAAAGTCTATTACCATCGTCAGCAGGCCAAACTAAAATTGTATTAGCTAGCAGTCTTAAAGCACTACGAGTCAGAACAGAACTTAGCCAGCCAGTGGGAATGAGTCCATACTCCATCCCTTCATGGGAAATTACCTTTCCTGTGCACTCTGGCAAGTCTAGTTTGCTGAGCTTCAGTTTTTCACCACATAGATTAGAATAAATTATTGGGTACCTCTTTTGGAGCTCATTTATATCCCTTTTGCAAGGTGCTAAATACAATGAACAGAAATTCCTTGCAGCAACGTGATGCAAACACTACTGTCATGATCATGGTATTCTGAGTTGGAAAAAAATAGTGAATCTTTACCTCATTCTTTCAGGCACTTAACACAAGCTTGTGTAGATGATGTAGGAAGCCTAAGCGATTCCAATTATGTATGTAGAACTATATGCTACCTCACCTCTACATGAAGTTCTGGGTGTTTCAACATGTTCTTATATGAATGACAATAAGGAAACACCTAAGGTCAACACACTGGTTAGCAATGCAGTATAAGGATGGTGAGGAGCTAAAAGCAGAAAATTAAATAGTTTTTAATAAGGTAGCAAATCAATGACTGAGATGTACAGAAACTAGTGAAATGCACCAGTATTACTGAAGGCCTTGTTATTAATAGTTACTATTCAGCTTTGTCTGAACTATAAAGTTGCAAAAATATTAGAAACGCATACAAAAATGCATAATTTTTTACTCTCCAGTACATTCTGTCTCAATAGTCTCGCCTGTATTTTCTCATACTTCTCAACCTGGCATAAACATACACCTGAAACATGCCAGTGTCTTAATTTTAATGAGTTTTCATACACATAACCTAACTATGCATCATTTAAAGAACATGCATATGGTATACATCTGTGAGTAAAAAGAGGGCAAATAGCAAAGTCCCGTATCCCTTTAGTAATAACCTTGCTCCTGATTC
Organism: Opisthocomus hoazin; assembly: GCF_030867145.1. Classification (NCBI taxonomy): domain Eukaryota; kingdom Metazoa; phylum Chordata; class Aves; order Opisthocomiformes; family Opisthocomidae; genus Opisthocomus; species Opisthocomus hoazin. The sequence goes on along the minus strand of NC_134416.1, from coordinate 71,279,638 downwards.
TATTATTCCAAAAGCTCTGATTGCCCTCTCAGTGTGGGGTAAGAGTAATCTGTGAACGCTTTTTCAAGTCCTGGCATGTAAGTTATATATGGTGTGCATTACATGCATGAAAATGTGCTGGATTTGTAACGAGGGGTAGTTGCAGTGGAAAGTTTTCTTAAGCCTAGCAGAGCTTCTCCGTGACAAATGCCATGATGAACAGAACGTTAAGTAGGTTAAAAAAAAATCAGAAAAAAAAAACCAAACCCCAAATTAAAAGCTGTGCTTATTTCCATTGCCAAGGATTCAATATCCACTTTCAGTGCTACTACAAGCATGCTCCGCTGCTGAGATTCATAGAAGTCACTCAAGGTGGACGAAGGATAACTCCAATAGAATTTCTCTTCTCACTTTCTTCACACATCAGGGTGCCCTCAAAACACTTCCCACTCCTACTTCAGTGCATGGAGATGTAAGCAGAACCCTCCCCCAGTCTCACAGACAGGCCACATTCAATTCCCCTCTACTCAAACAAACTCTAAGAGACTAGGAATAACTGAACGGGTCATTAGATTTTACTGCATTCAAAGACACTATCCTCATTAATGGAGAGGGGGTTTGAAGTGCCCACTCCCCAACAAATAGCCAGAGTATTAGTATTCTGTGCCAGAGGCATCTATGCTTCCACAGGAGGAACATAAGGCACATACACAGCAACTCTGTAGCTCATATACTGCCCTGCAAATAATGTGGTCACCTTCTGTCAGGGGCTCAAGGTCTGATGTTCACAACCTATTAGGAACTGGAGTTTTGGTTCAAGCCCCACATATTACTTCTCCCCAGATGAAAAGATGAGAAAACAGCTCTTTCCTTGTCTCTAAAAATGTTTCTCTATTTGGAACATTGCCTCTGTTTAGGTCACTTGAGAGGACAATCGTCATTGTTGTTTTCTGATCTACATGAAGCTCTGTATTATACTAACTGTGAAATAAATTCTGGGCAATCAATAAGTAATTAAAACAGAACTAATAGCTGGGACATAACTGAGATTACAAAGTGCGGCTACAATCTAATTACTACAATTTAATCCAAAAAGTATCCCTCCAGGCAGCAAAGTTCATTGGTGGTGATGCAGGCTTGCGGGGCACAGCTGCCAACAAACATGTTGGACACATCCTGAGCATCCTCACCTCTCCCAAAAGCTGAACACTGCTTAATCTGCCCTCTGGGTGGAGGGACAAAACTGACTCTGCTAATTCCCTCAACATCTCTCCTGCTCAGCTGCACGTGGGCTCTCACTGAAGAGGGCTTTATATTACCTCAAATGTAACTTAGTGAGCAACAGAAAAATTACAAGGTCCATCCATTCACATCCAGCCTGTAGAATCAAATGTTCAGACTTCCTTTCACAAAGCTGCATGATGCAACATGAAGACGCGTTATATTCTTAAAAATAAATTTTTTCTGAAAATTTAGATCTGCTATAAGCTGGTGCTCAGGCCTTAACAGGTTCAGGAAGCCAGAGCCAGATGCATGACCAGGGCAGATGCCAAAAATCACATAACCTGTTTGTGCAGGCAGATCAGTTTACCTCATTGTAAAGAAAAGGAGCACATCAGATGATCTGAGATTGCAGTTTTGGGGCAGAATCTAGTATGAGAGAGTTTTGGGTTCTCCCCTTTGCTGTGGCAAGAGAGAGTGCCTAAATGTTCTTTCCATATCTTAATGGTCTACCACATGCACTTGATGTATCTGAATCTGCCAGAAGCCATTAATCGTTATTGGTAACTATACATCCAGTTTTGTTTTCCGAGCAATTTTTCACTATATTTTACTTGCTTGTCCCTAAGAAAATTATAATGTTTTAGAGGATTGCACAAAAGTTACAGCATTAACTTGATTAAACACCTGGTAGAAGACTGTGCCCACTGTGGAACTGAATACTAAGTGCAAAGAATTATGTTACTCATCCATCCCTCTGCAGAATAATGTACATTTTGAGACTTTAAATATATCTATCACAATCAAGGAAAGATTAATACTTTCTTGGATGGAAAGCATTGTTTTAATTTACTTGAAAAGGGACTCTATGCATGTATAAAAGGCAACCTTCAGCTCAGTATTGAAACAGAGGACAATTGTTTCTTCAAGCTTGATCTTTGCACACGTTATTACAGGATATGGAAGCTAATTAGCCTTGGGCACATTCATAAACCTCTTTCCTAGATTCAGATTATAGGCATGATTTTTCTGAAGCATGCATTGTTGCCTTGGTGAATCATACAAATGATAGGAAAAAATCTTTTTTTATTCTTATGCAACAAAAACGCAAGTTAAAAATCTCCATGAAAGACTTGCTGTCAAAAGATTGGAAAATGCCAGTAAGACTGATCACAGTACTGCTGTTATCTATACGAGAAAGGATTAGTTTTGAGGCACTCCAACCTTCTCCCTTTGGGGACAGTTTGCCATCTCAGATATTTACTGCCTCTCTGCTGTAGAACAGCAGACTTGAGTGAGATCTTAAGCACAAGAACTGAACCATTTCTGTTTCATGTTCATTTACTGTTAATTCGAGAAGCTTGACTGAGTCACAGTATACTTTCCCTCCTGGATATTTCGACTCTTGCAGATGAGCAAAATGGGAAGTGAAAACAAAAAGCAGACGGTAACATCATCATCCCTTGTTTTTCCTCACTCCTTTTCTGATCAAATTTTCCATCTGTTTCTAGTCGCCTGAACTCTTGATTTATTTTAACTACATTCACCATTGCTCACTTCCAGACAAATACTCCTGTCTCTGAGAGTTACTGCGTACTGTTGCCTACCTCCTGTGATGGCTAAAAGCAGAATCCTGTCATTCTCTTTTGACTGGTGCTCCCACTTACTTCAGCCTCCATTTAGAGACATCCTATTTGGTATAACCAGTTTCACAAACCTTGCAAATCTCACCTTAAATTAGAGTCTTTACCACCTGGCATCCTGAGTGCCCTGTCTCCCAATTACTTAGCAGCAACACTTCTACCTTGTTCTGTATCATTATGTCTCAGCTTAATTTCATAAATGACTCTGGCACATGACCTGTGGACCTAACCACACAATTCAGCTCCTCTGAGCTCTGTAGAGATCCTGGAGAGAATCACAGAAGTGTAGTAATGCTGTGGGACAAGAACTGCAACACTAGAGTACATGCACACAGAATAAATTAAGGTGGAGTGTCCTCAGAGATGCAGTCAGGAGGCTTTAAGAGCTAGAATTAGTGGTCATATGACAGAAGAAGAAAAGAGAAAAAAAGGGGGAGGGAAAGAACAAAGAGAAAGAGATAGAAAGGGAGGAAAGGAGCTGAAATATTTATTTAGTTATATAGTATAAGCAACCTTTAGTAATAAATATTGCATCTTAATTAGTATGATTTTTAATATTGCAGCTTACCGTCGATAGCCAATTTCAGATCAGTCAGCGTAGTTCGAACTCTTGATATAACATGTTGCATGCGGTCTATTTCTTGACGGAGAAATATGTTCATGGGTTGAATAGCTCCCATCTTTTGAAGCTGGGCTTTCACCTAAACAAGAATAGTGCAATGATTATAAAATGTAATCTCCTGTTTCCCATGCAATTATTTTTGAACACAAAAGGATGTTTTTTAATTGTATCGCATAATTCCTGAGAAAAGAAACTTCTATGTGACAGATGGCCATGCCAGTCCTGTGCCAACTGTAAGATTTAGCACCCTGGCTCATTAGCTTACCAAAAGGAGCTCCTCCATCATTTTAAGCAGGGAAAGTTCCCTTTTTTTGAAGGGATACAGCAGTTCCTTCTGTCCTTGTTAGGCTGCATGGTCTTAGATCTCAAAAAAAAAAAAACCAAACCCATATGCTATACAAAAGCATGTTTGATGGTAACTTCTTCATATTTCCAAATTGCGCTAGGTGAACTTTTTCACCTCTTCTTGCCCTGCTGAGTTGAAATAATGCTGCAAATGGAGCTGGACTTAACAAGCACAATGATATACAAAAGCTGCTATTTCCAATAGCACGTGACTCTCATAATACAAGGTGTTCATGGATGCGTTACTAGAGAGGTTAAGATTGCCAGGAATATACAGCATTCTGTTACACCATTATGTGCACCATTTTGTAGGTAGACACTTTTGGCCTTCTTAAACTTTAAGGATAACAGTTTCGCTCATATTCAACAGAGAACATTTTCAAAATGGAACTAACTGTCTGTTACCTAAGGACATGCCACAGCAACAGCAGAAAAAGCATTCTCTGTCTCACTTTAGCATATGATGCATATACAGTATGCTTCAGACATACACTGTATGTTCCACGTATATCAAAGATCACAGTATGCAAGAGCGCATGAGAGAGGAATTCAGTGGCACCTGCAGAAATCATGGTGCCTACACCTCTCATAGTACCAGAATTCTTGGTTTTTAAGACTTTGAAGTGTTTTTCCCCACTATGACTCAGGTTTCAGAAAGCCAGCGGCTTCTCTCTATACTTGCTGCCGCTCAGCCACATGCATCATCTTTCACACTGAAGCAGCCTGAACCCTAATCTTTGCCATAGTCAATCCTTCCCTCTGTAGGTGATATTCTGCAAGGAGACTCTGAAACTGGAAAGCAGTATCTCATACAGTAAAATAAGATCCTAAATTCACATACCTATATGGCCATTAACTAATCATAAAACAGGTGACCCATAGGATCAGTATGCTAAAATAATTTAAGAGCTTATTTTGAGCTTAGTAACAAAAGATGAAGAAAGAGTTAGAAAGTCTATTCTTTCAAAGAGCAGAATATCACTGGATTTCTACTGCAGCCAAGTAGAATCCACAAGATTTGGTATAACGCATGCTATTTCATCATCAAGGCCAGAAGTACACTGGATTTTGGTTTGTGTTTTTCCAGATATACTGATACATCTCATCGTATACATTATTATGTATACTATACATTATATACACATAGCAAACGTTACTAAAGATCTTATTATTACACTGAATAGCAAGTTTCTGCAAGAGGAATACAATATAGCAGCTGAGTAGTTATAAATGCTGGTATAAATGAGCAAATGCTTTGACAATTTCGAATTCTCAAGTTTCAGCTCCAAGCCCAATAAAATACTCTTTTTCAGCTTTATATGCTATTCTCCTTGGGAGACAGCTATCAGCAAGGTTATTCATCATATTTTAATCACGAGGGCACATGAGTTTGTCAGACAGAATGTCCAAGAAATAGGTGCCAGCCAATTATGCTAATGCTTTGCAGTGTGACAGTTCATTTTACAGACTGAGTTAATGTGTTTCTCCTGTAAAAGAGAAAAAGAACTACTAAAATCAGCTATCACAAGACTAGAGCTGAGACAATAAACTCTTTTTGGATCATTTACACAGTGAAATATTTGACTTTTTTCATACAAAATCCAGGGAAAGCTTCTGCTTTCTGAAAATTTCACAGGGAATGATAATTCTCCCTCTTGCCAAAAAAGCAAATAAAAAAGTTTGAATTTTTATTTTTTCCAGAATACTTAGAAGTCTAGCACAGGTCACTAATAAGAAAGTAATTATACAGAATATAGTGCATGCATTTTATCCTTTAAGTAAAAAATACACTTTTTTTTCTAGTGTACAAAGCATGTGTTGCTTTTGGAGATCATTTAGAGGAAGAATTTCTCCCATTTGAGGAAAAATTGTATGGAAGATGCTATTAAAAGGGGTTATTTTCCAAAATATTGATATTGATTAATCTACAAAGTGAAGATGAAATAAATATTCTAAAATATTACTATACTGATAATCGCATAATTTTAGTGAATTCTCAGAATTTAAACATTCTTCTGAATTGTTTTGATGTACCTATAAAAACACCTGTAATGTTTTGAATAATAAACATTATATTTTGAGTAATGTAATAATGTAGAAATTTGTTAATCCATCCTAGATATGTTCACAGCACTCAACCTGCAGCACCAAGCATAACCATATATGAAAACCGAAAAAATTACTTACTTCCTACCTTCTTGTATACAAATCAATCCTGATCTGCATTGAGATTTACTAGATGTAACACAGTGCCTTTCTTGGAAATCTTGCTGTTAACATTAGTTTTATACAGCAGCTATGAGGTACGTTTGACTCTTTTTGTATAAGAATTCTTATCAAGCAATCACATGACTTACTTCCACTACTGTATTTATTATGACATAAAGAGATGGATCCCGACTGACAGAAAAAAACCTGAAAAAACAAAACTCACTGACCAAAATAGCCTTTCTGAGATGAATATAATAATTCCATAAAGCCCACTTACAACATCGCCTTTTCATTACACAAACAGCTGTCATCTAACATAGAACAAGGTGATTTAAGAAACAAGCAACTAAAATCATAATCTTAATAGCTTTTTCTAAATGATTTTGCAATGCACATCTCCACCGTGTCATATTCCTCTATGTACATTTCTTAGCTGTCCTCAGGTCACCAACTCCTTTGTCACCACATACTTTAGAGAACATTCAGCAGAAAAGCATTTGCCAAAGTCATGTCATTTAATGATCAGTGATCAAGTTACTGTAGGAATAAATGCCTGTCATTTTCAGTAAATGCTATACTTTTCAATTAGACTTGCCTACTTGCTGTACCCTTTGTCAGCAGAAATGGAAGTCCATCATTCTGAGAGAGAGTCTAAATAAGAAACCTGAATAAGAAAGACAAGCTCAAGGCATGTCCAAGTCAAATACCTTTTCAACTGGTGTCAAGGACCACTTCCCTGTTGTATACAAGGAAGCAGGCAGTGAAATATGTATCAAATAGCTGAAGCTCTAGAGCTGGGTGACCACCATATCTTACAGGGTTGGTAAATAAACCAGAGACACCTTACAAAGCATCTATGTTAGTATTTTAGCTCAGATCCCGATTTTTTTTTTTTTTGGTAGCAAAAAAAATGCACTGAAAAGTAGACTCCAGGCACACAAACTGGTTTAGCTTCAAATTAAACTAGCCCAAAAGGTATGCTTCAGGGAGTCTAACGTACTCCAACCACTAACAGGTATTCAGCCTACAGGCCCAGACTAGAGTTAGACCAAACTAAATTCCCCTATAAAACATCTAATGCAGGCCTGGGTTCCTCAGATGAACTCCTATTCCCATGCAATACTTGCTAATGTGTTCATAGACTTAGTGGTGGATAAGATGAAATCAATACTACACAAAATATTTAAGGAAAAAAAAAATTGCCACTTGGGTTAAAAGCCAGCCTCCAATAAAGCACGATATCTCTGGAATGTCTCCATGTCTATTCCCTAGCAAGCTGCTCTTCAAGCTGCAAGGATCACTTTCACTACAAAACTCTGTGTGTGACAGGCTGACATTTATTTTTGCATCCATATTCACTCACGTGGACTGACTGGACCTAATCATTTTACCACTAATCTCTCTGTTACCTGTGAGACTAGACCCAGAAGCAAAAATGGTAACGAAAGCAGAACTCTTACTCTGCCTCTGCCTTTGGAGTGAGAAAAATGAAGACAGTTTTAGGTCAGGAGGAAGGTTTATTTTTCTCCTCCATCACCTGTGTCAAACTGCAGTCTGATAAAGCAGGCTAAGGTGACTTGTTTTGTCTATAATCTTTTGGGTGGACATTGAGTCAGTTATCTGACTGGTGAGAGGAAGCGTTACGAGAACACAACAGCAAAAGAAGCAACATGTATCATGGGGTAAAAATGGTTGCCCTGTTTTGAAAGTTGTTGGTTCCAAAGTCATTGCACAGGCTAATAATTGAGAAATGAAGGCAGTGTGACAGCCTGAATTTTCTCTGGATTCACAATGTATCAAGAGAAAGTACAGACCAGAGTTCTGAATGTCAGTAAATGATTGGTTTTGGTACCATCTATCCCTAACCTAGTCTGTTGGGGTTTTAACTCTGATCAAATTCACTCCACCCTTTCCAAACGGAGACACAATAACTGATCAAAGATAGCAAAGGCACCTGCCACTTTCCGTGAAGCGCATTTGCTTTTAATTACCTTCATTTGTTTCCTGAATTTTTTGTTCCTTTTCTCCATTGATAATAACTATCTAACTGGATTTCCAGACTACCACATCATGGCCTTAGTGGAGTAGAACACTCATCTAAAGCAAACCCAAGTTGCACTGCCAGGACTAATGAATGTTTTTCTTTTTACTGCTCTTATTCATTGAATGAAACAAACCTACATCCTGAGCTCAGAATACATATACAAGAAATACAGGGGGGAACAGTAGATCCAACACGACATCCTCTGACTGTCCCTGTAAGAACGAAGCAGGGGGAGGAGGGAGAGCAAGCCGATCCTATAGGATTAATGTTGGTTTGTTCTGTACAAACACGGATCTTCTTACCTGAATCATTAGAAAACAGACGTCAAGCAAATTGAAGCAAAAGACATTTCCCTGAATCTCAGCAAAGATGTCAGAGAAGTGGTACAGAAGCAAAGAACTATCTAATTGTAAGCATCATTATGAAGATGATTGCTTATAAGAAAATGAAAACGTGCATGGCAGATCATGAGAAAAGATAATAGCTTGTCCTACTACTGGATGCTGAGAGTGAAACAGCATGAAAATAATTGGTGATTATTTTTTTATACAGTCACATGTAAAAGTATGTATTGTACCCAAAACCAGTAGTAAAATAGAGATAAGAGTGCAGGGTAGAATTTCAAAATAAACCCTCCAGATTCTTTGTCCTTAACAACAACTCCTGGCTCCATAACTTGTTGTCTCCATAGCTAAGACACTTGAGGAAGTAACTGAAAAGGGGCAGCCTACTGTGTGTATGTTTTGTGTCGATAACCTGAGTGAATAAACCAAGAAGGAATAAGAGTGAATGAGACTAATATTAAATAGAAAAATTGCCAGATAAAAATAGTATTTATTAAAATAATTTCAACCATTTAAAAGTGAAATAAGCATGTTAGAATTTTACAAGACTAAAAGACACTGCACAAATTTCCCAGGGGTAAAATCTGAGAGCAAGAATACTCTCTGGTTACAATATAAAGTCCAATGGAATGAAGAAATACTCCTTTGGAGGGCTTAGCAAATATATTGAAAAAATTAGCTCAATGCACACATTACAAATATGGCAAAACTATACATGCTACACAGGCATTCAGTATTCTATTGCTATTGCAAATTGAAAAAAAAATTTCTAAGGAGCAGAATAAAGCTAGAGGAAACTAGTTCCATGAAAAAGCTTTACTCTGATAGGAAGGATAAGGGACAAGGACTGAGAACAATCCAAGGTGTAAATTATAGGTGTAGATCCAAAGTGTAAATTAGCAATTAAATTTATCAAATTAGTAATTAAGTGTTATTGTCATAAGAATATAATAATATTTCATTTGCTATTTATATTTATCTACTATTAAACAGTAATGTGAAAACTAGAAAACTGAGTCCATTCCAAATCAAATTTTACAAATAAATTATTTATATACTATATATATATATTTACATACTATCACTGGGAATTACTCAATAAGCAGATGACAAAAAAAGAGAGACATAAGTAGGGATGGATGAAAAAATCACTACATAAAGAAAGCTGTTGTGAAACCTCATAAAAAAAAAGTTGCAGATTGTAAGCAGCTTGACAAGAAGGGAATGAGAAAAGAAGTTCTCAGTTGAACTATGACAGCACAGAAGAGGCTATTTATACAAGACATACTAAATCTGAGATGAATAGTAGAACAGAAGACAGGAAATATTGCCAGGGCCCCAGGATTATTGGTTGTAACATTAAGTGGACGTTCTAAGTTGTCCTGGTTTTGGCTGGGATGGAGTTCATTTTCTTCCCAGTAGCTACTGTATTTTGGATTTAGTATGAGAAGGATGTTGATAACACTGATGGTTTTAGTTGTTGCTAAGAATTCAAGGACTTTCTCCAGTCTCCCATATTCAGCTAACCAGCAGGTGTGCAGGAGCTGGGAGGGAGCACAGCCAGGCAGACAGCCCAGCTGGACAATGAAAATATTCCGTACCATAGATGTCACGCTCAGTTCATGAATGGGGGTTGGCCAGGGGGCAGGACTCTCTCTCTCTTTCTCTATTTCGTGGGCTTGAATCCTCGAATCCTCTTTTGTCCAGGAGTTTGAACTTTTCTGGGTGTTTGGTCTTTTTTATGAGTTTTGCAAAATCCACAAAAACCACAAGTTTGGGGTTCCACGATCGCTGCTCAGGGACTGATTGTGAATCAGTCTTCGGGTGGTGAGAAGATTGTATTGTATATAGTTTGTTTTGCATATTCATTATTATCATTATTAGTATCATTATTAGCATTAGTATTTACTTTGTTGTCTTAATAAATTGTCTTCATCTCAACCCATGAGTTTTACCTTTTGTCCATTTCTCCTCCCTGTCCCACTGGAGAGGGGAAGAAGGGAGGTGAGCGAGCGGCTGCCCAGTGCTGAGTTGCCAGCTGCAGGGTTAAACCACAACAGCTGTCCAGGCAAGTAAATAAAGTATAGCATAACAAGTTGCAATACTGCATACCGGGTGCTCTACAAGCTTGGACTGCAACCAGGGAAAAAAAGTACTATGAGTGCAAAACAGAATTGTAAATAAGAAAGTCATGGAAGTGAGGGGTTTTCCACAGTTACTGTTCATGAAACACATGGCAAGACTCCAGATCCTACTTACAAACTGATGCAAGAGTGCTTTATGCTGGATTTTTCCATTTAATGAGACTGTTAATGAAAAAAGCAAGAGGAAGTTAACAATTATATCTGTTGTGGCTCAATCTCCAAAAAATCTGGGACATGAGGTCAGTGATAAAATGCTTTATTCATAATGGTGATATCATAATAGAAGTAGATAAACTGAAAGCTGTAACCACTGTAAGATCACTGATCCTTCAGAAAGAGGCACCAGTGTCCCTCTCTAAGCTACTAAGGAGGGCAAGAACTTTCTGAAGTCTCTAATGGCTGTTCTGAGTTAAGGTGACTAATTCAGTGGACTATGGCATTTGAAATAAATGTTTCCAATGTAGTAATATTTTAGATAATAAACCAAAACAGAGTTATAAAACACTACGTATAATTTTAAGAGCTTTTTAAAACACGTGCCAGGTAAATTTGAGAAGCACAGTAAAACTCATAAAACATATACTTACATACGTACATAAAACATCTGTATCTATAAAGCAGCATATACCTCATGAGGGTTATAATCTGGAGGTAACTTCTCCAGCATCTCATCAGCAAGATGTTGCACCACTGCTTCTCGGGTTTCCCCTCCTCCAGTGCTGCTGTCTTTGGGCTGGATGCTTACTATTGTACTTAATGTCTCATTAGCCAGGTTAGTCTGGTAAGTTATATCTGCATTAGGGTGAAGTCCAAATACCTTAAAGTAAAAGGGAAAAACAGAAAAAAATTTGCAGTTTTCCTTCTCAAATTATATCAATGAAAGAATCCATAAAAATGGATAAACAAGAATAAATTCTCAGCTCTATAAAACAATAGCTATGAATAGGTCAGCGGAAGTGCACCCATTTAACTGGCCAAGGACCAAGCCCAAATTACACAAAAACATTAACATAGGCTGCATGTACTATAGCATTTTCATTCATATAAGTGGGATTTTTTTAACTGAGCTGATAATCTTCACACAGCAGGCTTTGGATCATGCTGTGGAGTGCTATCAGGGGGTACAAACTGATTCCTTTCCACTGGTTCAGACTAGAGCTTGGTGGAAACATGTTGTATGTGGACACTCACTCCTCACCACTAGCTCTTTGTGTCTACAGATCTATTGCTGTTGTACTATTTTAAGCAGATGCCTCTAATAATCAGACCAGTTACCATTTCTAACACATTTTGTTTTACTCAGTCTTTTTGGCTTATAAGGCATGCAGCACAATGAATAAAACACTGCCCGTATTCGAAGAACATAAAGATTTTATGACTGGTGATATATATTTAGGATATTTTATGGTTTAGCTATTTTTTGGTTTAGGTCTCCCACTTCTTTCTTCCCCTTCTATGAAATTGGATTATTTTATTTAAGATACAGCTAGCATGGAATTATTGCAAAGTTGCCCTTTGTCTGAACGATAATAACTTTTTCAGAAACTTCTGCTGAAATATCAGTAAGTCTATGACTGTCAGATTGACAATTGCAACTCTTCCCCAGGAGGAATTGTATTGTGACTTATTTCACAAGCCCTCATTTAATTATAGCTGTTAACTATCTCTTACAAACTTTGAACCACTGATCCAGTAATGAGGAAGGCTTGCCCTCAAACTGAGCACCAAAGCCAAGCAATATTCCACTTCTCATTTTTCATGTTTTCAGATTTTACATTAGAATTGATATGTTACAAGAAGACACTTCTGGTAACCAATATTTACATACTCTGAGGACAGAATAAAAAGGGCCATATGCGATACTGTTATGTTTGAAAATCTAGAAACTCAGAGACAACGGATATAAGTGGCTGCATCTGTGTCAAAGCCAGCAAAACTGCACTGATTTACACCAGCTGTGGATCTGATCCTTACCACAGCACAAAGAACACAGTACAGACCTAATACCATGTGTGAGTGAAGGTGTGACAATAACTAGCATGGAATTAGGTTCCAAGTAGGATTTAGCATGTTTTACTCATAGCAGTTTACTCAACCTGAATATTTAGAGCTGTAAAAAGTGAAAATATCAATGCACTTCAGTTATCATGGAATGAAATACACAGGTGAAGAGACAATCTTTTCTGCTTTTTGCTCTTGCACAATAAGGGTTGGTTTGTTTTTGCTCTAGCAGATTTTGTGGCCCAAGTTAGAAACATTAAAAATATCTGCTGTTATGAATGTAAATTGTAGTGCTAGTCCAAGGGCTAACTTCATAATTGGTGTAATATTGCCAAAGACAGGGACGTTACATGGGAGACAACGCTGGTCCTATGTTTGCATGCAAGTGATGTATGAAGGAATACAAACAAAGAAACCAGAGTAGTAAAGTAATGGGTGGACTAGTGTCCTGGATGTCCTGTAGATTAATCAAGCAGCCAAATTTCTCATTCTTTTTGATCCAAAATCTCTGGGAATTTTGATTAAAAAGGGGATGTTAGATTCTGTCTTTCAGGTTTTTTTAGCCTGCTAAATCCTCAAAACCAATTGCTAAAGCGCTATACCCCTCTGAAATCAAAGTAATTTTGAAAGGGATTGCCGAGTCAATAGCCCTCTTCAGAAGTCAGTGTTTATTCTGATCAGAGGTTGAAATTTCATCAAAAGAGCAAGGATATGGCAATCAGACTTATTCAGTCTTTCTTTCTCAACCAAAAATGGAAAGGGGAGGAAACAAAGATACACTGTTTTGACTAGCACAATAGCCTTTGTGGAACAAAGACAACCAGGAGCTTAAAAGGTTAAAGGCTTCCATGAGCAATTTTGACAGATTTTGCAATGACAGAAGCCGCAGCTTTCTTCCTAACCAGTGAAAATGTGGAAGAGAAAAAGATGTTTGTATTCCTGCATTTGATCCTATTTACATAAAAGTCAAAAGTAAAACATCTACATCAAGCCATACATACAGATTTTTCACAGGCATCAAAATACTTTAAAAATCCATTGAAGCATTGTGAGGTAGGTTCCTAAGTGCTTAGCAAAGCAGATCCGTGAAAGTAGCACCTGAATCTGATAGAGTCAAGGTTCATACATGGATAGGAACCACTTCATGGGCTCAGATGGATCCCACTGGTGCATCGTCATGGCTGCATTTACCCTGACTTGGAAAAGGTGGATCGTTGCCAGCACAAATACTCCTGCATTCTGCTTTTACTACCTTTAAAGATTCTAAACTTTTAAAGTTTATTTTCTGACCTTGGAATCTTCTTGCCCTCTTAGCCAGCACATTATCAGTAACAGAAAACCATTTTTTTCTGTTCAGTCCTGTCTATTTAATTTTAATAGAACCTACCTTCAATGGCATTTATCAATTTAATAGCAATGAGACAGAAATCCAGAGCATCCACTTCTGTTTCAGTTTAAACTAACTTCATCACATGGGTCTGTACTGGAGGGAGCAGAAAGTTGCGGTCCTCCAATTAATGTGACACTGTAGTATACACACACACACTGCGTCCTGTAAAAGTGGTTGCAACCAGGAGCTACCCTGCATCCTACCCCACCAATTCATGGCAACATCCAGATCTTCCTGTTGTAAAAATGGAATAATCTCCCAATTATAACTTGTAAAATGAGACCATATGGCTTTTATATTTTCATTATCTCTGAGTTCACGTCTGCTCATAGAATCATTAAGGTTGGAAAAGACCTCTAAGATCATCAAGTCCAACCATCAACCAAACACAACCATCCCTACTAAACCATGTCCTGATGTGCCACATCTACACATGTTTGAACACCTCCAGGGATGGTGACTCCACCACTTCCTTGGACAGCCTGTTACAATGTCTGACCTCTCTTTCAGTAAAGAAATTTTTCCTAATATCCAATCTAAACCTCCCTGATGCAACTTGAGGCCATTGCGTCTCATCCTATCTCTAGTGACTTGGGAGAAGACACCAACACCCACTTCACTACAACTTCCTCTCAGGTAGTTGTAGAGAGAGATAAGGTCTCCCCTCAGCCTCCTCTCCTCCAGACTAAACAACGCCAGTTCCCTCTGCTGACTTGCTCTCCAGACCCTTCACCAGCCTCGGCACATCAATCCAGCCTGTCAAGATCCCTCTGCAGAGACTTCCTACACTCCAGCAGATCGACACTCCCACCCAGCTTGGTGTCATCTGCAAACTTACTGAGGGAGCACTCAATTCCCTCATCTAGATCATTGATAAAGATGTTAAACAAGACCAGACCCAAAACTGAGCCCTGGGGAACACCATTTGTGACTGGCCGCCAGCTGGATTTAACTCCATTCACCACCACTCTCTGGGCTCGGCCATCCAGCCAGTTCTTTATCCAGCAAAGTGTACACCCATTCAAACCATGGGCAGCTAGTTTCTCCAGGAGGATGCTGTGGGGAACAGTGTCAAAGGCCTTACTAAAGTCCAGGTAGATAACATCCACAGCCTTTTCCTCATCCACCAGGCAAGTCACTTGGTCATAGCAGGAGATCAGGTTGGTCAAGCAGGACCTGCCTTTCATGAACCCATGCTGCCTGGGCCTGATCCCCTGGTTGTCCTTCACATGCCTGGTGAGCGCACTCAAGATGGACCACTCCATAATCTTCCCCAGCACTGAGGGGACAGGCTGACAGGCCTGTAGTTCCCCTGATCCTCCTTCTGGCCCTTCTTGTAGATGGGCATCACATTGGCAAGCCTCCAGTTGTCTGCTCATCCCCATACAGAATCACAAAATAGTTTAGTCTGGAATAGACCTTTGAGGGTCATCTAATCCAAACCATTTGCTCAAGCAGGATCAGCTAAAGCAGGCTCTCCAGCACAGGGTCCAGTTGCGATTTTAATGTCTACAAAGATCGAGACTTCACAACCTCTCTGGGCAACCTTTTAGAGTGCTTGAGCATCTTCACTGTAAAAAAGTGTTTTCTTCTTGTCAGATGGAATTTCCTGTAATTTACTTTATGCCCATTGTTTCTTGTCCTTTTATTGGGTACCATCAAAAAGACTCTGACTCCATCTTCACACCCTCCCAACAGAGGCCCAACTCTCTCAGCCTTTCCTGATATGACAGATGCTCCAGTCCCTTAATCATCTTCATGGCCCTGCTCTGGACTCAATCCAGTAAACCTGTACCTTTCTTGTACTGGGGACCCCAGAACTAGACACAGTACTTCGAATATGGTCTCAACAGTGCTCAGAAGAGAGGAAGGATCACCTCCCTCAACCTGCTGGGTCACCTCTCTCTTCCTACTGCAGCCTAGGATGCTGTTGGCCTCTTTGCCATGAGGGTGCATCGCTGGTTCATGGTCAGCTAGCTGTCCACCAGGACAACCAATGCAGGAATTGGCATTTCCCTTTGTCGAACTTCATGGGACTCCCCTCTGCCCAGTTCTTTGGCCTGCCTAGATCTCTCTGGATAGCAGCACAACCATCTGGTCTATCAGCCACTCCTTCCGGTTTTGTATCTCCTGTGAACTTGTTGAAGGTGCACTCTGCCCCATCATCCAGGTCACTAACAAGGATGTTAAACCACATTGGCCCCAGTATTGACCCCTGGCATACAGCACTAGTACCTGTCTCCAACTGGATTTTGTGCTTCTCACCACAACCCTCTGGGACTGGTTATTTAGCCAGTTTTCAAATGAGCTCACAGCATACTTATCTAACCCATACTTTGTCAGCTTGTCTATGAAGATGTTACGGGAGGTAGTGTCAAAAGACCTCACTAAAGTTGAGGTAAAAAAAATGCACTGCTCTCCTCTCATCCATCAAGTTGGTCATGTCATTGTAGAAGGCTGACAGCTTGGTTAAGCATGATTTCTCCTTCACAAATGCATGCTGACTACTCTCAATCACCTGTTTGTCCTTCATATGTTTGGAAATGCTTTGCAAGAGGATTTTTCTCCAGCAGGGACTGAGGTGAGACTGACCAGCCTGTAGTTCCCCAGATCTTTCTTCTTCCCTTCTCGAAGACTGGAGTGATATTTGCTATCTTCTCCTGTTGCATTCAGCAATGGACCTACATTTTCCCTAGTCATCTTTTTGATGTTTACGTACTTGTAAAATCCTTGCTTGTTGCCCTTCACATTCCTTGACAGATTCAACTCCACTTTGGCCTTGGCTTTCCTAATCCTACCCCTGCAAGACTGGACAGTAGCTCTACACTCTTGCTGTGTCAACTGCCCCTGCTTGCACCTCTTGTACATTCCTTTTTATGTCTGAATTCAGTTAGGAGCTTCTTGTTCATCCATTTAGGCATCCTGTTGCCCTTGATTTCCTACTTGTTATGATGGATATTTCTTGATCTTGCAGGAGGTGATCCCCGATTATAAACCAGTTCTCCTGCACCTCTCTTCTCTCCAGAGCCACATCCCATGGGATTCTTGCAAGCCTGGAAGAAACCTCTGTAGAAGCTGAAGTCTGCTCTCCTGAAATCCAAAGCTGTGGTCCTGCGTTTTGCCGTTCTCCCTCCTCTTAGGATCCTGAACTCCACCATCAGTCACCGCAGTCAAGGCTGCCTCCACATTTCACATCCCTGACCAGTTCTTCCTCACTTATAAGTACCAGATCCAGCTAAGCACCTTTCCTTGTTGGCTCCTCAGTTACCTGTGCCAGGAAGTTGTAATTAATGCACTCAAGAAATCTCCTAGACTGCTTGAACTCCACTGCATCACCCTTTCAGCAGATAATCAGGGTTGTTAACGTCCTCCACAAGGACCAGGGCCTGTGAATGTGAGACTTCCTCCAATTGTTTGAAGAATACCTCATCTACCTCCTCCTGGTCAGCACATCTACGCAAGATACACACTATAATGGTCTGCCTGCTAATCTTGACTTATACATTCATGGCTCTGGAAAACACACCTCGTTAAATTATTTATCTGACAAAATCTCCCTTTAATACTTTGAAATATTTTACCTCTGGTGTATCAATCACTGGCAATTGCTCTATGTACTGGAGATAGTCTTCAACTGTTTTCCCTTTTGGAATAACATAACCTTTGTAGAAACAAAAATTCTCACTAAACATATGCTCTCCAAACCACACTCTTGCATATGTATTCAGCAGTGCTTTGTCAAGGTCATCAGTTACACGGCCACCATACTGTACTTCTCCAAGCATATAGCGAACGCAGTTCCAGTTCACTCCACGTTTAATGTCCATATCATCCAAATGATTCTGAACAAATTGCACACTGGCTGTGAAGTCTGCCTGATTAAATTCATAAGGAATATTCCAGCCCAATGGACCAAACTTTCGTCTTTCCTGTAAAATAGACAGAGGTAAAGGTAAAAGGTTGATTGATAGCAATTGTGAAGAAAACATTAAGTGCAGAAGAATACATGAAATATGCTAAGATCGCGGTAGTCCAGCTGGGCTTGAATTTCACCAATTTTAAAAAAATAATTCTTCTCTTAACATGTACAAGGCCAAATGTTTGATTAATAATCTAGTAGTTAAATATTTCTTCATTTATCATCATCAGAGAGATATGAACAAAGAACAGGAATATTATCATTTTTACAAAGTCCTCTTTATTAAGTGCAGTGAATCCGTGACTCTAGAACTATAGTTTTTGAATTTCAAAAATGAAGCTACTGTTTTAGGACAGGATGTCCAAACTCACCATCACTGTCTCTGGTCCTCCTACGGACTAGGTATATTAGTACCACTGATGTCTCTGCATGGTGCAGATGCAAGTAGCAAAAGCTGCTTCTGACTGAAGCATTCACAGATGCAGCTGGCAGTACGCAGTTGTTAGGGCAATATGTGGTATTTAAATATTCTTAATTTCCACCAGGAAAAAAGCAATGGGCCAAAGACAAGCATACCACAGGCTTCCATTGGACCACAATGTATCAATACATGGATGCCACAGAGTTAAATTAACTAGGCACCAAATATAAACTAAGGATACTGCAATATCTATCAATAGAATGATGAAAAGTTGTGGTTAATCCATAAAGCACTTTCTTTAATAGAACTCCTGAAAGGCAAGACTTAAAATCATCCTCCACCTTCATTTCCTCCTACAGGTTTCAATGCAGGAAGGATTTATATTCACCCTCTTAGCCCTTCTCATTGTGAAAGCAGCAGTTTTAAGACTATGGTTTTCAGACCCAAGCTGTAAATTTCTTTAATGTGCTTTTATGATTTAAAATATTAGTAAAAAAAAGTTAGCTGAAAGACAGATCACACAGCCATGCTCAAAGACTGTAATGGAAGAGTACCCTAATTGATCATTGGTTGACTGTCCTTTTTTACTTTGAAATACCATCCCTGTTGGAGGTACAAGATCAACATGAGCAGGTCTAAGACAGCTGCAGTAATAGAGGCATGTTGTTTTCTATTTTATTTGTATTAATTTTCCAGCATGGGATTTCCATTTAAATATGTTGTTCATTTAATAACACAGTGCATTAATAAATGAAACATGGTTTTGCGACACAAGAGAAGAAACACATTTTTAAACCTGAACAGTCGTGTGAAGAAATGCTACAGCATATAGCAATGGTTTCCACTGTGGCATGTTGCTCACTTCTAGGTGATCCTGAGTAACAGCTGAGTATGTTCGTTTTAAGCCAGCTTTCACACCTAGAAAATAAGTACAAAAATGTAATATATGAGCAAAAACATGTATGGAACCCATAACTCCATTTTCCGTTAAGCAGAATTCTCTTTTCCATTTTACAGTATAATCTTATTTATAGCTTCAAATAATCTCTTTGAATCAATTATCTGTTCAGCTGGTCACAGCAGGCAAACTTCAGTTACATTTTGTTTCAGGTAGGTGACATACTAAATTAAGGTCAAGAGTCTGGAAGGAATTACACTTAAGTAATCATATTCTGAATGTTACCAATAACAACTACAATAGAAACATAACTATTCAGCAACTATATGGCAATCAAAAAGACACCTACCATCATATAAATATAGCACTGAATATCCAAGAGTTTGTGTTTCAATATTTACATATAAAATGAGACTTTAGTTCTACCAAAGATGATTTTGTTTATATTTCATTCCTATAATAGTCTCAAATTCTGTATGCAGCTTCTCAAAATGGCATACAGGTACCAAGCTGATGAGATGAGAACCTAAATTCATAGCAGAAATACTAATATTTGTGGAGGTTTGCTTGACCACTGACATTTCAGATCCCAGGAACAGCTTTAGGCAGATGACAGAGCTTTAAGCTAGACTTGAAGGGGGAGGGGGATAATGTCAGGCTTGCCAGTGACAAGCTATGGGACGACACACCAAGGTTAGAGGGGACAGGGTACTAGCGAGAGCCCTCAGCCTGTTGCTCCAAGATGTGCTGGCTACAGTGCAGCACACTTGAAGTTTTATGGAGATGAGTCAAGGACTCCTGAGGTAATAGGGTGTTGCAGTTTAGCCCCAGCTGGTAACAAAGAACCACGCGGTCGCTCTATCACTCCTCCTCCCCGGTGGGATGGTGAGGAGAATCGGAAGAAAAAGGCAGAACTCATGGGCTGGGATAAAGACAGTGTAACAGAACAGCAAAGGGAGAAGAAAATAACTACAATAATACTAATAAAAATAATATACAGAGTGCAATTTTCTCACTGCTCAATGCTCAGCTCACTCCCAAGTAGCAAAAAACCCTCCTCTGACCAGCTCCCCCACTTAAATATGGAGCATGACATCACATGGTATCAAACAGCCCTTTTCATTGGCTCGTTTGGGTCAACCCACCCAACTACTTGTGAAAATTAACCCTATCCCAGCCAAACCCAGGACATCTGGCCAATAGAGAAACACCAGCAAAATACCTCACAGGAATCAAGGGGTGTTCCTCTAAGAAGGTAATGAGGCCAACAGCCCAGCTGAAGTGCCTCTACACCAATGCACGCAGCACGGGCAACAAACAGGAAGAGCTGGCAGCCACCATGCTGCTAGAAAGCTACGACTTAGTTGCCCTTACTAAAACGTGGTGGGACAAATCCCATGACTGGAGTGCGGCTATCAGTGTTCAGAAGGGACAGGCAAGGAAGGAGGGGTAGACACATTGCCCTCTACATCAAGAAATGGATAGAGTGTGAAGAGCTGTCTGAAGAATAGCCATGAGCAGGTTGAAAACTTATGAGTAAGAATCAGAGACCAACAAAGTGAACCTTGTGGTTGGTGTCTACTACAGGCCGCCTGATCAAAGGGAGCTTATTAACACAGCCTTCTTCCTCCAGCTACAGGAAGCATCGCACTTGCAGACTCTTACCCTGCTGGGAGACTTCTACCACCCCGATATCTGCTGGAAAAGTAGCATGGCGAGCTGTAGGCAACCCAGGAGACTCCTGGAGTGTACTGAGGATAACTTCCTAAGCCAGGTAATAGACACCCCTACCAGAGGGGATGTGATACTGGACCTGCTGGTCATCAATGCAAGTGAGCTAACCAGTGACACCATGATTGGAGGCAGCCTGGGCTGCAGTGATCATGCACTGGTGGAGTTTGCAGTTCTGAGGAATAAGGGTCATGTGAAGAGCAAAGTCAGGACCCTGAATTTTACGAAAGCAAGTGTCCAGCTCTTCAAGGAGTTAGTCAATAGGACCCCCTGGGAAACTGCCCTCGGAGACAAGGAGTAGTACAGAGCTGGCAGATCTTTAAGGATGCTTTCCATAGAATGTAAGAGCGCTCAGTCCCCAGGTGTAAGAAATCAGGAAAGGAAGAAAAGCGACCAGCATGGCTGAGTCAAGACCTGCTGGTCAAACTAAAGGGCAAGAGGGAACTGCAATGACAGTGGAAGCAGGGACAGGTATCCTGGGAAGCATATAGGGATGCTGCCCGGTTTTGTAGGGATGGTGCCAGGAAGGCCAAGGCACAGCTGGAGATGAACTTGGCAAGGGATGCTAAGAATAATCAGAAGGGCTTCTACAGGGACGTCAAATATAAAATGGAGGTCAAAGAAAGCATAAGCCCCCTGAGGAGTAAGACTGGCAAATTGGTAACAACGGACAAGGAGAAGGCTGAGGTAATCAACAACATTTTTGCCTCAGTCTTCACTGTCAGCCTCTCTTGCCACACCTCTTGAGTGGATGGACTGCAAGACTGGCCCTGGGGGAGCAAAGTCTCTCCCACTGTAAGAGAAGATCAGGTTCGTGACCACCTGAGGAACGTGAACATACATAAGTCTGTGAGACCTGATGAGATACATGTTCCTGAGGGAACTGACTGATGCCATTGCCAAGACACTCTCCATGATATTTGAAAAGTCATGGCAGTCAGGTGAAGTCCCTGGTGACTGGAAGAAGGGAAACATTGTGCCCATTCTTAAAAGGAGTAGAAAAGAGGACGCTGGGAACTACTGACCTGTCAGCCTCACCTCTGTGCCTGGGAAGATCATGGAACAGACCCTCCTAGAAGCTATGCTAAGGCACAAGAAGGACAGGGAGGTGATTTGAGACAGCCAGCATGGCTTCATCAAGGGCAAGTCCTGCCTGACTAACGTAGTGGCTTTCTATGATGGAATGACCAGATCAGTGGACAAAGGAAGAGCTACAGGTATCGTCTACTTGTACTTTTGTAAGGCCTTTGACACAGTCCCCCACGACATCCTTCTCTCTAAATTGGAGAAATATGGATTTAATGCGTGGACTGTTCAATGGCTAAGGAGTTGGTTGGAAGGCCATATCCAGAGGGTAGTGGTCAATGGCTCGATGTCCAAATGGATGCTGGTGACGAGTGGTGTCCCTCAGGGGTCCGTACTGGGACCGGTGCTGTTTAACATTTTCATCAATGACCTAGTGACACTGAGTGCACCCTCAGCAAGTCTGCAGATGACAACAAGCTGAGTGGTTCCGTCAACACCCCTAAGAGATGGGATGCCACCCAGAGGGACCTAGACAAGCTGGAGAAGTGGGCCCATGTGAACTTCATGAGGTTCAACAAGGCCAAGTGCAGCGTCCTGCATCTCGATCGGGGCAAACCCTGCTATCAATAAAGACTGGGGGATGAAGGGATTGAGAGCAGCCCTGCTGAGAAGGACTTGGGGGTACTGGTGGATGAAAAGCTGGACATGAGCCAACAATGTGCGCTCGCAGCCCAGAAGGCCAACCGTAGTCTGGGCTGCATCAAAAGAACTGTGGCCAGCAGGTCGAGGGAGGTGATTCTGACCCTCTACTCTGCTCTGGTGAGACCCCACCTGGAGTCCTGCATCCAGCTCTGGAGCCGTCAGCTCAGGACAGACATGGACCTGTTGGAACACGTCCAGAGGAGGGCCACAATCTCTTCAGAGGGTTGGAGCACCTCTCCTATGAGGAAAGGCAGAGAGAGTCAGGGCTGTTCAGCGTGGAGAAGAAAAGGCTCTGGGGAGAACTTATTGCAGCCTTCCAGTACTTAAAGGGGGCTTTAAGAAAGATGGGGAGAAAGACTTTAGCACAGCATGTTGTGATAGGACAAGGGGTAATGGTTTTAAACTAAAAAAGGTAGATTCAGACTAGATATGAGGAAGAAACATTTTACAGTGAGGGTGGTGAAACATGGGAACAGGTTGCCCAGAGAAGTGGCAGATGCCCCATCCCTGGAAACGTTCAAGGTCGGTTGAATGGGGCTCTGAGCAACATGATCTAGTTCAAGATATCCCTGCTCATTGCAGGGTGGTTGGACCAGATGATCTTTAAAGGTCCCTTCCAACCCAAATTATTCTGTTCTACTCTAAGTAAAGCTGAAGCCGGAACCAAGTTGCACCACAGTAACCAGATGACCTAACGTCTTTCCTAGGACAGCTTTGTGAACATGCGATTATAGGTAGGTACATTCACTTTGCTGCATCCACCCTAGTTTAGAGTAATGTAGGTGATGTGTACATCGATACTGATATAATCTCAGCTTCCGGAATACGTAAACCCCACTACTCCCATATGCTTTCAGGCAGCACTACTGAAGCATGATCTGCCTTTGGCAGAAAACATCGAGCATGAGTTACCGAGACCAAGTCCCTGTTATGATGTCTTCCAATTAATCAGCTTAAGACAAGTTTAAAAAGACAGATTTCAAGTGCTGTGAATAGATTGTCCAAGTCATCATACTTTCTATGACACAATAGAAGACACACCCTCCTGCTTCTTTCCTACTTCACAAAAATCCTGTAAAATAATACTCAAACAAACAGCTTTTCAAAATAGTATAAGGGTATCAGAAGAGAATTCCAAAATCAAGACAAAGTAATCATCAAAAGTGCCTTACCACATTGTGCTACCAATGTGGCAGGACAGTATCAGAAAACTAAAACTGTTTATATTTCATCCTGACTTAAATTGTTACACCAGTCATATTTCTATTACTAAATGCAAGTTGTAAATCATCTATAACATGACTTATAAAATACCCTCTTGGAGCTATAAGGTGTTATCATTTGAATGATAAGGAGAGGTCACGGTACAACAAAAAGATGCTGAGAACTGAGAAATGAATTAAAAACGGGGGAGGAGAAGAGAAAGAAGTAAGAAATTTTTAATAGCAGACTGACATTGCTCTTAAGAGTGGTGTATATACACTGAAACAGGATGTCTTTCACAAGATCAGACATATTTTAGACATTTTACTAATGTTCAAAGGAAGATGAATACTGAAATAAGAGGTTTAAATGACTGAGGCATTAAATACGACCTTGGATAAAGATTCTCAGCTCCTACTGACTTCAGTAACTGAAATCAGTGGCAAGTTAATGCATTATACAGTTGATTAAAGATGTGGGAGTTAAAAGACAAAATAAGTGTCAGGCTTGAGGATTTCTTTCTGCCGTAGTCCAAAACACAAAGTAACCTTTCCTCATTATATGTAATGAGTAGATATAAGTCTGAGTAGTAAGTTGCTTCTATGAACATATAAAGGACGTCTGCAGGTAGCAGCACAGTTTGGGTAAGACAGAGACACTAAACAGCAGGAGAGCAACAAGCTAGAGACTACTTAGAAAAGCTGTGTGTTTTCACATCACTCAGAATAACACCAAACAGCTGAGGCTGGAAAGGACCTCTGGAGGTCACCTTGCACAATACCCCTTCACAAAGCCAGGCCAACTAGAGCCGGATGCTCAGCGCCTTGTCCACGTGGGTTTTGAGGATGGAGTCTACAAACTCACTGAAGAAGCTGTTCTGGTACTTTACCACCTTCACAGTGGGTTAAGTTTTTTCTGATGCTGAAGTGGAAATTCCTGGATTTCCATTTGTGTCAATCACCTCTCTTTCTGTCACTTGGCACCACTGAGAAAAGTCTTGTTGTCTACTTTACTCACTCCCATGACGTATTTATATGCATTGATAAGATACCCCTGCTCTCCTCAAGGTTAAACAATTACAGCTCTCTCACCCTCTCCTCGTATGTCACGTTCTCCAATCCCTTCAGCATCTTTGTGGCCTCTCACTGAACTCATGCTGCCTATGCCTTTCTTGCACTGGGGAGGCCAGACCTGGAAACACCACTTCAAATGTGCTTTCCCTATGGCTGAGCAGAGAAGAATCACCCCCTCCACCTTCTGGAAATGATCTTCCTAATGTAGGTGAGGGTGTTGCAGGCAATCTTTGCTCCACAGGTGTATTGCTTGCCCATGTTCCACTTGATTTCCATCAGGATCCCCAGGTCCTTTTCAGCAAAGGTGCTTTACACCTGGTCAGCCCTAACATATATGGGTGCATGAGGTTCTTTCTCCCCAGGGAGAGTTCTTGGCATTTCCTTGTGCTGAAATTTAGCAGATTCCTGTCAGACCATTTCTCCAGCCTGTGAAACTTCCACTGAACAACAACACAACCTTCTGGTGTATCAACCCCTTCCTCCCACTATATATCAACTATAAAAATGCTGAGGGTGTCCCATCATCCAGGTCATTAGTGAAAATTTTAACCTCTGCTGGCCCCAATATTGACCCATGGGGTACGTCACTGGTGACTGCTCTCCAGCTGGATGAGTCCAGACAGATCTAGAGAGAGATGAAGACTTGGGCAACAAAACCTGCATGAAGTTCAACAAGGAGTCCAAAGTTCTGCACCTGCAGCACAATAACCTCATGCATTTGTACAAGCTGAGATCTGCTAGCTGTGATCTACTGGTAAGCACTTCAGGATTATTGCAGATGTCATGTTGCCTATAAGCCAAAACTGCTCTCTTCTTGCAAGTAAGGCAATCTAGATAGTGTGCTACCTCAGAAGAAGCACAGCCAGAAGATTGAAGGAAGCTCTTACCGCTTTCCACTTAGCACTAATCAGAATTCCCCTCAGATATATTGTCCACATTTGGCACACAAGGGAGGCATGGAGAAACTGGATGGGGCAATAATTGTGGTCAGATACTGAGAGTGCATGACCTGCAAAGATAGGACAAGAAGACTGAGTTTGTTTAGGCTGTTGAAGAGGAGGCTGTGGTATGCAAAATCCAGCTTAAATTGTGAATGCTGAAAGGCAGCAGATAATTGCATGCATATATGAGGGATGGTGGCTGTCCAAAACTGAAATTTTGAATTCTCAGGGACAAGCCTGCTACTTCCTTGCTGAGAATGGTACAGGCTGCAAAAAGTGAAACCAACTGAATCCTGCAATAAATACAGAAACATTAGTCAGAACTGCCAGTTAGGATGCTGATCACACGTTGTACTTCTGCACATAGACCACTTAGGTTAGGAAAACCAGGGGCTTAGAGGCCCAGAAAGCACAAGATGAACATCCTAGCTTGAGCAAACATCCTGGCAGTGGGGAAAGATCCTGGAGGTAGGGGAGATGCATGGAAGCAAATGCCAGGGGATGCCCAAGGACCTAGGCCAGTAATGTCCATGAGTGGTAGCTGCAAGTAGCTGCACAGCATGAAACCAACACGACTTTTTGCCCAGACTTCCTGGACCAGCAGCAGTCTCTCCAATGGGAAGGTAAGTCAAGATGAAATGAATGCAACACAGAAGGTGGGGAGTATGAGAGACTGTGTAAAATAAGCAAGTAGCATAAAAGCCCTAATCTCATCACTTCTTCAGTAAACTCCAGTATTTAGATCCACTATGGGTTGTTATTAACTGTCTTGCCTGTGACAGAGGCTTAGCGGCAGCTTACAAATACTTGAAGGACAATTACAAAATATCCTGGGGTCAGTCTCCTGTCAGCAGGGCCAGATGACATAACACGAAGCAACAGCCACAGCTACATACTGCAGCTTGGGAGGCTGAGATCGGGTGTTCAGCAGAGTCCTTCCTTTTCCTTACCCAGCAGAGTAAAGGATCGGTCCCCCTTTGCATCCTTGGTTGGGGTCAACAGGACAGAAAGAAAAGAGTGCTGGAGTGTACTGAGCTTAAGAAAGGACCACTGACCTAGCATTCTCCACAGGTTCTACACAAACAAAATCACTATCAATTTCTGTTACAAAACCAAACAATATCCATCTTCTCCCCAAAAGAGTCACACCTCACACATTGCAAGACTGACTTACATAGTGCTGTATTTAGCTAATGAAACGACAGAGAATAAAAACTAAAACACTGCAACAGAACATGGCAGGGGGGGAGGGGGGTGTTAGAAAAAGCAGGCCCCAAAACTCAAACCAAACATGGTTTCCTACCTTGAGGGGGCTCATTAGTAAATTTGATAGAGGACTGCAAAAGATTAATAGGAAACTCTGGGTGAGCCTCTGTAGTGATCCAGGTCCTGAAACCTTCACTCACAGATTCTGTTGTTGCGATGGTGTCCATTAATTCACTAAGAAATCCCAAGCCAAGGTGGCAGTTCTGTAGAAGAAGCCATCCTCCATCTTGCATGCACTGATTTAACAGGCGCCTTGCATGGACTTCCTGACCCTGACCCATTGAAATGGCATGACAGGGAATGTTCTGGAAGGAAAAAAGAAAGTTTCTTTATATATACTTCTTTAGAATGATTATACACATGATGTATTGCTTCTATAGGTCCATGTGTAGTAACATTGTGCCACAAAGAAAACCACTAATATCAATGCAGACTGATTATATTAAAACAGAGTAAACAAAAAAGCAAAACCCTCCAGGTTGCTCATATCTTGCATCTTCTGAAAGAAAACTACACCCACCCAACATAATTTTTTTTGCAAGTCTGACAAAGTCAATTGGATAAGACTACTGAAACATCTTCCCTTCCTTTTCTTCACTTTCGCAAATAAAGCAGGACATACACGCAGCAACATAGCTGCCTATTCTTTCCTATGATGTGGACTATCTGGAGATGGACAGATATTAAGGCTTCACATCATAATTAATGCATCAAGTAAAGCCAACAATTTTGGTGTCTTTTTGCTGTTTGAACATATTTATTTTATCTATAGAGAACTGTCAAGGAAGCAGGCAGGACAGGAAAGACTGGTTCACATTAAGTCACTCCTTAGCAAACGTACTGTATTGTTAATTGGTAGCTGTGGATGCTCATTCAGAGGACTCTAGTTTTGTGATCTGCTAGCTCTAGCTAGTTTTCTAGCTGTTAGTTTTCTGGATTCAGAAGAGACAAAGCTCATAAATGCAAATACAAGAATTCTGGAAATTTATGAAGTCTTTCCTCCAGAGGCCAAGGGAGAAGCCAGTTGTTCAGAAAAACATAAGATGATACAAGCTCTCACAAGGAGATCTGAAAAAGACGAGCTGGCTGGGTTGTGATCAGGACCATACAAGTCTGTCAATAATGTACAGGCAGAGCCCCTCTTACTTATTTTTCTTACTACCCTCGTTCTTTTTAAGTAGTCCCCTGGCTTAGGCTGGCTGCCTGACTCCTAGCAGGGAAACACAGAACTGTCAAACCCACTTCAGCGTATTATTCTCTATACATGTTGAGAAAAAGACTTAGTTTCATGGACAGCTTCACGTTCAAGACCTACAGCTGAGTATCCCTCACGCTATGAGCAATGAGTTGCACAAAGACTTATCAGTCTGGGCCTGTCTTCAGCTGACTGAGATATACAAAGGTTAATCTTAAGTTTTCCTGCTACTGGGACTCGCTTACTGTGAAACAAGAAAGAAGGAAGTCATCCAGTCCTAAACAGCGTGGATGAGGCTGCCCTACTTTTGCAGGAGAAAAAGGTTAAGCATATGGACACAAGCTGTGCTGGGTCATTTGGCCTCAGGGTCAGAGAACAGGCCCTGACCTGATTTTACTGAACAGTATAAATACAGCTGCTGTATATGATCGTCCACATCCTGGCAAGATCTTTAAGGAGAAGAAAATGCCAAAGATAAGAAAGCAGCTAAATCCTGCTCTCAGGTCAGTAAAACCTGAAATTTCAGGTAAAAGAAGCAAAGCTAAATAGCCTGTGAAGTTGGCTGTGTGTTGGAGGAGCAAAAACTTTACATTTTCTAAGATGTATCTCAGTACAGCTAGCATTCCCATAAGTCAAAGACTGTGACTACCCCTGCAGAGTGCATAAATATTCAGCTGGTGCATTATTCCCTAACAAAACATCTGCTCACAATTTACTCTTCTCAGCAATGCTACCTGCCAAATGTACAATCATTAAAGGTCATAGAAACATCAAGACATGGAAAAAATCTTTTTCACTATGGATTGTCCTCATTTTACTCCTTCCGAAAGAACCCTATCAAAACATCTGCGTATAGAATTCTTCTCTCAATAGTGAGTCATACCAGTATATCTGTGTCACCTTAATACATCGCTATCCAGATGAAAATACTATCATTTTACCCTCTACAGTGGCCCTGACAGTTCTGTTGAAGGTTCTGTGGATAATTCCCTGAAAGAAGAAACTCTCTCTACAATAATAAAAATACCCAGTTTAAATGAAATCAAAGTGCTAAGTGTAATGAACTTCATTTTAATTCAGAAAGTTAAATTTTCATTCCGTCTTCAAGTGCAAGCAAAGGGGGCAGAAAATCAACTAGTTTTAAAGCAGAACTTGCTTGGTTTATAAACAAGGCTATATAGCTCACTAGTCAGAGATACTGTTTCCATTTCTTTGGGAGAAGGCCACCTGAACAGCTAAATTTTAGACTGAAAAATTCATTCTGGTCACAAATTCAAACATTTCCAACTGCAGATAATTGATTTATATTGTTAATATCATACTTAGAGGTACCATCAGTAGTGACAATCCATTGTAAGACTACAAATAATGCCTGTAGAAGAGAAATCACAGAAAATAGGCCCAGTACATCTTTTGGAAATTTTCTATCATTAAAAAGGAATAAATAAATAAATAAATAAATAGGATACTTTAGAGGTATAGAATCACATATATACCAAGATCAGACCCTTGGCACCGCTAACCTCTGTTAAGTCAAAGGTTTATTCTGGAAAAAAGCAGAGAAAGCCCAGAGAAAGACAGGAACTAAATACAATTTTTGACAAGCTAGCAAAATAAACACAAAGCCCTCTTGCAAATGTTTTGGAAAACTGTAAATGATTTCTAGATACATTTTTCAAAAGCTAGAGAACTACTGAATCATAGAATCATCGAATGCTTTGGGTTGGAAGGGACCTGCAGAGGTCATCTAGCCCAACCCCTCTGCAATAAGCAGGGACATCTTCAACTAGACCAGGTTGCTCAGAGCCCCGTCCAACCTAGCCTTGAATGCTTAAGTACTCCTCCAGTACCACAGTGTTAATATATATTTCTACTTAAAAAAAAGATCTGTTTTTGTAGTTTGATTTGCAGAATCTGAATGGCTTTTGTAAAGTTGAAAGGCTTCTATATGCTGTGTGGTAAGATCTTAATTCAAGAGATTGGACAAGAACTTTACAGTTAAACTTTACAGTTAATTTTACATTTACAGTTGAACTTCAGGTTATGACAGCCTAGCTGACTTTGCCTTGTTCATAAACCATGTGTGAATAAACAAAGCAATCCCTTTAGCTCTTTTGCAATCTCACTTTCTATCATGCTATACCTGTTTCCTTAAAGTATGAAAAAATATTACAATTGCCCACTGTAACATACTTTCAGAATGACAGCAAAAAACTGCTGTCTTTTAACAGCCACAATTACAGAGCACCTTCTACCTACTTCCCCAGACAGCCTAAGGTCTTGCTTAAGATCTCACGGAATGAGAAAGCATTTTGTTCCACTCCTTCAAAGAGTGACTCTCCGTGACCAGATGACTTCAAGTGACTCTGTTAGGTTAGTGTCCCTCATCCCCTTACGTGGCCAGTGGGACAGAAATACTCAACTCCTGGATGCCAGCCAGAGTTAAGCTTCAATCATTTGCTCTGAACTGTTTTCAAAGGAGTCACTCTTTCCCTCTATTGATTACAGAAACTAACTCCTATTGGAGAAAGGGTAAGTACCTATCTAGGAGTCTGTTTCACAGGATATGTGAAATGTTGAAGAGCCAAACAGGTGAGTGAAAATACCATCACAAAGCTGACACTCCATTTGTATTCATACCATAGGCCATGAAAACAGGAATCCAGCCACAATAACCTAATGTATTTACCTGGACTGCAAAAGGGACTAAGATAAATTGCCCATTTCTAGTCTATAAATATTCTTGTAGCTAATTTCAAATCTTCTGCAAAGTCAAAACATCTCTCATATCTTGGGAAGAGGTAACAGAATATTTTGTGAATAGGAATAAAATTGTTCTTCCAATGCATTGCTTCCAATAAACCTAGAAATTCTGCTCACCCAACTGCCTTCCTTCTCCATCCCTATGTTTCTATGTTGGCTGGCTATCTGGCTGCACAGTTTTATGTGAACAAGGATCACATCAACAACTTAACATTCCTAACCTTATACACTCAAGTGAGAGGTAGATCCTAAATTTAAGCACTCTTTATCACAGTCAGAAAAATAAAATGAGAGGCCTGATTTTCAAAGAGAACAAGTGTCTAAACTTTCTAATTAATAAGTTAAAGAGATTTGTGGGTAAGTAAGTCTTATTTAGCATGTAAAAAGTCTTGCACCTCTAAATGAAGATGCATCCTAACAGGCAGGAAAATTTATGGAGATCTACTGTGAATAATATCTTCTTGGGAAAATTATACTTGTATCTACATTGTGAACAATAAAACGTATAGTACAGAGTGTCTTAAAGTGATGCTGTGCTATAAGAAATGTTGAACGTCTCCATCATGTGAACTGACTGAATGGTAGGGTCTCCAAATTAATTTCTCTTGTCACCATATTTATGATTTATTTCTACATCTTCCTGTAACTGTCATTACTGTCAGCTCTTATAATGAATGTGACACAATGTAAACCACAAGTATTGCTTTGTTCTTATAGCTAAGTACTCTCACTAAGTAATGGACTATCACAGTCTGCTGGATAAAGACAGAGAGCTCACTGGAATCAAACAACTGGAAAAAGCAAGAATGTAACATTTCCATTTCCTCAGTAAATGCATTTTGGCTAGTGGTCCAAAATTAACTTCCAGAGAACACTGGTATGAATGTAAATATCTTCATTCAAAACATCTATAAAATGTGGAAATACCATTTCCAGTTCAAAGTATAGTTTTAAATGTCTTTATCAGCTCTAGAAAACTCAGTTTAGGAGGATACCTTTGATTTTGCAAGACGTTCTATATTTTCAGTGGGGTCAGATCCCGTTGATAAAAAGCATGTCAAAGGTGTTCGACAGTCACTTTCTATCCACATTGCCTCCATTTCAAGAATAAATCCTTCTGCATATTTCTCCCCAAGAGATTCTGCAATGTACAGTCGAGCCTAAAAAAAACAAGTTACCAGAAATACATAACTTTTTCTTTTTTTTTAATTTAGCATTAATCATTATGCGGAATTTACCAATACCTACATTGGAAGGCAATGACTTTCTAAATGGTCATTTTCAACTTTACTGTAACAAAAGGTACAGTCCACGGGAGGCAACCATTGAAATTCTAAAATAGCAAACTTCAAAACAAAAAAAAGAAGAATTCTGCTCACATAACAGTCGTCCTGTGAACACTGTTGCTAGAGGATGCTAAATGTTTTTTTTTAAAGAGAGCTAAAGAAATCCATGCAGAATAGATCCACTGTCAGCTCTGAGGACAACTCAGATATTGCTGCTAAATTACTGACTACTAAAGCTTGGTGGACAGCCAGACAAAAGAATTTCTCTATACTAGCCCCATTCTTAGCTCCTCTAAGCGTGCATTGTTGACACTGTCTCTATAGCACAGCAGATTAGACAGATCTTTCATCTGACCCAGTTACAAGCTTCCATATATCTGTTGGAACTTCAAACAGAAATTCTCCTGTCCAGGGGTTATCCACTTCATGTCTGTTATGCTGAATATCTATTTCTACAAAACATCAACACAGCTCAGGCTTTATCCTTAAAGGTCAAACCTTCCCTATGCCTCTATTGTCCTCTTTTCACAGACATTTTCTAAAAGGACTTCTAAAGCTATCCTGGTATATTAAATGCTTTTTTGATTTTCTGTGTAAACTACTAGCACAGATTCTGAGGCATGTATTCTGCAAAGAAACACCCAGGAACAAGGCAGACTGAGGAAGATGTCAATTCCAGAACTCAATCATCCACCATTAAGTGTAACCTCTGTCCTAGTGGAGAGAGGTAAAATTTTGTAACACTTGGGGAAAACAGAGTAGGAAAAGAAGAGATAATGAAGATAATAACAAAAATTCTTCTTTCTTCAAAATTTAGATTAATTACAGCTTTTGAAACCACTGTTCAGAGACTCTTTCTCAAAGATGGTTGCGCAAGACAGTAAGAGTGTTGATAAATAAGCAGTAGCAGCGTTGTTATTTGGTCTATTTAAATTGTGGCAGATGGACCCCCATACTTCCGTCTCATTTACCAGCTAAAGAGGAAAAAAGGAAAAAAGATGGAAGAGGTCTTGTTGAAAAAGAGGTTCATGAAAAAACGGTGTCCCCTACATGCAACACATGCTATCACAACATGTAACATGTAAAGTTGAGATATGCAGGAAATCAAAAGTACTTCTTTCCAGTGTAGCTAAGGACAAAAAAAAGTGAAAAGAGGATACTCCTAGGCTCATACATCTATTATAGACCTAGATAGAGAACAAAAATCCAAGTATCACAGACTGTGGAGAAACTGCTAGTCTATGGCAGTTTCTTTTATGATATCTGCCATGAGACAGTCTTAATTATTACTTCCTCAGCATAGAGGGTAAGAAAACACTTTATCTGCTATTTTAGAGCACCTGTCAAAGCGAACTGTTCTCTTTCCACTTCTGTGAAAAAATAGGGACATGTCTTCTGATTGACCAGAAGAATACAACTGCTTTACAAATGTTATAACTCCACTTTAGAAGTGCCACACAAAAAGTATGGTATTCTTACAGCTCCAACACAATTTATTTCATGTTTTGCAATGTCCTTTCTAATTAACTGCAATTAAATAAATTAATGTTTCTTTCACATATATTTACAAGGATTTCAAGATCTGATTTTCACAATAGCCTACTCTGCAACAAATATTAGGATAAAAACAAATTCAGAGCACCTAAGTTTGGAACTAGCAGTTCCACAGGAGATGTCACATAGCGTAACCACTCTGTGAAAGTGTATCTTACTTGGGCAACGGTATGATCAGGGCACCAGCTACGGACAAGAAGTAGTTTGCGGAATTGATCCAGTAAGCTGTTGTATCCATCAGGAATAACAGCTTTTTCAGGTGCTTCTTCATCAAACCAAGCTTTCCATGACTTCTCATTCCTAACAACTTGCACTAGAAGTTGGTTAAAAGGGTACAAGCTAGACAACTGCACGAGATTGAGCCATGTCATGTCAAGGATCCACTTTTTTGGTTTTGGTTCCACAGAATTCAGGTCCAAACTGGCACCCCCTGCAAAGTGAAAAGCATTATAGAGAAAAACAATCATTCTTAACAGAAAAATTAAAAGTAATACAAAATACCTATTTAATAGTTTAGTAAGTAAAAATCTTTGTAAACAGGATATGAAGACCTAGAATTCTCATGGAAGAGTCATTTAACAAAGACAGATTGGGGAAGTACTCTCAGCGACTCTCAAAGCTGATATTCCAGTAATGTTTGTGCTGCTTTTCCCCCATCTGTAGAGCTGGAATAAACCTTGCCTACCTAAAAGGATACTCAAACCCAAGCCTTTAGACAAGATGTAGAAAGGACCTATGGTTAGTCCAATTTTCCTTCACCTAGACTACAGAATAAGAAAGCACATGGTGCATTCATTTCCAGGACTGTGCAACTTCAACAGCCTCTTAGCTCAACCACCACTCCAGGATCATGCCCATTTGCACCTTCAACACAGCTGAGTCACAGCTGAACATTACTTCTGTGTTTGCAAAGCAAAGTTTGGAAGGCAAGTAACTGACT
The DNA here is from genome assembly GCF_030867145.1 of Opisthocomus hoazin. Classification (NCBI taxonomy): domain Eukaryota; kingdom Metazoa; phylum Chordata; class Aves; order Opisthocomiformes; family Opisthocomidae; genus Opisthocomus; species Opisthocomus hoazin. The sequence goes on along the minus strand of NC_134416.1, from coordinate 71,244,776 downwards.
ATACTTATCTCAGTGCCTGACTGTACTTATCATATCTTGGAGACAACTGGGTCCAGCTCCAGGAAATTTTATAAACTTTACTCAAATTTTCCTTTGTCATTGTGTCTGAGTAGTGGTATGCAGTGATGGCATAATGCAATGCAAGATAACAATGTTTTACGTGTCACAGATTTCCACATTTTTTTATGCTGACACTTAAATGTGGTACAGAGTCCTCATGCATTCACATGCCTGCTCACCAGCCATCAAATGAGATTTTGCTGACTGTCTCCAAGCTCACAGACATAGGTATGTAGCAACTCACAAAAGAGCCTCACAAGAGAAAACTATAGGGTCTCTTACAAAGTAATGGACATTTTTTTTTCTCTTTTTGCAATGTAAAGCAGGTAAATATCCTCATCTAAGCATTATTTTGATAGGAAATAATCTATATTGCTCATTTTGTAAAATTTGTCTCTTAATTCCTTCTTGGACTATACATGCTTTTATTCACCATTTAAAAAACATTAGATCCACCAGATGATGCAACAGAATGCTAGTGCAAGCACTGCAAAACCTAAGTTTGGCAGTTCACAGACATAAGTAAACAGGAACATTTTTAGAGAAATTACCTTTGATCAGTGTCTCAAACTCAATGTGCGAAATTTTCTTGGCCTGCAAGTCAATCTTCAGTGCCAGAAGCAATGTAAACAGGAATCTATGATTCTCATACAGCCCTCGAACTGTGTACTTGAAGACTTCATAGGTGAGATGCTCGATTACATATACCACCCTTTTTGCTGTGATCTGAGATTTCTGAGATCTTTCCACTGATAGGTCAAAAATGCCAAGGAACTGCCGTAAGGATGTTTGGTACATGACATTAACCAAGCTCATTTCCACAATCAGGAAATAAAGGATGCTACCGCGACCAGCAACAGGCCGATACTCTTCACGTGCAGCATTGATTTTCACCTCTGTCTCTGCTGCTATGTTTAATTTTTCACTGACCTTAAAATTAATGGAAAAGACCATGAAGATTAAGTCATGTCACTTGTGATTTATACTACAGAAGCAAAAAGAAAAGGTCTTGATTAAGATCACAATGGTATTTCTAGTCAAGCTTTGCTTCCCTCTGTCAGTGTTTCAACACAGACATTGCATTGCATCTTCATGTGTTCAAACACCAAGCACAGTGGGATTTGATTTAAACTTACACCTGCAAAGTATGTCAGGAATATAAAGTGGTATCCAGGTACTAGTTTAATTTTGCAATGTTTTATAAAGAAAAAACGATAGTGTTTCTACTATTTATTTGTTAAGAAGTCAGATGTTATATAGTGGCTCTGAATGGAAAAAACAAAACCAGAAAAACAAAGCTGTCTACAAATAATCTTTAAATTACAATTACATAATGTATCTACAATGTATTCAAAATTCACCTCTTCTGCTGTTGCTTTAGTGATTCTTAGGACTTCTACCAGAGACTCATCTTCAACCAAAGAGCCCTCTGTACTGGTTAAACGGGAGAGTAGATTATCTTCAAGCTCCTGCATTTTCCTCTTGTTAGACGTCACTTCTTCCATCAGTTTGACTCTTTCCGCCTCCAGTTCCTGTATTCAGAAATTTTCCTTAGAATATTTAAGATTAATTCAAAGAAAGATTTCTTATAACGACGCAGAAAACATGTGGTTTCATGCATGATAGATTGGGGGCTTTGCTGCTTTTTCTATAAAATACAGAAATATTACATACTGAAGTAATTTGTACATATACTGTATTTATTTGATCAATGCAGCATACTGAGGAATGAAAATGCACCAGAATTACCACGAAAAGCTTCCTCATAGTATGATGGACAAAGCACTAAAGCTAGTTTCCAGTGAGAAGTGATAAAAGCCACATTACATTAAGTACTTTAAATTAAATTAGACAAAGGACTGAAAGATGCATTGTATGGATGGATTTTACATTGTTACGGAGGTTGACTGGATGACCTTTTGCATTTCTAATTTCTATGATTCTGTGACTTTACAAGATACACTCCTCTACTGCTTATGAAATAGGAAATGTTACCATTATTATCTATGTCATATGGAATTTTTATGCTATTTCTAGAAGACAGACAATGGTAAGGGAACAATGACAGACAAGTCAACTCAATGCCAAGTGAAATGAGGCATCTGTACTGCACAGTCCAACACAGCTCAGGGATACTCTTGCTGGCTACCTTTATTTAATCCACCAAGTCAACCTTCCTGTAAGAAAAAGATAGTTAATAATATCAGTCTACCTACACCTGTGGCTTCAGTTTCTTTTCATTCTTGTCAATATGCCAAGTTACAGAAAAAGGAGATGTACAGAGTTATGCACTACAGGACAGGCTCGCCTGTATTTCAAAGAAGTGACAAATTTGTTTACTCTCACAAACTTCTTATTTGTAAACCTGTTAGCAATATATTCTAGGGCTATAGAATGTAGCCATGTGGAACCTACAAATAACCGCAACCTAAAAGAGGAAAATGAGTTAAGCATCAGTCATTCAGCTTCAAATTTTCTGCATTTTCTCCTCTTTCTTTACCATTAATGTATAAAAGATTAGAATTAGGCAAAGGAGTAGTTCTACAAAACACTCAAATGTTCATTTAAGTACGTGCTTAAATTCTACTTAAGGACATGCTTTGTTTAAGAACAGGCACCTCACTCATTCTATTTGTAAACCTGTAAAGGGTACCTTTCAGAAAATTAGCAAATATACCAGATGCTAGACTATTGTTTGCTAGAGGATTTCACAACCGCATTTGTAACGTACAACACAGCTGTTCTGAACACAAATAGTGGCAGTAACTTCATTAACAAAGTACAAAAAGATGCTGATAACAATTTTTTTTTCATATAGTTACAGGAGAAACCTTTAAAGCTGAGAAGAATAAACACTTCTTTGATCATATATTTCATTGATCACTATAGCAATCTTTAGAATGTCTTGATTCCTTTAATCTACTATTTTAGCTCAGTGATCACAGACTTGTCTTCTTGTTTGTAACAGAAACCCTGTTCTTCAGATTCTCTGTTCATGCTATGTCTTTTCTTTGACCTAAATTTATCAGAGCTCCACTGGGTCCAGCTATATACACCAGGACATTCATCTCTCATTGAGACAGAAGAGACAGAACAACCATGATTTCTTCACATCTGTAAGGGGAAGAAGTTTAACAAATGTTGATCACCTGCAGCCATGTCCCTGTGCAGCAAGTAGTGCTGATACTAACCAGCTACCTTGCAGCTCTCTTCAGCACTGGATGAGTATTTTTTTCGACCAAAAATACAGTCTCAGTGTTGCCACATACATTCAATATGAATTATCTACCAGTTTTGTCCAGAAAAAAACCCCACAGAGTAGGGGGGAGGGGGGGGATATGAGTTTTATATGTAGGTCATGAGAAAGCAATTTCACTTCTATCTTGAGTTAAACCTCTGTCTCCCATGAAAGGTCAGTTAGTCAGGATAGTCCCATCCACTCCTGTCGATGTTGTTGAATTCTGCTTACACAAATGTACATCTACTGGAGTAAAGATTAAAAGTTTTGCATCCCTAGCGTTTATCCCACCCTGCTAATGGACAGCTTTTCTCCAGTACCTGCTGTTGTAGCTTTTCCATTTTTCATGGAAAAATGCACAGGAAGTTTGGGAATAACAGTGACTTTCTAGCCTCTGGTTGTGACTGTCAGACTGAAGCAAGGGCACTTAGATTCCAGTCCTTACTTCAGCAAATGCTTGTTTGAGCAAAGTGGAAAGATGTTGGCTGGAGAAAGTGAGAGCACCACTAAAGCACACTGGTTAAAACATGCTTTGGGAAGCCAAAGGAGGAGGAATGAATTCCCTCAGGTAGGGAACTGCTCTCACATGAGCAAGCCTACCTGAGGTACTTACTGAAAGCAGTACCTCTGCTAATCCGAACTTTAATTTTTGTTACTTTTCTCACAAAGACACAATTACGAAATGTTCCGTTTGAAATAAATAAGTCATTCAATCTGATATGAATTACAACTTCTGTGCTTTCACTTTAATGAAAAAGGAAGAAAATATTTCATTTTATTGTAATTGGACCATAACATTCATGTATTTATTGCTACGACTGCCACAGTAAAAAACCCACATTTGTCCCCAGTGCCTATGATGAATTGACTCCTAAGTTTTTGGATAACCAGGCTGTTAAATTAGATCACACAAAAAGAAACAGGAACAATCTAGGAATTAAATTATTGTGGAGGTTGTCTCAGATTTTATATTATGAAATAAAACTCCTGAAAAACACCTGAGAGAGGATGTTCTTCCTTATATTTGCTTCCACATAATCAATGGAAATTTTAGTAAGAGCAGAGTCAAGTCAGTGTTCAGGGCTCCTTAAAAATCTCTTATCACCTTGCACACAAGAGCCTGGCTGGCGAAAGTAGCTTGAGTTCATAAGCACTTTTTCATGTAATTCAAATTAAGTTTAAAAGGAATTCAGAAATAAAAGAGGTTTCTGACTGAACAAGGAGGCTTTGCTATATACAAAGGAATAAAGATGCTTTATGTATGTGATGTATATGCGTGTGATGTATTATTAATCAATAATTTTCTTTCTACCCTTTCCAAGGCCAGATCTTAAAATAAATCTTTAGGTCCCTCCATTCAACTAAAAAACAGCTCCACATTGTCTTTCAGCAAATGCACAAACCCCTAAACTTCCATTCACATTTTTGTTCTTGAATTTGATTTCAGCCAAGACATTGAAATTATCCACTCATGGTGCAGATATTGAACAAGCCTTCCTTCTATACAAATACTGCAAGCTGCTAGATACCTGTTTTTCTGTGAGGATGACACGGCCAAGAAGCTGATCTTCCAGCCCTTTCACAGTAACAGTGAAGTCAATCAGAGTTGTTCTTGCACTAATTTCTGGAGTATAGGCAGGATTAGCCAATTTTGTTGTCATATAAAGGGTAAACCCCTGCATCAGATCTACCTCCTGGTCACCTACTTTCACCTGAAAATAAAACATATTACTCAATTTTCACAAGCTGAATTCAGAAAAGCAGTTATTTTAGCCAGTGAAAAACAAACTCTTTTTTTATATTTTCATTTACACTTTTTAAACTTTCTGCTTAAGAGGTTAAAAAAAAACAACCTCAAGAGTTCACTACTCATCTAAGTGTTGCAAAGATATGAATCTCGGTATCCAGGCTACCAGATACCCAGCATCTGTCTTCTTCTGTTTTAATTTCATGTTCACAATTCATCTTACTTTGTGCGTTGAACCTGATTTTATGAAATTTTTTTCCAAGATGTTATCTAGAGCAGGATCAAGTTCCTCTCCAACATCTTCAATTAACAAAGGCCGGCCAAGGGACAGGCAGTCTTCTATATGACTTCTGAAGAACTTGTGGTTCATAGCTGTAACCTAGGAAGATTGATTCACAATATAGCACGTTTTTGCAAGCACACAGAAAACAGTATGAAACGTACTGCAGCTTTCAAAAATTATACTAATCTTGGGATATCTACACAAATGATTACATTTTAGGGACCAACACTCACCTCTGCTGAAATGAATGGAAGTTTTACTTTAAGCTTAACAGAATAGAACACACTATTGTTATCTATTTATTTACTTACCTACATATATATCTAACCACTGTAGTATCCTCATATCTTTTAAATATTAATGGATTTATGCTCAGAACACTAATGGGAAGTAGGGAAATATTCACAGGGTTCAGACAGGGAACCAGTGTTACATAGGAGGCCTGGTCTCCCATTAAATTTTGAATTTCCAATTAACTTCCCATTTCACAATATACAGTCTTAAAATTGTGAAAAATCACATAGACTCCTTCTCATTTATTTAAATTTAATAAATTTAACATAAATCTCTGAGATGATAATTGAATAGCCTTTCCAGGCATCTGTTAAGCCATGGCTTTGGGGTGTTTTTTTTACCAGAAAAAAACCCTAGGAGAGACATGTTTATAAAATAAATCCTTGTCTTGTAGGCAGTGGTCTTTGAAAAAGGTATAATTAAAATATCTAAAGGCACATTACAAAGACTTAAAACAGTGTATTATTTAAAAATTAATACTATGTTCCACTACTCTGCACTTTTAGATTTATTATATTGTAAGCATATGTATATCCACCAAAACAGTACGTTGCCTACACTTCTAGTCCAAATGAAACTGAGGGATGAAGTTAGCGTCTTAGTGTCCAGCAATGTAACCCTAACAAGATCATAGCAAATTACAATACCCTAGATGTAAAGGCATAATCTAAACACTTGGGTATTTAGAGTCTTGACGTAACTCTGTTCCTCCTGGACTTTACAGGGGAAGAACTCATATTCTTCTAACACAGCTGACACCTGAGCCAGGGTATGTAAAAGCCCATAACTGACTGCATTTTGATCAGGAAAGCTTCCTCAGCATTTAGAGACTGCATCTGTGTGTATTCAAAGCCATGTAAGTTTTGAGAGTACTCAGAAGCACAGTAGTTAAGACCCAACAGGATTCACAAATTTCATAGGCTGGATATTCACACAAGGCAAGCCTGGTAGACATTTTTCTCTGGCTCATCAGTCAAATGTCATCATTGCTTATAGTGTATGAATAGTGGAGAAAGAGGAAATGGTATTTTAATATACATCTCCCCGTCCCTGCTTTGATGAGTATGTGATACAAGATCCTTATACAATTACTGGACCACAGAATGGAACCTGTGTGTTTGCAGTCCCCTTTTGCAGGCTCCACTCCAGCAAACGGTGAAAGCAGCCACTTGGAGGGCAGGCAATAGAGACTCAATGCCAATTAAGGGAGGGAAATGAAGCTGCAGCTTGGAATGCACTTTAAAATTATTGGGGAAAAGGCTACAGCATGGTAGTAAGAGTCAGTGTAGGTCCCTCACTGAAGCAGATTCACTGTTGCCACTCCTGAGCTCAGCTTGGCAAGCCCACTGAAATCCTGAGTAGGGCATGCAAGTCTCGAAGAGGATGGAATATGAGATACATCCTTTTCTCTATTATTTCCTGTTGTTTACTTACACTAGTGTTTCTTGATCAAATTGTGGGGGGCCAAACTAAGGTCTGATGTAATTTAGAGAAAGCCATGTTATCTACCATAAGACAGTAATTTCACACAGTCACAAAATGCCTAAATTCTTCTGTGAGTACAACTCATATTTCAGGAGAGCTTTTCATCATATTTTTAATAAAGGCATCAATTTTTTCAAGATCTTTGAATGTCGCACATTACTTTTTTGTTTCTTCTCAGTCAATACTTCCCATTTCTAGTTGTGTTTCTACACCATTTTATGAGCACGTTCAATTTACCAGAAACTGGGTTTGGTGTGGGATTGAATGTTGGGCCTTTGTTAACAGTGCTAGGAAATACATGTCTAGGTCAAGCTCCAGAAGTTTAAGGATTTAGCTAACGACATCACCAGGATATCAACAGCTCTCGGAATATCATCATCCTTCACTGCATTCTCAGTTTCTTTTTTTTTATCTAACACTCTTATTCTGAGTGAAGACAGTACACCATAGTATTCCTGTGATAATCTATAGTTGGAGAATATATTTGATTTATTAACAACTATTTCGTATCATGCTTGATCTGGCCTGAAAATATATCATGTGTTTAGATATTTATCGTAACCCATCTTATCCTTATCGGTGTAACAAAGCATGGAGGCTATGCTGTTAGAAGCGAAAAAAAAGAAAGTTTTAATTAAATAGAAGATCAAGATCCCAAACAGGATGCACTGCTAGATAGAAAGTGGGAAAGGTGGATAAATCAAGCAATAATTATTTTTATCGGATGCATTTAATCATCAAAGCTTAATTACTAGGTACAACAAGGCCAAGTGCCGGGTCCTGCACTTGAGTCACAACAACCCCAGGCAATGATACAGGGCTGGGGAGGACTGGCTGGAAAGCTGCTCGGCGGAAATGGAGCTGGGGGTGCTGGCTGACAGCCAACTGAACATGAGCCAGCAGTGTGCCCAGGTGGCCAAGAAGGCCAACCGCATCCTGGCTTGTATCAGAAATAGCGTGACCAGCAGGAGTAGGGAGGTGATTGTGCCCCTGTACTCAGCACTGGTGAGGCCGCACCTGGAGTACTGTGTTCAGTTTCGGGCCCCTCAGTACAAGAAGGACATTGAGGTGCTGGAGCGTGTCCAGACAAGAGCAGTGAGGCTGGTGAAGGGTCTGGAGAACAAGTCTTACAAGGAGCAGCTGAGGGAGCTGGGGCTGTTTAGTCTGGAGAAGTGGAGGCTGAGGGGAGACCTCGCTCTCTACAACTACCTGAGAGGAGGTTGTAGTGAGGTAGGTGTTGGTCTCTTCTCCCAAGTCACTAGCGATAGGATGAGAGGCAATGGCCTCAAGTTGCATCAGGGGAGGTTTAGATTGCATATTAGGAAAAATGTCTTTACTGAAAGAGTGGTCAGACATTAGAACAGGCTGTCCAGGGAGGTGGTTGAGTCACCATCCCTGGAGGTGTCTAAAAAACTTGTAGATGTGGCACTTTGGGACATGGTTTAGTAGGCATGGTTGTGTTTGGCTGATGGTTGGACTTCATGATCTTAGAGGTCTTTTCCAACCTTAATGATTCTGATTCTATGAATGATCAAGATGCAGTCTGAAGCTGGTCTTTGTGTTTGACATGCCTCAAAGATCACTAGACTTTCATTCTACCTGAGGCCACCATTCTTCTTGAATTTCCTCTCTTTTTCTTTCCCCTATTTCCTTCTTAAAATGATTACCCTCAAATGTTTTTGCCATGCAGCACCAACTGCCTGATCCTGTCTGGTCTTGATTTTGCCAATCATTTACTACCCTCTACATTTCTCTTTCTCTATGACAAGTAATTAAAAAATTCATCACAAAAATACATATGGTATAACATATAATTCCAGTTTGCTCTGGAAGCTGTCTTTCTGGGAGATGACAAAGCAGTACAAGCTATTTCACCCTGATACAGACAGGTCACAGATTTTGCGTCAGTCTTGTTTTAATTTCTGCCTAACTGCATACCATAAACATCACATTTAAATTACATGTGGCCAAAGCATGATGACAGAAAAAATCTTTTGCATTGCTAACTATGATGTGAAATGACACACACACAAAAATATTAAATGAACTGTTTACCTGGAGTCCATTATCTTTTTCCTTATTTTTAATCCAGATCTTTCCTTGACCTTGTGGATCAATCAGCAAAGGATATCTGGAGGCTTTTGTGACAATTATGCCATTCTGAATTGAAAGATCATCATTCGGAAGACCCTGGAGGTTCCACTCACCCACTGTAGCATTGTCAACAAGCATACCAGTCAGATTCAGGTCCTAAAAGAAAATACATAGTTACAAAATTAGTCCCAGTTAGAGGAGTTGTAACAAAACGTTATAGGTTTATAGATGGAAGGTTTTTCTTCTTATTCTGAACATAATGCATGATAGAATGTATTTGGTAGCTATTGTTTATTGTTTCCTTTCTTTAAAGTTTAGTAAATCACTGAAAGTTGGGCAGTAATGAAACTGATTTCTGTTCAGGCTTTGACGTTCTTCAAAGAGTATTGGAGAAACTCTGAAGCCAGTTCAATACCTAATGACAAGCTGATTTTGATATTGGCAAACTCTTTTCTTGCTAGGTCAAGAGGAAGGGTCATCTTGGTCACAAGAGCTTCCTCCTGTCGTAAAGTTGTAAAGTACCCTCCAAGTATGTACATGAATACAGGATGTCTTATGGGAGACTCAGAGGAGAAAGAGGAGATGTGCTATGGATCAATATCCACTACTCTGATTACTGAAGAATCTGAATGAAGCAACACAAACCATTCTCAAAAGACAGAGAAACTTTAAGAATCCAATTTCAATTTGTGAAAAGGACAGTAAGCATTTAATAGCAAAAATTTTCAGCAATTGGAACGTAAACCATACTTAGCTCCTTAAGCAGAAGAGTAGGGTCTAAATTGCATTTAATTTTTTCTTACTGCAGCAGGAAGTATCAGTCACTCTGCAACTCTGAAACTTAGCTAATTTAAGTGCCTAACTACACAGATAGATAGCTAGTTATAAACAGCTCTCTTTAAATTGTTATGCCTAAATGACTCATACACCTACAGCCAGTTAGTCTGTGACAAAGTAAGGCAGATGTCAAGCCTTTTGCTTTAACTGAATAGCTGCTTTCTTTCCTGTGGTGTGCAGTATCAAGAGAAGTCCATATGCTGCCTTTTCTGAGTACTTAATTCACCGGAAAAAATTAAAACTCTCTTCCACACACTATTAGTGAAAACATAATTCTGCCTTTAACAGCAACTGTCTAAACAGAATGGTAACTACAGTTTGAAACTCATTAATTATGGCATTCTGTGTCTAACCTGTCCATATAAAAAAAAAGCAACAAATAAATAATCAAAAAGTATTCCTGAAATTTTGAATGATGCAATTGAGTAGTAATGTGGTCAGAACATCTTCATAGAGACAGAACTTTAGTTCTTTATGTCATGCTTTCTAGGGACATTTTACACCCAAGTCCTTACCCTTAAATGGTAAGAATCTTGAGAGATATTCCCCAATGTAAGCAGCTTTTAAGAACATTTTGTACACTGAACTTGAGAAAGAGCCTCCCTGGGATGAATGTGTATAGGATAACTCCCATACCACGTAAAGAATCTTGCCTGAGACTGCACTGCTACTGGTACTTTATTAATAAATCCATCTTGGCCTTACATATTACTTATCAGGAGGATAGTAATACAAGGAGCTTTCCAAGAGCTTTGCTGGGCAATTCAAAATCATTCATCTTTGTAAGTCATAGCATAAAATGGGCTGGGCTGTGAGGTTCACTCTGTCAGGTCAAGGGTAATCACTGTTATGAGAAGCATTATACACCACCTAACGTAAAAAAATAAAAAAGAATCACAAGTAACTTCTACGAGATGAACAGCATGACAAACCTCTCATGGCAGAGAGGTCTCCCTAATGTAGGTTTTAAGTGTTAAATCCCCCAAGAACCTGAAAAGAAGATGCAGCAGGGATATTAATCTAACTTTAACTGTTTCACAAGGGTACAGCTACGGCCGTACACAGGTTGCTCACTTGCTCCCAGCACTTTCCAGCAGCACCTGCTCTGTCAAAAGCTTTGACAGCTGAGGACAGGAGCCATTTGGGCTTAATGCCTCTACTCCTGTACTGAGAGTAAGAGAGACTCCCTGAACCATTTCTCCATCTGTGCATAGATATTCACAAAACCAAGTGGAAAGCAACACAGAGATTATTCAGAAAGACAGTTTTGATTATTATGGCCTAAATTCTGCTTTCAGCATGAATATGTCTTGCAAGTGCAAGGAAGAATATTAGACAGACCTCCTAATAGTCATGGAATATGAACAAGGCTGCTGCTGCTGGCCACGAGCAAAGCCTACACACCACAACAGCCTCCAGGTCTGGCACTCCTGAGGCAGACGGTGGTAAAAGAAGAAGATCCATGTAAAGAAACCTGCCCTGTGTCATAGTCCCAGCACGCAGGTTGCTCACTTTAATACAGGTAATATGTTATGTGGCAGGGAACTAAAGCTGCATGATGGGACTGTAGCTTCGCTGCTCCACTGCATTTTAAGCCACCTCTGCCCACACAGACTTTGGCCAGTTGAGGAGAAGATGTAACGTCAGACTCACTGAGAACAGCCTCACCGGTGACAAATGTACGTGGATTTAAAAGCTTAGACTGGAGTAAGCTGACGTGGTGTAAATCAAGCTTTACAAAATCCAGGTTTTGTTTAACTTAATCATTTCAATAAGACACATCAAATTAAACTAAATTAAATGCTGTGGGTACACAGCAGAGGGTATGACAGGAGGGTATTAATTGATAATACACAGAGGTGCAGAGGTGATACTTCCTAGTTCAAAATATGCAATGGTCTTTTCTGTAATTGGGTAGAAGTGTATTTTCATGTCAATCAAGAATTCATCAAGTTATGCTAAGAATAAGAGTGTGAATCTTCAAAAAGGAAAAACTGTTTTATTCCATTTTGCAGATATTTTCTAGCAAATCTAGATTATTAAAATGTTTTACTTAAGTAATCCTAAATTAAAACAATGGAAATTTTTTTTCCTAGACTAGTTTGCTGTGTTCAAAAATGTAATCTATTAGGAACAGTAGGTTAAAGAATTTATGAAGTAATATGTCAGAAATACAAAAAATATGAAAAACCTTTCATTCACATTCACACTTTACATTATAGATTTAAGTTCAGAATGAAAAGCTGATATCTAGAGAGAGAGCAGACTTTTAACAGAAGCACATGAAACTGTAGGTGGTAAAGTTGAAATAGGGTAAACATTGCTGGGTCCCTGGGAGTTGGTTGGTGCATAACTCTCACCTAAGCCAGAAGCCACAGATCAATCTCCCCTCCTCTGCGCCATTCTGTGAGCCTAACTTCAGAGCTGCTTCTTCAAAGACTGCCTGGAAAACTACAGGGACACTGCAATACCAGTTGTGGGGTGGTACCACATATTCACAAGTTGTTCCTTGTAAGGGGATAACTTAAAATGCTGAGGGAGGCAGTTACAACTGGTATTTTCTTCAGTATACATATTTTCCACTCACAGTAAATGCTTGATGTGGCTGATTTGCTTGACTGAAGTTACGGACACAACACGGCATTTGAAAAAAACACCAGCTATGAGGGAAAACTGTGACTACTTGATGGAACCCCTTATGATAAGGTAAATTTATTTTAAGGTGGTAAATTTTACTTTTTTTCCCATATTGTGAAATTTCCTCCCAGGACAGGTGACCCCAGACAACATCTCTCTCCCAGATTTGCTAGAGCGATGGCCTAGATACCAATCCTGCAATGCATGACAGTATAAAGAGGATGTTAAACCACATTTTTTTTAGAAGCTCACTTGTTAACTGTTGAGATTTTTTGTTTATTAAAAATTTGATGGAATGTGACAGCCTCTAAATAATCTTCCAGTTATGTACTTTTCTGGAACAGCTCTGAACATTATCTCTCTGCAAGGCAAAGAGTGAGGTCAGGACAGCACATGAACACTTACATTACTGTATGGAATCTTGCAGTTGTCCATCTCTTTCTTCCACAACTGAAGCAGCAAATTTCTGTACTCCTGATTGAAAGGTCCAGAGTAAGAGAGAAATCCAGTGGCCAGAAGAACATTCCCCACTAAATTAATAATTTGATTTTGAAAGTTTTTGCTGCTTGCTGTCCAACGAAGCTATATGTAAGATATTATAAAGAAGTTAGATTAAGCAGGCACAAAACTAACATGCACATCTAACTTAAGAATTAATCTCTTTCTGGTAAATAATTGTTCTTTGAACCAGGAGTATTTCTGGCTTTAAATCGTTCTTTTCAGAAGCAGAAGTTTGCTTGGAAGACATGGCAACCACCTGACCAAATGGAGAAAAACCATCTTTTTCAACAGTGTGGCCAAACTTGCAAGAAGTGCTTTAAAGGAGCAACCAGGTGGGAGGGAGAGGATGACCAACAATCATGTGAGGAAGTGGAGGTCCCGGTGTGCAAACAAAATGTGTGGGGTAAACAGCATGGACCTTGTAATCAGTAAAACAGGGCTAATGGAGGACCTCCCCAAGCATATCCATATAAACAAAGAACAGCCTACCAGACAGAAAGATGAGGATAGCTTTCATACTGTTTCTGGGAAATTAGAACAGCTGGGCACCTCTCTGAAGTGCTTGTACACTAATGTGCACAGCACAGAGAACAAATGAGGAATTAGAGATCTGTATGTAGTTGCAGAGTCATGATCTCCTGGGGATCATGAGGACATGGTGGGAAGGCTTCCACAACTGGAGTGCTGCAACGGGTGTATACAGGCTTTTTAGGAAGGACAGGCTGCAAAGTTTTCTTTTATGCGAAAGACCAGGTGGAATGAATGGAAGCTCTGCATCTGAGACTCTAGGATGGACAATGAGCCAGCTGAGAGCTTACTGGTTAGGATTAGAGGGTGGTCATGTTCAGATGATGGGAAGAAACCTCGCATTCACAAGCTCTGGTCTACATGGGGGGCTTTAACCACTCTGATACCTTCTGGAGGGACAACACAGGAAGACACAAGCAATCCAGGAGGTTTTAAGCAGTGCACTGACAAAAAATTCTGAGCACAGGTAACTGAGGATCTAACGAAGGAAAGTGGTTTGCTGAACCTCAGACTTGCAAACAAAAAATAACTGGTCAGGGATGTAAAGTACGGGGACAGCCTTGGCTGAGAGAATCAAGGTAGTTTACCCTTGAGAAGAGACAGCTCAGGGGCAATTTTATCAGTATATACGAATAGCTGATGGGAGTGTATAAAAATGATGGTGTCAGACTCTTTTCAGTGGTACCCAGCGAAAGGACAAGGAGTGATGCGTACAAATTGAAACACAAGAAATTCCAAATAAACACACAAAAAAACTGTTTTACAGTGAGGGTGGTCAAGGATAGGAACAGGTTGCCAGGAGGGGTTGTGGAGTCTCCATCTTTGGAGATATTCAAAAGCCAGCTAGACAATGCCCTGAGCAACCTGCTTTCTTTGACATTGCTTTGAGCAGGGGGTGAGGGGTTGGGTTAGATGATCTCCTTTCAATATCAATTATCCCATGATTCTGCAATTTTCATTTTTGAGTTTTACTTATTTCTTTCTCTCCAGATTTCTGATCCCTTCCAACCATTCTGCATACAATCTTGGTCAGGACATACATGTTATAAACTTAGAAAATACACTTTTAACCCAGTGTCAGTTTTGCCCAAGGCTCCAAGTGCCATTACAGTCTTTAATTTTTTGTCTGAATTTTTGAAAGTAGAATGGAATAACAGCTCTTACAAGACCTCATAGCACAAAGCTTCATAAAACCCACAATAAAGCACTGTAATTTCCTATTTTAGTATTGCTTTTAAATTTAGAAATTTGCTGAAAAATATGATAAAGCATCTAACATTTTTGATTGCTATATATTGAAGTACAGCTATGCAAACAAATGTTGAAGTCCTGGCCTCACAGAACGCAACGGTTGAAATCAAAGCTCTCATTAATTTTGACTCTGTGTGAAATCAACCAAGGAATTATCAAAGCAAATAATCAGAAGGAAGGAAAAAAAAAAAAAAAAAAGAGTATCCTGCTTCCTCTGGAAACCTCCAGGCTGAAGCCAGAAAAATCTGCACAGGAAAGGTAAATTTCAAGCTCACTGAAGAGGATAACGATTAGCCCATAATTCTGTAAAAGGCTCCAGTAGAAATCTGAACTTCAAATATAATTCAGGAAATTAGTCAAACTTCAAATTCTTATTCTTGTATACTTCATGAGAAAAATAGATTAATCCTTCTTATAAATATTTAAGGGCAATTATTTAGGTTAAGCCTAATTCCTCTTCTTACTAAAACTAAAAGGAATTTGGCTCCTTGGCTTTAAATCTGAACTTTATCCCAATACAAGCCACACGATATGACATAAATCTTCATACACAGAAACTAAGTTAACACAAGAAATTGTTTTACTTTGTTAGATACATTTTCAAGCAAAAAACATACATATAAATGAAATAAAGTGTCATATGGTATCGAGATGTCACGATGCCTTGAATTTCTTGAGCACTACTAATGATCATTATGGAGTATTCTCAAAACCGAGCACCTACTTTGTGCTGGAAACATGATCATACATGCTAGTACCTTTTCTCCACCTAATCCTTCAATCAGAGCTGTAGCGTTGTTCATCTTCCTTCTGCATGCCTCAGCATCATCGAGTAAGGCCTGTTTCTCTTTCATAGCAGTATCATACATGGCTTGTACTTGATCCAGTTCCATCTGCTTCTCATCCAGCTGAATTTGTGCACTATTCAGTTCCATTTGGGCAGCTGCAAGTCTTCCCTCTTGCAAGGCTAAATTTGCCTAGAAAAATTTAAGAGTAAAGAGTAGTTGATACCTATTTTTTTGGAAGAGCAAATAACATTGATTTAATGGCACATATTGTACTGTATGGGTACTTTTTAAAATAATACATGTTTAAGATGACAGCAGTTTTTTTCCTTTCTTACTTTTCAATCTAAAACTGGAACACAAGCATAACATTAAAGTTATTCAATGTAATCTTAAAATGTTTACATAATATTTTCAGAATGATCTATTGATCACACAATGATCAATGATTTGAAATCACAATACAGTTGAAATAGCAGTATATTAGATATACAAGGCAACCCATACAATGTTTTCTGTAACATATTCTCAGTGCAAAAGAAAATTAAGATTGTCCTCATGAATTATAAAATAATAATAATGGTAAAGGAAACGACTCTTTTCCTCTCTTTTCCTATTAAATACTGCTACAAAAAAAATATAATAAACACATTTTTTGCTCCTCTGGAAACCGAAACTCCAGAGACTTTTCTTACATCTTTACATAAATTTGAATAGAGTTGCCAGTCATTTAAATGTGGCCTTTTAATTTGTATATTACGAATGGAGAAAAAAAAATATTCTGTGAATTCAGAATGTGTTTCCAAATATATGGTTGCAACGGATTACAGACTGACAAAGTCTTATGAAATTCACACTTACAGATAAAGGTTGCTTCCATATTTATGGAATTCTTAATATTTAAAATGCTTGTTTAAATACAATGTATCTTATTTCTATTTTTTCTGCTATAAGAGTTATGATGATGGAAATCAAGAATCTGTAAAAACTGTTTTACTGTAAATATGAAACTTGGCACTCACACTACCTCACAGCAGAAGAGTAATAGTACAACGAATCTCTGGGATGATTCTTAGTAAACCGTATAACCATGGGTTGGGTTTTAGCATTAGATCTTGGCTAAAAATATAGATATAATTATATATAGATATAGGTATAATTCTTATAAAAATATGCTAAAATCAGCAAATTCTTCTTGCTTTACATGGGGGGGCGGGGGGGGAAGAGAAGAGAGAAGCCAAGACAATATTTTGAGGTCTAGGCATGATAAAAAATGCAGCATGAAGTCTGCTGGATTTCAAAAGACAGGTCTGTGAGCCGGGAATTAAAGAAACACAATAGGTACTAACTGACAAAGCAGTATCGCTTTAGGAGTTACACATCTAGCGAACAGCACTGTCAGCAAAAAATCCATTTACCGTAGCCACTGTGTCTGCTGACAGATCCTAGATATAAGAAAATATTTTATAATGGAGATAAGCCAGCAGAATGGCTGCTCATGAAATTTCCATCATGTAAGAATGATGAAATATTTTTACTCCACTGTTTATCAAAGACCACATTAAACAGCATCTCCTAGAGATAAACACTGTTAAATCAGTGAGTCTTGTTAAGATTCAGCTAAGCAGATTTCAGAACCACTGCTGTTCTTTTTTACTGAATCCTGGACTATCAGGAAAAGTTTAAACAGTAAAGGAGTTTTGAGTAGGTGACATAGCTTTACTGTGTCCTGCAACCAGGGGAGAGGTGGTGAGGGTGAGGTAAGAGATAGAGAGAGAGAGAGAGATCCAGAAAGAGCTCTGCACCAGACCTTTCTCTCCTACCTTGCCCCCTCCCCCCATTCCCCAAGGCAGAGCTTCCTCTTATCCTTAAACTCTGTGAGGGCTAAAAATGGGAGTAAACCAAAGTTATGACATATTGTTTCACCCCCAGCTGACAAACAGTGAGGTTACACAGGGAACCAGATCCTTAGAGAGCTGGGAAGCACAGCCTAGGCAGAACAGCTGCAACAACAGAGAACTTCCACCTGGCTGTGTAGATTCATATTTCACCTTGACATTTATCACAGCAGGATGTGAACCTCAATGGAGAAGAATGGCTATATGAATTCCCAACACGTATGAGCAATGATGCCTTGTAAATATGAAAAGCAGACATCCATGCAGCAATAAACTACCCAGAAAGGTGCAGAAGACTGATAAAGCACACTTCCCAGTTTTTAAAAGCTCTTAAAAGGCTACCAGCTTTGAAGAGGTCAGGACAATGAAAAAATATTTTGAGACGAGTACAAAGAAAAAAAATATTGTATTCTAACATGAAAAAAACCCACAAATTATTTACACAAGACTTTATGGTGTCTCTTGAAGATTACTTGTAATAAGAAATTATTTTACAGACAACCAAAGTTTTCAGCCAAATTTAGGGTAATCATAACAAACCAGTAATACGTTTTGGTATTAGTTTGATTTGTAGGCTGCTTAATCATATGTGATGAATAACGGTGGGTTGCACAAGAATGACTGCTAACATACCGGGGTGACCATCTATGCGATTCCCAAAGGCAGAAAGATTACTTGTTTCAGATTACCCTATGAAATCATCACTACTTGCTCTCTCTCTGTCTTTCTTTCCAACTCCGTTTTTCACAATGACATGGGTACAAACACCGCTTTTATATTGACATCACTGGCAGGCTGGTTGGCAGCTTCCTGTGCAGAGCTTTGCCATGAGAGCAGGAGGCAAGTTCTGCTGCCAAGGAGAATCTTCTGCAGAAGAAGGCTATTACAGTCACGAGCAGATTCAGACAAAGAGTTCCAGCCAGTTACAGGCGGGAAGGAGATGTGTCTCCCAACCACAAAGAACCACTGTGGCCTTTCTAATTTTAGTGGCATTGCTATGTGAACGAGCTTCACACTCTTCATTTCACCCCTCTGAGTCATGCAGCAAAGTAAGGATTCACAATTTGTTCCAGTTGGATGCAGTGTGAAAGCCCGAATAAATGGATTTTATGTGAATGAATCATGAGGATTTGAGACATGAGATCCACACTCATCTGCGCTCCTGGAGAGGAGGGCTAGCCTAGGACACGCCTAGGCTTGTGTGACAGCAGCAGCTTCAGCCTTTTCTTGTCATTGGTATTGTGGGGAACCACACAGACAATCCTCTCAACATCTGCTCCAGCCAGTGCCTCTACCTGCTCTCTGCACCTGTCTGCACGGGGCGAGTATGGAAACAGTACCTGTGCCAACAAGGGCCACATTTTGCCTTCTTCCAAGCTGCCTTCAGAGAGGACTTCATATCAGGTGGTGAGAAGACCCTCTCCCTTTTAACCTTTTTGCATTCCATACAAAACCAGAATGAATAAACACAAAATTACAGTCCACAGTCACACTATTAAATTAAACATGACCAGGCCCTTTCTCTGGCACTGAAGTTAACTAGTGTAAAACAGCTCCAATTAAGCTCTCCCAGCCTCTACAACAGTATGGCTGCATGCAAACAGCCTCACGGATGACTCGTGGACCAAGCTAGCTCCTGAAAGATGCCCAGAGCTTGCTGAGAAAATGCTGCTTAGCCAAGACCAAATTCACACTAGGGATCATTCTAACAATTGAACAGTGCAGGTGATCACTTTCCAGTGTCTAGAAAAATTCCCTAGTATTATTCAATTTATTAGTATTAACATAGCCATAAGTTTCTCGTTGATTCATTGCAAACTCAGTTTTGCAAAGACCCAAGTATATCTGGCCCTGATCCAAGAAGGCATTTAACTAAAAATGCCTTCTCCAATTAAAAAACTCACAGCATTTAATGCTATCCCTGCTCTTGAACCAAATGTCCAGACCAACCCCAGATCACTCTGAAATACAGCTGTTGCTCAGTAAATTCAGGAAATGTTACTAGAAGTAGGAGAACCCATACAAAAAAAAGAGGCTGAAATTTTATAGTTCACCACAAGTATGGAAGGTTTGGTGCTTTCCTAGCATCTCCCTTATTTCAGGAATTCTAGCTTTTCAAGTCCTCTTTTCTTACTGCCCATTCAGCACTCACTACTGCTGGACCAGGCCACAAGGCTTCTCACACTTGGACACTGTCACTCTGCTCATGAGCCCCTGCGGATGTGCTGGGTGACCGCCTTTGCCTGTTGCTTCAGTCCTGTCCTGGGCACACGGCATCCGACTGACAACTCTTCAAAGAAATGCAATCTCAAGCTGTTCCTGTCCCAGATCACTGCAGATTTTTCACATAGACACTCCATCGGTCTTTCTCAGAGCCTTGATATCATAAGGTTGGATTCATCATTATTTAGTAAAACGTTATAAGAGAGGCAAACACATACATAGGTTTTGCAGACATTCCAAAACCAACTTTTTCACTTCACCAATCTAAAAATATTATACACTTATACATATGCACACATGCACACATCCATGGAGAGGGACATTAATAAAATCTGGGTCCCAATTTCTTTGCTATCCCTGACCATTCTTTGGGATTAAAACAACCACAGAGATCATGCCTCTTATCTGCTTTTCATAGCCTCTGCTAGCTTCTGAAAGATTCTCCATTTTTTCCATTCAGTTACATGTCCTGACTTCAATCTATTTTGTCAGGTGATCTAATCCTCCCCTGCACTCCCAAGAGTATACGCTTCCCTTCCACGCTTACTGTGGGCCTTGAATTCAGACTTGAATGCTTGTTTTCCTGCCTAGTGGACATCACCTTGACAAAGACACACTTCTTTTAACAGACGATCGTCAAATTTTGACACTCCTTAACTTCCTCAGGTGCAAGATTTCCTTTTATTGCCCATTGTGGTTTTTCATTCAGCATGAAGACAAATGACAGGGAGAATCCTCAATATCAAACAGAATTTATAAACCGTAGACAAACGTCCCTTGATCATTGTAACAGCCTAAGGAGAACTTAATTAAAATCACTGGAGACATCTCTAAGGGAAATGATAGCCCTGTACACAGTATCGTAATTGGAGGCTAACAGAATCACAGCAAAAGCCAGGGCTGCTTCATTCTACTGTTACATTCTTCAGTTAATGGATAAATAGCAGATGGTGTTTCAGAATTATCAGGTTAATCCAGCAGGCTTGTTTACTAGGTAACAAGCTAGAGAGGAACAGCTCGCGGTCGTGCTGAAGGTTTATAGGAAAGCAGCACACACATGGTGACCACTGCATGATAAGCAACTACACAGCATTGTATTTGCAGGCAACATTTGGTTATACTTTCTGTTGTTTGATTCTAACAAATGATCCTTAGGCTGCAGGCCACATACCTAAAGAATGTAGGTATCCATTTCTAGGAATGAGTTAATTTTTGCACACTCTATGTACTAAAATATAAGTCACTATTAATTTGTTTTCAAAAGTTGTCACATTTAAGATAAATGAGGCACTAAGTCTCAGTTAAGACGCAATTTAAAAATATATTGGATGGATTTTGCAGGTGTTGAAGGGGGTTTATCTCCTAGAACAGCAGTTAGGATAAAGCAGCTTGATTAATTCATTCAGTAAAACTGCTTTTAGCACTGGATGATTTAGCCTGTATTAGTACTTTACGCAGTTTAATTGTACATTTATTTTCAATTATTTTCTTAGCACCACTCCAGTGCTTCCTGCAATATCTCCTGCATACTTTAAACACTTCCTCTCTGTCATCTTCAGTTTTAAATTATTTGTGACTGTTGCTATACCTGACAATAGGCACCACTTTGCCAACAAATGCATGCTCAGTTTTTTATCAGCTACAGTGACAAGAAAGTAACTATTTGAACACAAAGTTAAATTTATACATAATCTTAAGTCATATATATTCATATAAAAACTGCAAGAGCACTTTTGCAGCTTTCAGAGTTGCATTTGCATATAAAGCCACTATTTCCTCTAGGTCTTGCTCTCTTTTATAGCTCTCAATAGCCACATATCAAATTCTGTTTTCATTAGTGAACATCCCATTATTTGAAAAGGGAATTGCTACTTACTTGTCACATAAATCTAGTCTTCTTTACGAGTTACTTGAATCAAAAATATCATGCTTTTAACAAATTTGAATCAGATCTGTCTAGATATACTAAAAAAATATGCCAAGAGTTTTGAGTCATTGATACAGTGGTTTATACTGACTGAAGGATTTATACTGATTCAGAAGACTGAACATCAGTACAGTGAAGCACAACCAATTGAATGTATTTCTTCAGAAAACAGCCATAAAATCCCCTGTAGAAGCAATGATTATAAATCACTATATAAATATTCAAAGTCTTTTTTTTTCAATATGCTCATAAATGAAACATTTCCAAGACAATAAAGCTATCTGTAGGAATGCAGACAATGGTAGCTGATCCCTTTCTACTGTAGTTCAATGTTACAACAGAATTGTATGCCAGGTGACTACTTACTTTATTATCTGTATACTCACATGTAGCAGTTTGACACTGTTTTGACACAAGTTTTATCAGAGAGGTGAATTGCAGCTAAATTCATTAAAGAATACTTCTGTGCCAAGAACGGTCTCTCCTCTCCCAGATTCTACCAAGACCACCGTGAGGATGCTCCTTCCCAGGCCAGTAGGACTGAGCAGGAGTTTTCTTAAAACCATAGTGCCTGGCACCCAGTCCGAGAGCAGAGACAGTATCGGTGTCTCCCATTTGCAGATAGCCAGGCTCTATAAAGAACCAGTGTGCTAAGGCTCCCACTGAAAACTGTGTTCATACAAGTAACAACTGTACCACAGGGTACCTGTGTAAGGGGAAGAAATTACCAGGACGTATTTAACCTCTTGTGTGTTTCACTTCACAACTGGATGTGAAGGAACAAGAACCTCTTGTAACTCCTGATCTTTCTTAGACAAAACAATGCAACATTTTTTCCACTCAACTATAGTCATCCCTCAGGAAAACAAAATGAGTAATATGAAATACCTTAAGAGGAAGAACTTCTTTATTAATACCATAGAAGTAAGCCATTGCTTGTGTCCATGAGCAAAGACCTGCTACATTTCCACACACTTTTTTAGCAGTCTCAAGATTATAATCTTCCATATCCAAATAAGGCTCTAAAAGCTCCACAGTTTCTCCTGTAATTGAGTCCTAGTCAACAGAAATGAAAAATTATTTTTAAATGCATTTTAGAATAAAGTCTGCTTCACAGAAACATTTTTTCTTTTTAAAAACATGCTGCTAGCACTTCTTACAGAAGAAATTAATAGAACAACACTGTTGCCTTTCACTCTTACAAAGGACAAAAGATTAATTGGTTTTTGTGAACTCAGGTGAAAATAGCCCCCACTTCCATTGCAACAGATGGACTTCAGTTTGCATTTGATATCCCTGTTTGACCCATAAGATTTACAGACATTACCCGTACTCATAGCTCCATGACAGTTTAAGCTGATCTAAGTTATTGCTGCTACAGCACTGTGCCTTCTTTCCTCTTCCTCTCAACCAGATGTTCTTGCCCCATCGTTAATACCATCACCAATGCTCAGTGAGCTGGTTTGGAAGCTAGTATGACAGAAATCTAAGTCAGCAAACTAGTGACTGGTTTTCTTCTAGGCTAGTTCCCTAAACAAGCTCACCATGACATCAGACAGGCACCAGCATGAACAGAGCTAAGGCAGTCAAACACGCAGCTTTAGTAAGGAGAAGGGTGAAACTGCAAGGCAGTGACTTCACTTCACTGAAGCTAACCCTTTTCCTTAACCATAAAAACAATTTCTTTCAGCTGTTCACTTGATATTCTAATCTCAGCTTTTTTCCCCCCTTCACAATCTGTTGAGAACATGAAAAGCCAGATCTTTGATGATGGTGGTTAATCTATACTTATGTAAGTGTCAGAAGAAAAAAGAATTCATCTCCTTAGGCAATGCAGAGAGTAGAAGAGCTTATACAGGGTAGCACTGGTTACTTAACAACAGAGGCATTAACAATCTTCCTTTTTTTGATATGTATTAATGCCTTTCTTTCAATGGATCTAAAAATCATCCTCCATTCATACTGTCAAGCAATATACCCTTTTCCTGCTTTTCTGCATAGCAGAAGGGACTGTCTTGTACCTGTCTGATCCCTAGCTACTATAATAACAAAGGCATTCATAATAATATTCCTAAGATTAGACATGATGATGTTTTCACTATGGGCATTTACTAAAATGTAAAGTAGTGCTGGACAAACATTTGGACTTTTTCATTCTACTACTCAAAATTACGAGCTAGCAAGCTGGCAAAGGTGAAGCAAAGATCAGTCAGCAGTGGTGTAAATTCATGTTCAAAACCTTGAAAAACATCTTGCTTTTGCTTCTAAGTAATGAATTTTAAACCCAAGAAACTATTTCATTCACTAATCTTCCCTGCCTAAAAAACCAGGAAAGAACAAAAATCTCACAAACAAGTAAGCATTGTAGTCTCCTCAGAACTTCAGACACGATGAGCTTTCTTCTCATATATACTCAATCTCCAAAACAAGAAACAAGCAGGAGGACAGCATGTGAAGTACCTCATCAGGGATAGGAGTAGTCTTGTGTTCTTCACCACATTCATCAGTATCACTTCCTGCAAGAACTTAGTCCCACAGAGGTTGTTCTGACTCCTCTGAGTAAAGTTAAATGTGTTACAAACTACCAGCAGGAACACATACACTATTAATAAGTCCCAAAACTGGAAGCCTCATTAGAGAGAAGCTTGAGTAAGGAGTGCATAATTAGTCCTCATTATCTTTAAACTCATTTCCTCTTTCTGCTTAGTGAAGATAGCACTTGGAAAAGTGACCAGATTGACAGCCCCAGGAAGAGACTGTCTACAGAGGCAGTGCAAGTTTCCACTTGGTGCCTTGTCAATATGGCTCACTGGGAGAAACGACTCCTGGGGATAGTGAGAATCATGGTTTCCAGCCTCATCTGCACAACAGAAACATTCCAGTAGCTTACAAAAGGCATCAGCAAAATGCAGATTAAAAAAATCTGTGTACAAATGAAAGAGTATGTTCTGTAACATTGCAGCAAACACAGGTTTTGCAAAGACCGCCTTGGTTTTCTGGATTTTAAAGTTGCACCATGATTCTGCCATTCCGTACTCCAGCCTAGCTCTTTTTCTGGTCCAGCTACCTGTGACATTTTTCTTCTCTTCCCTGCAGAGAGATTCCCCTTTTCTCACAGTCCAGTGAATTTTGCTGTAAATAGGACAAGCTTCTGTCCTGACCGAAATAAAAAGCTGTGTTTGTTTTTATTTTTCCTACAGTTGATACAAAGGTTCTCAGTTCTTTCTGCATTTCACTACTTTTCTAGTGAAAGAACCCCAAAAGTTCCCAAATATCCCAGTATTTTTCCTGACAGGATGCTAATTTTCTTCTGTATTTCCTCTTAGCTCCCCACTAAACAATTCTGGGGACGGAGTTCTAGAGTGCCTTATACGTAAACAGGCCTGGTAGCACTGGAGATGGTGAACCACTTGAATAATCAACAGTGAGTCATTTTACAGCAAATTCCTACTAAGAAGCAGGAACTGTCTGAATAAAGATGACAGTAAGCTTCTCAAGCTCTGATCCAGTGCTTGGGATACTTGTGTCTGCCATCAAAACTGTGTGGCTCAGGAGAAAGATTACTGAAATAATGAACCATGAAAATGGAGAGGAATACTAGGACACAAAAGCACCATCTGTTTCAAACAGCCTTCAAAGATAGAAGACACTTTCAAATGATCTCTAAAGATAGTTATAGGAGTAATAGTGCCACTATTAACTTCTTACCTTCTGGAAAGTAAGCAGCATGCTAAGAAATCCTGAATTATTCATTAGCTTCAGAGCCTCAGTCCACGATGGCTTCACACATGGACGTTCTTGATCAGGTGTTACTGAGTCTATTTTTCTTTGGAATAAAAGTAGCACACAATCCATAATTCGCATTATCAAGTGAGGAGGTTTACCCAGTTTGCGAACAGTTGCAATGTCAGAAGGTTTTATTGTCTGAAAAATTAAAAAAGAGAATAATCCATTTGTTTAAGCAATAACTTGACGGTAGAGAAAGATGTTTTTTGGGAGGACTGTGTGTGTAATGCAATTGCTGTAGTTTTGCTAGTCACTCAGAACCAGTACTGCAGAAAGTCCTTAAAGGTAGTACCACTCAATGACTACTTTATTACCTGACAGTAGAGGAGGTATTGCCCATCTCACCTCTCCACTGCCTCAGTTTTCCTTTTTTCTCTCAACAAGGATTAACAGGTCATTGCTAGTCCTTTCAATATATTTTTTTTTAAATCAGAAGCATAAGCCATATTATTACAAAAAACAATTAACTACATGCATGTTAAGAATATCTTTGATTCTGACCTGTAGGGCGGCCTCGGCTTCTTCCAATGCAGGTCTGGCAGCTTCAAGCTTCTCTTCTGCTGCTGCTTTATCAATGGCAATATCATCCACAATGGCCTGAGCCTTGTCTTTTACCTTTTGCACCTGCATTTTCACCTTTTCAGCAGCTTGGGCTTTCATAGTTACTTCCAATAAAACTTCATCAGCTTTTTTTGAAGCTACAGCCAAATCTTTCTCTTTCATCACCAACTCTTTGGAGAGCTGATTTACTGCAACCTCAGCTTCCATCAGTTTTGCAAGACCTGTGTTGAACAAATTCCATCTTAGCAATAGGAAGGCCTATTCAGAGACAAACCTCAGTGAAGCAAATAAGTCACTCAGATTCATATTTAGGAACCTCTGTGAGTGATCCTATTTGTTGAACACCAAAATTAAGCAGGGGCAATAGGTAATATCCATTTGTTATTTAAAGTGTTTGTGGTTTTTTGGTTTTGGTGGGTTTTTTTGGGGTTTTTTTTTTGTTTTTTTTTTAACTGAGTAAAAGTCTTCAGAATCTCTCACTTGATCACTTGTTTGTATTCTTATATATGAGAGGGACACTAAATATTAAACACAGATAATGAAAAACTTTAGTATTATGAATGGCACACTGAAAAATTGTGTGCAATTTCAGAAATCCATGAGACCATAAGAAGTACTAGACTGTACTCTCTGTACAAAACAAAGAGGAGGAACCTCGCATCCTGAGCAATGCAAGTGAAGACACAAGGAGGCTAGGCTGAGCTTCTAAATTCAACATTACATGAACATCCAGACGAGATCGGGATAAAAGACACTAAAGATTCTTGAACAATGCAATGCTCCACCATAGTTATCAAATGATTAGAAAATCACCTAGAAAAGCTATAAGTATAAAAATTCTTATATATAAATGCATACATCTAAACGTAAAAGTATCATGTAAATCTTTCTAACCCTCAACAAAAAAGCACATATGGTCCTTCCAGACAGCCAGTCACCCTCTGCCTATGGAGATATGTGTACATAGCTCAGCTCTGCAAATGGCAACAGTGGGAGAAGAAACAGTTTAAGTTCACATTCACCTCCAAACAGCATTCAGTTTCAGAAACTGTTTGTTTACTGTGTATGACCTTGTGCAGCATAACATTTTGGAAATTCTACATTTGATATATAACTGTTTCTTTAAAAGATTCTTCAGAGTGACTGAATCTGAATATTTACTCACCTTCCCTCAGATTTACTTCTAGCACATTTCAATGTGAAAACTAGGATCTCAGTAGTTCCTTGGCATGCATACATGTCAAAGCAGGAGTTTCAGGTATTTTAACTGCTAATGCTATTTTCAAAACTCATCTGTAATCTGCAACATTCACAAAGTTCACTGAAATAAAACCTCTGCATATTTTGTAATCACACACAACACAGCTGAAAACGTATGAGTCTGCTTCAAAACAAAAGTGCGCACTCAATTTAAATCTATACTTTTATATTCTTCTATTCAGATTCTTTTCGCCTTTTCAGGAACAGACAGACAGACAAACAAATCAAACAGACCTTACAGTACCTGTTCTCATGCGTTCAGACAAACTTCCAACACTGGCAAACTTCTCTTTGTAAATAGCTTTGTAGCCTCCAATGAAGGACAGGTAAGATTTTGGAGTCACAAATGTTCGTCGCCTGTATCGTTCAAAGTATTCAACACATTTTTCAGCCACAATATCTTGAAATGTTCCCATGGTGTTAACAACACTCTGTTTCACTTCATCTGTGCACTCAATATGGTAGGAAATTAAAAAATGCTGGGCAACTGCTACAAGAGCATCTTTAGGCCAGGGCTGGAACCAGTCCATGGTACAGCCTGAAATCAGACCTGGAAATTTGAGTGCACGAGTTCTGAATTTTTCCCCAACAGGAGAAAAACAAAGAACAACATGCAGGTTATTACGAACTCGAGCAAGAAAATAATTATAAAGATTTTCACTAGTGGGAGTACGCCTTGGATACTCCTTCTTCATTGCCGGTATCAGGTCTTGTGTGATTTCACTTATTTCATCTCTTGCGAAAAGATTTGAGACTTCACCTGAAGCCAAAACATTGTTTATGTACTCAAGAAACGATTCATCCCTGATTTCGTTGTCTGTGAATATAAAGACAATGCCCTTTCCTTTTTGCCCAGCAGTGCGGTACAAGATTTTCAGATCATCCAACAGGTTATTGGCAGCATATGTTCTGGGGTAGAAAAGGAGTAAAGAAAAAGAAAACAAAAATTGCAGATAATTTTAGGAAATATCTATCATATGGGTCAGCTTCCGTAAGGCAAGAAACGATCTACATAAGAACTTAATATCATATCTCCCAGTTTCATTTTTTTAGGGTTTTTTTCTTCAACATTTTCCCAAAGTGAATGATCAGTACCATAAACCATGGGAAAGGAAGTGAAATCAACAGAATAACATGCTGGGAAAAGAGATGGTAAGAGCAACACTTGACTAAGGTAAGTATGCTGCTTTGCCTCCCTACAGTCTGCAGATGTAAACTCTCTAATAGAACTGAAGGTTGGTACAGCTGATTAAGTTGTCAGGTAGGTTTTGATACCTGTAACCATTACATAAACACAGCTGGATTCTCTTTTGAAGATACTGAGAGCAGGTTAAGAGACTAGAATAATCAAAACTGATTTTTATTGTGTTATTTGGTTTAACTGAAATCAAGCACTAGAAATTATGTTTGAACATTATCACTTGGGCTGATTAACTCTGCTGCAAATAGAGACCATGACTGGTTTTTTTCATTATGCCTCTTACAGCTGGTGCATACAAGTAAGATTCAGATGAAGTCCATGCAAATTCAACTACAGATTTTAGATTATGCAATATCAAATGAAGTAAATCAAGGTTAATAAAGTGGCAGTTATTGTCCCTTAGGTTCTTAACCAATTAATGCTGAAGTTAAGAACCTCTTTTATTTGAAACCAATTTCTTATTTCCAAGAGTCTCTTCAAAGAAGTAATACTTGCAAAACATGTCCCATTCTTCAGTATTTGAAAACAATACTCTATTTTGAAATTAAATATGCCATACAGAACATCTCCCAGTTCTCTTCCAGCTCCATCTTATTACTGTTCCCTAATATCCCTATATCCCAGTATCCCTAATGCAAGCACTGCAGAACTTGTAAAACAATCTAACTCTTCAGTTTGCATGTGTCAGCTACAGTTATTACAGTGATTAGTGGTATTCTGGTAAGAACATAAGAATTTCTCTACTGAGTCACAATGATAGAATGACAGAATCATAAAATCATTTAGGCTGGAAAAGACTCTTAAGATCATTAAGTCCAATTAACTGCTATCCAACCAGAATAGCAGGCCATCTAGCTCAATACTCTTAACACCAGCAATGGGAAATGCTACTTAGAGAAAAAAGATGATCCAGCATCCACTCTTCACTGCTCATTTCTTTCTTCCCCCTTCCATACTCATAGCCATTGTATTAGGAATAGTAGAAGGTATGTCCATCTTGTCCTCTCAGTATCTGTTTACGAATCTGCTGATACTGTCTTCCTCCACAGCCTCCTGTGGCAAGTTACAAAAGATGACTACCTGCTTTGTAAATAGACACATTCAGGTACCTGCTTTTAGCCCACCTCCAGTTAGCTTCAGCAAATGAACATTTCTTAAGTGACTGAAATATTTATTTGCCTTATTAATGTATTTTGAATCTTGCAAGGCTAGGGACTCTCTTCTATGACTCTACACTTCTTTATTTCCCTCCATTTTTTGTTCCCACTCTTCCTTCCCTCTGTTTCTGGGACACAGGAAGAGGCAGTGATATGTCTCTCTTTCTCTCTCCTTTCATCAGAAACTTCATAACACTGTTCAAAGACCTGATATCTCTCTCTAAGAAAGATTTCTCAGTGTGTTGAGTCATTTGCAGAGTGAAATACATACTGCCGGCCCTCAGTGGTTACCCCTGTAAACTCTATGTCAAAAGAGAAACAGATGGAAGGCAGTAGTTACTCCCAGTCACTTCACATTTCTACAAATTACTAATTTCATAGAATCATCATAGAATCATAGAATGGTTTAGGTTGCAGAATTCCAGCACTACGTACTATTAAGTCACTGATAGCAGTTGTCATAATATAGTCTGGGTACATAAGCATCTATAGAAAAAGCTACTACTTCCCCTGGCCATCAGCATTTGCCCACTATGCAGAATAAACCAGTAGGTTATTTCATGTTATCTCTAGTGCAAAGTGGTATTTTAGTGGGATTTCACAAGGATGCATTGCAGACTCAAATGCTGAAGGAAAGACAGAATTCTTGTCAATAGCATAAAGGCAGCAAAACATAAACCCAGGATCTGTCGTCTATAGACTGTGCATTTGCACAGATGCTTTTCAGCAAAAATGTAGTTTACAATGAGGGATAAAATCTTTCACAGGTTTGCATTTCTTTAAGTTGATTGTGAGATGTTCATTTATATGGCAAATTAAGGAGCAAACGTCTGTGTAAACTGCATCGTGTTACCTTGTTAAAGTAATCTGAAAGGTCTCATATCCAGCAATATATGATGCTAGTCTGGTCAGACTCTGTTTTCCAGATCCACCCACACCCACCAACAATGCATTTCCTTGTGGAGTACGAATAATCCGTGATATTTTAATCAAATGTATGATTGCATCCTGTGCATTGAGAGAAAAAAGGATGAAAAGACGTAAAAATAATATAATGTCTATTCAACTAGAAGCTCATTACCAAGCAACTGCCTCTCAACAGCTAGATGACTTGACTTCTCTGGAGCCTATGCCAAAGACTCAGTCCTGTACTCATCAACAAGAGATTTCCCCCTGACTTCAGTAGGCAGCAGGGCTAGCCTAAGAGAAATGTCTTTAAATAAAGTTCATATGAAGCAATGTCATACGCAGTGTTTGTGCTTGGCAGGGATGAGGGTGTTTTTCTTACGGGACAGAAGGAAAAGTAGAAAGGATGTGGATTAACACCCTCTGCCAACCTTTTAGCTGAGCTATTTAAAGGCTGTCTAAATAGGCTGCCAAAATTAAGATACAAGTACTCTATAGACATTTCTTACTCTACTGCTGTATTTATCTTAGAGCAAGAACTAATCTGAAATGCCAAAAAAATCTACCAAACCACCCATTTTAAAGCTGAAAAAAGCATCATGCATGAAGAGACCTTTGAGAAGGAGGTAACTTTCGGAGATGCAACATGACATTCACAATGTACGTTGTAGAAACAAATGAGTTGTGCTTTGCATTATGCAAGGCAGAAGAAAGAAAAGATGGGGAACTGCAAAGAGATGGAATAACTTGTGAGAGCAAAGGCAGCCGGGAGACACCAGCTTGGCTTTACAGAGTTTATTTGTAAGGCTTGTTGGATACCGGGCTAACCATTCTGAGTTATCTCCAATATAACTTGATAGAAACCCATAAGATTCACGTATCAGTAAGTGCAAAAGACCCAGCACTTTCAGTATTAATATAATTATAGGCACTAATACCTTGAAAAATACTAAATCCATCTTTGATCCTCTGATGGTTTCATTGTACTGTTGCATGAACATCTGTAATTTTTCAGCCAAATAATCCAAAGATGGGATAGGCTCGTAAATTTTAGGAGCCTTCAACTCTGCATCATCAGGTTCATCTCCAGTAGCTTCTGGGACATCACGCAAGAAATCCACAAAGTATAATTCTGTGGATTTATCTTCAAATAGATTTTGACCATGTTCTGCAGAAGCAATCTACAAGAATACATGAAGGATTGCTTTAGTAACAAAACATTTCATTGACCTCTTTCTGTGGCAAATACTGGATCTCTGTTTGCCTACCTTTTTCATCATCTCTTCAAACCAGTCTTTATCTGTTTGGCTGATGAACCTGTCTGCAATAACACGTCTGCATTCATGCTGGAACAAGCCCACCAAAGTACTGATGCGCTGGCAGACTTCAGAAGTAACTGTAAGTATTCCTTGCCAAATACGACTGAGGTCTCGTAAATTAAAGATGTAATGAAATTTAGCTGGAGTTGGTAACATCTACAAAATAATGTCATAAGCTATATTCATATAACTACTAAATAAAATCATTTTCTTGCTAGTATTAAATGAATATGGAAATTCTCACAAACTTAAAATCCATATTGCATTAAAGCAGAAATACATGCTTGGCATTTAAGAGACAACAGTAAAAATGAAGAAATGACAGCAGCAATGACCAGCTCTTTAATTTCACATAGATTTCACTCAAGTTTCTTTGAATCTTTCCAGTCCCAGGAACATGGACTGAAGGGTAGCCAAGACAGGTTAGTTAACGATGGTATTAAAGGCCACAGTAAAAATGTCAGCATTGCTTAACCTCCAGCGTTGCTCCTGCCTTTTCTTCCAGATCTTTTCTGTCACTCTTTTTTGTCCTTTCCAAGAACATGTGAGGAAAAGTTCATGAGGAAAAGGAAAAGTAGATGAGTAAGAGCAAAGAAAAGAGAGCAGAAAAACGAGAAAAGAGGATTTGAAAAAATGCACAACTTCGCAAAAGTCACATTTTCTCTATAGGCAGTTAATTAGCAATAATAAGCACCATTTCTGTGGAATATTCTGGTCAATAGTTTCAGTAGAACTCTCTCTATTTCTCTGTGTAAGCCAAGTTTATGTCTACAGATGAGCTGTTTGGGAAATTCTAACAAATCTTTTTTGGACTAGAAAATATCATTTATCAAATCCTTGCCTATCCCTATCTTTCCACCACTCTCCTCTACTTTTATCATTAGAAGATCAAATTTGGCACATATTTCTATGCTGTAATGTTACTCTCAACTTTTCAAATTTCTTTCTACACATAAATTTTATTTTCTATTTCAAAGCAACATTTGCTTAGGAATTGCAGTTAAAAGTTTTACAATCTGTTTGAAATGGAAGAAGTAAATATTTAGAATTTACTGACTATGATATTTCATTTCTTTTTAACTGATTCCCTCTCTGCCAAATTTGACTTCTTTCCTTTAATTCAGATCTTCAGTTTCTCACAATCCCAGACCTCTTTACAGAAGATTCCTATCTAATTTTTAATTTATGATTCCTCATACCCTTGACATTTTCTCAACCAGAAGACCTCTAAATCTTCCTATCAGCTATGCTTGCTATACATTATAGAAGTCTAATGACTTCTATAATGTAATTCTTATACTAGCTATAGAAGGCACTGCAGATGACTATGTTTTTAGTCAGCTAACTAGGTGCTGATAGCAACAAATTCAGAACAAAGGCATCAGCCAGCAGTTACACATACAGGTCACAGCTTCAAAACATGAAGTATGAACACACATGACTACAAAAGACCTGGGTCTTGTTGCTTTGTCATGCTACAGACATTTCAAAGGCTTCTTAACAGACATAATTTTACCTTCGCTTTTGTTGTTTGCCAAATCTTTCGAGTCGTAGATACTAATGCTGAAGCCAGTTTACATATTTCTGCAGGGAAACCTCGTTGTTCACAGAAGTAGCCTTCAGCTATTGTTTGAAATATTTTGTCAACAGAGGAATTGGAAGGTAATGTGCAGTTGTAGATGGTGAACTGGCGTTTCAGGCGCTGTGGGATGTCATTCCGACCTCCCCCAGGGTGAATCATAGCAGCTACAAACTGGACGTCAACCACATTCATGAATTCTCCTGGCTTCTCCAAATTATAGAAACCTTTCTGTTCCATCAGCTGTCTTACAATCTCATTGGTGATCTAGTTATTGCCAAAACAAAAAGAAATGGAGCATTAAGTATTCCAGGATCCTCAACTCAAAATAAGGAAAGAGGAAATCTTATCTCTTATCTTTCTTAATTTCAGGTATTCTACTGGACACTTCAGCAATTTATAAAGCCGTGCAACATGGTACAAAGTGCTCTGATGTAGCGGATTGGATGTAAGCTTCACATGCTAAGTAGTTGTGGACATGAGGTCAGACATTCAAATGGATTTCCATAATATCAGTTTAAGAAAATTCAGCACTTTAAAGTTTCAGGCCAGACTATATATTCAGATTGACACAGGCATGTCGATAGTGGCAAAGAACAGTTAGTTTAGCACATAGTAACACATTCACTTGTATAGAGGCAGTGAGAGAACAGGATTACGGAGCTATCCAGAGAGCATGAAAATTACTTTTTCTTAGCAGTAGTTTTTTTTTTTAAGTCAGATTTTCAGAGTATGGGTCTACAAGTATTCATTTATCAATACCTCAAGACATCTCGCTAGTCTTGGATGTCAACTGTGATGTTAGATTTCACCTAATAATATCTGTACTTTAAAGTCCAGAGTGTATGGAAGAAGAACAGAGTCTCTGCTTCTTGGATTTGTATGCTTCCTCTCCCAGACTGGTTCTTAGTACAGCTAATTTGGAAATTTTGCAAGCTCTGTCTGTAACCAAAACAAACAGCTTAAGAGCTACAATGATCGCACCAAGTGGCTTGATGTTAACTCTAATCTTTTTGGACTGACAGCTTATCACTCTCGGCAAAAACTGGCTTGGGGAAATGGCATTTAGTAGACATACTTGGTCTAGTCCATATTACAATACCTTTTTCCTAAACTTTCCTATTTTTGCAACCCACAGATCATCATTTCCACCAGCAGCAATGGTAAGACCAACCAATTCCCAAATTTTAACATTTTCCTTTTACCTGATCACCCCACTCATTAATCACAGGCATGTTGATGTCATCAATAAAGACAGTCATTTTCTTCCCTGCCGGAGGACCATATGTGGTGCCCATTCTTTTATCTATGTAACTTTCCATGCTCCTCTGGAACATATTTGGCAGAGTTGCAGAAGAAAAGTTTAGGCATTTGGTCAAGTGAACATCAGGATCATACTTTTTTGTGTAATCCTGCAAGATAAACCAAATTTAAGTAAAGTGCACCAGTAACTCCAGATTAATTCAGCCAAAAGGAGATGTAGATGTTCAGTAGCCCTGCAAAAACCAGACATCTACAAAATCTCAGCCCTGCTATTAACTTCAAAATGTGAAACAGCAGTTTATTTGAGATAAATATACCATCTCCAACTTCTCAATTAATGTTTCGTATGAAGTTTCTAAGTAGTAAAATTTATAAGCTTTTAACAGACTTCACTAAGTGTAACAACAAGCAGATGTGACAACTCAGGATGCTAATAAACTTTGCATTAGCAATTTTTAGGGTTTTTCTAAATTCAAGCTGTTAGTGATGATCTGTTACAGCAGTTTTCAAGGAACAAGTGAAAAATGCAATCCTTTTCCATGTTTACACTACAGCAGGATATCTTACAACAAAAGCAGTGTAAAGGAACGGTAGTGTAAAATTAAACCCAGCTACATTGCATTTACTGATATTTATCCTCTCTTAATGAAGAAAGGAATCCTTGGGGTTTACAAATGCATACAATTCCCACAGCTGCTGCTGATGCCCTAAAGCAACAAAGTTCCCCTTTACACATTTAGTGAGGTTTTATAACAGAAGCAGAAAGAAAAAGATGTAACCCTGGAGTCACACCAAGGCATATATAAAAAGCATGGGAAATATTTTGTTTAGCAAGAGTCCTGGGACATAAAAATAGTATCAAAAATTACAGTTTTCTGACATTATTTCTTTTTATAGATTCAATTCTTCTGCAATGATGACAAAGTTTAATATAATTTAA
Source organism: Opisthocomus hoazin (assembly GCF_030867145.1). Lineage (NCBI taxonomy): Eukaryota > Metazoa > Chordata > Aves > Opisthocomiformes > Opisthocomidae > Opisthocomus > Opisthocomus hoazin. Next base: position 71,209,016 of record NC_134416.1, on the reverse strand, counting down.
ATTCTTATCTTTATAACAGGGTTGACTAGAAATGTTCCCATTTTGATACCTTAGAAAAATAAACCTGTATCATTGCTGATTTAGTGCTCTAAGAACAACTCCAGTGAGATACACTCTGTGCGACAATAGAAAATACAGATAAGCCCCCTCAAATATTTTGACAAATAGTGTTAAACTGTTAATTTTATTGATACAATGTTGATACAGCTAACTCAGTTTAAGAAAAGGTGCCCTTCAGAACTAAGTTTTTCTCAGACATCGCACAAATGACAATCTACGCATGCAATGTACATGCAGCAGTCCTGTAATTGATGACTACTCTTGACAGCTGATGGGTTGGTGCAGGTCACTGCTCAGACCTCTCCTTGGGGCTCCAACAGATTGTACAAGACTAATGTAACAGGTTCAGGTGCCCACATGCTGACAGTGGGGTTCTGGGGCAGCCCCTCGCAAGAACAGGGTGGGGCTTCCCCATGCCAGACACAGTCGGTTCCAGCCAGCTCCAATGGACCCACCAGAACCACTCAGCCTGTGTAGGAAAGGGCAAAAAGCTGCCTGGAAGTTGAGAGAGACAAGTGAGAAAACATGTGAAACAGCCCTGCAGACACCAAGGTGAGAGCAGAAGGAGGCGGATAAGCTGCTCCAGGAGACATGCCCCTGTAGCCCATGTGAAGGCCATGGTGAAGCAGATTATACCCCTGCAGACCTTGGAGGACCATTTTGGGGCAGACATCCACATTGCAGTCCCTGGAGGTCCCCACGCCACAGTAGGTGAATGTGCTCTGAAGGAAGCTGTAGTACGTGAAGAGCCCACGTCAGAGCAAGCTCCTGGCAGGAACTGAGACCTGCGGAGAGGAGTCTACACAGGAGAATGTTTTCTTGCAGGAACTATAGTCCATGGGGGACCCACACTGGAGCAGTCCATTCCTGAAGGACTGTGTCCCATGGAAAGGACCCATGCTGGAGCAGTTCATGGAGGACTGCAGCCATTGTAAGGATCCACGCTGGAGCAATTCATGAAGGACTACATCCCCTGGAAGGGACCCCATGCAGGAGTAGGGAGCAGTGTGCGGAGGAAGGAGCAGCAGAAAGGAGCTGTTATGGACTGACTTCAGACCCCATTCCCAATACCCCTGCACTGCTTAGGGGCGAAGAGGTAGAGGAGTTGACGATGAAGGAGTGAAGGCCTCATCTGGAGTACTCTGTCCAGTTCTGGGCTCCCCAGTTCAAGAAAGATGAAGAGCTACTGGAGAGAGTCCAGCGGAGGGCTACAAGGATGGTGAGGGGACTGGAACATCTCTCCTACGAGGGGAGGCTGAGGGAGCTGGGCTTGTTCAGCCTGAAGAAGAGAAGGCTGAGAGGGGACCTAATACATACTTACAAATATCTGAAGGGTGGGTGTCGGGAGGACGGGGCCAAACTCTTTTCAGTAGTGCCCAGCGACAGGACAAGGCGCAATGGGCACAAACTGAGGCACAGGAAGTTCTGTCTGAACATGAGGAAGAACTTCTTCCCTCTGAGGGTGACGGAGCACTGGAACAGGCTGCCCAGGGAGGTTGTGGAGTCTCCTTCTCTGGAGATATTCAAGACCCGCCTGGACAAGTTCCTCTACAGCCTACTGTAGGTGACCCTGCTTCGGTAGGAGGGTTGGACTAGATGACCCACAGAAGTCCCTTCCAACCCCTACCGTTCTGTGATTCTGTGAAGGTGAGCCTGGGACAAAGGGAGGGGTGAGGGGAAGGTGGTTTTAGTATTGTCCTATTCTATTTTTAATTAGCAATAAATTAAATTAATTTTCTCCAAGTCAAGTCTGTTTTGCCCATGACAGTAATTGGTGAGGGACCTCCCTGTCCTGCTGAGGAGGGGCAGGGAACCAGCAGCTGGGTGGGGGTCTTGTGGCTGGCCAAGATCAACCCACTGCAACTATGAATACACAACCATTCAAAAAACATATTTGTGTTTTATTCATTATGGAATTTCAGAATGTTTACATGGTAGCAGCAATATTCCACAGTACATAAATGAGAGCTATCTTTGAAAAAGAAGAGGTTATTTAATGGGATTATTTTTGTTAGTTAAATTGTCAAAGAATCTTCAACTATACGATACCAGTTTCACATTATATTCTGGATTTTTTGCAATTCATGAATTAATATTACAGGTCTCAAATAACACTCTAAGTTATTTATTTTGATGTATACTGATGCCTTACTCAGTGCTGAAGACTACTTCAGATTAATTCAGGTTGCTACCTGAATTAGTCTATATTAAAACCTTTTTATTTTTTCATGAAACCAGCTCCTTATATCTGGAAATTTCTTTTCCACGAGGTGTAGTAAAGCAAAATTCTACAAAAGGTGAAAGCAGAAAGGGAACAGTTGTGAAGGCCATTAAGTTTCACTCCTAACCTTAAATGAGATCAAATATCTACTGGCATTATGCTCCTTGTGTAAGGAACATACTCTGCTCTATAGAATAGGCACAGGGTAAGCAACTCCCAAGAATCAGCTGCATTTATTTTTAGGGACAGGAATGGCAGCTGAAAGCTGGAGGTTGACCCTTATCTGGCCAAAATCCAGTATGCAGAATATCAGGACCACCACCCAGACCCTGCCTCTGCACTCTGCTAAAATAGTTCTCCAGTTGGTGCCAGGAACAGAAGTTGACATTACACCGGCATGCATGTTGGCACCAACAGCTAAGCTGAAAAATTAGTATGAATGCCTGCTGGCATTGGTACAACTTGCTTTATGTCATGGCTCAGAAAGCACACAGCCGGGGGACACAAAAAGGCTCCAGATTTTAAGAAAGCCAAAGGTCAGTTTAGGCCAGTGTTTTTCAGTTATTTTCAACTTCTAGACTTCTGCAAATCATCCACTGGAGGTACAGATGCTTGCATGGCAAATTCAGCTGTCCCAACAGTAGATCAGTTTTATTTAGCTGCCTCTCATTGATGAAAGAGTCTACAGATTGCCCTGGAAATCACAGGCATCATGCTGAAAACCACTACACTTGCATTTTTTTCAAATAAGGGATGTCAGGTTTGATATGACATCTGGGTTTGTTCAGCCTTTTGATCATTGGCTCTTCTGTAGTAAGTTATTAATTTTTTTAAGTATCACATGATTAACCTGCACCATTCTACAACATGGAAAGTACATATTTGTTAATTTAATAGCAATACTGTTATTATTTACTTCTACAGAAAGAACAATATGTAATTTTCAGTGAAGGAATTAAGAGAGCAGATAATAAATACTAAATTTACCCTCTGAAAAATTACCCCGAGTAAAGGAGGAAGTTCTTTATTTCTCCTCAGTTTGTCTTGTGAAGAAAGCCAGTGCAACAAGGGTGCACAAAAGCTCAGTTTACACACAGCACCGCTGACAAAGCACAGGGAAATAAAAAAATCCTCCAAGGATCAATATTTTCTTTGCAAAATCTCCAGTTTGACTTCTCAAAAAGAAAAGAAAGCATATGAAAGAGCATTTATCACATGACCTTGTGGCCATGGTTAGCAAAGTTTAAAAGAACCCTTTATACTGAAGTATAGATACTTACGGTTTTTTGTTTATAGACCACGTGAGTACTGGCAAAATGCTTCAGTAAGAATGCTAGTATGTAATCTGAGGAAAAATCAAATTACTCTTACGTTTCAATTTAACTTTTGTGTCAATGTCAGTTATTGCAATGTTACCATACAAAGATATTACACATCATTCCACCTACCTTTATCATAACTGTTTTTGCTGTTCCCTGTTCCCCAATTAGCAGAACTGCTTTTCCTTGCCTCATGATAGTGTGCATTAGAAAGTCTGTTCGGACACTGTCTACATTTGGAACTAAAATGGAAGTATATTCTTGTACTGAATCTTTAGGGTAAATGTATTCAGGGACCTGCATAAGAAAGAGACGCAAAAAGTTTGACACTTTCTACCTGCCCACACAATCACATTGCATCAGAACATAAAACCAAATGCACTTTAGAAAATGTACATTAGCAAAACTTTTCTTCCTGAAAGCCAAGCATCCATTTATAATCAGTCAGTACCTTGCCAAGCCTTTCTAAAAGGGTGTTAGACTAACGGGATATTTTTGCTCCACTATCCTCTGTTACATGAAGAGTTCCTTGCTGGGAGTTCCTAAACGGTACGGTGATAGACAGTAGACAAAGCTAAGATCACTTCTCTTTCCCTTCCAAAGCTATATATTTCAAATGTATGTTCCCATTTTCTGCCAAATATATTTATGGAGAAAAGAAAAAAATCTTTCAAAAAATAAGTTCTTGAGCATTTGGTAGGGTTAATCTTCCTAATCAAATTATGCAGGGTTTTAAATAATAAAATAATATGCCTCTTACCAAATACATCTTTCTTGTATACCCATCAAGAAAGCTTAGCATGTCACAGCATACAAACCTTCTTTGACCAGTGTTCCCACTGGCCACAGGCATTGATACCAAATTCAAACATGGTTTCTTCTCCATTCACAGCTGGAAGTTCTCTCACTGCAGAGTGCTTCCGTAGGAACAGCTCCATTTTCAGCCTGTCATCTGGTTCCAAAAGAGCTCCAGCTGACCACATTACAGCAAAAACAAACAAGCGAGCAATATGGACCTCGCTGAGCTGCTTCTCACATTGGTCAGACAATAAACCCTGCAAAGTAAATGCAATATGTAAAGACTGTCCTCCTAGAGTAATGTCCCAGCACAAATAACAGAATGAGAGAGAGCAAAACTGAATGTCATACCTACCTGTAGGAGGTCAATAGCTTGTTTGATGTGCATACATTCTAAAATTGGCATTTTTGGTGTCACAGCAGAGAAAACAAAATCTATCACATCCTGGAAAGGAAAAACATCATTTAAAGGACCTATTTTCCAGTTTCAATGGTATTCTTAGATGAGACCAATTTCTTAATTTCAAATATATTCTAAACTTTATTCCAAACAACATTTTCCCCCATTTCTGGGATTATAAATATTCAGACTTAGACCATGAAATTTTGCTAACAGTTGCATATTCGAAAAACAACATTGATGTACCACAGTCAGCAGAATTATTCATATGAGGTCCATACAGTAATTTCCTGAAAAGAAATTTGAAAACTGTTTTTCATTTACATGGGGGATCTACCTTTTGTGCTCTCCACTGGAGATTTTAGTCTGCCAGTGCCATTTTTGTAGTGGGAAGATAAAAGCATTAGAGTTGTTGTAATGGTATGTATACAATGCACAACCTCACCACTATAAATCTGATCTGTTCTGACTGCACCATAATGTACCTGTCCCTCTTGAAATCAACGCTCTCGGTTTTCTGTAGAACCCTGGCAGGATCCAAAGGTAATCTTGATTGATTTTATTAGAACCTGGACTTTCCTCAGGTTACACCATAGTGACGGCTACCATGCCTGCCTTTGCCAAGTGTTCTGCATCATCTTTAGCAAAATTTCAAATTGATGTAAAGTCCTCTCTGAGATTTGCAATGTAGAACTATTTTAAAATATCAGTTACCATCCTTACTACAGACTGATGTAAATTATAACCTACTTTCACCTTCATTTAACAATTTGTAAAATAATTCCCTCCCCATGGATTCCATTTGCCTTTGTAATCTTTGCAAGTCAACACTGCCTACTCACTCTGGGAAGTAAAAGTACAACAGGGACACTATGGGAGATAGTAATCCTGGAGGATTTCCATTCATGGCACCCATGTTCTGTCAGTGAGAAAGTTAAGACAATGAAGACATTCACAGAATCACAGAATGGTCGGGGTTGCAAGGGACCTCTGTGGGTCATCTAGCCCAACCCCCCTGCCGAAGCAGGGTCACCTACAGTAGGCTGCACAGGACCTTGTCCAGGCGGGTCTTGAATATCTCCAGAGAAGGAGAATAAAACCAACCACCCAAAAATGTAAACAGTCACCTAGATATTTTTGAAAAATCAGTGAGCTGCTTACTCACATACTCACCAGGTTTGTTCCAATTTTCAGTTTACTTCTTTTGCCACTGAACTTCTCTAAAATTACCCTGTGCTGAATATTTATTGGCACAGAGACTTAATTAAGATTTTTACCCATCCTCCTGAGTTCCATCTCACTTGAATACTGGGTAACACACACATCAAAGACACATACTATGAGAAAAAACTCACTTAAGCATCTTACTCTAGCATAGGGCTCATGGCTAAGTGGTCTGAGAAAGAAGACAGTCTGAATGTGTGCACACATAGTGGGAGGGAGGCTTAGAAAATGTCCCTTTCTATGTCACTTCTTGTTGACTAGCAAAAGTGCTTCCAAATCTGTGTGTCGCTTTTTGTGGCTTACCCTCTAAAATGCCTGTTTTGCCCCCAGCAGTACATAGGGTGCTCAAGTGACTAATCGAGGGGTTGTGGGTTCCACAAGCAATGGGTTGAAGTAAGGCACAGAAAGCAGTGTGGGAAATGCTAATCTAAAGACCTGTAAAATTTGGACCTAAATATCTCTGAGATTTAGTTCCTTCATCTGTAAAATAGACTAGATGTCTCACAGGGAACTGCAAATTGTTTAATAATTGATTTGAGACACTCAGAATAAAGATATTCCATGAGTGAAAGTACTCTGTACTTTCAAGAGCTCAGTTTTCACCAGAATGAGTTTTACAGTACTTATGATTCCAGTGAGGTTTGCGCAATTCTTGTTCTTTGAGTTTATGGAAAAAAAAAATAGTCAGGTACATATACACTAATACTTTATTACTACTATTTTTAAAACAATACATGGCAGAAAGAAGGATGCAAGATCAAGATAGCAATTAGCATGAATTGACTACTTATTACGGTATTTTGTTTGGACAGGGAGTCTGGAAAAATTATTTGGGCCATGACAAATACTCACATCTTACAGAGTTTGGATCAGGAATTTGCTATCCCTTAAAAGGAGACTGCAAAATGAAGTCAGATGGTACAAACTCATATGAGAAAAGACCCTTTCGCATAGTGTACAGTCACTGTGGAACTCACTGGACTGTAGAACACTTTGCAACAAGAAGTTCGCAGCGTAATCCAAGGGTTTAGACCACCACAAGAACAATTAAATAACGCAAAGTTATTAGTATTTGTCATATTAATTTGAACATCAGCGTTTAAATACTAAAGCTAAGTAACTCTTTGGATTATATATTCAACTGCAGAGGCAACAGCAGCCTTTATTCAAACAGGAATAGAGTGAGATTTAATGTGGAGGGAGGAAAAAGTCACATCTGACTACTCCACTGCTTTTAGGACTTCTCTGAAGTCTCCAGAAAAGATCAATAAGGGATCCAGGACACCAGATTTTATTAAAAAAAAGGAAAGTGAGTGTGATTTAAAAATTACTAGATTTTTTTTTCATTTAAACAATATATAGACATGCTGAAACCTATGTTACTCCCATAACATACCTCACTAGTTTGAGCCTTACACTTCGCAGACAAACTAAATAACGCCACTCAGGTAATTATTCTAATTATTGCAGTTCTTTGAAACTGTATCAGATAATTACTTCCATCAGCTAAGCAATTCCGTTGCTTACAAGTAGCAGCATCATTCACAGACAAGAACTGGCAGCATAGATTCTAAATTTAAGAAAGTAGATACTTTCTACAGGGATGGGAGTTTACTTGAAATTACTCCTAAGCAGGAAATGTTGCTGAGAAGAAAGAACTGGGAAAGGGAGGGTGAAAGTCCAGCCCCTCAATCATGGTCTTAAAAAAACGCTGTGGAAATAGAAAGGACTCAAAGAAAACCTCAATTCAAAATAAGGTTATATTTTGAGGGTTGTTTTGGGGTTTTTTTGTTTCATTTTTTAAAATTTATTCTTGTCTTTTGGACTACTTCCTGACTTTTATATAAGAACTAATGAATTACAGTGGAATTTGTAATATACATAAAAAGAATAAATACATTCTTTCTACCGATTTGCAACCATTATTCTCTGGCGTTTCCTTCTACATTATTGCTACTTGCTGTACTACCTTCATTAATATGGTTTTTATCCAATATGCAGACTTTCAGAGACTAATACTATTTTTATTAGCATAAATAATGAGTGTTTCTTGTAAGCAAATTGGAATTACTATAGCAGTTGTTTTACACTGATTTTGGCTGAATTTAAATTGATTTTACAAGCTTTCTATAGGTATAATTAAAGACTGATTCTCCTTAGTTGCTATGTTTCCATCTACAGCTTAATCTTCATTTTCTTCTAAAAATCTGATATTTTTAAGCTGCTTATATCCATGCTTTTCTTAATACCAGCATTAAATTCACCAAGGTCTGTATTTGGGGTTTGACTGCCACTGTTGATGCACCTTATTTCACAAATTTTCTTTTAGAATTTATTTATCCATTTTTTTTTAATGTGGGGGGAAATAGTAACTGTAAAAAGAGTCACCTGAGTACAAAAGTGGTGTTACCTTCATCTGTAAAATCACCTCTATTATCTGAGAAGCAAAGACAGCTAATTAAAAGTGAAAGAAAACTGACAGTGTGACAGCTTTCATTTACATTTCGATAGTTCCAAATGCAGCCTTCAGCACAGGACTAACTTCATATTTCACTGAATTTTCCTCCCTCAATCTAATAAAATACATACTTTTCTGGATTTTATTGCTATTGCTTCAGGCTTGAGTATTTCAAATGTTGTTATTATGTTTTCAGAGCAAGTTGTACCATAAAATATAAATAGAACTGTGGCAAAGAAGCAGTAAATTGACCCACATATACATTACTTTGAAAGCATATTTTAAAATTCATTATCAGAATTGTTCCTCTTGCTGCTGCAGTAAATACTATGTCATTTCATTATGTTTTGGTGGTAAAACGAAATGAATAGCTTGTTAAACATTGGTTTTAAAGTAAATGGGCACTGAAAAGAAACATATCTGTAAGAAGACATTTGTTAACATTCAAGGCATTCCAAAACTATATTCATCATTGCTTTTATCATGATTTATAAATAAATTTTCTGAAATGTCACTCAAAGTTCATAAAAAACTGCATTTGTAAAATCCAGCAATGATGAAATATATTACAGGTGAAACCCCTGTGAAATCTCACACCAGCTACACCAGAAAACTGGCAGGGGAGAGCCAATGGGAAAGCAAGGTATACAAGGAAGTCGCATTTGCTTCACAAATGTTTAAGAAATTAGAAGATAACAGTGCTGAAAGATTCCAAAGGAATAACTATTTCTTAAAAAAATTCCAAAGGAAAAATAAGAATTTCAGTGTATCTGAAAACAGTATACTACTGAGAATATGCTTTTAGATCCACAATTGAGTGCAACCATCCATAATCTTAATGAAATCTTTTTAATGATTCACTATTCTAAGGCCAAATCAAGGGGAAAAAAATGTTCAGAATTTTCCCTTTGGATCTACTGATTGAACATGATCTAGTAAAAGAACGTATCAGAGAGATGCCATCTCAAAAATCTTTGGAACAGAATCATAAATTATAAAATCAGAAGAGTCCACCTGTTTTAAGCTTCAGAAAACCACAGAGCTCAGAACTGCCCTTAATGTGAATTATAGAACATTTTTACAAGTAACTAATGGGCCAAATGGATTCCTATTGCAGCCAAAATTAAAAAAGATTCCACCAGAGTGAATCTAGCTTAATTTCCTCCTGAATTTATCCACTCCTTTTATGTATTCTAACAAGAATTAAAATTTCAGCAACAACTACAGTCAAAGACAGTATCTCTGTTTTGCCAACGTATATTATAAAATAATCACAGATTTAACAACTCATTGCCAACTAACCTATGCAGACAAAACAAAGCATTCAAATTATTCATCTGTTATAGTTGCACTCATTCATTAAGGTTAGAGACAATTTTCTCTTTTTTTTTTTAATCCTTCATCCTTGTTCTATTACATAAACAAAGAAAAGTAAATAATTGAAAAAGCACTGAGGAAGAAAAAATGCTTCATTAAATAAAGAATAAGAAATGCAATATCTTAATTCAATATTTTTTTTCTCCAGTTGTTGAATTAAGTACCTGAAATACAGTATTAAAGCAATTCCAGAGGACATCAGAGTATGTAACAGGTAGCGTTTGCAGCCAAGCTCTTAAAATGGGCTTCCAATCTAACACTGAAGAACTCATGAAGACCATCCCATTACGAGAAACTGTTGCAGGGGAAGCATTGTCAATGCTGTGAGGTTCAAAAATAATTTTGCAACTGGGGGACATCGGAATACGATCTCCATTGGCCAAGGTAAGGGTCTTATTATCGTCCAGAACGGAGTTTAGATTTTCAATCCATATTGCATCAACAGGTCCATCCAAAACTATCCAGATATGCTCACCCTAAAGAAGGGAGACACATGCACATGCAACTTTATGTACATAGACCAAAAATACACATTTACTTAATCTCAGAGAACGTACTCTCAGATACAAATAATGAGTCACAATTTGGTGCTGATTAGCTCAGCATGAACTGCAGTTTTTATAATTTGCTCAGTGATTTTAATTCTTCTTTTGTTATTCTGTGTCACAACAAAGAGGATATTAAGGAGTAGTGACAAAAATTAATTTGGGCTGTTCTAAGCATAAAGCTGCCCCTTTGGTCTACAAAAGTACATCAGCCAGCCCAGTCTCCATCAAGGTGGATGAAAACATTTCCCATTAAACACAGTATTTCATGTAAGGCTTCCCATTTTCCAAGTGAGAACCGAATGAAGATTCTGAAGATGTGAGTGCAGCTATGATTCCATGAAACACCATCCGCAGGTTTGACAAGAGAATTGAGAAACACCTGTACTGATTTCTTACCAGAGCCTCCTACATTCTGATATAATTACTGAAAGAGTGGCAATGACATAATACCAGACATGATACAATTAACTTTCCTGTCCTGACATCAAAACATGAACCGCCCTTGCTTTTGCATTTGAACAGTAGGACTACCTGCTTACAGCAAGAAGGAAAACCCTTAAAACATTTTCCAATTTAACTCTGGAATCTCAAATGCTTGGGAAACCTATTGCTCTCTGGCATATACAAGTAACTGTGACTCTGGCATACATTGAGCTATTCAGACACACAGCAAAACTAACACTGTATTTTCCCATTTGATCTTATACTGTAAGATCTTTTACATAAACGACAGGTAACGAGACCTTATAGAAACAGTATTAAATGTCCTTATTAACTGTCATGATACAGAATCCATTACCTTCTTTGCTTTTAAAGTTTTTCTCCATAACGTAGAGAAAATACCATCTGTCCAGTCATTTGTAGCAACGTCAAGGTTACCAAACATCTGGGAAGCTGTGATTGCCTTTGGGTTCATTCTCATCTCTTTATGAGGAGCACCGCAATCTGTCATTGCTTTCATCAAAATATTAATACATTTTGTCTTTCCTGCACCAGTTGGACCTAGAGTCATCATACCTTAAAACAATACAAACATGGTTTAAAAAGAAATTTCAAAATGTCATGCTACCATTTAATGGTTCTTTGTATCAATGATCCTTGTTTACGTTTTATCAAAAGCCAATACAAAAAAGATGTTTCTCACTCCACTTACTCAGTGTTGACTGAAGTGGAATTTAAAAATACTATTCAAAGGCCTCTATAAATGCCTGGTCTATTACGACAGGCAAGCCCATCTGGGTCTGTATCCTCCCTCAGGCAGTTCTGTTCCTTTTCCTAACTGGAAAACACAACTGCCTTCTGATATTCGCATGCAATGACATTGACACGACTGCTGGTAAACAAAAACAGTAATTTTTAAATGTATTTCATGAGAAACATAGAATCGTAGAATCATTAAGGTTGGAAAAGACCTCTAAGATCATCAAGTCCAACCATCACCTCAACACCACCATGCCTTCTAAACCATGTCCTGAAGTGCCACATCTACACGTTTTTTAAACACGTCCAGGGATGGGGACTCCACCACCTCCCTGGGCAGACTGTTCCAATGCCTGACCACTCTTTCAGTAAAGAAATTTTTCCTAATATCCAACTTAAACCTCCCCTGATGCAACTTGAGGCCACTTCCTCTCATCCTATTGCTAGTTACCTGGGAGAAGAGACCAACACCTGCCTCAACACAACCTCCTTTCAGATAGTTGCAGAGAGTGAGAAGGTCCCCCCCTCAGCCTCCTCTTCTCCAGAGTAAACAACCCCAGTTCCCTCAGCCGCTCCTCATAAGAGTTATGCTCTAGACCCTTTGCCAGCTTCACTGCCCTTCTCTGGACACACTCCAGCAACTCCATGTCCTTCTTGTACTGAGGGGCCCAAAACTGAACACAGTACTCCAAGTGCAGCCTCACCAGTGCCAAATACAAGCGCACACTCACTTCCTACTCCTGCTGGCCACACTATTTCTGATACAAGCCAGGATGCTGTTGGCCTTCTTGACAACTTGGGCACACTGCTGGCTCATGTTCAGCTGGCTGTCGATCAGCTTCCCCAGCTCCATTTCCGCCGAGCAGCTTTCCAGCCACTCCTCCCCAAGCCTGTAGCATTGCATGGGGTTGTTGTGACCCAAGTGCAGGACCCAGCAGTTGGCCTTGTTGCAACTCACATAACTGGCCTCAGCCCATCAATCCAGTGCAGAGGACTCTGCAGAGACTTCCTACCCTCCAGCAGGTCGACACTCCCGTCCAACTTGGTGTCATCTGCAAACTTACTGAGGGAGCACTCAATCCCCTCATTCAGATCATTGATAAAAACTTTAAACAAGACTGGGCCCAATACTGAGTCTTGGGGAACACTGCTTCTGACCGGCCGCCAACTGGATTTAACTCCATTCACCATTCTCTGGGCTTGGCCATCCAGCCATTTTTTATCCAGCAAAGAGGACATCTGTCTAAGCCATGAGCCGCCAGCTTCTTTAAGAGAATGCTGTGGGAGACAGTATCAAAGGCTTTAGTAAGAGTCCAGGTAGACAACATCCACCGCCTTTCCCTCATCCACTGGGCGGGTCACCTGGTCATAGCAGGAGATCAGGTTGGTCAAGCAGGATCTGCCTTTCATGAACCCATGCTGCCTGGGCCTGAACATGCCTGGTGTCTCCTGCGTGTCTCCTGTGCATGCCTGGTGAGTGCACGCAAGACGAACCGCTCAACAATACACAATATGATTCCCAATGATACACAAAATCGAATGTATCTTTCTGAAGCAAAAATAACAAAAATATGTACTTACATCCACCCATGCTGACATTTTAATACATTTTTCTTACACAAAAAAATTTTAACAGCAGCTACACTTTTAATTTCATCAGTGTATACACATATTGCCTGAGGAAAAGAAGCCATGTCTTCAACAATAAACTGATCCTACAGTTGATCCTTCTTAGTTATATTTTCCATATCAATTATTCAAAACGTCCAGAGTCTATCTGAAAGCAAATGGGACATTCACATCGAGACTTCCAAAGTCATCTAAGGGAGCTAGATAACACCTACTAACCTTAGAAACACCTGGGCAACATAATCCTTAGTTGGCTTTGAAAACCTCTTCAACAAACGTATGGAACAATCAATCATGAACTCAAGGTACAGCCTAATCCAGTACAATGCAGACTGCCTGATTTTTGTCTAAAACTGAAAGAAGCTGAATGTTCCCAAAACCAATTTGGGCACCCAGATAATCACTTACTAATGCCATATGTTACATATGGGGAGGCCTAATGCAAGCCCCTAAATTTTAATGGAACAGCCTTTCTGCTGGTGTCAACAACATTTGGATCAAAACTATCATGCAAAAGAGATTTCAGGATCCATGCACCAAATCTCTACGCATATGCGCATGTGTGTGTGCGCATGAGCACTGCATTTGCATATATTGCCTCTATTTCAGTCAAGAGAAGTCACGCATTTTACAGATTTTTCCTCATTACTTGAAATCCCATGGTGGCCTCTCCATAAATCCAAGTGTGCATGAGCAGGACAAATGGATATCAGGAAAACAGAGATCTTTTTACCTCCATGCAACAACTTGTGTTATAGAAAGGCCCTGGGCACCCAAGTGTTAGGCCAGTTGGAGCTGCACAACCCCTGGGAATAGTAGGGACAAGTGGAGAGAAGAGGCACCTAAGCAGAATGCCACAGAGGATCCCGGAGATTTTGGGGGAACAGTGATCTGTGGTGTCTCACAGACCAAACAGCTTCTTCTAACAAGAGGCACATTTAATCATGACTGAAAACTCATTAAAACTTTCATGGTTCCAATATAGAGATAGGTGTTATGATTTGGTATGGAACACTGAACCCAGCAATGTGGATGTAAATTATTAACTCAGCACAGCACTAACCAGTTCTTTGGTCCAACCAATAATCTAAACTAAACTTTTGAGGCATTAAGCTCTCAGACTGTACTATGCGAATGAGTATTTCCTTTTACTTGTTCCATTAGTTTAAGCTTACTATTCTCTTATTATGACATGAAAAGAGAGAACAAAAAGGATGACATCCTCATAAATCTTTGCTCCTTTAGTTACAATTCCTTTATATTTTTTCCTTCATATGCTAAAAAATCCTTAGTTGTTCAGGGGTGGCTGGGATGGGGCACACTTCAAAGTAGGGGAGGGGTTTTTTTCCACTCTGCTATGAATAGTAAACCTGGTTTTACTACTGTCTTTGGTAACCTTCCTAGGAAAGGATAAACTTTACTCATTAGGCTTTTGTGCACTGTAAAAAACATATTTTCACAGAATCACAGAATGGTTGAGGTTGGAAGGGACCCCTAGAAGCCATCTCGCCCAACCCCCCTGGGTCCAGCAGGAGGTAGGCTTATTCCTCCTCAGCTGAAACAGCCAGAATGTAACACAAAGAACAACACTTGGAATTATAGTGCCTGCTTGGTAGAATCTATCAAAGTAAAGGTTTGAGAGATTATTTTTTGTAATCATCTCGGCATCATGATATCACAGTAACATGAAACATGAGCTTCATGACTGAACTGTGTCTGAGGGCAACAATTGTTTTCAGAACACTGAAACTGGCTGTTTCTGAATTTTAATGTATACTCTACATTTTAATGTGTTCCACAGAAATTTCAATCACTGAAGGCCACACTCATATTTCCCATAAAAATGCAATACAACAAAGCTAAAATGTGTGCATTGCCCACCAAAAAAAAAGTCATAACAGTTTCGTAGCAAAATTTCCACATAGGCTTTAAAAATGACATCTGTTCAACTTTAAAATACACTTTTTGTGAAAATAATCTGCATTCTGTAGCAGATAATATAAAAAACTATTGCTTTTACACAGTCTCAGAACCTGATCTAGCATGCTAACCATGTCGGACTCGCTGAGTTTCATACAGCTGAACGAGTTTAAGTATCCATGGTGGATGATGAATAAGCCCTGCTTCCTCTGTCTGTTTCTGAATGGCTGACTGTAGTTGAGGATACCCAGCTTTATCCAGAGTAATTCCAGGGAACAGGTCATTAATGAGACTCATAAATAAAGGTTCATCTTCATCCACCTGTCAAGGATAAAGTAGGGGGAAATACATTATTTATTCATTGAAATTATTACAGCTGTAAACAATCTTCAAGAATATGCCATTTAAAAAATAGCAGTAGAAAACCTTATCTTTTCCAAAGCAAATATTATAATTATCAATAAATTTTATTAAGTGAATTTCATACAATGCAATCACAAGTAGTAATTTCTAAATTAAATACTTAAAGCTTATAAAAATGTTAACATCTTAATATCATTTTTTTCAATATATACACACACATTTCTTCGTTTGGTCCATGAGCCAGCAAAATTTATTCAAATCGCATTTTGCCTTGCATTTTTTATGATTTTTTTTTACTTCTGTAAATCATAGAAGCATGCCTATAGGTTTGAATGCATGTACCGATACACTGCATAGATTAATATCAGAAACAGAGTAATTGGTTGCATTGCAAAACTGGCTCCCAAGGTAAATACACAGAGTCTAGTTGTGTTATAACCTTTCAATTACAGCAAAAAAAAAAAGATGACTACTTTAAATAGCAACATCAAAAGAGATTAGCCTATACAAGTAGGTGTTAGCTGCTTCCAACTACCTCACTCATTGCAATTCTTATGATGTTCTGAAAAGGCAACAGACTCCCAAAAAATTTATAAATTGAAATTCTGGATTAAGAAGGATCTTTAATGACATTATTAAAAGTTAATAAAATGTATTCTTCCTTTGTCTCCTTAGATAGGGCAGAAAGAAGAAACAAGAGCCAATTACAGGACTAGGTTAGGTCCCCTACGTTCTGATGGTATTTCCAATGATTTTTTCAGCTAAGGCTTCTGATGTGTTTTCCTCTCTTTAAAAGACAAACAGTGCTCACACCATAACTGTATTCTGGCTCTCCACTCACTAACAGACCACAATAAAAACTGTAAAATGATATATCCAACTGCTGAAGAAGATCTTTTCAATTGCATAATAAATACACTTAAAAATGCAAACAAAATCATAGAATCATTGAATCATAGGTTGGAAGAGACCTCTAAGATCATGAAGTCCAACTGTCAACCCAACACCACCATGCCTGATAAACCACATCTCGAAGTGCCACATCTACACATTTTTTGAACACCTAAGTGTTGAAAGTACTTTCTGGGAAAGTCACCAATGTTACAGTACCAGTTTGGAGAGGTTCATGTCCCGAAGAACTCTCATCACTATGGTTTTCTCTGGCTCTTTGGGATTAGATCTTTTCACTGATCCAAGTGTTCTTAAAACAGACAGGATATTTCTAAGCCCGAAGTCATAGTGAACCTTGAAATAATGCATAATCACAATTGGTACCACAAAGATTAAACACTTTAAAATCAAGAGAGGGTTGAATACTAAATTCACTAAAGAAATAAATATGCCATTGAACTTCTAAAGATTACTAATTTTACAGCTCTTCATCTTTTCCACTGGATTTCCAGTTTGGGGAAAACTACTTCAATTTATGGCCAACTAGGATATATTTGGACGGCGAGAAACAAAGACAAAACTAAAAAAACACCTTCCCCTGAGCCCCCACCTCTATCTCCCAGCTGACAAATTGGAACAATACATTGAGTACAACCCAGAATTTTCAGCAAGAAATAACTTACTGATTAGGTTTGCAGATGATACGAAGCGAGTGAATTAGATCAGAACCAGAGTTCAGAATTACCAAGAGAAATTCAATAAATGATAGGATGCAATTAAATAAAGACAAGTGCAAAATACTACACATATAGAACTAACGAACTGCACAAATAAAGAAGGGTAAGAACTCATCTTCATTCAGTTAAGAAACAAGTCAGGTGCAGAAAGCTTTGCAGAAAAGTATCTGACATGGGACACAAACTCCCCAATGACATATCTACAATTACAGTGGGCAATAAAAGTGTCCTTTTTAGGACTGTTGAAAAGACATTTCCACTGCAGTTGGCACTTCTCTACCAGAAGATGAACCCCACTGAAGAGAATTTAGAAAAGAAATTAAAGTTATCAGCTGACCAGGAAACATGCTATATCAGGAAGAAGTAAACCGAAATTTACTGCAGAAGTAAGAAGAGCAAATATGTAGGATGAGTTACAATAAAAGTCTTAGACATGTGAAAAATATCTGCAAAGAATAAGACAGAAGGAATAGAACGGAAAAGAAGTAATGTACATAACTACAGCAAAAGAAATTCAAGTTAACTTTTAGAGAAAACTTTGTGACCATACAGAAAATTAAATTTTGGAACAGATTGTCTGGAAACTGCAGGCTATCTGTCAACAGAAAATGTTAAGGAGAGTCACAAACTTTTACAGCAAATCATTTAGCTAAGAACTTTCTTTCCTCCAGAAAGGTAAATGGATGACTTCTTGAGGCTCCATCCACCTTCATTTTCTATTATTCAATCAGGTGCCAAGTTGTTACCAGTTCAAGAAGTTAGACATGAATATTCAGCCATGTACTGCCAGGAAATCTCATTTGCAGACGGAAGGATTAAGACAAAACGATTAACAACTTCCTGTGAAGTTTGGAAGGCAGATTATATGTTGATGATGAAATCCAATATCATTTAGTAAATTATATGTCCCAGTGAAATATTCAGAATCGTGACAAGGGATGATATTTTTCTTTTTCTCCTTGCTAGATGACCATCATTGACATGCTGGAATGTGCTCAGCAAAGTATGACCAAGCAAGAGGAAAACAGACAATGGTCAAAATTTGCAAAAGGGCAAATTGCAATGGTTTGCATAAGGAAAAGATTCTTCACAATTAGAGTGGTCAAACATGGAAACGGTGCCAAGAGACTGAATATCTCCACCCTTGGAGATATCCAAAACTCAGAAAGTACCTTATCAGCCTGCTCTAAATTGACCCGTGCTGAGCTAGAAGTTGGACAAGATGACCTCTGGAGGTCCCTTCCAACTTACATGAGTCTATGATTCTACAAAAGTGACGACATTGTTAAGTTTGAAGAAATACTGTCATACCTATTAGAAAATTTAAAATAAACCAAAATTACTTTTAAAGACTGGTTTTCTGGCGCATTCCAACCGACCTACATGACAGGTGGTTTAAAGTGACCATCGTTTATTTTCCTTAATCAGTCTGCCAGTTTTACCACTGCTTTGCCTTTCAGGAATGGCACAGAACAGCTAGAATTGACAGGCAAATATGGTTTATGAGCTATTTCATTACTACATCTTTTAACAGCAGGCAAAAGATTGCATTTCAGCAAAACGGATGGCTGTGGTACAGTTGATGCGCTTGTAAGGAAGAATTAAAAATCTGCAAATAAAAATCTCAACACTAGAAGCATAGTTTGTGGTTGTGGCGAAAAGAAGAAAAGTAGTATCAGTGGTTTTCTCCTTATGAAAGCACCTGAAACAGATGATCCTCAAAGAGAGATTATGGACTCCTTTGCTTTCAAGTTTTGTTAAGCTTTTCTTTCCATTTTCTATAGTTTTCCCTAATCTGGGTGATGCTCTATGGAAAGAGGCAGAAGACAACTGTTTGTCCTATAACAAAGGCAAATAATTCAGCTTTGGGGGCTCTGCCAGAATAACTGTTTCACAGGCTTGTGGACACCTTGGGCTTCCTACATTTGCTAAGGGCTATTCTTTTATTTTTGTATGTTTTTCTCTACTGAAGGAGACGATAGTCACTCAGGGTGCCTTTGGCTATTTGTGAGTCAGAGTTCCTCTGTCTACAGAGTCTGCATTTATGAGTGTAAAATGTCTGGAGGACTTCATGTATTCCTTCTGGCAAATTCATTTTAGATTTCGTGGAGGTAAATTCAGCTGGTGTATACTTTGTGGTTATTTTCTTCTGTTGAGGTATACTGCATTTGCTGAAAACAGGAAATGTTCTGCCATTTCCTATTGCACTGGCTCCTTACATGATCCTGTCCTTTCAAGTCAACTACCTAGATACCCGGCAGTGCTTACTTCAGATTTAAAATTTACCATTAAAAAATTAAATAAGTCAGTTCCACTGGGAAAGACAGACTAATATGCCTTAAGAAAGCCTATCTGTACTTTACAGTTCTAGTTTTCTGGCTAGACAGAAGCAATTTGTGTCCCACTGTACTCTTAGAAACATCTACAGTTGATGGGACTCCCATATCTAATCAGATGAACTCATTAGATCTCTCTCTACATACAAACACACATTGCATCAGATGTATTCCCCAATCTACAACAAACTTCATGAGGAACTTTAAGAAGTCTTTCAAAATATCCCATTGCTACTACAAGCAACTATGAACAATAGGGGAGGGAGACAACTCACGTTCAAGTGAGGAAGTGGTGAACCCAACTGAAAAGCAAAAGATGCAGTCTGAGGTGGACAAGAGAATCCTCAAGAATGAAAAAAGGTTGCGGAAGGCAGCCCATCTCAAGTGTATACATACAGACAAGGAAGGGCTGAGAGGACAGCATCATGGCAGAAGCTCTGACATTTTTCTCAGGTAACCAGCACAAGCAGGTGCCAGTTTGAAGTGTCTGTTCATTAATGCATTCAGCATGGGAACAAAACGGGAGAAATTAGAGCTCTATGTGCAGTTACAGGGCTACAGTCTAACTGGGCATTATGGGTTTATGTTGCAAGGTTTTGGTATCGGGAGGGCTACAGAGGTGGCTTCTGTGAGAAGCTGCGAGCAGTTTCCCCCATGTCCGATAGAGCCAGTGTCAGCCAACTCTAAGACAGACCTGCTGCTGGCCAAGGCCAAGCCAATCAGCGACGGTGGTAGCACCTCTGGGATAACATATTTAAGAAGGGGAAGAAAAAACTGCAGTGAAACAGCAGTTGTGAGAGAGGAGTGAGACGATGTAAAAGAAACAACTGTGCAGACACCAAGGTCAGTGAAGAAGGAGGGGGGAGGAGGTGCTCAAGACACCAGAGAAGAGAGTCTTCCCTTGCAGCTCATGACGAAAGACCATGGTTAGGCACATTATCCCCCTGCAGTCCATGGAGGTCCACAGTGGAGCAAATATCCACCTTGTGAGCCCCTGGAAAGGACCTCACGCCGGAGCAGGTGGATGCCTGAAGGAAGCTGTGACCCCATGGGGAGGAGCAGGCTCCTGACAAGACCTGTGGACCCATGCAGAGAGGAGCCCACGCTGGAGCAGGTTTGCTGGCAGGAACTGTGACCCAGTGGGGGACCCACGCTGGAGCAGCTTGTTCCTGAAGGACTACACCCCGTGGCAAGGACCCACACTGGAGCAGTTTGTGAAGAGCTGCAGCCCGTAGGAAGGACTCATGTTGGAGAAGTTTGGAGAACTGTCTCCCGTGAGAGGGACCTCATGCTGAAGCAGGGGAAGATTGTGAGGAGTCCTCCCCCTGAAGAGGAAGGAGCGGCAGAGGCAACGTGCAATGAACTGACTGTAACCCCCATTCCCCGTCCCCCTGCACCGCTCGGCGGGAGGAGGTAGAGAAACAAGACTGAAGTCAGGCCCAGGAAGAAGGGAGGGGCAGGGGGAAGGTGTTTAAAGATCTAGTTTTATTTCTCATTCTCCTACTCTGATTTGATTGGTGATGAATTAAACTTTCTTTTCTCCCCAGTTTCAGTCTGTTTTGTCCATGACAGTAATTGCTGAGTTACCTCTCCCTATCCTTATCTCAACCTTCGAGCCTTTCATCATATTTCCTCTCCCCTGTCGAGCTGAGGAGGGGGAGTGATAGAGCAGTTTTGGTGGGCACCTGGCATTTATCCAGGCCAAACCAAAAGCACCTGGCATTTATCCAGGCCAAACCAAAACACTGGGATGGCAGAAATGTGGTGCGATTGCTTGTAAGACTGGAGTGCTGCAATGTATGGACATAGGTTCTTTAGGAAGGACAAGCCAGGAGGGCCGGATGGAGAACTGCCCCCTTTAAAGAGAAAGAGTGGGAGTGCTTTGCCTTGGGATGGGTGATGAGCCAGCTGAGAACATTTGGGTTAGGATTAGAGCGCTGATCAACATTGGCAGATGTTTGCTACAAGCTTCCTGGTGAGAAAGCAGTTGGTGAGACTTTCTTCTGATAATTGGAATTAGCCTCATCTTTGCAAGCCCTGGTCCTCACTAGGGGCTTGACATACCCCAATATCTGCTGGAAAGGCTGTTGCCAGCTGGGCAGAGGCATTCCAGGAGATTTCAACGGTGTCTTCAACAACATCCTCGCAGACAAAATGGTGACTAGACATGGTGGTCAGACACTTCAACAGCTTGACCAGAAAGACTGTGCAGTCTCCATCCTTGGAAATATTCAAAGTTTATCTAGACAAGGCACTGAGCCACCTGCTTTATTTGACCCCACTTTGAGCACAGGTATAGGACTAGCTGACCTCCAGAGATCCTTTCCAAACTCAGTTCTCTGATTTTATAACTGTATATAAAGCATTTATGCAAGAGTAGGACTGTCCAAAGGGCTGCTGACAGGCACAGGCAGAACAAACTAGCATACTACCACAGGTCTGCAGAAAGCTATGCTTTCTAGCTCATATTACAGAGTACAGAATCACAATCCGCAATGTAAACCACCAGGAGCAAAGATCAGCATAGCAGGCTTCTCTGATGGATGCTGGAGAAATGTTAGAGGGTCCTGAAGAAATTATAAATACACATGGAAGACTGTTCCCCACAGACATCATGGCTTGTACAGTAAGAACTATGGAATTTAAGTTATAAGTGAGAAATAAGCATAAAATTTGAATATATAATTTTGATGGGTGTGAGGGCTGTGCACGCCCAGTGCACTTGGTCATTAATTTCCATTAATAAATAGGAAGGAACTCCCTTGCCAGCATCAGCGTAGATAAGGCAAAGGACTGACCTGGGAAAAGGTAATGGAGCTATAAGCCTTCACAACAAAGCATTTGACTAATTGGTACAGGAGTTCTCCAGATGAGAATTTCCGACAGTTCCACAGAGTCCTCCAGGCAGTTCCTATGATCCCTAGGCCAACTGATGAGCACTACTTACATGCTTCAATACATTGATTAACACGCTGAGCAGAGAATAATGCTGTCTCAGAGACTCCAGGGCAGTTTCTGCTGCAGAAATGACCAAACTATACATAGAAACTCCTTGTGTGGATGCAGCAATGGTCATGTACAAAATATTGTACGTTAGGATAGATAAAATAAGTTTTGTATACAGTTAAGTTTTGTTTGGGGCTGTGTGTATTTTTTAAGAACTCTGCCCAGGAGTGAAACAGTTCCAACACAAAATAAGCTGAGCACTTAAGCGGAGGTATATGGCCAAATTTCTGATGCCTGCTTAAATGTCTCTTCCTCAGTGAAGGAAAGAATCATGTCCAGGACAAAAATGACCATATAAACTGAGGAAATGAGAAAATTTAATCCTATTGAGGCCAAGCCTGAGGGAAAAAAAGAGAGATCCATATTCAATATTTTGGAGACAAGCTATGTTGCTAACTGCTGAAACTGTTCATACACAAATTTTCCTAAACAATGTCCACAAATTCCACTTAAGAGAGAGCTCATGGAAAATGATCCTCTGACAAATGCAGCCAATAAGCCTGGTAACTATAAAGGACAGACAGATGACAGAACTGAGACAATAGGTTGGACAGCAACAAATGGACTAACACTAGTGATGCTAGATCAACACAGGGCGATTCAGATTGCCTAAAAATCAACTTGAACGCTAATGGAGACGCCCTGGGCAATATTACAGGGAAGCCAGTAGCAAATACGACCCTTCAGAAGCCAGTCTACAGCATAAAGCTGGTGAGTAAAACTCCCCCAGAAAAATAAACCTGAGAGAAATGAAAATTGGAATCCAGTTTGGTTATATGTATTGACAGTGAAATTATAGAAGTACGGAGAAAGAAAGAGAAAATCCAAATCTGTACTTTTTTGGTTTAACTCTGAAACAATAAGGGTAATATGATGCATCATTATGTTCTTCTGGTGTAGGCCAAGATCTCTACATGGAAGTCAACATAGTCACTAACAAATATGTGGTATAGAACTGAAATAATACAATGGAGACTGTAGTCAGTATGCCCAGGTTCATTAGGATCCAGCCAAAGCAGGCTTCTCATTTGAGCTGCAACTTATCTGCCATTCACATGGTCTCTCTTTGAGATGCTCTAGTGTACAGGCAGCAAAAGGCAACAACTAGATCTGTTCTTAAAAGCAGCTTTACCCTTTGTTTCTACTTAAATACCCCATACCAAACATAACAGCACTCAGCAAGACATTGCCTTCTAGGCACTCTTCAGCTATTTACAATTCTTACACTGCTTCTCCAACAGATCTAGCCTTCATAAGTGAGGAGCCTGAAAAATGTGTCCTCTACAAAGTTCAGCAGAGCAATATACACCATTCCTCATAATTTCTCCAATAACTGCACTGTTTAAAAATCACAAATCAAACTTCCTTTACGACATAAATTAGTGTGAAAAATAAAAACAACACGATGATTTCAGACCCTGTTTTGAGAACTTGAAACCAAAAACCCTGAAAAATTAATAGGGTTACAAGTGGAAAAATAATTACATATTCTGTGAAAGTAGAATGCTTTTCACTAGTCCAGTGACAGCTTACAGTTGGACAAATATTTATTTTACCTGTTTAGATAACTGCTCTTCACAGAGTTTGTAGAGTGTATAGAATTTTCGACTGAGGACTTGGTTGTCTCGGAAACCAGCGCTTGCCAGCTTGACTCGCATAATAATGCTACGGTCGGGCACCATCATAGCGACTGTGCGAAACTGAATCTTCAGATTTTCTGGAAGTTCCTGTCGTCCTGCATAACCGGGGTTCTCAAAAATGCAAAACATAAAATAAAATATTATATGATGAAAGCAGGACAGGAAGGTTTATCTTTTCTGATAATTCTTTAGTAAACACAGGAGCACATGCCAGGTTATAAAGGGTAACTCGAGCATGTCACGATTACACATCACTACACAGTCGCCTAAATATTGCAGGTCATGAAATACATGGTATCACACACGTTATTTGGAAATGCCCAGGACACACAAACAGACAACCCCTTACAGATCTTGATGGAGCTGTTTTAAATGGTTAGTTCCTCAGGGTCTTCCTAGTGTTCCAGTGCTGGAGGTTACTGTCCCTTGTGACCATCCCCAGACCATTTCAGTGCAAAGTCAGTCAAACAGTGCAAGCTATTACTGAATATAATTTAAACTAATGGATCTGACCTTTCACTGAAGATGTCTAAGTCATTCATGGGACTACTGCATGGCTCAGTTGTGAGAACAGCAGTCACTGGTTATGCAGTGACAGCTTCTTAAACTCTTCCAGCTGTTTCGAAGTTGCCTTCCCACTGGCCTTTGTATGCCACTAATTTGTCCTCTTCTTCAAATTAAAGTGACAATATTAACACCTTTTCAAAGGTAGGAAACCTTAAAATAAATGCTTTCATTTTGAGTTGTGGGTATGTAGCCTACAGCCAAGGAGGGGGAGATACAAAGAGGCTTTTAAGGTATTCTTACACATTCCTGCTTCTTTGCCTCCTGCACTGCTAGAAGCAGGCACCAAAGACAGATCTTCAGGAGGCCAGTAAACCAGAGTGAGGGCGGTTTCCTTCATGCTGTCCTATAGCAGGATTGTGGTCAAAAGCTCTTCACAGGTGGTGAAATCCTGACCAGATCAACTACAGTAGTCCTTGCGGTGGCCAATTACTTCTGGGTTTTTTCGACAGATTTTGACTAAAAATATAAGATGGCTGGGTTTAGTCACAATCTGTCAAATACTCAACTAAAAAAAGCCCTTAATATGTAGTTAATGATAATTGCATACCTGAAGTCCTAAGTGCCAGTTAAAAATATGGACAAAAGAAAATTTCATCATTATTATTTGACCAAACTACTGTTCAAATTGTGTTCTCTATTTTCTAACAGACAGTTCCAATGATTTCAACATGGAAATTTCAATCAGAAATGAAATAGGAAAGATTTTTCACAATTATGCCATTTGCACATATTCACATACATACCATAGTCAGAAATATACCAAATTCTCTGTCCATGTCAACAACATCACCATCAGTGAAAACGAACTGAGGTTTCTTATTTTTCTTACACTGAAGTACGATATATATCTGCTGAGCAGCTACTGACAAAACTGGAAGTTCAATGCGGTTAAATTCATCAAAGCAACCCCATGCACCTGACTGGGCTAAACCTAAGAAATAAAAAGAAAAGTGTTTTGTTAAAATATCAGAACAAACAGGAATAATTTACACATAAAATATAGCATGTTCTATACAACTTAATGTAACATGAGAAGAACAGACTAAAATGAGAAGTAAAAACTCAAAATAAATTGCACTGTGCATTAATGATACCCAGAAAAAGAATTACCCCTTGGAAGAAATATATATAAACTTCTTGCTAAAGAATCCTACACTTCTACAGCAACCATAAGCAGAAAGTGTTCAATAATATTGTATATAGCACCTAGAAGCATAAACTTGCATATAGCATGGAAACTCATCTATGCAGAGGGTGAAATTGTCAAAGATGAACTTGGAAGATATCTACCTAAATGAAAACTACAGAAGTAAATGCAGAAATCACTACATTTGTGACTGAAGCATTGTAGCATTTTATAAGAACTAATTCATAGGTCAAAAATTGTTGGAGAATAGCAGGAGCTCTCAGTCCCCGGGTGTAAGAAGTCAGGCAAGGAAGGGAAGAGATCAGCATGGCTGAGTCGAGACCTGCTGATCAAACCAAAGGGCAAGAAGGAACTGCAATGACAGTGGAAGCACGGACAGGTATCCTGGGAATTGTATAGGGATGCTGTCCAGTTGTATAGGGATGAGGACAGGAAGGCCAAGGCGCAGCTGGAGCTGAACTTGGCAAGGGATGCTAGGAATAACAAGAAGCACTTTTACAGGTATGTCAGCCAGAAAAGGAAGGTTAAAGAAAGCATGCCCCCCCGATGAACAGGAATGGCAAAATCGGATCAACAGATGAGCAAAACGCTGAGGTACTCAACAGCTCCAACAGCTTTTTTGCCTCAGTCTTCACTGTCAACCTCTCTCCTCGCCCCTCCCCAGCTGATGGACTGCAAGATGGGGACCAGGGGAATAAAGCCCTTCCCACTGTAACAGAAGACCAAGTTCAGGAACACCTGAGGAACCTGAACATACATAAGTCTATGAGATCTGACAAGATGCATCCCAGAGTCCTGAGGGAATTGGCTGATGTCATTGCCAAGCCACTCTCCATGATTTTTGAAAAGTCATGGCAGTCAGGTGGAGTCCCTGGTGACTGGAGGCAGGGAAATATTGCGCCCATTTTTAAAAAGGGTAGGAAGGAGTACTCTGGGAACTACCAACCTGTCAGCCTTACCTCTGTGCCTGGGAAGATCATGGAACAGACCCTCCTAGCAGCTATGTTAAGGCACATGGAGGACAGGGAGGTCATTCGAGACAGCCAGCACAGCTTCACCAAGGGCAAGTCCTGCTTGGCCAACCTAGTGGCTTTCTATGATGGAATGACTACATCAGTGGACAAGGGAAGAGCTATGGATGTCGTCTATCTGGACTTCTGTAAAGCCTTCGACACAGTCCCCCACAACATCCTTCTCTGTAAATTGGAGAAATACGGATCTGATGGGTGGATTGTTCGGTGGCTAAGGAATTGGTTGGATGGTCGCAGCCAGAGGGTAGTGACCGACAGATTGATGTCCAAATGGACACCAGTGAGAAGTAGTGTCCCTCAGGGGTCCGTACTGGGACCAGTGCTGTTTAACATTTTCATCAATGACTTAACGACATCGAGTGCACCCTCAGCAAGTTTCCAGGTGACACCAAGCTGAGTGGTGCAGTTGACACACCAAAAGGACAGGATGCCATCCAGAAGGACCTTGACAGGATTGAGAGGTGGGCCTGTGTGAACCTCATGAGTTTCAACAAGGCCAAGTGCAGCGTCCTGCATCTTGATCGGGGCAAACCCCGCTATCAGTACAGGCTGGGGGATGAACGGACTGAGAGCAGCCCTGAGAAGGAGGACTTGGGTGTACTGGTGGATGAAAAGCTGGACATGAGCCACCAATGTGCGCTCACAGCCCAGAAGGCCAACCGTATCCTGGGCTGCATCAAAAGTGGCGTGGCCAGCAGGTCAAAGGAGGGGATTCTGCCACTCTGCTCTGGTGAGACCCCACCTGAAGTCCTGTGTCCAGCTCTGGAGCCCCCAGCACAAGAAGGACATGGAGCTGTTGAAGCAGGCCCACAGGAGGGCCACAAAAATGAACAGAGGGCTGGAGCACCTCTCCTATGAGGACAGGCTGAGAGAGTCAGGGCTGTTCAGCTTGGAGAAGAGAAGACTCTGGGGAGACCTTACGTAAGCTCCATAATCCCCTGCTATTCCACGTCTACTTCACTACAGACAAGGCTAGTAAGCCTGCACAGGAACTTCACGGATGCCATCTCATTGCTTCCAAAAGCCAACACCAGACTAGTATTTCCTGTTGCCTGGGTCCAGCAAGGACCTGCATCAGTAATTTAACTGGTGCTATAAACAAACGTTCAGAGGTGCTTAATTCATTCCACTGGGCCAGTGGAGGTCAGTTTGGCCTAAGCTGTTTGAAGGCAGTGTTAAATTCAGAAATAAAGCACATGTCCAAGTAAACACATTTGTGTGTTTGCAATGTTGGACATGTATGCCCAGAACTCCCCTGAATCCCCATACTTTACATGGCAAAGCCTATAGCACTGGTAAAATAAATAAAGGGGTGGTTTATGTGTAATGTTAATTCCTTAAGACACTTAAGCTAATGGAAGAGTAAGTACTCAGAAATCAATAAAAATACTATTAATACATACTTTTTCTCTCCCCTTTGTTTTGTTTTCTCTTTCATGTTTTCTCTTCTCTTTACTCTGGCCTGTTACGCTCATATTATCCATTTTCCCTTCCCTCTACTGTTCCTTGTCTGATCTTCTCTTGCTCTTTAAGGTGTTCCTCTAGGAACACTCATCTACCCCAAATCCCCTTGAGGCCCCTCTTACCTTTCTTCTCTGCCCTTATTCTACTCTGTCCTGTCTTCTACTGTGATCAGCTGTCATAGCCAAATTAATACTTGTCAGTTTTTGCAGATAGTAAATAGAGAAAAAAATATGAAAACAATTCTAACATTCATTTTTTACCTTTTTTCATGCCTATTAACCACTTATTTTAATATTGTTGCATTGATTTGTCTTTTTTACCCATGAAATACTGGAAGAACTCTTCAGCAAAATTAATGAAGTCACACCAGATAAAAAACAGTGTTAGCAGAGCGAAAATTGGCTCCTTAAGATTTTATTCATCCAGGGCAATACTGCAGATTTCCCATGAAATTCAGTTCAATTCCATACGTACAGTAATCTTTTTACTAAACTGCTTCTAACTAATTTATGTGCTATTATAAGGAAAAACCTGCTCCAAAAGAAAAGAATTTGAAGAGAATAACAAGTCACATAGACTTACTTACAAAATTTAAAAGCAAGTGGAATGTGTACAAATACCACAATGCCATAACAAAGAAAAGATTAAAGTAATTCTATAGAATCATAGAATGGTTTGGGTTGGAAGGGACTGTAAAGATCACCTACTTTCAACTCCCCTGCCATGGGCAGAGACATCTTCCACTAGCCCAGGTTGCTCAAAGCCCCATCCAACCTGGCCCTGAACACCTCCAGGGAGGGGGCAGCCACAACTTCTCTGGGCAACCTGTTCCAGTACCTCACCACTCTCATCTTAAAGAATTTCTTACTTACATCTCATCTAAATCTACTCTCTTTCAGCTTAAAGCCATTACCCCTTGTCCTATCACTACAGGGCCTACTAAAAAATCCCTCTCCAGCTTTATCTGCCCCCTTCAGGTACTGAAAATCTGCAATCAGGTCTCCCTGGAGCTTTCCCTTCTCCAGGCTGAACAGCCCCAACTCTCTCCGCCTTTCCTCATAGGAGAGGTGCTCCAGACCTCTGACCATTTTTGTGGCCCTCCTCTGGACTGCTCCAACAGGTCCATGTCTTTCCTGTGCTGAGGGCCCCAGAGCTGGACACAGGACTCCAGGTGGGGTCTCACCAGAGCAGAGCAGAGTGGCAGAATCACCTCCCTCAACCTGCTGGCCACTCTGCTTTTGTTGCGGCCCAGGATACAGTTGGCCTGGGCTGTGAATGTACACTACCATGTCATTTTGAGCTTCTTGTCAACCAGCACCCCCAAGTCATTCTCCTCAGGGCAGCTCTCGATCCATTCTCCACTCAGCCTGTATTTGCTTGGGATTGCCCCGACCCATGTGTAGGACCTTGCACTTGGCCTTGTTGAACTTCCGGAGGTTTACACAGGCCCACCTCTCAAGTCTGTCAAGGTCCCTCTGGATGGCATCCCTTCCCTCCAGTGTGTCAACTGCACCACACAGCTTGGTGTCTTCGGCAAACTTGCTGAGGGTGCACTCAATCCCACTGTCCATGTCGCCAACAAAAATGTTAAACAATACCAACCCCTGAGGAATGCCACTTGTCACTGGTCTCTGCTTACACATCCAGCCACGGACTGCAACTCTTTGAGTGCGACTATCCAGCCAATTCCTTATCTACTGAGTGGTCCATCTGTCAAAACCATGTCTCCCCAATTTAGAGACAAGGATGTCATGCAGGGCAGTGTCAAATGCTTTGCACAAGTCCAGGTAGACGACATCAATTGCTCTTCCCTTATCCACCAATGCTGTAACCCTATCATAGAAGGCCACCAAATTTTTTGCCCTTAGTGAAGCCATATAGACAGGTATCAAATTTAAAACATGAAGGACTCAACCCTACTATCTCTGAAAACAAATGAAGAATGCTCCTTGACTTCACTAGTGTGGCAGCAAGTACTTTAACTAACGTTCTCCCTCTTGTACAAGGAATATCATACCCTGGATGCACCAAAAGGCTTTAATTGCCCTGACCAGCCTTACATGAGGCTGCCATCCACATTCTCTGTCCTCTAGTCCAGGACCTCCATTTCAGCTCACACAGGTCTGAGACTTCAGTCTTTGCCTGAGCTATGTTGCATGTAGGGCTGGGCACAGCCCTATCTCTTGTTATCCTGACTTGCTGATTGAACTTCCGGGAGCACCCCAGAACTATCTATAGTCTTACCTCCAGTCTCGCCTTCTGCTGTTTCTAACTGAACTTCCTAGACGAACCCTGGACTCAGCTTGATATTTCACCTTGTCTGATGGTCACTGGACAGCTGATGGAACAAGCTGTCACCAACCTGCCCTGCTCAGGCACTGTAGGACTATGCCCTGGTCAGTGAAGTCCCTGCCCCTGCCTGTGTGGTGGTGACCCTGGGCTCCTGGCTTCTATACCCTCATCGAGCTGTCCCATCCTTGCTGCTCCCTGATGAAAAACACCTGCAAAGATTTTTCAAATGCATTTGGCCCCTTTTTTTACATGTGTTATATGACTGCTAGGATCCATTCCAAAAATAAAGGTGTTTTTTCTACTTTGTTTATTAAACATCAAGTATTTCCTTTTAGATGCAAGAAGGAAAAGCCCTAAAGCTGGACATTCTTTAACAAAAAGACTTTATTCCACATAATACTGTCTCTTACCCCTTTCTTTATAGAATGCTGAGGTTCAGTTCTAACCAAACAATTTTTCCTTGGGAAAGATAAAAAAAAAAATCACTTGTTCTGTAACGCCACCTGCTGCATGGAGTTAGGAAACCTGATTCTCAGACAAGGGCAATATCCCACAGCTTTGAATAAATTCAGTTCTTTCAAAATTATTTCATTCTGATGGTGTTTAAAAAGAAAAAGGAAAGAAAATACACATACATGCGTACACTCACCCACACACAAGCAAAGGCGCAGCAAGCAAACTTTCAGCTGCACAACAGCTTAGAGACAATGTAATTTTGTTGTGCACCGTCATACTGTGCTTGAATTTCTGTCCCCACACAGAACATAGTATAGTAATCAAATACCAAAATGGAGTAAAAGCAGAAAATAAAGGACAGGACTAAAGAGATCTTTACATCTAAGCAATATGACCACCACACACACACCCATCCCCAATCAGTACAGATATCCTACAAACCTCATCCTCACACGATACAAGAATCAGACAGCATGGCTACTCCCCCCTCAGAAAGACTTCAAAACACATCTCTGCAATGCACTGCCACATCTCTTTCCAAGTCAGTGACCCTATGGTCTATAGACAGGTGGGTGACCTGACCCTTGAAAGCTACACTGGGGCCACAGCCCCCAGTGCAGGTACTAGGGCCGCCCACACAAAGAAAGCACGCAGCAGCCTGCTGTGACAAACCTTGTCCTGCCAGGTGACCCAACAGGCCAGGTGACAATACCCTATGTACTGTTCCTGGGTACAGGGACTGGCTGAAAATACTGTGCCAGTGCAGTAATTACTCGTGACAAAGCAGCTATAAACTCTCTTTTTTATTGAAACAACACATCTCTTCAGAGTTTACACAGGGGTACAATTACAGTGACATAATTCAAAGCAAATTTCCCTAAAAGAGAGCACTGGCTAGCCAAAGTGCAGCCCAGAAGCAGTAAGCTACAAGGTACTCGTTGGTCCCGAAAGAATTTACAGAGCTCCACACTCGTTTATTCACCTTCTGAATTAAGACAAATCTCATATGAAATACTGCATTAAATATGAAATCACAAAAAGGTGCCTCAGGTAAGACCAGAGTTGTTTGTAACTACAGAAAACAGAACCAAAGCAAACACAACTTTTATACTCAACTACAGACAATCACAGATCCAAGGTTTCCTAAAGTATGTTCATCGGCACTTTTCAGTAACAGTGATGAAGTACCCCTGATTTGCTGTTCCTGGGCAATTTTAGCACTGAATTAGATATACTAGAAAACCTGAAAATTCACCTTCTCCCTTGCTTCGCTGGTACTTTTATGGGTTAACTTTATTCCAACTCCAACGACCAGTTACACTGGAACCCAATTTTGGTTCAAATTTCAAAAATAAAGCTATCAAAGATGAAAGCCCAAGCCTTGGACATGTTGACTAGACCATCTGCCTGTGAACAGCTGGAGTTGCACAGGAAAACAAAGGAGATAGGAAGACAGAGAAACAGGGAGGCAGAACCTCAGCTCTGAGCCAACCAGAAGAACTTTAAATTATGATTTTATAGTACATAATATATTGTTATGTATTATAGTATAGTATAGTATAGTATATTTTTCTACTTCTTTATTCTGAAGATCTAACTTATTGCCCCTCCAGAAAAAATCTGGAAACATGGCTGCAGACATGACAACACCAACTCCACTCTCCCTTTTTCTCCTCACTGCTAAATCTGCTAATATCTGATAACTTGACCCACAGCACCAGATGAAGTGAAACCTTTGGAAGAGAAAACACTGGTGATGGAGTACAAAGCCCATCACAGACATGTGGAATTCTGAAGAATTTCTCAATGTGTGCACTAAAATATGTAGTATGTTTCATGAGAACTTTCGTATCGGTCTGCATGAAAGTGCGTCTATAGCTGTGAAGAACTATCCTTCTTTTCATTAAAGATCTCATATGCACTAAAAAATTTTCTCTAAACTCACTTTGCTCCTCCTGTTAAACCAAAAAGAGCACATTTCCTTCCTCAACTTCAGTATATCCACTCTTCAAGAAATACCAGATACCTTAGAGATGTTCCAACATAAAAATTGTGATTCCAAGCCAGGCCCTTCCAAGCTGTGAAAGTAAGTCCAAAGCAACTGGTGCCCTTCACAAACGAAAGCATCAATGACTTACATAAGAACAGAATCTTCTTTTTCCTCCCAGACACACAACAGTGTGATGAATGCTGAAAAAAATCACCCTATTCAGGCTCTGTTCAGCTGGATGTATTATCTAATTCCCAGGCAAACTCTCTGAGAAGTAAGCCACCATCTCACTAGCAAATTGACTGAGATAAGCAGTCACAGGCATTGTGGTCTCCTGAGCCACAATTTGTTGGGTTCTTTCTATAAGCATCTTTTCTAACTCCTATTGAACACTACCACGCCATTAAATGAGGCAGCCAGATAACAAGGACACATTACAAATTATTACTTAGCTTTTGTTCATATGATGACAATACTACATGGAAAATGGTCAGCTTCTAGAAAAACAACAGAGGAAGATAGCTGAGCCCTAGAACTCAGCTCATGTCCTTAGACACAGAAACTGTGCCCAGTTTTACTAAAAGAAGGCAAAGGCAAGCTGCAGATACCACTATTGCCTCAATCTGAAATGCGAAAGGACAAGTTACCGAAGTGCTCAGGATAAGCAGGCAGAAACAAAGCAAAGATAGAGAGGCTAGATGTTTGAATTGACACAAGTCACAAACAGTTTAATACAAAGAAATGAAATCACCAAGAAGCCAGGAAAAAAGGTGGTAACATTAAGACATACAAACATCCTCACAGAAGGAGCAGCAAGTAAAAAGACAACAGCTTGGCGAGATCAAAGACAGACCCACTCCACAGAGAAACATCCCCCCTCCAGCCTGATGACTGAAGGGACAGCAGAGACCCAGTAGATGACCACACCTGGCGTCATGAGCATATTCACGCTTAATCAGACAACAAGCTGGTCCCAGAACTCTTCTTTTTATTACCAAGGAGTAAAATAAACTTGGGACACTAAAATTCTGCACACACAATAAAAGACATGAAACTAAAAGTTGGCCCAAAGATCTGGGGGTTACAAGAGGTGATCTGAGAAACTTGTGACCTTGACTGACGGTATTCACATATGCAGCTAGTTCAGTTTCTGGCTTAGAAGTGTTCATCTGTTTGTTTGGTATTACATAAATGAGCAGCTTTCCATAGCTCCTGGTCACTAAGAAACTATCTTCTCTCTTGATATGTGAAGATCTGGCCTTGGTTATAAACACAGTATTTAGCTCAGGTGAGGACTACAATAACACAATATATCCAGTATAGAAGACTTCAGCTTGCACAATAATTTAACAGAGGAGGAAGAACAGCAGTCCAGTGAAGTCAATACAAGTTCTGCTTTTAACTTAGTTCTTCCCAAATATATATTATTGGTCTTCTTCGAACTCAGCCACAAACCCAGTAAGACCACAGAAGAGAGAAGAGAAAAATATAGAAAATCTTTTCACAACTAAACATAAAATCGCTTTAATCCAAATCTGGCATACCTTTCAGGCTTTCCATCTCCATTACAAAACTTAATTGGATATTCTTAAACTTTTAAATAAGAAGCCAAAGACAAAAGTTACCTTTATTAAAATCTTGACCAGCTTTGCTGGCTTCTTAATTAAAACTAGAAATAACTTCCAAGTTATATTTTAACCTTCAGGAGCTATCACGACAGTGCAAACTATGTTTATGATACCTTGTGCTAGATTTAAGAACCCACCACTCACAGAAAATGGTGGTGTTCTGTGGTCTCCCCATCTGTATAACCACTAGTAGTTACGTACAAGAAAAAGACATCATAGAGTCCACACATATTGGATCAATTGATCACTGTTTGCAAAACTGAGTCATAGCTCTGCTTGTCATGAAAAATTATCAGAGTTTGACTGTTATCTCATTTTCCTGGTTTCAAAACAGTTCTAGAGTTCAGAATAAGACACTTCACCATTTTGCATGTTTCCCTGTCTTGTGCAACATCATTGAGCTTCATATGTGTTTGTCTTGCTTGATAAAAAAAGGCAATGGAAGCCTAAATATCCTCCCCCTTGGGATGGGTGGGATAGACGCATCAAGAAAATCAGTAAAAAGGATTAAAAGAGAAAAGGAAAAGACGACGTAGATAGGATACACTCTCCAAGAATATACAAAAGACTGGAAAGAATGCAGGAAGAAAAACAGAAATAAACAAGGTGAAATAATCAAATATCAGGAAAAGTTGATGAGTGTCTGGAAATAAGAGGAAACATAAAATACCCTGCTAATCATTGATAATTCACTAGTGAAGACACAAAAACTTACAACTCTAAAATAAACAAACCAGATTATTTCTTACCTTTATAGATACGGCCAAGTCCTCTGTAGTCCATTTGGTCTGAACAATTGAAAACAACAACATACTTTCCCAGACATTTGCCCATGTCTTTAGTTGTTTCTGTCTTCCCTGTTCCTGCAGGTCCTGCTGGAGCACCACCCATACTCATGCCCAGGGCCTGCGCCAGAGTGATGTAACACCTAGAGACAGAACAAAGAGTTCTATTAATCTTTTTCTACTATTAATTACTTGAAGTCCATTAATGTAACCGCAGCAGTTGTACCATACAGAGCTGGGGAAGGGGGCAAAAATGGGTGTGCTTCCATGTGGTAAACCCTCATTCCCCTCTTTGCCCACTGTGAAGCTGAGTTACCAGGTACCACCTCTGCTCCACCTGCAGAAAAGTATGCATCCAGCACAGTGATGACTGCAACAGCCCAGGAAACGCACAGGCCAACTCCAAATGCTGAATACCAAAATACTGTAGTAGTGTGATTTTCTCACACTAATCACACGCCCCCCCCCCCCCATGACTCAGCCTCATTCTGCAGCACCAAGACCCACTGGGTTTCTGCCTTTTTTCCCACCCTCCTACTCTTTTCCAGAGCACACAAGATGGGCTCTCTGATCTGACAATAGGAAGGCACAGAGGCTGGAAGTAGCTCCTGTTCTTGCCATTTCCCTACCAGCATGCCAAACCAGAGCAGTGCTGCCAGTCACATGAGGTCTCCGAGTTCCAGGAAGAGAATGGACGAGAGGGAAGACTGTAATTGGCAATAGAGAAAGGAGGGATCCATGAATCCTAGGACTATCTTCCCCTTCAGCCTCCATCCTGGGTTGACATCCTCAGATTTTTTATTAAGTCTCAGCCTCCCTTGATGGTGCAGAGACTACTGAAGGGTGTAGGAAGACTGTTGTTCTAACCTACAATGCTTCAAAATCCCAATAAGTCTATTTCAACACTGTGAAACTCAATACCTTTATGATATATCTAGGGAGAGTAAATGGGCACTGAAAAAAACCAAATTATGTCAACTAGTATCACTTCCTACAAAATAACCCAGTATTCATTGTAATATAAGAGCAGTAATAATGCTTTATCATCTTATTACTCAGTGATCAGTTAACAGGCACCCAGTCAACACAGAAAAAATACCACTCCTAACTATTCTGCTACTGAAAATGAGGTAAGAAAAAGCTGTATATATAGCACAAGTCCTAAACAGAACATCCATTTCATATTTTGTATCTACCATGACATTGTCTGCATCTGACATGATGTTTAGGAGCATTCATTTTCAGTCCCATTATCTTAATGTAATGTACTATCACCAGTATGTATTTATCATGTGCTTCGGGAATCTTTCTGAACACAAAATCATTAGCCAAACAGCACCTGACTCCAAGGTGATTAACAGAGATCAAAGATATCTTCACCTGAAAATTGTCAGAAGCTCATATAAGTTCATACGGCAATATTAAAAATATTAAAATGGAAAAAGCCTATAAGGGGAACAAAATCTGTTCTTATGCAACGCTGCTTAGGTACTTAAGTTTCCCATGCCAACACCAGAAAATATCTCTGCCTTAAATACTCTTTTAATATATGAGAGCGGATAGCCACAAATCCCTGCAGCTCTGTTTGGCTCTTCTTGGTTTGCCCAAAGACAGATACCTGTGCTCTTCTTTGTTGCTATTATTATAGTTTAAACTTATTCAAAAGACTTATTTTCTTTAATAATGTCACCCTGCGCTGGTTTTCAGTCTTATGTGATAAGCCACCTCGAATCAATCCCTAAACAATGAAGTTGCATTTTAATTCTGTAAACAAATTTTGAATGACAACATTTTCTTGATACTGTCTCTCCCAGTGGGCAAAAATATTGTCTGCGTAGTAGTGCTGCCATACTCACCAATCAACTGCATGCTTACTGCTGCAAACAGATCTCTGTCCAGCTTAGGAACAGTAGGCTACGTAACATAGAATTTGGCAGATGCGTGTTACATATTAAAAGCCAGGTAACCAAGCATAGGGGTTTGGTTCTCTTAAATAGTTCACTGGGCATAATTTTGGTTCAGAAATTGGCTAAAGTCTGAAATTTCACTAGTAAATAAAATCTAGTAGCACAGAGAGTGCAAAGACAATCCCAACATTAATTCAACAGCCTGCAGTCACTCCTCACACAACAAATAACTGAACATGCATGGTGTTTTGACATTCCTATCCACACTTAAAAGAACAAGCTCTGGCACAGCAAACACATCTGCCTCCTGCCTAGCTGAAGCACTACCAAGTACTTTAGGAAAATACGCATCTGATGGAGTTTGTACTGTTCTGTATAACTGACACTCCAGCAATGAAAAAGTTCTCCCTATGTTTTGCCCTCAGAGCTTTTTCTGCATTTGTAGTCCTGTAATTCTCCATAGACCTTGCTTTAAACCATATTGGCACTACTTTCTCAGTGCTATGTCCTGAGTTACTGCTTTTTCTTCTAGGGTGACTTCAATTGAATCATTTGCCATAAACCCAAATTCTCACGCAACTACTAGCTGATTGAAAGCAGCAATATATTGTTTTTCAGATCCACTCTGTTTAGGCTCGTGAAGTGTATGGTGTTCAGCTATATTTATCTAAAGCACAAGTGCGTTTTTCAGTGCCTACCACAGCACATATAGCTCAAGCAAACACCGAAAGAGAATTCAAGACCCCTCCTAGGAGTGCCTGCTTTCACTAGCTCATTACATACTCACTGGCCTCAGCTGTTCACCATCGACATTGCAGCACTACAGTGCAACCAAGGTAAGAATTCTGACTCACAAAAGTTAAAGGAAATAAGCCAAAGGAATTAAGTCTTAGCTCCAGTACTATGCATTGCATTCTTTTTATAACTACCTGTCAGTTAAGGGAGTTATAACAAGCCTGTCTGTACACCCTAAGTATTCATTGCAGTAGGTGAACTCTACATCAGTGATTTGGACAACGCATTTATCCAAGTCTTCAAGAAAATAAAATCGAGACTGTTTTTGCCATTCAAAATCAGATGGAGATCTAATATTCATACGGACCTATAATGGAAAAGAAAAATCATTAATACAGAAATGAAATAGTATAACAAATTAATATTAAATTCCATACAGAAAAAAGTCTACTATGCATAAATTCAATAGCTGGAAGAATAAGCATAGAATCTGTAGAAGTCAAGACAGCCAGAATTATCTTTTCAAACCTGTGTATGACGTGCTCTGAATATTTCGACCACTTTGATTTTCCTCTGAATTGTGTACAGAGATGATGAATTGTGTTTTACAGAGCTACTGAAGCACAGTGATGGAAAACTTCATAAAAAACATAAGTAACAATACTGCTTACAGTGCATGGTATCTGGTGCCATTACTCACAGAAATACTAAATCAGGGACTACGCTTATATATATTGTATACTTGTCTGTGTGTTTGCTTATTTGGGATGCGTTTTTTGGTATGAACTTGCCACATTTAGATTTGTAGCAGATTAATAGATCTTGATTCATTATTTTTGACACTTGATCTCAAAACCACCGGCCTCTTCCAGAATACGTAGTCCTGGTTACCGGGCTTGCAGACATGGTGTAAGATGACGAGCAGGTTCTGGATTCTCAGCCACTTCCCTCTACTTTCTCTCAATCACAAAAGGACGCGTTTATCAGGCAACAGAATGTTTTGAGAGAAAAGGATAATATTACATGTACCAATTAAGAATCCTTTCCCCATTTTCGGACTTGCCCCTGATGTCTCATTTCACATCAAGACTGTTAAAATTTAACCAATTTTCTGTGATTTAATTTTACTATAATATGATATTAAATTAATTGATAATGAAATGTCCAATTAAGAAAATAATTACATAAATAAATTTATAATTACAGGCAGAGGATAAAACCCCATGCCTATCTTAGACCTGGCAGTTTTCTTGCTAACTTTCAGTACTTTTCTCTATGAATTTCTGTCTTTCTTTACACATACACTTAATTTTTATCTTTCTAACTTATATGCATAAATTAAACAATGCAGTATTGAATTATTGACCTTTGCTCATGCAAGCTTTTTGAAAGTTATTTTACTTCCATTTTTATAATTATAGTTTCATTCAGTATACTTATCTCAAGGAATTCTGATGCAACTCAATTACAAAAAAAATTAAGATACCTGTTCTGGTTATTGTTGCTACCATTTTCAAACATATGAAGCCTCACCGCTTTAACCTTTGAACAACTATTACCTTAAATCAACACACAGGTTGGGCTGGAAATCACATGATTGACAGCAATACTATAGGGACTTTTTTCCCCTTTACATTTCAATTAAATAATGTATTACATTTTCAGTTTGAGAGAATAGATTAATTCAAAAAGTTCAGCTCTTTTGCTCAGAGTGAAATTGTGCATTATGAGTACGAACAACCATTTTAAAAACTGGTCTGAACCTATGAACTTACCTATATATAATTCACCCTTATCTCTACATGACATCTATACAAAATCAAAGTAAATCTGATATGCTATATCACAGCACCGATGTCAGAACTACTCAAAGCGAATAGATTGCACGGTTTGCTTAAAAATTTTTTACATGTGCAAAAACTTCCATACAGAAACCCCTTTAAAGGTTTTCAGAAACTTACCAAATCATCAAAGATATCCTTCTGGTGCACGTGAATGGTAATTAAAGTTTCATACTTTGTGCGTTCCATTCTTGTCAGATTCTGTGTTGTCATGTCGATCAAATCATTTAAAAGTTCCAAAAACTTCTGATTTGTTGTGTGCATTACCTTTTCCACATAGCAAGAACAGCCATATTAATACAAACATCATTTGTTCCTCCAATGTTAGAATAAAAAATAAAAAACACCTGCAAACATGTGGGCTCATGATATCTATGATCTGCTTTGTATTTATTTGGCTTGGAATCCTAAATTTGAATTTGCAGGCTGCCCTCCATGCATACATTCTTAGTCCAACAGAGTACTACAACAAGGCTATATCTAGATGAACATCATAAGATTTTATTCCAAGACTGTTGCTCCTTCTACTACATGTTACATCTTCAGTTGATTGCATCCCTGCATATTTTCAGAACCATCAGTCTCTGGTTTTGGGTACTGAACATCAGCCCAAGCAATATCTACTCTTCAGGGGGAACAGGAATCTGGAGATCTATCACACCCTTTAACCAGAGGAGAGGGAAAAACGTAGTGTAATTCTAGATGCCAATTTTAAAACAGTATTTTTTTTTGTGGAACCAGATTCTGTTACAAAGTTCCACAAAATACAATATTGACTATACAATACTAACTTAGGTAAACAGCATCAGCCTTTGTCAGTGATGTTGCCCGTACACAACAAATTATAAAGCACCGAGGTCTCAGAAAGGGCAGCTCCTACACACTCCTGTTCCAAATTGTGAGAGAACAATCACACTAGCTTTCTGTAAATATATGCAAAACCTCACCCTGTTTGCTGAGAAAAAAATGCTAAAAACACTTCAAAACTAACAGAGAACTAAACAACCTCCCCACCCCCCAAACACACACACAAAGTTCATCCCAAGTAAACAAAGGCTGTTTTCTAGTTAATGCAAAAGAATCTTTGTGTCTAGTTAGTATATAAACTGGAGTGGACTACAAGTACGTTTACGCCTGTTTTAAACTTTGTATAATGCAGAAAATATAGCACTAAGTGGTCTTCTCCATAGTCTAGAGTCTTTGTTTTCATTCAGTATCAAAGCACAGCATGGCACCATTTCTCTGCATTTACTTGTATGGTAGGATGGTGTTACTAGTTCTCAGTCCAATTTCACTGTATAGTCTTGATTAATGGTAATTTGCAACTCTTTAGTTCACATCTTCTCCTTCCCCCTTCACAGATTCAGTGTTAGTAATAACACCTTGGTGTTAACAGTATCTTCCCTACGTGTTTGAGATTAAACCAGCACCTCCTCAAATGGCTTCTATTTCTTTCCTTCCCCAAAAAAAGAGCTCATCAACTGATGAATCTAATACACTCTGTTACAGTAGACCAATGCCCATGAAACACAGCTATTTCCCCAAATTTGGGAGCTCCTATTTCCTTCCAAATTTGATTTTGGGAAAGTAATAGGATAAGATTCCCTATATTTCCAAACTGAGAAATTGTCCCTTCCCAAGATGACTGTGCTTACAGAACAATAGAGAAAATCGCAGGATTAAGAACAATTCTAAAGCACATGCTGGGGGATGGTGAGGAGGTGTGACCTCTTAACACATTTTATTATCATTCTGTTTTCCTGTTAGTTTATTGGTTATTCTGATTACTTAACTAGTATTTTGTGCTTTTTCCTACACGTTACTTTTAACTTTTCACAATATGCACTGTTCCAAACAATGTTTTTAACTAATCCCCAAAGATTCATTAAATACTACCTTTTTGTCTGTTTTGGTATTGTTCAGTGCATTCTCTGCATCTCTGGTCCAAATCATTTGAATTCCCAGAAGTCCTATTTGTGCAGGAAACATTGCCTGAAAGTCATGCAGCTTAAATCCTGAATCGCTAATGGCCATTGCTGCCTGCCTAATGATGGTGTGGAT
Source organism: Opisthocomus hoazin (assembly GCF_030867145.1). NCBI lineage: Eukaryota > Metazoa > Chordata > Aves > Opisthocomiformes > Opisthocomidae > Opisthocomus > Opisthocomus hoazin. The sequence goes on along the minus strand of NC_134416.1, from coordinate 71,166,985 downwards.
TGTTTTCCTAATCCCATTCAGCAGCTGACCTAACCAGAATTCCACATTGCCCTGAAATAAACAAAAAAGTACTTTTAAAGAAATAGTTTATGAATAATTCGCAAGGAGAAAAAGCCCTACGTGACTCCCCTCCCCACCCTCCAGTCCTATGTACTCCCATACCCCTCTTTGTTATTCTTTAATCTTTAAAAGACTCCTCTCCTCCTTCTGCTCCATTGTCCTTCTAGAGATACATGATGGATTTGGCACTTCACATCAGTACTGCTGAAAAAACAGGTAAAGTAATCGTTACAGAATGACACTGCCCTTTCTGGCCTTTGCTTTTCCTGTTCACATCGGAAGGTTTTCATTCAACTAGTCAAATAATAGCATGATGCAAAACTCTTGGTCTCTGAAACATAAATCTACCTTAAATCAAGTCATTAAAAACTACAATATATACTTCCATTACCTGAGCTAAAACTGGTTCAATAATATTGACCTGTTCTCCTTCTTGAGATTCAAACAATAAAATCTGGTCGTAGTTTTTTTCATTAAATTCCACTCGGTTAACATTGTCAAACAAACTTAATAAATGTGCCTACAATAGAATCAGGGAAAAAAAAAAGATCCGTAAGCTGATCTGATACAGCATTCTTACTTTGCCTTTAAATACTGTACTAGTAGATTCTGTAAATCTTTCCACAAGTGAAAGAAATTTTCTCAACTAAACAATGAAATCCTCCATGGTTCTCATTCATTGATACTGACCATAAGATCATTATTGCCTTATTACTTGTACCTGAATAGTGTGGGAATCAGATGCCTGACCAAGGATTTCCAGAAGAGCAGGGTCAGATACAAAAAAAAATCTTGGAAATATTAACCGTTTTTTTTCCAAATACCCAGTCAGTGATTTCTGACAGATTTCCAATTGTTCCAGCAAATGTGGTAATAGCTGTGCCAAAGTCTCATCTCCAACGCAGCACTGCACGATGTTTGACATTTCATGGGCTCTCTGCATAATTCTCTGCCATGATTTATCAATGTTCTGAAATCTTCTGGCTTCCTGGAGTACATGAAAAATGCATTAGCTCTTCCTCATGTTCGTCAAATGCTAAAAATTCAAGAATTCCATGAGACAAGGTAACAGTTTAGTATTTCCCTTGCTGTTCAAGTCTTATTTGCAGGACTAATGTATGAATATTTACAGGCATGCTTATAATGATCAGTGCTTATAGTGACCAGAGTTCAAATTGCAAGAGAAAGAGTCCAATGGGACAGCTCTGAAAATATCTTTTATTTTGCACTGGGCACCAAAATTGCCCATATAAAATGATTGCATCACACACCAGAAATTTCCAACAGCAGCCTCTTCAGAAATGACAGTCTTCCTAATAGCAATACATAATGTCATGTAATAGCTGCTCCAGACAGGTTATGAGGAGTAAGTTGTTAGTAGTAATACTTGACAAACAAAAACAGCATAAATACTCTGAAGCTGCCACACTTGTAAGGTATTGTAGGTGAAGGGTGAAGGGAGACAAATTCTCAAATACTGCGAGCTGGAGAATAAATATTTTTCTACACTGGGTATACTGACTTTAAAAACTCTTTCTTCACCTATGACAAATGAAATGTTAATGGGATCACAAATTATCTGAGAGCTAGAATAGATCTCAGGAGACCATCTAAAGCCATTTGCCTGTGACAATACAGGATCATACCCATGCCACTCTTGAAAAGCATTTGTCTGTCTTCAGTTTAAAGATGCTCGATGCTGGAGATTGAGAAACCTCTCCAGGCAATCTTTGCTACTGGTGACTATTCGTACCTAAGCTTAACCTTTCTTGTGTGGACATCAATTACTTCTCATCATATTCATAGATACAGAGAACACATTGTTTTCTTCTAAACTTATCACGTCTTCTCTTCAGTATTTCCTCTCCTCCAAGCCAAACAAGCCTGGTTGTTTGAATCTTTTCTTGTGCATCATCCTTCATGGGTAGCTCCTCATTCTTATACCCCTCTTCTGTGTTCTCTCAAATTCGTCTATATGTTTCTTTGACCAAAACCAGGTACAATAGTCTAGTTATCAGTTATTATTGTGCATGCATTCAACTCACCTGCCTGCATTTTGCACACTAGCAATCTAAACCTCATTTTCTGATTTTCTCTATGAGAGGCAGTGTCAAAAGTCTACCAAGATATATACCAACTACGGGTTTTCCTCTATCCACAAAGCTTGTTGCCCACCTTAAAAATAAATTAGATTGGTTTGACAGGTTTTGCACCTAACAAATCCACACTGACTGTTACTCATCTCCTTGTTAACTTCCAGATGCTTACAGACAGCTATTTGTTGCAGTATTCATCCAGGAATTGCAATTAAGCCCAGTCATTAATCATTACTCCTCCAGCAAGATGTTCCTTCTTCTCCTTATTTAAAAATAGCCACCACGCTTGCTTTTTCCCAGAATACTGGTTCATGTGTCATCGTTGTAAGTAGCTTTAGCAGTTATCAAAGACCACAGCTGTGCTGCAGCATTCGTTCATCTGCAAAACCTGCTTATTCTGCTTATTAATTCTCTAATGAACTTAAACAATATAAATGTACCTCATGAACCAAAAAAAACCTATTGTTATCTTAAATAACAGTTAAGAAAACTTTACTTAGCTGACAAAAATTAATGTGAGTTTTGGAAATTGTACGCCTTGACTTATAACAGATGGGGTCTGAAATAAAATCATATTTAACAATTTCCCAATAAGCATGGTTTGTAAAGTTACAACACTGCTTCATTGAGTGCTACTGAACTTTGGTGTGTTTGAACTATATGAAAACCTCTCATTAGGAGCCACAACAGAGAGGATGACTTCTTCTGGTATTTCTCTCCTGGAGGAAGTCAGAGCATTCCTTAACTCTTTTGCAGCCGCTGTCATGGAAGGTCATAATTGCCTTTTGAAGAAGTTGCAACAGTTCACATATGCAGCTGCTCAAGTCTTGCAGCATCTTTCTCTGGGCCTTAGTTATACTGAGTCCTAGCAAGTATGACAGAAAATCTGTCATTCTATCATTACATAACTTCGAGCCTACAAACGTGCGCACAGGAAGAAACGGATGTTGGTACATATGGGAGAAGTGATACTTCAGTTTTGTACTATTAAGTAGTTCTGAACCATGTGCTATCATAGGATTCACCAATATTGCAAGCTGACAGGAACATTTCAGCCTGAATTACAAACACTCCTGCTCCTGTAGGTTTGACCAAGTTCTAAGCAGCTCAACCAGACAGACCTCGGTTTGGCAAAACTTCTTCTGAACTGCCTATGTACAGCCCACAAAACTTCTATGCATTGTATGCTTTGGCAAGTGAACTCTGTGATGCAGCTCATCTCTTGGTACAACATGTTGCCATTAACATATTGGTATCACAAGTCAACATACTTGAGGTAGTTGTTTTGCAATGTCTCCACCAATAAACACAGCTTCAAGGTAAACCCAGAGGTTTTGTACAGTAATCCAGTTTTCTATTATCTCTGCAGTATTGGTCAACTTCTGAACCCACTGTTGTATAGTGGACTTAAACGGTGCATTATACCTGTATGAACATGAGTTAAAGGGAAAAAGAACCTAAGATGATCATTGTTTACTTTTGGGTTTGAGTAGATTTACACAATATGTACATTTATTAAGTTTTGTACCTGTTGCTCATGAGTGACCCCAAGATCATGAGGCTGTCTTCCACCAAATATATTTTCTCCAATATATCTGATCCTTTCAGAAGGAGTTCTCCTCGAGTTTTGAACTGTCCAAAACTGAAAGCATGAGTACTCCATTCACTGATGACGTGCTTCAATTTTGCTTCAATATCCTTTTCTTTAACAGCACTGATGCAGATATCCTGTGTAAAATTAAACTAGTAAATTATATTCCCCTAAGGCTAATATCATGCACACTTACAAAGACAATTAAAATTCATTGGCTAGATCCAGACTTCAGTGTAAGTTCTAGCTAATGAAAATATACAGTGAAACACCTCAATATCATTATATTACAAACTAGATTACATTATACCCCTACTTGTAACTGTAACATTTTATGGGTTATACTCCATCTTCACTAGCACTAGCCCCTTACACTTTTGAAAATTTATTGGCTCAGAGAATCTGCAGGCAGAATTTGTATTAAATGTATTAAAATTTGAAGTCAAATATACCTACTGAGGAGGTTAAGGAAAATACACATTACCAATCAAAACCAATATACAGTCCAAGAACAGAGCATACGTGGACAATGATTGCCTGCTACTTCTTGAAGACAGTGAAGGCAGGACTGTCACAGAAATGGTTATTGCATCAGAGACAAAAAGGAGCAGCTACTCAGATTGAACCCCAAATTCAGGGTTCCACCACAGGTTTAAAGTCTTTCCTTGAGTGTAAGGCTATCACACTGAACCTTTCACATGGCTTAAATTCTTGTCTGGAATTGGGTACAGCAGAGGTTTGATTTCATGTTTTTGTATTTGAAGTGTTCCTTTGAGGAACAGACAAATCTGGTCACTGCTATGAAGGGTCCACAAATTTAGCTAAGTGACAACAGAACTGAAGTTAGAAACTGTTGGGATTTTCCTTCTTTATATTTAGCTATCCTTTGTTCTCACAAAAGGTAATGAGCATAAAGCTAATGTACTTGCTGGGTAACTACTGCCCCCGAAATGGAGGAGGCAATAGCTTTGCAGCTTGTGCACATTACATAAGCCTTCACATTGCTCTGTGCTCTTGCGAAGAGACACTTTTCAAATACAAAAGGACCCCACTCTCCTCTAAACCTATATTCTCCACTTCTACTGTGTTCCAAGGATTTTGAACACATAACAGGATGAGACTTCCATCAACTACTTTTTCTCTCTGATGAGACATTTAAAGGGAAGAAAAACTTGTAAGTAGGCAGACCCTAAACCAGCAGCATGACAGAATCACGCTACTCTTAAAACAACAGAATTCCTTCTATGGAAGGATTAGTGTATTACCATGTAGCCGTCTAATCCTTCTCCAGAATAAAAAGGAAATAAGCTAACCATCACTTCTAATACCAGCTACCAAACTCCAATCTTCAAAAGAATTCTCCAACTACAGTAAAATTTATTAATGTTATGAAGCTGACTATAAACACGATTCCAAAAGCACAGAGCCCCAGATCACAAGTCATTCATTAAAAATGAACAGAAAAGTACATGTACCTCAATGTCTTCTTTATATTTTAATAAAGAGGCATCCATTATGTTTTTCAAAGAGAAATTTTCAGAGCCAACATCAAAGCGATGCCCAGTTACTTGTGCAATTCTTTCCCAGTGTCGTGACATCATTGCCTAGAAAAGTCCATAGGAATTGGGGAAGATTTTTTTTAATTGTATTATTTTTAGGACTAGAATGATCACATACTTTTCACTGCATCTATTAAACAAATAGAAGAGTCTCAATTTCAATTCCATTGAAAGCATCAATAGTTCTTCTAATCAAATTATGAAGTCTTTTGTTTTACTTTTCTGTAACTAAGCCTAACTAGAATTTTGCCATAAATATAGCTGCTTTTACCTATAAAAAAATGATTATGGAAAGCATCTTATAGTCATACAACAGTCTTCAATAGAGTTTTTCAAGTGAATCTTATCTTCAAATTATTATGCTGAACATACTTTGTTTGCCATCATTTCAAGCAAAGGACAGGTCTCCGTAAAGTCATCAATTTTTGTTTTTAGGTCTTGAAAAGCTTGCCGTTCCTTCAATGCTTTCGGTAACTTACGGATTCTTTAAAAAGCACAAAAAAGAAATACTTTATTCTTAATAATCACAATCCACCACTTAATAGTAAAACACATTCTCATTTTTCATCCAGTGGACCAGTAAATAAAAATCCAGTTGCAAGTTGGCAACATAAGATATAGCTGATTATTTCTGACCGCAGGCATGAAACACTGTCAAAGACAGTAAAAATGACACTAGAATGGTTTGGTTTCTATTTCAGTTTGAATTAAAGGAGGCGAATTTCATGTGCAAACCCATGTCTGAACTTAAGATTTAGCAGTGTCATTTTTTATTAAAAATTTGAAAATGTACCCGATTTTATAAAGGAGAAAAAGGATTACACAACACATATTTTTCCAAGCAAAATAAAGTACCTCCTAAACCAAAACTGATCTGCTTGTATGCAGAAAAATACTTCTGTTTCAATCAAACAAGTCCTATTTTATACCTAGTTTGTACAAGAGATATTTAAAGAAAAATCTTCCTTTATGCACAATTTCAAGATGAAAAAAATTGAAAATTAAGAACCTCTTGTACTGCAAATTATCACAGTTCTACTCACTTCTAGAAAGTCATGCGAATTTTCATCTTCCAAAGCTACAGACCAAAGACTGACAGCAGTTCTCTTACAGCTCAACATCAGAAACGAAAAGCTGCATAAAACCAACCCATAATGAAAAATTCCTTCAAAGAAATTCTCCATTTTTCACAGATCAAAATCAGACAGATCTGTCACACAACGCTGGAGCATATGTGAACTCTTCACTGCTTGCTGATAAGAGGTAGATGAACATATGCATACTGTCATGGAACTGCAATAATCTCTGTAGCCTTTCATCTTGAATCCAACAATAGACAGTATTAAATATGCTAGAGAAAAGCATTGCAGAATGGAAAGTCATACTCTGCCATGTATGGATAAGGCTTTAAGAGGCAGTTCCTGGCTACTTCCATGTTGAGGCACAAGTATCATTCTTACAAAATTTGTCTTAGGCTGGCAATTGGAAACGGGATGTCTTAGCTTGGTAATGAAAACTGCTCAGTTTTTATACAGATACATTTTTCCTTTGTCTTGGTCTCAGTAATATCTTCTAACAGCAAGCTCCATGAGTTAACATACTATGTTAAAAAAATACTCCATCAATCAAGTTTAAATTTCTGTCTTAAACTCACTGGACATTCTCTTTACTCTATATTACAGTAAAAAATAAAGGGAAACATCTCTCTAGCTGTTATTATAAACTTCTATAACGCTCTCTAACAAATGCATTTTCTCTAAATATTTACCCTTTTTATCTCTTTTTAAATCAATTTATTTTGACCTACAGTTATTTTTGTGATTCTTGTTTTCACGATTCTAGGTTTTCTATTCTATTACTATTTTTAAAAGGGGTAGCAAAAAAGAACATTAAAGAACTATGCATATCTTTACAATTACGCTAAAACACTGATTGCATTGCCATATTCCTGCTCCTTCTGACACAGCATACTGTCTTAGTCATTTATGTGGTTACCCCATGTACATTGCTTTACGCTTCTCCAGTTTTAATTGAATAGCTTGATGCAAGAATACTAGCAAGCCTGCCAAAGGAAGGACAGTACTGGGTTAGACTTCTATTACAAAAAAATCTTTACTGCCTGTTGGTGCTCACCTTGCTCCAAATATAGCTCAACACTTGAGAGGAAAAAAAAGTCACACATGAAGTAAAAAGAGAAACACATAGCTTTCAAAACTGTTGTCACTTAAAGAATTCCAGGAGAAGGAAGAATAAAGAGAGTCCTACCAACCTGTAAAATACAATTAACTACAGAAAAAATGATGATGCAGATTCCAGAATTCTACTGAAATGATATTGAGACTTACAGGTATTGTCCAAATGCAGAAGTATATATATTTTGCATACATTAATTTTTACTATTATTATTTTAAAAAGAGGGGTTTTTTCAAATTAATGACTAGAAGACAATTCACTCATTTTTTCGAGGAAAAAAAGGAAACCTCCACCCCACTTCTTCAGTGTGTACAGAAACAGACCCTGTTAAAATGGTGACGCACTCAGAATACCATATGACTAAAACACCTGAGCACAAATACCTTTTCCTATGCTTTCTAAATATTTGGGATGAGATGAAAAACATAGATTTTATCTCATTCTCCTGAATAATACCAAAATGTAAGTGAAGTCCCCCTGAGGTCACATTGGAGAATCCAAAATAAAAAGCTGGTCAAAACTACTGATGAAGCAGAGAGACACACACACTGGCTGTACCAGAAGAGAGGCTCTGCAGAAGAGAAAGCTCTTTATATTGAGTATGAACGTGTCTGGACAGAACTCACTGAGAAGGTGATCAGAGCCACTGTGTAAAGAGGTGAACAAAATGCTTAAGCAAAACAATAAAAGAAGAAAGAAAACAGAGAGGCAGTTCACGTATTTTTTTCCAATAGATAAGTACAAGATAAAAATATTGCAGATTTATTTTCAAACTTTTGCATGTAATTTGGTTATCATATATATTCTGTAATTCCCATTAAAAGTAACACATAGACCAGTACAGATAACTACTCCGAATGGATGCACAGAATACTTAAGACCTGCATACAGACTCTCTGCTTTTGCATGTAACAAAATTCCCCTTTTCTAGCAATTCTGTCCATACCCAGTGCCACAAATCAGTATTCAAAGCAAGCTGGCAAAGGACAAACAATCCAAACCCTGCTGGTTCATAAGCTCTTGCCTCTGAGAGAAGCAACAAGCTGAGTCAGGGAAGTCTTGCAGACCCAGTCATGGCTGCTGAAAACCAAAGGTGCTTCTTTACCAACAAAGTAGAAAAATTCCTCTGACTTCAGCAAAGCATGGTTTCACCTAGCAGTTATTCTGCATGCAACGTGGAGAACATTCTTGCTCTTAAACCTCACAAATAACCCCTCAGAATTTAGTGTGGCTTCTTACCCTTGTCAAAATAACAATTTCAATCCACACAAATGCACAGAAGTAGACAGTAACGTCAAAATTCAGTCTGACATCATAGACTTACAATTAATTAGCTGCAAACTAAATCACTGAGAAGGTAATACACGAAGATCAGCTATGAAGGTTATTTGTACTTAAAACTATCTTGCCACCAGCGTATGCGCCTTATTCATTAAATAAGCTACAACCTACATTACCTTACAGGAACCTACCTATTCATTAAATAAGCTACAACAAGCCTAAAGTGACTCGCAGGTGGAGCTAAGTAAGGTCACACACTAGCTGCTTGTGGCACTAGAGTCTGCAAGAAGTAAAGCTGTGCTGAGCACCTGATCAAGGCTGAGCTTGAAACAAACTGACAGATTTTTGCCGCTCAGGGCAATTTTCACAAGATAATTAACATGGCACACTGAGAAACAAAAAATGTATGCACTTCAACAAACAATAACTTGCCTGTTTTGAAAATCCAGAAGATCATTGTTAATTTTTTCAATATTTAAATCATTCCAAAGCATTTCATTGTATCCATCGATGTTAGCAGTAACTGAATTATAAAGACTGTAAAGTTTCTGAAGTAATGAAAGCTCACGTTTAATTTTGTGCAGTTCAGGATACTCTGTTTAAAATTTTGAAAGAAGAAATTTGTAAATGTTAATAAGGTACAACTGTATTCATGAACACAAAAATCCATATATTTCTAAAATTGGTATTTAATAAATGTCTGAAACCAGACTTGCAGTCTTTTAGATAGTGTCTAATAAGACAAACTTTTCCAGTTACATTACATAAGAACATCAGATTTTGATGCACAGTAATCATACAGATTGCTGAGCTTTTTATAAATATTCTTCTATAACAGTAGATGCAATCTTATAAGGGAGGTCCTGCACCTATGTGTGAAGAAGATTGTCGCGACTTCAGCTGGGATAGTTAACTTTCCTCTCAGTAGCTGCTGTGTTTTGGATTTAGTATGAGAAGAGTGTTGATAACAGTGATGTTTTCAGTTGTTGCTATGAAATCAAGGACCGTGTGCAGTTTCTCATATTCAGCTAATGAGCAGGTGTGCAGGAGGGAGCATAGACAGACAGACAGCCAAGCTGGTCAATGGAAATGTTCCACACCATTCACGCTCAGTTAATGAACGGGGTTAGTAGGGGGTGGGAAACGATCGGCTTTTCAGTTTTACAGGAGTTTTGAATCCTCTCTTGGCCGGGAGTTCAAACTTTTTTTCAGGCTGCAAATTGGTCATCGGCTGGTGAGAAAAATTGTACTGTACATAGTTTGTTTTGCATACTTATTATTATAATTATTATCATTACTGCTCTTAGTATCATTAGAAGTATTAGTATTTCCTTTGTTGCTTTACTAAACTATCTTTATCTCAAGCCTTAAGTTTTCCCTTTTGTCCATTTTCTCCTCCCCGTCCCACTGGGGGGGAAGGAGGAGAGTGAGCGAGCAGCTGTCTAGTGCCGAGTTGCCAGCTGCCAGCTTAAACTACAACAAAGATAATGTTTAAAAAGTAGCTGAAATGGCAAAGGAATGCACTACAGTTTTAAACAAGAACTAAAATACCCTCATCTCAATTTGCCTTATTTACTTAAGTGGCAGAGGTTGGGGATGGGGGGTGTGCTTTCAAAATAAAAATATAAACTATATTACACAATAAAAGTATTTTAAATGGACCTCCTTAACTGAAATTCTTTGTTTAGCTTTTCTCTTCTCTTTCGGAATTCCTAGTTAAATATATCATGATTACGGTGTATGTCTTCAGACAGGAATATATACCGTATTTAGTATATGCAAATTAACGTGCTTATCATATATTCTGCTGTAACTTTAATTCACACCACGGTCTTCCAAACTTGAAGTGTGTCTGACTAGGAGGCACAAGGATATTACAGATCAGTTGCACAGCCCAAGTGAATTCATTATATACCTGGATCAGAGACAACTTGAGTACTTCAGCAACATGTTCCCCAAATTTGGACATGGAGAAATACAGACAGGAGATGTGCTTAGCTCCGAACAGAAAAAGCAAGAGCGCTAAGCAGCTGGACCCTGAGATACATGGAACAGTGCAATACTTTTCCACCTGATGTTTATGTACGTGCAGACTGAGAGCCAGCTTCACACAGCTGCTTTTCATAGGGAAGACAATAACAATTTACTGCAATGACTTTGTCTGCAATGAATCCAGCACTGAATGCATTTAGCAGGACTCACAAGAAAAATTTAATAGCCTAAGACCAGGTATCCATATCGCCTGAGAAGCTACCTGTGATAGGAAGACCAAATAATTCTTCCCCACCAGAAAGAGAGATATACTTCCTCCATAGCTCATCAAATTTGGCTTGAAAGATCTGTAATCTGTCACTTGCTTCATGGGGAGGAACATTCTTCACACTGGGGCCCCTGTGAAAAACAGAACATTCAGTGCAAGTATCAACCATACAGGTACCACGAAGAAGCACAACAGAACTCAGACCTGACTTACTGGACAGAATTTCATATTCTCTAACATTTTTTCTAGAAATTTTCACAAAAGACACTAGAAGAGAAAATGCAAAGTATATTCAGTGTCCCAACATTACATAGCGAGTAGTCCCTGAAAGCAAGCCCAATTTATTTTCTAGTAATAAAATCCATCTCATTACCATACATATTACAAACAGCTAAACAGATCTACAAATGTTTTGACTTTGTTATTTTCTGTTTCTTCTGTAAAACACATTTTACTGACTATTTTTATTTAGATTCTTAAAAAGGGAAAGACAACAGGTATATAATTCAGGCATGAAAATTTGATAACTGGTACTAGAACCATCATTAAGCACTCAGAAAAATAACAAAAAAAAAAAAAGATTTGCCCCAATGAGTACATCTCAGCTGCAGGACTGGGTGTAACCCCCAGCTCTCACGCCTGGGACCACTTCTTCGCTGCAGAAAAATATTTTGGGCTAAGAACTGTATGTCATCTTCTGTTGTGCCATGGTTACTTCTAGAGAGAAGTACGGGCACATGGGCATCAGACAGCAGTGCAGGCTGGCTGCTTGGAAAGGAAAATGGAACCAGGAGAAGAAAGCAGCAATACAGTAAGCAGAGACAGTCAGGGCCTGGTCTCACAGTACCTGCGCAAGGAGAGCAGGGCAGGCCTCGGGACAGTAGTCAGGTTCCAGTTAGAGTCCAGATCTTCAGACAAGTCCACAATAATTACATAGGACGAAGGTCAAGCAGGGAAGGTGAGTCAGCAAGTCAGGGTCAGGAGCAGGTCTACCGAAGGTAACCAGCATAAGACACAGTCCAGTGGTTACCTGGCTGTTCTAAGATCAGGCCAAGTGAGTCTGTGCATTGGGTTCCAGGTACAGCTGGAGCTGCAGGTCAGGGGGCCAAGCAGCGAAGCCCCAGCTTAAAAGCAGATCCCACAGGGAGGGGGTATCAGCCCTTGCAGAGGCCTCCCAGCAGAGCTGCGTGGGAGTGCTCTGTCACCAAAGGAAGGGGGAAGACCTCAGAGTAGCTGAGCCCATGCAGCTGAACCTCCAGGAGGGGGAGTGCTCTCAGGGTCCCCACAACTGGTGAAAGCCACAGGGTGTTTCCATGAATTCCTCTGAACAACTCTGCGAGAAGAACTGCATGCAGCTCTACACATGCATTCACACTGGCAACTTGGTGCTCTAGCAAGTTTCTTCTAGGTGCAAATCCACCTTGTATCTATAGCTGGAGTCTTGACGCCTGCACTCAAAGGCACTGCTAGCATGCCTTCAAGAAGTTTCACTCCTTGTGTAGCCAAGGTTGAAGCCAAACACCATTTAGACCATCCTGCCTGTAAGACCAATGCAAAAGCACTCACCCTAGGAGAAGAGTATATATTTGCCAAGACCCTCCAGGAGCACATGCTCTATGTGTGCACTGAATTCTGTTCGTAACAGCAAGGCAGCCTGCAGAGGCTGTACACAAAGCAGCTTCACACTGCCCACGGGCTGAAAGCACGGAGTGCATGCCTAGGGTCAGCTGCTGATATGAACTGCCTTGCCAGAAAACATACACTGTGCAGGTATTGTCCTAGCACCACAGCAGATCACAGCAAGCCAAATTCTAGTCCTTCCTTCTTTGCTGTTAATGTAGAAGTGTCCAACGAAGCACAGATACCCCGCAATTTAAATTAAAAAAAAAGCCAAAGTAAGCTTAGAAATAAGACTGAGAAAGACCCAGTGAACTTAGAAACACACAGAACTGGAATCTCCACTCACACCCAAGGTACTACTTACATACTTAAATATCTGCTTAAGTACTTTGTTGAGTTTAGAACCCAAAAAACACCTTTAAATTTGCATAAGGATTGAGAATTTGATTTCTTTTTCCACAACCTATTAACTCTTCTGAAATTTCACCGACTCCAGCATTGAAATCATGGGTATGAATCTGTGACAATAAGAGTATCTGCTCATCTTTCATTATTCTGAAATTTGGCTTTTTTTATGAGCTGTGACATATACATTGAGGCTGTGCTGTGTTTATGTTCTGAAGCCCTTTAGATACACCATTTTGAACCATCATTAATGAAGCATAATTGTATTGCACCACAGGTCACCTACTTTTCATCATAATCTTTGTAAAATTCTGCAGTATCAATCTGGAATTTTTCAACACCACTCAGAAGATCCGTTTTCATGCCTGACTGTACCTTCAGCAGCAAGTCCTCAACCTGCAGTGCCTACAGGCAGACAAAGAGGAAAAACAGGCATAAAAGAGGAAGGAAAAAAAGCAGAGAGTTTTAACTAAGAAAATAGTTTTGTTCTAGCATTTCAACACTAAAACAGCTGACAATAACTTTGCTATATATATGATTTGAGAAATAATACAGCTGTGATACCTGTGTGTTTAGGTTCTTCCAGGCATAAGCCAATCCATCAACTCTTTCTGTATTTCCATCTTTAAAGAGCAGACTGTATTTATGAAGCACAGAATAAGATTCTTCTATAGGTCCAACTGTCATGTCAATTTTAATCTCATTCTCTCGTATTTCTCTTAGTGCTTCCATCGTTCCCCGTACATCGTCAAGGTCATGGATAGGTCTGCTTAATCTCTTGCTAACATTTTCAATGAATGCATAAATTTCATCCATGTCTGTGGCAGACTTTTTATTCAAAGCTAATCCAAAAGTTCTTTGTCTTGAGCGGCATTCCTGAATTAAAGCTATTTTCAATGACTCTGTCGCAATATCCACTGATTCCAGTACATAGTGATTTGGCAGTTCTCTGATTTGCATTTCTAATTGCTAAGACAAACACAGGTTTTCAGCTTTTAATTTCACTAAAATTTCTCTGAGCAGTTCATTTTTATTAAAGATATAATACTTACAGAAAAGTACCTGATTTGAGTTTGGAATTCAGCCATTGTTGGTTTAGTATCTATAAATTCCCTTACTTTTTCCTCTGGATCCTATATAAAAAAAGTTTAATTATTATTCAGCATTGGTATTACAATAACCTACAGGGAACCCAGGCTGCCTGATGCACTGTGCAAACACAAATGATCCCTCTCCAAAAACGCTTAAGATACAAGCGTTAAGATCAAACTATTTCACTTGAACTCCTTTTACTGACTCTTACTCTTTGTACAGTTCTCTTTAAAGCACTTGAAATCCATCTGTAACTCAAAAACTGACACACATCAGGATATCCCTTACCCATGCAAATATTACTACAAAAATTACAATGTAGCTGCTAAAACTTTGCTGGAAATATTTAATTCCCAGTCTCCCTTCCGCCTGAAAACCCCTAAAAGAAGCTCACGTCCTCTAACAGGTATTTAAATGGTAGCGATTGTACTCAGCCATCTCCACTCTTGCTGAAACAGTATATTTAACTAAGTTTCTAGCTCCAAATGGACTGGCCATTTGGAGCAAGCACAGTTTGGCAGGGAAGGATGGATTTAAGGAAAAGGGGGTATTTAGCTTGCTGAAGCTTGTTCAAAGGCAATAAAGCACTGAGAATCCGTCCTTTTCATACGGTAGGCCAATCTCTGCACATGTGAGAACTTCAGTGTCACCAGCTCAATAAATGTGCTAAATTCTTGATTCAATTACAGCCAAATGATCTTCACTCAGCTCAATGACATTCACCTACAGTCTGCACCGTGAGGTCCTTGAGAAGCTGTTACGGCTTCTCTGGCCAATGAGTTACCAGTGACAGTTCCCAGTGGTCCTACAGAAATTACAAAGACGAGGGGAAACAGTGACAACTCCTCAGGAGTGTTAAGGTTAAGGAGCAGATTAATTGCTTGTTTTAGAAGATTGTAGTAAAAAGGAAATATTATCATGCTACTGCATCATCCAACCTGATTGTGCCTTGTCTGGGTGAAATGATGTACCGTCAACATGTGGTTAGCTCAAACAGTATCTCCAAAAGCTGAAGTAGCTAAGCATTAAGATTTGGCACTGTCTTAGCCTGAACTCTAGCTGCAGAAAAAGTCAGCTGTGGGAACAGGGTCACCTATGAGTTGGTTTAGGAAGAGGAAGTTAAAAATACTGAGCAGTTCCAAAGACAAGATTACTCCTGTTTTGATTGCTTGTTTCTCAGCCTGACTAAAGCACCTTTGATAGGTAAGTTGTCCATCCACGCAGAGTTGAATTTCACTAGTCAGAATGTACACAAGATTTTATTTCTCAATATTCCTCCCGCCAAAACAATCCTCAGAGCTTTACCATTTATGTGACTGGACCCACTTCCCAATGAAGACAACTCCATCAGCCCAGATTAATTTCTGCTTTGGAATCCTTATTACTGGAAAGATTTGCTAGATGTAGTTTATAGCTTTTCTATTTCTTCACAAAAACTGCTGTCAGCAGTGGTTGCTGAAGAACTAGCCAGTTTAATATTCAGGAGCAGTTATGTAGTCTGCAGTTTCTCAGACGTTCTGCTGAATTATTCTTTTTTATAACCTATGCAGACAAAATGCTGTGAGAAAGATGCATAAGCATACGAGAGCATAAGCTTGTTTATGCTTCGACGTGTGTTTTTGTTCTGCTTTCTTCCTCAGACGGTTTGATTGGTAAAGAATTATGAGTTCTGGTCAGCACAAGAGTAGACAGAGGAGGTAGGATGGGTATATGGATTCTACCATGAAGCCAATAAGCCTACTGAGCACACAGTCTCCTTACGCAACTGAAAACAGCTCATTTTTAAGATTTCACAGGATAGCAACATACTTTATTAAATATGTATTTAACCTTGTTCCAGATGCCTGAAAATTCAGAAAAGCTGTTCAGAAGATCCGATGCTTCAGTTTTAAGAGATAAAATAATTGTATTCAGTTGGACCACCACTTTGTTTATATCCTTATGCTCGATGATTTGCTTGTCTAAAGGTTTCAGTGCCACCATCCTTGTGAGTTTGCTCTCATCACCTAGCTCTACAGCAGCAGCTTGTTCAATCTAGTATAAATTAAACAAGAAAAAAACATATGTCCAGTAGTTTTATTTATTTTTAACACTACGAAATGCCCAATAATGCACACACATTAAGTATTTCTAAGAACAGAAAGTGCAGAGAAAGCATCCACAACGAGACTCCCTGTTCTTAGATTAGATTTCTACAGAACTCTAGTTCTAGTGCTGATTTTATAAAAAATTGCCATATGGAGCTATATATTAACCATCTCTGAATGACATCTGTCAAATATGCATTATGTATAACCGTGCTGTTTCTTACTCCTACACAGCTGCTCAGGTCTTCCTCCTTTCTTTAGTGTGGAATTACAATCTATACCCTTTCTTGGCCAAAAAAAGTCCTGGAGGCAGTGGACAGTTGGCTGCTTGGAAATGAGCAAAAAATTCTGCTTGAGGAAACTGAATTCAACCCACTCTCTCATGGTTTGTTTTTATTATTATTATTTATTTTCAGGACTTGAATGGTTTTTTTTCATTGAAATGAGCTTAGCTATTTTTCATGTCAGATTGACAAAATAGGAAGACATTTTTACAAAGACA
This sequence comes from Opisthocomus hoazin, assembly GCF_030867145.1. Taxonomy (NCBI): domain Eukaryota; kingdom Metazoa; phylum Chordata; class Aves; order Opisthocomiformes; family Opisthocomidae; genus Opisthocomus; species Opisthocomus hoazin. Next base: position 71,150,239 of record NC_134416.1, on the reverse strand, counting down.
CTTTTCAGCACAGATCTACATAGATCTATATTTCATTATCAGAGGAGAAAATTAAGGGCATTTGATTACCATTACTGTGCATTTCTGTACTTCAACAAATTTCAGTTTCTATTTATACCTCAGATCTTCCCAAGGTTTTAGTGCTCATTTCAATGCCAGTTAAAATATTTATATTGTATTTACCACACCATTATAGGTGCTGTAGGCAGCCCGAAAGTATAACTTAAAATAAAGTTTTTGCCTGGGAAGAGTAATAATAATTTATACTCATCTAGTAGTACCTGTGCATAATTCTCACACATTCTCTACAATATCATCATCCTCCTTGAACAGTATTTTTAAAAGACTTTTATTAAAGCAACTTTTTATTTTAATATTAAAAACCACCAAACATAAGGTTTATGAATTATTGTTCTTATATTCAATTACTTGGTACAGAGATTAAAAACTAGGCTTTCATTTAACAGGAAGATCCACCAGATTACAAGTCAAAGCTTTGGCACAGAACATATTCTTTTGAGATTAAGAAATGTTAACCAAAATATTAAAATTTTAAATTAATCAAAATAAAATACTCACCTGCTGCTGTTTATGATTTAAGTAAGCAAATTTCCACAGCGGGATATCCTTGGCTATTGATAATATGATATTTACTGCTCTGTTTACAGCACTCTGAAAACAGCAAAACATTCACTTCGATTACACAGAGAGATCATGACATATGAGGGGGAAGAAAGAAAAAAGAAAAAAGGGATCCTCCAAACAACACCAAAATGGAAAAATTATACCTCCATCTTTACAGGAAACATTAATAAGCATGAACTAGGATCACCCAAAACACATTTTGTAAGGGGAAAGCATACTCCATAAAGCTTTATCACAGTCCTTCTACATTTATGTGGTTTTCAAAGAGCAAGAGGGACCTTTACGAGCAGTAATTATCAATCACTGGGGTTCATAACTTAATTATAATCCTATTTCCCCTTAAACTGGTTATAAGCATAGTTATTTATTATTAATAATAATAGTTCTCACATTCACCTCAGCATCCCTGAATATGTTTGTCTGAATTTGTGATGGTATACTCTATAATCTATACAGGCAGCTATATAAACCATTCTACAACTTCTTCTATCTACAGTATTTTTAAATTATGCTTTTTGGTCTGATTTCTTGCTGACAACACCACGAAGGCTGCAAACAAAATCTGAGAAAGAATTCACTTACTGATTTTGACAGTCACAATGCTACATGAAAAGTCCACAAATCAACATCATAAACAACTAGTACTTTGTGGATAATTTCAGACATCACAGGAGACTGTAAGTACACGTGTAAGAATTTTGCTGAATTAGTAAAAGTTTAAAAGAGTGTATGAATTTTTCCACAGTTTAGGGCTTCAGGCTGGTAGTACTTTTCTTCACAATTCACTATTGCAGATTGCCAATTTTTTAATGATATTTAAAACTGATAACATCATTTTATACTTTAAAAGAGTTTAAAGAGACCAGGAAGCCAAATCAGGCTGTATCAATGGCATTCATTTTTATTTTTGCATCCACTGAAATGTTTGCCTCTAAGTAGAGGGTTGTGAACGTGAGTTACTGAGCTTTTAGGAAAACAGTTCCTTCTACTGGCCTGCATAACAAACCTGATGAGTGGCTTCTTGTCCTTTAGCACCCAATGATGTCACGAACTCAAGTGACTTTTAATCTTTTTTTCCCTTCCTTTTAGTTCTTGTAACAGATTAAACTTGCAAATGTTGTTTTTAAACAACGCATTTATAAATGTTTTGTCATAAATGACCAAGATGTGCAATTCTTTTGTTACCTGAATATCTTCAAGACTTGGTCTCAAGACAACATTTGGAATCGCCAGCTGAATTTCAGCTTTGAACAAAGGAACCCTCTGTGTCTCTACAAACTTGGTCATCTGATACCTCGAGTTAACAACATGCAATCGATGTCTTAAGGACTCTAAAGAAATCTTCATGCCTAAATAAATATAAAATTTAAGTGAGGTTATATTTTTTACCACAATAAGCTTTGGAAAAAAATATTTAAATTATATTAAAAAATTAAACATCACTGAAAAAGACAGACTCACATCTGACCAAAGAGTCAGTATTCTTCTGACAAAGCTGTCCCAGTAGATTATAGTAACTACAGGACAGGCATTCTTGGCAGCGTGTTTTCTGTTTCATGTCAAGATGTGTACAGGCATATAAATCCTGAAGAGTTAAAGGGAAATTCTTAGGAAAATAACCATATTATCCAGCACGTAAGTGAAATATCACATATCTGACTAGGTCATAAAAGGTTACTTTTTAAACTATAGAGGTCTTCTTACCTCCAGAGTTCTCCTGGCATCTGCTTTCAGCCTATGCTTAAGAGTATCTACCAGTTCGTACACAGTGCATTCCACTTGATGACTCTGTCTACAAAAACAACCTTACAGTCACCCACAGGGAATCAAACATAAGGAACACTCTTTGCTGTTCTGCAGGCACACCCCCCCCCCAGGTCCCACTGCACTGTGAAGAATTGTACGTGCAAGGAAATACTGTTATACTTTTCCATTTGTTCGTATTGCTTGGGCATACAGAGAACGGAAGACATTAAAATATGCAGACTATCAAGAAACCCATTTGTCAGACTCTGTTATATCGGATTCAACTGGACTTCATACTAATTAAAGAGAAATAAGTTTTCTAGCTATAGTTAATAAAATAGGCTTATCATGATGATAGATTAAAATAATCTGTGAAACCCGAATTAGTAAAATAAAAGCAAAAAAAAAGGTATCTTATTTTGCATAGCGAGCATAGACTTTTTTGGAGAAGAACTGAACAACTGTCCTGTTATAACCTGGAAAACAAGCAGAGGCCAAAAAATTTGCAGCACTGGGAAAATGGGAAATCTTACATTAGCTAGCTGGCATTAAGAATCAAGCAATTAAAAGGCAGATGAGATTTAAAGTCTCATCCATCTTCATTTTTATTGCTACTGATTAAAATGCCATAAGAAGAAAAATATGAAACGCTAAACACTTCAGATGCAATCTTACATCTGCTGTATTCAAGATACTTGGGAGTTTCTCCCTGCATCCTGAGACTACCGTTTTGCTTTAGACTAGTACTCTGTTAAAGTAAAATTTTAAAAATAAACTCTCTATACATAAAAACATAATACATACATAATCCCTCCCAAATATGGCCTTCAAATCTATGCAGTGAATAAACCTACTGAGACAGTTTGTGAGCAGTAGAGATAGCAAGCTTTTCTGTCTGTTCCAGGAAAGAAAGCACATCTATCGGTTCATCTGCTGGCAAAATTATCAGAGCAGTGCTTGACATATCCTCCAGAATTCTTTCAATTCTGCATTCTAGGATATCAGCCGCTTCTTTGACTACATAGTCCAGCTCCCTCAGGGTACTATAAACATTCTCAATAACTAAGCAAGGAAAAAAAAAATGAAAATAAATCATGTAAAATACAGACCCTTTAAATCTCATCTCCCTCCCCCACACCCCATATTATAATAAAGTCAGGATTCAATGGCAAAGAAATATGCATTTAAGGCCTGGAACCAAAACATGATGGACTTACTCTATTATGGAGTCTTTAAATTAAACCATTTTATAATAAACAGTACAATAGCCTTCAAAATCTCTCTTTTGTATTAAAGAATATTGCAATGAAAGGATCAACAAAATATAGTGGCAAATAGACACGATACAACTGTTCAAAAATTGTTTTGGTCCCTCTACATAAATCCACAGGGAAATGTACTCTTCTCATTGTAATTAACTTACAAATTTAATGTCTAAAATTTCTCAAGCCAACACTACGTACTGGTTAAACCATCAGATTTCTTCTTTCATGCGTATGACCTAACTTGCTTTGGAAAGACATAAACTGAGTCCTTTAACAGATGTGTTTATTAAACTAAGTATATATGACTGCTTCTGAATAGAGTGGATAAATTCTTTCCCTGTCTTTTGTACTTTCATTGGAAAAAAAGAAAGAAATATGTCACCTGACACCCTTTGTCTTTGTAATTGTTATTACCAGACAGTATCATTTGAATCACCAATACTCTTTCTTACCGTATGTATAAAGAAACCACTATGATATCTAGACACAGAAGTGTGACAGTGGTGTCCAAATGCTGATGCTTTAAGTGGAAAACTTCATGTATTCCTATTAGGAGGTTAATGATGGAGCTTGTCTTTTTTATTGACTAAAACAAACAAATAATCCAACAAATTCCTTAGCTTTTTTTAAATATATATAAATTAGGTAGTCCTAAATCCTTTTTCTCTTCCTTTTCTCCCAAGTTTTAGTCTAGAAGGCAACCATGGGCCCCCATACTTCTACATATTAGATGGAAATAAGGCACTTAAGGCATTAAGATCATGCACAGCGAGTTCAGCACATCGCTGGCAGCTCAGAGTTATTTTGTATGCACTGAATCAATTGCTAATTTGAAAGTGTCCAACTTCCAGTCTGGGCACACTAGACATTGCACATCCTCAAAGAGATATGATGCATACACTCAAGAAAAGCATTCCTTTCTAGGGGTCATTCCATTCCAGCTGCAGCAGTAGAAAACAGGAGGTAGCCCATATGCTTCTGCTGCATAACCTCTACCTTGTAAAAAACATCAGTTTCCACCAGAGCAAACACTGATCCAAAGAACCATTAAAGTCTGAATTATAGCTATTCATATATTTAACGTAGTGCAGAAAGCACCTAAATGAATAAATAAATAATATTGTAAAGACCTTCCTTATGATGCTTTATTACACTACGCAAACCAAAAACAAAAATTAATTTTAGAGCTATAAAACAAACATGAAAAACCACTTGCATTGTTTTTTGTGTTCTGGTCAGGCAAAAGTCAAGTAAAGCTAAAAGGTGGCCAGCCCTCCCTTAAGCATCCTGCCATGGTCAGAGCCACATGGCACTGTGACACATAAACACTTGCACAATCCCATACCACCTTTCACATTCAGATCTAGGCTGCATCTGTTCCTGTGTATCTTGCTGCTTTTCGTTCTGAAGAAGAAAAGTGAAAGCCTAACATCAGTCTACCTCAGCTGAAATTTGATTTACATGCGTGAGCTATTGTTTTTTCATGGAACTGCAACATAAAAGTCTTGCTGATGTTTTTATATATGTCCACTTAAATGGCTCTTTTATAACAGTTAACCAATTTTATGCTGTATATGATAGGGATAAGGATGTATCTCATTTGTTGTGTGGAAAAAGCTCAATGCGTAACTGGGGATTAAAACCAAGTTTTCTTAGAAAAATTTAGGATTTGGGCAGAAATCTCCAAATACTATTTATCTCTTACTAGTTTCAACCCTGAATTTAGATACGTCAGTTTTAGGATGTTCAGCATAAGTTATGATGTGTGTAGGGGAGCAAAACCAATTATTTTACAACACTAATTATTTTCCATAAGTGAGGAGCCAGGAAACCTCTTTCTTAAGGGAAGAAAAAAAAGTAAAAAAAAAAAAAGAAGAAAAAAAAAAGTTATAAATATTGTATTGTTTTTACATTTTTTAGCACCAGAACACTACTTCTCTCACTGTGCTCCTTACCAAGTCACTTGAATACAGTGACCAATAATGTTCAGTATGATTAAGAAATTCTGACAAGTTTCAAGAAACCGCAATTCTACAGTTATTTTGCTTCCACTTTATCACAACAGTAAAAAGGGGTGGGTTGCTTATGTGGGAGGGCATTAAGAGTGGTAAAGGAGCATCCCCAGGGAGGGGAAAAAAAGACACCCTGGTACAGCAAACGACTGAACAAGGGCTGTTCAAAGATAGCTGTCAAACAGCCACAAACTGTGGCTTGATCACCACAGTTTAGAGCAGGACACCGTTCTCACCTTACTCAAGTCCGACTTTCCTAATCAGGAGGGAGGGACCTGGCATGTTTTTCCCTCGTACAGACAGAGTGCTCTTCCTAAAACTGACAATGAAATATCTGGCCTGTACAACCTAACAGCATCAACAGTTCACCACTTCTTCTCCTACCGCATACATTTTTTGATGTTCAAAGAAGTCCATGACAGTCGCATCAGGCCCGGAGTAAGGGCATCCTCAACTTGTCCTATGAACGGTTTCATCAGTGGCTTCAGCATAACAGGAATCCTATTCAGGCGCTCTTTGTAACTGATCAATAGATTCTGGAGTCTGCAAGACATGATCATGTTAAGAGTGTGCTTAATTCAGATATTTGAAACATACAGAAGTTTGGACACATTTTCTGTTAATAAGATTTGCAAGTTCTGACTCCATGTTAAAAATAAGAATTCTTCCCAACTAAGCTCAAACTAAGCCTCTTTCTCCCCACTAACAGCAGAGCGAGACTGGGGAAAGAAGTACCACCAGTAAAGTGACTGTGATCGATTTAGAGAAACTTTCTCCTGAGGCAAATCAATTACAGCAAAAACACCCAGGAAACTGAAAACACAGTATTTTTGTTCCCTTCTTCCTATCTCACAAGATGTGGTATGAAATGAAAGTGCTTATAAGAAAAGCTAAGTCCAAACCACTTAGGACACCAAATCCCAAAGAAAAAGGGGCCAAATTCTGAATCAAGACTTACCAATATCGCTCCATTTTCATGGAGCTACGTAATGAAGCTGCATAAACAAGAATTAGAAGCAAATGCAACTCAGAAGTCAGATACATAGTGAGTTCCTTACAAGAAGTGTTACAAAAAAAGTAATAGCTGTGTTCCATGCCAGATTAAAAACATGACTTTAAACATGATTCTTACAAACCACACACCGAGATAACCCACTTGCAATATACCTCAAAGTGTTTTTCCAGTGTTGCTTAAGCAAAAATCTACAGTCTCTGAATATCCCTTCTTTGCTTGGGGAAATCAGTCTGAAGTCTTTTTCAGAGTAGAAAGTAAATTGGGATTATTTTTGATTGCAAACATTTCCTGTAATTTTTTGTTTCTCTTGGATGGCATAAGTTGGGGCTTTTGCTTTTTAGAGGACTGTAGCACATAGAGTTTGCCTTGCACATTAGAAATTTTAGGTTAATTTGTCCTAAAACACTCGACAGACAATTATTTTAAAAAGTGCTATCATAAGAGTGAAACATTGAAAGTTTTAACAGCAGAAAAAGGAAAGAGGGGTTGAATTCAAGTGTTTATGAAACTCTTTGAACTTTGTCCCTTTTTTGTCCACTTCTATTTAAAAACTACCTGAAGAACACTTCTCACAAAGGATGACTTTTTAAAGACTTATCATCCTTGTTCGGTGAGTTAGAGAATTAATAATCAGCATCCCTGAGAATGAAAAGAACTCTTCCAGCCCAGAATTGAACTGTCAGAAGAAGCAGAAAGAAATTATTTAAAATCAACAAAAATTATTTCAAATATTCCACACAAGAGACCAAATTATAACTTAGGTGGTGTATTACCTATAAAAATGTTTGGGTTGTGCCTAATCAAGTGATAAATTCCAGCTTTTTTTTCTAAGAGAGAAAAGCTTTTGATATTAACTGTAATATTTAGGCGTGTAATCCCTATATTACAGTGCATGGATGCCTGAGCAGTACGTAGGAGCTCCACTTACAGAGCAGCTTTTGCAGTAACAAAACAAAGCACGTAGGCGTTTTCTAGTAATGAGATATTTGTGGAGATAGGAACAACCGCATGTTACCAATGTTACCAATATTATTCTGGAAATGCAGTGGAAAGCAATTATATTTCAATTTAGCTCCATCAAAGAGAAAAATTATAATAAATCAATAGCATATGCAACAGACTCAAAGCTAGGGATTCCCATTTGCAGACGAGAATCCAATCCATAAAGTGTTCACTCACTCCATTTGATGTCTTTTAATCTGTTCTTCATCTGCACATAAGCCAAGGACAACATCTGGAACTTCAAAATGCATTTTTTTCAGGTATTTTGTTTCATAAAGGACTTCCAGAACCACTGGGTCCAAGTTTACAAGTAATTCCTTCATGTAGCAGTACAGGGGGGGAAAAAAGAAATAGAAAATCAGGCAGTAGTTTGGTGTTTTCATGTAATGTGATACAACTGGATCACATATCAAGACGTAGATGACTAGAGAAGATTTTTTTTTTAAAACGGATACCCATGTTTCTACACAGATCTTCATCCTCCTCTACAAATATCTGGATTTTCCAAAGTATTAATCAAGCAATATCTTACACTGATTTCAATTTCCTGTGACCTTCACTGTGCCAAAACCACTTGGCTCCTGTGACCTCCTAAGTTTAATTCTGGTTCTGCAGCTACACTCTGTGGAAACTAATTTGCCTTTTCATCTCATTTTCTCCATTGGTAGACTAGGGAGAAATGTTGTGAAGGTTAACATCCGTACACTTTTCGGGTCACTAAATGCTATTAAGATGCTAAAAAAATTTGAAAACTAGGCTCTAGTTCTCCATTATGGAATCTTTAGTTCAAAAAATGCCACATTTTAACTTTAATTTCTCTACAGCAGAAAAAATAATCTAGGAAGTAAGAATGGTAAGATTTTCTGTCTCAGCAAGCAACTCTATAAGCAAATGAATGAATGATTGCAATATACCCAACACAGTGATGCTGACCACCACAGAAAAGACCACAATCTAATTAAAAATTCCATCCTTGACTAAAATTTTGGTTAACATAAAAAATAAAACATGAAACAGTATATAAAAATATGTAAATAAGTCAATAGTGGATATGCATTTCACAGAATCACAGAATGGTAGGGGTTGGAAGGGACCTCTGTGGGTCATCTAGCCCAACCCCCCTGCTGAAGCAGGGTCACCTAGAGCAGGCTGCACAGGACCTTGTCCAGGCAGGTCTTGAATATCTCCAGAGAAGGAGACTCCACAACCTCCCTGGGCAGCCTGTGCCAGTGCTCTGTCACCCTCAGAAGGAAGAAGTTCTTCCTCATGTTCAGACGGAACTTCCTGTGCTTCGGTTTGCTGGGTACTGCCTCTTTTATGCCCTGAATGAGGCAGGAGCGTCACAAAGAAGAGACATGATGAAGTCTGTACAATAAACATACGCAAAAAGGAAAAAAATATACCAATTCAAGCAGTTCATTTTTTAATCCTATTTTTTTAATGCTGTGCTTATCTATCCACGATATGACTAAAGTAGCATATGTAATACTAAACAATGCAACAGTAATACAAAGAATAAATCATATTTACCTTGGTTTCCGGATGCCTAACGAGTAGGAAAGCACACAGAGCATTTCTAGCCTGGTCAGCAAACCTGCACCAGGCTCTATGATAAATAAGTTCAAATTCCAGAAGAACTGCAGCCATTTGATTGTAGCTCTTAACAACCTTTTTCATTTCCAGTGTCTACAATTCAAGGGGAAAACAAAACCAAACACACCACTTCATCAATTCAATGAGTCTAACACAGTAGAAATGACCTCCACTAGGCTTTTCCTCATCACCATTAGGAAAACAAAACAAATAGAAAGCTTGAAGTTATGCTATTCTAGAGATAAGGTAAGACACAGAAACATATATTTAGAAATTCAATTATTAAGAAGTATTTAACTGCTCTAAACAACATAACTCTTTTCCTGAATTTTCCTCCCAGTCTTGCACACAAAACAAAATCTATACTATGACCTACACAAGCCACTGATGTCCCACTGAGAAAACTATAAAAACCATATTCTTTCATGAATTGTGGTTAGTGTTTGAGGTCAAATATTTCAGTCCTCTTCATTACAGAGCATAGCAGACAGACGGCTCTGAGCTTAGGTACATGGCCAACAGTGCTGCTATCAGAATTAACAGGAGTCAAGCCCCAGAAAGGACAAAAGCACCAGCCTAAGTCATGAGCTTAATGTGTCAAAGGAAGTAACTGTCCTCAGCTGCAGAATAATAATGCTCCAAAAACGAATTCAAATCCTGGACCAAACACTAACACCTATCCTGTTGGATGAGCTTGAATACAAGTTGCTAGAAAAGTGACCTTAGGAGTAAAAAAAAAAAAAAAATCATATGTTTATTAATAACATGCTTGAAAGCTTAGCAAAAACCCTCTTCTGCTCGTTTCCAACCTTCAGAAGTGTGGTTTTCGTTTTAAGGAATGTCATTGGATGGTCAATTTTTCTGTATAACTGCTGAGCCCACATAATCTTCCCTGTTACCTAAAACACAGAAGATGTGAGGTTTTATTTCCATTAACTTAAATACAGTTGAGAAGAAAAGTCTTTTCTCTCTCTCATTTGTTTTATTCTTACTGGTGGTATATTACGTGGTATAGGTGGATTTTCTTTTTGCTTCTGGTAGAGTTTTCGAACAAACTCCAAGTCTCGGCTGTACTGCTGAAGGACAATGGTATACTTCTCATTAAGATCAATATGATTTTCTCCTATTTGCTCAAGCTTCATCAGAAGACCCAGCATCTGTTCAGTCTAATAAGGAGGAAAGAGCATTTACTGCAGAAGATGTTACTAGTTCAGAAAGTCATTGTTCGTAAACCATTTTTTAAAATTGATAATATGTAAGTTTAAGTTGTTTTCTAAGAAACACAGAAAAGTCCACCCAGACAAGTTAACGAATTTTATGTCTGTATTTTGTCCCATATAGAACATATTTACCATAGTATGAACCAATAAACTGCTACCACTACAATATAATGGAATATTAAATTTTTTTCTGACTCTCAAATCATCACTCTTTTTCTGTCAACAGTTGTGGTAGAACACCTACACCTTTACTCATGCTTCATTAACATCTCATATAATGATCAGGGCCTGAACCAATGAGCAGTACTGACATTAAGGTAACAGATCGCAGAAATTATTTCATTACTCCTGCCACTCCAAAAGGAATAATTAGAAATGCAACAGGAAGCACAGGGAACACCGGGATGAAGAAAGAAAATAAACTTAAAAAAATAGGGCTGTAAAATTAGTAAGAAAAGATGGAACATAAAACTGGCACCAAGTAATAACGAATATTCCAGCACTTCTGCAAGCAGCTTTTAGAACACTTACAATAGGCTTGATGTCCTCCTACATTATCTCAGGCAGCCACCAGCACAGTACAGAACACTGACAGTAATGAAGTAGTTTAGTAGAAGCTGTGGGTGCTCAGGCTTTCTGAGCACCAGAACAAGGGGTTTGCATTTGTGAAATTACGTACAGTTATGGTCTTCTCAAACCAGGAATCCACAAATTCTTGTAGGGACTCGTACAATGCTGCAACTTGGTTCTTAAATTCAATGTAATCTTTTTCAAACTAGAAAATGGTAAAAGAAAAAAATCATCTACATTGTTGCTTTCATTTCACCCAAAATTCTTTCCCTGAAGTTTTTGGGGAATTTGCTGTATCTGCCCAGTACATGTGTTCAGCACCGAATTACAGAGAACAGGGACAACACCAGTAACAAAGGCATGTACACTCTGAGCAAAGCAAACAAAAAATAAGCATTGTTAGGTTATATGATTAAAGCCTCTATCAGGCTACCAAATTTGGCAGCTCCTAACTATAAGTAATTTGGGTATTTACCTGTAGTAATTTTTCTTAAACATCAAAAATACTGAGGACCTACAAAAAGACTTCATTGCAAACTTCCTCTCAAAGAAAGCATTCCACGAGTTTGGGAATATAGTCCATAATCTACATTGCTCCAATCATTTATGTGTAGAAAAGTCACCCAACTTCTAAGCACCTCCAGATTCCAGTTAACAGTAAATGTTCTCTTTCAGAAAAGAACCACACAGCAAATATTACAGAAAAGTAAGCCATCGGCCAGTTAGAAGAAAGTCAAAGGTACTCTAGACTTAAACGTTTAAGGGAAAGTGCCTGACAGTTGCAAGCTATAGTTCAGGAAGGCAGGAGAGTAAGTCAACGTTTCTAGCATCTCTACTGTGAGGATATTAATCCCACAAAGCAAGCAGGCAACAGTGTAAAAAGAGCAGCTCAATTCTGGCATGTGCAGGATGTATTAAAACATGAGTCTAAAGCGCTTGAAAAGCCACTTCAGTTTTTACCACCTCGCTCAGTGCTGGGTGTTCGCTTGTCCCTATAAAATATTAATCTAAGTGCCTTTACTACCTTTACTATTCCACTAAGTATTTTCAGTAACACTGAGTAACTCTTGCAACTAGATAAACTGTATTTAGCACACTGACCTGCCTGACTGATTTTTCAGTGTTCAGTTCGAAATAAATGCACCTCAAAACAAACAAGTTTAGGAAAAGTTGTTTGTAGTGCTACATATCACATAAAACCTCATTTATAAAAAATTAACAAAAACATCTGAAATAAAAGCCAAATTTATCCACTTTCAATTTATACTAAAAGATACGAAAATATTATCATTACAGCCAAATCCTATATGCATTGTTATAAAATTTAACCTTCTTTGCATAACTCCAGTGAAAAGCATAGAATTAAGGAAGTAATTGTCAGACAAGTGCTGAATGTATGTACCTCTTTTTTTCTGTGATCCAGAACATCATACTGTTTTGATTTGGTGTTTGTAGCAATGCTCTGGTAATGAGCACTGATTTCTTCAATACCTTCTATTTTTATACGCTGGAGTTCTAAAAGGCTTTCCATAACATTGCTCATATCTGAAACATTCTCCAAACGTTTACAGAATGTATCAAATTTTCCAAATATATAGTTTTCACTACAATAAAAAAGGAACGGAGGGATTGTTACGCAAATCTATTTGTAATAGATTTTTTTCTGTTTAACCTACATATATTCTACCAGAATTGCTACCAAGTTTCACATAAAAAAATCTATACTGCCATAATTACAAATCAAGTAAAAACCATTTTAAAGTAATGTATATAAACAAGAAAATGCTTAATCCTAATATATGTCAATTAAAAGCCTTTACAGCATTTCACAGGAATTACTCTTTTAAATAAGATATTTGCAGATCAAAATGTGAATGTACAATACTAAGAAATGCCCCATGCCTTAAGTGCCAATATAGGTAAAATTCCCCTTGGCATTGTGATAGACAATCCAGCCCAAAGCTGACTAAATTCCCCTGGAGTCTCTTCACTTATATTCATGACTCAAATTTGTTGGAATTTCAGACAACACATAAACATATGTATTCAATTAATACATGCAAAAATTCCCCTAAAGTCCTCTTGGACATCTGTTAAATCAACAAGTGACTGGCAAAAACCTATCACTGGCTTATTGCCGAATCAAAAAAAACCAAACCAACCACTGCAAGATCATGGTCTGATTATAATAAATACTACATTTTAATTTCAGTATTTAGCTTTTCTGCTAGCCAGCAGATGTCATCTAAGCTCATTTATAAACTGTATAAATGAATATGATTCAATATTAGAGTCAATTATTTACCTGAAATCAAATTGCCTGTCACTTGGATTTTCCTTTAGCTCCTCCCTAATTCTCTGAAAGGATGTTTGGTACTGTTCTTTGAGGGAAATGCATTGTTGTACCCTCTTTAGCAATTCTTGCCTGAGGAAGAAAGCACAGAAATCACCCTAAGCAGGTCTCCAAAAGAGTATAAATAAAAACAGAACATTTCATTCAGATGTGCAACTTTGCAAAATAAGAACACAAAATGACATGTTACCTGAAAAACATTCAAAATATTAGGATTACATTAAAAGTTTTTGGTTTAAATTTGTTATCTAGTTTGGATATTCTTAGTTTAGGTTTTATTCTCATCAAACCAAAACTTTCACAGCACAGTCCAGGAAAGACTTACACCAGGTAAATCCTGGCTACTGAATGCCTGCAGTTTGGCCATTTCTCATTTTCTGTAAACTGGGTATTGCTGACGGATTTTCCTTCATTTGTTTCTTTGTTTTTTCTAAGCAGACAAGACGGGAGAGGTATTTTTCCAGACTACATTAAGCATGAGGAAAGTCTTCTTTAAAAAGATACACCAGGAAGATCTTGATTCGTAAGGCCACAGATAGTTACATCTTACACACAGTTGTTCATTAGCCCTGAGGTACTACTGTACATGAGATACATAGATGAGGCATGGAAATTAGCCATAAGCCGTTTACCCAAAACTGATGCTCCACCTTGGTTTTGTCTTTCATCTTCAAAAAGATCATTGGGAATTAAAATGATAGTTAAACTTTACAGATTGAAACCACTAACTGGGACAGAAACTTTTGCAGGGACAGCAGCAGCAAAAAAGTAAATGAGAAGAATGTCTCAAAAATAAACAGCTAGAATAAACAAAAAATGTATTCTACTTTTATTTATACTAATTCTTTTGAATAAACATGGCCAGTACTTAATTGATTACAGGTAATTTCTGAAAACTTCCCTTTACCCACACCAAAATACAGGAGGAATCCAAATTATTTGTTAGATTTACTTCTATGCCTCCTAGCCTGTCACCTCAGCGTCACCTTTGACTTGGCTGGAATTTAAGCCCAGACATTCTGACTGTTTATGTCTTGATGAAGCTTGTAATACCCTTTCCTTCTCACCTCAGTAACCATACTCTTGCTCCACTTATACTCTTTCAAGAGACTATTTCAATCATTACTTTTCTAGCTGATAACTTTAGATGTCATCCTCATCTTAACCCCTCCCTGTGGTTTCTCCCTTCTCTTCTGCATGAAAATAGTTGACTTGTTCTTATAGTATGCGTTCTTCCGTGGCTATCTCCACTTCTTCCGTGGCTGTCTCCACTTAACTTCTCATTCTTCAGATACCCTTGTTCTGCCAGTGACACCAGTATTCACCATCCACTTGTTAAGTTTCATAGAAACACTTCTGTGCTTCCACCTATGCTGTACGTAGCACTTGGGAGCAGCTCCTTGCAAGTAGCCATAGAGCAGCTCACTCGTCCCTTCCTTGAAATGTCTCCTTTAGTTCTCCTGGCAGTGCACCCAAGGCATCACAAGGTTTGCTGACCAACACTATCATTCCAGCTGACCAATACTGCATGATTGCTGGTTTTTCTCCAGCCCTCTTCCCTCCCTCCATCTCACTATTCACTTCTTATGTTTCAGATTGCAAGCTCTTCTTACGTTTTAGATTGCAAGCTCCTTCGAGCTAAGGCAAACTTTTTGTTCATTTTCTGTATAGTGCCTAAACATCTGCTGAAAACCAGAGACTCTTGCTATACTAACAGCTGTAACAAGAACAATAGAAAGAACAAAACTAGTCTTAGGCAAGTCTAACTAGCAAATCTACAGTAAATCTAGCTTTTTAAATTTAAGGTGCCTTACTGTTTGCTCATACAGCATTCTCCACAGAAGACTCAGAAAATACAAGTCTGAGTCCCATGCTATCACCCACATACCTCGCTCCAATTAGAGTACAATTGAACTGTGATTCTACTCCTGGTATATGTTGCCCCCTTCCTCAAACTGACTTTTCTGTCCACTAACAGCCAAGTATAAATCTTAGATGGAACTTTGCTAGTCTGTCCTCAGAGCTTCTTTATGAAGAACCTTAGCTCTAAGTTCTAATTGCTCAACAGTGTTCTGGTCTAAAAAAAAGCCATAAGCACAAAATATTGAGTGTTGTATACTGATATACATTACATGTTTTTCAATAATAGTTTTCTTCACAACACATAGTAAATTTGGTTCTGCAAAGTACTCAATTCTACACAACATTAGTAGTCACAGGCTTAAAATTAACATGGGAATCAGTGGCTACTTAAATTTACCTTTTAATAATCTTCATGACTATTCTACAATTTTACTTCTAGTGTTAACAAAAGAAGATGAAACTAAAAAACTATTCACCTGTCCAGATCCCAGATTTTTGAAACACCTTCACACAGATACGTCTTGCAAGTGTTAATCATTTGATTAGTGATTTTAAGAAGAAGAGACGTCATGCGCTCTGATGTGTTGTAGTATGGTGAAGTACAGTAGATCATACAGATAGCATTCATTAAACTGGGTACATGTTCCATCATTGTTACCTACAACAGGAAAAAATGGGAAGTCAGCAATTCAAATTTCCTAAAAACTAACACAATGGAAAATGTGACAGCTCTGGGAATACGTTTGTCAGTGGGTAAACATCTTTTTGATTGTAACACATTGTTATTGTAGACATCTCATTATAAACTGGACCATTCAATTCATTCGTGGGGACCTAACACACTATGACCAGGAGTAAAAATGGGGAATTGGTAATGAATAAATGAATAGGTCTTCTTCCAGAGCAAGATTTTCCAGAGGAAAAACAGAGGCTGTACACTTTTTGGCCATGACCTCCACTATATGAAGGTACCGTAGTTTGCTTTGCAAAGGAATACGCTACCCGAGGAAAAGAAGTCTCACACTGCCACAAAAGAGCTGGTCTGCTGTAGGAAGGACAAGAAGAAGAAAGTTGACCTTTGTTCATTTTGCCTAGATCTGTACAGAAGAGAAATCTGGAAGGGGAAGGCAAGGTGAGAACAATCTCTCTCTTACTGAGGATACCGAACTATAGAGTTTTCTGTCCCACAGAAAGATTCCACAGAAATACATGCAAGCCAGATATACTGAGAACCCAGAACAAGAGACAGTGACTGGTCTAGAAAAGAATTAAAAAAGTAGGTTATCTAAAAGTGAAGTTCAATATGGCAGAACGGTGAATATGTGCAGAAGAAAAGCAGTGTAAAATAGCACAATGGATTCAAACAGAGCTCAAGCTTTGAAAATGATATTTAGAAAATTTGTAAGCAGCTGGATTACATGTAAATCTTCTGAACCATATAAGCTTAGACGGTTTTGCTTGGTGGCTGTATCTTCAAAATTCATGCTGCTCTCACTTAAAAAATGAAATCTGACACCCACATGGTTATGAAAATATGGTTTATCATTTGAACCAGGATGACAGTAAAAACGTGCTACCTGCAAGAGAAACAGCTTTAACCTATAAAAGAAGTGGAAGCTGCCCAAATGTCAACTCAACTGAAGGCTTAAGATCATATTACAATATTTGCACTAAAACAATCACAAGTAATGGCTAACTGAAGCATGGAGACAGGAAGAGGTACCATATGTAAGGCCCAGCATCACAAAGACAATTCAGCTTGATATCAGGTTTGGAAAAACATCACATTTTGCTTATTTTTCTTATGCTCTTCAGTTGTTTTCTGGAATGACAACTCCCTCCTACACAAAAAGTAGTATTATCTCTGGCTTATTCAAAATCTGTAAACTCAATTTATTAATGCTAAACAAGTTAAGTTGTCTACTAATCATTAAGCATAGTTGTTAAGTACCGAAAGGAGAAATATTTTCCTTTCAGCATCAAAAGCCTTTCCTTTCTTTTCTGAATTTCACATTAAGTGCCTTCAGACTACTACTTACAGGTGAAGCTTGGGCAAGAGGACCGAAAAATCTATCCAATGTATATAAATATCTCACGTTGTCTTTAGCTTCATTGGCAGCAATCGTTATGTTACTATCCTGAAGGGAGAAAAAAAAAAAAAGAAAAAGAATTAATACTGTTAAAATTTACTGAACAGGTTCTTGCTCTTTTCCAATGCATGCTACCACAAGACTATTGATTCTATCTTGCAATCATTTTCTCACAGTTCTCTCAAATAAGCCATTTCTTCTTTATATAAGAAATAACTGCTTTTACATGCAAAAATTGGTAAGAGCTACTTGGCGATCAGCAACTTTTTGGATGTGATTTAGAGGAACTCCTTACTTAGATCCCCAAAGTTTTTCTTTCCTCATGGAAGTACAATAGTGTGGTTTCGATAATCCAATTTACATTTTAGAATGGTTTTAGCACGGTACTCATTCTACAGAACTTAGACAAGATCCCTGAGATGTACCAGGACGTTTCCCATGATTTTTTAATAAACACTTGGTAGGGAAAATGAGTTCACACCTAATGCCTGTATATCCTTCTGTTTGTGACAGGTGGAACTATCCAGTACTTAGAAGGCAATTCTGTATGAAGAAAGAAATCTAGTTCATCATCCTTGGCCTGTACTGGCTCAGTATAGACACTCTCATCCAAATTCCATTTACCATAAAAGTCTGCAATTACGTTCAGCACAAAATCAAAAACTCCGTAAGGTGGCACTGTTTTCCTGGTCTATTTTCAAAACAGTAGAATACTTTCTTAACTGCTAGAAGATCTACATTCTGGTGTTTTGGGGTGGTCTGACTGGCTGTACATGGTCTACAGCTTATTTTCTGCCTTGCCTACAAATTTGACTGATAAGTTTACATTACAGATATCCACTTATCTGAAGTAGCAGTTACACTACAAGAAGCCATCTGTCAATAATTCTAAAAGCAAAATGTTGTATTGCTGCATTGCTTTACTTTTGCACAACCATTCTGCCCACCATGTTAATCAAAGACACATTAAAGAAGCATTGACTCCTTTTCAACTTCAACTTAACTTCAGAATCATCGGTGTTACATGTTTCAACAAACAGATAATAAACCACAGTACAAAACCAGCATAAACACTAAAAATTATTTTTAGCTTTGTTTTCAGTTCTGTATTACAAATACAGTACTGTACTAATTTAAAACTTTTATTAAAACATAGTAATTACCAGCTCTTTCCACTGCTTTAACGTCTTTGATCTCGCTGTCTGAAGAATACTTATAATTTTCTTTACTCTTGAACTCTTGATCTCATCTAAAAGGCTTTGAAGAAAGAAACACATTTAATACTCTCTTTGGAATGAAAGTTTACATTTATTTTTAAATAGGTTTTTTTTCAACTCTGTGAGAAATAGTGCAGGGATTTAACCTGTTAAATGATGACATTCTTGTCTTCCAGTGTTCCAGCTCTGCAGAAGGACCACTGTCATCAGCTTCTCTTCTCATTTGTTCACTCTCTGCTAAAACTTGTCTGATCTGTTTGACCCAAATCTTCACCACTTCTTCCAGCTTCTCAATGACCTCTATGTTACTGCCTTCAAAATCATAAACAGCACAGTCTCATAAATACCAAGAAATAAACACAGATTTTAAACTACAGAAGTGAAACGTCTTTGTCAAACATAAGTTGAGACTCTATGTAAGCTGAGTATATTCAAATCACTGACCAACAACCAGAGAAGATTAAGACTGTAACAACAAGATGCACACACATGCAACTTGTATCCACCTCCTCTGTTACTACTGCATATCCTTTACAACAGAAACAGTTAAAAATACAGGGAGTTCATAAGGAAAAAAATACAGGTTTCGAGAGAATCATGTTCCAGAGGTCCAAGAAATGCATTAACTATTACATGTGTATTTTTCTTTCATAAGTAAAGGCTTACTTCACATTTGTCTCTTTCTGCCACTGCTGCCTACTCTACATTAAAAGCATCATGTAACAGACATCATTATTAAGTCACAAAAAAACCCTATAATTTATGTCAGCACAGCTTTTAGATTGCCCTAGCAGCTGAAAGAGTCCAGTTCACTTGATGCACTATATTTAGGACTGGTGGAGCTTGTACTGCTGAATGGATCTCAGAACTCGTCCAGCTATATAAAATTATTGCCTCATCTTAGAGTCACTAGTTCTCCTGTGGAAGCTGTCCTGCCATAGGCTTATGTAGGATTGAGAGGGATTGCATAAGTATTGACTAGTTTGGCACTGTTTCACTCTGAAAATCCATGTGGTGATAAGAAATGGTGGAAAGTTATTGTTCAGAGAGGCATATCTACTCTTTTTGTACATATACATATACGTATATACATATAAATTTTTATAAATACATCTTGATTTGACCCACAGCCCTCCAAGCCAGACTTCATATTGGATAGGATTTCACCAGCATCAAAGAAAGTGAAGAGCTAGTAGATGGCTTCACTCAGAAACTACTTGGCCAGCAAACTAGGAGGAACACAGGCCACTGCATACATGCTATGTCAAGGACCTACCTAATCCTTTAAGATCTATGAAATAAAGGAAGGGCAAATTATTGATGATTTTATGATTACACTGTCAGAAATCTGGCAAGAGTAAGCAGAAAAACGTATACAGCTCAGGGAAGATGAATTCATTCTTCAAAGCAAATTTTTACTAATGACATAACATTTATTTTATAAACAGCATCATTGTTTGCTTTGCCATACAAATTACTCACCTGCAGTTATGTAGTCAGATGGGTTCTGCAAGTTGCTGACAAAAATATCAATATCCACTTTTGTGAGCTGAATTTTGTCTTCTATATTCCGTCTTGATGATGACAAAGTACCCACAAATTTATCCACTGAATACAGAAAATCTTGTATCTGGCTGTTCTTCAAGCCTTCCTTCACAGCTCCCCAGTTCTGATTATTTTATGATTTATGCAAAAGAAAAAGTAATAAGAGGGTCACACTTGCTTTCGTTTTTTGAACACAAAGATATCTTATTTTCATTAGAAACGTATTTCTTAGTTATGGGAGTACATAAGGATTTATCAGTATGCCCTTTAAAATACACTTATCTGTACTACAACATAAATACTTTACAGTGTGCATTGATTTAATTATTCTGTTAGACGAGAAGAGACAAACAAGCAAGAGGCTCTCAAGAAATAAAAATGTCTCCATGCTCTCACTGTCTTTACACTGAATTGTCTTTTTTTCAGTCTGATTTGGCTCTCTCTGAACAGAGAAAACAGATTCTAATCTTCTTTCCTGCTCTTGGGTTGGAGAAAATGGTAGGATATGGCAACAGCATATGACACCATCATTCTCAACAGACACTGAGCTTCATTACATTCCCTACCTCTGAACGTGTACTTCTAGAGGCAACAGAACTAACTGCGATGCTTTTTGAGTGACATAGCACAAGGACAACTCAAAGAAGCTGGATACTCTGGCTGCGATATAGTGCTTGCTGTCCACACTCCAGAATAAAATCATGGACTGATCCCTTGTGCTGCCAGAAGGACTTGACACTTCTTTGAAACCAGGCTTAATCTATTTTTGATTAAGTCATCACAATTTTACCTTAGTATGGCTGCTATGCTACGCTCTCCTTTGTCATGAGCATTACAGCTGGTGCTATTGCTTGAAAATAAACAACTATACAAATTTCAACATTTATATGCAAATTGCATAACTCCCATAAAGGCTTATATTAGACTTGTATCTTTTTGTATCTTCTGTTTTATGTTCATCTGATGCACAAACAGGACTGCAGCCACTTGCCTTAATTCCACATGTTCTTGAAAAAAAAAGACTAGCTATTTGGTTACCTGTTGGGATTTAAGTGCTGGTATCATGATTTGGGACAGGAAAAATTCCAGGCCCTGAAGGATATTTCCATTAGTACAATCAAATATGCCAAAATTCACCTCCTTCAGGAAGAAACAAAAATTAGCAGAGTGCATGTAAACTTCCGCAACATTGTACTATTCAAGTGAAATTCAGACATGTGATAGACATATCTACAGTTCATAACTTCATAGGTTCTGTGAGGATATTGCCCCCTGCTGCTGAATTTGGATTGGACATAGACTAAAATTCAACTGGAAATCCCAAGACTTGCCCTTACATTTGAGTCACCAGAAGAATCAGTCCCATATTGTACGAACACTCCAGCAACCAATTAAAATTAACTATTTAACATCAATGCATTAATTTAAATTAAGCCAATTATATGTCTATATTTCTTGTTTAGAGAAATAGCTTCGACCTATCATAAACACCTAAAAAATGACAACAAATATATCAAGCAAGAAATGACTCTCTCAGTTGCACAGTTCTCTCCAGTTCATTGTTAACAAACGTATGCTTAGGAAGCATTTCTTCGCCGAGAGGGTGGTCAGACACTGGCATCGGCTTTCTAGAGAGGCGGTCGATGCCCCAGGCCTGTCAGTGTTTAAGAGGCATTTGGACAATGCCCTTAACAACACATTTTAGCTTGGTCAGCCCTGAAGTGGTCAGGCAGTTGGACCACATGATCATTGTAGCTCCTGTCCAACTGAAATAGTCTAGTCTAGTCTTTTCTGGTTAATGTGAAGCAAGTAGTAGTGAATTGCTGAAGCTGGGGACAGGGAGAGACAGTACTAGTGAGTGGAATTTTACTGCAGAACATAAAGCATAAATTGGAAGAAGTGAGGGACTGGGTCTTTTCCCAACACTATCCGCTTATGGATTGGTTGGCTTTTCTGCTACAGGCATTTTGCTTACAAATGTACACATCCTGAACACGGGCCATGTGCTTTGTATGACCCGTACTGACCAGCCATTTCGGCTCTGGGTATGTCTCCTGTTAGCAGAGAGGGAGTATTATTCAGAACTTCTGAACTGCACAAACATACACTGATTTTGCCTTCATCATAATGAATGCTTCACTGATACAGGGGAAAGCGTACTGAGTTCTGCCCTGGAAGCTTCTACTCCCAACTTTCGCCTGTGCAAAGACAGCAGTTCCAGAGTGTTTTAGGAACAGCAACTACAAACTAATTTTTGTAGAGGGTTTGACATTCTTGGCTATCTTGATTATTGATTTCACTAATGTTTTTCTTGCTAGTTCCCCATTTTCAGGCAGAAAAGAGCATTTAAGACAAATAGTTGTTATGCATGGGCAGAATACTATGTTCTAACAATATTACAGTATTATAATCCCACTGGAGTACAAAAGGGTAGAAAGCTCTTTCTCAAAACGTGGAGGAATTAAGGATGACAATCAAGGCATCATTCTGCTTGAAGAAGTGCTTACGAGGACAATCAGATTTCTTTGCATGTCTGAACATGTTCCCTGGGAGGCAATGCTCACAAGGTTGTTAACAAGGAAATGCTCCTAAACTACTTCCTTCTGCAAAAGGGTGTGCTAACAAAATGGCAGAAGGACAGAAGGGTATTGAAGCAATGAACTGACCCCTGTATTTCCACTTCAGATGCTTTTAACAATGAGTTTCTCCCATATGACAGGGTTTGTTGCAGGTAGGGGGAGACTGGGAAAATTAAGTCTTTCAAGACTTCTGAACCTCTAGGACAAGGTCGACATAGCAGCTGATCCATTTCTTTCCACAGGATGCTGAAGATTCAGCTATTCCTCTTCAGAAACAAGGGACACATCCATGTATTTCTAGGGGTTTCTCAGATTCTCCTTCTAACTGTTCCTACATAGCTCTCCAGGATAAACCAAAATTTACCAAACCAGTCTGAGCCTGAGCGCCAAGTCTCATCAGTGTGAAGACTGGCTGACTGAAAACTAGGGTGTATGTTGCCTTCCATAGTATCTAAAAATATTGCCTCACATAAGGAATGAAGTTTGATGACTGCTACATGACAGCCCTGCCAAAAGAAGGTGATCACAAGAGAACCGCAGAGAGAAGGCACCAAGGCAACTAACTGAAGGGGTTGGACCACCATTCTGACAGGGAACCAACTGAAACAGAGCAGCAGGAGTGACAGGGCATGACAAGAGGAAGCCTAGAAATTACTTTTGCACCCCTGGATGCGGTATTTGTAAAAATACTGTTATAAATCAAGTCACTGACAGAAACTGAAGTACTGATTTCCATGACTGTAGCTGAGGAACAAACTTACTGCAGCTTTGGCCTGCTCAAATGGAACATATCAACCTATCAGTGACAAATAAGAAGAAAATCTGTACAGCGTAAGAATGAGTGCATCAATATTTTTGAGAATATTATTTCAGGATTATTACTTTTTTCTTTAATGTCTGCTCTTAGGTGTTAGTATATGGATGCTCTTCTATTGCAAATATTTCCCAAGAACGTGAGTATCTCTGAAAGTCAGAAAAGGCTGTTACAGTACTTTTCTTATACACTACTAAAGCTATCAGGGACAGGAAAAACTTACTTTAATTAGTTTCAAGTATGATGTTTATTTTATAAGTTTAAAAGATACAGTAATTTAAGTGCAGCATTTCCATAATTTAGGCTCATTACTTAAAAGAAAATCTCCTGGTTTAGGTCTTTATTCCCTCTTGCCATTAAAATTTATATTTTAATAAGCGATTAATAATGAATTTTTATTAATTAAAATCTTGGTTTTAATAATATTGCAGTTGCTAATTTCCAAATCATTAGAACATTACTTTATCATAAATAATCATTCAGATGAAAAAGAACTTCTGTTAAACACGAGCTAGCCATTTTCATGAAAGCACTCCCCACTTCTTTTTCTGACTCCAGCTGCGTGAATAAAGGTCTAAGAAAATATTAAATGTACTGCAAACACTGCGTGATTTTGGTCTGACCTGGGAAACATTTGATGCAGTTACAACTTTATCTGATGTCCTTAGGAAAAATGCGCAAGTTCCTGTAAAGTTCTGTAAAAAGGACAAAATGAATACAGTTAAAAAGAATACACATGTACTGTAAAAGTAATTTGCTTCACAACTTAAAAATGTGGTCAAAACAAAACTGTAAAAAATTAATTAATCAAAAAAGTAGTGAACTGTTTGAAGGATATTTCAAAATCTGTCCCTCTCAAATCAAACACTGCTTTTTCTCCATCTGATGTAGTAACATCAAAAATGCCCTTCTGGACAAACCAGGCCAGTATCGCATCTCTACCAAGAAAATGCAGTTCAGGGAGTGCTTGTGAGCTAGGTTGCTTCCTGGGCTCCGTTCCTCTTGTACTCCCTGACCACCTGCAACTGTTACATGAGACCTTTTAGATGGCATATTCCTGTCTAGTCATTTTAGTACCTATTTATGGACCTATCCATGTGATTTTCTAATCCCTTTCTGAATCTGCCAACATTAATTCACTGAAAAAAAAAAAATCAAGATATCCTCAGCTTTCAAACATTTAAAGTACCTTTCATAGATACCTAGAGCAGAATGGATCATCTTAGAATGACCTTTATTTCATTTTTTAAAAGGGAACTTAAAAATTACTAAAAACTGATGATCCAAATACGTTAATGTGTTATTTGCATCTTTTCAATGGATTGAGGTAATGTAAAAGTTTCAAATCAGTACTGCAGCAATGTTTATGTTTAATCTATTAAATCTAATAATAATTAAACTATAATAAATTTGAAAAGCCATTCCAATTGGTCTAATTGGCAAAGGAATGAACCTCAACTTCTTTGAAAGCAAGAAAGAATTCTTCAGCTATGGCTTCTCTAACATAGCTTCCTGGAGAAAAAAGAAGCAGACATCACCATACCCTATTCAAAGAAAATGGTATATGGTACACCCAATTCCCCCCCAGAAGAGATGGAAAGAAAGAAAGAAAATTAATCAGAATTCTTAATGACTATGCTGAATACACTGTTGAATAATGCTTAGACATTACAGTGAGGAGGTTGTTACAAGAACTGGAATGGAATAAAGGAATTATTAAAGGTATTTTTGGAGTACTACACAGTATTATTATATTAAAGGAAATAAAAAGCCACTGAAGAACTGCACTTTTATACTGGAAGTGCACAAGCACTGGAAAATACTTAAACATGCAGTCATTAACAAAAATGTTAGGATCTGCGATTTTTTAACAAGGGATTATTTGCTCTGCTCTCCTCTCAGATAGTCAAATCCACTAATCACTACTTCTTTACTAGCGAATTCCAGCTTCAGCTCAAGAAATGTTGGGAGATCTTGCATTATAAGCACATGGAGTTCAATATCTACCCAAGAATTACAAAAAGCTGTTTAACATTGCTCAATTTTATATATTTTCAGTATTTTACTTTTCAAATGTCACCTAATGAATTTCTCAACAATACCTCAGTAGAACCCATGGTAATAAATAACTTCTTCTGAAGCAAGCTGTTCGTTGACCCATCTGACCTCAATGACGCATTCGACTTCTGCTAGCAATTAAATTACAAATAAGAGGTTAATAAAATAAAAGCTAATATCATACAAAGATCTCATTCTATTTGAATATATGGATCATAACTAAACTCATTCTGAATCAGTAATTCCCAGATAGAAATCGTGAGGTTGGCTTTATCTGGAGAAAAATCTTTACATGTATCTCACAATCCCCAGTAAACAGTTTCATAGCCCTGTTCTTTCAGAAAACACTTAAAGAGGAATGGGGGAAAATCTCAGAAATATAATGAAATTAAATCTGAAGTGTTTCCTACAGCAGCTTCCTCCATGAAAACAAACTGGGTGTCTCGCACAGAGAGTCATGTGCCTGGTCTGCAAAGCCATAACGTAATCGTGAGTGGGAATCACAAGGAACACTGTCAGCTGGATTCTGCCCACAATGCAAAGAAATCTAGTTTTCTGTCCAAGTCTTTAACCATACATCACTCTGAAAAACTTTCTCTCTGAGAAGCCTTGCTGCCACTGAGATGTATCTACAAACTCCGCTCTTTGAAGCAACAAAACAGTTTAAGCCTAACAAAGATCTCCTTCCCTTTAATTCTCTGTCGTGCACTTTGGAAAATACTCTGTTGAAACTTGGAAGAATGTACCACAAAATAATATGGAAGAAGCCTGCAGGTATATTCCTCTTTCAAGTTTGAGGAGAGGTCTCTTCCTAAAGAGTCAAATGTTCAGCTCCTGCTAGACTAAATGTGTGATATATGATACACAGTGGTGGCTCCTGACTACCACCCCAAATCAGCATCTTCTAACCCCTATGCACAGTCTTAAGTGAACATCATGCACCCAAGCTGGTGAAAAAGAGAGGTGAGCAGCACTGAAGGAAGGATCTTTGAGAAATCTTGGAGAGAACATGCCTACCAGGTCAGGCCAATGGTCTGCCCAGGCCAGTATTCTGTCACCAAAAATGGATAAGAACAGGGCGAGCATGTACGATACTGCCCCTGAGTAATCTCTCATCCTCCAATATGTTTGAAATCAAACTGTTGGCAGAACAGTCAATTTAATGAGATCTCTTGACTTATCAGAATAGGATGGAAGATGCTACAAATGGCATTCACACTTTCCATCAGAAACATTTATTTTTATGCTATGCTACTTTTGCAACAAAATTTTCATAAATTCATATTGTAAAGTTTAAAAAGACCAAAATAAAAGAAAAGTAAATGCACAAATGAAACATTTCACTTAACCCAAGCTGGGCATTTACTTCTGGCTCGTAAGTTAAGGAAAACACTTTGAAGATTTTTAGTTTCGTCTAAGTCAGAGAACAACATGTTCATCCCAGAAATATGCATGCACAGTCCCAGTGAAAGAAAAAACTGATTAAACTGTTTTGACAGCTGAGCTGATTCTGTGCTTTGTAAGGTCTCTAAGCAATTCCAGTAATGCTCAAAAGTTCTTTTAACTTCTATAGGTTGTAATGAATCTGGAATTCATTCTTGCACTTAACTGACAATCAAGCATTATCGATCAATTTTTTTCTCCCCAACAAGCCTAAAATGCCACCACATGGTGAGTTAGCTCACCCTAACACGGCTCCTCAATGGCATAACCTCAAAGGACTGAGGAAGGACTTCTGTAGTTCAGGAAGCCCACAGCAGTCATCTTAGGCAATTTCAAGGTCACTTGGCACCTTCTGACACCACACACTGAGTGGAAGTTGAACATACGATTTTGCTTTTTATGAAGCGGCTTCTCCTCAAAACTGAAAGGGGGAGAAATACATCCTTGGGAGCACATTTACCTTATTTCTAGTTATAGTTTTCCAAGCTTGACATTGTTTTCTGCAAAACAGGACAGACCTGAACATGAAGCCACCTTAATTTAGAAAGAAATTGCATCATTTTTCACTCTCTTGAATCAGTGCTTTGTTCATAGTAAAATTGGTGCAGTTCAAACCAAACAGCAAAGACTGTTCTTACAGACAGTTCCCCATTCCTATAATACTGAAGCTAGCTGATCTAGTCTTTGTAAATTCTGAATACTGTGAACACTTTGACTCAATTATTTCTATCTTTTTTTGAAGTCTGGATGATTACTTTACTCAGCCATTTTTAAGTTTTCTTCTGTGAAAACAAGAACAAGTATCAAAGCATGCCACAAGGCATTCTCCTGTTTCCAAGTAAGCCATGATGGCAGTATCTAAACAATGAGATCTAGGTTCTTTCCACATCAGCATGCACAGCAAAAAAATCTCTGTGAAGATTTTCCGAATTTTGCAACCGTCATGTGATTTTTTTTTTTTAAATGCAACTTTGCTTTTGCAGAATAACAGAAACATACCTGCAATATATCTTGGTAAAAGAAGAGCAATTTTTTAAGTCCCCTAGGGGCGAAGAATTGTTCTATAAGTTGAAACTAAAAACAAAATTGCAAGTAATTAATTGTACAGTAGTTCCAAAAGACTGGAAATTTTGGAAAAATATTTAATAATAATAATTTAATTAATATTTACCTTGTCATCAGAAATAATGGCCTCCTCCACTTGCTGATCACTTAGGCCTATCCCATCTGCTAATCTTGATACCAGATACTCGTATCTTCCATCTATCTGAGCTCTTCTCTCCTCTTTGGTGACTTTGGCTTGCTTGGCTAGTTCTTTTCTAGTTTCACTGGAAAGTACTATACATTTCTTATCAGTTGTCTAGAAAATAAAAGTTTGTTTTAGAGAGATTCTTTCTCCTCATTTACATAAGGACTGTATTTTATATCGAACTTTAAGCTGGTTTCATAAACTACTTCAAGCAGGAACATAAAAAATTACATCTAACGAATGCAGAGGAAAATATCAGTAATAATTAACTTGTTAAGCCAGACTTAATTCTCAGTATAGAGCCGTTACAATGAAAACTTCAGACCAGGACCTCAGAATCAGATGTGGATCAAGGCTAAGGTGACAATACAAATTTAGCATTATAAGGGCTCTAATTCAAACGTCAGCTTTGTGAATCTACCTTACAAACTTCTGCATGTCCATATTCCAGATTTGGAATCTATCTCTATACTGCCAGCATCTTAATATAGCCTATCAAGTTATTACCTCATTGGAAACAAATCAAGTAAATCCACTATAAAATCAGTCAGCACTGGAACAAATACACAATTCATGTTTAATATATAGGCCATATAAGGGTAGTAGCAGAGTGACAAAGAAGGAAATTTATGTAGACAAAGGATTTTTTAAAAATCTTCGTAACAGCGTGAACAAGACTGAAAATAGGTATAGTGACTAACATTTTTAAGTCAACAGATAATCTTTAGAATCTATACAGAAAACTAAATTTGGGGGTAAAAAAAAGTCACCACACTGAGCGCTTCCCCTCTATACACAGCTCCCACTGACATGAGTATCTGGGGATGCCAGTACCTCAAATCGTTATTGGAGAGAAACTAAGATAAATTACATCGTCTTCCCAGTACACTGAAAACAAATTGTAATTGATCAAATCCTGATTTACTTTTGGATTAAAAAAAACAAAAAGCTGGCCAATGTCCGCCTTTGCATCCCACTATTTGGTCTTATCCCAGCCCAAATGGATGTTCTACATCACTCCTGTCTCTACCTGCACCTCTTTGAGACCAGGAGACACCAAGAATGCCTGAATACTTATAGCTGTTGGTCAGTACCATTCTGATGTCTCTAAAAGCTGTATCTTTTCTGATTCACAGTTAATTCTTCTCCCATGTAGGTGCCAACTCACCTGTGCCAGTCTTTTATCATCTCTGGCTTGCATGCCAACAGCTAGATCTCGTGTTTTGCATATGCCTTCTCTGATGCAGCATGACTTTATGCAAGTATTCTTAACCAATATTAATTTTCAATTTGGCAAAAAAAGGGGATTAACCAGTGGATGGTCAAAAAAAAACGCAAATCAAAATCCCAGACACACATTATGAGCACAGAAAGTAAATGGCCTAACATTATATAAACTTTTGGGTGGTTCACTGTTCTTTTTCCTTGTAATTAACAGAGATTAAAGGAACTCAGCACCCTCCAGTATTAGGCCAAATTCTGTCAATGAAGACTTCACGAATAATCTGTACAGAAGAAAATTTAACAGGCAAAAGGAAGCTGAGTCTCCACCTATTTTAGCATGAAAGCACTTGCCGGAAGAAGAGCAGTCAAAGGTGATCCTGTGACAGCAGATCCTAGCTCAGTGCTCCTTGTCTTCAGGTTCCCTCCACGTCTATGATGCTTACTTTCTGTGTCTAGTTAAAAGAAGTGACACATTCTAATTGTTCAGATATATGCACAACAAATGCATTTACAAGACCTGCAATGATGTCACTACGTTGTGTCTCAGTATCTGCTAGCTAACCTCTTTTGGGCAAAACGAGACATGAGAGGAACATAAGAAAACCTGTGCCTCAGCAGAAACTGCTAGAAGCTGTTAAGGGCAAAGGATGTTTTATAGTAACTTTTATCTCAAGTTCAATTATGAAGAATCCCTACTGGTAGCAGTAGAGGTAAGAAAAAGCAATTTAAGGTACTAGCTTGAAGAAATCAGTTCTGGAAAAAACAGAGACTCTGAAATACTGCCACTTTTCACATTTGCTACTGTCACCCAGTTATTCCTCTTCCATTACTACTTTATCTAAATTCTGACTAAGTCTCATGCATCTCTGGCAAACCTGCTACTTGTAGAAACCTGCAAGACAACCTGAGCCTGTGGAATATTTGAAGAATAAAGATGTCTAATATTTGCAATGAAAACAGGACATATCATTAGAGTATCTTCTGTTGATTGTTTAAGCCTCCTTAGGAGCTTTTGAAGCCCTTCAAGTTATTTAATAAAAAATTTATTGCATGCCTTTGTTTTTCCTAGATACTCAGATTTGTATATTTTTAAGTAACAAATAAGATTTATGCTTTCCTAAGTACAATAACTTCTCTTCAGCCAGCCACAATTTCTCTTTTAAATTGTTATTTACAAAGCGTTTCTAAATATTGCTTTACCTTTCCCTAACAGAAATACTGTTTTAGTTAGCTTTAAAAAGATAATTATTTGAAAGCATTGAACAATGCTATTTGTAATTGCTACAGCTTGCTTTTAGTCCAAGACAAAGCAATCATTTTATTTCTCAGAAGATGGTATTTAGGTCCCATTCTTGGCAGCAAATAGGATCCTCAGTGGAGCATGCAGTAGTGCTAATAAGCAGCACATTAAACTTTCAGGAATTACTGTTTACTCTAAATAAATTCTGAGATTGTGACCAAAATTACTATTCTAATAGCACTGATTTCCTGATTTCCTCATAAATTTCTTTATAGATTGCGTCTCTTTTCCAACGAAGTCTCTCCTGATTACATAACGTATTATTCACAGAGTGATAGAATGGTTGAGGTTGGATGGGACCTCTGGAGGTCACCTGGTCCAATCCCACCCTGCTCAAGCAGGGCCGTCTAGACCCTGTTGCCCAGGACCACGTCCATAAGGATTATGAGTATCTCCAAGGTGGGAGACTCCACAACCTCTCTTGGCAATCTGTGCCAGTGCTTGATCATCCTCACAGCGAAAAAGCGTTTTCTGATGTTCAGACAGAACCTCCCGTGTTTCGGTTTGCGCCCATTGCCTCTGGTCTTGTCACTGGATACCACTGAAAAGAGCCTGGCTCCATCTTTACACCCTCCCTTCAGGTATTTACACATGCTGATGAGATCCTCCCCAATCTTCCTCTTCTCCAGCCTGGACAGACCCAGCTCTCTCTGGCTTTCCTTATCAGAGAGTTTCTCCAGTGCATTCATCATCTTTGCAGCCCTTCACTGGACTCTCTCCAGTAGGCACATGTCTCTCTTGTACTTGAAAGCCTAGAACTGGACACGGCACTCTAGGCGTGGCCTCATCAGTGCTGAGTGGAGAGGATGGGTCATCTCCTTTGACCTGCTGGCAACACACCTCCTCATCCAGCCTATGGTATCATTAGCCTTCTTTGTCACAAGGGCCCACTGCTGGCTCATGTTCAACTTTGGTGTCCACCAGGTCCTTTCCTGTCAAGTTGCTTTCCAGCTGGTCAGCCTCCACCTTGCACCAGTGCATGGAGCTGTCGCTCCCCAGGTGCAGGACTTTGCGCTTCCTCTTGTTGAACTGCATGAGGTTCCTGTCAGCCCAACTCTCCAGCCTCTCAGGGTCCCTATGGCTGGCAGCACAACCATCTGGTGTATCGGCCATCCTTCCCAGTTATATGTCACCAGTAACCTTGCTAAGGGTACACTCTGCCCATCACTCAGATCATTAACAAAGATGTTAAACAGGACTGAAGCCAGTATTGACCCCTGGGGTACACCGCTACCTACTGGTCTCCAACTGGACTTTGTGCCACTGATCATGAGCCTCTGTGCTTGTCTGTTCAATTAGTTTTCAACCCATCTCACTGTCCACTCATCCAGCCCACAGTTCATTAGCTTCTCTATGAGGATCTTCCAGGAGTGAAGGGGAAATTCAAGTTGTAACTACTCAGCAGTGGTAACTTGTGACCCAGGAACCATCTGGCATAGAGAGTAAGAAGGCCCAGCTGCAGGAGTTTGGCTGGCTGGAAGCAGGAATGCCAGAGACCAAACAACTCCCTATAAGGGAGTGTAGTTTCCCTTGGTGATAAGATAAGACACAGCCACAGCATTGTGAGGCTCAGGGTCTACCTTCGGGCAGCAGAGCTGGTGCTGAGGGATGGACCCAACGCTGGGCTGAGGTGCTTCATGCTGATACTCACAGGTCTGGTGCTGGTGTAAGCATATTCAAGGAATCGGCTCATGAAGTATCTTTGCAGACTTCTTACAGAACCGGCTATCCGATACGACTGCCCAATACATTGTTCATTAACCTTTTTTTTCTATATTCCAGCACAAATGTATGTTTAATTCACCTCAAGGGGCACAACAAATAATTCTCAACAAAAGAATGTCAAAAGCCTTACTGAAGCAAAGGTACACAATATCCACTGCACTCCTCTCACCTACTAAGCCAATTTCATTGCAAAAGGCAATGAGGTTGATCAAGCATTTCATCCCTTGGCGAATCCATGCTGACTACTCCCAATCACCTTCTTGTCCTTCATGTGCCTGGAAATGGTATCTAGGTTTAGCTGCTCTATTACCTTCCCAGGGACTGAGGTGAAGCTGACTGGCCTGTAGTTCACTGGGTCCTCCTTCTTGCCCTTCTTGCAGACAGAAGTTACATTAGCTTTTCTCCAGGCCTCAGGCACCTCTCCCAGTTCCCATGAACGTTCAAAGACTATCGAACGTGACCTTTCAATGACATCAGCCAGCTGCCTCTGTGCTCCTGGGTGCATATGTAAACCCATGGGCCCTGATGGGATGCACCCAGGAGCACAGAGGCAGCTGGCTGATGTCATTGAAAGGTCACGTTCGATAGTCTTTGAATCATAGAATGGTAAGGGTTGGAAGGGACCTGAAAGATCATCTGGTTCCAACCCCCTTGCCATGAGCAGGGACACCTTCCACTAGACCAGGTTGCTCAGAGCTCCATCCAACCGGGCCTTGGACACTGCCGGGGGGGCACATCCACAGCTTCTCTGGGCAACCTGTTCCAGTGTTTCACCACCCTCATGGTGAAGAATTTCTTCCTGATATCTAATCTAAAACTGCCCTCTTTTAGTTTAGAGCCGTTCCTCCTTGTGCTATCACTACACATTCTTGTAAAAAGTCCCTCTCCACTGAACTAATTACTTGTGAAAAGTCCCTCTCCACTGAACTAATTATTCAATCTATTATCACAGTTAATATATTCCTGAAAAGAGGTACCATACTATACGCCATACTACAGAGCATACCACACTACAGAGTACTATTCATTTTAATTCCAGAAAAATGGTTCTAATCATATTGCTATGATTCATCACTAGGAAATCTGCTAAGGGATCAGAGTTGCACTGTGCATGACCCTGTAAATACATAGAGATATATATATAAAATATATTGATTTATTTATATGTAAATATTTATTTATGAATTTGAAAATTGCACATTGCAGTCACTACACTGGCACATTCAGAACAGCACGTACCCACCCAGTATGTCTAAGTACCTGTTATAAACTTAAACACTCTATTTAACAATTGGTTTCTCATTTTGTTCCTAGAACTTTTTTCCATAGAAAGCCAACATGAAGTACTTACGATTATTTTCTCCCTTACCTTTTTTTATAGAAATGAGAGGTGGACAGAGATCAGTGTCGGGTTTCGGAGAAAGCTGCGCTGCTCTCAGTTGTTCTGATTCCTGCTGTGCAGAGTGACCAGCAGAGGAACGAGGCTCGACTCTTCCCCCCAACTCAGTCTCACCTCCCACAGTCTCCTCCATCTCCAACACCACACAAAAATCAACCTAAACCAACAATATAGAAAATGACCTGACAATGTAACATCGTAACAGCTAATCACACCTTCAGTATTTTTATCCCTGTTATAGCACCAATACGAGAGACTAGCAAGGAAAACAAAACAAAAAATTTTGGTTGCTAATTTAAAACGAGAACATCTAAGCAGTTTACAAAATAATAAAAGCTCATTAACAAAACTCTGTTCCTAGTTGCATAACTGTGATTTCTCTCTCATGAGACTGCTGCAGGTGGGAACTCACGCATTGAGGGTCAGGTTAAGCTCCTTCTTACACAACAGCTGGAGGTCCCACGGCAAAGCACTGGGCGCAGAGTTCCGGCTGAGGCACTTGGTTAATCTCAAGCGGGTTTTTAAGCCTGCGGTCTGCCTGGGCACTTGGAGTTGCTAGCAGCTGCTATGACAACCCCTACACAAACCCAGCTAACAAGCCAGTCCCCAGGAGGCACCTCCTCTGTCTCCATTTCCTCTTGTATCCACCAACCCTGTGCTAACTTCATAACTACTTGTCTTTTTAAATGCACCATAGCTTTCCCTTACATATAAACTAGATGCCAAGCAAGCAGCTTCCGTAAGCCTCGGCATTTCTGGCGTGCAGAGCTGGGGGAGGGTGCAGCTTGCTGCGGCAGCCATGCTCTTCTCTACTTGGCCCTTCTCGGCACGGCAGCACCCAGGTTCTGGGCAACGTGTGAAAAGCCACGGCCGAGGCACCGGGCTGTGGGAGGACTTTCCTGTTCCCTCCACCGGGCAAAGCCACTTCCACACCGATCCAATGGGCACCGCACACCACGCAGCGCACCCACCCGCAGCACCCTTACTTCGCACGCTTCCTTTCTCCAGGCGATACCCAACCCCCAAGCCTTCACCGCAGTGGGCGGCCATTCAAATGCAAAGCTTTAATACCTCAAAGGACTTCTGCGTTTTATTTTTTTAACCGATCTCAGTGACCTTGAGTCAGGCCCCACAAGCACTGACAGCGCCCTCGATGCCCAGACTGTAAGAAAACGAGGGAGGAAGATGAGGGGGCGCGCAGGCTCCAGCCCCGCGCCCGCCCTGAGGAGACGCGGGCACGCGTACGCAGCCGCCTCGCCACCGCGACGAAGCTCTTCAGAGAGCGCAAGCAGCGCTGCCCCGCGGCCATTACTCCAGCCCAATGCGCTACCGCTCTCCCACAGGCTTTTTCGGCGAGCGAACGCCCCTCTCCCGGTGCCGCGCAGGCGCACCCCGCTCCCGCGAACAGGTGAAGCGTCCCAGCCCACATGCGCGTCGCCGAGCGGCGGGGGCGAGCGGAGGGAGCGGGGGGGGGGGGCGGCCTCGTTCTGCGCCTGCGCGCGGGGTCGTGCGCCGCTGTCCGCGCCGGGCGCATGCGCAGTGCCGGCCTGTCAGTCCCTTCCCGCGGGGCGGGCGGCAGCCGGTAAGTGGCGGCCGCGGGTCCTGCTGCCCCGTCGCTGGCCTGGTGCCAGCGCCCCGGCCCGGGAGCGCCGCCGCGCCGGCCTCGACCCGAGTGTGGCACAGCGGGAAGCGAAGGCGGAACGGGCCGGGCAGGGCCGATCTGATCCGGGGAGCCCCTCGGGCTGGTGGGGCCAGTGCGGTGCTGAGGGCTCCCTCGGGCGCGGCGGGCGTCGGTGGGCCTCTGCCGAGGAGCGCGGCCTCGCCTGCGTGCGCGGGGGCGGGTCCCCGGCCTTTGGCCGACAGGGACGGGCACCTGCGTCGGTGCGGTTAATTCGAGTTGAGCCACCTCGGTCGCGGAGCGCGGCCGGGAGGCGCCGGGCTGCCGGGCGGAGCGGGGGCTGCCGGGCGGGGGCTGCCGCAGCTTCCTCCGAGCTGCGTTTTGCGGGGTTGAGCCCCGCATCTGGACGTCGCTGCGCGCCGCTGGCCCCGAAGCTCGTTTCTGGAGGGGGCAGGGGCCATTCCCCCGAGGGCCGCGGCGTGGCCCCCCCGACCCGTCCCCGCTGGCTCGCTGCTCGGCTCCGGAGGGTGAGGGTGCGCCTGCAGCTCTCCGGGACCGCTCGGGGCTTTCTTTCGTTGGCTGCTTCCAGTGCGTACACTGGAAGGTGTTGGCGGTAGCCTCTGTGTAAAGTTGGCACGGTTTCTCGAAAGTTTGCCCTTCCTTTGGGATGGTTACTGGTTGTGCAACAACCTGTCTACCTCAGCAAGTGAGTACGTAATCGGTTAGGAGATTGCAATATACTGACTACTAATTTCGTTCGTGAGGTCAGGTTAACGTGCCTGGGTAGTGGCTGTGTGGGTTAAAGCTATTGTAACTGTGTTGAATGTGTTCAGTGCTGTTAATAAAGGCAGTCATTCAGCATAAAGCCGTCCACTGCAGTTACCATTTCTGTAGTAAATTCATATTTTAAAATAACAGTTTTCTTAAAAATTCTAGATAGAGTCCTGGCAGCTTGGAAATGGATTGGGCTAAACAAAACCGGAGTATTCATTCAAAAGCGTGAGTGGTAAGAATAGATCCTGCACCTTGAAGTGTAGAGTAGGAAATCAAGCATTGAGCTAAACAGGCCATTAGCAGAGAAGTGATGGGTATGGTTGCACAGCTGAGGAGGTAAAGTAGGCCATGAGTTTGCGCTGTAGAAATAATTCTGGAATAAGAGCGTACTTATGCATGTAACTTTTGAAGATGCTAGAGATAAAGATCTTGAGATGTCGGATGAAGGAAGTTGAGATAAAGACTTAGGGTCTTAAAGACTAGTTTTTGGGCAACCCTTGCTTGGAATCTTTTTTAACCCTGTGAAGTTCTAAAATGACTAACTCCAATAGTGCTGTACTGGGTCTGGCAGCAACGGAGTTAACTTTCTTCATAGCAGTTGGTATGGTGCTGTGTTTGTGGCTAAAACAGTGCTGATAACACACCAGTGTTTTGGCTGTTGCTGAAGGGTGCTTGCACTGCATGAAGGCTTTGCTTTCTCTTTTTTGTTACTCTGCCCTCCACTCCCCTTGGGTAGGTTGAGGGTGTGCAAGAGATTGAAAGGGAACACAGCCAGGACAGCTGACCCAAACTGGCCAAAGGCATATTCCTTACTGTATAATGTCATGCTCAGCAATAAAAAATGGGATAGAGGAAGAAGAAAGGGGGAGTGGTGGCTTGCAGGGTGGGTGTTGTTCAGAGACTGGCTGGGGCACTCATTTGCCTATGGTAGGTGGTGAGCAATTTCCTTTGCTTCACTTGTTTTTTGATTTTGTTTGTTTTGCTTTGGGGGTTTGTTTGTTTGTTTGTTTCCTTTTTCTTTCACTTATTAACTGTCTTTCTCTTGACCCATGAGTTTTCTTGGTTTTGCTCTTCCAGTTTTCTGCACCTGGTGCAGTTCTTCATCAGATCACGAATTAATCTGTTGAGATTAAGTGATGTACTGGATATGTGAATGCGGACTGCCTCAAGAGTAGATTCTTTCAAGGAATAATACGGATATGAGAGAGTATAATCTGCATCGTGGCAGCAGAACCTAAAATATTATATTTGATTCCAAGAGCGGAGATGTAAAATGTTCCTTTCCACTTGGAAGGGATGAGGAACTCCAGTTGTGTTCACTGGACTTCTGTGGACATGATGTTTTTGCACCTTTGTTGGCTGGGATCCTTCCTGCCTGCTACTAGTAGCTAGTGAAGCTTGAGAGAACAGGTCTGGTGTGATGGCCAGCAAATTTTACCTATTCTGCATTTTAAATCTAATACTAGTTTACATGCATGTCTTGACTTCAGTAGAAATTCCACTGGAGACTTAGGTGAAATACTTGATTAATTTTTTCCTGCAGACCTGCACCTCTGACGGACTGGTGCTGTGGGAAGAACTGAAAACAATGAGTAGGAAATGAAAGAAATAATCCATCAAAAGTGTAAATGGACGTGGTTTATAGTTAAGTCTCTGGATTTGGAGCTTCGACAGCTATGTTTCTTGTCACTTTTGGTACCAAATTTGAGCTATTGCAGGGGGATTATGATTTTCTTAGCTCCACCAGATTTTAGTTCAGGAAGAATTAGGATTTTTGCTTGGACTTGCCACAAGATTTCTTCATGCTTATCTCATTTCCCTTTTAATAGGCAAACCTACTCTAGGGTAAGATAGAACCTTTTTAAAAAGATTTTTGCTTTTCTTTTTCTGTTGTTGTTCTTTTTTTGATACAAACTTACAGAGAGCAAGGTAAATGAAAAGACAGTAACCAGACAATGTTTCAGATAAACTAATGAAACAGAATTAAGTGACTTCCGATGTGATTCTTTAGAATTCTGATTACTGCTGTTTGTAATGCTTTCTAATGGTGCTTCTGTCAAGTTACAGTTTTTACTGCCAAAGTTAGCTCTCAAATTTTTAACTGTGAAATGACACATAGCCATCAAATCAAAATATATTTTCTAAAAATGTCATATTTCTTTTCAGTACTGTTAAATTATGACGGCGTTTTGAGGTCCTAATCAACAATGGAGGAAACGGATAGGGAAGCAGTTGCAACAGCTGTTCAGAGAGTAGCAGGAATGCTTCAGCGTCCTGATCAGCTGGATAAAGTGGAGCAGTATCGCAGGAGGGAAGCTCGTAAGAAGGCTTCAGTAGAAGCTCGACTCAAGGTACAAAGTTTGATAAACCTGAGTGTCTGTGATGCAGCATGAATGTACTTTCTTTTTTTATCCTTCTGGTTTTTTTTTTTCTACATTTTCACCAGATAGAGCAAAAATTAAAGTCCATGGTTTAAAACTGTGTCCAAACCAGAAACTTTGCATCCTGAAAGTAACACAAACATGCTGTATCTCTTACTGAAATTTTATTCAAGCATTTCAAGTGTTCTGATGTCTTGTAATTTCTACAGTTTATCCATGAACATCTACCCTCGTGCTGTGTAGCTTGTCAGCCAACAAACCTTTGTCTTAATGATTGAATACTGACCTTGAAACAAAAAATTGATGATTACATCTGAAAAAGATCAGTCAGTTTAGTCTCTGATTTGTACATGGGTTTATGGAAGATAACTAAAATCTGTCACGTTCTTGTCTATTGTGGACATGTACCCCATGGTTTTCCCCTTCCTTCATGTGTGTACATGTGAGTACACACACGCACATGCACGCACACAGACTTAGCCTGAAGTATGAGTAAGGTCATCCTATGTTTAGTGTCTGTATGTTACTGAGTTTTGTGTTCTCTTCCGTTAGTGGTACTCACTAGCCAACAGTAATCTTAGAGCACTATATGAACTTATTGGAGTAGAGCCTTAGAAGAGTGTTTAGGGAAATATTTTTGGGTTTACCATATCAAAATGGCTGGTATACACTGTATCTAATCTTATATTTCAGATTAAATTAGTTTGGTTTACAACTGCTTGATGGCTCCTTTGTGTGAGTCTGCATGAAGTAGAAGAGAGCCTGGCTTCTTTCACAGTGAATAAGTCTGTTAGCAAATTACACGTTAATTATGTCTGTAGCATGGAGACAGAAATTTTCCTAGTGACTCGGACTGGGTTTTCAGATTGAAGGCAGGAAGCATATAACAGAGTCTATTAATAATGGATCAGCTGTTTAGTTACTGTGATCTATTTAGAATATATGAGCACAGTCATTTGCCTAGTGGCTGCTTCTATAAACAGTGATGATGAAACATAACTTCGTAAGTTTTGTAAATGCCTAAATCCATTTTACAGCTATGAAGTTTTCTTGTCATTTTTCTGAAGTTACCTTAAAGTCAGCCATCTATAGATGGTCAGAAATACCTGTTCCAAAAAGAAGTACAATACCTCTTAATGCATTCAGGATGCATTCCTGAAACAGGTGATGGTTAGTGATGCAATGGATAGCAAAGCAGTTTTTCCCATAAGAATTACTATAATGTATGGGAGCACAGAGAGGATGTAAGAAATACTCTTGCTCTGTATTTAAACTGTCTATATGTATAGTGTGGAAGATGGAGAGATAGGGTCATCAGGATCATCAGCTGGAGAAGCTGCTGACTTGTCACGTTGGATCACTGTTGAAAAACCTCAGCTGCTTCATCCGTGTGAATAAACACATAGTAAATCTTTTAGTGTGAACATGTTGGTGCTTCTTTCTGACTGGATATGCTTTCTTCTTTCTCATTGCTTTCTTCGGATGAACCAAGATTATCACGTCAGTCAAGGGTGAAGGGTAGAAAACCAGGGTAATAGTTGCCTGTCACTTCCAGGAATGAAGCAGCGGAGATCTGGAGTGGTGTTCTGCCCCAAAAAACAGCCTCTTCTCCAGTTGATTATCCTACTCCTCTCTCTATATCCTCTCCCAAAGATTTCATTATGTCCATTTCTTGCATCCTTTTCTGCATTGCTTCCTGTGTTATATAAATTCTTACTGGAAAAACTGCTTTGAAATGTGTCAAACTCATCTGCTTCGTGTGTGAGACTGATGGTGGTTAGTGAAGCAGTATTTTTAGGGATTGGTAGCAGAACTCTGAAACCATGGGTGGATAAGCACCAGCTAGCAGCAGGGTAGGCTGGTGCTTCTGGGCTCTGCGATCCAAAATGTAGGCAAAGAGCTGCTTGGACTCTTTTTCAGAGCCTGAAGTTATGAGCGTTGACAGCCATCTTTGTGCGCTTATTCAGTCAATGGGAGAGCAGGTTTTAGTTTTCTCCCACCCTGAATAAATACTGTGTACATATCCTAGGAGAGTTCCTAGGTCATGGGTTTTCCTGAGTATAAATATGCTTGAATCCTCTACCTTTTGATTCTTAGCTGCTGCGTAACCATGAAATTGAACCATAGGGCACTAGGAAGACCAGGCAGCCACAGTCCTGGTTGCATGGTTTCATGTTGAGGGCTGTCACTTGAAAAGAGATACAAGTGAAGTTGTGAGCCCTTTTTCCTAGGATGGGTTGGTTTTGTTTTCATTTTTTTAACACAGTGATGGTCAGTCCAATCTAAGGTGAATCTGCATTCCAGGAAGCAAAGCCCACAGTGCTAGGACATGCCTTGCTCCCCAGCCCCCTTCATTCCCTCCACTGTCCCCAGCTGACTATTAGAAGACAAACTGAGCATGGGTGGGTGTCTGGTTTTAGAATTTTCCTTGGTTGTTTGTGTTGGTGATCAAGATTAGTGATTGTTGCTGTTTAACTTAAAGTTTCTGTAAAAGTTAAAATGGTAAAAATTTGAATATGTAATACTTGGAAGATCTGCCTCAGAAGAAATGGAAATATAAAGTCAGAAGTATTGAACATCTAATGGTCATGTGTTTTTTTTAAAATACTTTATGGTCAGCTTCAGAAGATTGTGTTTGAGTATCTTAGTGAATTTCAGTATCCTAATTACCTCAGTTCCTGTAGGGGAAAAATGTGTTAATGCAGCAGTTCTGTAAATTGATATTGTATAAAAATGCCTTACCACTGCTTATTTGTACTGACTCTGACAGGAAAATACATTTTTATTGATAAAATCAGCATGTTATAATTTGAAAGTACATAAATAGTGGCAGTTTAAGAATTACAGCATTTTTCTGGGACTTTCCGAGTGCTTTTAAAACACAGTAAATGTTGTTCATAGTTACCAGGATTTCCTCTTTGGCTTCTAGTATCAAACAAAAAGTTCCATGACTGCCCAAGCTTTTTTGGCCTTAAAAGTACGGCAAAAAATGTTTTTCACGCGTAGCAAAACCATTAGTGCCTCATTTCTTTACTGGTTACTTCAAGTCCTTGAGATACTCAACTGAGATTTCAATGATGTCTTGCCTTTGGCTTGTCTTTTGAAGTCTGTTATTTCCAGTTTCTTTTTCCACTCACCTGATCTCACTTTAGCCACAGATTTTTAAAAATACTTATTTAAAAAACATGCTATGGATCTGATCTGATTTCTTTCACTCATACAGGCACTGTAATGCATGTTCTGTAAAGTGTCTGGACCATCAAATGATATTCGGAACTAATAGCCTATTTGAAGGATCATTATTTCAAGTGTCACCTGTCACCAGAGTTATCTATATCAATAACCTCTCTTCATGCCAAAATAATCTAGTAGTTGGATTGTTGGTCTGGTTGTTGATGTTTCACAGTGTGGAAATGTTACTCAGTTTGGGTTTTTGTTGGTTTTTGTTTTGACTGAATTTCTTTTGATTTTGGGGAGTTTCTGGCACAACAGGCCAGAGGGAGTTTTTTAGAACATTTCAGAATGTTTTGGGTTTGTTTTTTTTAACATTTTCATTTGCCAGTCAAAATTTGTAATTGCTTTAGTAAAATGCTTTGTGAATCTGTACATACCAAGCATTCTGTTGAAAGGTGTGGATCAGCTTTCTTCCAGTATCTCCCTTGGAAATTAATTTATGAAGGAAGCGCAAATAAATCTCATTCTGCCTTCCCATAATCCTGGTTTAGTATAGATTTATAAAGGTGATGATGCATCTGCCTAAGCTATGTTAGCTTTGTGGGTGAACCAGTTGTATCTAGGTCCTTTAAAACTGAGTACAACTTCAGAACTTCAAAAAAAGAATGTGTGCAC
The DNA here is from genome assembly GCF_030867145.1 of Opisthocomus hoazin. Taxonomy (NCBI): domain Eukaryota; kingdom Metazoa; phylum Chordata; class Aves; order Opisthocomiformes; family Opisthocomidae; genus Opisthocomus; species Opisthocomus hoazin. The sequence continues at coordinate 71,107,690 of NC_134416.1, read as the reverse complement.
ACACACAGTAAGTTACACATTTGTAGTAAGCTGTAATACTACCTTTTCAGTTTTTTTTTCTCTGAAAAATGTTAGATACTGAAATGAAAATTATTTCTTGACAAATGTTGGAAATACAGAATTTATAATGATTGATATGAGTTCTTTCTTTGTCTTTTTGTTTGTCTTTTAAGGCAGCAATCCAGTCACAGTTAGATGGAGTACGAACAGGTTTAAGTCAACTTCACAATGCACTGAATGATGTGAAGGACATTCAGCAGTCTTTGATAGATGTCAATAAGGACTGGAGACAGAGCATCAACACCATAGAAAACCTCAAGGATGTTAAGGATGCTGTAGTGCAACATAGCCAACTGGCAGCTGCAGTAGAAAATCTTAAGAACATCTTTTCAGGTAATCTAATGTTCTTTCTATAATCCATCGCGTACTGAAAGCACTTTAAAATGGTACTAACAGCTGTAAGGTTATCAAGTATATGTCGAGAACTTTAAACCTCTGGAAGTGAAGAATTAAGTAAGAATCACCTACACATCATGTTCAGGGAAGTAGCTGGTAACCATTTAATATATATCGGGTCTAAACTGTGTTGTAAGAGCTTCTAATCTGACCTATCTCATCACCAAACACAAGTCACAAAGAAGCTTCTTGCTAGCAATCAGTAGCAGGGATCACATGTTTAGTATAAAAGATTGTAATACGCAAGCAGCACGTACAGAAGGAAAATCCTGAAAGAACTGGAATGTTGCCAGCAACTTGGGCACGTGCAGCAAGCCTCTTGGTTAAAAATAATCTCAGATGATGTTAGGAAGTGAAAAATTTTGCAAACAAAGGCAAAATATGAAACAGCAAGATCTCCAGTCAAAGATTCCCTGGCAGTCTTTCTCATACAACAGTTAGGAGCCTAAAGGTTTTCCATTAATATTACAAGCGTTGGTATAAACTATATGAAGTTGTTTCAGATGTGCCCAGTCCTTGCTTCAGAATCAGGCAGCACAATCACAGAAACCAACTCATGCATAAAGAAGTTATACATGGGAGACACTACTTCCTTGCACAGCTGCGCAACTAGGAAAGTTTGAAAAGTTAAATAAGGTTAATGTGATATAATGGATACTGTAAAGAGAAAGAAAATGGGATTACTTCTGCCCTTTCATGCAGCCTTTTTGGTGCACATTTCATTCTGTCTTGAGTGAGGGTAAATTCCTTGCCAGGGCTTTTCTGCTTGGGAGTAATTTTAAGAATTTTACCCCTGTGATGGGGGCTAAACCTATCATACCCCTTTGATTTCATTTAAAGAGTCTTTTATGTCCCCTTCTCTCCTGAGAGTAACTCCTAAAATGTACCTGTAAAGAAAAATTGTTTCCCAGTCATACCAGGTTGATTTGTTTAACCTCTGTAAGAGTGTATCTAACTGCTACAGTACCAAACTGGAATACAGTGTACAACTTAAAGAAAAAGAGTAGTATTTCTATTTACATGCAATGTCCAGCAATAAAAAACAAAGACCAATGAAATTACTTTAGAGGTGTTGTTTTCTTTTATACTGATGAATGCAATTGAGAAAATAAGCCTTTCTGGCATTCTGAGGGGTTTTAGTGTGAAGCATCTCCCCCCCCAGGGTTGTTAAACAGTGTAGTTGATGATAACTTCATTCTGAGCAAAACAAATGTTTTATAAACCAAGAGGTTTTCATCATGATTAATCATTGTGTGTAACTGTCTTTTCCAACCTTTTTTTGGGGGTGCTGGTTTTATCACGAGCTGCCTTTTTTGTAGTGACAATTTTTCTACTCAGATTTTCAGTTCTTCCCCCACAGGATCCTAATCCTCTTCTACAGTATTCCTCAAGTACTGAAAAATAATAAAGAAAAAAAAAATCTCCTATATAGTTTAGCAGCATGGGTAATTATCCCTGTTCTTCCTTTGCGCCTTAAGCAGGCAAGAACTGTTCCTTCAAGAAAGGGGTAAAATTGAGTATTTTTTGGGTATATGCAGCCTCAGGTTCAAGAGGGTAAGTGACTTCTAGTCAGGCAAGTTAAAAGCTTTTTGTATAAGGAAAGCTAGTGCTGCAGTTTGTTTCATGGTAGACTTTCATGGACTTTCTTTTTGCCCTTTTTGAGGGGGGAGCAAGAGAGAGAAAGGAAATTATGTTCTGTTGGCACTGTGATCTTTGTTTAGCCACTGATCAAAATGGAGCATTATAGTTAATAAAGATACACAGCATTTACTAACAATTTTTTAAAACTTCAAAATAATGTCCTTTAAATTATTTCAAAAGAATTATTACAGCTGTTCTCCAGTTTGTTTCCTAGTGTTTTTTATTGTCTTGTATTAATTTTTTGTATTTAGATTGTGTTGGTTTACTTTTTTTTTTCCTTTTTTGCTTTTGTTTCAGTTCCAGAGATAGTCAGGGAGACCCAAGATCTGATTGAGCGAGGGGAACTTCTGCAAGCTCATCGAAAACTGATGGATTTAGAGTGTTCTCGTGATAACCTGATGTATGAGCAGTATCGCATGGACAGCAAAAACACACATGACATGAACCTCATTCATACATACTTTGGGGATATGCAGAAACTTTCTGAGGAGTTGGCAAAGCAACTTTGGATGGTGGTTCAAAGATCGCTTGTAACAGTCCGTCGAGATCCAACCTTGCTTGTTTCTGTTGTTAGGATAATTGAGAGGGAGGAGAAAATTGACAGGCGCATGTTAGACCGGAAAAAACAAACTGGATTCATACCTCCTGGCAGACCAAAGAAGTGGAAAGAAAAGATGTTTAACATTTTGGAAAGAACTGTGAGCACACGAATTGAAGGCACTCAAGCAGATACTAGAGAATCTGACAAAATGTGGCTTGTGCGTCATCTAGAAATCATACGTAAATACGTCCTTGACGACCTGCTGGTGGCTAAAACCCTGCTGGATCAATGTTTTCCTCCCCATTATGACATTTTCAACAAATTGTTAAACATGTACCATCAGGCTTTGTCCACCCGCATGCAAGAGCTTGCTGCAGAGGATCTGGAAGCAAATGAGATTGTTAGCCTTCTAACCTGGGTTTTAAATACATACAAAAGGTAAGGTCCCCTCATCTCTTCTGTTAGCAGTAGTTGAGACTAAGTATGCAAACACAGTTTATGTGCTAATATTTGTATGTCTATTAATACATAATAAGAAAAAACAAAAGAGAAATAATAAAGAACTTGCTGGCTTTATATTTGTTATGCATTTTACTTTTTGGGAATTGCTCCTTAAAATTAGTTTGGATTTTCTAATGTGTGATATTTTTTTTAAGTAGCTTTGTAAGCTTGAAGTTTTAATGCAGTTACAGACCTGCGTGAAGCTACAGTCACCTTTTACTTGTTTGCCAGTTTGGTGGAGTATTGGGAAGAGTAGAAGAGACTGAGTTCACGTGTGTGAAACAAAATGTTTGGTTCTGGCCACAGCCCCAGAAAATTTGTATGGGTATTAACTTTCTATTGTTCTTTTTTGCAGGGGTTGGGACTGTTTCAGTGTTGCCTCATTAGTGTTAAATGGAAAGAATGTAGTAACTTCCTCCAGGCTTTTTCTCAGAACTGTGTGGTGATTTGTTTTTTTAGAAGAATTTCTGCTTACAGCTTGTCTCCTGTGATACTCTTAAACTCTTTTCAGTTGTGTAATTTGTTGGGATAACTTAAGTATTACGTTGTTGTCTTCCTCCCCCCCCATCCTCCAGGTAGCAACAGCTCAAATGGTAACTGCTTAGTTTTTGCTGGCATGTAGTTACTAGAGCAACTGATTTGTTTGGGAAAAAGTAATGCTAGTCTTTCTGTGGCTCATGACTGTAACCCTGTTCTCAATAGCTGGCATTGACCCAGAGTCTGCCCTGTGTAAACTTTCGCTGTCTTCAGTTGTTCAGTCTCACTAATTCAGCAAATGGGACGCTTGATAGGTTTAGAGTAGAATACCCTAAAGCAAATAGGTAGGAGATAGTACTGTTCTGTAGAATTTTTATAACCAGCTTTAAGATTCATCTTGCATTCAGAACTCTGTTCTTTGCTCTACACAGTGAAGTTCTCCTGCTTTTCTTCCCTGCAAACAGCAATCAGGAGCACCCACTAATGCATACTTACATACCTGTGCAGGATATATGAGAGATACAGCTACTAATAAGGAACTGAGTTCATTGGTCGTTTCTTCTTTGTTAATAGAAGGCCAGAGGAATAACTCCACAGTGAATGAAAGTCAGAAATACGTGAATCGCTGTACCTGTAGGGGCATGGGCTCGGCAGAAATCCTACTCCCAGGTTCTTCATTTGTGTCCTGGGGCTGATGTTCCAGTAAAGCAATTCTTGGACTTAGAATTGCCCTTCTACCCTTCCCCCAGAAAGCAGAGCAGATTGCTATTGAGTTAGACAATTCAGAGCTAGAGCTCTCTCAATCCGTATCTTCTATCATAGGAAGGGCAAAGGGAGGGAGCAAAGCCAGCGTGGTGTCTATTTACAGAGCAAACAAATGATAAAGGGATCACTCCTGCTAAAGCAAGTTATGTGGCTCATAGAACCTGATGGCAGAATCTGTAAAGGAAGTGAAACAGCAAGAGGAGTGGACGTGGTACAAGATACCTGAGAATGCACTTCTCCCATGTAAATCCATGTAACAGGAGTGATGGAAATTAGAGGAAATATCTCGGGAAAGAAATTAAGGCTTTGAATTTCTCTCTTCTCTAAAAAAAAAAAAAGTGTATGTTTGCAGCGGAGAGTGGAAGAAGAAATTGGCTCAGGCTTGTGAATGGGGAAAGTGAAGTGCTCAAGCAGGATACTTGCAGAGCTTACCCAATCTCAGTCGCTGGATATCAACAATACAATAAGCAATTCTCTATAGGGTTATGTTTATAATAAACTGTGAAGGAGGATGCCCTATATGACATCAGGAGTACTGTGTTTCTGTGGCATTTCACCTTCTTTTCCCTGTGTGAAAAACAGGTTCTAAACTGCTATTATGTTCTTTGTTTGCTTGTGTGGAACATTGTGGTGGAAGATAGTGTTGTCCTTTTCTAATCTTTCTCTGCTTTTATTCAATGTAATTGAACATTTTCCTGTAAGTTTCCTGAATGTAATTTTCCCTATGCAAGAGGGAACGTATAAACTTGTACTTGCATATTACAGCTGCACTTCAAACCCAGCTGAGAAAATATTAACCAATTAAGAGAAGCGTTAAAGTTTTTTTTCCATGAAATGAACTGATAAGAATGCCGTGCATAACTTCTGTTTACAATATTTGCAAGATAGGAGTTTTAAAATAATCATGGTGTTCTTTACCAGAGCACGTCTTGGAAGCTGTTTTTAGAACTGTATTCAAGTCATAGTTGAGAAATAAAGTGATGCTCCATGTGGAATAATACCCTTTAGTATTTGAGTGAGATGCAGTTTTACTGTACTAGATGTATTTCTTTTTCATATTTAAGTCAATGAGAGCTTTGGAAACATACTGCTATTGCTAGATCTGTACCAGGTTGGGACTAGTCTGTGTTTTAGGGAAAATACAAGTCTTGTAAGATCCTGAAGCCCGCGTTCATAACATTTTATCAGATATTGATCAGGTGTTGGCAGAACTGCTGAGAGCTCACCAACATTGCTACAGACAGTGTCAACAATCTTCACTCTTAAGGCACAGAGGAATGGTACTATGTATCTGGCTGGATGCTGTCTCTGGATTGAGTACCTCTTTTTACAAGACAGAGCAGGATTAGTGGCAAGCCTGGCACAGGAGGCAGAAAAGCAGCTTTCTAAAGTGTTAGTTTCCAGATAATACAATTCTAGTTGAAATTTCAATTTGATGATAAACTTTTTTTTTTTGAAGCGAAATAATTATTCCCTACAGTTAGAAGCCTCCTGATGCTTCTAAGAGAGTTGTCTATCAGTTCCTTCCCCCTAGATGCTTGGGTTGTGGCACACAGGAATGAGAACTTGCGTATAGGAAGAATTTTTGTCTTTGGGGGCTAGAGGTAGGAGCCTGTGGTCTTTGTTTTGGGGTTTCATTAGATAAGCTTTGAGAAAGATTATATGTCTCTGCGGCCTTGTGAAGCAGGGATAATGATTGTCTAATGAGGCTAGAAATATTTTCAAATATGGCACATAAACAGCTTCTCACATTTCCCCTAAATAATCCTAGGGCAGGTCCTACTATTACATTTATTCTTTATGTAAACAACAACAGACTGGAATTAATTTTTCTGAGTAGCTTGAGCCACTTAAAATATCTTCACTCTCTTCCTACGGGCTGAGGAAGATGCTGCAAATGTAAAGTGTTCAGTTACAGTAGCTTTTATGGTTTCAAAGACACAAATTTTGGTTTTTAAGTAGTCAGCCATAGTATGGGTTTTTCAGTGCTTTGAGATTTTTTTCATGCTGTGGAAGCACCACTATGCTGCTTTACTACATGTACCCAAAGAACAACTTTAACTTGCAGAAATACACAAACTAAACACTTGTTTAGGAAATTTATTTTTGGTTTGCTATTTGTTTTTTATAGTTGCCACTGCAAATATAGAATGTGTGGCTTCCTTCTGAAAAGCACACTAGAAATGGAATATGAAACAATTTATGTTATGATTTAATATATTTCCATCAACTGTTAATAAAGCACTCTCTGAAGAGTGTGGGTTTGAGTTATTGATTTTTTTTGAGCATGAAATATTAACAGTTCTTGCTATGTTGTGCTTTGGCACAGCTTTGGGTATTGTGTTTTAGTTACACAAGCAACTCATTATGTAACTTATAGATGCAAAATATCACTGTAATGTATTAATTTCGTATAATCCTTGTAAAAATATCTTTGAAGGTTGCTCTAGTTTCTTTTTAATCCTATAAAATAAAGAATTTTCCTTTGCAAGCAACTATAGCTAGTGGTGCTGTTACAATACAGTAGCCATGAAGTACAGTTTTGATTTGACATGCAAGATTCCTCCTCCTCTTGCATTAGCTGTATTCTCTACCAGTACAGGAAGCATTGGTAGATTTTCTTTTAGTATCTTTTAGCTTTGATATGGATGTGATACAAGTAGCAAAACAGAAGCTCTGTTGAGAAACTGAGGAGACTGTTTCATACTTTTCACTGATCTTTCCCATTCTGAAATTCAGAATGTGTAGGTTGTCTGTTATCACCTCTGAAGTTTAAAAAACATATAAAAATATCCCCTATTAAGAGCCCAAAGGTTGAACTAGTTGGCTTTTATTCAGTCTTAAGCAATTGCTGATTCTTGTACATAAAAGTTAGAAACCCATGAAAGAGTTGAATATTTAAAATGTCTGCAACATTTTTTTTAATATGTGCTGGGCTATAGCTTTTACATCCTGTTCTTTCTTTTATGTAGTTTTATTCACATCCCTTCTAAATGCATTTATTGTTGCAGTTACTATTAAGGAGTTTTTGAAATGTGTATGTACTGGAAAATTGCTCCTTACAGTGGTCACACCAGAAAAGCTGTATAGTTTTTAACTTTTAATATCTTTTTTTCTTTATTAATCTGCAGTGTCTTTTTTTTTTTAAACTCAGTGCAGAGATGATGGGAAATTCAGAACTGTCTCCCGAAGTGGATGTAAATTCTCTGAATCCTCTGCTTTCACAAAACGTGGTAGACCAGCTTCTTAGCAAGTATATGTCAACACTTACTGTGAGTAATAAGAATGCAAAGACACCTTCAGATAAGTTTATAGCTGCATTAGTGCCTCAGTGCTGTTCCTCCATCAGAGGAAATGAATGTCACAAATGCAAATTCGGTATCATTACTTTTTATAAATTTTCATACACTGTGTGTAGGTTTGTTCATAAAGTTATAATCGGATTATTTTATAGATGTAAATCATGATATTTCAGGGAATAATTTTGCTTTACAGACTTAATCATAATTATTAATCATATTCTGGTAGAAGGGAAGGAATTACAGTGTTCATATGTCTAAATTTATAGTGCTGGTACATTAGGTATTACTATACCTACAAGCCACTGAATGCATCTTGGTCCCTATAGTAGCTACATCAACATTTTATACAGATGTGATCTTTTCAAGGCAATCAGGATGTTCATGTTTGCCAGTTTGATTCTTTTAACAGTCTTTTTCCTTTCATGCCTGTCGATTGCATGAGCAGAATTTCCTTTCGTAGATGCTATTTCAGGTGCATCTTAAATGTAAAGACACTGCTTCTTGGTTATCCTAAGAGTCACTGGAAATTGGTAACTACACGGCAAAGGAATCAGTATGTGATTGTCAGGTTTTTAAATGTATTTTTCTTTAAAGATCCACTGTTGGTTGCCTCTGAGACTAGCTATTGGGATAGCTGGAACTTTGGAATTGGTGTTCTTACATTGTTCAGTTGAATTCCTACTCCTCCTAAGTTTAGGAGCTCTGCCATGCAGAGGAGGGAAAATTTTGGCCTCTTTGGATGTGTCAGCTGTTAAAATATGTCCAGCAACAGCAACTGCTTGGACTTGATACTCATCACGATAATACAAATCGATCTTACGTCTCAGGGAAGTTGCCAGTGGAAGCTCTGCTTCACATTAACTTTACTAGGACTTTTATGCAAGTTTATTTTTCTGCACTTACCTTTAGGACAAGAAAACATTGGTTTATTTTCTCTAGCTACTTTTGGCTTGGCTCAGGAAATACCTTTGAATTAATTTTGTCCTCTATTAAGATGCAAAAATATACCTGTGTTGGTTTTTCAGAAATGTTTTTCCCTGCTTACTGAAAAACATTATAAATAGAACATTGCTGTATTTATATTCTATAAATATTTATATTTATAATATATTGTGTTATTCTGTTAAACACAGAGTGGTTTTCTTTTGCTGGTTTTGATTTTGTCTGTATCTACTTTTTAAGGCAGAAAATACTGAAAATGCCTGTTTGTTTCACAGGATTCAACCTGATCTAATTTTCTATGCATCCCTACTTACACTTCTACTTTATTTCTTTTGATGTTGTGTTTAAAACTATTTATAAACTAAATACAACTAGTTCTCTTTGGGTAAATGAAAGTGTTTCCTGATTGCGACTATCAACTTAAATATTGATGTTTAAGTCAATAAAATGTCTCATTTTCATGAGACATAAAATGCTAATAGGTTTTTAACAGATTTGTGATAGATATGTTTTTCCAAACACCTCAGCTTGAAAACACATTCTTGTAAATGATGATCTCAAGGTGAAAAACATTGATGTCTACTGGGCTGCTGGCTTAAAAGATTAATTCTTCTTTGCAAACCATATCTCATCAGAGTAGTTCCATGCTTATGAAGAAAAGACAGTATATCGTTTCACATAATTGAAGATAGTACTATATATACTTAGCAAGTACAGCACTTGACAGGCCACCCACTGGCTAGTCAAAAAGAGAAGTAAACTCCAGGTCTGTGTTTGGTTGACAGCCTTTCTTGTGCAGGAAGATTGTAGAGCTTTCAGTTTCTTCCTTTATCCTATCTGCTGATAGGACTTTGACCAAAAGATACTGATCTAATACATTAAAAAATGTAAACATAATAAAAAAGTACCTATTTTAGACTTTTTTCCCCTTTTTGTACATGCCTACTGGTTGTGTTTAATTTTGCATGGTAAGGCACACTAATACATGTTGGAAAGAAGTATGAACCTTTATATTACTAGGGCTTTTATCTAAGTGTGAACCAAGTAGAAGAGAGGCAGAAACTTTCTGCCCTTTGAAAACATAGGGATAATTATTTTAGATAGACAGAAATCAAAGAATCCAATTACATATTTAGCAAACATGCTGGTCTTTACTACCTACTCTTGCAAATTACTCCATAATATCTGTGACAAGCAAGTGATGAGAAAACTGGCTTAAGCTAGTTCTAAAAGCAATTGTTCTTAGTGTTTGTTTGCTGTATAATGTGCTTGTCGGGTGGGAGGAGGGCCAACTGTTGTATCTCTATCACTGTTTTCTGCAGCACTTAAGTTCCAAGAAACACAACTCAATCTAATCTGGGTTTTTATCCCCAGCAGTAACAAGCATCAGTTTCCTAAAATGTAGGTAAAAAAAACTACAAGCAGATATGTACTAATTTGCCTGTATTAAGTATTGCCCTATTTTTTTCAGTTGTTGAAAAATTCAGTTTGAAACCTGAAGCCTGAGGCTTGATAAATGCTTCCAAAGTTAGTCAACTAAAAAACATTGATTCTGACAAAGTGACTTGCTCTTTGTGTTTGGAGCACTCCCCTTCCAAAATGTGCCTAGGCTTGATTCAAACTACATCACTATATTACCAATACTAACCTTTGTCAATGCAAATTTTGTCTAAGTTACCTATATCTTGTAGGGATGACAAGAGTGGTCAACATTATCTGTTACTACTCCACTCTTCATTCTGGAAATGGCTGGTATTCCAAATATTATAGTGGGGTTGTTTGTTGTCTTAAATTAAAAAATCTTTTCTTTTTCTTGGTTGCTTTATTTAATATAGTCCAACATCATCGGCTGGCTACGAAAGGCGCTGGAGACAGACAAAAAAGACTGGATAAAAGAAACTGAACCAGAAGCAGATCAAGATGGGTACTATCAGACTACGCTCCCAGCTATTGTTTTCCAGGTACAAGAGAACTTGGTTATTCTAGAAAATCTACAGAAGCAGTACATGCATTTGGGAGAGTGGAGGGGTGGGGTGGGGGAACCAAACTGTTTGGAATGCCATTGTTTCTATGTCTATTGAAGTATAGTGTTTTTTTCCTGTAGAGCTGTTAGTTGGAAGGGTTGTTTCTTTTGAGGTTTTTGTTTGCCTTTTTCACTTTAACACTTAGACTTAGTTCTTTTTATGTGTAGATTAGAAACATTTTCCCCAGCCTACTTAGTTAACTGCTTTTACTTAGGTCTCTTCCTGTAAATTTGTAGTGTCAGCCTACCAGATGAGATGTTTGAAAGTTATTATAATATTGTTTGTTAATATGGTACTGAGGTAGTTAGGCATGTATTTGTTCCAATAAATTATTCACTGTACAAACAACTTAATACTGGAAAGAAAAGTTCTGTTGAAGATCCAAAAATGTTGCTGTTTAAACACTACTTCTGTTAACATTAATGCCTGTTCAAATTATTAAATGGCTTTAAAAGAGAAAAGATAAGGCTATTTCTAAGATGTAAAAAAAAAAAGCCACAAAAAAAGCCAAACCCAACCTGCACCACCCTGTTGTTGGTAGTAGAAATGGAAAGTTTTTAAAGTGATCTTTATCAACCAGAAAAAGGTCAGCTTACTACGCTCATTTTAAAATTTTTCTTTACAAATGTTGTGTTAGGTACCTGCAATTAAAGATAGATGGTCTCTTCTTCCTGCATTTGTTTCACACTTTATTTTTTTCCTGTCTTATACCAGGACTTTTGCTACATTCTTTCACATTTGTATTTTTGCCAAGGTTGACTTCATCTAATCCTTTTTGGAAAGTGTGTGATGTGAAAGAAACTGGTGGCCGATTTGCTCTAGTGTCATGCTGTCAAAGGCTGCAGTGTTGAGATTTGTACAACAGTGAAACTTTCAAAATCATCTCAGCATAAAAGCAGCTCATGTTTCCACCTGGCTTTGTACCCGTCCTTTCCAGTCCCCTTCCTCTCAAACACAGCTCCCTCTAGGTCACCTAGATCTTGTGCCTAGTTGTGTTTCTAAAGTTGAGCTGTTCCTTCTACTTCACTAATGTGAACTTATTACTTTCATATATGGGGAAAGCAAAGGAATTTGAGTTATAAGGTTATTCATTATTAGCTGCAGGACCTGACCCAAGAACTTTGATCCACTGTAAAGCAGAATTCCTACTGAATTAGAAATATTAAGTACTTTTTTTCTGAAGAAGAATGCAACTGTTTTCAATATCAGGAGAAAACTACAGCATACATTAACAGTTGTCAATAATTTATTAATTACACTTATGGAAATAGTGATTTTTGGTTCAGTCAGCAGCAATTATTTGGGCTATTAAAAAAAAAAAAAAAAAATCCAACCAAAAAGTAACCAAAAAGCAAATATAGAGCCGGTGCTAGTGAGTCTCCAACAAAATAGTTCTGTCTTTGCTTTACCACTGGTAAAGACCTGTCTTTATAACTAAACTATTTTTAACTTAGATGTTTGAGCAGAATCTTCAGGTGGCTGCTCAGATAAATGAAGATTTGAAAACAAAGGTACTCCTTCTATGTCTTCAACAAATGAATTCATTTCTAACCAGGTAACATAATTTTTTAAATATAAATGCTCTATCCTGCCTCAGCCTCTCCTTGTTCTTACAATTCCAGTACTTGTTTTTCTTACGAATGTTTCTTTATTGCTTTGTCTTTCTCCTATCACATCTGTGCCAACCCAGCTTTTTGTCCCTTTCCTTTTCTCGCTTTCTTCCTCCCTTCCCCAGTTTCACTGCAGAAGTTCTGTGCTGGTGAGTGGCACTTTCAGTTCCTCTCTGCAAATAGCTCTAATTTTTGGAGTCAGTTCTGCTTTCTTTTATATCTCATATTGATATCCCTTTCTCATAAGGGAGATAGAAAACACCTCCTTGGCTGAATTCTGCCCAGAATAGAGAGACCAAACATCACATGAGCAACAAGCCCTTTATAAAGTACTTCTGAATACCTGGCAGGCCTTTATGGAGCGTTTGGTCCTACAGGTGTACTGATTTCTGTCTGTTTAATCCCATTGATTGTATATGTTACAGGTACAAAGATGAAGCACAGTTGTATAAAGAAGAACATCTTAAAAATCGTCAGTATCCTCAATGCTATGTTCAATACATGATTGCAGTCATCAACAACTGTCAAACCTTTAAGTAAGTCTGCATGTTCTTGCAATATTGTGAGAAAAATAAGTATTCATATTTAATTTGTAATACTACATGTTCCTAGGACCTGCTCTTCTTTTGTATACAAAGAGTGTTTCACTTAAGATGGTTTACTTGACTAAACAAAGACAACAGGTTTAAATATATTACTGTTTTAGGAGGCAGATACTGTGATTGCTCTTGCCTTTGGCAAGGCAAGGCACTGCCCCTCACCAGCAAAAATCCACTTGTTATTCCAAGAATTTCATTGCCAAAGAACAACTTCCAAAATTTCAAAAGGTCATTTCAGTTAGTTTCTCTGGGGCCTGCCATTTTCTCTTACATTTCATCTCTCTCAGTTCACCTTTAAGCAGTGTGATCAAGGTGAACTGAACTGGACAAAAGTAAAGGTACAGCTTGCTCTACAAAGAATGTGAAAACAAGAAAGAAGCCCTCATTGCTCATGTTTCAGTGTTCAGCAGTCCAACCCCATGTTCATCTATATCTGCCATTCTCAAGCTTACAAATCAGCAGTAGTTTGTTACCAATATACAAGTAGTCTAGGTTGACCACTCTAAAATAACGCTGGAGGGTAAAGTACGGCTTCCAAAGCAAGCAGCAGAGATATTATTTGCCCTTGCAAAAATAAGACTATATCTAGTAGTCTTTTTCCATGTGTGCACTCCGAAAATTTAGTAGCAATGCAATTGTGCGTCAGTGGATGATGAAAAGCGTTGTTATTTGTCACAGAGAATCTATAATCAGTCTGAAAAGAAAGTACTTGAAAATTGAAATGGAAGACACGTCAAGCAGTCATACAAGCATGGATGCAACTTTAGACATCATTGCCAAAGAAGGATGCTTTAGCCTGCTAGATGAAGTCTTCATGGATTTAGAGGTTAGAGTTTTTTTCCTCAAAAAAAACAGAAGTGGTATTTTGTAAGGAAAAATCATTCAGGAATGAAGTAGTTATGAAGCCTTTTGACTGCTAAACATATTTTACATCTGGTGTGCTAGCAAAATGCCAGTAAAAGTCAGTATTGTTCTTCACTGGTATAATTTGCATGTAGGAGACTGAAAGGTTGCTTAATTATATTTCACAGGATGGCTTCAGGCAGGTGCTGTGTATATTGTGAATATTTTCTAGCAGATAGTCTTATGTAGTTGTGTTTTAAGAATTACTTGGGAAGCTTCTGCTGATATTACCATCTTTATACAGGTGGAGTACTCCTGTAATTAAGACAGTTAATTGACTCTAAAGGTGGGCGCTTTCTGACTGATAAATTTTCATATTTAAGAATTCTAGCTGCTTGTATAGAATCAGGGAAAAACAAAAATCTTTTAACAGCTAAAAAGATATTAGGAGTATGGGGGGTGGAGGTGAAGAGAGATGCCCTGGGACTTGTTATGTTTGTAATAATATTTTGAACTAATGTAAACACCTTGAATGATTCACAAGAAGAAAAATGTGGGAGAAGTGTTTGTTTTAAACTTGGAGCTCCTAAAGAAAATCTTTATTTCTTATTAACTATGCTCACTGGTTTTGAGAAGACACTCCATCTGGTCTAATGACTGTTCTTTGAAATTCATTAACCTCAAGCTTCATGTCACTATTATAATTTATAAAATACTATGCTCTAATATGTAAATAATTTTTCCTCTGGGGAGAATAAAGCAAGATGGGTATGTAGATGTAGAGAGTACTGGAATTATGTATTGTGGGGTTCTGGTAAAGGAGTAAAGCGTACAGGCCACTAAGTTTGGTACAGGCACAGGAAATTTGTGGGGCCATCAAAGAGGAACAACTGAATAGCCAGTAGCAGTTCAAGAAATCAAGCATGAAGTTGCATTATCACAACAGTTTAATAGTGGAATTGTCAGCTCGCAATCCAATTTTGTCCTTGGACCTTAATTTTTTTACTTAGCATAAACATTTAAATAGAGAAACGTAATAAAGAATTTTAGAGAACTCTGATGAAACAAATGCTTAGGTTAGTGCAGTTGGTTTACATACGCATCCACTGTGTATGTCAGGGTAGCGCTCCATGGCAGCTGTCATTCCAACAATTGATCATGTCATTTTCCTACACTTCTTTTGAAGTAGTGTAGTTTAGAAGGGTATGACACTTAAAATTGCCTGCTATTTTTTTGTAACTGAACTGATCTGATGGAAGTGTCAAAAATTTGTTCTGATCAATTGTTTTTTACCTTCTTAGCCACATCTCAATGAGCTGATGACAAAGAAGTGGTTGATGGGGTCTAATGCAGTGGGGACTATCTGTGTCACTGTAGAGGATTATTTCAATGACTTTGCAAAAATAAAAAAGCCTTATAAAAAGGTAGGTGCAAAATATTCTATGATAGTTTGCTAATGTACTCTCTTATATCTCCGAATCTCTCTTATCTTTTTTGTTCACAGCCATATAGTATTGTCAAAGACAGATCAGAGTTGCAGCATTTAGTCCAGAAAATGTATTGGTGTGTTACTAGATTGTATTCTTATGACCTTTTACTTTTCTACCTCTCCTCAGAAGTTTGTAGTCAGATAAAATTAGCTCTTCTGAAACTAGTGATGCTGGCCTGTAATTACTTTTTTTATAAAAGCACATTCTGTAATTCCTAGTTTTAATATGTACAAGGAGTCATAGTTCAGTTGGTGCCATAAGGTTTAACAAATGCATAACTCGGGTTTAAAGTGCTGTTACAGCAGCATATGGTGCGAGATTACGTTGTCTTAAATTTATTTTTTCCCCTGCAGTCTGTCAAAGGATATCTGGATTTCTCTATTATCCTTTAATCTTTAGTGTTATTGTACCTGGTTTTATCCTTTATTGAATTAGTCGGTTTTGTATAGTTAAGTAACATGTCTTAAATGATTCCCTAAGATTTAGGAAATATTTGAAGCTAGCAAGATCAAGATTTAGGTGAGGTCTTTGAACAAACTCTTACTAAGTAGAAATGCTTAAAAGACAGTCTCAAAATCATACATTTACTCTTTCTTCCCTTAACTCTTAAAGAGATAAGAGGGGACTGCTCAAAGTTCCTCTGATGACCTCTTAACCTTCAGTGTTTGCAGATCCTAGAGGCCTGGTTATGTAAGTAAATAATACGTATTTTCAGTCAAGAAAAAGTATACAAAAGAAGTTAGGTTGGTCCTAGAATTAGTCTATATCCATGGAACAGCTTTCTTCTCCAGATTCGGTTTGTTACTGTGAGGTAGTAGGGCTTGGCATAAGTTTCTTGAAGTGTTAATGCCAGTCTCTGCAATCACGTGTGTTTCATCATGTAGCATTTATTGCCACCTGATGGGGAAGAAGATGACAAACACATTTTCTGGCATTCATCACACCTGCTATTCTACTGTCTCCCAGCACAGAAAAAATCTGCCACACAAGGCACCGTATGTTCTAGCACTGGATGGGACATGCTTTTGTTTCCCTAGGGTCTTTTTTTTTCTGGTTTTAAAATATTCTTGGATAATCCAGTTTTTAAAAGCCACACAGATGGAGCACATACAAAAAGCCTATAGCCCAGCGGGAAGGACGCTGTTTTGGAACAGGGAGGGTCTGGATCTTGCCGTCGTTCTGCTTTGCCATTTTCCTCACGTGTAACATGAATGCCCTGTCATGGATGGCTCTTCTTGAGTGCTCTTTTTCTCAGTTGTAGTAGAACTGTTCTTCTTCACTTACTTTTCAGTGGGATGGGGCATACATGTCCATCTCCCACAGTCTGTTCTATGGAGTTAATTTTCCTCTGTGTAATTAGCATCAATTCCACCAATGCAAGAGAAGCTATTCCTGAACAACCAGTAAACTGGAGGAGGTTGCCTATATGTGGTATTTCTGCTGAGTCTTGGAGTAGGATTTGAAATCGTATTTTTTGTGTCCTGGATGAGGGCTGTGACTTCCAGTACTTTGCAATCTGTTGTTTTCTCTCTTCTTTTTTTTTCTTTTCTCTCTTTCCTGAAACCTTTCTACAAAATTCTGACTGCAGCTGGAAGCACACATTGGCTGAAACTAAAGCTTGACATACAATAATAAAATAGGATAAAAAGTTTGTGACTACCTGATATGCAGGCTTTTTCTTAATCATAAGTAACTTTGCCACCGTGCTTGAGGGGGGGGGAAAAACCCACCTAAGGCCTTGTGGATTTAAGGATTCTCCTCACATTAGAGTTGAAAAAACATGTAAAGGTTTTTTTGTGTTTTGTGGGGTTTTTTTGTTGTTGTTGGTTTTTATTTGCAAACCTCAGCATTACTCTTGCACCAATACCAGATGCTGACTTAGTCACCAGTAGCTATTTCCTATTGTTACTGGAAAGCGGCAAAACAATTCACTCTCTAAAACTGAAGTTTGGAGTTTTAGAAAGCAGGCGTTCTTTACTGCAGCACTGGACGCACAGGGGGTAGCTCCGCCCAAGATGTGAGTGCCGAAAAGACACAATTATTAGGTATTCGTGCTATGTTAATGTACATATTCATTACATTCCTGAAAAACATTTATCATATTCATGGTTTTTCCAAGAACTCATTAGAATATGTTAATGTCTTTCGTGCATGTCTGTTGGCACTGTCAGGTGGTCCTTGGAGGTCTTAGATGAAGGCTTATACTCTTCATCACGGTGTCCGCTGGCTGACCTTTGCTTCTGCACAAGGTCAGTTCTCACGTATACCATGTCCTTCAGGGTTGCTTCCTTACGGTCTTATGGTCACTTTGTAGCCTCCTTATCTTCATGGTCCTGCGCATCTGCTCTCCCAAGGCTGAGCTGTCTAAGAGGGATTATTTGGGAGTCTCTTACCTTACAACCTTCCCAATTATTCACAGAGAACCAAGACATGCTTTGGTTTTAATTAATCTGTTGTGCAATGATTCTGAGACCTGAGGGGATAACTTTTATCTGCATCCGCTACATCTGCTACATTCGCTGCATTCACAGGTATCACTATAAAAAGACAAGTGGAGAACAGCAGAGCAGTCAAGGAAGATGTGAGAAGGTGATTGCTGCTGGCTCTCCCCGCTTCCTACCAGACTTGACCCAGAGCACAGTTAATGTAGGCAAGCTTTGCAATGCTTTATGCAACGTACTGGAGTTCTCTAGCAGAAGCCTCTGTGACGGCTGGTCGTTCCTTGACCAGATATAAAGAGCAAGTGTGGAAGGCCAAGCACAGATCTGTTCCAGGGGTCATCCAAACTATTTCATGTTTGTTCTTCTATCTTTGGATATGCCTGTGTTCCTCAAAAATAATTCAGACATGTCATTAGAGGTATCTTCGTTTCGTTGTTTCTCTTTCTTGTAATTGGCACATCCTTTTCATTAGGGAAGGACAGATTTTCATTTCTGTTCACACTGTGAAAATCTAAAGCGACTTAGAATGTGTAGTATTAGCAAGAAACACGTGTACCGGTGATGAAGTGCAGATACATATTTCAAAGCCTAATAATTGTTCAAAGACTAAAAATAATGGCTGTGCTTGCAGGTATCACTGGCATAATCCACTACATTTTTCTTTTCTTTCAGACAATGACTGTGGAGGCCCATCGGAGAGTAGTTGTGGAATACATCAGAGCAATCATGTTAAAACGTATATCTTTCAAGAATGCAGAAGAGAGAAAAGAGGGTGCAGAAAGAATGATCAAAGAAGCAGAACAGTTCAGATTTCTGTTTAAGAAGCTTGCGGCTGTAAGTATTTGCTTTGGGTAATGCTGTTAACCTGGTAATTTAAAGTAAAATATACAGGTTTACTGCTTGGGGAAAATGGCGACAGTTAGGTCTCTGTGTCTCCAACGTGTTGGGTGACTTGTGAATATCAAAGATGGCAGCTGAGGGCACAGACAGAGTTTCTGAACACACACAGGCCTGCTGAGAAAGTTCCTGAGCACTGGTTTCTACTGTTTTGTGTTCATACAGCTGTCTTGCAGCTGAATATTTGAATGGCTTCACAAAGATAGGTACCCTGAATTTGTAACAGTAAATGAAAGAAAAGCAGTTGTTTGTTAAAAAAACTACTGGGCTTTGCTTTCCCTGGCTGGAAGAAAGGGCAGTATTGCATCAAAGAGACGCAGTTACTTACTGTGTAAGTAACGTGCAGTGTATTCATTTAGAATCAACAAGAGAAGTGTGTTGACCTCATTTAAAGCACAATAGAAATGGAAAAGCGGGGCCACAAAAAGTGTTTGAGAAAAAATGCACAAGATAGGCCTAAAATGAATACTAAATATTTTCTTAACTGCAAAAAGAGTAGGAAACTGCTGGAAAGCTCCTAGGGCCAACAGATGGCAAAATGCAAAAAGAATGCAGAGAAAGATACAGCCTGAAAAACCAGGGGGTGGGGATGGGGTGACATTCATCTCTGCTTGCTGTGGAAGATGTTGGGTCCACTCCTGAGTCAGAGTCCTTCATTATGTGCAATTCTGTGTAAGATCTGTTTCAGATTAAGGTGTGGGTAGAAGAGCTTATGGTATAAACGAACAATACCAGATTGGCAGGACCAGGTGACCTGGAACTAAGAGCACTAAAACAGTCCAGAGATTAAATAGATATTACAGTTCAGCTGATCAGTCGCTGAAAGCTGCTTTGGTGGCCAGATGACTAGAAGGAAGCTAATGCAGAGCCAGTTTTTAAGAAACGTTTCAGAAGAGATCTGGCTTTCACATCAGTTATTCCTAACCTTTGTGCTGGCAAATTAGCAAAAGTTAAAGACTGGAATGCATCACCATGTGGGTAAATACAACGTATTGTTTGTAAGACATGACTTTCTTCACTGACACTCTGAGAGTAGGTCCCTGTATGAAGAACAACAGGGAAAGAGGGAAGAGGCTTATGGTGAAAATTCACAAATAGTTTCTTAATGTTTGAAAATTCAGATGTTTGGGGAATTCAAGAGTGTTGTCAGACAAAATATTAATTAAAGGATTATTTATAGATATTGAAGAGGGATTGCTTTTGTTTGGGGGATTTCTTTTTCTACTTTTCATCCTGCAGGGCTCTGGAGAGGACACTGAAGGACTCTGTGACATCATTGAAGCCATTGCAGAGGTTATCAAGCTAACTGATCCTTCGCTGCTCTATCTGGAAGTTTCAACTTTAGTCAGTAAATACCCAGATATCAGGTAATTCTCTTTCCCCTCAAAGTTAAAAGATAGGTAGATAACATCGTAGTTTCTTTGTAGTCTTGGGAAAATTTTAAAACCATGTGCACGTGTTGGTATTTCTCATGTGTTAGAATTTAGCCACTTTCTTATGAAAAATAATGCCAATACAAAAATGTGCATGACCTGGACTAGGAGGTACACATACTTAAGTACTCAGCAAAGGAATAATGAATATACTTCCATTCTGTGTTTTGGGAGGATAAAATATGTTTTCGAGTCCTAAGAGCAGGCAAAATAGTGCTTTATCTTGAGCTGGAAAAGCCAGTTGTAAGTGACTAGAGATCTGATTAACAATTAAAAGATCACACTGAAACTGAGTGACAGGATTGCCAACTAAGTGATACTTCTGACAAGATCTTACTCGTGCAAAGCTTCCTACTAATGCTGGTGTTACCATTTTTCTTTTTAAGGGACGACCATATTGCAGCTTTGCTGACAGTGAGAGGCGATGCCAGCAGAGATATGAAGCAGACCATCATAGAGACTTTGGACCAAGGTCCCAGCCAACCAAATCCAAACTATGTGCCAATTTTTAAAGAAATTACAGTTCCTACTCTAACTGTGCCAAAACTTCTTAAGTAACTGACAACTCTGTCTCCTTACTCCTTGGGGATCAACAGGCTTGAAATATTTGAGGGCAAATTTGTCAATGCTGTTTCGAGTAAAGCTCAATGTACACTGATACTTGCTAGGCATGTTTCTTTCTAAAGACTTGGATGTGAGGAAATGTAATCAGATTTCTGAAAGGAGACGGCTGTAAAGGTCATGTGTGAAGAATGAAGCTTGTAATGGCCAGGGGGCTTTTTACTGACCTATTTGTTACAGCCGTTTTTGCTGTCAGCAAATAAATTTTTCATGTGGAATATGTTTTCACGGTGCACTGCAGTGCCGTATAAAGATAGTTATACCCAAAACAACAGAGCTGTATTAGTGCTGCATATACTAACACACATCGCTTACAACACCTAAGCAGACTCCTTCTGAACGGTCTTTATATGGCACTGCGTTGAGCATATATTAACATCCTCAATCCACTTTTGCATTATACTTTGTGTATGTACTTACTTTGGTGTAAAATAGTTTATTGCAGAGGACTTAATTATGAAATCAGTTTCCTGACTAGGGGACTGAACAAAATGTCTACCGTGCAATTTGATTATAAGGTGTAAAGACACGAGGTACAATTTTTTTTCTTTCGTTGATTCACTAAAAACAGCACACAAAGCGCCACCTGTTCAATAAAATGTTAAACCATTGCTACCTGCAGCTATGTATTCTTTGCACCTTTATAGATTTACGGTAGATTTAAATCTTGTTTTGTTTGAAATGTGAATAAACTCAGGATTTAATAGTTTTCTGAAAACACAAGATACTGGTTTTTATTTCCCCAGTATTTTCAGTGTTATCTGTTCTAACTATAACATATTACTAGAAAATTGTGGACTTAAAAGACAGCGATAGCTGCCACGGGAAAAACGAGGACTGTGGCTTTCCTCGTGGACGGGGAAGCGTGTCCCAGAGGCTGGGGACGGTTCAGCAGAGGAGCTCCAGTGAGGTGTGGAGGCCCGACGATGTTCCTAGAAACTGCAGGCGGGCAGGGGAACTGGGCCGATCTTCGGGGGGCTGTGCTCAGCCCTCAGCTCAGAATACTGAGCTGGCACCGACCGATCTGGGCTGTGCTGCGGCGTCAGTCCTGTACCTGAAATTCTCGTCCTGCCTGCTTGTGATCTTCGGGCTTTGCTTCTCCCCGCGGCAGCAGCCCTGCGTCGCCGGGAGGTCGGGCCGACGCCGCCTTCCCCCCCGCCGCAAACGGCCTCCCCGAGCGGGGACCCCGCGCCCTCTCGCTGCCCGCTCCCGCCCTGCAGCGCCCCTGCGCTGCCTCAGGGCTCGGCTCGGGCGGCGCCACGCCCCCGTCGGGGCGGATCGCGACGCCCCGCCTCCGCTCGTGCCGCGGCCGCCGGCCCCGCCCTCCGCCAAGCGTCTCGAAGGCCCGCCGCGAGACCGAGGCACTCCCCGGGCCCCGCCCCGCAGCCGTCTCCGTGGCGACGGGCGGGCGGCGCGGCGGCTCCTCTCGGGATTGCCCGGGGCGGGGCCCGCGCGCCCGCCCCGGCTCGTCGACGTCACCGGCTGCCCCGCGTCAGGTGCCCCGTGCCGGAAGCGCGGGGCGGAAGGCTCGAGCTGCCGGGCGGCGGGGCGATGGCGGCGGGCTATCAGTACAGGCCCAGCGGCGGCGGCGGCGCCCCGCTGCCCGACCCCTCCTTCCTGTGGAACGTCTTCCAGAGGTGGGGCCCGGGCCGCGGCCTGCCGAGGGGGTACCGGGAGGGAGCGGGCGTCGGGAGGCGCCCGGGAGCGGTCAGGTGCTGCTGGGGGGGGGCCGTGACCGGCGCTGGGGGGGCGGGGGGAGCGTGAGGGGGGCGCGGGGAGGGCACGGCTGCGCGTCGGGGAGGGGGCGGGCGGGAGCGCGAAGGCAGCCTTGGGAGCGGTGGAGGGACCTTGGAGCTGGGAATGCAGAAAGGGCGGTAGCGCCCGGAGGGTCGGCGGAGCAGGGCGGGGAGGCTTGTGTGGAGGAACCGCGTGAATGCTTAACGGCAAACGTAAAAACTCTTGAATGCTCTGGATGCTCTTCGGTGCGTCTGAAGCGGGAACCTGCACGGGAGGGAGCAGGCCCGTGCTGTAAAAAAACCCCACGCTGCCGAGAGAGCCCGTGGCGGTGATGGAGATGAGGGGGTTCTCCCCCTCTGTGTCATGTCGAGGAAGCAGGGGAGGTGCCCACGCTGGATACGTCCGTGTGGGAGATGCGTCAGAGGATCTGTCTTGATTCCAGTGACAGCACGGAGAGGTTGAGGAGCGGACAAACAGCAATAAGTTGCTAAAACTGACTAGTATTTACTTAGTGACTCAGGAATGCGGCAGCTTACCTCCCCAGCCTTCCGTAAATCCACTTCCCCTGGAAGCAGCATGCATGATGCCCTCTCTTTTTTCTAAAGGATCCAGAAAGAAACAGATTGCCAGTCTGACTTCTGCACCAGGCAAGCCAGAACGAACCATTATTTTAAATAATGTAGCTAGTCAGGAGAGTTGCATGGCTTTGCATGAAGACATGGAACTGTTGGAGTGGGTCCAGAGGAGGCCACAAAAACGATCAGAGGGCTGGAGCACCTCTCCTGTGAGGAAAGGCTGAGAGAGTTGGGGTCATTGAGCCCGGAGAAGAGAAGGCTCCGGGGAGACCTTACAGAAGCCTTCCAGTATCTGAAGGGGGCCTTTTTATAAGGGCATGTAGTGATAGGACAAGGGTAATGGCTTTAAGCTGAAATAGGTAGATTTAGATTAGACAGAAGAAAGAAATTCTTCACCATGAGGGTGGTGAGGCACTGGCACAGGTTGCCGAGAGAAGCTGTGGGTGCCCCCTCCCTGGGAGTGTTCAGGGCCAGGTTGGACAGGGCTTTGAGCAACCTGGTCCAGTGGAAGGTGTCCCTGCCCATGGCAGGGGGCTTGGAGCTAGGTGATCTATAAGGTCTCTTCCAACCCAAACCATTCTGTGTTTCTATGGCTTGTGGTGAAAGTGTTCCTGTCTGGCAGACCACTGTGTAAGCCTCGGAGCGTGTTGGATGAGGACTGGGTGTGTATATAGCTAGAACTGGTGCCATTGGCATAACCTGTACAGTTTCTAGAGAGGCTGTCGGCAAACATGAAGTGTCAGAGGCCTTTGAAGAAATCCAGAAGGCACAGAGTGAAAGGGAGGGTCCTTCGGTGGATAAATGACTGGCTAAAAAGAAGAGCGTGTGGTCGCTGGCAGCAGTCACAGACGGAGCTGGTCTGGCATCTTCGTGCAGTGTGTTCAGGAGCAGCTGGGGGAGAAGGGGGTGAGCGATCCGATGAAGTCTGTCGGTTACGCTAGCCGATTCCTGCAGCAAGTGAGGCCCGTGAAGACTTGCAGGAGCACCTTACGGTCCTGAATGACTGGGTCAGATCACCCTGGCATGGCCAGATCATGATTGCCGCCCCACGGTCAGGTGAAATCCAGAGTAGATACCTGATGTCCATGAGGAAGACCCACTTTAACTTTGCATCATTTTGTATATAAAATGGATGTGCTCTAAGCTCATTGATCATGCTCAGGAGCAAGAGAAGTAGGTCGTAATGCATTTTTGTTAAAAATACCAGCTTAGCACCTTAGTAGCAGCTCATAAAAGGTAAAAAAAAAGTTCAGAATACCTAGAAAAGAAATAGAGAATAAAAAAGGGGAGTATCTTTTTGTTATTATAATCTGTGTAAGTTATGCTTGCAATTTGAATGTTGTATGTGGTTTATATCATTTTTGAGATGGGGAAGGAATCTAGAATGAGCTGAAAAGGCTTAGAAAAAGACAAGGACTAAAGGGAAAAAAAAGAACAGCTTCTGCAGTGGGATCACCTGAGCAGGGCTCTGCTTTGGAGTGGTGGTAACTGAGGGGAAGTAACAACTGTCTGTGTCAAGGGGAAGGTCCTTGTGGAGAGTGGAGGGAAGTCCCCGCCACCTTCAGATATCCTTCTAGAGAAGGCATGATTCTGCTTTATTTGGGAAGAAATTACTTAGTTTATTAATTTGGGGCTAGAACTTGGTTCTCTGAAACAACAGACTGTGATGGCTCAGTGGAAGCTGGCACCTGCCTGTACTTTTTTGCTTTCTGAGCCCCTTTGACAGGGGTCGAGGCCTTGCAGTGGATTCTGTCAGGGCTTTGCACTGGTTACATGAGCGGCTTTCTCTCCATTGCCAACATCTTACTGAGAGAAACTGGGGGCCAGACATGGGGCTCCAGTCTGGGAGCCCAGCAGCTTACTGCACTGGCATCAGGCATTGTGTGGGTTTAACCAGCATGGTGTGCTCTGAGGTTCTTTTAAAAATAAATAAGTACAGAAAAAGCCTTTCTTGTGCGATTTGTGCCCAGACTGCTTTATTGCCAGTGTGTGTTTGTGCGTGTCTCTTCACTGGCAAGTAAGTCTTGCAGTGTTCTTTGTAGCTGATACCACATCCCAGAATGTCTCATCGGTCTGAATGAAGCATTTAATTTGCAGTAACTGTGAATGGTTTACCAAGTAAAATGCAATTAGTGACTTTTCAGGAAAAGATTAATCTTATCTGGTGAGTAAGAACCAGAATGCTGAAGTCTTCTGCAAGTGGAACCTGTTAATTTCAGCCATTTAAAGCTTACCACTTTTGTTTTTTTCCCCAGGGTTGATAAAGATAGGAGTGGAATAATATCTGATAATGAACTTCAGCAGGCATTATCCAATGGTAAGTCTGTGAATGAGCAGTGAGGTGGTTCATTGCAAACCTAATGCTGAATTTCATGTGAGACTGCTTACTTGATGCCAGAATTCTTTGGCTGGGGGCGGGGGTTGGAATGTTCCTACCACTGATTAATACTACTTAACCTACAGCAAAAGGCTGGTGGGGAGGAAAAAAGTGGACAATCCTCTTGATTTTATTGATTATATTTTTCCCTGAACCCATTGTTCTTCGGGTTTTTTTATTTCAAGGAAAGTTTTCTGGGTTTGGTGCATGTAAGTAAAAAATGCATTATAAATCGAGTACCTGTTGTAGACATTACTGATTTGTATTCTGGGGAATGAAGGCATGTGCATCCCTTTATTTTTTTTCCAGCTCTGCTTCCTAGAAAACATAAACGGTGATTTGTATGTTCCTCACTCATCACTACTGAATCTTTGTTTTTTAACCAGGATCAGTGTGTAATCTGGACACAGATCAGCTGTTTACAGCCAGCCTTTTTACTGCACATAAAATCTTTTCATACAGTATGGTGCAGGAATCGAAGATGGTAATTTTTAATTTTTTGTTTTCCAAATGAGGCATGTTTGGGGTTTTTTCCTAACAAAGTAGAAAGATGCACTCTAGATCTAGTAATAAAACTTTCTAGTAGTCTGTCAGTTCCCTGTCAGAATGTTTAAAGAGTAACTAAGGTGTGGCCAAATAACTCATGGAAGCAAAATAAAACCCGAATTTTTTTTTCCCGTAGCCTATTTTTACTGTCCTCTGGTGACTTGGGGTGGGTAGGGTTGTACTTTATGGTTGGTTTTTTTTCCACTTAAAATCTGAAAAAGTGCATATTGAAGCTATTTGTGCACCTGTGAGCCCGTATCAAATTCCCGTTCTCCCAGGGTTTAATTCCTTCATCCTTCCTGTGCTTTGTGACTGAGAAGGGCTTAAACTGATGTTGTGAGCTGCAGTGCACAGACTGAAAGACTCCATTTTGTCAGTAATCACGTGACTCGAAATAAATTTGGATGGCTCTATTTAGTAAAATTGTGGTCTTGTAACTAAACTGGATTTACTAGAATATTTATTTAATACTATATCTGATAAATTAGAAGCAATATATTGTAGCTGCTGCTCCTGATCCATAACTAAAATACTATTTTGAATAACAACTTCAGCAAAAGCTAGGTTAAATTGATTAAGTCACTCTTTTCATTTAAGATTACAGTGCTGTTTATAACCGTGTGGGAACCTGGCTTTACCTGCCATTTTAAACTTGATATATTTTAAATATCTTCTCATCTGATTGAATTTAAGGGTAATAGGCAGTGATGACTATCTGAACTTTTTTTTTTCCTTATTTACAGTGTAGATTAGCAGTTTCAGTGCTTTGCAGTTATGAAGAATCCCCACCAAGTGAATTCACTATTAGACAAAATATGTACAGAACTGTAAGCTTCCTTCATTCCGAGAGATTCTAGATCTTGTACACCAAAGTCACTAACAATTCACTATATTATTTTCAAAATATATCCTCTAGTGAATGGTTGCAAGTAGCTGTCCTGTATTCTAACATAGGCTAAAAGAATGTTACGTGTTTATTTCTAAAACATTAAAAAAGGCTGCATAGTGCTTACTAAAATTTGAAGTTCAGTGTGTTTTTGACGTTCAGCTTTTCAACATGTCAGGTTTACGCAAGTAACAGTATACTTACCTGGGAGGGACTGATCATCACTTCATATAGTTGTTTGCACAATAAAATCCTGTGCTTTCTTCTTTGTGGTTGTTGTTATGGTTTGGTTTTTTTCCTGTGCTGCCATGTAAAGTTAACAGTAAAGTCAGGGGAGGGAACAGTCTTTTCCTTTTTGTTGGAATAGGCTGAAATGAGCACAGTTCTTCAGCACTGGAGTTGCTTTGGTTTGACTTTATAGTGTCTGTATGAGTCTCTTGAAAATTTCCACATGAAGTAAGTTAAATTCCAAACTGTGTTTTCCCTTTTTCCTCTATACTGTTCAGAGTTAAATGCTGGCACCCTATTTATAATTTCTTTTTTTTTTTTTTTTTTTGTCAGGAGACATAGAACTCTACGGTACTGATGTTCTCTGTCTAAAATACTACTTAAGCATTTTCAGAGCCATTTTTACTCTTTCTATGTTTCTTTTTGTGTGCCATCATATGGCCTGCCTACAGTACCAGGTTTTCCCCTGTTGCTGCATGTGTAGACTTACACTGATAGAGTTTCCCTTCTGTGGGATAAATTCAGCGCTGGTGTAAGCACTGCTTACACCACTGCAGCTCGATCCAGCAAAGCAGCCATGCCTTCACCCAGCCTCCTTAACACCAGCACTGCCTTTCTGTTAGGGATTTGTGGTCAGCTAACTGCGTTGCTGCAGACGCCTCTACAGTACCCCTGGCCTTACTGGGTCCTTTGTGGTCCCTGCACTCCACCTCAGTGAATTTCATACATGCTTTTTGGTCCTTCTGATACCTTCACAGGCTCTGGAGAATCGATGGTGAAATTCTAGATGAGGCACAGTATTTTCTTAGTTTAAAGCTTAATGCTTCCAACAGAGTGAAAACTAGTCCAAAGTGACTGGCCTGTCGAAATATTCGGAGAAGTACAAAGCTCCTCTTCAGATCACTGCTGCTCATGCCCTTTCACACAGCATTTCTTGGTCTGAAAATACTAATTTAAACTAACACTTCATTGATTTAGCAGTGGAGGTGGGATTTACACTAAACTGAACTCTAAATTGCACTGTGTGGTTATGCCGTCTTAGGAACCTTTTCATTTTACTTCTGTCAGAAACTAAATGCCCTGGAGTAACCCACCTGTAAAGCAAGAACTAAGCAGAGGAGTTTTTACTGAGGAATAGATGTGAGACCTTGTTGGAGTTACAACTTAAAACTCTTCTGCTCCCATCAGTAGAAAAAGTGGGACTCGATTTTGATCTTGCCTTTTAACCAACACCTCCTGACTACGTGGGATGAAAAAAATCCTTCTTAGTTCTTCCAAGGTTTTTGGTGCAACCTGGAAAATGTTGGTTTCTGTGCAGTATCTGTAAAGCATTGGTCTGAAGTCACCTCTGAATGGTCAAGAACATAATTACTTCAAAGCAGCCTTATTTTATAATATGCTAGCTCCCTGTCATCTCGTTCTCAATTCAGTGTTGAAGTTCTTACCTGATTTTTTGATTGGTTTGTTGGTTGGTTGCATTTTTTTAAAATGTTACTTGGTATTGAGGAACTAAGGAATTCTTTCTGTTTCAGGCACGTGGACTCCATTTAATCCAGCAACAGTCAGGTCAATTCTTGGTGAGTGTAGCTGTGTGATGTGAAATAGTCAAGATACTGTTTTGTGATCAATTGTGATAGAACAATTGAGAGTGCTGTCAATTGCTGTACTGTTTTAGAGAAATAAGTATGTACAAATATTGCAGTACATATACAATATGTATTTCTACTGCAATAATGAATGCCTGTTTAAAGGTCTTTTGAAGTAACTTGGCTGTAGTGTTTACAAGTTGGCCTTTCATCATTAGGTGGTATGTTTCAATCTGTCTTTAGTCTTTTTTTATTCATTGCTTTTCTTCCAGGTAGCCCAGCAGTAGCAAGTTAAACTCGTATATTTTCCCTTTTGCATAATACGCCTGTATGATATGCCCTTTGCATGCACACACACGCATGTGTCGAAGTAGCCTGAGAAAATGTTACTGTACAACTGAATAGACAGCAAATGCCATTTATGTGTGGGGAAATTGTCAACTTAAACGTTCTAAAAAGATACAACATAACTTGTATTTGTAACTAGTTTTTTCTGTCTTGCATTTTAATCCTATGTTCTGCTCCAAAAAGAACCTTTACAATATATGAATTCTTTAGTGTCCTAAAATAATTTCCAATAACATCAAGGATGATGGTGGTAGAACAGGAGAAAAATTCAAGCAAAAAAAAAAAAATCTATCATACAGTTCACAAATCCAAGGACTAAATTTTCT
The DNA here is from genome assembly GCF_030867145.1 of Opisthocomus hoazin. Classification (NCBI taxonomy): domain Eukaryota; kingdom Metazoa; phylum Chordata; class Aves; order Opisthocomiformes; family Opisthocomidae; genus Opisthocomus; species Opisthocomus hoazin. The sequence goes on along the minus strand of NC_134416.1, from coordinate 71,078,498 downwards.
GTGTTGTTTTTAGTAAGTATTCAGCAGCAGTCTGCGTTCCATCGCTGTGCGACATGCTTTTTGTGTAACGATGAGAGTGTCAGTAAGTCAGATGCAGGTGAATATCCCAGCAGTTTTGGCAGTCAGTAGACTTTCATCTGTCCTTAGAAGAGAACAACCTACCCCCCCCCCCCCCCTTTTTTGTAACTGGATGATCAATCAAGCCCGGAATATTTTCAAGCTGGAAATGAAAACCCAGGAAAAGTCAACATTCTGTGACTCATTCTGGTCCTCTTTTATCTTGCTTTATCTTTTCTTCCTTCAGTGGATGACTGCTTGCTTTTTTTGGCAGAACTTTCCAAAGTATCACTTGTATTTTAGTGATTTCTTTTCTGTCTTCAGTACCTTCCACAAAGCGCTCTTGCTGCCTTCATGAAATAACAGCAGATCTTACTGAAGAGTGGTGTAATTAAGGTTTTGTATGTTTCCTACTTTTTATTTCAGGCATGTTTGACAGAGAAAACAAAGGTGGTGTGAACTTCAATGAATTCACAGGAGTCTGGAAGTACATCTCAGACTGGCAGAATGTCTTTCGAACGTATGACAGAGACAATTCTGGAATGATTGACAAAAACGAACTAAAGCAAGCACTAACAGGTTTTGGTAATTCATTTGTAATTACAGTATTTATGACTGGGTTATGTCATCAAATTAGCTTTTTATTCTTAGGGCTGCACTGCTCTGACAAATGCGACTAAAAATGAGGCAGGTGAACTGCAGTTACCCTTTTAGGTGTAAGGCACCTTTTAAAGATGTCCATGCCACAAGCACTTCTTTTAAATCTGTTTCCTTTTATGAAAAAAGTGAAACTGGATGTGTCAGTACATGCATGCAGAACGTTTTCTGTCTCCCCTGTTCGCTGCTCTGAGAGCGTTACCAATGCTTTGGGTAAATGTCTGAGCTTACAAGGTACTGGATACAGCTTTCTGCGTTTGAAAACGAAGCCAGCTGTCTGCGCGACGGTACCGTTCTGGTGGCAAAAGAACTTTCACTCCATTGGCTTCACTTAAAAACTTGAGCTGCAGTGCTAAACCGTTCCCTCAAGCAACTAGTCACTTAATTATGTTTACTGTGACTCTGTCTATAATTAAGCACGGTTTTTAATGCATGCATTTTAGTTTAATGCCTTCGTTGTGCAGTGGAGAAATTTGGAAAAAAACCCAAACTTGTCTCTTGTAACTCCTTACTGTCTTCTGGTTTTGTTATACACGCCTGCTGAACAGCCCAGTTCTTTTTATAGAATGGCTGCGGTAACTGAAACCTCCTAAAGCATTTCTGTTTTCCAAGGTTACCGACTGTCTGATCAATTCTACGATCTCCTTATTCGGAAATTTGACAGACAAGGAAGAGGACAAGTTGCTTTTGATGACTTTATTCAGTGCTGTGTTGTTTTACAGGTAAGAAAGGAGATGTACTTTCATGCCAATTTAAAAAAAGAAAAAAAAAAATCACCTTTTCTTAGACTTCTATGGTTCTCCGTTTAACTATTAGATCCAGAACTTGCTTATAAATAAGCCATTTGAATAAAGTATACAAGAGGTGCTAGAAGCATCTTCATTTACCAGTCTTCGCTCATTATCCATTTGCATCACAAGTAAATTTGGTACATTTTTTTTTTTGTCCTGTTAAATACTTTTCTGGGGAAAAAAAATGTAAAATAGTCTCAGAGTTTTAGAAGGAAAACACTTAGCAATATTTCTGTTAGTTTAATACACACACTTCATCTGGATCTTGGGTGCGTCATGTCCTGTGGTGCCCGTAATTCTCCTACCATCTGAATTGTGAGGTTTTTGTTTAGCTTTCTGTTTAACGCTTTGATTAAATGGAATTTGACCTAGCAGCTGAATTATTCAATCTTCCGTTACTGCTGTTCCTGCAGGGACAATGGTAGTAAAAGATGTTTAAAACAAATAACCAGAAACCCTTTCAGTAACAGAAATGCAAGTGTGTATGTATATATAGAGAGAACACTGTCATTTTACAGGTGTATTACTTTGTTTAGAAATCAGCTCACCTCAGTGCTTAAGGTTTCTCTGCATGTGTCTGACTTTTCTGAAATGCGTGTAGGACTTTGGGAAAAAGTTAGTGAACTGTAGCAGTGGACAAGCTGAGTTTTAGTAGGTTAGGGAACAGGTTGCTCTTACGCTGGCCAGCACTGCAACAGTATCTTAAGATACCTTCTGATACGCAACATGAAGAGAAAGGAGTGCCCTGTAAAAGTAGTATCTCTGTTATTTGCATACAGGTGTTTTGTTCTTCTCCTTCATGTCTATAGCCATACGTCTGCTGAAACATCAGTGGCCTCTATATTCATTTGTAATGGAAGCCAATTATACTGTATTGTAAACTTAAACTCTGGTAAAGGGGGCTTTGAGCATCATCCAGCTGGTGTTAGTGAAACCATGCTGGTGGTTAGTTTGGTCCGCAGTCTGTACTGCCTGGCACCCCCGGGGTTTTACAGAGACGGCTCAGGCGCCACTGATACACAGAGCACAGCTGGCTAGAAGATCAGACATGGACACGGCCCTCATTGCATTCTGCCTCCAGGTGACTCTCCGATGTCGCACAAGAAAGGTGTATCGTTCCCCTCCCCCCCTCCCCCGAAGTGCCCAGGTAGCCTTAGGCATTGTATTGTAAGCTGGTTTTAAAATCGGATCTGCTGCCCAGCTCAGGCACGAGACATGGCAAAGGGCCACCTCTGTATGCACAGGATTGTGCAGTGTCTGCAGGGGGATGAGCAGCGAGGGTTCACGAAGCTACAGCAAGCTAAGTGGCAAGGGGAATACATGGCAGTCTGCACCTTCCCGATGTACCACAATGTCTGGTTTTATTCCTCCCTTTTCAGAGGCTGACTGATGTGTTCCGCCGTTACGACACTGATCAAGATGGCTGGATTCAGGTGTCCTATGAGCAGTATCTTTCCATGGTCTTCAGCATCGTATGACACTGATAACTAGGAACTGCACACTTGGCATTACACAGACTGGAGTTGCCAAATCATCCTGTACTGAATAAGATTATTAATGTATTATAATGGATATAACTTCACATTCTTAAATTTTGTATGTTGCTCATCACCTTCAGAATCTGTATTTGAGTTGGTTTTTGTTTTGTATGACTGTACGATATGACCATCTCTGCTGACTGTAGTACAGAAAGCACAGAATCTAGATTTAATTGGTGCAATGTCAAACTTAACCTTTTTCCACATATCCTGCATGGGGAAAAATGACTCTTTAGAAATGCCAAATTCAAATAATGCTTGTTAGTTTGTAAGAGTTGAAAGTCAGAAGTTGCACAACATGTTTTGCATGTGCCTTACTTTTATAAGAGTTTATCGTATTAATTTTTAATACAGGATTTAAAATTAAGTAAAAATATTAGATCAACTTTTATAGTCTACTTCATTTTTGTACAGCCTTTTTTTAGGGAGGTGGTGGTTTTGTTTCTGTATTCTAGTTTTCTACAGTTCAGGGGTCCCTCCCACTGAACAGCAATGGCCTTTTTTCCTTGCCTTATCTTTTTATTTTCTAGCTGCCTCCTCCTTTCAGGGTATCCTTGGAACATCTTCAAATACAGCTTTTTCACACCTGTGTCCAATACTGCATCTTCCTGTGTGAGTTCCCTACAAAAATAAACTAAATCTAACTACTCAGGATATATAGTTCCCTCTGCGTAGTGGGCTCGTTTAACACCATCAGTTTTTTCTTTTTGTGCTGAGGCACTTACTTGTAGTGACACCTCACCCTCCATCTCACCCTTTACAGAAGGAGAGGGACTCGGTGGAAAAACTGAACCAAAAAAGGTAATGACTGATTTCCACCACCATCTCCTGATCACACACCATCTCCTGCAGTAACTTTGAAGAAGCAACTTGGAGGAAGCAAAGAGAAGTTAACAAGTTATCTTAGACTATGCTAAGACAATCTTAACCAGCATTATCCAAAGAACTTAAAAATACTAAAGCAGCACAATTAGTTACCCGTAACTGCTACTTTTAGCTTTTATTCAAAGGCTTTCCAAAACTGTAGCCATACTGATTTATTCGCAAGCCCTCTCCCCTCCCCAGCTCACTGTACGCAGGCAGTCTGTGTTTCGTAATTACACGCAGCCCCAGGCAGGTAAGCTGGTGAGGCGAGCGCCTGTACATACACTGATGCTGTCAGTGATCCCAAGCAGCTATTTCAAGAGATCATGCAGAGGGTTTGGGGTCCACAGCCCACCTGCTTAAAAAAACCCAACATCATAAGGTTATTTGCAAACGTCTCAGCCAGTATCTGGTGTCAGGGTGAAGACAGCCAAGGGGCAAGTGCAGTTAACAACTGAACATCTGTCCTGCAGTGAAGCTGCTACTAGTTGTCAGGTGATGAGCAAACAGGCCCTTAGTGACAGTTCAGCAACATTTTCTGAACACTTCTCTGGCGTGAAATACTTGGGGAGAGACTGATGGTCCCCCCAGCGTAAGCACACAGAAACAAGGAGCTCTCCCAAAGCACTCTGGGCATCGTCAGCCACAGGGCCAGGGATTGTTTCTGGGTGAGGTGGGGGAGCAGGAATGTCAGAGACCACCTCATCCAACAGCCCTGAATGAATGCTGAAAGTTACTTGTCTTCAAGGAGGCAAGGAAGCAAAACTTCCATCAGTTACTGCTTGACCCTTAGCTCCCCAGCAGGCTGAGATGGTCACTAGCTATGTTCTTTTCAGAAACAAAGCAATTGAAGATCCCCAAAATTTTGGGCGCAAAAGAGCTTCTCCATTAAGAGGCCCCATTTAAAAGAGCTTCCCCATTCCTCTCCCACTAAGGATTCTGTCCGTTTGGATAACGGATCCGACCAAATGAAATGCAGTAATTCTGGGAAACATTCTGAGGAACATTAAGAGATTCAAGGTATCAAACTGAAACTAAGAAAAGCTGGAGCCTGAGAAATTTCCCAAGTCATCTCCTGTGAAGGATGTCTCATTTTTGCAGCCAATCTCATTACGCTTCACTGCCCTTGGCCTGGAGCAACGGGCTCCAGCGCTTTCCAGAGGAGCCTCACTGCTGCAGAAAGCCATCACAGTGGCTCTGGACTGGAGTGACCCAGCTCAGTGGGAAACTGCTGCTTCTGAAGGTGTGAACGCAGGGACACCCCAGACCACGAAACTGGCTGGAAAGCAGACCACGTATCCCCCCAAAGCATGTTCTAGTCCAGCTTGTTATCAATGGCTTTTTAAGGAAATCTGAAATTGGTTCAACAGCAGCCTCAGAACTCTTGCCTCAGCGTCAAAGCTTGTGGTGTAGCTTTATTGGCGCTGGAGGACGGCAAGCATTTAAAGCGATGCTGCTCTGCAGGCTCTCAGTGCCTACTGTGGGAAGGTGGTTTCCTGAAGAAGGACCAGAGTCTAGAGAAACAGGAGCAGGCCCGGGGCTCATTCTGCTCCAGTTCTGTACCACACGGGAGCCAGATAAGGCAAAGAGATTTCTTGAGAGTAAGGAGTAGCCAGAAGTTGGTTCAAGGAAACTGGCCAACGCAGCCAAACAGAAGCAACAGGAGGTCTCAGCTTATGCAAGCCTGTTGAAGAAGTAACTGGTAGGATGACAGAACTTCCAAGGCACATTTTACTTTTATTTCCTACGAGATCTTCTTACCTGGTGCCTTTGTGGACCCTGCTGGTCAAGATGCCAAAAAGGTCAGAAGCCTGGATTTATGTTTTCCTTTCCCTAGCGTCATTTGAATCCCCCCGTAAAGGTTGGCAGGGTTGAACTGAGTCAGAACGAGTAAGACAGGCTCCAAAGTCGGCACCTCTCAGAAGCTGTGTTTGTAGGATGAGCTGCTGGCTAGAGAGAAAGAAGTGAAACGGGCAGACAGATCCTCAGGAAGGATCCTGTAAAAGGAACCAGTCCTAGCTGCAAGTGCCTGCAGCGGAAGGGAAGATGTTACGGAAGCCCTCCAAGTGAGGCAGTGATGCTCAGTACTCGCAATTCTACACAGCTCTGGAAAAAAAGGAAAAATACTCCTCACTCCTGTCACAGGGGTAAACAATTCCTTTGCAGAGCTGTGCCCTGAAGATGCTTCTGTCTATTTCTTTTTGCCCTTGATCTGAATGCTAGGAAACTGAACTTCGTGAAGGAATATGTTCCTGCAATAACAAGGATGCGAATTGTTTGACACAAGTCAGCTACACCTGTTTGCTGGTATGGGACACAGGGAAAAGGAATTCTCTGAAACCGGTTGCGGAGGTGACGGCTATAGACCAAAAGTCAGTCAAACCTGGGAGTGCCACGTGGCACACCCAAGGCCAGTATCAGTACAGAAACTGCACAGTGAAGCTCTTCATTTCCAAAGCTAGGAAGATCTTTGGGAAGAAGAAAGTTAAAATGAGAACTAAGGAGAAAGCAGTGATGCAGCTGAAACTGGCTCAGCCAAGTGACTGAAAGAACCTGAGAACACCACACTGCTGGTAGTAATTGCACATAAGAGATAAAGCAGGCCTGGAGTGCACGTGACAAGATACCACCAGCTTAAAAAAACATTCCCTACATGATAGTGCTTGTGTATAAGCAGCAACAGACAATCATCTTCAGAACTTCACTGATCTGGGCAAGAAATGAAAATTGAAATGGAGAAGCAAAGGGCATTTATGAGACTCCAAATACTATCTACAGCTCAGGAAATCTTCAGTAAATCAATGCTGAAAAGCATTTCCTATCTTAACATGGTCACTACTCCAACTCCATTTCAAAACACAAGAACCATTTCCCCAGTGCAAGACCCTGCACAACAAGCAGGGATGCGGACTGTTCCCCAGAACAAAAAATAAGAAGGAAATGTGGAGGTGGAAGGAGCATCTAATTTGGGCAGAGATCTTCCAGCCATTGTATGCCATTGGGATATACCGTCAGGGCAGTAAAATCCCAAAGGGAATGAGAAATGGGAAAACACAGCTCTCTACAACGACCTCAGATGAAACGGTCTGAACTTGACAGAGCTGTAGTAGTAAAATCCTAGTATTTTCTAGCAACATTTTTCTACAGTTTGAGGATTTTAGTTGCACTACACTTTCTGTGGAAAAAAAACCTACAGTAGTAACATTCACACAAATAATTTCTGGTATTTTTTAAATGTAGATAATAACTGATCAGTCCCATAGAGTTTTAAATCAAAACTCCGGCAGACACCTGCATAGAAAATATCGTTTTTCTCCTTTAAGCAAGAAAGTCTACTTGTAATTCAACAGATAAAAGTGTATGGCACAACTACTGAGTCTGTGCCATTAGAAACTACTTAAATCCTTCAATAAGTACGAGAAGGAGAAAAGGAAAGAGTGAACAGGACAAAAAAGGAACATTGTTCTTTTCTGATGCACAAACAAAACAATTACAGAAGAATAATTTTTGGGAATCAAGTTTATATGCCCCATCTTCAATTGCTTTGTTGCCTTTGTGTTAAAACTTACATGACAGGATCAAAAAAATTATCTTAGTGAATGCCAAAAGATGTGTGACAGATCATGAAGACTAACCCTGGATTAGCACAAGTATTTAATGCACAGAGACAGAGAAATATTTCAGGTGCAGGTAACAAGAAAAATGATAGTCCACAACACTGCAGTGAAAAGGAAAATGGACACTGGGGAGTAAAGTGTTTCACTTCACCCCTTTTCTTTAGCCCCACGTAAGCTGGATTTGACTGGATAAAGTAGACATCTAAAGCCAGGCATTCATGAGCATATGGCTCAGAAGTGTGGGGAAAAGCAAACATAGGTATGGACGACTGATAAACATCATGAACTGGTAAGTATTTCTCACTTAGTATGTAATTTTGATTATTTATTTTTCCCTATTATTTTATCTGATTGCCTTATAGGTTCTCCTACTTCTTAGTATGCTTTTGCCAGTAGAAAGAATCAAGAATTTTTATTTTAGTACGGATCAATCCATCAAATGAGTTTTTAAGTCGATTTGCAACCATTTCATTCTGAACAACGTGATAAAATCTGCATATATTCCACATGTCTCTCTATACTTTGCAAAAATGAAAGCCAGAAATATGCCCCATTACATACCAATCCCCTAGAATAGATTACATGTTCCTCACATAGCGTCATGTTAAGACAGATACCTTTGCTGTGAGATTCTCCTTTCTTTATCTAAACAGAAATGTAGTGTATCAGTTTCTGAAATATGCTAATTATAAAGCCTTACATTAACTGAACTGGCCTTACGTTTGTGTGAAGTAAACCTGTATTTTCATGCAACTGGCCTGTATTTTCGGTGATTATTCTTCTTAAGTAGATAACATAAAAGTAAACCTTTCTTTTTTTCTGAGTTGGGAAGGGCGATAAAAGGGTTATTAGCTTTTTGTTGACAGAATAACATTAACATATTTTCAAAAAATAACAAAAGATTTTTTTCGTAATATACTAAGATATAACAAATACATTAAAAAAGCCTAAACAAAATAGTATGTTCACCTCCATTATGTGCAAGTTTGTGTTCCAGCTATATTTCACATGTTAAAAAATTAAACCCTACCTCCCTGCCCCCTTCCAAAACCAGTCAAGCACAGAATCAAATGCAGTCTCGTTCCTGAAAGCCGAGAGACAGAGATTCTTCAATCTGTTCATCTGTTTCCAGTTCAGCTGTTGTTGCTTCCTTAATCTTTTCCTCTAGTTTCTACTAGCACATTCACTAATGTCTGAATGTTGAGTCCTAGAAAGGGGAGATAAAAATGTTTAGAGTTACTTCTATTTCATATTTTTTCACATAATACAGCAAAGGGAATGTTAAAATGCAAGTTTCACTATTAACTAGCTGTCCTAATTCTAGTATCGTAAGCATAGTTTGCATTTGTCCAAACTCACGCCCAGTGACAGCTGTACAATAGTAGCTTATGCCCAACTCCCTTTAAATCCCTCTTATAATCTATTTCCAAAGGATAATCTTTTATTTTGAACAGTAGATCACTATTTTTAACATTAAGGAATATTTTTGCAATAATTGGAAAAAATAATTTGTCATATAACAAACCATCTCTTTGATAACATCTCTCTTTTGTTATCCCAATGCGTTGGGTCCATCTGGAGTAATTTCATCTATTATCATGCCATCTAAGTTTGGTTCTGCATGCATTCCAATATTTTTTTACTTTGCGCCAATACATTCCCTCCCCATAGTTGCCACCCCAACAGTACAACCTCGGATCCTGATATAAGATGCCAGTTAGAAAGATGACCTAGGACAAACCTTTCAATTCAGGAAATTTTTGTGCTATCAAAATTTCCTCCCACTCACAGCTCTACTTAGTTGTCAAGAGGCCAAGTCTCCTCAGAGAGGCAATTAACGCCATTCCTCAGTTGATACGGCTGTTGAGCAAAATGAACTCAACTCCTCTGAACGGAGTGTACTATCTCTGCAACACGCAATCTCCAGCTTATACTAAAGCAGCTATGTTGATGTAACTCATTTTGAGAACTAATCACAATCTTACTTTGAAGTGCTGGATAATATGGAGCAAACTGTTTGCGCGTCCTGGTCACTGTAGGTATATCCTGTCCTCGTAGTCTATTCAAAATACTGGGAGAAAGACCAACAGCATCTTCATCAAACATCTCTGAGCTTCTGAATCGCTGGTAGTCTCTGTATGAACCACTGCCAGAAAATGAGTACTGATGTGAACTCCAATTACCCTTGTAACCTGACTTCTGATGCCTGAATCCTTGACACCTAGATTCCTGGTTCCACCTAGACTCCTGGTTCCAGCTAGAGTCCCCGTTCCACCTAGAGCCACCTCTTCCCAAAACAGCAGAACTTGCAGAAGACATACAAGTATTCACAGACTCATCATTCGTGTAAGAGGAATAGTTTTGCGAAGAATAGTTCGTAGAATATCTCCCAGATGAAGGATATGAGGCAGAAGACTTGGGATAGGGGAACCCTTGATCATCTACACTCCTTGCTTTTGTACACGCTTGTCGATTCCTCCAATTCGTACTTTCCCCACCATATGAGATTCTGTTATCACGGAGCTTACTTCCTCGCACATCGCCAGACATATATTCTGCTGAGTACTCGCTCACTGGACTTATCTCATAGGAAGAGGCCCCACCAGCCGAATTACTGTCAGATGCAGACCGGTGGAACTGTTGCAGCCATTCACTATTGCCACTGGCAGGACTTCCAGTCTGAAGAGCAAGAGAGTCCCTGAGTACAGACGTCACTGCAAAGTCATTAGATCTCAGTCCATAGGAAAATGAGCCATCATTTGTTTGGTAACTGTATGAGTCAGCAGGATCAAAAGAAGCATCTGCAGAACATTCTTCATACTGAGACAAAAAACCTTGATTCCAGTAACAATTTCCTGCGTGAACAAATAAATAAATAAAGGGCACTAAAAGTTAGCCAAATATTAAAACACCAACTGAAAACACAACTACTTCGAGGTTTTATGAAGTGGCCTTCTGTTCTTATCACATTTCCTGCCTTTATGTCTTACCTGAGTCCGGCATCTTTTCACCCCAAAATCCTGAGGTTAAATAGGTTAGGAAAAGTTACTGCTTGGGTTTCCAGTAACCTTTACTGCTGTAATACTGTTCAGTGAGACAGAAGTGTTCCTTGACAGTCCAGGTTGAAGTCATGAAGGCTTCAGAAAATGGTATCCTGAACTGACTCAGAGGGCAAAGACACACAGTACTCTAGCAAGGAATCACGATGGATGGCCATAAAAGTAAATTTTTGCAATCTGTGCACTGTTAAGAGTAGACTTAGAGTAGTAGAACAAAATATCTAATTCACCTTTAGATTTTCCATATGGCTTATAGTGTTTTGGGATGCTTTTCCTTCCTGGAAACTTTTCTTGAGATACTGACATCAGTGGCCTCAGACTGTTAGTGTAATTAACCTAGGTAAAACAAAAGGTCAGAATGTCTGTTTTTAAACTCAAATCTTGAGCATTCTAAAAAAAAAATAGCAAGTTCCCCACAGAAAGTTAGCAGAGTACAATTTTAGGTGGCAGCAAACTCCATATGAAGGATGTGGTGTTCACAATTACCACATCAAATCACAATTTCCAAAAGCATTTCAGAAAAATACATACTGAATTTTGTGAACCAGTAGCTGCCAGAGTGATGAGTCACTTTAGTACAGATTCTGGTCCTTCTTCAGACCCTTTTTTCTAGAGGTATTCCATTTTAACACAAAGAAGGTCTGGAGGTTTGTAAGGACCAACAGAAAGAAAGGAACATACTACCAACCTTAGTCTTAACAGATTAAAGCTCTCAAGTGGAAGCAGAGCTACAAGCCACCAGAAGGAAAGACTTATCCACATGCCCACAAAAGAAAGAAGTGACACATTTGGGTAGCACTTAAAGCATGATTAATCTTAGAAAAAAAAGCCATCATGCAAGGGACCAACTGCAAAGGAAGGATGACAACCAGACATCACAAAGCAAAATTGTACCTGTAACAGGGGAAGAATATATGCAAAAGAAAACCAAAACAGACAGAAGATGATGGAAAACTAACAGAAATGTGCCATCCAATCAGTGTATTTGGTGCTTAGAAACTGTAAAAAAATTATAGTTAACTGGGGGGTTTTGACCTATGCCTGAACTGTTACACTTTGGTAGGGTGTAAACACAATGAGTTCAACCACTCCTTTCCTTCCAATGGTAAAACAATTCTGGTCAAAATTAAGTTACTTACTGCTGCTTTCTTCTCACAAAAGGCCTTCAAAGCTTCTGTAAGTTCCTGTGTGATATGAACAACAAGTGTTGCTTCCGAGTCTGATGTGATGTGAAAAGTCTCCTGTTGAAAAACATCATTAGAATTGGTCACTAGGACGCCATAGGATCATATACACAAACAGATCAAAGTTATACTTCGATTTTGGTATAACCAAGTTTATACTATTAGTTGATATATAAGACATACAAAATATGCATACACTCACACATATGAAAAAATAAAATTGTGAACATTAATTATGGCTTGATAAAAGGTAAAACATAAACCTGGATGTCTGTGCCACTCCTATACTGCCAATCATGAACATTTTGCTGCAGATAGAGAAGGGCACAAGTCCTAAATTTATTCTGAATAAAAAGTAAGCTTCAGCACCATCAAATGCCTCTGATTCCTCCATTTTAGTGACAAAAAGATGAGAGTTTTCATTATAACTTTCCTACGTGTAATTTTGGGAATAAGAGATACCAAAATATATTGATACAGTTCTACAAAGCACAGAACAATTATGGCTATCTGTCTTTCTAATGTCCAAAGAGACTGATTAGTAAGTGTATGAAGTTATAAGTAATTACAGTAAGTTAAAAGAATATAGGCAGTCTGCTGTAAGAAATTCCTGTAGATAACAATCAATTAATGGTCTGCCAAGCATTTCTGGTAGTTTGCTGATTATCCTCAGACCTGCTTTTTCTCTGCCTCTTCCTAAAGTCACAAGTAACCACAGCTGAAAAGAAAAAAAAAAAAAAGAAGAAAACTGGAAGAGACAAAAAATCTCTTCAGTTGGTAACGAAGCACACAAAATATTCCACTTGTGATTTCAGTGTATAAACACAATTCAGACTCAAAGGAAATTTTGTAATTGCCTTAGGTACAGACCCTGACTTTCACGGGGTAAAATGGTGAATATAAACAGTCAGATCTTTTCACAACACAAACCCAAAAGAAAAACCGAGGCTTACGACGCCACCGCTAACAGCAACTGAACTGCCAAACTCCCTGGCTCCGGCACGGGCAGCTGTGCTCCGGTCTCACCCACTTCCACCCAGCTGCCCAGCTCTGCAGGAGCAGCGCCAGCTGCAGCACCACGGGCAGCACGGCTGCGCGGGCTCCTCTCCCGCAGCGTTATCAGCGATCCCCTCAGACACAGACAGCCAACAGCACCTGAGCAACACCACTGCTGCTCACGCCGCTTGGCCCTCAGCAAAAGGAAGAATGATCCCGTGTCCTGGTTTCGGCCAGAGAACAGGTAGAGAGCTCACATTTAATCTAGCAAGTTGTTCTGAGACGACGTTATGCCACAGCTGCACTGGCTTTCCAAAGAGCAGAGTCCATTAAAATAGGACTTAGAAATTAATGTGGTGGTGAAATGAGAGGCTCCATCACAATATTCACTGCATCATACTGGTGAAACTGCACAACTCACCACAATTATTTTACATACATACATACCAAGAACTCCAGAGCCTTCTGTTTCCGAACAGGATCATTCTGTGGGATTGCAGAATGGAGAAGAAAAATTAAAAGACTGACTACTACTACTATTTGTTGCACCATCTTGTACAAAACAAGACCTTTTAACCTTTTATCCAAAAACAATAGTCAACACAAAGAAAAGACAGCAACTTTAGGTCACAGCCACAAATGTATAATGTTAGAGCCTCAACAGCAATTAGGTTGCAGCTACTACAAATGCAACTGCTTTACTTCCAGCACTGGAAAGAAGACATTTCACATCTAAGCTACACACCTACAAGAGCTACCTTTTCCCAGGCTTTCCTCACCCAGGACCCACCTCATGTTTAAAAAAAAGTCAAGTGCCCAGCTGCATCTAGCATAGTACCTGACCAGCCCGAGGCCGAGCAGAGCCACGGAATACAGCAGGTTACAAAACCACCTCTGCCACTAAGCTAAAATGAGGCAGCTCCTAGTGCGTGTGCCCAGTGCTATTCAGGACAGACACTTCAGACGTCATTTTGAGTTTCAGCTTTGAGTGAGAAAAAAGGACTGTAAATCTTTAGATTTCTCTTAAGATTTAAAGCCATCCTTCAGTATACAACACCTTTGATCTGAATAGGGGCAAAACAGAGCAGTGGAGGCTGCAGCACAGGCTGGGAGACCTGGCCTGCAGACACTGGGTCTGAGACTCTCAGTGAATTTGAACAGGAATTATGAGAGCTAAGGTGGATGAGCATCCTGACGTACAGTACTCATTTTCCCTCTGCTGTGATGAACACAAAACTCTGGTCACTAGGTCAATTATTTTGCTTCTGCAATAATATTAATAAAATAGCAGATGAAGCCAAAGAGTGAAAGTTTTTCAGAAAAATGAGAAGCAAGCATAAGGAGACTGCTACAACATAAGACACTCGCAGAGTTACTATCTCTACATACCTCATGCTTATAATCATCTTCCCACCTTAAAAAGAAAGAAATTAGAATCTTATGATGTATTCCAGAGATTATGAAAAAGTTAGGTTTACTCACAGTATCTAGAACCAAAATATTTCAATTTCCAAATTTATATCACTTACCAGTGTAGATATCTTATTCTATGGCATACTTGAAATACTGTTACTGCTTAAAGCTCCTTATTCTGACTGACTCTCAAAGAGATCAGTAGTACCGATGAACTGCTTTACAGGTCAGCTAAAGGCAATGGCTAGAGCAGTGGTGGGTTTTTTCTTCCTATATAAGCAGAGGTGCCTTTTATCCAACTTACACAAGCAATGGCATCCCAAATAAAGTGGTAACAGCTTGAAATTTGAATTGCAATTTCTTTGTGTACAAGTGCATCAGACTGCTACTGAACTGCATAACCAGCACAAAATTTCAAAAGCCATAGCTACTATTTCCTCACAGACAGAAAGGAACAATTTACACAAAAAAATACGTACAGTAGAAAGACAATATAAAATATTATCCCCATGTCATGATGTTACAGAAAAGTAGATCATCTTAAAAAGTAAAGGGGCCTAAAAAAAAAATCACTTTTGATTCCCCTGTGGGGGTAGCATTCTCACCTTGCTTTCTTCTTCGATGGGGCTAGAAAATTAAAAAGAATTATTAGCAACATCATAGGGTTTCCACCATATTACTGCAATAGAAGCATTACACAAACAGAACAGCTACCGGCCCTGAAGCGGCTGCGGTTTCTTCACAGGACAGGACTCAGCAGCCTACACCCAGGCACATGCTGCCGTTTCAGAAACCACCAGGCATCCTTGCTGGAAGGTCTATGGGAGCCTTGTGCCCCAGCAGCTCTGCAGGGTACCCGACAGCGTCTGCGTTCAGGCAGCTGAATCCCACACAAGAAGTCAGTACAGATTGAACTGAGGTGGGTATGTCTCCTCTACACAAAAAGTGAAAAGGTTTGGGGCTTTTTTCTCTGAACATAGCAGTGAACCTCAAAGCTGCACACGTAATGGTTCGGTCTCCAACAAGAAGTTATGGAGATCAGAATGTCTAATCACCTCTCTTGCCAGTACAGTGTATAAGCACGAGCAGGGAGGGAAAGCTCAGTAAAACAAGGTAGTCTAAGGCAGTAGCTATGCTTCAGAGAACAGCTACCGCATGGTACGTAACTTATCACTTCTTAAGTATTTATCAGCACAGGTGTTGCAGGATAAGCAACAGGACAAGTAATAATTCTCAGGACAAACAACATCTTTGCCCCTACAATATGAGGCTGAAAGAGTCATGTTACTGTTTTAACCACCTGACGTTGAGCACTTGCTGATGATCTGCAACAAGGAGTTGTACTGTAGGTCCCAAAGTTCTCCAAATGCCACGAAAGAAAAGAACTGCCACCATTTCACAGAAAATATCCAACGAATTAAGAATCATGGAAATGCAGGATGGAAGGGACCTCTGCAGGTAGAATCACAGAATCATAAAGAAGTTTAAGTTGGAAGGGACCTCTGGAAGTCATCTAGTCCAGCCTCAAAGGTAAGAGAAAAGTACCACAGAGGTGGTAAGTAACAGAAACAGAAACAAACAACTGTAAGATGAGGACACTGACAATTAAATTTCCTTGAATTACTTGATTTGTGCTGTCTTTCCAGTAAGCTTCCAAAATCCTCCTTGTATGAAAAGAAGATGGATGGAGACAATGAGTGCTACTCAGTGCTTGGAAACTTCACCCTACTCCAGCTAACGGCCGAAGTTCCGCTCACTTTGACAAAGACTAGCCTCAAGATTAGATCAGGCTGCTCAGGCCCAAGTCCAGCTGAGTTTTATGTCTTCAAGAATGGCAATTTCCCACTTCTTTGGGCAGGCAATTTCAGTGCTTGACCACTCACTGTGCAGAACTTCCTGAATGTTCAATCAGCATTTCCTTTACTGCAGCCTGTGAATGTCGCCACTTGTTCTTTCCCTGCACACCTTCCTGAAGTTGCTCCTTCTCTGTAGCCATGTTCTAGGTAGCGGAAGACAGTAATTAGATCCCTTGCTTAGCTGCTGCCTTCTCCAGGGTAAGCAAATCCAGCTCCCTGAAGTTGTCCTCCACACCACATGCTCTAGTCTCCTCTTGATCTCTTGTAGCTGGCAAGTCTTCTGCTGACTCCCCAGTTCACCAAAATTTCTCACGTACACAGACACGGTATTCCAGAAGCAGCTTAATGAGTCCTTAACAGAAGGCAGTAAGCACTTCCCTCAACCTGCTGGCTACACTTTGCTAATGCAGCCCAGTATGCTGTTGGCCTTCATTACATCAAGAGTGCATTGCTGATTCCCGTTCATACAGCTGTATATAAAAACCTACAGGTTCATAAGACTTGCTCCCTAGCCCAACACTACCCAGTCTGTATCCAGCAGGGTGCTGCTCCATCCCAGATGTAAGATTTCACATGTACCTCTGTTGAACTTCAGGAGGTTTCTAACAGCCCATTTCACCAACTTGTTGAGATCCTTCTGAATGGCAGTCTTGCTCCACCATACACCAGGCATTCCCCTGATTTGATGTTATCTGCAAATTTGACAATGGTTTATTCTACCCCATTATCCAGGTCATGGACAAACATGTTAAACAGTGCTGGTCCCAGGACAAACCACTGAGGAACGCCACTAGCAACTGGCCAACACTTAGAATCACCGACAACTACTCTTTGAGCTTAACAGTTCAGCCACCTTTTATCCCGTAGACTTACGTTATCTCCTCAGTTTGGCTGTAAGCAAA
Organism: Opisthocomus hoazin; assembly: GCF_030867145.1. Lineage (NCBI taxonomy): Eukaryota > Metazoa > Chordata > Aves > Opisthocomiformes > Opisthocomidae > Opisthocomus > Opisthocomus hoazin. The sequence goes on along the minus strand of NC_134416.1, from coordinate 71,061,564 downwards.
AAATGGGAGACTGTGCTGAAAGCTTTGCTAAAGTTAAATGACGTCTGTCCTCCTTCCCCTGTCCACAGAGCCAGCCCACGTCATTACAAAATGCAATCAATCTGGTCAAACCCAGTTTGTCCTTAGTAAATCCATTTGGCTATTCCCAGTCACCTTCTTGACCTTCACATAACAGTAAATGATGTCCATGAGGACTTGCCCCATGATTTTAATAAGGTCTCAGATAGCCTGTAGCCACGTTTTACTTTCGAAGAGAAGCACATTTGGGTTTTTTTGGGTCCCCAAGGAACTCCTTTGATCACCGTGACCTTTCAAAGACTTTCTGAGGGAGCAGACAGCTCCCTCAAAACAGAAGCATTCCTTTTTGTCCTATGGCCTTGTACAGGCTCAATCTGCACTTCCCTAAACTGATCCTTCTCTCCAGTGGGTAATGCCATTCTCCCCTAAGCCTTACAACTATGCACAAAGATCTGAGAGCAGACCATCGTAAAGACCAAGGCAAAGAAAGCTACAAATATCTCAGCCTCTTCCATGTCCTTCATTGCCAGGCTACTGGCTCAGAAGAGGGACCACATCTTCTTTTGCCGCTGTCATATCTGCAGAAGCTTACGCATCGCCCTTCATATTCCTTTCACCTCCAGGCAAGCTTTGCCTTCTTAATTTCACCCCAAATATATCTGTAATTCCAATACATTTCTTCCTGGCAGCCTGCCTCTGCTTCTGTCCTCTGAATGCTTCTTTTTAGCATTTAAGATCAACTAGTAGTTCCCTGCTCAAACACACTAACCACCTGCTATGCTTGCCCATATTCTTGGACGGCAGAACAGATCATTTATGCTTTTTGAGGAACTTCTCCTTGAAGACTGATTAGCTCTTTTGGGCTTCTTTTCCTTTCAAAACAGCCTCTTGAGGGATCTTGACTACTAGTTTTCTGAAGAAGCTGCAGTCTGTTCTCCTGAAGCCCAGGGTCATTAGTCTGATACATAACTTCCTTATTGCCCAAAGGGTTTTAATCTGTATCATCTCATGATCACTCCAACTAAGACTGCCATTGATCATCACATTCCTGACTTTTCTCCTTCTCTGTGAAACACTTCTTCTTGTTGACTCATCCAGTCCCTGCATGAAAAACTGGCCTTGACTCACTTTTGGATTGTTTGCAACTTGCCATGCTGCTCTTCCAGCAAAAGTCAGTCCTCCCAGGAAAACTGTGACCTGCAGTTGGGAGACTTCTTCCCATTATGTAAAGACAGCCTTGCTACAGACTGCCTGTTCAAGAGGCGCAGATACCTACCATGATGCTGTTCTTGCTGGCCTTCCTGCTAGTCCTGACCCATAAGACCTCAACCACCACCAATCACGGCTTTATACAGAAAAGGTGCTCTTGCATCCAACACAACTTCTACTGTCATCTTCTATGCTGTCTTTCGTAAAGCACCCATATCGATCCATTAGAGCACTCCAGTCGTACAAGCTATTGCATTGCATCTCTGCAGTTCTGATGATGTCATAGCTCTGTGGCCACAGAGTAACTTCCAGTTCCACCATCTAGTCCAACCTCCCACTTGAAGCAGGACTACCGCCAACATAAGATTCTACTTTTGTACAGCCAGGTCTTGAAAACCTCCAAGGATGCAGAGTTCACTACCTATAGATAACCTGGTCCAGTGCTGTACTACTTTCTAGAAAGTAAGTTTTTCCTGAGTTCAGCCTCTCAAGCTGCCATCTGTGGCTGATATCTCTTGTTAATTGCCTGAAATTCCTTTGGCTTTGTCATCTCTGTACCAGTCTACAGATGCTTGAAGGGCAGTTATAAGATCACCCCCTTACCCTGCTCCTTCCCATTCTAAACAAGCCCAGTTCCCTTTAACCCTCACACTGGGTACATGCTCTTGACCCCAAAGAACCTTCATAATCCTCTGCTGGGTCCTCTCCAATTTCTCCACCTTCCCCTTGAACTAGAAGGAACAAAACTAGACACAATATTCTAAGTCTGGTCTTACCATCATCAATTGTTCATCAATTGACTGTTCTTCAGTCTGCTGCCTCTGCCCCCCCGAAAATACCACAATACGAGATTTGCCTTATGTGAAATGAGAGCGTTCTCTTGGCTCATATTCAGCTTGGCATCCACCATAACCATCAAGTCCTTTTCAGCAAGACTGATCAGTCTGTCACTTCCCATCCTGTACTGCCGCATGGAATTATCACTTCCCCACTGAAGATACAGGCAAGCTTCTCCAGGTATCTGGTGTAACTTCAAGGAAGCAATAGTTCAATCTGAAAAGCCTGGTCCAAAATAGCACAGAATCTCTGGACTTTTTTCAAATTTGCTGCTGTGTTACGTAGCAGCATTAAGAGCAGTTTTTAGAAAGGAAAAAAAAATTACACAGGCAGAATTCAGAGACCAAATCATATCAGAACTTCATATGTCATACCACTGCCCTGTGCTTACACACAGTGTCATAAGGCCTTCAAGCACAACTCCCTACTTTGAGTAACTGGTTATAGGAATTACCTTAGTAAGACATTATTTCTAATCTGAAGCCCAAGACAAAATGCAGATAATCTCTCTTCTTTAAAGAATAAAGAAATATCATAATTTTTCCTTTAAGAAAAGCAACAAAACAATCACTTCAAGACCTTTCATACATACATATATATGTGTGTGTACATATATATAAAAGAAAACATAACCTTAAGTTTTGCATATGATCTCTGCAGCAGCCAAAATTTGGTGCTAATGTTTGCTTTGCCACTTACAAAGTAGTACATGCCACCAAATGGCCTTTCTTAATTATACCCTCAAACTCACTCTTGCGTTCAGAATGGAGTTTTGAAGCTGGAAGTCATTCTCTACCAGTATGATCTAGTCTAAAGACATACAGCTCCTAAACCAGTAAGCATGATTTTCCTCTAAATAACCAGAGTATGTTTATTTTGGAATTTGCTTGATATTGCCCTTACCACCTAACCAGAGCAAGCCTTAATACTGAATGAGACAACATTTTTGCAGCTAACTTCGCTCTTGCCCATTGCTCCAGTTCTTCACGTCCTGTAGGACTGGGTGGGATCGCTCTCTTTGATGTTCTGGTTTGGTATCTGAGCACTTCTTCCGGTTCTACAGAAGTCAGTCAGCGTTGATGTCAATTTACTCTGACCTGAGAATTATTGAGCAAGATTACTGCGTCACATTCCCTCTTCTTCACGAGAAAGACAAGCGGAGCTCAAAAGAGGCCTCTGCCACCTTGTTTTGCAGACCAAATTTAACAGGTACGATCCACAGAAGGCACCAATGATTAATCCAAAAAAAAGCACAGTAGGCACTGATAGCAGGATTCACAGTGACAAACTGCTGATCTGTGCAACATTCACTCACTTCAATCAAACCTACCTTCCCACTGATGTTAGTACTAGGGTCAAAAGGTAGCAAGTAGACATTTCTTCACGTTGGCATCATTAAGCATCAGTAGCACATCAACAGTAACAAAGGGCATAGCTCAAATATACTGTATGACGGCAGATGCTGGTTTTATGTTTGAGAGCTTGGTTTCCATTGCTTGTTCCAATTGACTTGCTAAAGAACTGTAACTTCCACTTTTACCAGTGATTCAGCATGTATGTCTTTTGATGACTGAAATGAGGTTGAAAAGGCTTTATCAGCTTATTCAGAGAAACCCATCAAATACCATTTTTCCATACTTTTTCTCTTTCCTTGTAGCAAATCACTGTAGTTATCTCAAATACCTCCAGAACCAAGCAGTTAAAAATGTCTAAGAAACACTGCAAGTCTGGCAATTCCCTTCTTCCCCCATTTCAAATTCACAAAAGCTGGAAAATCTCTGAAAACATTTTGTGCTATTACAAGGTGAACATTTTAAATCAGTCCCACCCTCTGAGTTTAACTAGTAATTCAAATCAGGCCAACCACCAACTACGTCAAATCTATTATAGTCAAGTAATTCATAGACTTACGTGAGGTACTTGGTCTTATGTAACCTTCAGTCTAGGAACAGAAATAGTTTCGTATTAGATTTTCTGATTAAAATTTCATAACAACAGTCTGTACTGCAACTGCCTTTATAAATGGAACAAGTACTTTTATTTATCCCAGCATAATGTGGCCCATAATTTTATAAAAAACTTTGGTTTTTTCAGATTAATTTCAATACTACTGTTCTTTTCCCCAGATTTTTTATGGCAACTTTAAGTTAAGCCTTAGTTCAACTTAATACTACACTTCCTAGAAAGACACAGAAATTTAACAAGCTTTGTCAGCAGTACTTTTAAAATTTACTAGGTCAAATGTAAACGCACTGATAAAGGACACATTATGGGATACTTTACATTTATTTCCAATTACCTTATACATTTTTAATCCTTCAGTCTTCTCTAGCTCTCCTGCTATCCGTTTGAGAAATGAGACTTTGCATTCTTTTACATCTGTTGCCTTTCTCTTCATTTTATCTGGAAATTCTTTGGACTGTGGACAAAAACAGCTTGAAATGGTCAACATCAAAATTCACCACAACATCCAAAAATTGGCACCTTTACCTTTTGGATAAGCTTCCAAAAGACTGATAAACATCATTTTGAACATTCTGAGCTAGTTTCTTCTCTGTAACACAACTAATTTATAATGTTAAAGTTTCTCAAGTAGTCTTCAAAACAAGAAATAGACACTGCAAACCTTGCTACAAAAAGGTAACATGCTCTGTACCATATCAAACAGCACTACGGGTGTGCCCAGGAATGAGAAAGAACCACGGTGTTCTAGGAACGTGATCCTGGAGGCAGTCAAAACACTTAGGAACAGACTTTGAGCAGATACAGACAAACCTCTGGATCGCACCTCCTTAACAGCTCACAGCTTCATAGCTATTCATGTTGATCTGACCCATGAAGAGGCAACCATACACATATTCGCAATTTATCGTACAGGGGTTTAAACTTCAAACTTGATGTAAGTATTTATAGAAAAAAATAAAAGGAGAATATCATAAAGAAATTGTGATCAAAATGCATCAAAATTACTCACGATGTATGCTCTTCTGTGTTTATATCCACTAAGATGTTCTATCATAGGTGCTATCTCTGTATTCAACCCACACAGCTTGCACTCATAATGCGGCTCTTTTCTTCCTTCAAATCTGATTTCAACCACATGTTCTAAGCCTGTAAGAGTCACAAATATCTATATTTTACTATAAACTACTATAAAAAAATGTATTCTCTTCATTGTTGCTCATTAAGAGCCAAAATGAATGAATAAATAAAAGTATTCGATTTTCAGAATTTCAACACTTTTTCAGGATCACTTCAACACTTCTTCGGACTTATTACCCACATAAGTCAAATTTACCTCTTTAGAATGCTTTATTCTGAAAGGAGAAACAGTGTCTATGGCAGATTTGCAAGGCCACCAAAACAAAGTATTTCATGTACCTTTTTTCTTGCCTGGGATAATTTTAAGAAACTAAGAACTAGCCTTCTATTCAATACAGTCATGTAAGAGAATTCATGGAGAAGTGCATATAAAAAAAAGAATGAGACTAGGAAATGCCACGCAAACATCTAGATTAAAAAACTGCATTTAAACTACTTAGTCAAACATAATTTGGACAGTGTCCAAGTAGCACAAAGCAGATGTTGGGAAGACAATAATCACTTCATAAAATTGAGTCCTTCTTAATCTAAAAATCTTCCATAAACTTTTAAGAATTACAGGAATGAAAATGGGATTTTTCTTCATTTTTCCTAGAAATGACTGAAAGACTATGCCTTAGAAGCATTCAGAAATAGCTAAGTTTGAGGCTTATACCTAGCATGGAAAGTTTTACTCTGAACAGCTCAAATGTAACAAGTTTATAAGCAGCTTAAAATAAACAGGAAAAACCTGCAGCTGTTCCCCATTATCATATTTTCCAGTACTGTGTATTTGTGATGGGTTGACCCCAGCCAACAGCCAAGCACCACATAGCTGCCTGCTCACTCACATACACACCCCTCAGCAGCATGGGGAGAAAGCAGGAACAGCAAAAGTGAGAAAACTCATGGGCTGAGATAAAGACAGTTTAATAGGCAAAGAGGTGAAAAAAAGAAAAAAACAACATGCTAAAACCAGTCACTCGCCTCCCCACAAGCAGACCAATACCCAGACAGTCTCTGAACAGCCACCTTGGAACCTAAACCCCACACGCCCTTTTTCTTCCTTTACCTCAACTGTGACTGCTGAGCACGACCTTCTGCGGTACAGAACATCCTTTCGGCCAGTTTGAGTCAGCTGTCCTGGCTGTGTCTCCTCCCAGCCTCTCGCCCACCCCTAGACTACTCAAGGGGTAAGCGGTGGGGACCGAGAGTGAAAAAAAGAAAGTCTTGACGCTGCGCACTGCTCAGCAACAGCCAAAACACTGGTGTGTTATCAACGCTGTTTTAGTCACAAATCCAAAACATACAGGCTGCTGCGAAGAAACTCAACTCCATCTCGGACCCACTACAGTATTGCTAAATCTTAACTCTGAAAATAAACTATCACCAAATGAACTGAGTATAGCGGAAAGTAACATTTTGTTATTCCCCTTTTCTATTAAAAATCCTTACAATAAAAAATTTCTGTGCTTTTTAATATTAATATTGTATGCAGAGTAACAGGCAATTCACTAAACAGAGAAATTCTCTGATAATACTAGGAAATTTGTATATCCCACCAAATGGAAAACCACAAAGAATCACCAGATGACAAGTCACCAGTGGCATGAAGTCCAATTGGAGGCACAAGGATCAATACTGGGTGCAGTCCTGTTTAACATTTTCACTAATGATCTGGATGATGGGGCAGAGTGCACCCTCTGCAAGGTTGCTGATGACACAAACCCGGGAAGGATGGCCGATACACCAGGGGGTTGTGCTGCCAGCCAGAGGGACCTCAACAGGCTGGAGAGCTGGGCTGACAGGAATCTCATGAAGTTCAGCAGGGGGAAATGCAAAGTCCTGCACCTGGGGAGGAACAACCCCATGCGCCAGTACATGCTAGTGGCTGACCAGCTTGGCACAAAAGGACCTGGGTGGACATCAAGTTGAAGATGAGCCAGCAGCAATGGGAGCTTGTGGCCAAGAAGGCTAACAGTATCCAGGCTGCACAAGGAGGAGTGTTGCCAGCAGGCTGTGGGAGATGATCCACCCTCTCCACTCAGCACCAGTAGGGCCATACCTGGAATGCTGTGTTCAGTTCTGGGCTTCCCAGTACAAGAGACATGGACATATGAGGGGCCCTGAAGATGATAAAGGCACTAGAGCACCTCGCCTATGAGGAAAGGCAGGGAGAGTTGAGACTATGTAGCCTGGGTAAGAGAAGGCTCAGAGGGGATCTCTTCAGCATGTATAAATACCTAAAGGGAGGGTGCAAAGAAGAGGGAGCCAGGCTCTTTTCACTGATGCCCCAGTGACAGGACCAGAGGCAATGGGCACAAACTGAAACACAGGAGATGCTGTCTGAACATCAGGAAACACCACTGACTGTGAGGGTGACTGAGCACTGACACAGATTTCCCAGAGAGGTTGTGGAGTCTCCCACGTTACACATATTCAAAAACCATCTGGACATGGTCCTGGGCAACTAGCTCTAGGTGAACAGCAGGTTAAGACCAGATGAGCTCCAGAGGTCCCTTCCAACCTCAACCATTCTGTAAAAAGTTTTTTTACTAAGACGGCTCCTTCAGGGACAAGTTGTCTAACAACTAAGGTGTATAGAAGAGGTGGCCTTTACAGTACTTAGTGTAATAAGCTAAACTTTAAAAGGTGTAAGAGATAAGATATACCCTACAAATTATTCAATTCATATACAGAAAATGACATAATATCTAAAATTCCATCTTTCATTTCAAAACACAAGCCCTTTGGTAACAAAGACATACCAGTTAGAAAACAAAAAACATACCAACTAGAGGTTCTTCTCTTTTGGGATCATTCATAAAATCCTTCAGACAGGTGATGTCTTTTGTGAGCCCTCTCTTCACTGAAGTAAAAGACATACACATAAAGAGATATTACACATTTGACAGTTTGCACATAATTTCTGTGATCTTAAAGGAGTTTCTAATGAAGACTTAAGTGGAACAAAACTAATTTGCACTCTGAAATGGCCAAGGAAAACGGGCAAGATCTCAAGTCACTCACAAAAAGTTTCCAGCACACTGTTTTCCATAACAATTTCACGGACAAGGAATTAATGTCTTCAAGAAGAGAACCAAATAAGCAAAACAGACCTTCTAACACTATCCAGTTTACTAAGGAAAGATACCAACTTCACATTCATAGCATGTCCCAGACCATGCCAGTTCCCATTGAAAAAAAAAAAAAAAAGCCAAGCCTCCTCCTTCCCCTAAAACCCTAATAGGCGTATAGCATACTGAGATTGCTTGCTTGGAGCCTGAAGTTCAGGAATCATATTGCTTTAAGTCTAGTAAAGAACACATAATTTTCACTAATGCAGCAAGCACCTCTTGTACTCTGGGCAGACCAGAAGCTGCATAGCCACAGTTAGTGTGTTCCCGAGCCTGAACTAGCAGTGTTCCAGTCAGGGCTGTATCTTGCCCCTCACTGAGTTTTAAGAGCTTGGATTTTGCACTGCCTAAAACACTTTTAAACTATTCCTGGTCAACTCAGAGCACCAGCATAGTTCAGCTAAACGTATCTGAAAAACAATCTCAAAGAGGCATTAAGTGTATTCAAGTGTTGGCCATTATAAAAGAGCATGCTGAAATGTTAAAATACAGGTCTTTAATCTGAGATAGATTCAATACATAATTTTAATCTGAGATAGCAGAAATAGAACTCATCTCCCTAATTAAAGTACAGCTGTACTTTAACTGACTGATGAATTTCAGAGTCAGAAACACTGCTAGTTTCTTCAAATCGGAGTGAAGAAGTAGAAATACCACAAGCACTGAACAGTATGGTACTGTATTCTTCCCCCCTAGGATGCCAGGTTATGGTTTAAAAATAAAAAAAATAAAAAACCACAAACAAAACTTCAGAAGGCTAGGGAATTCCATGCTTATTCTTAAATATTCATTCCATTAGGAATATGTTTGTGCTATCATTAAGTCAAACCCCAGGGCTGCAGACTGAAAAAAAAAATTCATCAAGTTCCAGCAGAAGTTTATACGGGAAATCTATTGTAATTTAATTGTGGTAGAAAATACTTGATAAAACACCTCCTGCCACAGCAACAGTGTGGCCCATTCCTACCAAAACTTCACAGTCTTGTTAAAATCTTTCTCTGTTGCTTTTTGCCTGAGGTGACATGCAGCAAAGTGTGACAAAGTTGACATGTTACAAGTTGGTGCCTGTGCAGCAGCTCTCAGTGTGAGCTGGCTGTTCCCAAGCTGACAGTGAAAGGCAATCTGGTCTTTTGGGCTTAACAGGGGAAGATCCACACAGAAAACAGTTAAAGGTGTCTACAAGGTAAGGGCTATTTTCTTCTTGCTTCCTAACACACAACTAAATAATCTTATCTCAGTATCAGTCAATAAACAACCCATATTGCTCTTGGTTAATATGCTTTTATTTTGTTAAACTTTCACTGTACTGTACGGGTACACACACTGCAAAATTTTGTTGAAAACTTTACCAGCTAAAAAAGCATTAGCTAGATTCATTGACATCAGAGGTTATCAGATAATCAGGAAGAGACAAACTATGCCTCAAGTTTGAAAGTCTTTCTGTGAAAATACTTGTAACTTCATATTCTCTCAAGATCTTTTCTATAAATTAACCAGTGCACAAAAAAAGCAATGGTTCAGGTGTCTGGTAACTTGCATTGCTTCTTCCTAAACCATAATCAACCACCTGCTTTGGTCATCACTAAAACACTGCTTTCAAATTTGCACCTGAAAAGGACATTATCTCATTTGTATTCAGCTACCTGGTCTCTGTGTTTCATACTTCATCGGAGTTCCAGCTCCTGTTGGAGGACCTAGGATAACAGTTTGACAGTCAGACTACTTCTCATTTGCTTTTATTAAGTACCTAGCAGATCACCCAAACAAGTTAGAGAATTCAACAGTTATCTCATTTTACAGTTTAATATAGGCTCAGTAATAGCAGTATTCCATCTTGGTACACTTTCCTTTTGTAACTTTATTGCTCCAAGTAAGAAAAAGTTCTTATTTCCACTCCCCTTCTCCACCAACACAACATACCAAACACATGAATGCCAGAGAAGCATAGAGTATTCAATTTTTATTTGGTTTTTAAGTACTTTCCATAGTACCTAGTTATTTTAATTACTTTAACTATTCAGTATTGTGCATGACAGTCTATCTGTGTTACAGGTACCTGACAGAATACTTCTGGTCTAAACATTCAGAGGCTAAACACAATCCCAGAGACAGTTCATAAAGCCATTAAGCCACATGTTTCACATAGGGTTCTGTATATATTCTTAATCACTCAGAGCTTCAGAGTGAATTTTTGAATATGTTTTCATAAAGGTACTTCCATTCCCCTCCTTTGGAACTTCTTTACCTTGCCCCTTTCTTCCCCCAAATCCACAGACGCAGACACAGCACAAGTACGCTTTAATGACGTTCTCAGTATTTTTCAAGTTGCAGCACTCAAGATTAAAACAAGATGACATACCAGTACTCATCTACTGGAAAAAGTGAAAGTTTAAGTTAAACTACATATTTGCCCATGTACACATGTTGTACACATCAATGGTTTTCTCCTCCTTCTGCACAAGATAGGCAGTTAAGAAATACGTATCAAAGCTGTAAATTAAATCAAAGTTGTAAACATTTTGCAAAAAGCTCTGCAATATGAACATAAGGAAGGGGTATGAGAAAGCATGTCTCCCTTGATTTCCTACAATAAATTATCCATCTTTTTCAGTAAAAGGCTTCAAAGTCTCTGGTAGCATGAACAAAAGACCTCCACGTACTCTGCAAGTACAAAAATTACTTAATTCCACAGCTGTTCAGTTAGTGCCTGAAGCTCAGCTTTGACTCTAGGTCCAGCATCTGCAGACTGACAACATGGCCAAATGGTAAATGACACGAATAGGTATCTGTGAAATAAGATTTATGGTGCTTTATTTTCTGTTTATTTCAGGAACAAATCGTATATGCAGAGAATAGCACCAGAAGCAGGTCACAGTACAGTCTGCCTTAACACGGCTGAAGTTTACAAACATGGTCAAGCTAAAAATCAAGTTCTAGCTGCTACTACCACCAAACGTAGCAGTTCAGGGTTTTGAGATTTTTTTTTCTTTAAAAAAATAAAAGAGGCATTTAGCAAATATTATCAACTGGGGGGTTGGACTAGATGACCCACAGAGGTCCCTTCCAACCCCTACCATTCTGTGATTGCTGCCTGCAAAAGTTTAACAAAGCAATGATGATCTTGAAAACACTCTCCCATTCAGCAACAGCAGGTTTCCAGGCTAACATTTAATTCACATTTATTAGCCACATGGCTTTGTAATGCTACAACAATCTAAGTTATATTTCTTAAGCATCTTTAAACCAAAATAGAACACTATTTTCCCGTAAAGCATATCAGACTGACCAATAAGCTGAAAATCAGCTCAACTGCCACACTCACAGGACAATGATGAACAGCCCTGCCTCTTGGTGTTCAGTAAGCAGCAGAGTACCCCAAAGCACTCCAGGGCCCACAATGATTAACATCATCATCAATAACCTGGTTGCGTATGCATAGAACACCCTTGGCAAATTCAGAGATAACAGTAATGTAGGGGATACTGCCAAAGTCACAGCTTCAGTTGAGCAGGACCCTGGGAACATTAAGGATTAAAGAAACCTTAAAAAACACAGAAGTGTAGAGTTCTGCAGCCGCAATAATCCCATTCATGAGTACAGGCTGGGACCTGGCTGACCAAACAGCTGCCCTGTCAAAAAGAGCCTGAGTTACGATGAATGCTAAGCTGAATACTGGCCAAAAGCATGTCTCCCAGAAACTCAGCAAACCGCCCGTTGAGATACTGCACAGGCAGCACCCTTCAGAATGTCTTATCCTCCATTATTTGGCACTTGTGAGGCTGTCTAGTTCCACCCTTCTCCAGTTCAAGCTGGAAGTGGAGAAACCAGAGAGGGTCCAGCAGAAGGGCCACCAAGACAAACAACCCAGGGCAAATAACTTACGAGAACAGGTTTGGGAGCTGGACTTGTTTAGTCTGGTAAAGCGGGCAGACTAAGAGGAGACCTAATAGCATGGATACCTGAACAGCAGCTACAAAGATGAGTCAAACCCTTTGGGGATGTGAGAACAGCATAACAAGTAGCAGCTAGAAACAGCTGCTCAGGTTGTACAAATTCGATGTTTGGAAAAAATTCCTCTTTAAGACAGGGAAGCAACTACAGACTGATTAAACACAGGTAGCAGGCTCTCTGCCCTTGGAGATGTTCGAGGCTCCAGTAAAGCAAGTGATGATCCAGCACCAGCAGCAGTCCTGCTTCAGTCAGGAACTCAGGAAGTCACCTAATCAGTCTCAGGAAATCCCTTCCTAAGGCATATTTTCCAGATACTAGTCCTCTATATGAACAACAACAAAAAAATCCCTTTCCTTTCAATATTCAGTGACATAGTGCTGAACATGTTTCTTTGTTCTCCACCTTTTACACCTATACATGTATGACTGCCAGAAATAAAACAGCTACGTTTCAAAACTTAAGGACAGTTTCAGACATTATCAACTCAGTTCCTTGGCAGCAACAAAGAGGTACTGGACTCAGCATTGCAGATCCACTTGTGAATACAAGAGGTGAAGTGCACAAAGATTCTATATTCCATTGTACAGGGGAACGCCCTGACAGAGGCCGTAAGGGAGTTGGAGTAGTGTTCAATCTTAGTACTTCTAAGGTTCTGAAACCCTTCCTCTTCTAGTCTAACTCAGAAAAGAACTTCCAGGTTTCCTTTCTTTGAAAATGTAGCAGTATTTTTAAACCCCAAAACGTTACACATACTAATCAATGCTTGACAGCCATCAAGCATGGAGGGACCTGTTAAAGTAGGTAATTTATCTTATATCATAAAGCTGAAGTGCTGATCAGGATACCGGTAAGATTGTCATCAGTGAACCCAAGACAGAATACATGACATTTGTGCAGCTTATCTTCAGATCTGATTCCTCCCTTTGACTCTACACTTTACAGAATGACCATACTGAAGCTTTCTTTACTCATGGTGCTACTTAAAGGTTTTAAGTTGAAGAACATAGACACAGGTTGCTAGATCCAGCAACTAAACAGCTACAACATCCCGTACTACACTTTTCAATGCTTCTCATTTGTATCGTTGTAAGAGAAGTACTGCAAGCTAACTGCAACCTCCTGTAATACAAGAAAAATTCCACAGCCTGTGCAACAAAATTGCATTAATCCCCTCTTCTTTGTGCCAAATTAATTTCACCAATAAAGCTAGGCAGCCCAAAATGGCTTTAATAGGGCTCATACTCTATACTATGTCTCCTACCTGAGCTGCCTCATTTTAGTAGTAAACCACTGGATTTTGCTATTGCCCAGGGAACACCTGCCTAACATATATATTGGTATTCCCCCATCATTTAATGCCTCTTGTTCAAATCAAACTGTTTTCCAAACGTCTTCCTGCTTTGGCCAAAAGGTCCCAGGAGAGAAAGCAATGTTGCCTCCTCCCCTCCTTATCCCTGAACACATACGTGCAACTGCCTCTAACTAGAGCTGAAAGAAGTCTTCCATCTGTCCAATTATATCATTGTGTAAAGAAACCACATGACTGAAATTTCTATACTTAACTGAGCTTTGATTTATCTCTCTTAGTAAAGTCCTAGAACTTCAGCATCATGTCCTCTCACATCTTCCATTAAGCTGCTCTCCTCTGAACTGCTGGAGAGCAGCCAAAAAACTCCACCCCAGATATCCAATTCTGTTATTACCACAATAATAACTTGTTGATAGTTTTGCCACATGGAAACTCACAGGGCATCCAGATGTCTTTCTTACAGAAAGTCGTACTCCTCCAAACACCATCATCTGGAAACAGATGCATTTCCCAACTTGATCGACTTCAAAGCCAACAAGATTGTACAGTTATTCAAGCTCATCACTTCTGGATTATGAACAGTTACTTTTGATGAGTCCAGAAAGAATATTTTACATGGCATGCCCCATTTGAAAATACTCAGAATCCAAATCATTCGTCTTTTCAAATTTTGGCTTACAAATGATAGCAGCATTGGTGGTGTTCTCCCTACTGACAAAGGAATTTTTTTTTTTTAATTCTGCAGCAAGGAGGAAGTTGCCGATATTGGTGTAAAAGATTTTAAGTACATCAAACCTCATCCTCCGAAGTACCTGTTCTTCTTTAGACAGTGTACATTTCAGATACTTGTCAGGTTTTGCCCCAAGTGATTTCCATGAAAACTCATCCTTTACTTTGAGAACATCCATACATTTTTGTTCGCGGCTCTTTGACCTCCAGCTCTGTGAACACACTGCCACATGTCACTCTCACTGGAGTATTTGGCAATATGAACATTACAACAGGACTGCAAATCCAGCAGCAATAACAAGAGCATTGCATTAATTTATATCCTGAAATACTAGACTCGTACTTTACACAGTGCACCTAATTTAAGAATATCTATACTTTCCATGCTCATTCACAAGACTTCACTACTTAACTCCACCAATGCAGTATAATTTCTGTTCATGCTTACTATACACATCTGCAAACTGCAGAAAAAAATCAACTACTTAAAATGAAAAAACAAAGGTCAAGCAAATTCAGAATTTATTCTTGTATCTCAGTGACAAGAGTACAATGAATTTCCTGGATATACAGGCTCCTGAGGGAGACTTATTTGTATAATTGGTAATAAGTCCATAGGAGAGTTTCAAGGAGTTCTGCATATATACTGAATATATGATTCTTCATTGCAGTTCCCAAAAAGAAATCTGAATTGCCATCTTTGAAAAGTTACTCAGGTGAAAAGCTTTTCTACCTGTAAAAAAACCACCAAACAACACAACTAAACCCTACAAGTAAACTTCATTGTGCCAAATTTCAGCCTCTTGGACAAATAAACCATAACAATGGCTTGCAAACTGGCCTTTCACATCCGGATATTCAGTGAAGCAGAACTCAATATGGATGAAGAAGAATAAAGACGGCATCAATAGTATGAATAATCATTTCATATTAGAAATAAAAGAGGTTAATAGCTTCAGAATGATAACCAAGACACAAAACGTCCTGGATTAAAGCACATCTTGCAATGCTTCTGACATGTGGTACCCTGTGATGCTGAGACTCCTCTGGAAGTTTGCTCTAACGTGTTTACCAAAGTTTCATGTCTAGATTCTTCATTTTAGTAATCAGATATTTTAACTTCTCTCTTCTTTTTCTGTAAGATATATCCCAGTTGCAAGATTCTAAGCTATGACATTTCCAGAGACGCAGTGTTTATAATGAGCATATGTTCTTAACCTAAATTCTCCATGGAACGCTGAGCTTGCAGTATATTAAGCAGTACTGTTTTCTAAAGGTGTAGGTCTTTGCAACATGCTCCTGTATTCCACCAGTCTTTTTACAGCTTTCCTGCCACACCTGTCCTCTTATTCAAGTCCCTCTTTGTCCTATACATCCTTTATATTACTCCTCCAAAACAAGATTTTATGGTCTTGTAGCAAGAACCTCTTCAGTGAACGAGTGTTATTTGTAATGACCGTTTCTGACAAGAAGTACAAAGAAATCTGTAGAACTTGTCTTCCATTAAAAACACTAGCCCATAGGCAAACAAATCTGTTGTTGCTGAGGTATAAACACAATTTTGGACTACTCAAATCCACTGGACTTCGAGGAGACCAGTATGTTCTCAGAACTTCTGCAGAAATTCCGTCAAGGAGCTTCATTACGAGTATTTCTAAAAAGATAAGATCTACATGCAGTTCTCATGTCTGCTGAGGCAAAACGTCTCCTAATTGTTCACACACTTGAATAATCTGTCTTGCACTGATATTCTCTTGTCAACACCAAACCACAAGAGCAGCTAATGAAACCCAGTCTCTTCGAAAATGGACTCGGACCAGTGCCTTTCTGAATCTTTTTTGTGTTGATTCTTCAGGGTCCAGTAAGTGGTGAGCTCAGTCTGCCGCACTTCCCTCAGAAGAGGACTGACATCATCACTCTTTTCTGTGCAGATGTGTATGTTCAGGAACCCTTGATGAACTTGGTTCAAAAGATACTGGGGAACAGATGACAAAGCTAGAATGTAAGCCTTGTTTCTTAGGACAACAAGCTAAGAAGATAAAGTAGAAGTGAAAGGTTTATTTCTTGTGATGACTGACTGTATAACCATTTTGGTTTTCAATCTTCTCATTGTTTTTTATCAGTATTCCCACATCTGCCAATATGCTTTGCTTCCTGTACTTTAAAAATCTTGTATGTTATCATCAGTGCCTTTATAACAAGATTTCCATTTCCACTGAGAGCTAGTTATACCCCACATTTTCAACCTTTCACCAAAACTCTTATTTTCATTCACATATGACAATCCAGATTCACATTCTCAGTTTCGGGGGGAAAAGATGCTCTACAACGGAGTTTACCTTGAATAGGTCTTTGCTACTCCAAGTCCACTACAACAGAGAGAGGCAGAACATTCCAGCGATGCAGCTAGGCAACACTGGTAGAACTGTATCTGCAGTGCTGTGTTAGCCTGCTGATTCAGCTTCTTAGCATACTGCCTGAAGCTTTGCAGTGAGCACATAAAGCTGACAGACAAGTGGGAGATGGTTTAGCCTGGGAAGGTAAGAAACTAAAATACTGACTATCCACCCCTCTACTAGATAGATACACAAATACTTAGAAGTGGAAACGCAAAATTAAGGTTTCACGCTCTAAAATATTTCTTTGTTCAGCAGTTCACTAGATAGAAATCTCAGAAGTGTTCAGCATGTAAAGAGCGGCAGTTATAGACACATAAATCTGGCAAATGCAAATACCTGAACTACTAGAAAAGCAACAAACATTAAAATCCCCAAGCAATATCTATCCTAGGAGGCTGGAAAGAAAAAAGTGTTATACTTACAACAGACAGTCTTGGGTCTCAGGGATTTTTCTTTCTTTAATTATGAAGATGCAAGTCATCCCAAAATAAAATAAGAAAAAGAAATTAATGTGCTGCACCATTTGAAGGAAAAACCCCTGTACTTCCTGAGAACTCTTTGCAGAAGTATTACATTACAGGCCAAAGTTTCCATTATCAAATAGGAAAAATTAGAGCCTCTATGATTTTCTGCAAAAGCTGAAGTACTGACAAAAGCGTATTTTCAGTTAATACAAGGTTAATTTCAAGAAAGCCTTGTTATTAATGAAGTTCTAAGAGATGATAATGGCTTGAAACACAACATCTCAACGATACCAGACAAAACCTTGAGTTCTGCATGATTAGAGCTCCCAAGTTTTCAGAAGTTGTAGTTCAAGCAAAGAAAAAGAAAACTCGCCCCAAAAGGAAAAACAACCTAACAAAAAGCACCTCCCCCACCATTCTGAGTGGAAGTTCATTCATATCATGAAGAACAGGAAAAGTGGTTTTCATCAGCTGAATCCAGAACAGATCACTTTTTGGCAGAATCTAAGGAAATTAAGAACTCAAATTTCCATTTTAGAACAGGGCTAAAACAATTCTGACTCATTTTGAGAACTTTTTGGCAAATAAACACAAACTTGTCAGTTACAAGAATGAAACAATAAGCATCATCATTCTACTGGTAAAGCAGTTCTCTGCCCAGAGCAGTCCATGGAGACGAGTGCTGTATTTTCAGTAGTCAGTGGCATGGAAGAGATGCCACAGATCAGTGTGACAATTCAGCAGGAAGCAAGACTGACACAATAGTTTACAACTCCAGATAGCTGTTCTTTCGCAGCAGTTACAAAAAGGAAATTACCCAAGTCGCAGTATCGCCACAGACACTGGGTGGTGCATGAGCTCAGCAGGATTTTATAATCTGACAGACACAGTCTCCCTTGTAGTTATGCTGCCACGAGTGTTTTTGTTACTTGTCATTCTCTAGAGTTTCACAGCAAACAACCGCTAATACCTAACTTTTTAGACAAGGGTAGAAAGCATTAGCAACTGTGAGCTGCTGCTCAAAGAGAGTTTCTACCTGAAATTTCTACCATTTTTGGACAATCAACTTTGATAGCACTTAGATTACTGCTTTTGTTACCATTAGAAATGGAGTTCCACAAGCTGTGACCCTTTGTTGAGGTTTCTTTAAAAAAAAAAAAAGGCAAGAAGCACAAAACCCAAAACTACATCAGGAATGAAGATTCTCACACATTAGGTAAGAAACTTCTCTGTCCTGCATCAAGTGTTGCAAGTTGCAACAGCTGTTTTTGAGCTGAGACTATGAAAAGTTAGGGTAACTTTTAACAAAGTTTCTAACTTTGAGAAGCCAAAATTCAAAAACTGCTGTTTTTTAGGGTTCAAACCTTCCACGCACACTGTAACCTGTAAGAGCTACTGCATAAATTTGTTTTCCACACAATTAAAGTTCACATGTTATCTACCAGAACAGTTTCACATGCATAGTTCAGTATTATGTAAACATAATTCAGTTGTTCCTAAATACATAAACTTTTGAAACATATCAGCTAGACGTTAGCAGCCCGTACACAGAAATTATTTTAACTCTTCAAGCTCATATTAAGCAACTTGAGTTTCTTTGCAAAAGAAACGGTCTACAGTTGAAGCCTCTCTGGATCATGAGCATAAGCTGCAGAACATCACAGTATACTTCTGGAGACCAAACACAAACAGTACAACATCAGGGCAAGCTTCCTGTAACTGGAACCTAGCTATGTTAACATTCCAAAAATCAACACAAAAACGTCTAATTAAACTGCTTTTCCAGCATGGTTGATTTCAATGCCATACAAAAGGGCAGTAATGTTGTCTGTACTTCAGGTATTTTAAATTGCAGGTTCTGATGCACGACAGTGAGGGGCAAGAGGTATGTCAGAAATAAGAACACAGAAATGGTGAAGACAAAAATTAACAACTCTTCAGATCTGAACATTCTTTGTTTCTAATGAGGCTGCAGAGTCCCAAATGCAGTTTCCTCTCCTTTTGGAACACGGTAGGCATTTCCACCCTACCAAGCCCCAGATACGGAGGGAGAGCAAGGAACCTTGAACCCTTGCTAGAACCAGAACAACCTTCGTCTGTGCTCCAAATACAGTTCACAGAAGAGGCAACACTTCTGGTGTCGTATCCGCAAAGAACTGTTCAAAACACATGGAAAAAAGACATTCCGCTCTAGGATTTCCTCTCTAGCAAACTGAGCAACAAATCTAGCGCATATATGCAAAACCAGAATAAAATATATCACATACCGCCATATTCCAGGTATATGCACACCAGGTGTATTTTATCTGGGGATTGCTCCCTAAAAAGGCCTAGCTTTTCACTCAGCTGCCAAAAAAAGCCCAAACCCACCTTTCACACAGTATTTTCCCCATCGTTCTTACAGACTTGGTTCAATGAAAAGCATTAGTGAATTTACATAAACATTCTTTTCCAACCATTTAACCATAATGGCTAAAACTAATATTCAACTGTTTTTCAAAGTATATAATACAATCCCATTCCAATTTCCAAAGAGCCAAGAATTACATGCACATGTACGAATGCTATTGTAAGTTGCTTCCGCTCACTCCTTTCATCAATACCTATTCAGCAACAAAGCCACAAAACCTGTCAGTAAGCAAATATATAAAGGTCACAATACACTCAATGCACCACATACACACAGCCTTGTACTGTGGTCATCTCCACCCCTTAATCTTTTGTCCGTCAGTACTTTTTACAGCGGTTTGGCCTCATGAACTATCATCACTAGAAAAAATGACTGTGTATTCTGCTTATTACCCAAGCTCCAGGACGCAGAGAGCATCACCATCATGAACAATAAAGTCAGTGAGAAATACAAACTCTTGGCACAATGCAGAATCAATTGTCAGGGATAGAAACTAAATGAACTCTGAAGAGGTACACCACACAGAATTTCCTAATATTTTACAAATTTAAAAAAAGCATTCAAAGACTTGAGAACTTCTGAGTTTCATATATCATAGAATGCAAGTGGCAACAATTTTCTCTAATTAGATTACTGATCATCTATTATTTGCCTAAAGCTACTACTCTAAGACTTGTTCAGAAAAAAATATTCACATAAATTTGAAAATGCAAATGGAAAAGGCTTCAAATAAATAACACTTAATCTAGTAACAAACTAGGAAGAAAGTCATTGCACTGACTGATCGTGTGCTTGATATATTTTTAAATTACTTCTATTGTATGATGCAATACGTCATCTAGTCTATTTCTATCCCTATCCCTTGAGATCAATCACACATCAATCCAGGGGGTTACAGAGCATTAAGCCTGCAAGTATACAAATAAAAATACAAATGAAACAACCCAGAAATCCCTTTCTTGTAAGAACATAGACTCAACTTAGTGCACCAAATTACTAGCCTCCAACAGAGTCAGAGAAATTCCACAAGGCTTTAAACAAAGTATTATTCTCTTTTAGTTTGGGAAGTAACAAAATATTTCAGGTAAAACTTCTGTCCAATTTATAAGACACCTGGGTAATCTGCCTAAGCTGCCATAAAGCAACAGATATTATTTACACCTTCCCCTCCAGCAGCAAATGACTTGGGCACTGTCATTTCAAGCACACACATTAAGAGTCAGTACAGGAAAAACATCCCAACACTCTCCAACTCATCAAAAGCAATATTCCTTGAGCCTGAGGAGCGTAGCACATACGAATTACATTTCCTCAAATAAAAAAAGTAATCGCAGTTCTTTCATTATACATAGGTCACTAAAAAATCTCCCTAGTTTTATGGAAGCAATGCATTCCATACAATTACCTAAGAAGTATGCTCAGATGTTCAGGAAGCGGTCTCTTTCAAAGAAATTATGCATTCTGGTGCTATTGTTTAGGAGTCAATGGTACCCATATACAGGTGAACAAACCAATCAACATATAGAGATGAAACAAAGGTATGAAGAAGTAACCTAGATAAATATCTTGTGTAGACATCCAAAACCCAGAATAATCAAACCACCCAGGTGAAAAAAAAATAGATACAATAACCATGTACACAAAGTCAACTGAAGTATTCCTACAGATCCCTCAGACAGTAAAGTTTTACTCATGTAGCTACTCAAAAGAATACATTTTACTGTGAATAGCTATGGGAAATATCGGCCAATGAAATAAGAATCATTTCATACATATAGCAAATGTTCACATTTATTTCTTGGAATTTTCCCAGTGACTGTCCTTCTCCTGACAAAGGGTTATTTCTTGTGTTTTTGAAACTTCCTCTAGTGGAGGACAAGCACAAAGTACCTTTACTGGTGCCATTTGAAAAGCAAATGGGTAGCTGAAAGAAAAAGAAGTCATCTGACTAAAGTCAAAAAATGGCTGGTGGGTTGGCTACTGCTGCGATTTAGGTGAAGACCTACCACCTTCTTTTCATTTTGTTATGTTGTCAGCACATCCTTTGTATCATTTTGAACAGGAATTCCTCTAGTAAGGAACAAACTAAGAGCTATCCACTATCAACACCTGTATCAAAAAGGAACATAAGCTCAGGATTTTTATGGTTACTTCAAACTCTGTGTGGTAACTCAATGAATTCTGATCTTCTTACACCAAAACATACAACAGATTTCATAACAGGTAACAAAATACTCTTAATCTGTGTCAAAAACCAAGAGATAGTGAGATTCCCCTCATCTACAGCTCAAGAAAACATCAGAGCAGCCACTTCAGTGCCCCAACAACACAATCTGATGACAGCAATTGTAAGTAACAGAGGAAAGTACAGACAACTGAGTACGTCTCAACTTTTTAGACTAAGAATATAGACTTTTAAAGAAGAGATAATCATCAGCCAATCAACAGTCAAAAGTTCATTCAAATAATATTTATAAAAGCCTCATCTCTAAATACAGCCTCACAGAATGTTGTCTAATAATCTAAGCACAAAACAAGCAAAGGCAGTAAACCAGGAACCTGCGACTGAGGTGCGCTGAACAAACGGAACCATATGAGTTGGCAGCTAAGCCTAGGTAACTCCTGCAGGAAATCCGAATTGGTGTTATTGTCAAAGTAACAAGTAAGCTAGTTTTATTCAAAGTACAGGTGAGTTGCGTAGACTTGTAAAACAGCACAGTAATTTTACCAACTGTATCCAAAACAGAAGTTTGCATTCTTTCACCACCTGCGATTTCCAGGTAGGTCAAATGTTAACTTCACAATTAATGCACATTTACCTTTAGGTAGAGTTAATGTTTCAAGTTACATGCTGAATAAGAGTCACGAGATTCCCATCTCATCTTTTTCTTGGCATTTTTCAAGCAAATTACTGTTACAGATCTATCAATGAGTTAGACAAGCACTTGATGCCATATGAAATCAATTACTGATTTTTTACAAGAAACCCAGATTTATCATTAAATTTTCATATATATAATATGGGAAAAAAAGTTACCTTTCTATGCTTTGCACCACGATAGTGTGACTGAAGACTTATAGAACTCATACATGGAACTTTACAAACCTAAAAAGATAAAATAAAATCACTTCTTCAGTTATGCTGTGGATATTCTGTAGTTGACAAGTTATAAGAACTGGAAATACATACGTTTCTACACCATAATTCCCAAGGCGGTCTTCAGCTTAAACAGTACAATTTGCGTGATGTTTAGGAGAGCAGCATACCACTAAAATGACCAGAACTAGTGTGTAAACCTGCTCAAATACTTAAATACATGTTTAAATATACCAGATGGTATGGATCCTTTAAGAGACTCCCCCTTCCCTCCTACCACCACCTTCTGGATTCTTAGTTTTCTGAACTTCTACGGGCTGGAAAGTCATCAAAAAGGGATGATCATACAGTGATTGGAAAAGCATAGAGACAAAATTACGCCCTAGAAGAACAGCAACTCCATTCATCGTTACATCGAAGTGATCAGAAAACCAATGAAGCAAGACATCTGCACTTCATTAAGAACCACTGACACACATACATCATTACAGTAATTAACAGAAGACAATACAGATCTACAATTATTTCTTACTATCTTTAGCTAAAAAAAGTAATGACTAATTATGCTAATCTTGTCTACTCTCTTGACATACTGTGACAGAAGTTTAACAGGCCAGGAACAAAAAAATCACTGCAAGAATATGACTGACACATTTAACTTGTTCTGACCCAGAGCTGTAGCCCTTAAAGATAAATGAGCCTTTACAATCGCCTCTGAAATCTACCTAACAGCCATTTGAAAGATCATTAAATTGCACCTGTCACTGCTCAAGTACAAACCGAATTCACAGAATCCTAAAACAAGCAGCTCTTCCAGAGACTGGCCACGTCAAAAGCTTCTCTCACATATAAGATTGCCACGCTACATCTAGATTAGGTCTGCATTTTTAAACACATGGTCTTTAATTCTTTAGGCCTGCATTTTAGCATATAAGGCTGAAAAGCCATCAAGAAACGCACTCACTTCACAATAAAATATTTTTTTTTCAGATTCCGGCTTGCCATCTTCCGGCTTAGCTTCTTCGGCCACAGCGCTCATCCTGCAAAACTGGCTCACTGCGCACAATGAGAAAAAATGTAAATAAATCCAGCTCTCGTCTATACGGTACTTCGCAGCAAACAGCTGGGGACGGGAGCGAAGCGTCAGTCGGATGAACTAAGTCGACTGTTTCGCTTCAACGCATTCCCAGGCGAAACCACATTTTTCATCACCGGGACACCTTTACAGCCTTAAGGCGCCCGCCCCGCTCGCCTTTCTGGAGAGGCTTCAGAGAGGCAACGGCCCCCGGGGAGCACGGCTGCTCCCGCCTCCCCCGCAGCCGCGGCGGTACCTCAGCGGGGCGCCCAGGCCCGGCGCGTCTCCCAGGCGGGCCGGTAACGGCGGCAAAACCCGCACGGCTCGCGCGCCCAACGGCATCCGGGGGCTCGAACCCTCCCGCGCTCGTCACTTCCGCTGCTCCGCAGCGACGAGGAGACACCCGAGAGCCGAACCAACGGCAGCACCACACCCCCGCCAACGGGCAAGTGGGGGATAGGCAAGAAGCCGCCCACCTCAACCAATGGGGAGCAAGCACCGCCTCTCGCGGCTGGGAGCCTGAGCCCTCCCCTCCCCTCCCGGCAGCCCCGCCCTCCCCGGCGGCTTCTTGGCGACCCCTGGCGCGCCGGAGGACGCCAGCGCAAGCGGGCTACCGGCAGGTACCGGGCGGGTTCGCCCCGCCCCGCCGTTCGGCCGTGGGGTGGGCAGCCTCCGGGCCTTGGGACAGGGGCAGCAAACACACTGGGCAAGGGTTTTAATTTAAATGCAAATATTTATTTTAAAATGTCTTAACTTTACGCTTCCGACTGGTAATAAATGTAAAATATAATTTAAGAAATACACTTGTAAGTTCCTTCTAAAAGCAGACCAAGAAAACGGTACAAAAAAACCCACAAACAACAGAAAAGTGCACCGGGTTTAGCAAAATTCCAAGACACCACACCCACGTTTCACTGCCTGCGTTTAGCGGGCCGGCTGGCGACACGTGGTGACGCCCACGACGCCCGCGACGCCCGCCGCACACGGGGCAGCACGGCCGACGCCAGCCGGCTGGGTGACCCCGCTACGGGCGCCATTGCCGCCGACCGGCCGCGCTCTGGCCGGGCTGCCTTCCCCGGGGCAGCGGCAGCGGCTGGGGACGGAGCTGCCTGTGCCCGGTTCCAGCACGGCTCGGGTGGGTGCCGTGTGCTCGCCAGGAATGGGCCCCCCGTTCAGGGAATCGTGCAACACCAGTGAGGCCACAACGGTCTGTAGGTCTCCACGCGCCTTTTTTTTCTCTAACCTTGTCCTCCACTGCGTTTGCTTAGGAGGAGCAGGAATGGCGCTCCCAGGGCAGGATCGTTAGCGGAGCTCGATGGCAGATCACACCCCTTTCCAAGACGTGTGATACGATTTGTGCTGGGATTTTTCACGGGCGTTTCTCTAACAGTCAGAGACCTTCACATGGAATCACATTAAAATGCCCGATAATTCTTTGTGGTTCTAATCTCAAAACCTAAAATGGACTAACTGAAAACACTGCATATGTTGTGTAATGCTTCCATACCCTTCCTTAAAAAAAATAAAATTACATATTAAAGTGCAGTTGCGCAGAGAACGAATAAACACGTGGGGAAGAGACGCAGAAAGGAGGAAATTAGTTTCTTGATTTTTTGAAAGAGAGACCAGGCCTAAACACAAAAGGATTTGGCGTTATATATACTCGCAGAACTAAACCGCTGGTGGTGGCTCCGAGCTTCTTGGCGGTACGGCCTCCCGAAGAGAGGAGGTTTCACCAGCAAAGTGACTTTCTTTCCATTTTAGTACAGCTGTAATTAGTGAGTCAGTACTGCTGTCTTCTTAAGGAGGGCAGGGGGGAAATGGGGGATTGCACTGCTGCCTGACGTTGTTCTTTTGGCAAAACTTTTGAAGCATGCCCAAAGTGGACATAAAGCTACAGACGCAGAAAACAGAAAGGGTGGAGGCCACAATGTGCCATCCTATAAAATCAGAAAGGTAGAAAAGCTAGAGGAAGAAAAAGGGAAGATTTTTTGATGGACGCAACTGCCTTTAAGGAAGAAAGTGTTCTTTGGTTTTGTTAAGAAGCTGTGCAGGGGGGAAAGGGTGTGAGAAGGGACCCTTTCAGAAGAGGGAAGGTTACTGACCACGTAGAGAAAGAACCTTTTTGGCTACGAGAAGTGTAGAAAGAAAACTGAATACAGTTACTGAGAACTGAGATAGCTTTTGCCTCTTGGAAGTTCTTTCTCAGAAAGACAAAATTCAAAAAAAAAAACAAAAAAACAGTTCATGGTTGCCTCACCTTATCACACATTTTAAATGAACAAAGGGACAATGATAGGATACAAAAGTTTAAAAAAAAATTAAGAAAAATAAAAAAAGAGGTTCAGAAGGGAGAGTGGTGGGATAAGGAAGGGAGAGACCGAGGTGTAACCTGGAAAGAGGCAGAACAGCCGTGTAATTCCTGTTACACCCTCCTGTGGAAAATGGGGAGCTCTAGACCAGAACTTGACCTGATTTTTTGAACATAGCCTTTTAATTAATTACATACAATTACTGAGACTAACTAAGCAGCAGATGTTCCTTCTATTACCTTCTGCCACGTTTTTGTATGAGTCATTGGAATGCCAGAATTCTACCAATACAAATGTGAAACTGGAAGTTTTGGCTGTTGTACAGCTGTCCCTGTTGCATCAAGGAAATCCTGAGAAACTCTGGGCTGCACAGTTAGAGCACCAGCTGCACGACTGAGCTACAACGACCAGCAGCAAGAGAGCTGAATTTGCTGGACTTTTGAAGACCAACCTCAGGAAGGGAGCAGGAGCAGAACATAAGAATGATGTTTTCGGTCTGATTGAGAAATACAACTTAGTACTGAATTACCTCAACCTTTGTTTTCAAGAAATTATTTGCAGCCTGAAAAGTTACAAATTCAATTCTACAGAAAAAATAAGGGCAAGATTTCAGAGCAGAGAGTTATTAGCGGTGGGTGGAGAATTAATGCTGTAGTCACAGAGTAATTACACCTTGACAGCAATATATCAATCAAGGTGATCGTTTTCCTCCCAAAATTTGTCTTAACAATCTTTTTTTACTTTCCCTCCAAACCTCCACCCAAAGAGAGTCTTTGCCTAAGCACAGAGAAGTGCTTGGATCTCCATATGGGTTTTTCTTAAAGTATTTTGTGGTTTTAGTATATTTTTCAGCCTGTCACTGATGATTTTGTTCAGAAGAATTTCTGATAGCACGGTAGGGAAGTGTATTTACAATGACAAGAACATACGCCACGTGTATTCAAACACGACAAAGATGTATTTGTCAGGGTGGTAGTGTCTATGAGCATAAGCTACTGGCAGCCCTCTTGCACGAGTCTCCTTCAGCTAGATAAAATCCTTGTGATTACAACCTGAGCATGGGCACCCACAGAATCTCTTTGCTCGCTACGCGTGTTACAGAAGTCTGCTTCAGTTGTGACACATGATTTCACATAGGACTTTGCAAGATTTGAAAGAGAGGGAGAAACTCCAGGGAAAGAAACTCCTTTTCCAGCGAGAAATTTTCTAGAATCTCGTTTAGGTTTAAGGTTTTTGTCTCAATACAATCAGAAAAGTCTTTCCATTTTGAATGTTTACGCAAAGACAGTAGAGAGAAAGAGCGGAAGAGAGCAGAAAGACAAGAAAAATAGAACAACGGCTCTATACCTCCGTCATTCTGAGGTTGTTTTTTTCAGTTTCATGACACTGATGAAAGAAAATGAGTATTTTAACTTTTCTTCCACTACCTAACGCAATGTATGTATTCATAAGTAGGGGAAATGGTGTCTTTTAACTACTCCAATTAAAACCACACATTGTCAAGACAAATTAATGGCTTTTCTAAAATAACTACAGTGGGTGAGGCTGTCCTACCTAAGTTCCAATATGGCTTTAACACAAGGAGTTAAAAAAGGCATCTAGGCAGCAGAAGCTGATCTTATCCCACAGAATATTCATTGCCTCAGGCTTTTTGCCTCCCACTCAATTATTTTAAGCACTAGGCATTTCCAGAAGAATTGCACATGCCCTGTCCATCTCAATACTGTATCCAAGGATCAGCACCCAAAGTCTTACTGAGCTGGCTGATGCACAAATGTCAGACCTCCCTATGCCATCCAGAGGAGACTCAGTTCCAAGGATTTTCAGACTACATCATCATGTTGTAGTGAAGGGTGATTAAAACACAGAGATGCACTTCACATTACCATCTTACAACCAAGGAGTAGCAAGTCAGGCTTTGCTACAGAGAATTTAGGTACAGTCCCTTGATCTTTCATTTCACTAGTTAAATCTCCAAACTGAGGACCAGCTGAACCCAGCTTACCCCTTGCACGCTGCTGCCCTTACTTCAGATTTTCAAAACAAAGCTCCACGTTGGTATCTAAAGAGTTTAAAGTGAATATAAATAATTCATAGTGTTATCTACAGTGGAGGTCTGACCCAGTTTCAGCCACTGGTGTAACTGCATCCCAGCAAACCTTAGAAGCAGCAGGAAAATCCACTCTTTCTGCTGTACGAGTTTACCCCTAGCTCAGATCAGGTTGGTTTTCAGTCAAATAGTGGCTTACAATGGTGCATTTCAGTTGGACTAGCATTTGTATGGTGCTCAGCAGCAGTCCGCTGATAGCTAAAATCAGGCCACATTCTCAATAAAGACAAGAACCTCATCAGCAGCTCTAGCACTGATAATAGTCTCTGCTGTCTGTGGACCAAGTAATATCTCAGAGGGAGACACATTCTCAGAGCTTTTAGAACTGCTTACCTTCCATACCAAAAAATACCCTCCCTGCACATCAGAATTAAGGAGTTCATTCTGTCTCTGCCTCTGGAGAGTTTATGGCTGAAGAGGTTTGAATGCTATCATCAGTCAGGTGTCAGAGACACACACTGGAAAAAGAAAGGCATTTCTTTCAGCCTGAATGCTCCAAGTTCATGTCAGGCAAACGTTTGACTAGGCATTTCTTCTACAAGAAGAATTTCTTTATTGTTTTTGCAATAAATGCATTGGGAGGCTCCTAAAACAGACTTTAGGGCTGCGTTTGACAGATCCAAATACCAGCTCATTAAGGATAAAAGCCAAATACCAATGACTGAATACATCTTAAACCCTACTTTTCAGTGTTAGTTTTTAAAATAATAACAAAGCAACAACAACCACTAAGAAAATGTAACCATTTAAAACAACCGCTCTGCTTTCATGCTATTTACTGGTCTGTGTCAGGGCATCATTAATGTCTGCATACAAAAAGGTTTTATAAGATTAAATCAGTGGCAATTTAACAGGGTACAATGAAATGTCAGATTTCAGTCCAGACTCAATCCAGACCACATGTCGTGCAAAGAGGATGAAGGAATTATATCTGTGCCTTAAAAGCAGATAGCAAGAGTCTTTTTTTAGCATTTATTTCCTCTGTTCTTTCCAAATGGAGTGACACACCAAGTACTTAGAAGGAACTGGTCTTTGTTTACTATCAACAGTGGTTAGTGATTGTCCAAAAAGAGGATAAGCTGCCCATCTCTTCATAAGCACAGTTCTTAGGAAATTGCTGTATGTGTGTGATAACTCAAACTAGAAAGACTTCCACTAATGCCGTATTTTTTCATGTGAGACCTGGAATAACAACTCGGCTACAAATTAAGCCGGCCAAACTCAAACGTGATGCACAGGGTAAGTGCAAGTTACCATGTATTTTTCTTGGATTCAGACTTCATGGAACAATAAAGCAGCAAACTTGACTGCATTTACACAGGGGGGGAGGCCGAAGGTGACATCTCATTTTGAGTCACACATTCATCCATCCTCCTTGAAGAAGGCCATTGCATCTCTTATATCAGATTAGATTCTCTTGTATGCAGAAGCTTCATCTACCTTTATATCAGTTGAGTAAAATGTGACTGGTTTTGTTGGGAACATGAGCAAAATCATCCCAACTGAAATAAACCAGGAAAGCCTTAGAGGAGATAGAGTTATGTCTGAAGAGAGAAATCTGGCCACTTAGATCCACGCAAAATGGCACCAGCATGTCCGGATGAGGATAACAGTGTTTTACAATCTTGTTGCATCGATGTAAATGACGAGAGGAGGTGTGAGGTAGTGCGAAACCGGGCCCAGGTACTCTCATTCAGAGGGGTGTGACAGTGAGTCCAAGCGTGGAATTAAATGAGCAGCTTGTCAGCAGTCATACTGGCATGTCCTCCACTTGCCCCCAGCCATCTGCGCCCACACTACCCTTTCTCCACACTATCCCATTCCCGCCAGGCAGTTGTACAAGGAGCTGGACTGGAGAATACCGCAGAGTTCACAGCGCAGCCCTACCAGCAGCTGTGCTGCCACAACAGAGTGTCTGGCACTGGGATGTAAGCAGTGCCACTCCTGCACACCAGGCAAAGGACTATGAGAGCTGCTCTGAGAGCGTCAAAAAGGAACTGCTGCTCTTGGTTTTGTGGATAGTGAATCAACAAGGCAGAGCTGTGCAGCACCACTGAGATCTCACAGTCTCACTATACATGAGTACCCAGTCTTTTTGCGACTGGGATTAAATTTATGTGACATGAACAGTGGTGTGCCAGAGAGCAGCGTAAATTCCACCGTTACAGTCTCATCTCTGAAAAGGGCCTGATGTTGCATTGCACCCACTGGCAAGAGTATTAAGCCAAGGATACCAAGACTGCCTCAAATAAGAGGCCGCATGGAGCCAACAGGGAGCTGATTTGCCTCAGACACAAAAAAAGCGAGACGTTCTCATGGCTTGGGTGTGGTTAGCTGGACTATGGCAGATTTAACTTGAGCTACAGTGAGACATTATTGCACTTCTTTACTGTCCACTCTTGCCTTTCTGCTGGGAGCACTGCGTTCTGCGGGACAGTCATCAAATGTACATGTGTTATCTCAACCATTGCAGTGTAAAGTACAGCATTTCAGATCAAACCATTATTCATAAGCACTTAACTGACATGCAGAGAATGTATATCTTCACATCTGCCAACTCTAACACATAGGCAGTAATTTCTATCAGAGAAGACAGTCTTGGAGAATAGCAGCCTCCAAGATGCAGAACCATTCCCCTACCTGGAAACTACATTTGTCCCTCATATTTATAGCATTTGGGAGAAGTTTATGCCACTTTGCTGGCATGTAAAGCCATGCCCTTAGTAGCTAGTAGATATAGAAGTGAAGACATTATAATTATTTATAACATTTTGAAGAAGAAAACATTCATTATAGGGCTTCTTTCAGAAAGCACATATACATCTAAGCTTTTTTAAAATGATGTGTTTTTTATATAGGTGAAGTCGATATAAAGTTGAAATAGTGCAATTTTTAAAACAAAAGTTAGTGCAGGAGTCAAGCTACAACAACAGCAAAAACCAAAACAGAAGTTGCAGATTTTTTTTTTTTTTGTGGAAATACATTAATATCTGGGTTCAAAGGAAAGCATATGAATCTGTTTTCAAAAGTGCACAAAGTGCTTTTGAAAGGTATACATCCTCCAGCTAGCTTTCGGTGAGATTAAGCTTTTCTTTCAGGAATGAAACTAGGATGCTTTTGAAAATAACAGGTCTAATCGTAGCGTGGGATTTGTTTTTTGATGTCAGGTGACGATGTCTAACAAGCTGCTAGCAGTCAAAGAGATACCAACACATGAAAAAGTGCATTTCCATTGTTAATGTTACAAGTAACAGCAAGGAAAATAATTGCAGAAATATTTTCTTCTCATGTACATTTAACAGCACTTTGTAACTCATTTATAGAAGTGGATAACATGCCATTGCTCAGTTTTTCAAACAGCAACTTGAAAGGCTGATGTCTTTAAAATGGAAATATATGTATACTAAAACATTAGTATTATCAAGGAAACTTCGGAAGAACTTCAGTTTGAAGTGAAATAATTTATAATGCATTCTATGAGAGGAATTTGTTTCAATTAATGCTATCCTTTTAAATTAAGAAGTTGTGTTGGGATGTACTTGCCTGTTGCCAATAATTTATGTTGAGAGAATGGAATAGCTGATGCTTCTTATTAGAGTAGCAAAAAAGTAAAAATGCAAAAACTCGTAAAGTAAACTGGCCATACTGAAGACTGTAAATATTTTCTCTTTGCACAGAAGCATCACATCAGCTTCAGAAAAACAAACAGAACAAAGGCAGGAAACAGAAATGGCTATACCTTGGTCGTGAACTATAGACAAGAGAGGAAAGATGATACATAAAAATTAGCAGGCATACCTGCGCAGGGAGTAATGATTATTTTTCTGTGCCTGAGGTTTTTTGGTTTTTTTTCTTTCCAAAGATCACTAAGAGAAGGGTGGGGGGAGGGTGGGTGTGAAGGGTGTGTGTGTGTCTGTGTCTGGGTTTCCTCACACACAGATGCACACACACACACACACACACACTCAAAATCTTTGCACTGGCTTTTAATTTTAGTAACTCATTTAACTCAACTGGGGAAAAGAATCTACAACTTCTTGCTTTTAACATTATAAATATTCCAAATGTTATAAAAATTATTGTAAAAATGTACATTCAGTGGTTTTATGAGGCATGGGACCTGCTAATGTATTTTCAGGGAAGCTTGCATGTACTCTGTTCTGTCCACTGCTGGACAACGGTGGAGAATCCAGGGGCTCACGCTTGATTGCTTGAACCACGCAGGGGTTTTTAAATTCACATGGCATTTTAAAAACCTCGTTATTCTGCTCCTTCTCCTGCCCTGGACTGGGGCTGTAGAAGTGGCCGTAGCATGCTGTGTGCGGCAGGTCAGGCATGCTTTCCAGACACCCAGAGGAGTTCTGAGGGCAAAACGGGGCCACCTCCTTGCTACGTGAACCCTTGCAAGGTCTGTTCAGGCTTAAGTTGTTGGGATAATTTGCTACAATGCATTGCCAATTATGCGGCGCGTAAAGGCAGTGCCTTGGCTTCTGACAAGGTGAGGCTGGCTCACAGAGGTCCGGTTCTGTTTTGAGGTGCACTTTATTGGGGTAGCTAAACACCTGCTTTCTCACCGAGCCGTTCTCATCCATCCAGGCACGGTTCTGCGACGTCAGGTAGTTATCGGCAATGTTTTCGGAATCGGAATCGTATTCCGTTTTGATAGGCATCTCCAAGGGAAAGGCTGCGTCATAGAGAGACTCCGAGGATATTAACGGTCTCTGCAGTTTCAGATGGTCCGTCACATAGTTCTCCGCACAACGCTGCTGTACACCCGAGTAAGACTGGCAGCTTTCTGTGCCTCCCCAGTGGGAAGGGCAAGTTGGTGCTGAATTTAAGAAACTTTGGTCTCTGTTGTAGAATGATCCAGCCCGCCTGTTTGAACACGTGTTCATTCTCTGGCTCACAGAACAGGAGCTTGAGTTTCTTGAAGTCCAGCTACTGTTTGTGGTGCAGTTGTTTTGAATGCCTAAAACTGACGTATTAGAGCTGAGAGGTTCCTCTTGCATAAAACACTCACCGTTTGTATGAGGCTCAAACTTCACTTTTACATTATCTTGTTCATTTTTCACTGCTGCCCAGTTAAGATGCTTCCACTGGCCCAGAGTTTCAATGGCACTGTTATAGGAAAGGCCCTCCAGGTTTCCTTTCAAACTGGCAAAACTGCTTGGTATCTTCAGTTGTTCATCTTCTTCCCTTTCAATAACAGTAGAAAAAAATCAGTCAATCAGAGGTTTCTAAATGAACGTTTTCTGGGATACAAACGGAGTGGCTTGACATACATTACATGTCCTTAGCTTAATATGGGACTCTCATGCTCTTGTCCATATAAACTTTGCATTTGTTTGAGAGAAAAAAAGAGTGTGCATGCATCTGGGCATCAATGTGTGTGCCCAGCTACCTTTCTGTAGCACTGTTTCATTTGAATTCTGACATGCATTTATTCTTCCATTTCAGGCACACAGTTCACAAAGACTTTAAATATTGTAGTACAGTATGGTAACGGCCTTACACTTTTGTTCATCACTTAAAATATATCTAAATAATATTTGTGTGCAGAAAAATCTAGAGATAAAACGCAAAGAGCATCTTGAGATGTATTTTGTTAACAAGGAATTATTTGGACACATAAGAACTTTCTGATCAAAGTGATTTGAGGGAGAATCATGGGAGTCATATTTTGAGAATGCAGAGTTAGCTGACAGGAAATAAAATGCTTGAATTAAGTGCCCAGAATAGTCACAGATGTTCGTATTTGGCGTAGGTTTGTTTTACATGTCTAACTTAATTCAGGTTGTCTTTCATTTTCTAAGATGGCCAGTGAATTAATTTTCCATGACCTCCAGCTGAAGTACTCAACATTAGTGAAGAGCTCTGGCAGAGAAAGTTGCCTGAGCATTTCCATACCCGATGCAGTAGTTTTCAGAGCTTGGGGTCCAAATCTTCAGGCTCAAGATTTGTCTGGAATTCACTAACATGCTGATTCCCAACCAAGCAGGATCAGTGCTACGAAACCACCCTCTCCCTCTTCAGACAAGAAGTGGACATCTCAAGAAGAAAACGAGTATGAAAACCTGGAGAGCTAGTAACGGTTTTTGAAGGCTTTTTCTTAGCTCATTGTTAAGAACTTTTTCCTTGGGTATGGACTCAATGTGCAAGTATAGGGTTTTCCAGTAGAGGGAGTCCGTGTTGTTACAAAGAGAGAGTGTCCCGCTTTAATAAATGTACACCAAGAAAGGAGAATATTTTCTCTCTTTTTTTCCCATGAGGTATTAAATATTTTCGGTCCTCTGCTAAGTATTGTTTTTATTGATAGTCTTGAGATGCAAATGGCATGATACAAGTTTGCTGCAGAACTAGCTTCTCAGGAAATGGTCTAATTGGGAAGCAACGGACTCAACAACATGCAACAGTCACAAAAGCTTAGAACCCAAATGAAGAATTTTACAGAGAAATAGTACCTAGTGCAAATTCTCCAAAAGAATGTATGTTTCCAGGCAGACAGCATACAATTTAACAAAAAAAGTAGGAGTAAGGATGAAGACTACTGCAGGCTATCAGGAGGACAGAACTGAGTATAATCTCCAACTCTTGTAACAACTCTTGTAATGCTTCAGTCTGCAGGAACTATCAAGCACAATGGAAAGATTTTAACCACTCAGAGGGTAAAAATGTACCTAAATAAACATCAAAGAGCATGCTTAATTACAAAAAAAAAAAAAAAAGGAAATAGAGACTTGAATAAAAGAAACAGCCCCTTTTAATCTGCTTCTTAATAGAAGTTCATTCCCTCACATGGCAAGATGATGGTTATGCTGTCCTGGTAAAGGTAAAGAGTTCCACCACCCTCAGGTGGGAGCTTCTCTGCTATTCACAAGGATCCTGGGAGATACACTGCCTGTAAGGGTTATCTACTCCAGAAGTTCAAAGACTTTTTCTTTTCTTTCTTCCACCTGTGAGGCATCCAAAAGGAAAAGAATAGAGATAACAGCCACATTTTTTCCACTGGGCCAGATGGTGGCTGTGTACACCTCCTGGCCCCTGTTCATTCTGTCCACCCTCTTATCTCTTCCCTCAGACCAGCTTGAAGAGATACCTCAACAAGGCCCACAGGAACTGGAACAGACAATCCCGTGGGGGAAGGAAGAAAAGCCTCTTTGGAAGGAAAGGTGAAACCCGGTGGAGAGGTCCTCTTTGAATGCAAATCTGTGAGATTAGCTTCCACTTCAAGGCTGAGCCTACAGCCAACTAGATGTATGTGTCTACAAAGATACCATGAATATAGGCATCCCTGTTTAGATTATGTTGAACATCCACAACTAAAAACATGAGCTCAACTGTCATCCATAAAGGAAAAAAAATAAAATAGCTTTGCATGATCAAATGCTAAAAAGTAGTAAAACAAGGACAATAACTCAGCGAAGAGTTTCAGTTGCAAAGTAAAACAAAACCCCAGAATACATTTCTGTGCAAGAAAGTCAAAACATATTAGTAATATAACATTTTAGTTTAGAAGTATTCTTTTTCAATATGCATGTACACTGAACTTCAGAAGAAAAAAGACTGAAGAAATAAATATTGTTTAGGATTATAACAGCCATTTCATATGATCCACAATAAAAATGGATTTCCATTTGGTAAATAAACTAAACCCTTCTCATATAGCTCTTCTCTTAGGTCACTACAGTCCTTATAAAGATCTCATACATAAAGAATACACTCATTTTTTTCTGAAATAGAGGGGCTGGTTTTTAGTATTGGAAAATATACTTACTTCAACATTTGCTGTTGGGCAAGGACATATTCTGAACAACCACTTCGATACAGAAGTTGAGTGTTGGCTTGAACCCAGACCCAGTGATCTTCATTTGTTTGTACTTTGACTAGAGAAATGCCATTTTCTCCATTATTCTTTGCTATGCAATTTAAAAGAAAATCTAGTTTAATATACGCAGTATTTAATATTTTTTCTTACCTAAACTACGGGTGAATGTTCACAGATTTGTTTGCTGCCCTGGAATCATCAGCATGGGAAAGCACAAGCCAAAATTGTCACAGAACTAGGCAAATTACATTAAAAAACATGTGGAAAACCTAATGAGGCAGTTGGAAACACTTAAAATGTAACTAAGGAGTTTTCAATATTACTAGTTCTTTATCGTTTTTCCCTCTCAGTAATAGAACTACACCAATGAGAAAATGTTCATGAAAAATGGGGCTATGACAGAGGAGCGGTTTTAAGGAAGTCAAAGGTTTCCAGCCCGTATGGACAGAAGGCTGAGTACAGCTGAACTCAAAAAGAAGTTGCCCAGTGCAGAAGACTCACCATCAAAATTTTATCCATTGTGAAATCTGAAATACGGCATAGACTTTCATAATATTGCCACAGCCAAACACGGGAAAAGCATGAGTCAAAGCTGCAAGCAAATTGTGAGTTTTAAAGACAATGCATTCTAATTTTCTCTGCTTTCTGATCTTTGTGGAAAAGTAGCATTTGTAGCGTATTATCCAGTTTTCCTCAAAGAAGGGTAGATCTGGTAACGTATTATTAAGATTTTCACATAATCTTGTTAAATTCCGTGCCACCATTTTTAGGAAAGCATACGTTGAGTATTACTATTTACTATGATTGTTCATGTGTCTGTAAACTTGGCATCACAGTATTTCTGCCCACTTTGAAACAGCAGACTGATTCAGCACTATCTTTTGAGGCAGACAATTTTTTTTTTTTCAATTTTTTACAGAAGTGGTTTTAAAGAGAAGAAAAAATAGAGCATTGGGACCAAAATCTGGAAAACTTAACAGGGGAAAAGAAAAAGCAAGGTTCTTTCTCCATGAACTATATATAACCCAGAAATGCTTAGCAGACGCACCTTTGATTTGGTTTTCAGCAATCTGTAACACATTGGTGAAAGCTGCACCTTCATGATGGCTATTTCTTCCATATAATTCAGCTGCTTCACACAGAGCTGAATTACCTTTGGAACTGGGGCTGTAGAGGACAGAAAATGTGGAAAATTCCTTGTCGGTGAATGACAGTAAAATCACAAACTCTGAAAGGTGTGATCTTCAAGCTGTTGACCATTAACAAAGACTTTTGGTTTAGGTATACAGTAACCAACACTAAATAATTATTTATGTTTCCTGCATCATTCAGTTGCTCAAACTAGTGTATGGCTGGAATTCTGCATTCAGTTGAAAGGAATAGTTATGTTTAGGAATATTCTGCTCACAACTTAATATATCTGGAATAATAAGTTTCAGCTTGAATTGAGACAAACACTGTGTATATTCTGCTCTGCCTGTTCAAGGTACATTCAAGGCACATACATCACAGTCACCAGCAATGCACTTAAGAGTTAGCATGACTTCAATTTCCAATAATTATCATTTGATCGAATGGATTTTTTTCAATCTTCAGTTCAAAATGCATATTAGGGCTTGTAAAGTGTGCAAAAAGTCCATCATGATGCTTTACAATTTTTTCTTTGTGTTAAGACCATCAGAAAAGAAATGACTATATAAATTTGCCCACCTTCCCTGGTCAGCATGCTTCAGGCCTGAACCAAAACAAAGTTAAATGCCCACTTCATTCTTGTCAAATTCTTGTCCGGTCAGTTAGTAAAACTTGAGTAAAGCACCTCTCTTCTAAGAGCTGCATTATGATCATCAATTAATTTCACATGGGCCACTGAAAAACTAGCAAGTTGAAATGATTTTCCAACTCCGTTCCACAAGCCTGCACAGTCCATTATATCAGCGCTCCAGTAATTTAATTCTCGTCAAAAGGATGCATGTGCTAGAACCACGTTACACGTCTGGATAGCAAATCCACACATACAGAAGCATATTCTAATTAAAAGCCAAATTATGATGCTGTCAGTCACACTGATAAGCACTGATGAGCATTTTACCTCACAGCAATGGACCTCATTGCTGTAAGGTTGTATTTAACCAAATAAGGGAAAACATAATCTTAGCCCCAAACATCAACTAAAATTCAATCGTAGAGGAGTAGCAAAAATAAGTGTTAGGAAGCAAATGAGTCTGAACACAATCTGTCCTGATCTTCTGTGATTGCTACCAAGTGATCAGCCCCAGGCCCTTTAGTGCAATTGTAGACTTATGTGTTCATAAGCCTTCTGTTGTAAGATAAATACATACACCAAACACATCTCATTTAACTCCATGTGAACACACACATGCACATTCAGCTTTCTGAAGTTCTCCTTTTCCTTTGTTTGCTACCAAAATGCCCAAGTCCAAACAATTGTACTACCAGAAGATACTGAAAATTGAGAACTCTCAGTAAAAATACTTTGTTCTACTTTTACAACTAGTAGAGTGACTTACTGCATTGGTAACTTCTGAAGGTTAGGAAGATATCCTAACTTTCCAGATTTTAGATAAAATTATGGATAGAATAATATAATACTTAATATGCATTCTAGCTAAAGAATGTTGTGTTACGTTACGTTACGTTACGTTGCGTTGCGTTGCATTATGTTATGTTATGTTATGTTATGTTATGTTATATGTTATAAGAGGAAACAGCCTCAAGTTGCATTAGGGGAGGTTTAGATCGTATATTAGAAAAAATTACTTTACTGAAAGAGTGGTCAAGCATTGGAACAGGCTGCCCAGGGAAGTGGTGGAGTCTCCATCCCTGGAGGTGTTCAAAAAGTGTGTAGGGAGTGGCACTCTGGGACATGGTTTAGCAGGCATGGTGGTGATGGGTTGGCAGTTGAACTTGATGATCTTAGAGGTCTTTTCCAATCTTAATGATTCTATTCTATTCTATTCTATTCTATTCTATTATACCACAGTTATGTTTTACATTGTTAAATCCAGAAAAATTATTCACTTTTCTAAGACACTGTTTTAAAATGGAGAGTGATTTAGCCTAATTTGTGCTTTTTACATGCTTAATAAACATAAAGCTCATAGTATATTTTACTGACTGCTAAAAGATTAATTTGAAAATACTTTGTATTCACAGCTGCTGCATCATCAGCTTTGTGTTTTGCTTTCACAAGCAGGCTTTTCATCTTCATTTCTGTCATGGAAGGGAGCAGAAGTGGTACCACTATGCAGAATAAGGACAGCTGAGGTGGCAATACTGTTCCTGATGAGGACTTCTTCCTTTGTCCAAAAAGAAACTTCAGTTTGCCTTGGAACTGCATCGTCTGTTACATGTACACAAAAAAAAAAAAAAAAATAATTGCCTTAAGCATTTAGTGGATAAACATTTACAATGCGAATACAACCTAGGCCTGTGTTATTTAACACCAAAACTAGTCTTGAAACAGGGAGAAGAACGAGGAACTTCATTATCTTTATACAATTTAAACTATGCCATTTCAGAGGCATGGTGAGTGGAGGTACTACCAACAGTAAAATTAGACATTTGAGGCTGGTTTTTGTTTTTTTTTCTTTTCTGTATACTTGAAGGAGAAGTTCTGCATTATATTCTGCTTGCTGAGACCGGCAGCACATGGTGGTGCAAACAGCAGTTTCCTCTGTGCCTCACCCTGAAGCTGGAACGATTATTTTTCCATACTCTGTTCTCTCCAGTGGGATGGTTCGTGAGTTTCTTTCCTCTTGCCCTGCACTTTCTCTTGGAAGTATACAGGCTGGTATAACACAAGGCCTGCGCAGGCAGACCCCAAGGGAAAAGATATGCCCAAATAGCCAGGTACAAAGTACATTGCTTGGCAGGAACCATCTCTCCCCGCCTCAAATCTCCATATAATCAGAAGGCAGAGATCGAGTCAATAGCAAGCTGCTGCCTCGCGGTGAAACAATTACCTACCACAGAATCAGTCCATTTGAGTTGGGCATTTTTCAGAGCTACAAGATCAAAACGGGGATGCAGAAATGACTAAGTGGCGCGTCTGTTCAGACCCACAGCCTTCCAGCAAGCCAGCGTCTGAGGCAGAAGTTGCATTTCCCTGTCTCGTGCTGATCCTCTCGTTTTGTTTGCACATGCCGGACTTCGTCATAAGAAGAAAGAGCACTGGTCTTTACTAAGGAAATGGGGAAGTGATTTCTAGAAATGAGCCGCTCCTCGCAAGGGTATTTGAGGAGCATGTGAGAGACTTTCCAAGTCTGGTTTTTATTATGAAAGGACCCTTTACAAAAGGGGAAAATGGATCACTATTATTCCTGTTCCTTAAAGCAAATACTTTGTGCTTAAATGTTAATGCTTGAAACTCAGGCTTGCCGCCCTTGTGCTAGGCCCAGTACAAATTGAGGGCAGATATTGTCCAAAAGAGCTTAAAACACAGAAGTTTATAGATTCTTTCAGTTTTAAATCTTACAACCTTCTTTTCTCCCATCACTCTTTATACACATCAATAAATGTCTTTAGATGTTTCTTGTTAATGCACAGCAAATGAAAAGTGCATCCTGTCCATGACTCTCCACAATATTAATGTTCAATATTTACATTCAAATATTTTTCATATGAAGTAATTAAAATCTAGTATTTCATGACTACAGTTCTCTAAGTGAAATTATACTTACAAGGAAGCCAGAAGTACTGTCCAACAAGCAGCGAACTCGACAGATGAAACAACGAGTTAAGAAGGAGGAATAATCTGTTGTCATGCTGCCATTCTCCTGTGCTTTAAACAATTTACTGAGAATATATTCTTCTCCTAGGAACAACAGTGGAGGCAATACATATCAGATCACACAGAGAAAGAGTGAAAATGTTCTGTAGCCAATTGAAGAAGCTGGTATGGAAATCGCTAAAAATTACTTTATGGAAGGGCAAATATTCTGCACATGCTTTACCAAACAAAACAAGAAAAGCTCTACAATGGGATTCAGGTGAGTTTCTTCAGAAATTTTGACTTGTTTCCTGAGTTTTTGTGATTTTTAATGATGCAAAGCAGGGTAATAGATGTTGCTGATTTTGAGATCAGAGATCACAGAAAATACATTAGAAAAAGGAAAAAAGTAAGGAAAAATCCTAATGCAGGAAAAAAAACAAACAAATGAACAGTGCCTGATTAGCTAATGTTCAGCTGTTGCCTCCTTGATTTTCAATGAAGTATTTTCCAGTTTTGGACTACAAGTGCATAGCTTTTGAAATACTTATTTCCCAAAAGACACAAGTATTTGTACAGAAGTATGAACTCAGGAACTGAAATTCTCCACTAGGACAAAAATTCCGAATATTTGTAAGTTTTTATAGTTTGAAATATTAATGCACATTGTTCAGGTTTTTTTCGGTGTGCTTCCTACAAAATCTAGCAAAGTTCCTCAGATATCTGTAAGACTCTTGCAAAACACAGAAACTGCAAGAAATTCTACCAAAGTTTCATGACTGTTTTCCTGAGGAATTCAGAAAGGCTGCTGAAGGATTTCTTGCAAGTTGCCGCCCACCCATCTGGAGGCTGCACATCCTCAGTTTCTTTCCTCAGTTACTTCCTCACCTTCTGGTGAAACACAAACATTTTGATGGGATCAATTATTCTTCATAAACTTAACAGTTTCGACCCCATGGTATTTTCTATAGTCATGATTTCAGCTTAATGCCTCATGTAGGCAAAACCTTGAGCACATGCATCCACTTGCCATCCCAGGGAAATACAGCCTCAAAGGAAAAAGTGCATTCCTAAACCGACTTGTTCTTCCGACGACTCCTGTCTACACAATTTTGCATGGGAAAACAAATGGCAGAAAGTGATGTTGCTGCTGTGGTACTGTACAGGAATGGTTTGCGTGAGATTTTTTTGCATTAATGAGCAGAATATTAAAGTCCTGCTCGGTCTGAACAAAAGGTTGGCACGATGAACACTGATGCTGTTCATTCTGCATGGACAAGATTATCTGTAGGTACATTAGTCAGAGAAAAATAAAGGGAACATCAACTTTGTAGCCTCAATGACACAAACCACCTTATAAATGTCAAGAATCGGGAAGAAACATCATCCATGGGGCAATAACATTATAAATGGCCACTATGCAGCTTTCCAGGGAAGAATCTGACTTGATGTGGAACAGACATGAGCGTAGGTGGAGTTCAATTCCACCTCTATACAGTGGTGCCTATGTTTCCAATCAACATATACAACCCCACCTGTTTCTGTCTGTAGCTGCTGTCCAGACAACATCTGGGGAGGATTCATGGCCCAGTGCAGTTGTCTACAGAAATCCTGGCGATCATCCACATGAATGTAATCATATATGTTTTGATGCATTACATCAGTCTGAAACAATTGCAACAAGAAATGTTTAATTTGTAAGTGTAGGGGGGCAGACACTTATCTTTAGGTTGATACTTTCCTTAAAATAATGATCGGTGTAAGATACCTTCAGAGCAAATATTGATTGAGGAAAGTTATTTCAGAGGCCCCTGTTTTTCACATCTGCTTTTGGACTTCACATCCTAGGATGATTCTTTTTATTCTTAACTCTTTTCTGCATATGGAAACGTGAGTCACAAAAAAGTCCAGCTGGCAGCCGGTGACTCATGGTGTGCCCCAGGGATTGGTGCCAGGACCAGCCCTGTTTAATTTCTTGATTAGTGAATGATGGGATAGAGCGCACTCTCAGCAGCTTTGCAGAGGGTACCAGCTGGGGAGAGCAGGCTGGCTACTCAGACCTTGACAGGCTGTAAAAATGGACTGACAGGAACCTCAGGAAGTTCAACAAAGGCAAAGTTCTCTCTAATTTTAGGTACCCCAGGAAAAGAAAGATATGAGCATACCGAAGTGAGCCAAGGAGAGTGCTACCAAGACACTTCAGAGGGCTGGAGCACATGACATATCGGGAGAGGAAAGAGCAGAGTTTGTTCAGCCATAAGAAGAGAAAACTTCAGGAAGAACTTACTGCTGTCTACATCAACCAAACGAGCGGGTGTAGAGAAGGCAAAGCCCGAGTCTTCTCAAAACAACAAAATGGGAGGACAAGAAGCAACAGACGCAAGTTGCAACATGGGAAACTGGGACTTAATATAAGCAAAATAAAACTACAGTCAGGGTGGTTAAACACTGGAACAGGTCTTCCAGAAGGGTCATAGAAACTCAGATTGACTAGATGAGTCGTGGATCAACCTGCTCTAACTGGATCTGCTTGGAGCAGGAGGTTGAACTAGATGACCTCCAGAGGTCTTTTCCAACTGCAGGGTTCTGTTATTCTGTGACTTTACGATATATTTATTATACACAGGCAACCAGTCTAAAATAGCAGCATCTTATACTGAAATTGGAAGGAAACATTTAGCTAAATCTTATTTTTGTGATAGATCATGTTTCTGTAAACAAAAGCTTTACAAAAGGAAAAACATTACAGGGAATTCAACTTCACCTGTCAGATCACAAAATAAAAAAGAAAAATATTATGAAATGGCATAGTAAAATAACTTAATTTCAGTAATAGTGTGTGTCTAATCACCAGTAGAAGGAGAGGGCAAAGCAACATAGCCTGCATTTTAGAAAGCCAGTTAGCAGGAGTGGCTACAAGAAGGGCGTTACAATGACAGTGAAATAGTAAACATTCTAAATATTTGTTAATATATTTACCTGATGAAACCCTAGATAATCCACAATCGTTGATGACGCATAAAATATCATTCCATCTGCACTCACCACCAACGCAAAACCGTTCAGTGACTAAAGAAGGGAAAATAAAATAATTTAAAAGATAATCAGAAAGTAAAGTGTAAAATGGGTATAAAAT
Source organism: Opisthocomus hoazin (assembly GCF_030867145.1). NCBI lineage: Eukaryota > Metazoa > Chordata > Aves > Opisthocomiformes > Opisthocomidae > Opisthocomus > Opisthocomus hoazin. The sequence goes on along the minus strand of NC_134416.1, from coordinate 71,017,736 downwards.
GTAATAATCTTAAGAATAGTCTAGATATGAAAAAAATCACTCTGCAAAGAAGTTGGACATCGTATTTTTGCAGAAAGGCCTTTTTTTCCTAACATGAAAAAGTGGATAACAATCCAGAACATGCTTTTTTTTCCTTTTTAAAAAAAGTTAGGGTAGCTAAGTACAGTGTAAATACAATATTGCAATACAATGGTATTATCTACTTTAAATTTTAATTTGTCATTAATTCATATAATTAAAAGTTTAATAGAAGTATCAACTACATTTTTGTTAATTTTAATTTAAAACATTACATTCCATAATAATTACTTTGAATGTATATGCATTGATATATTTATTGATATATACATTGATATACATATAGATAATGTATAATTTCCAACAAGAAAATTAAATACATGTGCTGTTGTAGCTATGACTTTAAAATTGAACATGTATATTTAAGTATGGTTATTTTCTTAAGCTTCTATAAAACACATTGCATAACTGCACAAATGCAATAAATACAAAAAGTAGGCAATAAATACTTCACTGATATAGACCAATGTTTAGCCTAAAAAAAAGCAGAATTAATTGTCATAGACTCAGTGATGCAAGGAAAGCAACCAGAGAAATCCAGAAATAAAAGTAATGACTAAATGAAATACATGATGTAAACATGAAGATCCATCATGCTGCAGGCAGACTGACTAATTTTGCCTCTCTTCCCTTGATAAAGATCCAGTAACATATCTTCATTCCAGCAGGCTTGCATTCCAAGGTAGTTTAGATGATCCTTTCATGTGATGGTTTTGAGGTCTTTTGAGATTACAGTTCAAATAGCTGCTGAAGAAATACTGCTATGTTCTTACAAGCCTTGCTTCACCTTTTTCTTACGTACTGATGTAGCGATGTGCCTATTAATCCTGAGTTAATCCTGAAGCACAATGAGGGCAGATTTTCAATCACTGGGTAACCAGATACACTGACATATTTTTGTGAGCTTGATTCTCTTTTCAGTTCCTAAATCAGGACCAGATTTCCAAGACTGCTCGAAGCCTGTTCCCACTGTGACAATGGCGGGCAGATTTTCAAGAGTTCAGTGCACAATAAGCCGACCTCCTCAGCAGATTTGGCCGCAATCATAAATGTGGAGCACCTCTGAAAGCATGGCCCAATGAGGCCATACACGTCCAGGGGCTCTGCACCTCCAAGAACCTGTGAAACGGTGACTGGAGAAATCTGGTGGAGAGACTGCAATGGCTCATCTACGTTTGAAAAGAGCTGTAGCAGCAACATATTCAATTAAGTCAATGCTAGCCATGAGTCATCGCTAAGATCAGTCAAGAGCAAACCATGTTCAGCTCCAGGTTAGCTCCATAGATACAAATCCTTTCCAAAATAAACGTTGTCTCTGCCTAGTTGGGTTTGTGTTGAACACTAGTTATCCCTGTCGACTCTTCAAGCATAAGGAGTTATTGGACTGGTGCTATTTTCTGCTCTAAATAATGCCCAAATTTGTCCCACCTCGCCAACCAGGAGATGATGTGTCAAGATTTCTACATCTTCACATCTGTGCCTTTCACTGCGCTGAGAGGAGCCTCCATAGATGGTATCTGTCATATCCATTTCCAATGTCAAGTGGAAAGAAGAAAGCTTTTTTGGCACCTTGTCTCTTTGGACTCATCTTCACAGCAATGAAACCATCAGCGATGTGATGTTAGAATTTTATTACATTTTTACCATCTGGCAGGCCTGTTAATTTGGACAGACTAAACATTTCCACAGAGATAACCACAGGACGTTTAAGGGAGCTCTTTCATGAGGTTGTCTATGGCTCTACATGTACCAAAAGACATTGTGTCCAGCCCACGCAGCCGGGGCAGGCAGAAATTAAGAGCATTAAAGAAATGTTCTTAGCCTGTGCAAATGAATGCACCATGGCCTATCTGAGCAGGCTTCAAAAAAGACCAGAAGGTCTGAATATGATCAAAGAATCTCACACAGTATCACACTGAGACGCCTTAAAATGTGCCTACCATTGTCCTGCAGGCAAGCTGGAGTTTTTCAGCCCTGGTAGGAAATAGATGGAGGAGCACCTCCTTTGCCAAGGATTGGTTTTATGAATCAAGAAATAAATACTGCTATTCAAAAATGAATCTTCTTTATCCAACATGTGGGTACATACTCTTTAGGCCCAGACATGTACCCTAAGAGATCCATCTCTATCTTTAAGATGTAAAACTTGCTCACCCTCAGTGGAAGGCGGGCAGCTTTTCTTTACACAGGTTTTTCTTTCACAAAGCCAGAGTTGGGTAGCAGCAGGTGCACCAGTTTGTAAAAATGGGAAGGGGTAATGGGACCATGGGTATTTCTAAGGGTTCAGATCAGTGGACTGGCAACTACATCTGTGACGTTGGAGGAGGTGTTAAGGAAGGGTGGGAGGGAGCAAGAGGAAAGAAGAAGTGGAGGAAGAGTTCAAGGAGCCCGATGTTTAAGTCAAGCCACAAATGAGTATGGATCTGAGGGAGGTATGTAAATGAAGAGAATGACAAACTTCCCTGGATTTGTTTTTGTTTTGTTCTCAAAATGCTGATGTCTTCTCCTGAGTTAAGATCTCCTAACTAAGCATCGCCTGGTTTTCACGACCCCAAATGCAAATGTCAGATGCTCTGCCCTGCAGGCAGGAAAAGCAAAACGCACTTTGGTGCAACACTGACTTTCTGGAGCCACACGAAGCTATTGAGGATTAACACAAATTCCATGTGCCTAAACTTCATTTTAGCTGGGAAACCTGCTGCTTCAACCACACTAAAAAGAGACAAGCTGGACATGGAGTAAAACTTCATAACTAGTGAGTCTTACCCGTGACTGCAAATTTTTCTGTTTTCAGAATATTACGCTGAAGTGCAGTTCAGTGTGAAACCTGACATCTGTAGCACAGAGGACTCTGGATAGAGCCTGAGTTGGGCTGAGATTTATGCTTTTCTTACCTACTTACCACAGTGGGGGAACAGGAGGAAGGTGTTTGCTAGCACAGGTCTGGTACCCCAGAATTGAGTAGCAGCCATTGCAAATTACTAGGAAAAGACCTCTTCTGACCTCTCAGAAAAATCTCTCAGGTATTATCTACAACTCCATACTCTAGCCCTTTACAGTAACACTGCATAGAGGTTTTCTTTTATTCTGGCCAGAATCCTAGTGATTTGTTAGACTGAGTGGAAGAGCGAGACAGCTTCAGTCCACAAGAAGACCAAGACCTATCCCCAGCTTTTTTGTTCTAAGTTACTGGGTCTCACATTAAACAGGACAACAAAGTATACGGCTCCACTTATGACTTTAAATGTTCTCAGTTACTGAAATGAAATTCTCAGCAATAGCTTTCTCTTGTTCCCCGTGAGCAGGAGACTGTGCTGGTGTGCTGTGTCAGAACCGCAGCAGCCATCTGCCTGGGTTATCAATAACCTGGGGGGAGGAAAAAAGAAAGAAGACACGAACCAGCCTCCAACCTGTGTAGTTCGCACTGCCCAACGTAAGCACGTTTCTGCCCGAAACACAGAGGGGACAGCACAGAGAAGTAAAGGCAGCTCTCCTCACTTCACTTATTCCTTTCAGTAGAAATAATAGAAAGCCTAAAATAGGGCTCTTGGATTTAGAGGAAATAACCAAACTCCACAGCTCAGTGTCACTGTTATTTGCTTTGTGTACAACTGGTGTGTTTTAATCAAAGTCCACTTGTATCCTACTACAATTTTTAGCAATTTTGCATACACTTACACATGCACAGAGGGACACACCCGCACCGAGGGATACACACACACAAATATGGAATCACAGAATCATATATTAGTGTGGACATTAAAACTTGCAACAAAAAACAACTAACTTTGAATCTGCAACAAATACATGGTTGTAAACTACCATTTGGTAAAGCATATGGATTCAATGACAGATGGAATTTCTAATCCAGGATAATAGCTGAAACATGTGAGACAGACTTAAGTGTGTATTGTGAACATTTGTTTGTTTGTATTTGGCTTTTTAAAAACACTTACATGAGTTTTCTACATTGTACTTAAAAAATGAAATCCGTTTTTGTTTTTCCCACCAAATGGAAAAAAAAAAAAAGGGCTTGGCACCAGACAGGGGCCTGTGTTCTTTTGAAAAAACATGTACATCCAATTATGCACTCACGAAAAGCTGCACCTGCTACTGAAACAAAAAGCAATTAATCTGTCAGTTCAAAGAAAGTACGACATTATTCTGGTGCTCGCAGTAGCTGTGAGATGAAAGTTATCAGTTCCTTCCATTAAGAACTTTTTGAAACATTATTAGTCAAGAGGTTTTCTTTGGGAATGAAGGCAAATATTTTGAGGAAGATAGGACTTCCTTTGGCAAGATCCTTTATATATCCTGATATTTTTTCTGGTCCCATAGCAGAAAATCAGCCAGCAAATACTTCAAAGATATTTTGGTCAAGGTCACAGCATAGTAAAAATAAGGGGGGGGGGGGGGGGGGGGGGGGCGGGAAGAGAGAGAACAAGTTCCAAGCCACATTTCTCTTATTACTCTTCCTTGAAATAAAGGAAAATTCACTAGCATTAGGTCTCCAGAGACCATGTTACTATGGTTACTAAAGTACAACAGTCAAGGCCTGCAGCCATGCCTTGCTTTGAACAGATTTTCGAGTCACGCAACTTGGGTACTAAATTTCCAGGGTCAGTTGGCTCGCAGTTTATCTGGAACGGCTTCATTTAATAGTGGATCACTGGGTTTTTGCATCCTATGTGCGATGGGGCCATTTTCTGGTGATCTAAATAAGTAGCTATTTAAAAACTCTGGAAATGATATACTCATTCTTGTCTTATGAATATTAGGAGGAAAATGCAGGCAGTTAATATGTCTTCTGTCTTTAACTGTATTGTTTAGTGAATCAGTATTTCTTTCCAGTGGTGTTTTTAGGATTCATAATTGCCCTTCTCAAAAATCCCTCTGGAATCCCTGAGGTTCTCTTTATAAACTGAAAAAAAAAAAAGAAACTCTTACAGAACCCTGAAATAAAATTCTGCATAAAAGACTATTCAGAAATACCGTATCTGGTGACATCACAATATGGCCTTTGCTCAACAAGTACAGTATCTCTTAGCCCTCCGGACTCTTATGTATTTCTCTGGTATCTACAAAGCAACTTCAAAAAGAATATTTCTGTGAGTAAGCACTATTTCGTGCAAAGGGGGAGTGGCAGAATTGTTTGTAGCATTCATTTTTGATCAAAGGCTTGCATGTACTGCTTAGTTTTCAGGCAAAAGAAACAAACCAGAAGATGAATTTCCATCATGTGAGCCAAGGGAGGAAATAATTCCTACAGGCTGAAGCTACAGCCATGGGTTTATGTGGGAAGCCTTTCGGAGGGAAAGTGTTCGATCTAACTGATTGGTTTTCATAGATGGTAGAAATGTTTCTTTTCAAATACAAAGAAATGCATACGTATGATCATTATGCCCCTTTCACTCTTCTTGTCTTCCCAGACAAAACAAAGTTCACATTCCTGCCTATGTCCTTGAGCCTGGATATCACTTCAGACGCCATAAAGACAGTATGGAAATTCAGCATCTAGTGCTGAGCTACCCAGAGCAGGGCCCGGCAAAATTTTCAAAGATCACTGACACTGCCAGAAGAACTTGAGCCCTGGCCCTCCCATTTATTGTCAGAGGGAACAGCTGTGCCATCTGAAAGGCACAGACCATTGTGAACTGTTCAGCTGGTGAAATTTCTCATTATTCCATTTTTCAGTATCCCATCACTTCCACCAAAGAATTAGGACAACTTTGGAGATACTTGTTTACATATGTGCCTTCAGTCTAACGAGGGAGCTGGAACGCTGTGACTCGTCAAGAGGCGGCAGACAGAACTGGCCTTCTGGAAATCAGTTAGGAAAATGTAAGTCATTGGGCTCTGGTAATTGTGAGCTATAAACTTTCAAGAAAACATAGTAGTTCCCTGGAGGGTGAGATTGTAATGTGTGCGCACATGTAAACGCATTTTAAACCATGGTGATGTTCTTTTTTATATGCTTGATATGTAATAAATATTGGACACAACCAAGAACAACTTTGCCTTTAAAGTTGTTTTGATTGCATGATGTGAAATTGTAAACATAGTTTTTCCTCCCTTGAACTTTCCTTCCAAGCTAAGCTTTTGTAACAAAGCTTGCTTGGTTTGTGTCAAGTCCATGGGGTAGGGCCTGTCTTCTTTACTACATGCATGAACCTCTGGCCTCCAATGAGCCCAGCACCTAAAACCAACCACTCTGCCCAGGATGGTACTGGGAAAGAAGAGCTGTCTGTGGCCTGATCTGATCCATCGTTTGACTTTCTATGTGCAGAAGGTCGATGTGGTGCACTCTAGAAAGAGATGCATGCCAGCTGAATCCCATTGTTTTCACATGTACTAAAGACTGGAAATGAGAGCACAGACCGTGCTTCCAGCACGGAGCAGCACTAGCGACTCGTAGCTCAAAGACATGTTAGGGAAGGTTTTGTTGCTGCAAAAGTGAATTCATGGGTGACATCAAACACCTCGGTAAAAATTTGTTATATGGTATGTTTGTTTAGAATAAATTATGAACACCAACAATGCTTACTACTGATGGCAAGGTTTGGTGGATTTTTTCATGTCTAATTGTAAAAAATCCATGATTCTTTTGTTTGCATTACCAATAGGAACAGAATTTTCATATGGGAAGTGAGTATATGAATACTACCTTAGATCAATAGATATTATACAAATACTGAAAACTATTTATAGTAATTAAAGAAGAATATTCAAAGTGTTATTTCTGAAATTATCAGAAAAAAGCACATTTTATTTATTGATAGATATATGTATCATGATCACTGGATACGCTAGTGAGTACATGGATGAGTAACATGTCATTTACCTTAGCAATTATCACGAAAGGACACTGAAGTATGACATAATCTTGTATATTTTTTCCTTTAGCCTTCTCGTTAATCATGATGTTGAGTTTCAAATTGTGCTCTACCAGTAACGGCACCCTACTGTCAATGCTCTTTCACAAATACTATGCCCTGGACTATGCTCGGAAATAGCAACAATCTTTATATTGATTTATGCAGTTTCTCATCTCACTTCCTCAAAAGCAGATGTTGTATTCACAGATGGAAGCAAAGCTGGGGCAATATCGTATCTTCAGTGCAAGTTCAGCCCTTCATTCTTTCGGAGTTTTGCAGCTGCTCTGGGCTTTTCAGTCTTCTCTTCAACAATTTCAATATAGAAAATGCAAGCCTGATTAATTCCATTTGAGAAGACTCAAAATGAAGCATTAATTGCTCACTACTCTGCACTTGTAATAATAAATTTAGTTAGGTAGCCTTTGCAATAACAAATGTAGTAAGATTGCCCATTATCTTCCACAGAAATAACTTACTGAAAAGAGTCTCGAGTAATATTTAACCAACATGTTGGACAATTAGACATATGTAAGTACCAAATGTCTGGATTTTTTTTTTTCAGTGTTATTTACATGTAAGTGCATCAAGTCCCGAAGAGAAGAAGCCATCATAATATTCCATCCACAGCTGACTTTTATTTGTACTTGCAAACTGTTAATGAGCATGAATGGCAGACATCTCTTGCTGTAAGGAATCAAAACCTAAAAGACACAACGTTGCAGCCTGTATGCTGTAAACAGAATGTGATGTTCTAATTTCGAAGCACTATTTTTCTGTGTATTTAGCACTACGTATCATACTTTCTAACCCAGAACTATTTCAGGGGTGAGGAGAAGAGCAAAACAATCTGTATTTCACATTCTCTTCAGTAATATACACTAAACTAGCTTTTTTTAAACACTGTTTCAGAGCAGCAGAGTTTGTAGGGAGTGTGGCATTCCCGATCTTGACTCTAAGAACTGTCTTGCTGTGCTAGTTATCATCTGATGCACGTTTTGTATCCTACAAGTGTCCTGTATCAAACACACCCTGTTCTATGCTGGCAACCGGTGTGAATTCTGCCATTAATGTGTTATGCTGACCCAGAGAGGCAAGCAGTAATTTCTCTAATCCAGGTACCAAGTGGATGACAGTGGATCGTCTGGGAAGAGGTAAGGATGGAAAGTTAGAGACAACTCCTCTAACCAGCAGCAATGACTGCCAGTCTTTAGCTGAGTTATAGATGAGATGAATCCTTTCCCAAGGCCCTTCTGCAAGCCCCTGCTTTAGTTTGAGCAGACAATTGTCTTCTTATTGCTAAAAAAAAGCCCAATCTCAGTTACTGGAGAATTCTGGGGGTATTGCAGTACTGGGAGGAGGGAGGAAGGCGTAAAACACATTGGGGAAAATGCCTGCTGTTTGCCACTGTCAGCTTTTGCAGCTAGGAATTCCTGCAAGAACTGCAATTACAATGGCATACAAAAATCATCTCATTTTTCTATTTTTCTATTCACAAAATGTCAGGGACAGTTAAAATCAGAATGATGGTGATTTCTCTTGAAGTTCTTGGAACAGGAATAGAACTATTGGAAAGGTGCCTATCTGTCCTCCTGTCTCCAAATCAATACTGTACCCTTGCTAGTAGGAAACACTACATTTAATGGTCAGCGTCATGCTTTTTAATTGCAGTTTTCGGTTCAAACCCACCAAACAGCATATTCAAGTTTTATTAATAGAGGTAGGCAAAAAATAAAATTGAAAGGTACTCAACATTTCTAGTAAAATATGTAAGTTTTTCTTCTGAAACCTTCATAATCATGAAACAAAATCACTGCAAATTTGCAAAAAAACTTAAGACAACACACAATCTTGCCTGGACCTGATTTCTTGCTCATCACTTCGCCTTACTGAGAAGATAGCAAGGCTGCAGCTCGTTACCTTTTCTGAGGTGAGAATGAGGAATATACTGAAAGCAAGTGTCAGCTGTAAATACAGATTAGGTTACTAACTTATAATTTCACATCAGCCAGTTGAAGACCAGTTAAACAATATAAGATTGCAATTATCTATGATAATAAACAGGCATTATTTAAAGTGTATTCCTATTTCTTCTGAGGTTTTTTTTTTACAAGACATGACTTTGCTATCTTCAAAAACTAGACACTTCCCCAAAAGCAAATGCTCATGCAGAAACTTGTATGGAAGGAGCAGCGTGTTACGATTGCCTTCATTACTTGAATGCTGAAAGTCCAGTCCTAGTAGAAGACTAAATCCTGGTGCATCTGTGTAACACAGTGCTCACATACAGATATTGAACCTACTGACTGGCAAGAACAGTTGCCAAAGCTTAGCTCTGAAGTCAGTGAGAGGAAAAAAACCTCACCGAGCTGAAACAGGAGAATATGTTTTGTTGGGGAGGAAGTCACGTGGCCACTGGACCGTCTCCAGAGGCACCGAAATAGCCTGACCAGAAACAGAGGAAGCGGCTGTGAAAAGTGAGCTGGGGTGGAGTTGGCTGTGATGAACAGTCTGGAGACAGCAGCAGCGATTTTAAACTCGGAATCACTGGTCTGTTCCCAAAGCTTATCGATTCTTTTGCCTCAACGCTGCTGATGGACAGCTTCTCCATTCACCAGTACACCTAAGATTTCTCACCTAGGCCTCCTCATATGACAGCAGGTTTGCCTCTGCCCTGACAAATGGAAGCCAACTCTTCTGATGTCAGCGCAAACCAGAGAGGATGCTAACTGTCCGTCCTCACCACACACCTGAGCTGGCTGCCCACTCCCCCTTCACTATCACATTAAACATAAGCTGCTTGTCCTGATTTTCTGATCTGCTCACAGCTTGCTCCCCCCTCAATTACAATCTGTCATTTCATGCTGGAGAGGCTAAGTACTAACTCTCATCAGCCTGACACATTACCCTTACCCATACGCAAGATCTGAAAACAAGCACTTAATGGTGACTCCCATGTTGCTAAAAGGCTCCACAAAAACCTCTGCAGGGGTATCTGATTTTTCTCCATAAAATCCCTCCTTAAAACTCTTCCAAAAGTCCTGGCAAAGGTCAAGCTGCTTGTACACTATGAGTACTGGCAATCACGGTTACCATGTTGTTCACTATTTCCGTGCGCTCTGTTGCCCATCAAAATGCATCTTTTCATCATTTGTCTCGTATTTAGGCTGCAAATCTGAAGGGAGAGGATCCTATCTTTTTGTTTTGCTCTGCCCCGCTGTCAGGCTGGAGGGTGCCAACGCCTGTATTTCGGATATCTCAGCACTGTGGGAGCATCGTGATCATTACAGTCGTAACAGTAGCACTACGGACTGGAGGAGAGAGCAAATGGTATTTAGAGGTCACAGGCTTTTCTATCCAGATTTGTTTGAGAAGAAAAAAAAAAGAAGAAAGGAATAAGCGAGAACATTAGTTATTTGTTTAAAGGGCAACGGAAAGGATATTTTTTACACAAAGTTGTGGCCATGCCAAATTTCAAGTCTGGATTTTAGAAATCTGCCTATTTTCAAAGAAGAAAAAAAAGGGACCAGGGCCTCTGAAATGTTCCTTTGTGTTTTGCCTGTGCCTGGCAAGAAGAAAGTGAATGTACGCATGTGACAAAGTGGCAAGTTACTCCTGACCCCAGTTATGGCTCTTTTTTTCATGGATAAATTCTCTGTAAGTCATCCCAAGTGACTAATGTCAGCTTAAATCATGTCATCTGAATTACTGGGAGAAGGTTCACGTCTGAAAACAAAGGAAAGCAAAAGGGTTGTTTGGGTAACTTTTAAAAGTTATATTAACTGAAGAAGAAAATGCACTGAGACTATGAGCTCTTTATAAGAACTTCCTATTTTGATGGTCCCATTTTAAACCAGTAGATTGAAAGGTAAAGCATAGTATCAAAATCTGACAGGATTTACTTTAGAAGGACTGTGCTAAGAGAGTCAGCACTGTTGGAAGCTGAAAGGGAATTCAAGACCAGAATAAATGAAGAAGACTCTCTCTACCAGCTTTTGACTTCTGAAGTCCGTGCCTTGGTCATAGCCCTGTATAACAACCATGCACTTTTGTCTGACTCCAAATTTTCCTTTTCAAGTTTAAATTTAAAAATAACAGGCAGAGTAAGATCTCTTGCTCTCAGGCTGAAGTTCAAACTGGAGTACCTTTTTCAAGAGCACAGTTTTATTGAGCACTGATGACATAAATCAGTTTGGAAGGAGGAAGTGGAATTACACTAACAAGTTTAAAAAAATTACCGGAAACCAAGTGGGAAAAGGGTTTCCTATGTTATTTCCTTATGCAGAGTGAAGAAGAGCACCAATAGGATGTTTTCTGATGTATCATTTTCCAAATCCTTTGGAATGAAACTTGAACTTTAGCTCAACCTGTTAGTAAAGGCCACCTGGAAATACCTTGCAGTGCCAAAATGTGCACATATGCCTCTCTGTTCAAAGTAACTCCCAGAAACCTTATTATCTACAGCCACTTTTAAGGCAAAGACGTAATGTTAAAAAATATGCTTCAAGCTTGCATTGTATCTTGAATCCTTTACTTAGAGAAAAAGTCTGACTTTGGTCGGAATAAGAACTGGACTTTGGTTTTGATTTAGAAGACTTGGGCTCTATTTTGTATTAAAGCTAGCGAAAAAAAGCCTCACCGACATCAGTGGGAACTACTACGCAAGAACCAAAATTTTCTGTTCACGATAGCGCCCAAATCTGGGATATGGCATTAAGAAATAATGTCTAAAGGACTTGTCTGTGTGATGCAGTGCCAATACCCGATTATGCTATCACTTTGCACCAACAGTCAATTCAAAGCACAAAGCTGCTGGTTCAGTAGCTGGATACCTGGTTACTTACTTTTCAAATCTGCAAGCGGGCCTACAAAACACAGAAGCTCAGTTTAAAAAATCCAACTTTAGATGATTAAGTGCTTAATGTAATGAAGCTAAGATTATTGATGCCAGTGGAGAATTATAAGGGCCACACCACCAAAACTATCTTTCACTATTTTTCTCCACTTCGAAAGACAGACATAATTTTCAATAAGTTGGGTTTTTTTTAATCAAATAAAAGACCATATGTCTGTGATTTTAAGATTTTTTTTTTTAAGATGACAGGCAGCTGACAGTCTTTGACTAAAAATTTAAATAAGTTGTAATTGTAGCGCTGTTTAGGAAGGGTGGAGAATGAGACCTATGCCATAGATTAATATACAAAATGTCAATAATTTGCTTTTTCTGCCATTGGTGAAAACTAAGAGGTCTGTCCTGTGTTTGGCCAGAAGAAACAAAGTCTCTTTCATACATGCAAGGAGATTCCAGAGCATTCAGCAGCCTGCTGCTAAGTATATACACTGAGTGCACGGGTCTCCTGGGCAGTCTCCTGACATGCTCAGATGAAGAAGGATTGGCATAGTTACCGCCAGATGCTCCGGAAGGGTGGAGTGGGCTGCAGAAGCAGGGAGGTGCAGATGTTCCCATTGAAAGAGCAGGTGATTTCGGCATCGGAGCAATGGCATGGAGGCCTTCGTAAGGGAGCCTGTCAACACTTTGAAGTATGTACAGAAAAATAGGCGATGTTTTTTTTCTCTTCAGCACACAGACACGTTGAGTCTGCAGCCACCCTTCTGAGTTGTAATAAAATTATGACTGAAAGGTCCTTACATTTCTTGCTCCCACGCATGGGTTTTGTAGTGAAATAGCAACCAAATCCAAGACCTTGTAATTCAGTCATATGCCATCATTTATTTTCAGCAGGAAAAAGGCAACTTGGGCATACATAGCTAACTACCTCAGCTCAGGAAGAGTAAGCGTACAGTGTCACTGAATAAGAAATACCAAATACCAGGACAGTAAGATGACTGGCATCTTCAGTGCAGTCATAAAGAAAAACACGAGACAAAACCACAGAAATGTGATTCTTGTGCCCTGAAGCCTGAAGAGTAGAGGACTCATGTGGAAAGCTGTCTGTGAACTGGGCAAAAGAGTGGCTTGGAACATTCTGAAAACAACATGGGCCTTCCCTGAAAGAGTGTGAGCTGCCGGTGACCACAGAAATGACAAAACAGGCCAGGTCTGCCCTTTATCAGTATTCATCAGTGAGATGGGGCATGACAGAACCAGGCAGTCTTACTCCATTAGCATCTGTTTGGGAGCTTCCTGGATCATCCAGATTTCCTTTTAATTTTTGTGACTTTTTGGATATAAACCACTATTTTCACACCTGAAAAGAATTATGTCCAGTACACCTGGAGACAGAGATACCATAAATCCTATGCTGCAGCCTACAGCAGCAGAACAGAAGAACAACAGGCATAACAAAGAAGGAAAGAAAGCCCATCAAGACATGTCCTTCGGCAGCTAATGTTGAGACAGAAATTTGAACATCGGTGATTCTTCCATAACAAGCAGAAAAACTGCAGGAGCAACTGCAAGATGATCAATAAGGTCGAAGCGACAATTTTAGCAGGGTGCCACTTAGTATAGGGGTGACAATTACACAAGAAGCAGGGTCAGTGGCGATGACAGGGCCACTGCCTGACTGCATGTCATCGAGAAAAGAAGTCCAGAGAGGAAGAATTTAACACGTGAAAATTACACATGCATTTTGGATGAGGAATCACCTGCACAACAGTGTAGACTCTCAGTCTGGACTTGAGACTGCGAGTGCAGCATAGCTGGAGGGAAGAGTAGGAGGTGGCTAACAGCCATGAGATGATTACTGCAATCAAGGCTATTGCCTAGATACCCACCAGTGATTCATTCTTATTTTTCCAAGTCACCATTTTATTGTGTTTCTCCACCCCATCACCCTATAAATTCTATGAGGATGCATTGACTGCCAATACAATTTATTTTCCCACTTTTCTGGCTATGGGTTTGGCCCAGTGTTCTTGAAGTATTCAGCAACAAGTTTCAGAAACTCACTGTGGCCCTTTTCTGCCAGAAGTCTTGTGGCATGAGGGTTGCAATACCACCTGTCTTGGAAAATATTTTGAAAGTGCAAAGTTAAAAATCATCACTGCAATCAAACAGTTGGAGTCTGAAGTCTCCAAGGAGAGCAAAGATTGCAAGAATGGGGTATGTTCAAAAAGACCATTAATAAAATTGGACTTTGGTTCTTAGAGCTTTGTCTGTCTTCCCTCCAAAGGGAAACAAAGATGGCAAGAAAAGACTCTCTTATCCAGGAGAAGTGATGTTAAAACACTGGAAGAAATTATTTATTTAGATACCTGCTGTGCTCCACTAAAAAGTCTTTGATAAACTGGTATCATTGTTTATGCTATGATTGCTGATGAAAGCCATTTGATTATAGCTGTAAAAATCTCTATAAAATCTTCAATAAAAAACACATGTTGTGGCAGAGGCCTTTAGAAATAAAAACCATTTTAAAAATACTTTGAAGACAGCCTAATTCCATTGTTTTCTTTCAAGCTGAAAGGGGAAGTACTGCATTGTTCCAAGACTCAAGAGTCACAGATACTTTACCAGTAATTCTGTAATTCAAACAGTTCTTGTTATTCCATATTTCTATCTATGCATAGAGCACAGTGATCATACTGACTAGGAAAAAGAAAAAAAGCAATTATCCCTGTCCCCAACTGCATTAACATTGCAGTTGGGGACAGTATTATTCACATATATTTTGGTGATTCAGATTATTCTGGTTTGTATTACATTAAGCATCTAGGAGAGGTGGCATAGTGCAAGGTGGTGTCATGAGAAGGAAAGCGGCTTTTGACAGATAAAAAATATCTTTTGAGAGCCAATAAAGTGGCCAGATTGACAAGTCAATATAAAAAGCACAGCAACCACCGAGAAAAATGTTTGTTTCTTCTTGGAAGGAATCACAAATGCAACTATTTTGTTACCCCACACTCCTAATAACCAACCTCACAGTCCCTAATAACCAACCTGGTGAATTTGGTTGAGCAACAAAAAACTCCACTTTTTTTCACGTGCTATGGCCACTGAATGAGCATTCGGGCCAAACTCAGTCCCTGCGGAACATTCCCAGCAAAGCCGAAGGAAAATTCACCTGCTTACTCCAGGTCAGACGTGCCCATAAATGAAGCCTGCTGAACACGTTCATACTAACATAAGCTTAATCAGCTAGTTAATGATCCACATTAAGTATGATCCAGGATAAAATATCTGCCATGTATTTGAAAGCAATGTGACTCTTACATACCCTGTAGTAAGCAGACCATTAGCATATTCAATAGTATTAGTCTCTTGTAACCAGCCTCAAATTATGTATCAGTATTCTCTCCATGTGCTCATAGCAGTAGGGCTACTGTTTGAAGATCTTTAATGATTATAACTTGTGGGCATGTACTATACACTCAACATGAAATAGACTAAAGATAAGAGAGCCTCATTAAAAATTAGACACTCACCGTATTTATCATTATTGCATGCCCTGTACTCCCTGTTCATTGCGAATGGAAATGATTGCAAGTAATACCTGACAGCCAAACATCTCATTTTGGCACTAGCACTAACTAATCAGATGCCTCTGTGTTACTTGCTTTGAAACACAAAATTAAAATCTTCTAAAGCATTAGGAAGAAAGAAAGCAGGTTGCCAGTTTCCATTCCATAGACTTGAATGACTTATGATATTGGATCCCATGATAAAATGTGGTTTTTTTCCTTAATAGTATACAGCATTTAGTTGGTGGAGGCTGCTATTTAATTTACATTTACATGTATCTCAGAGCTGTCATTAAAACACAATTTTTATACCATGAATATTATCCTATCCAAAAAATCCATACATATGTATTCTTAATCACACAGGAATTTCCAAGGACCTCAGCGTATAAAAGGCATTATTACATCATGTGTTTGAAATGCAGATATATCTGGGACAGACTGCTGTGCTCTAGCTGGTTCAGTAGTTCACAGCAGTATTAATTCTTCATCCAGATTAATGGATCCAATTCTCAGTAACAGTATGGCCCCTTTATGCTGCTCTGCCAATATAAAGTCATCCTAAAGGGGATAAAAATGCACAGGAGTAACGTCTGCACACACGGCTTTCTCAGAGCACAGAGCTGAGGAAGTGGGATAAATTAAAACATCCCAAATAATCTTAATTCGGATCAGAACCCAGGCAAACTCCTGTTGGCACCCTCAAAATATGGGCCAAGCAAAGCAAACCTCTCCTATCACTCCAAGTGGAAAAGAACTGTGAACTGGCCCACTGGAGTGCCCTGGTAATTTCCAAGACGTAGGGGTGCAAAGGACAATTGCCCAAACAGAGACTGACCAGGATTATCGCGACGGCCAGTTTTGCTCTTGCAAGAAGCACTCACAAGCATGATTCTCGAATGACTCACACCAAGACCGACCATTTGTTCAAAGTTGCCACAAAGCCTTAACCTGAATGTATGATCAAGCTGAAGAAATCAGAGCCAGAAAAGGCAGCGTTTTTTTCACTCACTTCTAGTAGAAGTCCACCTTCTTGTACAGCAGTCTTGTTAGTTATATTGTCTTCTTTTATCATTTGGCCAACTTGCTTCTTAAAGTGCTTTTCTTGAATGGCTGTTGGAAAGAATTATTATCAATTTAGAAATCGTAACAATTAGGGCTGCTAGACTAAAATTCTTATTTAGGCACTGAACATGCATCGATTTAATTGGGAGTTACTGTCTTTGCGGTCTGGATCTCAGTTACTGACAACTTTCTTTTTCTGTGAGGGAGACAGATACATACTTGGTAGTCCAGATGGTTTTTATATGAAATATCTATCACATTTTTTATTGAACATATTTTTTCCATTAGTGTACTCTACATAAGGCAACAACCAAAACCCACAGGAAAGAAACAAAAGAAAGTTAGCAAGTTGTTTTGTTTATAAAAATATGTATTATGACAATATAAAGAAATGCCTATACAGCTCAGAAGACAAGGGACTGCAATAAGTTTCTTATTTTCAGTGCTGACCTTCTTGGCATCAGATTATTTTCAGTCTCACTTTACCCTATTCACTTGTATGAGTCTGAGCCTGACTGTGAGATTCAAGGGGATGTTCTTAAACTGTTTCATTTTTAACCAGAGGTTTAAAGTTTGTTTTTAGCAGGTCATTTACTACATGAAATTAATTAAAACCTCTCACTACAGATTAAAATTGCATATATTTTTCCTAATAATAATGAAAACCTTCATGGGAGTCAAAACTGTTGAGTGCTCTTCCTGCACATGGGTTATCATTGCTTGATCTGAAATACCTTTGAATACTCCAGTTAAAGTCTCCATATCGATATATCCCACAGAAAAATCCCTGCAATACAGTCCCATTTCTGGTAAAATGGAAGAATTTCTGAAAAGGCTGACATCCCTTGATACACTGGGCTTCTGCACCATCTGGGGACTATGACAGGAGCCTGTCTTTATCATTTGGCCAGTAAAAATTAAGGAGTCAGCTTCACTCTTACTGCGCCGTCCCAGAGATGGGTCATACAAATATCCCAGTAACAAACAGGGATTCAGTTTTCTGTTCATTCTCCTCTCCACGGAGAGAATGAGAGAGGAGAGCATACCAGTGAGATTAGCTGGGACATTTGATACACATTGTCCCTTCCAGCTAAAGGAGAGATGGAGCTGCCACAGCCAGAGACGGCTAATAATCCAAAAAAAAGGACTGAGATGGACAGGAATAGTTTATACCAAATCAGGGTAAGGAGGGGAGACCACCAGCAAGCCTCTAATACTCCTGAGCTTGTTGCTAGAAGTCATGACAATGGGATTCAAATTTTTAGTGAGATACCAAATCAAAGAAAAAGGTCTACATTTTTAAATGGCTTGAATAATATTTGTTGCAGATGACTGAGGCTATGATTGAAATGGAGTCACTTCCTTTCCAAAGGGCTGTACAAGAGCCCCTTACCAACGCAACAGCCTAGTGAGGGACTGTCGCAAGACACATCAGTGTTTTACAACAGATGATGGCAACGCAGAACCACACTGACTATTTGTGATGTTTTTTAGCTTACATTGTAAATATTTGCTGCCAGTGATAATGTTGGTCATTACCCCAGAGCAATCATCTCAAATGTATAATCAGATGTAATAAATCCCTCCCCTGGGCACGGGAAAACACATCAGGAAAATCCCAAGCTGCCTAAACCAGATCCCTACTCATGTTTTTCCAGCCAAAACAATTTTGCAATTTCAGACTTGTAGGCTAGGCTGCTCTGAACAGGGTATACAGATTCTTCTATCTGCATTTCCATTTTGGTATACCTTTCGAACTAATTGGAAAAGGTTGTGCTTTTTTTCCCCTGATCAGCCAAGCCTCCTGCTACGCCTGCCTGTAAGAACATACATACGGGCACTCGTGACAATAGTTTTTAAAAGCCCAGCCCCTATTCCAACAGCCTTTTCCAGAGTTCCCCCCCCCCCCCCCCGCCCCGAAAAGATGTTTTTGTAATTACTGACACGGTGGTTTGCAGTCTGAGTGCAGGTTAAAGGACAGACAGGGAGGGGTGAAAGGAAACGAAGGTTTATTTTTTTGATGCGTTCTTTTGGTGTTGTGAAAATTCCACCAGTTCTAACTTCATCATTAGTGGAAACTATTATTTTACCCGACTGAGCGGGCCAGAGCTCCCTGTCTGCTTGTTAGCCTTCAGGCTCACACAAACACAGCAGCAGAAGCACAAGAGATGTTTGTTCCACAGCTCGTCTGGCTACTATAAATTCCATCTCCAAATGGAAAGTATTTTAATGCTACTTTGCCAGCTAGAGTTACCCGTATGTTAGGCCACACACATCCATTTCGTAACATGCCCTACTCGCTGGCCTGGGCTGCAAGGAGACCCACTGCACCGTCGAAGACGAATGGCACGCGTCGCGCCGAGAAGGACGGGCTCCTCAGAGACAGGGACGTCTGTCTCTTCACGCTCGTCCTGCCTCCCTGCGCCGGGAATACTCCATTAATCCACCCGGGGCTTGGCTGATGCCGCAGCGACAGCCCAGAAGAGACACTACTGCTGGTGATAGCCTGTCAGCCGGAGAGAGCAGAGCAAGCAAGGCAGAAAACCACGCAGATCCCCAAAATGGACGAGGAGGAAGCAAAGCAGGACACGACAGGGTGAGGAGGGAAAACTGCAAGATGTTATTCGACTAGGCAGAAAAACAGGGAACAGAAAACAGAGCAGCCTAACGACACCCCTGTCACCACCAGGAATCACGTGGGAGAACTGAAGGAAAGTTGGTTATGACGGGTGGCTCGACAGCGAGGGCCCTGATGCCAAGACAGCTGCAATCAGGCTTAGACACTACATAAAATGGTGGCCCTCTGGAGCAAAGGCAAAGCCTACGACGACGAAAACAAACGCAAGGCCGGAGAATGCAGGAGTGCTGTCTCTAGTAAGCAGGGAGGAGCAAACTGTGGAAAGTTAAAAAATAACAAACAGCAAAGGATGACTCAGTGACCTGAGGGGAAAACTTCTGGTTGTTGGAGTTCCCATATATCAAGAATGGGGCTAGAAAAAAACTGATATTGCAGGCAGTCTGATGAATGCTGCTGGGGGTTAAAAAAAATGGAAAGTTTTAGCTTACGGAGCCTTGGACTGCTTTCTGCAGGAGACGCAACTCTTTGGACTAGATCGTCAGCAACTCAGCGTAGAACTCTCACCTACGCGGTTCAAAACCGGCAAACTGAAGAGACGGGAGGCAGGAACAGCAGAGACCTTTTCTGAGCACTGCTTATCTAGCCTGCACTTCCAGAACACAGAATAAAACAGAAGATGGAGCTGTTCTGCCAAAGAAGATGAATGAGCGTATTGATACCGTAGGGTAATAAATACAAGTACCAGGGCTGACCGTTTTGCAAGGTGATGCGACCTAGTGAGCATGGTGCAATTCCAGGCAACATGAAAAGCTCATGAGTTTGGAAATGCTGGGTCCTGCAGAAGGACAACACCGTAGAAATATACAGGGCAGGGGGGAGGGGGCTAGGAGGAGGAAAAGGAGAAAGAAAAAAATGAAGAAATATGGCCAATGCCATTTCCTGAAGGAAAGGTCAAAGATCTGAGGACATCGTTCCAATTTCTGGTCTAAAAGAGGTGAAAGGAGTGGAAATAGAAAAATAATGTAGTTAGAACCGACAGCTAATTAATGCAGGGGAAAAAAGTCCACAAAAGGGATGATAAGTTTGGCCGACTGGAGTACAGGACTGTCTCAGACAGTGCTGCTGAGCCCTTCACAGCTGTGCTGTCTCTCCTCAGAACACTGTAAAAAGCTGAGATCTCTTCTGAGCCTCCAGTTCTGGTACAAGCATCGCTATCTGCAGTTGCAAACCCCTTGGCTTGAAAATCAAATGAAGAGAAAAGCTGCCTGATACTTTAAAGTCTATAGAAGCATCAGGAAACCAGCCGTTCCCTTTCCCCCAGAAATAACAGAACATTTATTCATTGCAGAATACTCTTTAGTTCAGAGGGGTGGAAATTTCAGGACTCTCATAAAACTGTATTTTATAAACCCCTAGGATTACATTCCCCAAAGAGTTTCTGTACCTCTTCCCATACAAACACAACCTTCTTTCTTCAGAAAACAATCAGCAAAATTACCTGCTGAGCTAAGCTCTGTAATAAACTAATGCATGGCCAAACTGTACCTCAGCCATCCCAGGGGCCTTCCACTACTCCGGCTACTTGCATCAAGCAACCGCCCAGGCGAGAAATGAGCGGTGAAGTGATGCTGTTTCTTTTCTGAACACCCTGCCTAGGTTCATCTGAGGTGTAAGAAGGGGACAGCACTGTCTTCTTCAGACTCGGTACGATATAGGGGTATCAGTTTCAAGCCTTTCTATGAGGAGTACCTGTGAGACCATTTCTCTCCAGTGATCCCCAGGGGATAAATTGTATCTTAAAACGGGCAGATGAAAACACAGAAATGCAGCTCGCGGGTTCGGAGATACTGCTTTATGAATGCGAGTCTTACTTTCGGCAACTGTTAGTTGAAAGGAAGCGAAAACAGGGTCTTTCTTCATGGATCTTCGAGCTCCAGGAAGAATCAGCTATGCGTGTTACCCTGAATGCTAAGAAAACAAAACAAAACAACTAGGAAACACTCGGTAGCAGCAATTCTGCTCAACGAACCTACAGCTACGAACCGAAATGGTCTGTTTCCTCTTGCTGCATTACAGAGAACACCCAGTGACAATAAGGACAGCACTTATTCGACACATGCTGAAATTAAACAATACACAGCATAAAGAACAGTTATTATACATTGCCAAAGGATGTGAAAGGGATGCTTGCACTCTGAAATGCCACAACATCCAGGCTGCACAAACGCTTTGGGAAAGAAATCAGCACCAAAATGCACCCACTGAATAAAAGATGTATGGTGCTCAGTCCCATTGCGGAGGCTACCAGAACGCCAGATGAAATTATGCTAGCAGTAATGCAAAGTTTTTCTTCCCAACTTAGCGGTTTTCTCAGTCTGCTTCTTCTTAAGAGATGCTTTGAAATCTGACTGCCCTTTGAAGTTTCTTGAGTACAGCATGACATTTATTTAAGGTACAACCCAAACCGTTTGCTTTCCAGATCCCGTCCCCTCTTTCTTTCAGAACCGCTGTTCCTCTTCCCCGGCGAGCCTCCCCCGTCTTCCCCTGAGCACGAGAGGGCCACCGCGGAGACCCCACAGCCCAGCAGCCGGAGCCACCTCGCCCCCCGAGACCCCAGCCTGTGCCCCCGCCCCGGCCTGGGGAGCCCTTGCGAAGGGGAGGCGAAGTCCCCGATGCTGCAGAGGAGGAGGAGGAGGAGGAGGAGGAGGAGGAGGAGGGGAAGGAGGAGAAGGAGGAGGAGGAGGAGGCAGGCTGCTGACTAACCCCAGCCCCACTGTCACGCAAGCCTCGCCGCCTGTCAATCTCCCGGCGGCTCTGACAGGGGCCTGGCGCCCGTTCAAACCCTTGCGTGCGAGCAGACGAGCCGCATTACCCTATGAAGTATTTCATAATAACAACAGCTGTTAAATATTGATGACTCCTGGCAAGCGCTGAATGCTTTTCGAGAAGGTTAAGCCTTGGTGTAATGGAACCTAATTCCTCATTATACACTGTATCAGATATCTGGAAGTTGCCTAAAAAAAGCAAAGGGGCTTAAAGGAAAGGATCAGAAAAATAACTTTCGTGCAGCAGGGAGAGGGGAGAAAACCCGCAGTGCGGAAGGTGGGGAGCGTTTCCCCGAAGTCAAATCTTTTCCCAAACAGTAAAAAACGCTGCCGGAGCGATCCTTAAAACAGTTGGTTTCGCTAGATTCCAGCGGACAGTTTTGTGTTTTTAGAAATGACTGCAGATGAGATAGGCTTTCTAAAACGGCGATCCAGCTGCCACTGCTGTCTGTCTATGTTAGAGTACACATGGAAACGATTTCTACAGAAAAACATAGAAAAGAGGGAGAAAGCTCACATTCCTATAGTTTTTCTATGAACATCAGCCCCAAAAGATCCGTCTTGTTAGAAGATTTAGTGGTGACCAGACAAGATGTTAAGGACAAGATCTGAGAGAGGGTTTCCAGCAGGCAAGAAAGGGAGAATGGTGAGCCTTGTGCCTTGGGCAAGTCCTGATGTGCTCTCCTCCAGTTCCCAGAAGAAATCTCCCCTCCTCCTCACGCAGCCCTCTAAAACCTGTCAGTCCTATCTTTTCCCTCTTGACTCAACTGTTGAGCAAGCTTGTGTCAGGAAGGGAATCAGTTTGGGGCAGGAGTTCTCGACTGACAGACCGAGTCTTTGGGATGGAGCTGGTGTGACACCAGGGCAGGCAGTAGCGGGGAGTCCAGCAAAAAGGCAGCATGAGAGTCAGGGTGCGGGTGAACAAGAAGAAAGACGAACCGAGGACTTCTTGGGGAGGCAACTAAGACAGGGTATTTTTTTCTTGCATGTGAGAAAGAGATCTGTGTGCCTTTGAGGAATGCAATTGAGATGAGGCAAGCTGAGAAGCTGAAAACAATTACCTGCTTATGATCACTTGTGCTGTGGTGCAAGGAGTTCTGTGAAGCTGTAGGAAAGTATTTTACGTGTGGGGAACTCAGGTCTGTTTATCGAGTCGGGACAGGGAATCGCGGAAACTTAGGAAGTTGTAGGTTGGAAGGGACCTTTGAAGGTCATAAGCCCTACCCCATCCTGATCAAAATAGAGCTAACTTCACCTAGGCTGCTTGCTCAGGGTTTTCGTTGAGTAATCCCAGTAATGGACATTTCACATTCTCTCCAGGAACACTTTCATTGTTTACTTACAAACAAGATTAGTTCCGTAAGGTAAGAGCTGCTTACGGATTTAGGTGAACGTGCATTAGGATAAGTTCTGGATGGACACTTCCTGTTTCCACAATTCTTGGTCTGTAAAATGTGTAGAATAATTTAAGAAATGCTGCGAATGGTTAAGTGGCTGTCATGAAAGGTGTGTGTATATGGAGAATGCATGAATTAAACTATTAGCTGTTCTTATAATGTTTTTTGGTGTTTTATTCTATCGGTATCTCACACAACCTACTCACAAGAAACCACACTTGTACATCCTTGTTTTTATATAGTCTGGGACTGTAACATCTCCCTTATCCCAGGACTTCTGAGGGATTGCAAATGCAGTGACAAGCTGTGCCTCCATGCAAAACTGAATTCTGTGCTAACTATACAAGCAACAGACCCAAAGAACTTGCCTAGAAAGCACATTTCCTCTCTGCAGCTTCCTGTTGTAACCTCTCTCTCTTCATATGACTCAACAGATGATCTCCCCAACAGACAACCCCACGTTGCACATTAGCAAGAAGATATTTTCAAGATCTGTTTGCGTCACTGTGAGTAAATATTTCAGTTATCAGTTGGTCTGGTAGACTGTATTGGCTACAAGACTGCCAAAAACATGCAGTCATTCTAAATTATCCCAAGATATAAGACTTATTCCAAATAATTGTCTTCCGTTTCATCTTCATAATTCCATTTGATTACCTACTAATTAAATATGATAATTTGATGATGGGAACCTATTGACTTATAGGTTCAGTCCTGGGGCCTTAATTTTGTCCCTGTATTATTCCATTCTTTGTTTGATTAATCTGTAATACATTAGCTTGCCTGAGTGTGTATTTGCTTGCACACCCTTTTGGACAAATACATAAAAGGTAAGTACAAATGGATTATTCTGTCAAACTACAAAATGGATCGCAAGCCTGAGTTATTGGCAATCTTGAGTAAGAAATCTGCAAACCACTTGGTCCACTTTAAAATCAATACCCACATATCCCATAAAAATTAAGATAATCCCAATGAGTTTCTTGCCCCTTAAGGCATGATCTTGTAAATTACATGTCCATTAATCAAGATCTACAGTGTAAATTCAGTGTAGAAAAAAAAATGAATTTAAAAGAATTTTTCTGTATTTAGAGAACATGCTTAACACTTTTTAATTCCAGAGTTGAGGACCTCAGAATGTACAATCAATGTAGTTTTATGTCTGTTTTACTCTAGTTTCCATTTTCCTCTGTACTACACTCTGAAACACTGCACATCAAGCCCATGTAGAGGGATTCAGACTTCACCAAATTAATCCACATTAGCCTTAAGTGTACTGCAGAGTGTTCTGACCTGCCACATCCTGGTTGCTCAAGTGGGATCTCAGCAAATGCCACTGATCATGATTCACACAGGTATTCAGAGGAATAGCATGTCAGGACACATTGATTCTAGGATCTATCAAAACAACTTGCAGATTTTCCCAGTTCTTCTAAGTGTCCTTCATGATGGCTTGTTGGTTGAAGAACGGTTCATCTTTTCCCTTGTCCAGATATTTTAAAAAATCTGTATGGGAAAAAATAAAATGTAGGTTCTCTATATCCTCTGAATTCCCAGCACTTTCTCTCTCTGTGGTCCAAGAATGTACTCCTCTTTTGATATGGCTCATATTATTTCATTGTCCCGAGGCCATTTTTTCAGTGGTTTGATTCTCCCAATGAAAAATAGTACAACGGAGATCAGGGTCCACAGCAGAGGCAGCTACCCTTTGAGGAGAGACTAAAATGGCTATGACTGTTCACTGAGGAGAGAAGGATGAGTGGAGACGTAACAGAGGTTTACAAAATTGTAAAGCCAATGGATAAACTGAATGCAGAACTGCTGTTCACCCAACCCCACAATGGAAGAACTGTAAAGTGCCCAGTGACGCCGATACAAGAATGCTTTAAAGCAAACAAAAGACAGCAATTCTAGAGGTGAGAATACCAGACTAGATGGACCACTCGTGTGACACGGTAGTGCATTTCTTATGTTGTTATGTTCTCACTTCAATGCCATGACCTTGTCCACAAAATCTGTTGCAAACAGAAAATAAACAACAGATGAACAAGTGCAGCATCTGTGATGCGAAACAAAGTAGATCACAGAAGTGATAATAAGAAAAATCAGAACCTTATGAGAAAGCCTGTATGTGACTAAAGTTAAGCATACGATGAAAGACCAGCTTGTGATTAATCATTGCATCCAAACAAAAAAAAATCTTTTATGATAAACAGCCTATTAAAATAAATTTGAGTGTGAAATATTTTTCAGAAACATAAGTAATGAGACCAAAATTCATTTGTACCGAAAGGCAGCTAAGAGAAAAGCTATGTGTGTTCATAGGTAATCAACTACAGTCTGCTGGAATCTTCCCCACTTTAACAGTTGCATCTTACAGAAAAAATGCAACGAAGTCCTGATAACAGATTTATTGTGAGAATATCAGAACACTTTCAGTCTTTATTGGCTGCAGAAGGTGTGCACTATTTTACCATGTTCAATTTAGATCTACAGTTCAGAACATTTGGTAACTCAGTCCCTGAAGAAGGAAACCAAATCAAAGACCAAGCGTGAAAATAAATGCAACTAGGACAGCGTATGAGAAAACATCTCTCACCCTTCCTGACTGAATCAACCTGACAATGACTGACTTATGTGAGACTGGATGATTGGATTTGATGATAACCTCTCTTCCAGGGCTATGTGTCTAACAGACTATCTCCTGAGCTTCTACTCCGCAACTTTTATTGCTTTTATAACAGTCGTGTCCCTTTATGATTCCATTTGCACCACTCTGCATGGAAAGGCACGGGCTAAATTCATACCTGCTAGTTCCAAGAGGGAGATTAAGTCAGTATCTCTTAGAAGGGAGTTGAAAGAGCATGTGTCAGTGGGCCAGTATATCACCCAAGAGACTGTTTAAAAATAGCCAAAGCACACGATCCGGAGAGGATGAAGGAAACTTTTAAGATTAAATAAACATTGCATCTAAAATATTCAGGCTGAGACCTTAGTGCACAGGATGTGCATATGTCACCCAGAAAACCACATCTGGCTTCGTCAGTTTCAGAGTCAGAAATATTACCTTAATACCTGCTTTATATAGCAGCCATACTGTATCCGATATTAAAGGCAAAGACACAGCTCCATTTGCTTTCCAGTATACTTTAATTAAGCAAACACACTTGACAGAAGAAATGTGAGGCTCTCCACCTTATAGTCAGATGGATACCTCAGCACACTGCTGCACAATCACCGATAAATACACATACACCACACTCGTTCTAAGGCAGAGCTGCTTTGCCTTGGTCTTTTCTGCTGCCTGCAGAGACTAATGTGATGAGATTGACTGTGTGAAGAGATGCCTTGAGAGGTTAAATGAACCTAACAAGCTATGGGAAAAATATGCCCGAGAGGAGGTCCTTGAGCTTTGGCTTTTCTACTTCAGGACGCAGAAGAACGTGCCAAGACAAGATACAGGCAAATGAAACATCAGGAACAGCAACTAAATGTTTAAAAAAATCCTTTCAGAATCAATTTTCAGGATAATTTGAAAACATTGAACTATATTCCAGAACTATTAAAATGCTGAAGAAAACTAGTAACATGAAAATCTTACTTAAAAGATCACAAGAAGAACAAGCCAACAAAAGAAGTAAATAATTGAACTACCAGAACCCTAAACTGATAATGTTATAATCCCTGGATATGTTTAAAGTAGTTTTATACACATCAATATTTTAATGTATGCGTTTAAAGACTATTCCTGAAAAGCTATGCAAACAGATGGACCTTGCTCCCAACTGGAATCCTTTGTAAGTCGGAAGCCCTGCAGAGAAGACGTTATGGTTTGTCCAAAAATAAATTGCTTTGCAGAACAGGAACCTTCTGCAGAATTAGAAAATGCAGGCACATGATGTTGTCAATTACTACAAGAACCTTCATTTTTCACTTCCTCACAAAAATTTTGCTTTGCCTTTTTTCACGGCCAGGTTCCATGCTCAGAAAAAGATCCCAGGCAGATCCTAAAGACCCTAGGCAAGCCAGTAGTAGGCTTGCACGTTCTCTCTAGCTAGCGCTAGAGAAATTAAGTTTTTTTAAAAAAATAGGTTTTTAAAAAATGCTACAGTCCCTAGCTCAACGACCAGAATTCGGACCTTCAAATTCTCTAAGCATAATAAAAAGACTGTCTTTAAAAAAGGCGGGAAAGGTAACATCTGAAAGCCTTAAAAATGCAAATTGTGGCCCTGCTCTGATTTGATTTTTGATTTTTAAAAAAAGAAACTACTTAGGTATAGTGATAAAATCAAAAGGCAGCCACAGAGTTATCAGACTTGTCCCATGTGAAGACAAGGAACAACCAAACAATGCTCTGTATTTCAGAAGCAAAGTTCTAGCTAATAAAATATAACCTTTTCTCCAGTTTCAGCTCTTCTGCGTACGTGTCACTGACTTGAACAGGCAAGTCTGCCTCCTGTGCAGGTGCCTGCTACCTTGACTCATAGCAACCTATCAAGGAAATAATGAGGAGTCCTTATGGGATAAGGACAGAAAACTTGGCTCCCACTCATGAAACATACAGGATTGCGACCTCAACTTTCAAGGCAATTATAGCTAATTACAGCTTTCACTGGGAGATCAATACTAGGTGAATAATATGCATAAAGAGAATTATGATACATAAATTACTTCTAGTGCTTCATATTCTGTCAAGGTCTTCTGGATAAAAACTGGTGATTTCTTACCTATTGACTCATCAGATCTATTTTACACTCATTGTGTGACACAAACATCAGTTTTACTGGTTTTTCATCAGTTATAATATGATCTTCATTGGATATACGCTGCGACTTCTGCCAGAGTCAGTCCAATAACCATTGAAACAAAACTTATTAGTATTATGCTAAGGAAAATATGCGTAGGTTTAAGGCGGAAAATGAGTACTGCAAACTGCAAAGAGCAAAAGCAAAGACGCTTTTGCACGTGTTCTTGAAAAACGTGAAAGTTAACTGGAGAACACGTATACTCTAGAGCCTCCTTTGTTTTAAGCTGAGTCTTTTCCAGAGGAATCGTTAAAGACTCAGCTCGTGAAGGCTGCTGCATCCAGAAGAGGAACGTTTTTTCTCATGCCGGGGCAGACTCGCGGGGAGGCGGCTCATTTCTGCCTTGCCGGTCTGGCAGGCAGCGCAGCTCGATTCCTCTGATCAAGAGATCACTTTCATAACCACTGCTCTGAGGTCACCAGCGAGGCTGCTGCAGTCACGCAAGCCCTCGCCTCCCAGACCTCGCTATAACAACACAGGTTCGCGGAAGCCTTTTAAAGAGGCAGCCCGTCCTTTCGACCCGCGCACATATGAGGCACACGCGTGTTATCGCACGGGCTTCCCCCAGGCATGTCACGGGGCTGTTTTATTTCAGTTGGAGCAGGGAAGAAGCGTATAGCTTGGAGTTTTGTCTGGATGGAGTCACGTCACATGAGTAGAATTAAGTAAAAAGTTAAGATAAATAGTTCTACAATTCTTACAAACTACAGTGGCACCTTTTTCAAATATTTATTCAGCCCGTTCCTTTTTATTATCTTAAAGGTCCACGCCTGCCAGCCATATGCTACTGTGAATTATGCTAATTAAGATATTTAAAAGCCATGGTAAACAGTCAAACAAACATTAGATTCAATAAACAACAGATATGATTGCCCTGAATTAAATACCGCCCTTCTGCAGCGCTACAGAAATGGAAGATCAGGAAACAGGCTTACTATCGAAAATTTATTCTGAAGAAATACTGTGAAAATATGAGTACTAAGCAGAGCCTGTTTCTAGGACAGAAAAACCTATTGTATGTTATGGTCGACAGAGTGTCCCACAAATGACAAACACACTGATCTGCTGTATGGATATGCCCTGTAGGTGGTAGCTGGAATGGCCTTCGGGTGATAGGGAGCATTTGGGAATTTAAAGAAAAATTTTAAAGACATTTTTCCTCCTATGGTAAGTCAACTCTACCCAACGAAGTGGCGGGTGGGGGGTTGGCCTATTTTCACAAGCCGTTAGCGCTATGAAAGCAACCGTTGTTGTTCCATCCTGAATTATTTGCACTAATTACCTGAAATAAAGTTTTCAAAAGCTGTTAAATTACTTTGGAGCCTACAGTTTAAAAAATGAAGTTGGATGTATTGCTCATTGACATTTTATGAGGATTAGTATACAGACACATTTCATCTAAAGGCTTGCCCAAACCAGTTTTATAATCCAGCTTAAATAAGCAACAAAAGCAATGAGGGCACAGCATTAAACTTGCTGAGGACTCACAGCGTGGGCTGAGATGACTCGTTCACACACTGTCCCGCAAGTTCATGGCTATTATTAGCCACGCTAGCCAGGTGAAAGCTTGTTCGGGTATGCCCAAACATGCTACAGACAGCTTCAGGGACTCTGGAGATGCACCTATAGGTTGTGAAGTGCCCTTGGCTTCATCCAAAGTGATATTCAGGCTTGTCCATGATGTATGTCTTCGCCCAGCAAAAGCAGTGGGAGAGGTCCCCTCCCATCTGCACTGCAGTTTGCTGTTTACACAAAAGATCACCTCCCAGTCTAGCTTTGATATGAAACCAATGACACCCTAAATTCACCCTTGTCTCTGCTCCAGGTCTCGCCAGTGTTTATGGAGGGGAACTAGGCCGGAAACTGGACAAGGGACTGTGAGGTTACTGCTGGTGGACCTCACTGTCAGAGCCTGGCACACTCACGTCATGGGTGGGAAGTCACAGTTGCGAGGCAGGCTTAACCTCAGACACCGAGCACCACCACAGCTCGGACAAAGTGCTGGTGGAGGTGATGAGACAGAGGCGCTGGACTCTAAAGGGAGGATGTCAACAGCCTCCAGAGTGACCTCGAGGGTAACAGCACCAGTGCAGACAAGGCTGCAGGCATTTTTGCAGATAGGCCATAGTTTCAAAGGTTTCTGAAACTTCTGAAGATGTTGCCCTGAGTCTTACGCTACTGATTTGCATGCATTCACTTACCACTACAGTAACTTCCCATGGAAATCAAAAATATAGAAGGTCAACTCCTGCCTAAACAAAGAGATGTGACGTTGTCCCGTGTTATGAACTTTGGCTAAACCACAAGAGGTTAATCTAAAGGGAAAGAGCATTGGATATTAATGTAAGTATTTCATTACCACGGCAATTTTTCCTGTCTAGTTATGGAAAGAGATATGTGAGAATACTGTTGTGCTACTTTACCTTTACAAACAAATTATATTGTTCTTCTGGAGGCAGCTGGCAAACAAATCATTGGTTAACATCAAGAACGAGTTTACATCTGGGTATTTCAGGGTAAACAGATGCTAGAATGCTTGCTGCTCTGCTCTGTTCTGCACTGCAGTCCAGCCACAGAGCTGGTACCTAAAAAGTCTTGCCTTCCTGAGAGTCCTTTTTATATTCCTTATTATATGAAAATAAAATATTTGCAATCTTGTTTCAAGAATATGACCTCTTCTACTCAAAGACTGTGTGGTCAATTGCTCCATTTTCTAAGGAGATGCAAGAAGGTGACTAATATATGGGCCTAAGTGCCATTGGACCTGCAATTTCAGAGAAAGAATTGGTCAATGTTTTAGTATAGTGAAATCAAGATAAACAATGACCTCTGATATGCCAATTTCCAAATAATTACCACAGGATTTCCTCATTCACTCCACAGCTCTAAAAACTTGCACCTGACAGTCAAAGATCTGTACACCACCTATACATATAAGAGAACATGTAGATACAAATTTGAATTAGCTGCAAATCTGCCTTTACAGTGTTTCTTTAGTCCTTTTGTGAAGTTTATTTAATTTGAAAATTATCCAGAGAAATGTAACGCAGCTCACATATACTCCAGCTAATAATCCAAAATCAAACGATTTCAGATTAGTGTAATAATCATTATTTAATAAATAAATTGACTTTAAATAGCTACTAAGAGGTATTCTTTCATTAGAAATAAGTTTAAGTACTGTGAGAAATTACAGTAATGACAATCAAGCTTTAAGGATTTCTCTGTAACTCAGTTAGAAAAATGATACCAAGCATGCTCAAAAAAAGCTTCTACCCTCACCCTCTTCCTGCTGCCCCAACATACGGCACATACTTGATGCTCAGCTGCCTTTCTGCCATGACCCAGTGCTTTCCAGACAGTTTTTGTCTAGAAGTGGAGGAAAAAAGCGTTCTGTTGCTACAACGTAAATGAAGTTCTAGCTTGTCCAGGACTGCTGAAGGATGCCTGGCACTATCCAAGGAGAAGGCAGATTAAAGAGGACAGCAAATAGTGCAGCTGCAGAAATCAGTTTAAAGCAACTTGTTGTGACTGAGCCTTCCGCATGTGGTGGTCCATACAACCTCTCCTAGCATGACACAGCCTTTGCCTGACGTGTAGGACGACAAAAGGGGCTGGAGTGCCTAACTGAGCGCCCTGGCCAAGACAACACAGCCAGGAGTCGATGGAGTCAAGGCAGTATGGGGCAGGCTGGGAACGGGGCAGATGGAACATTCTTCTGCCTGATGTATTTTCCACTGCCCAGATGTTCCCCAGTTGACACGAGCTGTGAGAGGCTGGATGCGCCAGTCCCGGAGGGTGTTCTGACCCCTGGGAAGCACTAAAGAGGCCCAGGCCTGCCCGGCATTGAGAAGGCACAAAGGTATTTTGAAGCTCTGCTCGTCTTTTCTCCCACTCGGTCCCCGTGCCAAGTTCAGCTGTGGTGCGGGAACTCAGCTGTGGCGCAAGATTCATTTTGTACGTTAACCCGATGAGCTAAAATACCATCTGAGACCAACATGTAGTTAATTGCTGTGAGAACAAAACTTTGAATTTCCTGACCTATTCAAAGTTTGCATTTCCCATTAACCCCACTCTCCCATACTGACAGATGGTATACAGGGTGTAGTTTCAAAACTCCCTGCGTCGGAGCGTACACAGAGAGAACGAGATGAACTTAACTGCACACCCCTGGAAACCTGCTCTCTATATGCAGAATGGTAAACTTCTAAATAAATCAGTTAACATGCCCAAGCGGCCCCCCCTTCCGTGCGGATAATCCTGGCTGAAACTCTTACGCCAAAGCCATCCCTGCCATGGGGAGCTGGGAAAGCACTGGTTAGCAGAGCTGACTCATCAGCTGACTAGCCCACAACATCAGCCACAAAGGACTGAGAATGCTGGTGGTGGCATGAAGCGTGTGGGTGGGAGCAAGGAATAAGCAATCATCTGGCAGCCTAATGCAGTCGGGAGGGTTGACAACAATTCATTATTTATTCCCCCCTCCCACCCTAAGGCTTCATCCCTCTGCTGCGGCGATTCTCATCATCTTGACGCTGTGGTAGGGCTCTGCGTAGGGGAGGGAATGAAAGGTACATCCCCTCCCTGTGGCCCGTGCAATGAAAGGATCAGCAGGCTATCTGAGCTCACCACACCCAGACCACATAGGGCCAGAGGCCCTCATGGAGGAGAAGAGCAAAGACATTTGCCTGGTCCTTCTGGCACCCAACAGGAGACGAGAACAATGTCTTACCAGTGAAAAAAAGAGACCACCGCTTTCCCACCAACGTCAGTCTGTTAGTAGAGAGAAGAGATGGAGATCCACTTCTGGAACGGCAGAGGACAGATGTAAGAAAAGCTCTTAGGAGTGAAGTACAGAATGCAGGGACAAGGGAGAATATCATAGCAAAGATGGGAAAGGGGGGAAAAAACCCTATATGGAGAAAACAGGAAAATCTACAGATGACGAAGATGCAAAAAGGAAAAGCATTCAAAAACAGGTGAGGTGGGTTAGCTCTAGAAAGGCAGCTAGAGAAAAAGAAGTGGAAAATATTTCGCAAAGATTTTGGAAGAAAACAGACTAACAAACTACAGACACTGAAACAGGGAAGGAAAGTCACCAAGGTAAACAGCAAAAGCGTATACAGGAAAAACTAAATTGGCAGATTTAATTAAAAGCTTGACATGAAAGTACACTGAGAAAATCCCCCAAATCTTTCACACGTACCCCGTTATCTCCATCTAGATCTGAGTTCACTTTCCAGTGTTCTTTCCCTCCAGCAGCCTGCCACCACTGCGAATCTGGCTGCAACAGGGCTAGCTGGTCCCTAGTTTACCTAGCATGAAACATTCTCCAGCTAAATTACTGCTGAAGGTGTGAGCTCACCCCTCCCAGGATTCAACCTTTTCAATGCTATTTTTGCTTTGATTCCTAAGAACACATTTAACTTCAGGCAATGCAGTTTTCAAAACACTGGGCCAGATTTTGAAGACTTGACTTGTGTTACTCCACTAATGCCAAAGTCAAGCAAAACATACTAAGGAACTAAGGGCTCAACCAGTTGTCTTTATGTTTCCTTCCCAGCCAAACCTGTTGTTTTCTGAGCAGAGGATTTTTGACCAAATTTTGCCTATAGTAGGCCTTTCTTGGCAGATTGCCTCAGTGGGAATGAGATTAGCTTTTCACTGTCCTCTTCATCCTGGGAAAGTTTCTGTTACATTTTTCTGTCTCCACTACAGGTATTTCAGGGCTTAAAAGTCTTTCCCAATGTGTTTTTCATGTGCTGCTGTATGTACCATTTGGCTAGAGAGCCATGGAGAGTCACAAAATTGTAGTTTGCCATTGCAGCTTTTCTCTAACTGGAGAAATCATTCCACTTCATTTCCTGAACCATTAATCTGGTTGAACATTATCTTCAGAGATTCTGAGGATGGCATATCTGCTGAGCTAGAATATCTAAAGCAAGCATGCTGACTTCTGTCTGGAGGTTGTGACTTGACTTGACTAGGTAAAGACAACAAACAATAAAGAAACTCCTTTTTTCCAAATGACCTCTTGGGACCTGATGCCCCTGCGGTGTTGCTACAAGGGGCACATCCTCTGTCCTCCCGTCTCATTCTGCCAGAGGTGACTATCTCAGTCACATTATTGGTTTTAAAGACATTATCAGTTACCACCATAATACTTACAAGGTGTGATCATGAAGCAAACCTTCAAACTGACATTATTTCTGCTTTCCTAGCCATAAATCATCAGCAACAAATGTAGGGTGGTCTCCAAATAATATGGCCCTTACTACCAATTTCATTAAATATTTCTAAAGTCAATAAGAATGA
The DNA here is from genome assembly GCF_030867145.1 of Opisthocomus hoazin. Taxonomy (NCBI): domain Eukaryota; kingdom Metazoa; phylum Chordata; class Aves; order Opisthocomiformes; family Opisthocomidae; genus Opisthocomus; species Opisthocomus hoazin. Next base: position 70,983,380 of record NC_134416.1, on the reverse strand, counting down.
AGACTGAATATTGCAATATGTAATACCTTCAAATTCTGCCGTGTCACCAGGTATATATTTGGCTCACAAGAAAGAACTCTTCCCTTAAACAGGTGTATAGAGCTATACTGCTAGGGTTTAATTATTATACAGTTCTGATGGTTCTGAAGAAGTGTTGTAAACAACCAGTTCTTGTTGAACACAGTCATTTGAGAGCACTCTGCACCTTGCACGACTGAAGATTTAATAACTATTACAGTAATTCCCGTGATTTTAAACATCTCTAATTTCCTCACACAAATATTACTTGTTTTGAGATGTACAGCTTTTTTCTTTAGGCAGTGACGTAGATTAAGACATAAAAAAGTATGGAAAGAAGAAATGCAGTTCTGTTTTTCTCCACTTACTGTCTTAGCCCTCATAAAAATGTATTGGAATATTTTCCACATAAATCCTTGTATTTATCAGTTCAAGATGTATTATCAAGGTTAGATTATTTCTCCTCTCAATAAATGTTTTCTTAAAGTATTCTTTATTGGGCCATTTTCCCATATGAGGTTTATAGGGGTCATCTGATGGCACACTATCATTTTAATAAATTATTTGGAACAAAATCCAGAGTTTTTATGACAAGTTTTCAGTGACACCGGTATACAACATAATACTAACACAAAGAAGATAGCATTTTCTGCACAGATGCTGAAACACTCAAGGGACCAATATAAGCTTTTGCAACTATACAATTAGTAAAGTGGTTATGAAGTTGTAAATGGACTAGAAAAAGGAAACTTACAATATGTTTGATTTAGATCTGATCATTACTTGTTTTCAATCCTTTTCTCTCAACTTCTTTCAGCTATTTCCAATGTGTAAGTAGCCAATTCATGTTGCAGGTTCAGAGGTAAATAAGCATAGCAGACATTTTATTTACTATAACAAAAAACTACAGGCAGAGATTTACTATATATACTTCAACTTGATATATTCCATGCAGGTATAAAAAGCGAATGCATTGAGGGATTTCAGTGGAATTTTAGGGACACAGTAAGTCCACGTGATATGTGTTTAGCAAGACTGTTATATAGCATCAAACTTTCACAGAAGAAATTATGAGCTTTTTTGAAGGAATTTTTAAAGTCTGTTTGTAACTTCTCTTAGCAAGCATTTAATTTAGTTTACTGATATGCATTCTGCTTCCACTTCTACCCATACAGATGTCAAGATTTTAGAAAACTTATCAGTTGCATTATCTGCATGATTGCACCAAAAATTATAATCAAATTAAAACTAGATTTATAAAGGGAAATCTGCTGTGCTTCATCTAAAAAAATTATTTCATTTCATGACGGTGAATGTTCAGAGCACTGACTAATATCACTGCTACATTACACAGAGAATAAAAGCATCTGTGTTACTCAGCTGGGATTTTATTTCCAATAACATAAAAAAGACACTAGGCCAAATACAATTAAATGAAAACAAGCCCTTTAGAGTAATCCATTGAGCTAAACTGTAGGACTAATCATATAGCAAAATGAGGCAAGCTTTGCAGAAACCAGCTCCCATCTCATGTTTTCTGATTTCCAAGCATCTAAATAAGATCTAGTCACAGCCTAGAAAGACAGTTGTCTTACATGGATTCAGCCATATAAATCATGTGATAAATCACAAACTTTTGGGTTTGACTAAATCAGCAATTTATTTATTTACTTTCTTACTTCTATAAACCTACTACCCACCTGCAGCTGTGCTTATAACTAACAAGACTTCTGTGCAGGAGGAATTGTGGGTAACATGGGCACGAATTCAGGAAGGGCATTTCATCCATAAAGGGTGATGTGAAGAAAATAAATGACGGCTGTAGAAGAAAGAGTCAAAGCTACAGAAAGAGGAGTGAGGGTTGATAAGAATAAAGACTTGACAGGCAAGGATTATTATAATTACATGGCGTTAATGGGAAAAAGCCAGGCATAGAGATGCCCATGGAGGTGGCAGAGCAAGTCACTCAGAGACATGGGCAAGAAAGAGCAGTTAGTAGCTATGATTCCTATGGAGCACAAACACCAGTGATGTCAGGAAGGCCTGCGATACAGAGGTTACAAAATGAGACAGACATAAGATTTGGACAACAGTCTTTGCATCGTGTTCAGAAAGGAGGTTACGGTCCACAAGTGGTGGAAGGGGACAATATGTCCCCAGGGTATGGCTGTGAGACAGACAGAGGGTAGAGCGTGGCCTGAGCTGGACCCTGGGGAGGTGCCCAACGCCCTGGTTTGGGACTGTCCCCGGTGTCCCCTGGCTGCCCTGCTCCTGGCTGCAGCGGTGGGACAGGCCCTAGTGGGGATGCCCTGATGGACACTGTGGGGACCCTTCATGCCTGCGGGAGCAGCCAGCCCTCACGGCACCCTGGCAGGTGCTTCTGACAGCAGATGCTGGAGCAGCAGTGATGTCGGCAACCAGACAGACAGGGGTTTAGGAGAAAAGAGAGGAAGCACCAGTCTTGTCCACGGACAGCATTGAGACAAAGATATGCCAAACTGTTTTGGAAATTATGCAACAAGGAAGACTGAAAGGCGCAAACTGAAGAGACTTTAGTCCTCTCCAAGCCTGTGAGGACTGGTCAGAACGTGAAAAATCATTTATTAAGGAAATCCTGAGAAACGGTGTCTGTAGGTCACCTGATAAAGTTCTTCCTCCCATGACAACACTGAGCAAATGCCTCAGGCTGCTTACTCAGAGAAGATGTCACCGCTGAGTGTTGCATGACATAAGAGTTTCCAGATATTGGCACACGTTTGCTGAAGCAGTAACTAGGTTAATCAGGGCTGCCTACTTGAATTCTAGTGAGGTGTTTTGTTTACTTCTATCATTTAATTTAGATTTCATTTGCTTCGTTTAAACTCATTTAAAACTCCAAGCACAGTATGTAAAAAAATGCCATGCACCCCCAGTACATTCCAAAAAGTCAATAAAATGTTACCAGTAAACAAAATTTAAATTGAATTTGTCAGAGACTAAATAAAATCTTAAAAAGACACAATGAATTACAGAAAACCCTCAGGGCACTTAGCCTTGCCCTCTTCCTTGTCTTGTCCCTGGGTTAAGTCGTTCTGGTGGATCTTTAGGGCCATTAGAGATGGAAACACACTTGACTCCTCAGAATAAAACATGGGTCACTCACCGACAAAGCATGCACACACCTAGTGTAAGACAGGAAACAACAAACACATACAGACAATGCAGAGGGAGCAATACAAAAAAAATCCCAATGAGACAATACTGATGCTGATGCACATGACAGGCAATGGTCTCAGAGCTTCGGTGGCCTAGCAATTAGCAGGACTCTGGGGAGCAGAACAAGAAAGAAGTTTTTTAAAATAAAACTCTTGAAAATAGATAATAAGGTACATCTGTGAGTGGTTAATAAATAGAAGCAACACAGCATTTATTTGAAAATCTGGTAAGTGACGGAAGCCAGTTAAGGATCTGGCTATTAATCTTTATCTTCTCACCTCCAGCCTACACTTCATATATTAGGTATGAAGTCCAGCTGAAAATCGTGACAGGGAAAAGTGATTTTAAATACAGTTTAAAATAATATAATTTTGTCTAGTCTTGACACGCCTTTGCAACCTCAACATTTAACCTGCCCCCATGCCTAAACTTCAGACTGCATCTCATGGACTTCTTGGAGTCCCAGCAACTACCATGCATTGCTAGTGAGGCATCTGAGATAGCATTTCAGAACTCCAAGAAATGGCTCTATGGAACTACCACAAAGTCCAGAAGCTAAATGGTAGTCTCGTAATTAAAATTATTTTTAAAAGATCTTAAAAAGGAAGCATTTTTTTAGATTTACATCTGAATGACAGGTTTGTGATTCAAAACATTAATGGGTTTGCAGATTACCATCTCCATGGACCACAGGTGTCATCCTGAGATCTGCCTTGGCATAGCCAATGTAATTGTACAGAGTCAAAAGATTGAAGTTACCTGATCTGGCAAGCACCAGAGAGGTATGTCTGCACTGGACATGATGGAGGGTAGCACAGAGATATTTGAGTTAGCTCTAAGGATGTTGGTACGGGCACACAGTGTCTTATGCTGCTGCATGGAGATAAGACAGGCTTGAAAAAACATGTGGCTGTATTGGGATGGCAAGGCACATACTGGAGTAAGCTGTGCCTCTCAGAAGGCGTAATTCATGTGGGCTTATCCCCAAAGTGACACAGCCACTCTGCTTCTTGGTACAGGACCTGCTCTAACATCCACATTGTTTCAGAGTTCTCTGCAGAGAGCTTCACCATGTGCTATAAGCCAAAAGTGAGGTGCTAGCAAACAGAATAGAGAAACCAGGACAGTCTCCCACAGTGTTCTCTAGCCTAAAACTATTTGTCTTCAAAGCCCTATGCAATAATATTACGCCAAGCTAAATTCCTTGTTCTGTTGGGTAAGAGGTATTGTCTTTCCTTTAAAACATATCTGTGTTTAAAATAAGAAACAAAGTAAATCATTTTCTTGACAGTAAAGAAACATGTTTCCTCTCAGAGATGGTAATCACTTATGAAGCTGAGAACAAGTGTAAACCAAGCCAAAGTTCATGCCTAGGGGAATGCTTTCCTACCTCCCATCTGCTGCAGCAGTGATTAGGACAGAATTGTTGCTAGGACCTTCTACAATCACTGCAATTGCTCACAGTTTCTTGGGTAAAAATCCAATCTTTCCTATGATGAAAACCAACCTTGCTTCCATATCCAAGGAAAACTTGGGATGCAGTTGAACTGAACTTATGCTAAGTTCTTTTTCAGTCTCCAACATCCAAACATAATTTAACTCAAGAAAATGAAGTCAATAAAATTTCATTCATTATAGCACAGGATAATAGAATTTGATCCACAGGGAACTATGACGGCATTTCAACAGCTGGTACCAGGCTGGGCCAGGGAGGGTCTCAGCTGCAGAGGAAGGATTGAGGAAGCACAGTGCTCGAGCAAGATGAACATCACTGAATCAGTCTACAAGATTAGATGGGTCCAGTTTTTAAATTGCTACATACCTACTTTTATTTACATTAATGCTATGCAAGATGCATAGTGTGAGCTAACCAAAATGCAACTGAGCATAGAAACCTACCAAAAATGACTAACCAAGCTGGAGAAAGATAAAGGCACGCACTTAACGGCTCAGAGTATTTTGGGACTTCCCCTAGCATGGGACCAATCTAGCAGCTGTGGTTTGTGGGAACACCTATAAAACCAGCCACTGCATATGCCTGCAACCATGTTGTCTGGTTCCGAGTGTACTTCTACTATTGCTAGAAACAGTGGAACTCTTCCAATGCCAAATGCCCTCAGCAGCAACCCATGTCAAAGATTCCCCTCCCGTCACTTGTCATTTCCAACTCCCTGGTTTTATAGTCAGCCTTGCCAATGCCAGGAGAAACGTTGAGGCCTACAGGGATGTTTACTTGAATGGCATCCAACAACACAAAAGTGGTATAAGATAAAGATCCAGAATCACAAGAGGAAGTTCTGCAAGAAGAACCATAACGATGGTGTATTGCCCAAAGACAGCACAAAGTCTATAGAGTCAAGCCCTCTTTGTGCAGACAACTCACTCAGCCTAACAGCTCTGAGCTTGTGAGGTCTGACAATATGAACAATGCACCACTCATGACACGAGTACCCAAGGAGTACCAGAAAAGATCTGACACTTATTTATAACTAAGGTCCTTTATTTGCCATTACTCAAAAAAAATAGGTACGGAAATTAGAGCCAGTCTCAGAATATGACACTCAACATAGTGTTGAACCAACAGGTTTCCTTGGTCTTCAAAGGTGACAGGAATTTGAGCTATTTTAGAATCCTCTTGTTCTTCCTAAATATAGGCTTATTCTGAAGTAAATCCTGCTTGTAAATCTGCTTCTACAAAACCTGTCTTGTTTGCAGGAAAACAGAAAGCCAACTATCAGAAGGAGGTCCATCCTCTTACAACGAGGCACAAAGAGGAGATATGGTCCTCTTCCAAGAGTCAGCAAAAGTCTCCCAAGGGTCAGAGAGATCTCCAGGCTATCCAAGAGGACATGTAGTGCAAAACAGCCTCAGATATTTGTTACATGGAATGAATGGTGTCCCCAGGAAACAAGGGAAAGAGAGAAAAGTGAAGCATTGGTATAAGCAGTATGCCACAACATTGCACAAGCATTGGTATAAGCAATCTGTCACAACACAATGGTCTCTCTGGCAATTAAAAATGTCAAAAAAATCTAGTCAAAATAATCCACTCCTTGAAAATGGGTAATATAGGGGAGAGTCAATGTGCAGCTGCTTCTCCAGAAATGAGTCCTGCCACATCTCAGGAATGAATATATGCAGATAGCCTGCTTCAAGTCTTGATGCTTGTACTAAAATTTCACTGCTGTAGTATTCTAGCACTTGATTAGATAATGACTTGCAGACAGTAGGTCTTCCTTCAAAGATTTACTTACATACCACTTACACAGCAGAACACTTTTTCCTCTTTTCAATTGCTATATTGTTATAAAGATGCTAAAATTATAGAGCAGCAGAGTAGAAAATGTTTCTTTCATGAACACTCCCTTTTTGGCTGAAACACAGAATGCTGTGGTAATTTGAATACGATGATGCAACACAGCCACAGGAATAACCTTACCTGTTACCCACTCAGACCATGAAGGTTCCTTCTCACTGCAAGTTGTTGAATATGCTGCCCTAAGAAACCTAAACAAGCTATGACTGTGGTCTGCAGCAACAGATACCCTAAAGACATTTTGTATATGTGTAAAGAGAAAAGTCCTTATTTCTCTCTCAATAAAGAAATCATTCAAGCATTCCATTTCAGAGGACAGCACTGGGAATGCTCTGAATCAGTAGAACATGTCTTTGAAAAACAAACTTGTAATTGTTAAACTGTTCAGATATGTTAGGGACTTCTTGACTCCAGGTATTAGCTTCAACCCTAGCTAAGCAGAGAATCACAACTGAAATCCTAGATTTATAACTCAAAGCACAGGTTTCATCAAAAACTAGAGGCTTGTTGATAATCTGAAAGCCTCTTATTATTTCCATAATGGAAATTAACATATAAATCAAACCAAGAAAAGATCAGTAGGAGTGAAGAAATGGAGTCAAGAAGCTGCAAGTCCATGATTGTTGATTTACACATTTTATCCTGTTCTCAATGTAGACTCTCTTACAATCTTTGTATGTATTTCAGATCTTTTATTATTTTACTTTTCCTGTATCTGTTCTAAATATGTCCATTACAAAGGATCTGGAGACAGTCCAAAGAAAGGACACAAAGATGATGAAGGGACTGGAGCACTTCTCCTATGCGGAGAGGCTGAGAGAGCTGGGACTGTTCAGCCTGGGTGTAAAGAAGAGGGAGCCAGGCTCTCAGTAGTGCCCAGTGACAGGACCAGGGGCAATGGGCACAAAGTGAAACACAAGAGGTTCTGTCTTACTGTCAGGAAACACCACTGACTGTGAGGGTGACTGAGCACTGGCACAGGTCACCCAGAGAGGTTGTGGAGTCTCCCACATCAGAGATATTCAAAAACCATCCGGACATGGTCCTGGGCAACTGGCTGAAGGTGGGCCTGCTTGAGCAGGGGGGTGAGAGCAGATGACCTCCAGAGGTCCCTTCCAACCTCAACCATTCTGTGATTCACTAAGGCTATGGTTTTAAATATAAGCGAAAGCTTCAGGCTACTGGAACCAGCTAACAAACGAAGAAAGAAATTCATTCTTTGCTCCTCTACCTCTCTCAAGTCTAATTTCTTAATTTTCTGTGTCACTGAAGTGACAGGCGTGTCACGTCAGAAACAGGTCTGCAAGCTATGTAGAGTGGACTGCAGCCTTAAATATTCAAATATTATGATAAATAATAGCTGTCCTTCCTCAGGACAGCCTAATCTAAAGAGTCTAATGAATGAACCTAAGGAATCCGAATCAAAGTAGTAAGAAGTCCATGTACGTTATTGAGCTATGAGATCAGTGGCCATAGATACAGTAGGAGGAGATGAAAGCTGAAACAGACTGCAAGTAATTGAGGATACTGAAAATCAGGCCAGCTGGAAGGAATCCTTTGTTGCTTTCTTCTTAAAAGGGATAAATCTGATTTCCATGAAAGATAAACTTCGGTGGGAATTGGATCACACCAAAAACATAAATGAGTAAAAGGAAATGACCCACTAATATAAATGCTAAATCAGAAGAAAGACAGAAACCACACAGTGTGTGCTATCCTGCCAGAAGTGGGAAAAAAAAAACCACATAAGAGAGATTTAATTGAAGGGGAGAAACAGGTTAGAAAGAGGCAAGTCAGCTTGGTGAAAGCCACCAGGAAATCCTGGACCTGATGGCTCTTCCAGCAGCAGTAATCCAAGGCACAGCAACGTGAAGACACCAGACCTAGAGAAGCGAGACTTCAGTACACCTGGAGAACTGGAAGAAAAAAATCTCAGAGGACAGGTATCCAAGGGAAGCAGGAGCTGGATGTTTTTTCAACAAAGCAATGTGTAGGGGATAAGTGTAAACTTATCTCAATGGCAGTGAAGGGTGGGAAATATACGAAAATACCATTTTAACAAAATCCTGAGTTCTTCAATGACTGGAAGCTCACAGAAAATAATTATTAAAATTAATAAAATAAAGCACAAGTGTATAAGAAGAAAAAAAGAAAATCCAATGCATAAAATAAGATGTAGGAAGAAAAGGAAAGTTATAAAAAGCATGCTGGAAGTCCTTTAATCGTACATGGCTGGGAAAAGAGCTTTCTGCTGCTCAGCAGAAGGGGAGCTACAGATAATGAAAAAAAAAGTGTAAGTGTTGCCTTTTTGCTTCCATCAGCTGGATCAGACATACACTGCCATTAAACACCAGCAATAAAGCTAACACGCTAGGTACTTGGATGAGTTAAATACTTGCAAGTTAGTTGCATCTGGTGAGAGTCATTGCAGCATATTCTGAGAATGAGCTGAAGCATACCCAGAGCTATTCGTTATTAGTCTATGATAAATCATGATAAAAAGGGGAGATTTTGAATGACTACAAGAGCAGAAACGTGGCACTTTTCTTTAGAAAGCATGGGAAGAGGAAACCAAAGAATAGTAGAACCACTAAGCTGAGCTTCAATCCCTAGAAAAATACTGAAGAAAAATACTAATCAACCTCTTTGTAAAGACTTAAAGGTAACAAAAAGCCAAGCAGAAATCAACAGATCTGCTAAGGATACGCTGCCATGTTACGCAAAATTAATTACCTTCTACAACTGGACATGTGGATGGAAAGAACAACAGATATACATCTTCATAACTTTTAAAAGGTTATTCCTACTGTTTCACAATGTTTTCGTAAGTAAACTGAAGACTCCTGTTGGAAGGGTGTCTAAGATTACTTAAGAGCCATAATCTGAGGAAAGTTATCTGTCATTTGCTGTAAAATGGAAGGATGCATTGCACATACCCGTGATTAATTTTGAAAAAAAGACAAAGGCAGAGCAACAAGAACAATAAAGAAAATATAGCCCTTGAGAAAAAAAAAGCAAAGGAGCAGGGGAGGGCTGTTTTGTCTAAAGAAGAAAAGACTGAGGGAAACACGGCACACCTTCATTGCTGTAAAAGCAGAGGTGCTACAAGAAAAGGGAATAAAGTGCTCTCTTCTACAGAAGGAGGGCTTAAACTGCAGTAGCAGAGATCCAGCTTGGATGTTGGGGATTGCCAAGGAAGGTGTGGAAGCACGCAGGTTACAGATTTACAAAAACTTTAGCTAAATGTCCCTCGGGTCTAGGCATAGTTGATTCTTCATTGAGGAAACTCCATTACAGGCCTGTTTCCTAAAATCTTAAATTCTGCTTGGAAGAAGGTGACATAACATTTGTGACAAGTTTCTCAGATTCTACTGCAATTCATTTTAAAAATCCACATATAACTTCAGTCTAAGGCAGGTCAAACAGCATGTCTCCATGCTTGACTGTCACTAATTTTTGAAAGATTTGGATTACAATTTTAAGAGACAATACACAGGAACCTTGAATATATTTATTCGCCAAGTTAAGCCAGGATTCTCTATATTCCTTATTTAGTCACCCATAAACTTATCAAATTTTCAGCTTTCAAGATGAAATGAAGTCTGGAGGAAAGTAAATACAGAAAAAGCACTGAAGTCTGAAAGTGAATAAACACAGAGAGACGGAATAATACTGCAAGGGAGGTTTTGTTGGGAAGACACTGGTTTCGTGTGTGCATGCAGGTCTCTGCATACGTGTACGTGTGTATAAACACAAAATGTACATTTGTGCATGCATAAAATGTCCAGATGAGAAAAATAACATAAGCTATTGAATTAAATTACTTTTTATCTAAATTATGTAATGAGGGATTTAAAATACCCCCACTTCTTGAATAATCAAAAAATTGATCCATATTAAGGTCTCTACATCTGCCAAGACTGTACTCAGCAACATTAGTTATCATTTATTAGGCATGCTCACGGCTAAAAAGATTAACATTAATGAGTGGTATGTTGAAGGAAAGTTTGAGTGGCCTACCGCTATGAGGTTAGTTACACTAACTGAAAGATGAAGAACTTTAAGCCCTAGTTGCAGCTGTATTGGTCTATACAAATTGTTGCATCTCTTCTCCTTATAGGTACTGGGAAGCTTAAGTTAGCTGTCTCTCAGATTCTGAGATACTGAAAGAACAAGGTGCTATTCTTTTTACATTGATTTACAAAATTACCACTTCTACTAGAAGGGAACAATTTAAACAATCAACAAAAGGGAGTCGCTTTTGAAGTGGAGCAAGACCACCATTTTTCCGCCAGTGGAAAAACTGAGAAATAAGAGGTGCTAGAGGATGTATTGTCAAGAGTGGTAAAGGAAGACAGACTACAATTATCCAAGGTGGAATATGGCCAAGACAGGGGCTCAGCAAGCTCAAGTGGTCACAGCCACCAAGTACCACCCCACTCCCACAGGAGCCCCACCCAAGGCAAATTTTGCTCAGGGCCAAACGACCGGCACAGCTTCCTGCAGCAGTTGATGTCTCTCAGTCGAAGCACTGTTCCAGATCTGTGCGGCTTTATACGAGAGATCTGATGAGATTGGAAGGTTACTGCCGCAAGCCATTTTGAAGTGCTTATCAGGAAAATGCAAAATGACTAAATGCATATAGCTTGGCGGGGAGTGGGACTATTAATAGAGCCACTGCCAACTGATAGCAGAGATAGGAAGACTGTAAACCAAGCAGACAGAAGAACTGCTCTGAAGCCAAAGGAAAACATTTCTAAGAATGAGAGAGGGAATCCACCATTGTGACTGTTAAACTGCACAGTACAAAAATCAATCTCAACAACCAGATCTAAATTTTAGAAAAGAACCAGGCCCTTGCTTAAACAACTTAACTAAGACGAACTGGCGTCTGCTTCAAGGTACTAACCTGTAATGGTCACCAAAGAGGGAAGAAGTGACTGATGAATATTCTCTATCCCCTTATAGCTAAATCTCTGCAAAATGATTTTCATACCTGAAATCAATATGGTGAAGTCACTCCGTGCCCTTTACTTGGCCGTTGATCTTTATAAATACAACATTTGTGCTACACGCTACAGAGTAGCAGAGTAGCTACTGAAAGGACACCTAGTGGTAACTAAATGAGTACATCTAGAAACCGCTGGGTCAGCTGAAGATGTATGATTATAATTGCCACAGGAATTACCGAATTGTTACGGGTTGAATCTGCAATGTCATATATGAACCTATGCATCAAAAAGCACTATTCATGGTTTTGAAAACATTGCAAATGGCATTCTTACAACCACTTTTTAAAAACATGGAATTTAAGCTTAGCTTACTTAAAACTCACAGAGCCGTATTGTAAACAAAAGATGCATATGCCTGTGTGTCATAGATTACAAATGTCAGTGTCCTGAATCCCCACTGCATCAGGTTTAGGAATATTAAATATCTGAACAGAACTCACTACAGATATGTTTTGTTTGATATTCAAGCCAAATTTCAGCTTGCTCGTCATCATCACCATCAGCTGGCAAGGGATGTCAAAAACAACAAGAAGGGCTTCTTCAACTACATCAGCAGCAAAAGGAAGGCTAGGGACAACGTGGGGCCGCTGCTGAATGAGGAGGGTGTCCTGGTGACGGAGGATGCGGAGAAGGCAGAGCTACTGAATGCCTTCTTTGCTTCAGTCTTCAGTGCTAAGACTGGCCCTCAGGAATCCCAGGCCCCGGAGGTAAGAGAAGAAGCCTACAGAGAGGACGACTTTCCCTTGGTCAAGGAGGACTGTGTGAGGGATCGCTTAAGCGATCTGGATGTCCACAAATCCCTGGGCCCCGATGGAATGCACCCACGAGTGCTGAGGGAGCTGGCAAATGTCATTGCTGAGCCACTCTCCATCATCTTTGAGAGGTCCTGGAGGACAGGAGAGGTGCCCGAGGACTGGAGAAAGGCCAATGTCACGCCAATCTTCAAAAAGGGCAAGAAGGAGGACCCAGGGAATTACAGGCCGGTCAGCCTCACCTCCATCCCGGGAAAGGTGATGGAGCAGCTTACCCTGGAAGTCATCAACAAGCAAGTGGAGGAAAAGAAGGTTATCAGGAGTAGTCAGCATGGATTCACCAAGGGGAAATCATGCCTGACCAATCTGATAGCTTTCTACGACGGCATAACTGGATGGGTAGATGAAGGGAGAGCCGTAGATGTTGTCTACCTTGACTTCAGCAAAGCTTTCGACACAGTCTCCCATAATATCCTCCTAGGGAAGCTCAGGAAGTATGGGCTGGATGAGTGGTCGGTGGGGTGGACTGAGAACTGGCTGAATGGCAGAGCTCAGAGGGTTGTCATCAGTGGCACTGAGTCTAGGTGGAGGCCGGTAACTAGTGGTGTCCCCCAGGGGTCAGTACTGGGCCCAGCCTTGTTCAACTTCTTCATCAACGACCTGGATGAAGAGTTAGAATGTACCCTCAGCAAGTTTGCTGATGACACCAAACTGGGAGGTGTGGTGGATACACCAGCAGGCTGTGCTGCCATTCAGCGTGACCTGGACAGGCTGGAGAGTTGGGCAGAGAGGAACATGATGAGGTTCAACAAAGGCAAATGCAGGGTCCTGCACCTGGGGAGGAACAACCCCATGCATCAGTACAGGCTTGGGGCAGACCTGCTGGAGAGCAGCTCTGCGGAGAGGGACCTGGGTGTCCTAGTGGATGACAGGTTGACCATGAGCCAGCAGTGTGCCCTGGCTGCCAAGAAGGCCAATGGGATCCTGGGGTGCATCAAGAGGAGTGTGGCCAGCAGGTCGAGGGAGGTTCTCCTTCCCCTCTACACTGCCCTGGTGAGGCCTCATCTGGAGTACTCTGTCCAGTTCTGGGCTCCCCAGTTCAAGAAAGATGAAGAGCTACTGGAGAGAGTCCAGCGGAGGGCTACAAGGATGATGAGGGGACTGGAACATCTGTCCTATGAGGAGAGGCTGAGGGAGCTGGGCTTGTTCAGCCTGAAGAAGAGAAGGCTGAGAGGGGACCTTATAAATGCCTACAAATATCTGAAGGGTGGGTGTCAGGAGGATGGGGCCAAACTCTTTTCAGTGGTGCCCAGTGACAGGACAAGGGGCAATGGGCACAAACTGAAGCACAGGAAGTTCCGTCTGAACATGAGGAAGAATTTCTTCCCTCTGAGGGTGACGGAGCACTGGAACAGGCTGCCCAGGGAGATTGTGGAGTCTTCTTCTCTGGAGATATTCAAGACCCGCCTGGACAAGGTCCTCTACAGCCTGCTGTAGGTGACCCTGCTTCGGCAGGAGGGTTGGACTAGATGACCCACAGAGGTCCCTTCCAACCCCTACCATTCTGTGATTCTGTGATTCTGTGATTCCTTGGGTCCTCCACTGCGCCCTTCTAACCTATCCTAAGCAATTCCTTCCCTTCTCATCCTTCTGTCCTCTGCAGACAAACATCTGAAGCATATACATTGCACATATTTGAGCTAATTTCACTCTTTTTTATTTTTTGTCCATCCAACTTTGTAGTCACTTCTTGCCTGTGTTTGTTCCACACCCCTTAATATGTACTAATGCCCTTGTGACCAGGAGATGCCCACAACAGAAAGCTGTATTCCAGATGGAGTCATGCTGGTCTCATGCAGAGGGGGATTATAACCTTCCTATGTAGTGAGATGCTGCCTCTGGGCAAACAGACCAAAATCCACACTTGGCTTTCTTGTTTATGTCAACATATCATATTACAAGCATAGAACAACTTGCTGACCACTGTCTCTCTTCGATTATTGTTTTTATGTTCTCTTTTCCAGGTTTCTCTCTTCTGTTGAACACCAGTTGCTTTGGATTAATTTTCCCTGAGTGAATTAGTACATATTTGCTAGGTCAGTTTTTCCAGATACATTTTATTTTATCCAATTTTATCACATCTCTGTATGCCACTGGCCTGTTCTCTGTCCTCACAGTGTTTATAGCAGCTCACAGCTTAGTACCATCCTTTGATTTAAAAAGCCACAAACAAGCCATTTCTGCTCTTCTGTCCTCTGTCATCACAACAAAGATCAAAACACTGGGATGGATATTTTTTGTTTGCTTTTTTTAGGTGGCTTCCAACCAAAGTTTTCGTTTTTAAAAAAATCAGATTCTGCCTTATTTCTCCACAACTACAAGGAAGTAGACCATGACGTGTCATGAAGCTGAGGCTACAGCTCCTGCTCTTACCCAGACTTCGGCACCCATTCCTCACCCAGCTGTGTTTCCACCACTCACCTCTCCTCCACTCCACCCTTTTGAAGCTCCAGCCTGCTCTCTTGTCTTAAAATGGCACACAGTTTCCTTCCTTTACTATAAACAATGCTTTCTGTAACCTTAGTTTCATGATGTAAACATTTAAAAATAAGAATGAAGGGAACACAAACTATGTGCTCAATTAGGCAATTTGGGGATTAAACTAAATGAAATCTCTCAAAACATGGAACATTTCAGAATAATGAAGTCTGGCTTTACTTGTTTTCCTTTTATCCCATCCCTTTAAAAAAAGGAGACAATGGATCTTGGAAACTCCGGCAGAAGAGCAGCAATAGAGGCAGCTGAAGACAGTTTATTGCTTGTGAATCCAAGAGAAATTAAATTAAAGCTCAGAGGAAGGGGCCGTAACACTCAGGTATGTGTTCACAGGGAAAGGGAGCCACTCTGTAAACCGCGGGATGCTGGAGGCTGGGCAGCCAGCTGCCCCAGTTGACACGGGAGGCTCCTGCTATCAGTAATGTCACCATCTGTAATGTGATGTCAGCTTGTAAAGTGCCCTGCAGTCTGCCAAAGCCTCTTCAAAATCTGGCATTTCCTTTATACTAAAATATATTTAAAAAAGCAAGAAACCAACCAACAGATGTCATTCTTCAGAATGATACAGAATGATACATTCATTTTGTATCAGCCAAAATAAAAAAATAGGGTTCCCTTGTACACACTGTGCATAATAAGGAATAGTAACAGGAAGCAGTAGTACAGAGCAGTAAAAGAAAAGCAATATCCATAAAAAAATCTCTGCAGTCCACCTATAAGTTTTGGTCAACTATACTCCTTCAAATCGGCTTTTTTTTTTCTCTTTTCAACAACTCTAGAGATGATTTTCATTGTTAAATCCCTAAACTGGATTTTGCTCTTGTGAACTCCTCAGCAACAGAAGAAACTAAAACTGTCTGCAAATTTAGAAGAATTCTTATTATGTGCATCTGAACGTGCCCATTTGGCTTTCGTTGTGCAGTGTGCCAGACAGCTACAAAAACAAAGCGCAGCCTACTATATCTTTAGTCAACACTTTAAACCTGAGATCTCACTTCTCCTGAAAGCAAGCGATCATTCTGGCCTTTCAGGCAAGCCCATTTCCTCTTGGCATACAGCAAACACAGGTAATACTGTCCTTGCTTGACTTCCATACCATATCCAAACAGACACTGCAAACACGCACGACAACAGCTCCAGAAAGGAAGTTCAAAGTATCTACAGGTATTACATCTGCCCCAAGCCTCTTTGCCACTTTTGGGATTTTACAGCCATATTTTTGCTTTTCCTAAAGCCTGCCGGGGAAGGATGGGGGTTATCCCACTATTTGGTGAAAAACACGCAAATGGCATAGGAGGAAATGCACGAAATTTCCAACTCAGCACCCCACGCACAAAATAAGTTCAACAGCAGATCTTTTTTTTTATTCCTTTATCAATACAATACTGCTTGTTAATTTTACTCAGGATTAGTACAAAGCAGCAATAAATTAGAGGGAGACTTTTAATGGGATATTGATAACTTAAAGAGGCCTACCTTGAAAGAAACTTTTGACTCGGAGATAGCTGACACTGAGGCGCAAGACGGACAGTTTGTCCAGCTTCGATATGATGTCAGGTGGAAAAGGCAGGAGGCTGGCCAGATGGTCCAGTTCCGCGTTCAGACGGTCCCTGTGTCTCTTCGAAGGATTCGATTTTTCATTCCCAACCGCAGGCCTTCTGTGGTGGAGAACACATTTTCGATTACCTGTTTTACCTCCAGACAGTACAACTGGAGACCGAGACACTGTCTGCAATTAGTTGATAACTGGCATATTTAACCTTGCTTCTATGAAAATCTTTAAAGTATCTACACCCTGCCAAAAAGAGATTTACCATTGCGCATTTGCCATTGTGCAAAGACATGGACTTTGGCCTCTCTTTTCACATCTGCCCAGTGGAAGAAAGATGAAGAACTGATACTCTCACTCAGGACCTTCTCACCTTAGGGGAATGGGCACTATCTTCATGTTTCAGTGAATACCAGGAAAAACGATTTCTTATCTATGTTGTACAAAGCAGGGTCAGAACAGCAGAGGAAAATTACTACAACTAATGCATGAACCTATTCAATGCCCACTGTATTAATTCAAAGCATCTTAGTGCCCTCCAATTAATGACTCAAAGTTTGCCTGTGAGTCAGGAGATAATTAAGAAAAGAGCCTGTCTTTAGATATTATTTTTAAAAGTATGGGAAGCAAGGTGAAGAGATGTTCTTTCCTCAAGCTTAAAAATCATCTGAACATTCTTACATTTGCCTTCCTATGTCAGTAAAAACGATTATAAGAATTTGGTTTCTCTCTTAAGAACATTGATGTTCCTCCCAAAATGTAAAGACTAATGTTACTCGGATTTCCAGGCCAAGCATTCCTATTCCATCCCCATTTCATGTCCCTCTCATGCAGTGAACAGGACTACATGCCTCCGAAAAGCTGTTGCGAAAATGCGTTAAGACGAAATGCATCACGAATGAGGAAGCTCAGTTTTGGGGTGTCCACTGATACTCTTCTCACAGAACATGTAAGATGCTGTTCTCAAGAGGGAGAAAAGGAAAAACTGGTGCTCTTGCACACAGTCATGGGAACCTGATTTCCAGCAGGACAGCAAGGAATGGTCAGTGCTGAAGGACAGACTTGCCAATTAAGCAACAAGACCTGAGTGGTAAGTCTGAGAAGGTGGTTAGCTCCAGCAGACAGCCATTGCTGGACCCAGCAGTTGTCAAGCAAGCTATCCAGGAATGAGCCACAGGCCACGGGAGCCGTAAACTGCACGGATTCATGATCTCAGAGGCAGTACAGCTGCCCAGCGGTGTAGCTGAGCCAGCATCGCCCAGGGGACTGAGTGCTGTGTCTGCTGGTCCTCCACTTGCTCTTGTAATGCCCATGTTCAAGTGCTTACTGCAGCATATCACCACATTCCTCCTGAGGCACTTTCTCCAGAATAAGAGACATTGAGAGAAAAATCAAGGCGGAAAGAGGGAAAAGTACTCAAGAATGAGAAATGGTAGGCAAGGAAAATACAGGTGTGCCAGCAATTTCCACTTTCACCTAAGAGCAAGGATCATAACCTTATGTAGCTTAGCTGATGCTCCAGTGGAGAATCAGAATAAAACTAATTATCTGTAGCACTTTACCACTGCATTTCCACACTGCACACATTTACTGTATTTTTCAATCATAATTTTGATTTTGAGTATTAGCATTTCACAAGGTGGTTAAAGGGTTAAATTATAACATACTTGGAGTGTTCCCTTCTTATAAGTGTAATCTTAACTTACTGTAACTGTAGTTAGGAGAAAAATGTTGCGTTTAGGAATTATTTTTTTAAAAAATCAATGTTTTGTGCATGTGATTGCTGACTTTGCTGCTAATTGAAAATCTCCTAAATCAAACCAGGTATGAAAAATTCATTGCTACTTTTACGAGTCTTCAGTTCGCTTTAACAGAACAACATTGATGGACAGAACAAATGAAAAACTGTTTGAGGTAGGTGTCAGTGAAAACATATAATTTCTGCTTTTTCATTCAAAATTACCAAAACTGGCCCTTCAATAATAAGACGAGTTGCTTTCAAAGACATGGGGAAGATTTTGTTGACTGGGATGAATAAATAACTTTCTTCTATTAGAAAGAGCAAATGTGCAACAAATAATGCAATCAACAAAGAAGGAATACTCTTTTTTTTTACTTTTCCAGAGTTAGCTGTTTTTCAAAAAAAGGTGTACATATTGGGTACTAATTTGGGGGGAGGAAACTCTGAAGCTCATCCATTCTTACTATGACACCAAAAGGATGTCTGACCCATGGAGAGCAGTAATTCTGTGGGAATATAACCTATAGTTCAGTAGAAGCTAAAGAACATCAGCTTTTATTAATTGCTCTTTGTATCTGACAACTGAGCTGAAGCAAGGAAGCAATTTAGGGTGGAAAAAATTAATTCCCATAAAGAAAATCGAACTGATGAGTTCAAGGGGTAAAAATTGTCAAGACTAACACGGAATAGAAATGGAAATTGTTCAAGCCTATTTACCATGTAAAATAGTGACTGCTCTATGCCAGCGAGGTAGGGCTTCAGCAAATACGTGGACTGCATTTGTACTGAGTGTAAAGATGGAGTTCCTGGAGATTGCAAGGAATGGTGTAAAAAGCCTACAGGAGAAAGTTCAGGACAGAGTCTTCCTGAAAACTCAAGGAAATGATTCAGTAAGGGAGTGAATCCAAACAAACAGGGGCTTGATGTAAATGGTAATCAGGTGCCAAGTGGATGCGATTTAAAACAATGCAAGTTCCATGGAAAGGCTAGCTTAGCTATCCATAAACAGAAAAGGGCAGGCAGGGAAATTCTTCAATGCGCTGTTTTGAAGCAAATGGAAATTCTAGCCCTTATTTTGAGCTGAAAGTAGATGGTGCTTGTTACGTCTGCCTTAAAACAGGGATTCTCAAACCGTGTAAATCAGGTCTGAACAGAGACATAGCACTCACTCTACGATATCTCTTTTACTCTACTACAGTAAAGTAGCACCTGTAATTAAAACAATAAAGCTGGCATTCCCTTCTTTGCGTTGTTAAACCGTCCCAATTCTGCTCTGCAGTAACAAGCCCTTGTACCTGTACAGGACCCGTATCACCAGCTCCTGTTTGGTGGGAGCTGAGTGTGGGAGCTGGCGCAGAGAACATTTTCTGTTTTGGTGGTACGCAAGGCATTGAGTCATTTGCGCTTTCACGATTCAGAGTGCCCATGACACACAGACCAACCGACTGCCACTAGAGTAAACCAGTTTGGCGAGCCCGCCGAGGAATTTCCTGCAGCTACAGCTCTGCCTGCTGATGGCCACCCTCTGAGGGAGCCCTACACAGTGAATGAAAAGCAAACCGTGAGTAAGTTTTTCAAGTGTGCTGAAGTGTTCAACCAGCAGATGACTGAAACAGAAAAATCTAATCATTTACTACGATAGCAAGCTTTCAGTAAGAAGGGAAAGGGAAGAGAAGAGACCATGAGATGCAACAGATAGGGTGAGTGCAAAGTAACAGCGAGATGGTTATCACCAACGTGCTGACCGGCGGGCGCTGAGCTGTGCGTGGGCATTGCACAGGTATCCCCGCAGAGCTGAGTTCCGCTGCCAGCTGTAGGTGTGTAGATGCTCACCATCTCCTACGAGCGAAAAGGACCACCTGAGAGCAAGCTGCGCAAAGGAAAGGGGGCCCTTTGCCACCTTCTACCTCTTCTGGGTCTTCGCAGTGAGGAAAGGAGAAAGCAGAACTGACGGTCAAGAAGACATCACGCTGGCAGAGCAGAGGAGAGGTAGGACAGTGTGATACCAAGTAAGAGGAAGGGCTACGCCACAGAGGGCCCTAAAACGAGAACCAGGAAGTAGGAGAGAGCTGCACCTCCTGAGGTCTCTGTTTACCCTGGCACTGGCACAGTTCTGGCTGAAGTGGGCAGTCTGGAGGAGTTATAGGTACAGTCAGAGCTGGGGCAGCTGTAGCTTGCCTTTAGACAGCTGTAAAACATTACAAGAAACGTTTTGTGGAGGGAGAGAGTTTTACAAGATGCCAGGGCTTGAGACAAAGAAGTGGCTGAAGCTCTCAAATGGTGACTGTCCTGAAGTGTTGCCTTAGCACTGCTAGTGTAAGTAATAATTTCAGCACAGCGATTTTAGTCTGAGGTTAAAAACAAGATCTGTTTAGTTTTCACATGCTTGAATTACCAGTAAAATGTTAGCTTTCCACAGGAAACAAACACTTGGTAAAAAACATTTCCTTTAGTCAAAACTCTGGTTCTCTGGCTGCAAAACATATCTGATGGTAATCTTTCAATCAGTCTGAGCTCCAGGTGTTTGAACTGGTTCCATAAAACCCAAAATTCTTTCATGTAGACCACATTTGATGGGGCTTGTTTGGAAGCTTTCCAGGGAAAAAGGAGGACAGCTAGGGTTTTTTATTTATTTACATGTGTAAAAGTAGAACTTGAACCCCGTCTATTGTCTGAAGAATGACACCCTAAAGAAGATGGTCTCTCCTAGTTCTATGTAGAGAAAAAGACTGAAACATATTAGGTCTTCCTGGTAAAACAAGTTTTCCCACACATTCTTCCCCAGTCTTGTGGGTCTCTGTGTTCTCCAATGGAGCTTCTTCATACATTTTCATCACTATTCTGTGAAACTACCTCAGAATAGAATTTCTGTGCCTGAAAACCCATCGACATCCTGAATTAAAAGCCAGCCGAAGGGTCATCACCTGGCTTGACAGCCTAAGCATAAAAATCTGATGGAGAGGCAAGGAGTTGGCCTCGGGATGCACTGAATATGGGCAGGCACAAATATCCCAGTTGTTCTGCAAAGGGGAAAACTGCTCCTCTGTCCTCTGAATCCTGGCCTTCAAAAGGACTAATCCATTAATCCCTACAGAAATACAAGTATCCTGCTCAGACTAGCACCCGAGCTCACTTATTCTTTTGTCAAAAGAAAGTTAAATTTCTAGAGGCTATTAGTGGATTCATTATTAGGACTAGAAAAAGAATTCCCATCAACTGTTTTCCTGTGAAAAATTAGGTTTTTCAGCTGAACAAATACCACTCCCAGAACAGGTGACAGCATCTACCATGGTTCATTATCGGAATGACAGAGGGGGAAGTAGAAAAAGGCCATAGAGAAAAATGTGCTGTGCTATCAAACAAGATAGAAAAGGTTGTAACAGAAATAGTATGACATGGATCAAAATCATGATTAAATATACTGTTCAATGTCTACCCCTCTAAATTCAAGATAAATGCTTTGACGCAGCATAACAGTAAGGATACCCTGGAGTCCTGAACTGTCAGTAAGGTCTGCACGACTGAAGGACAGAGACCATGAAAGGAGCTCCGTCAGCCAGTCGGTCTTGGGCCTTCAGAGTTAGGAAGTCCCCGAGTGAGGGAATGAGCACAGGAAAGGCTCTACCAGAGACCAAGCCCACAAACAGACAAGGTTTGAGGAAGAGACCAGTGTTGCTAGGAACTGAGAAATCATCCTCAGCAAGCGATAAGTAACCAACCACAGAAAACAGAGGACTGTCTCCAGTGGGGGAACTCAATAGTCTGATAATCCAAAGCATATGATTCCTTCTATTTTAACCAAAGGCAAGTCTCTTGATCAAAATTGTTTATGTCCTGGTTGGATAAGCTCATGCTTAGGTATCTGTACTGGAATCTCATAGCAAATCTATTTTCAAGTAGCATTACTGATGATGGCTCACAAGGTGAGAACTTGGCTCCGTCCAGTTCAGTGAGAATTTGCTCTGATTTTGTTGAAGCCAGAACTTCATAAAAAGCTCCTGAGGACATTTACATTTTTTGTTAACAAGTATTCTTAGCCATTGCATTTATCTAGAAGTCATCTCTGAGAGAAGTTCTTCTAGCTAGTACATATGCTCCAAACATGAAGCTTAATGTCTGTCAAAGCAACTGCAACTCTCCTTTTCTCACAAAAGCTATGATTCATAAACAGTTCTGCACAGAGGTAATTTCATGTACTGGAGCAGTTCCATACCTCATGCAGTGACAGAGTTAAATATCCACATCCATACTTGAACAGCAGTGCAGAAATATTACATACATTTTGGATTTAATACTCAGGTTTTGCAGCAAGAATAATTTTCTTCTGTCATTATCTTTGTCTATTGAAATTGTCACCTATGATGTATTTTACAGTAAAAGAAATCATTTTTTAAGTGGGAAAAAGTGGTTCATTTGTGAAAACTCTCCAAAATCCAAACAAAATCAACAGATTTCACTCAAACATTCTGAGAAACTCCCCTTTGACTTCAGACCAATATATACAATTTTAAGCCAAGTGGGTTATTTTTAGCAGTTCTGAACAACTGAAAATAGGGAAATCTATTTTAGTTACCTTCTCATCCTTAAATTGTCTGTGAAGGCCACCAGTGCTAGCTTATAATTTTAACACAGTGAAAAATGTGTGTTTCATAACCATGTAATCAAGTGCAACACAGAAGATATGGGATGATTATCCTAAAAAGCTTCATTTCACAGCGTGGTTTATGGCATCTGGAAATCTTTTTACATTTGAGTGATAGCAAACTTTTTCCCCTCCCATTTCAAGCATCTTGTAGTAACAACTCCCCATTGCTTTTTTTCTTTTTCTGCTTTGCATTCACACATACAATTCCTTTCCCCTTTTCCTCCTAATGAAAGTGATTTCATAGTAAATAGCGGTTTGAAAATGATGTGCTCTTTATGCAAAAAGTGAGTCACCAGTCTGCTTTTTCAGTTGGCTGAACTGACCCACTTTCCAGGCTCGCACATGTTGGACCTAGCGATGCCCCAAGCAAGACTGAGCCAAGGAAGGGGGAAGGGGGGAGTGCAGTGTCAGCGCACTGGTGCAGCTCGACACACCGCTTCCCAAAAGGCTCCTTGAACAGGCGGCAGTGGCAGCCACCCCTCTGGTCCATCGCCCAGCTGACATTTAGCCCCCCCAGTATCTTCTGCTTGTGAAAAAGCGCTGTCCCTCTCCACTCGTCATGGCAGCACACTGCGGTACGCACCACAACCACCACTGGCCTCCTCCTGGGGCACTCAGCGATGCGTAAGGACGGTTTGACCCATGCTCAGGCATCCTTTCTAGAGCCTGTCTTAACCATGAAGAGCCAGACTCCCGACCAGGGGTTTCTCGCTGCAGAGAAAGAGGTGGTTAGGTCTATCCTGCGTCGGCAGACTGCAGGAGGGACTCGCTCCTTCCACCTCGTTTCTAGCATGTACATTCAGAGGGAGATGCCTCCTGATGAATATGATACTTAACTGTTTCTGAATGGGTTTCCTCCTTTTCCTCCCAGCATATAGGCATTCCCCCGGAGGTATCATTGTTTTGATGCTGAAAAACAAAAGGAACAGGTTTCTTAGTGTAGAGGTTTCTGTCTTTCATACCGCTGTACAAAATGACAGCACCGAGAAAGCTCAACCAAAGAAAATGTTTGTTCCTGGAGTGTGGCATTCAACGACACTAAAAAGCACAGTGGCATTAGTTAAGATAGAAGCTTAAGGCTTATTCCAATTTCCTACGTTAATATTATTAGAATATTGATGTTTATATTCAACTGTCATTTTTTCAAATTAAGCATACTATACGCAGTATAAAAATGGGTATAAAATACATCCTGTTTACTTGATATCCAAAATTAATTTTTTTTCCTTCTAGGCTCAATTTTAAATTCAGCTAAACAAATAAATAAGAATTAACAACACTACCCATCATCTTCTGCAGGGAGGATTTCACAGCTTTTTAAATACACAGGAGTGTTGCCTTCCCTTACTGACACTGTGATAAGTAGGATGCAATTATTCAAATCAGCATTTTTCCAGGTCCTCACATCCTCATTTTTAAAGACTGAAAGTATATCTGTCGGCAGCTCAAGAAGTGACACACAGTGTTGTGGTTAGTGCTAGGACCCAATGTAGTGCTTATGGAGGTGACAATTTTCAGACAAAATTAAACCTTATTATCTCTCTGTTTGAGCACGTTAGCCTTGGAGATATTGTAAGCTCTGCATTCAGGCTGTTTAAACCTTCTGGACATTAGCCAGTTATCAAAGTCTCTTGATTTTGTGTCTGAAAGAGTATTTCAGTCTTGCTGCATGCTGTTCAACAGTGGGTACGTGCTGCCTGAGAGGTTACTGTATCTCAAGAGTATTTGCTGCTTTGTGTAATACTTAAGAGGACCTTCTATGTCACTGAATCAAATCCCAAGATATTGAAGACACCTATATCATGTAATGCAAATCATAAACTTACTGAACTTCATTTAAAACTGTTTAGAGGAGCTTTGCTTTTCATTGAAAGACAGCTTTCTGATAACTAGAAACCTTTTGCTTTCCAACTTAAATTTGTTCATGGTCATTTTATGCCCATTTGTTCTTCTGCCAACATTGTCTTTTAGTTTAAATAGCTCTTCCTCCTCCGTTGTGTTTACTCATTGGCGTATTTTTAAATATCAGCCACATCTTCAGTCAGCCTTCATTTTTCTACTCTAGGACAACCCAAACTCTTTTATTGCCCTCTCATGTTACAAACACTTTATTCTTCTCATCATCTTTGGAGCCTTTATTGTCTAATTTCAATCAATCTGTCTCATGGGTAAACATAATCATGCGCCGTACATTAAGTAAAGTCTACAAGTATTTCATACATACATATACATATTTATTGACAAACCATTATTTATTTATTGGAATTATCTCCTGTGATATTTGTGTGACTGCATTTTCCTTTTTCATAGCCATTATCAAATTCACAGCTCACAGTCATCCTGTGGTCACCTAATATGCACAGTTCTCTGTCTTTATGTACAACTTACAACAAATAAATGTACAATTGATGGAGGAAATATAACTTTTAGTGCCCAAGTGCCTGGCCATCCCACTCACACAATTAACCTCCAGTTCATTTTTGTTGTGTGAGAATTGTATCTTCTTCTGTATTGATGGTGCAAGCAACTAAGTTTATTGGTACACTCCCGGTTTTGCATGGAATTGCTTGGTAAAAATATGATCGTCTCCAAACTGATAGCTGAGGAACTCTCCTTGTACTTTCCCTCCTGATCAGTCATTTTGCTTTTAGCACGTGTTGTTGATCCAGTTCCGTAGTTTGGAAAATCAGTTATGGTATCAATGGAAAGCTATCAGGTTACTTTGTCAAAATCTAAATCTACGTTCCATTTTTATTCCATTACAGAACTAACCACAGCCATTAATGGTTCCTTCCCTGAAAATTCATTCTAAAATGATGCGTAGTATAGAGATCAGACAAACAGGTCAGTAGCTGATGGTGGAAACACCAGCCATTCTCCAATCAGTGTGGTGTCAGGTATAGAGTTCTTCCAGAAATATACAGACCAGTTCTTCTCACTATTACTGGGACAATTTCATGTGAAATTAGATGGATGAACTGCTTGGCCAAAGTCTATGGGGATAAGACACGGTGCAACAAATACTGCTCCAGGTTAAGCAAATTTGTTTCTCCCACAGCCTTCTTGCCACCTTCAAAGACCTTGTCAGGTAAGGCTAGTCTACAAGCTCTTTTTTTGCAAGAGTCTGCCAGTTTTTAAGATTTCATCTACCCTGACGGGTTGTCTGCTCCAGTGTGAAGTTGAAATGGTGTGAAGATGCTGAAAGAATTGCTGCAGTTTCTTGTGAGACCTTACATTAAAAGGTATTTTCTTTATATTGCAATACTATTGTGTTCTGAGTCCTTCCTGTCCAAAATGTAATTCTATGACTCATAGTTTGTGTTTCAGAACAGTGTCACATGCTAGACTTCCCTTCTCTTGCCTTCATGAGCAAAATTACAAGGAGGAGAAAGACTTGGACAGCATAATTCAACAGAAAACTGAAAGTTAAAGAGTTCATTCGGTTTCCCAAAAGGACCACCTTGTTTTAAAACCCATTCTGGTTCAGTTGATGAATATGTAACAGAAAACAGAAATAAATTAAAAGACCTCAGCATTCAAACAACTGAAAACCAGGAAATAAACAGCAAACAATATGAGCTAGAATTTATGAAGTGCAAAACGTTGCTTAAGAAAGATAAAGGCCCAAAGGAAAATTCACAAGTTGCAGCACTGAAGAGAAAAGATAGTATGCTTTTTAGAACAATATTATGAACAAAAGAAGTCTAAAAAAGTGTGTACAGTGCTTATTAGATGGAGATAGCTGTATGTTAGAACTGCACAGACAGCAAGAGTGCTCAACAGATTTATTTCAGGTCTCTGAAAAGAAGGAGAATCATGCAATTGCATCAAATGAGAATAAAACATGCACTCCTCAGGCTTTCTACAGGAACTTTCTACAGAATGAGGACAAGGGGTTACCACAGCAACATCGTATGAAGTACTGCCTCAGCAGCTGAACACCAACATCCTAGGTATGCGTACAACCAAGAGGTGCTTCTGCTACTACCACTAATGCCAACAGTGCTATGCAAATAAAATGAGTTTCAGAATGAATGTACAGGAATAAAAATGAAGTCAGAAGGCTCCCAGCTAGTGATTCTAAAAATATGGCTGAAAACAGCACTTCAAGTTGTTGAGCTGCACAGAACCATAGACCAAGAAAACGTTTCTTCTGAAAGCTGAAGGGCATGTATTCATGGCCCTGCCTGGACCATGCCCTCGTTGATCATTTGTGAGCTCTCCTCTCCACTGCTGGGACAGAACAGCCATCTCCACTGCTGCAGGAGGCTGAGGGCTCCTTCCCCTACCAGCCCACCAGCCTCGTACGTGAGTAACAGGAAGAAGTTGGGGGGCCAGCACTGGGCTGCCCAAGACAATCATGCTCTTGCCTTTCACTTTCCTTTCTCTTTCTCCTTCTCCCTGTAACACTTGAGAGTCCTCACGTGCTCTGCCCCTGTTTGAGGGAGGACAAAGATGAACCCAAAGCTGCAGCCTTCCACCCCTCCAGCAGCAGGAGAGGGGGCTCACAGGCTTGAGGAGCTGCAGGAGGAGGATAGCTAGGACTGAAAAGAACAGAATTGCTGGGAAAGGGCAGATGTGGGCTTCGATCGTTCACTTTCTTATGTCAGACGCTTTTAATCGCTGCTGACATTAGGTCATAATGAATCTCTGAACACTGGGGAAATCCAAAGGACTGAAAGACAGCTGCTCTATGACAGTCTTCAGAGCAGGGAAACATAATGATCCAGCTAACCACCGGATGGTGAGACTGACATCCATCCCAAGCAAAATACCAGAAAAGTTGGTAATAAAGATGAATGACATCACTTAGCAGAATCCTATGGCATATCATGCTCTTTGGAGTGGAACTAGCTTACTGAGAAGTTATCACCTCTAGCTGATAATGGAATTCCCTTCTGTTAGTAAATCATTCAACTTCGCAGCACAACATTCTGATTTTAAAAAGCTACCATGAAGCATTATAGAGCACAGTTTCAGTAAGTACAGAATTTTTCAAGTGACAGATCCAAAAGAAAAAGAGGAGTAATTCTTGAGAAACCCCTGCTAAGTAGAAAGGTTTCTATAAAGATCTTGCAGGCATCAAGGTTCAATACAAAGCCATTGGTGATAACACTTGCGAAGTTATACGGATTTAGAAGGGTGGTAAATAACGCTGAAGATGCAGCAAAACAGAGCGATCTGGAGTGCCCGGCAGGCTGTTTCTGTTTATTCACAATGCATTTTAATACCGCCAAATGCAAACACTCGCATCTCAGAACAGGGAATGCACGTCAGTGCTACTGAATAGCGACTGCATCCTGAAATGCCAGTGATTCTTGAAAGGAATTAGGGATCAAAGTGAAAAAAAAATACAATCCATACCCTGAGCTCCCAGGGAGGATCTGCCGCAAAGGCAGCTAATGCGGTTGCTGACCCAAGTGAAGTGATTTTACCTCTGTTTGCAGATATGAGATATGACGAGAGTGATGCTGGAACAGAACGTACAGTTCCCACGTAAGTGTTTTTTCAAATAATGTTAGGAATCGGAAGGGGCAAGGAAAGAAGTTAAAAAAAATGCTCACAGGCTGAAGAAACTGCCTTGCAGAGAAAAAAGAAATAAGTGACTTGAGTAAAGTGAAATACTTTCATGGGGAAGATATGGGTGCTGAATTATTTTAATCTGAAACATAGCAAGAACTTAGAAAGTGAAGCTGAAGCCAGATACTCCAAATAAGAAACAAGGCATTAATCTGTAACATTGTGAGTATTTAAACACTGGTGCAAGCTACAAGGGATTTAAGGGATCCTGCTGTCTTGAAATCAGTTAGCTGTCTCTCTGTAATGTACACTTTACCCTAACAGGAGGCATGCTTAAATTAAATACAAGCAGTTGGGCTGGATGCAGGTATACTCAGAAAAAAAAAACTGGTAGCTTTGATAGCTATAGGAGATCAAATTACATTATCCAATGATCTCTCCTTTCAATAAGTTTTATGAATCATTTCCCACCCGAATGTGATCACATACCACACATTCAATGCCTGAACTGCACCAAGGGGCTGTGCAGACCGCAGCTCCGAAGCGGCGCAGGTTTCGCACAGGCAGCCTGGGCATAAGGAAGCTGTGTTCTCACTCCGCTGCACTGCAGGACCGCGGCGCAGCGTCACTGGCAAAGCGAGAAGGGGATGGTGCTGGAGTATGGCTCAGGGTTCGGCAGGATTGTGTGCTGCTTCTGCCCGGGGAGGCAGCGGCTGGACTTCCACTCGTGATGGCTAACCAGTGGAACAGAAATCTACCTGCCTGCTGTCACTAAATTAATTGTGATTAGCACGTTTCTGCCACACGCTTTGCTTCTGATGAACAGTCATGTTTTAGGAGAAAATATGATAACGGCTTTGGACGTATCATCTTCGCAAATAGCTTGCAATACTGTGTCTAGAAGCAGCCACACTTCAAGAGAAACTGGAGCAAAGAGTCACAAAAATGATTAAAGGCTGAGAAAACAAGTCCTGCAGTCAGAGTCCAGGAGCACAAACTGTTTGGGTTATCATGAAGAACTGCAACAGAGAACTTCCTCACAAGAAGTAACTACATTAAGTAAGAAACAAACATTCCGTGACAGAGATCAAGCTAATTCTAGCAAGATCCAATTTCCAGAATTTGAGGCTAATTAAATTCAAACTAGAAATAAATAAGGATACCTATTAAAATAATTTACGCAGGACTGTAGAGGACTCTCTATCACTGAGCATTTTTTTTAATCAAGACTTTTTTTCTTAGCAAAACTATTAGACCTGTGTGGCGAAGGATTTGTTTAAGGATGTCTGACCGTCCATGAGATCAAAACAAGATTACAGTGGCTCTTTCTGCCCTAAAATTTACTTTTCAGCCTCCATCTTCTCTCCAGTGAAAAAGGAAGAAGGTTAATTCACAGACCTGAAGAGCTGTTAGAAATGTTAGCTGACTAATGAAAACGTATATAATGCTTGACTTACTGAGGGTGTTCTGCAAGTACCAAGGAGCATATGCTGAGCTTACAGCACATCTAAGGTGGTCCAACATGGCATATACAAAATCTCTCTTTAACTTCCTTGAAAGAAAATAGGTACGAATTTGGCTATGTCTGGAGCTTCTGAGAAAAAATCCAGTTCGCGTGTGCTCAGGAGACTTATTGTGGTCTGACAGTTATCTATAATTTCTGCCTGAGCTGAGCACACGTCATCCCCTTCATTCCTCCTACAGGCATCCGCACTATACGTATGCAGCCCCCTGCGCTTTACGTGCCTCCCCTCGGAGCCGCAGAGGCAGAGCCAGGCTTTCCCTCGCGCTGTTCCTCGCCGTCCTGGTGTGCTCTCCCTGCTCCAGCCGCTGCAGCCCAGAAACAAGGGACTCCAAATATAAGGCATGGGAATAACGGATCGGCCATGGGAAGGACTGGGAGGCAGACTGGGATGAGGCAGGCAGGAGACAGAAGCAGACTGTTCGCGGTCCTGAGCCTCAGCATCCCTAAGACCTGCAGACAGACGCTGTGCTTCGTAACACTGCAGAAGGGGACCACTGGGAAGCACTGCTTTTGAATTATCATTAGGACTTCAAAGCAACCACCCAAAATTCGGGATTTTTGCCAGAAATTAGGTGGCCTGCATCTACCTACTGCCCAGATCTCCTTCAGGCTCCTTTGCCATCGCTGCCTGCGTTACGGGCAGAAGGCAGAGCACGCAGAGCCAGACCCCCGCCCCGCTCAGAGAGCTGAGGGGAGGAAGCGAGGGCTGTGCGGGGGCAGCAGGAACGAGGGCTGCGTGACGCCAGTGACATCAGAGGCGTCAGCCCCTGTTTTCTGGGAGCTGTGGTCTGATTTGTACAAGTGACGAGCGCTCAGTGCCGCAGCCGAAGGCACCCAGAACCGCTCTCTGAACGAACACACACCAAAGGCTGCGTCTTCTGAAAAATCACCCCCTGAGTGCCCAGCATTGAGTAAATGGGAATACATCTTTCAGACGTATCTCTACTAATAAGACCATATGTCTCAGCAGTATAATAAAGTTTAATTCAGCGCTGGTTTTGATGTACTTAGAGTCACAATTATCACAGAATAGTCTGTGACAAAAATAATAGCACTGTGCACAGGGTTTGAACAGTGCACAGTACAGAGCTGGGACCACAAGGTGAAGGAGGATAATAAAAAAAAAAATACGTAATTTCTATTTCTAGTATATGAGATCGAGTTTAGTGCCTGCCCACATAGGTGAGGAATTCACGTTTCATCTTTAACTCCCGGGTTTCCTAATTTGCAAGCGTCTGACTTCGAAATATGGCAGCCCTTTGCTACAGGGTGGGTGTGCAGCTACACTCTTCAGGAATCTTCAGCAGAACAATAATTTCAGTCACTATTCTTCCCTCACAAACAAGTTCATTTGGGGACTAAATTATCTCATCAGCCATCCTTTATTTGTTTATATAAGAAAGCCCAAAATTAAGTTCAAGGAGAATTTTTTTGAGCTTCGAGGATGTAAATAACTTTTTTTAAAAGCTTACATCCAGGGTTTGGTGGTTTTTTTTAAATTAAGCTGTTTTTAGAACTTCCAACATGTGCACTGTGTCACTTCAGGAAGGATACGGACCATAGCACATACAAAACCACACAAGAAAGTCAGATTGGTCATATGTCTGTACAATCCTTTCTAGTCAGTGGAGTGACATCTCTTACTGCCAGGCTTGACTTTGGTCCTCCGTTGTGTTTGCCACAGACCATCTGAGAAGAATGCCGGGTTGCGGCTGCAGCTGGACTGCCCTTTCCATAACAAGGTGTGAGCAGCGACGAAAAGTTTGGCTGCAGCTGGGGGATTTAAGATATTGTCTGAATCACATGGATTATTTGAAGATTAACAAGACACGCAATCTCACATAGCAATCTTGCCCTCAGTAGGGACATTACTGCAGCGTGTTTCACCTTTAAACTCTCAGGAACATAATATCTTTGAGATCTCTGTCCCTGTGTTATGTTTGCTGGAATCTACCTAACAGGTCAAGATAAGTAACTTCTGGAGACTGAAAAGCAGACACTGTGAAAGCATAAGCATCATTTCCATAGCAAATTTGACTAAACACAGTAAGATAGGACAATGAAATATTTCTGCCATTGATGTGTAGTGTAGCAGGGCCTTAGTTCAGCTGCGTTCAACCTATAGCTAGTCCAGGTTCTGGGAGCAGCTTTACGCTGGCAACACAGGGCTCAGTAGAGGCTAACAACTCGGGTATGTTTATCAAGTGTATATATAACTTTTCAGATAGGTTCTGCACAGATTTAGCTCTCTGCTGTCATGATAAGGCTGCTAGAGCTAATCAGTTTGTAAAGTTTGTCTAGTTCATTAGCTTGTCTACACTACTCTGCAACTGTGAGGGATAAATGCCCTTAGATAAAAAGGATAACTACCACTTCGAATGGGTTGTGTCACTTTTTTCACAAGACACATGTGGCCCTGCACTGGCTGCTTTTTGCCTTGTTTTATCCTCACGCCCCACTCCCTTGCTCCGCCACAAGGTGGTCCATGTTCCCGCACCCATAAACCGCTGTGATGGGGTGGACTAGACATCACACTTTGAGTCACAGAACCAGCCACAGGTTGCAAATGCAACTATGAACTACGAAGCTATGCCAGTCCTCCAAACCCTCTTGTAAGTTCACCAGCATTCCCAGTGTTGCTCTCCCAGTCACCTAAGTTTTAACACCCTGCTTGTCAATTCATCAAGCTTTGATTGTCTGGGGTTTGGGGTTCTCTTTGAAATACTAGAAAAATGATCTTTGAGAAGACTATTTATCATCCTGCATCCACCACGCCAAACAAGAAGCATGGTGCAATTTTGGAGCAAATGCTATCAGCGTGATGAGAAACCCTGAGGTACACAAAAGGAGGCTACGGATAGATCAGAGGACTGAACCGCTGAGACAGAAAAAGAGAAACACTAGGAACCATTTTCAGGAGTTTTCTACCATAAAGCCAAAACGGAACTAACTTAAACGGAATTTTTCTCAGGAAAGGATTGTTTATCAAAATCAGGGAGACTTTCCACAGTAGCCAGTAAGCTGGTGATCCCCGCCTGCGAATGGGCCAAGATCCGGTTCCAAGTCTTTCGAAAAAGTCTGCCATACACCATAACTGTACTCCCATTACCCCGACTCGCCTCTTCTTTTCCACAAAAGGCTTCTTAAAAGGTTTTAGTTGCACTTCAGTGCAAAACAGGAGTAAAAATATGTGACAGCTCATATATTTTGTATATCTATTTTTTCATGTATGTATTTTATATATATCTCATATATTTGTGTATTTCTGTATCACCAGAGACAGTGTGGAAAGAGAAAGAAGTGGCTGTCTCTGGCTCAGAGGCACAGCCTGTCCTCAGAGGAGCCTCTGTGACACCAGGAGAACACAGCACAGCATTTTCCCCAAGAAAAGAAGCAAAAGAGGGCTAAATCTAAGGCCAACAAAATGGGGACTGACATCTTTGTTATTATAAAAGTTATTATGAAATGTGTGCGTGTAAGAGTAGGAGAGCAGGGAGAAAAACGATTTATAAACCTAGATGTAACATCAGCTTGTTGGGAAGATGCAATCCTATTCTCCTGGCTTTGCTCTTCTGTGTTCCTCCTCCTCAGTCACTCACTGGAAGAAAGCGAGAAGCAGAGGATGAAGTGCCAAGAGCCCCGTAACGGAGGTTCAGCAGAGCTTAGATCTCTGAAGATCCACAGAAAAAAAACTCCAAAAACTTTCAGAGTGAAAGGAAGGTGTTTTTCTCAAAGCTTGAGATGGAAAATGGGAATGCAGGGAAAAATTGTAATGAAACATGAAATATCTTCTCCTAGAACCGAGCAAGTTCTGCTAGCTTGGCACTTAAATTGACATTGTTATTATTGTTATCACTGCAATTCAGTCTTTTAAAATGTTTTTGCTCCCAGAGTAAGAAATGCTGCAGCATTTGAAAGAAGCAGGTTTAGAAACGCACACCGAGAGCCAGGCTGGCGTGCCAGTTGTCAAGGTTTTGCTCAGTTCTTGCAAGTCCTCAGTTTAATGAAGTACATGACAACCAGACTGAAAACTCAAAAGTCCCTGTTCTTTCAGAGACAGGATCTGAAGACGAAAGTAAAAATAAAACCTGATGGTGCTACTATTTTTGAGATTATAAAAGTAGCTAAACAAGTTATACTGGTTGAAAGGCTGGCTAGTTTTGTCTGCTACGCTGACAAGGCACTACTCCAGCACCCTGGTTCGGATACGTACTCAAATTTACTGCAGGTCCTTAACTACGGATACGTAAGTATACGATTTCCTCTCCAGGAACGTGAATTTCTCCTTTGTGAGCACTGCAACATACATATTCCCACTCTGTTTCTGAAGTCTATAGACGTATCTTACCTTTTTTTGTTCCTTATTTGATAATTTTGGCCTCTTTCTATTGCAAATATTTTTACTGTTTTAGAGACACGTCTCCAGAGGGAAAAATATGTCTAAATACATTTGCAAGTTGCCTGCAGTACAACTATGTCTTCTAATACTATTTATATCTATTACTACCCAAAAGTCTTCAACATATACAAATTCATTCTCATTAATAACCCCAGCAGTAGTATTTTCTGTGTGCTCATTACATTTTTCATCACGTATTTGTAGGTTTTTTTAAAAAGAATTAAATGTAACTTTCATAAACAAGTAATGATGCAAGTATTTCACTTCATACAATTAGGGCAAGAGGTGGGAGAAAATTTGACCTCTTGCCTTCAAAACACCCAGAATTTTTTTGCTCTGTAAGATAAAACAGCAAGTGTTTTATGGATACATCCTACCACAATATAATTTATCATAAAGCATTTGCTACCATCCAAAACCACCTGACACTAATAAAGCAGCCAGTTTAATGTTTACTGATTCTCATCCACTCCTGAAAAGCAATAAACAGGAATTTTTCATGGAGTGAAATTCTTAGGGAATCTCCCCAGTTGCAGGGTAGGGGAGAGCTCTTTTATCTGCCTTTATAGCATGCCTTCCCTCCCCAGTCCCAGAACACCCATCTATCCCAAGACAGAAAGATTTTGTCTATCGTTACATCTTTGCAGACGGGGCTGTAAGGACCCTCAAGTGATCACACAGAACATCCTTCCCTGCTTCATACAGAAGCAGCTGTACCAAAACCATTCAGAGGTTTCAGACTGGAGAGATGGCTTCTGAGCATGAAAGCCCTGTCTGTTTTTTCGAGCTAAACCAATTGATATAATAAAAAAGCGCCACATCTTTCTAGTCTTTTCCATTCTTACATGCTTAGGCCATCATAACTGTAACAACACAGCTGTTAAACCACTCCCAAAAGCTGCTTATTCTGAATATAGTTTTTGTGAGCACACCAGAGATTTTTATTCTAGCATTTAACTGTTACTAAAGTCACAAAATTTTTCTTAAGCATCTGAACCTATATTTTCCTTACTGCAATGTATGATGATAATTTCTTGCCCCAGCTGACATGAAATTAAACAGCAGTTTAAGTTCAAACTAACTTTCCAGCTAACCCTGTAGAATTTGAAAGATTTTTAACTTTTTTCCCTTTACTCATCTCTAAACCAAACAATTATTTTAATATTTTCTTGTATGTTTTTTACGTATCTGATCATTCCTGCGCTCTCCCCTGGACGCTTACTTCTGTCTGCATTTTTTCTCAAGTACCATGCTCCCAAACAAGCACAATATTCCAGCTAAGGACCCACCGGGGCTGAGTAGGACGAAAAGATTTTTCATGTATCTTAGAAAAAAAGCTCCTATTTTTACAGTCCCATTTTTACACACCATTTTCACAACAGTGCAGTGCTACTGACTCACGTTTAGTTTGTGATCCACCAGATTTCCATCTCCTTTTCTCCTCAGCTGGTGTTGCCTAGCCAGCCATTCCCCGTGCTGTATTTGAGTACGTGATTTATTCCTGACGGAAGAGAAACTTTTGCACAAAACATTACAGACCCACATCCTGCTCAGTTTTCTGGAGGTTGTAACCATCAAAAATCACTCTGAATTTGCCTCTCGTCTTCCAGGGTGCCTGACGCCCGTTTCAGCTTGGTGACATCTGCAGGCTGAATGCCCAAATGCTCGCACCCGTCCTTCGAGCCGCTCATGAAGCAGGGAACAGCTCTGACAGCCCGCTGCGGAGTCCCAGCCTGAATGACAGCCTTCTCAATAGATACCCCTCCGAAACCTCTAGCACCCGTATTCTTCGCCCACAGAACAACCCCAACAAATTCTGCTTCTCTAGAAATGGCCCGAAACAGGAAGAAAACGCAGTGTTTGTGGAAGGATTCCTCATCTGAGGACAAGGAGAGGAAGACTCCAGCTGACAAGTGCACTAGGAGTTCCCAGACATCAGAAAAACATATGTTGGAGAAGCAAATCCCTGTGAAAGACAACGAGGCCAAGAAGAGCCCGCTTTCCAAACAATGCTGCCGTGACTGCGAGGTGAGAGCATAATATTTGGAGTTTGAGCAAAGGAAAAAGTTTGAGCGGCTACTCAGCATCCTGACTCCCAGGGATCAGTGTACTACCAAATGCAGCAAACAGCTCCCGGGAAAGCGAGACGATGACCCCAAAACTGCCACGTATTCAACTTCACTCTGTCTCTGCTCCAGCGTTACAGAAGAGGAAGAAATCCACTAATGGTGGATTTTTACAGTCCTAACGAGTGACAAAATTCGATTTTACGTTAGCACATGTTTCCAGCAAGCTAAGCCTACTGAAATGACCGCCATTTAGCATCAATACAAACAAAATTTAAGAGTAAAGAATAAATGTTTAATATATTTAACGCACGCACGGATATTGCTGTTGAATCTAAAGCGATAGCTCTGGTGCACCGGGCACCACTGCAGTCACAGGGCAGGTCAAATACGCGATTGCAAGCAACACGCTTCGCAGTCCCGGCTTAACAGGCAGCATCAGGCAAAGTATTTATTCGTTGTCTGCAGATGCAGCCTTGATTCCAAATCGCAGGCAGTGAGGTCCAGCCCAAAGCGACCTCGTCATCCAGCAAGTACCCGGGTACAGACTAAGGGCTTTGCTCGCAGACGCTCATGTCAGAGGTGTTCCACCGACACAGGCTGCTGAGCACAACCACCTCGCACAATTTTACACCACCATCCTGCACTGGCCCTGCTGCTGCGTACCGGAGGGCACCTACCAGAGGGGAAGGGTAAGATCCAGAATAAGGTTTCAACAGCAAAGGTGAAAGAGATACACTGGGTTTCTTGCGATTGCAGCCTGCGCACCTGAGGATTGCACCCAAGTGAGCAGATCCTACCTTGTCCACACTGAAACGGTCGCATCACGCACAGGCATGAGGGACCTCAGGGGTTTGTAAGTATTTGGGGTGCATTTAGTTGGCATTGT
This sequence comes from Opisthocomus hoazin, assembly GCF_030867145.1. Lineage (NCBI taxonomy): Eukaryota > Metazoa > Chordata > Aves > Opisthocomiformes > Opisthocomidae > Opisthocomus > Opisthocomus hoazin. The sequence goes on along the minus strand of NC_134416.1, from coordinate 70,946,197 downwards.
GGTGGCAGCACCTATATTTTGTCCGTCCCACCTGTACAATCGTGTAAGTACACCCACTGAAGTTCTGCAGCTACCCATGTATTTTTTATCTTCACAACAGGACAACACAGCCTCAAATGCTATAGAAACCTCAAAGATCACTGCTCTGAAGGTAAGTGGAACTAAATCCAAAATGACCGCCAACAACCCTGTGGGAGCTCTGGACTGACAGAGACGTACTCCTAAAGCATTTCTGTCTCAGGACGTTCAGCTGGTCCCTAACTTAGTCACAATTTCTTGCACAGCACCCTGAAATTTTCAGTCTTCGTGCAGACCCAGGAGTCCGCATTAGGGTCATCTTCCTCCTAAAAAAAGCATCCGCTTGGTACGCTTAAGGCTGCATGTTTGCTCTTGTGTCCACCTTCTTTGCTTTGACCTCAAGATGTTTGTGGAAATCCTGGTCCGCTTTTCCCAGTAGTGATTTGCGTAGAGGGCCAACAACAGAACTGTTTCTCCCAAAGCAGCAGCTCTTGCTTCTGCTAGCAAAGTACAGCTGGATTAATTTTTATATATATTTTTATATATATTAGCATATATCTTTGACATATAACCGACCTTCTCGTACCAGCTGGTAGCTGACAGGAAACGAACTTCCGGGGCAAAGACAATTTTCTGCTTTTCACCTCTGATTGCAGCCGTGCCCCATTCGGAGCACAGGTGAGCGCTGCCAAGTCCTTCTGTCCTGCTCGCCACGGCCGCGTGGTGACCACCACCAGCGAGCCGTCACAAACTCAGCAAGTCAGGCAGCGCTCGCGTGGGAACATTCCCGTTGACAAACGTCCCGTTGCTTACCTCATGGCCCAACCGATGACACCGTCACGCTGCCTGTACCAGGGAAGCAGGCAGGCACTGCCAGCTGCCCAGGTAACCCCGTTCAAGCGGGAGCAGCCAGAGCTGAGGAAAATCGCACTTGTGCGGTTCGGGCAGATTGTGTTAGCAGTTGATGAATTGTGGTTATCATCTGAGCTATAGCTTATTCCTCATGGGTAAGCCAACTCAAATTGAAAACATCACCACTCTTCAGCGACGAGTTTGTGTGTGTGGACACGAGTCAAATTAGAAGCAACGTCTGAGTTAGGACTCCAGTTATTCCATAGTGAAGACAAGCCCACGTTCTCCAAACTCACCCCCTTCCCGGGACACAGCTTTATTGGTTATTCAAACATTTCTGTAAAAAAAACAGCCTGGCTGACACTTCCTACCCAAACTTGGCAAATCCTTAAATTTTCCTCCAAAATCTGCTTTGTCCTAGCTGTCTCTGGGCACAAAGAGACACTCCCACATCCTTTACATTCCAGTTGGGGCTAATTGAACTCACATGTCAGCATGAGTCAGCAGTAATTACCAGGAATATTAAGGAAAGATTTGGCACCGGACCTTGGTTATTCAACAGCAGAGCCCCCACGTTTCGTGGGGTCTTGGGTTGAACCGAATCCCTTAAAAACACCACAGCAAGAGCTGTACCAAGTCTTGGTCTAGTTCAGCTACGTACGGGTAGCTCCTGACACCAAAAGCGTCTTTACCATACTTTTAAGTATACCTGCAGAAAGGCAATATAATGGAAAAATAATTTCTGACTACTAAATCCTCCACAGTGGAGTTTAAACCCGTTTATACTCTGAAACCGATGCATCGCTATTAGGCCAGCTAGCTGGTTTTCATAAGCATCCGCGCTGCAAACAGGGCCTGGCACCGCGCTTCCTCCCGAGGAACCCCAGGCAGAGATCCGAATCGATGGGAAGTCGAGGTAATAACGTACCTCCCCCTCCCACAGCCCATGTGGAATAAAAATTCTTGAAACAACCCAGCTTTTCTGCATGCAAGTGTTCCGTTTCCCCGCCAAAACCGTCCCCCTCGGTACACCTTGACCCGACGGGCTGCGGAGCCGGGGGCTTGCAGAGGGGTTCACACACCAGCCCAACGCAGCCCCTGGAAACCCAGTCCTCTCCCTCCAGACCGGAGAACGCCCGAACACGCTTTTACAGCCAACCACCAGCAAAAAAAAAACAAAACAGGTTGTCGCAAACGTATGTACCGATGCAGAGACGCGGTGGACGCGGCGGTGAAAAGCGAGCGCTGTCTCAGCCCGTGCCCAGGCAGGGAGCGCTGGCAGCAGCCCCGGCGTCGAAGTTACTGCCCAGACCTTAGCCAGTAACTCCTTCTGGTTCGGAACATCGGCGGTGTTGGGTACTTTGTTTTTCACGGAAATAAATTCTTGCTCTCGGTTGTAAATTAACCGAGCGTTTTGCCAGTGAATTTGATCTCGTCAGTCGTTAAGTCTCTCGCTTAAATGCGACGATTTAGTCTTAGCCCTGGATAACAACACTCTCCACGGTTCATAAAGGAAAACTGTTTTATTTTATCTGCTCCAAACATATGTGCATCAACATTCTTCTCAACAGACTACTTCTGAGCCCAACCAGATCAGTCGGTTTTATTTAAATCCCGTCCCAGTCGTCTTTATGAAACCTCCAACTACCAAACAACATCAAGCATATTTCTTAGGTTTTTTTCTAGCGGGTTTTGTTTCTTTTTTTTGTTTGTTTGTGTTTTTTTTTTGGTCTTAATAGCCTATCTCCTAGAAACTCGCTAAATGACGCACAAATATTGCTTGTGCCCGTCTTCGGGGCATAAAAAAAGGGGTTTTTACGTGATATAACTTGGTTTTATGCTGTTTGTGATATTCTTTAATAAAGACACCAAACTACAGCTTCACCCGCAGACGCACCAAATCCCTGTTCGCCAAACAAAGTCGCGCAAAGTCAGAAAACCAGCCCGACCCCGGGCGCACGCTTCGCCCCCTCGCTCCGCTCCCTGCCCCCCGGCCCGTCGAACCGAGGGGCGCCCAGCGCTGCCGGCCCGGGGGCGCGCCCGGCCGCGGGAACGCGCGGGTTTCGGGGGGGAAGCACTGAGACCCCCGCGGCGCGCCCGCCCCGCTCCGTGCCCAGCCGCGGCACCAGGGGCTCCGAACTGGCGACGCCAAACTTTTATTCCTCTCGCCGTCCCCGTCCCCCCCGCCCCGGGGTGTCCCGCGGCATCAGCGGACGGGGGTGCGTGAGGGCAGATTTGGCCGAGGGGCCCCGGCAGAGCCCCCCCCCCCGCCCCGGTCTCCGCCGGCGGGGCAGCACCCCGGGCATCCCCCGCCCGGGGGCCGGCGGGGACGCGGTCCCCCCGCAAAGCCCGGGCCGAAGCCTCAACTGCCCGCTCCCGGGATGCGACGGCTCACTTACCCCACGGTCCCCGCCACGACCCCCGGGGGCGCAAAGTTTCTCCGGGCGAGGAGCAGCCCCCCTCCCCCGGCCGCGGGGCAGAGCGGGCGCGGCGGCGGCGGGGCGGAGGCGGCGGGAGCGGCGGCGGCGCTGGGAGCGGGACGGAGGGCGCCGGGGGCGGGGAGGATGCGCGGCTCGGCCGCCGCTTCCCTCGTGATTCAGGTGGCGGGCGGGCGGCCGAGCGACAGGGCGAGCCGCTCGCACGCGATCCCCGCACCGCCGCCGTCACCCCCCGCCGCCGGCAGAGGGCGCTGCGGCGGCGCCGGCACCGGCCGCGGAGTGGGGGGGGAGCCGAGCCGGGCACACCCCCCGGCCCCCCCCCTCCCCAACCCCCCGGTGGGGTGCACCTGCCCGCGCCCGGCCCGGCTCTCCCGAAGAGCTGAGAGGGACGGGGACGGGGTCCCTCCCCGCCCGCGGGATGCCCGGCGCGGCCCCAGCTCCCCTCACTGCCTCCGGACGAGGGCTTCCCGCTGCCCCCACCCTCCGCTCCCCTCTGCCCGGTGCGGGTCCCTCGTGTGGTGCAGCCGCACCTCCCTCCCCGCGCCGGAGCCTTCCGTGCGGGGCTTCACCGGGAGGCTGAGCGGCCGCTGGGATTCCTTCCTTAACTCCCAGTTCGGTGGGGTTTTGTTGTTGGGGTTTTTTTTCCCTCCGTTTTGCCGACGGATTTCTGGTCCGTGCCGGAGGCGGCCGGGGACCCCCGCCAAGCAGCAAGGCCTTCTGCTGGCGTTTGGTAAAGCCCCTGCAGCGGCTCCCGCGCGGGAGGGCTGGGGGGTCCGAGGTAACGCAGCGAGTAGCGATCCGCTGCCCGGTGGGACGCCGGCCCTCGGCGAGGGGGTCCCGAGCGCTGAACCCGCCGCGGAGCTGCGGGACTGGGTGCTGCGGGAAGGAGCTGCCCGCTGCTCCTCGGCCCCGCGCTGGCCGGGTGTCCCGTCGGGTATGGTCCTTCAGACGGCAGCACCCTGCTCCGCCTGCCCTCGCCCGGGCACGGCGTGGCCGCTTCGCAGGCCCCGGCTGGCTGAGCTCCGTGTCCACGGGGAAAGCCCGGTTACCAGCATAGCGTATGGGAAAGCAAAGAACTCCCCTTTGGCTAATCATAGAATCACAGAATGCTTTGGATCAGAAGGGACCTTTAGAGGTCACCTAGACCAACCCCCCTGCAGTAAGCAGGGGCATCTTCAGCTAGACCAGGTTGCTCAGAGCCCCGTCCAACCTGGCCTAGGATGTCTCCAGTGATGGGGCATCTGCCACCTCTCTGGGCAACCCGTTCCAGTGTTTCACCACCCTCATCGTAAAAAATTTCTTCCCTATATCCAGTCTGAATGATCTATCAGATGCTTCATCCATACGAACATTTACTCGCAGGTTGCTTGTGGTACAGATTGAATGAAAACGCAGCGCCTGGGTGTGAATTTACCGGGGAAGGAGTGGAGAGGAACAGGAGTGTTAGAGAGCACCTGAGCCTTCCCTTCTCCCCTCTTGTCCAGGACAGAAGCGAGGAGGGATGGCACCAGCTCCATGGCAGGTCTCCATGGTCACACTTGAGTGGCTTCCCAGCTCCCCCAGCAGCTCAGAGCTGTGTCTCTCTGCAGTGCCCCACCGCCTGACCTCACCATCGCTGTGAAGTCTTTGGCTTTACCGCTCTTGTCTTGCTTTTGGCGGGGAGACCTCACTTTGACAAATGCCCGCACATAATAGGCTTCCATCCCTCCTTTGCACGCGCGCTTCAAGAGGAGGGGAAGCCCAGACCCCAGCCCTCCTGTCCTGCATGTGAAGATTGAAGAGCCCGGCTCGCAGGAACTCTATTGTTCCAGCAAAATAGAGCCAGTCAGTGCTGTTGATTGCTCTGTTGCATCTTCCCAGACAGAGCCTTGGCTATAAAAATAGATGCAATAATCCACATGGACAGTTGCAATTGTAAACAACGCTCAAAAAGCAAAAACAGAATTCAGAGTTTGACACAGACGTATCCCCAATCCGTCAAGATGTGACACATTGGCAGCGTGTCTGTGCCAAACTATGAATGCCGTTATTTACTTTTCTTCTGAACTGTATTTATGATTGCAACCTTCACAGTAAATTAGTGTATCTATTTTATGTCGGACGTTTTCTGAGAGGCTTTGGTATTGTCTGCACTCATTATATTCACAGAATTGATGGAGGTTAGACCAATCTGGGCCACAATAAATCTTCGAGAACTACAGACTGTGCTTATGTTATGAGGATCTGCCAGCAGAACCCTACCAGCAAAATCCTATCTGGCAGAGCCCAGGCCTGTGTTTGGAAAGAGAAATCAAAGGCCATCAACACTGAATAGCTCTCCACTAGATGGAACAATGGTGCTTCTCCTGCCAGGCCATTGACAGGGAGTGATTTACCCAGAAGAGGATTGGGGAGGGGGAGGGTGGAGCCCAGAAAGTGCTGGATAATGGCGAGACAGTCATGGGACAACTATTGTTCATCACTTCTCCCGGTGAATGCAGTGCCACGAAGGAGAGCCAGGGAGATAGGAGGTGCCTTGGTGTGTGGAGACACATCTGAGCTCGCAGACCAGGCATGCACCAGCTCTGATTTAGAGGCGGTGTCACCACGTGGCGTTCAGGCCATCGCACCAAATCTCTGAGCGAGTTCGTTTGACTGGGAGCGGTGCCGAGCTAGCATATGTCCAGCTTGGTATTTGGTACCCTTTTGCACCTGTCGACGGTTCAGATGTTTTATGGGAGCTTATTCCATGTACAGATGAATGACCCAGCCTGCAGAGAGAATATTTGTGCTATGTTCACTTCACTCCCTGGTTTTTAAATTTTGTTAAGAGTAATTACATTTGCCAGGCTAGAATTGTTTTTCGTAATCTCATGCTGCTGACTGTTTATACTTGTACCAGCTATGTGCAGATCTTTTTTATACAAGTTAGGTTTACTGAACAACTGCCAGATAGTTCTGCTTTCCTTCTTGAATTTTAATTGCTTACTTGCCCAGCATCTATTTTTAAAATGGAACTGTAAGTGGAACAGTAAGTTCCATCACTCACCGGAGAGGCAGGGGGTCAGCGCCCTCCTTACTCCTCCTCCGCTCCCTCCTGCAGGGAATGTGTAGGAATCGGGACCTGAGCTGCCAAAGCATTTAACCACGGGCATGAGCATTTCAGTTCAGGCAAGACGTGCATCTAGGCACTTTGCAGGACTGGAAGTGGAGCTCAGTGTTTCATAGGGCTGAGACCGAGGTTATTGGGACATGCTGATTTTATGTTAGCAGGGTGGTCATCTATAGACTCACATGCACAAATGCACACGTATACGTAGAGATGCAGAAACAGCTGTAGTCGCAGCACGCAGAGAGGAGGAGGCTAGACACCTGTGCAGTCTCAGCTGTGTTGTGTGACCAGGAAAGCAGGTTCTGGGTAGTGCTACGATGTGGCTTGCAGACCCTTCATCCTCTTGATAAGGCTGTGCCTGCAAGGGGTTTCAAAGCGGAAACTGAAATGTCGGTCTGCTTTCTCCTCAGACTCCCTCTACTTGGTGGAAAATGTCTGTTCATTCAATGGGCTGGCTTGAATGCTGAACCTAGACTCTCATCCACAACTTTGTTTTCAAGACCACATGCTATCAAATTCTCCCATAACACCATTTTGCTTCTGAAAGATAGTTATAGACCTTAGTCTTCATCTGTCTGCTTATGGTCATCATTCCTTCCAGCCCCTACACACTCAGAGCACCCATTTGACCTCTAGCATTATTGCTTCTTGAATGTAACTGGCTTCTCAGCTGTATCGTTTTGCTCATCTTTTAATATTTCCCATTATTTTTAGACTACCAGGAAGGGAGGTGATCTTGTGCAGGAAACTAGCAGGGAGCTGGAAGACAGTATAATTTTCTTCTTCGTGCTTTAAATGACACACACTATTTGAAAAAAGAGACAGGCATTCTTAATATTCTCATAAACGCAAGCATTTCCTCATGAAGCAACACTGGTTGCTTCTTGTTCCTTCCATACTGCTTTCATAAACTTTTAAAGACCAAAGTGATTGAAATACACTAGGTCGCCAGATTGCCAGAGCTAGCAACTTCAAATTACCTTATTTTTTTTAATTAGGGTTTTTCAAAACTGTCATATCCTATTTAAGGGGAAAAAAATTTTTAAAAAGATGTTTCTAAGATGTTTGGGTAACATTCTTATTAAACTGCAAGCCATCCTCACTCCTTATTTAGTCCCTGATTCAATCAAATGCCCGTAATTAACGCAGAAGAATTCAAATCGCAGCTCAGAAGAGCATCATTATGACCAGTTGTTGAGGGTTTTTTTAATTTTTCAAGATGTGTTTAACTGATATTGGATAGCTCTCTACACTTGCATACTACTTCTAAGAGTTGTCTCTATTAACCTTGTCTGACTGTGTTATACAACAAAAATGTCATTGTCTGAGCTACTTTTGCTCCCATTTTCCTCTTCCTGCTCCTCGGAGGGCTGTAGGTTGGTAAGGCTGTGGTGCTGATGTCTTCTTATCGGAGGCTTCTGGATGCTGCAGAAAGGGAAAGAGGAACCTGGGCTGCTGCGCAGCTGCTGCCGGCACGCAGGGGCTGCCGCTTGCTGCTTGCTCGGTGAGAAGCTGGTGTGGGAGCCACGGGGGACAGAAGGCTGAAACCACTGCTGGCTGCTGCCTGGAGTAGGGGTAGGTGCGAGGTCTCAGGTAAGAGCACCCTGGGAGTGACAGTGACCTCAGTATTGAAACGCAGTCACTTCTGCCATCGCTTCCCTGCCAAGGGAAAGGATGGCTTCAGCCAGGGCTGGGTCCTGGTGTCTGTCCCAGAAACTGTGGGTGGGTGCCTGGGGAATGGAACCACCTGTACAAGCCACCAGAGGAAGGGAGATGGACAAGAAAAATGAAGTGTTTTAAAATAAACGCAGAGAGCTCAAAAGAAGAAGGAGTGCTCATAATGAGCTACTTCTTGCATCCTTCTGTGGCACTCTCTCATCCTTCTGGGTGCTCCAATACTCTCACTAGTGATTTCCCTGGCCTGTCTTACCTAGAAGTCCAGATGAGCCTGTGAGCTACAGTGAAATGCAAGGAGAAATGTTTAGTGCATTCATATAGAAACTGGACAAAGAAGAAAATATGTTTAGAAATCTAAATTCTAACTGTATTTTCCCAATGGGAGTAAGCAGAAAGAAAATGATCAGAAAATATTTGTGACAACACATTATGATATACCAAAACACGATTTGTCATGTTATTCATTTATTGTGAGAAGGCATACAGACAGTAAACGGACTCAATCTCTGTAAGTATTAAAAGAGGGTGCTAAAGCAACAGGGAAATGGCAGAGCAGAGCCCTTACAGGTCATCATTGTCTACAAAAATCAGTAAATAACTGCATCATGTCAGTGAATTTTTAAGCCAGTTCATTCCATGTGGTCCATCTTTCCTCAGACAAGTCGGTTGCTAAAAGCAAGCTATAAATCATCCCCATTCTTTTATTTTAATACTGTAAAGAATATTTGTTTTTATAACCAAATTGATTTAAGACTTAGCGCGGCCACAAAACATTCTAAACAGATGTCTAACTTGAAAGTCACTAGTATACTTTCTTACCCTGTAGTTACCGAAATTCAGGGTGTGTGCAACCTGAAACCTAGATTTTTAAGCCCAAAGGAAAATGCGTTTAGAGAACATATATGTTATTACAAATATGTATTTGCAATAACTGACTTCAGTGAATAGAAAACAGGCTTGCAACACAGCTCTGTAACTGAATTAAAAGCTATGCAAACAGAAAAATTGTTATGATACTTAGGATTTATGTGCAGAGGAAGTATCACTATTAATATGCGGGTTTCTGTTTACAGCTATAGGTGGTTCAGAGAAGGGACAGGTTTTATTGACACATCTGTGAAGAATCTGATGTGTAGCACAGCCCATGAGCTTTGTAATTGTTTGCACATAGCACTTTCTCTGGGAAGTATTAGAAATGTTTCATCCTGAGAGATGCAGCAACAGAGGAGTACCAAATGCTGCTTTCTTCAACCTTGGGCTCCAAGTTATGGCAGTATGGCAATCATATTCTCTTTCAGAAAATTGCTTGCTGCCTTCCTCTGACTGGTGCATTGGCTGGTAAAAGTGGGCATTGCACATTCATCAGACCATTCTGGAGCTTTTCCACTAGAGGATTAGGACTGGTAAAGAGGTTAAATTCATATCAAAGGGGCAAAACCAACCACAGTGAAAAGGGGCATCGTCCTCATCTTTTTCTGAGTCCTGTATAAGACAGGGGGTATTTCTTCTATCAGGAAAAACCTCACAGATCTGATGTGAAGCTGTGCCAGTCCATCTCGCCCCTGCACACAGCTCCCTTGGACAGTGCAGGCAGCAGGAGCACTTCTGGCCAACTAGCACCGATCCCAAAGTGCCCCATCGCTGACTTTCTGCCTTTGCTCACCTCTCCCCCTCTCTACAGCTCCCAATTAGAGGTGACTCGAGGCAGGCAAGCGAGGCTGTTTGCTAAAGGAGCCTCTGGCCTATGAAGCAGAGTGATCTGGGAACGGGTGCCAGGCTGTGATGTGGATGAGCAAAAACGTGGTGCCGGGCAGGGACATCCTTAGCTCAGCTCCCAGTCTCGCTGTGGAGAGCTCCTAGAGGTTCTTGGAGCAGACTTCAGCTGCCCCTTCCCAAAGAGCAGCAGCCCATGAGCTGAAGATAAGGCACAGTGGACTTCTGCTGTGGAGGACAAAGATATAGAGCAAATTTTTTTTCATCCTCTGGATGTCCTTATGAGTTTTAAACTGGCAGAACAGCACTTGCCAGTTCTAGATGTTTGTGTATGTGCATGTGGTGAGGAACTGGAGGGTAGATCTGGGCACATTTTTGTATTTTTGTTGAATTTAAAATGTTCACTACTGTAAACTGTAATTTGGTGTCCAGCGTGAGTGCCTGGAACTACCAGGTTGCTTCTGGAGGGCTTGGAGGGAGAGAGGGATTGCATATGGTTAATGGGACAGAGAACAAGAGCTCTGCACAACTCAACAGCTTCCTGCCTGTTCCGCCATGAAGTGTTCATCTTGGGGGGGGGGGGGGGGGACAGTACTGTCTCTTGTGTTCCACCAGGAAATAGTTTGGCTGTAGTTATTTCACGGACATGACTTTGTATTTAAAGTACAAAACGTGTTACCAAGCGTGTAAATATTATGCACTGTACTAATGGTAAAGGAAAATGGAGTATTTGAGATAATATCTTGAACACAATGAAGTCAAAGCTACTAGAGTAGACTGTCTTCATCAGGGTTGTTGCAAGAAGACAGAAACCCAACTTTTAGATCAAAAGGCACTTTGGTCCCTCAGGAAGGGAAGAACTGAGACAGGTGAGTCTTGTCAGCACAATACCTGGCAGTGGTTTAATCACTTACGTGCTGACAGAAATAAGATTTGGGAGCCCTGTAGCTTAGAAGATAGGAAGCAGGCAGAAAGTTTGACAAAGGCTGTCCTTATGGAGTTTGGTTGTTCAGCTCTGCAAGATGCCATGTCACCTCTGTATCAACTGGTATTTTTAACAGCCACATCCCATTCAGCCACCTCAAGTCCCTATTCTGCCAGGTCATCTGGCCAGTTTAGTATTTTCACCTCCCTCTGATGTCATCCTTGGCCTTTTGTTCTCTGTCTTCTCCTTTGCCTTTTCCTTACTTTAGAGACACCTTTGAGAAACCCTGCAGTTTGTCCCAGAGGCCTCCCTTTCCCGCAGACAAGTCAGAAGTTTGGTCTTCCTTTAGCTCAGCAGATCAGTACATTTCAGGAACAGGCACAGAGCTGCACTTGTCAGTACAAAGCTCCACGGAGAAGACACAGCCAAAGTGTTGCTTCATTGTGCTTTTTCTGCCTTCTTCACTGTGATTTATAGAAGATTTGAGATAGTGCTTGATAACTTTACCACCAAAAATTGCTCTGCCAAGATACATACTGAAAATTTACAATCTTTTTCTGAGGTTACTTCCTTTGTGATCAAAATCTAATATGTACACTGAGGAGACAAATCCTCAGCTATGCAGTGCTCTGCTCTCCAAGGTTTCTGTGACAGAGTTCATGGTGTGTTGGGATGGCCTATGAAAGCCAGGTGCGCAGCACCACAAGAGAAGCAATGGCCAGGTTAGAAAGCTAGGGGAGATGCAGTGCTACAGGGATCGATTTGACTGATTGCAGGGAGTCAGGGGAGAAAAAGGTGAGTTTTTCCTTTAGTTATAAAAGAGTTCTAGACTTGTGGATAACTATAAAACACATTCAATACATTTAATTAAGGAATTCTCTTCATTCCTTGGTAGACACGTGAAATATTCGAGCCAAATTTTGGCTTCTTTTGTAAAGACAGGGTAAGTAGCATCAGCAGGTCTCATGCTGAACATCCTGAAATCGTTATACCAAAACCAATGAAGCTTTAGAGTTTTGATGTGGCAGGTCAGCTGAACCGGATGGCACTAGACCTTTACAGTTGTTTCACCAGCTCCAGCCAATCTGGCCCTGTCTCTTGCTTTCCCAGATACTCGCCGCTTGCGCTGCGGTGGATTGCTATCCTTTCTCTAAGCTCACAAGAGGCAGAACTTTTATCCCTTAAAAATGAAGGACACACAAACAAGAAGAAAACCAAACTGAGATGACATAGGTAGCAGGCTGGCAGGGGCTCGCATTCAGTCATTTTCACCGGTGTACTAATCCTGATATTCCAGTAAAAAAGCGGAGTCGCTGGAGTGAAAGAAGGAACTTCTAGTCTCTCCCTTAGGGAATCCTAAAGGAATTTTTCTGTGTCTCTGGAGCTTTGAAATCAGCATGCCAACCTCAGGCACAGAGTGGTTTTTACCATCTTCTCTGAAGCGCTGCTGACAGGGCAAGTGTTCTCAGGGGAAGGAGGCTGGCTGGTGGAGGAGCGAGAGGATAGGGTGCCACCTCCATTTCTGCAAAGTCTTGTCAGGCTTCAGCTATCTGGTGCACTCTTTCAGGACAAGTCATCAATCTTGTTTCCTTGGCACTTGTCATCTGTCATCAACCTCTCTTCTGTTGGCCATGCCTAAGTGTGTGGGTCTGCATGAGTGTACCATGCCAACAATCCTGTCCAATTTCAGAGCTGGGAGACATGACGGGAGCCTTGCCAAGAGTGCTGTTTGCCTCGAGTGCTGTTGTTGGCCACTTTCAAACCCCATCCTCTAATTTCACATTTGCAGCCCTACACAAGTGTTACACCAGCAGTACTACCAAGGGCATCAGCTTCTGCCTTGACACAGGACTGTCTGCATCGTCACTTTACCCCAGGGGCAGGCACGAGTCGGACTATGATGACTAGGACTAGCTGAAGAACTTCACATGCATTTGCCAGGGTGTGCCTGTTGAGTCCTAGATTGTGCAAGTGCAGCAGGACAAAGACTTGGGTGTACCGTAACATCAAGGTGGAACAGTAGCATCTTCTCACTTTGACCCCAGGAGCAGTACCACCCTTCACATTTCTCCCCCTACCCCTCCCGTTCTTCCCACGGAGCACAGCAGCAACAGGTACTGCTGTGGCCGGAAGCAAGAGGCATCTGCAGAACAGCAGACCTTTACAAACTGGCTAGCCAGAGCTTGACTATGCTATTGTGATTGCCCCTACAGATGGGACAGGCTTGCGTATCTGTTTGAGCCAAGAGATCACGTTAGGCAGCAGGTGGACTCCAGTCCTGGATACTTAGACAGAAGCATAATCAGATAAGAACTTGCAGCTGGCTCCCTCTGTCTTTCACAGGAGCTGGAGAACTACATCAGGACTATTGCCAGAGTCACTGTGGTGTGGGAAGCTCATCTACCATTCACCAAGACTCTTCTCGTTAAAGTTTTCTTGCACTGTCTTTCCTCAGGAGTTCTCTTTAGATCTCCTCTATGCGTCACTTTTTGCAAATGGAGAGTCTTTGCTTGCTTTTGAGTGCCCAGATGTGCAGATAAATTTTCCTGGTTTGGGGGTGAGGAAATCAAGGCATCTTTCTTAAGCATTTTGGCATGTATGCCTGGAAATTGAATCCAGTCCCTTTTACAGTTAATCATTGCCTGGCAAAAAGCTTTATATAAAAAATTGGTTGGTGATGCAGAGCTTAGTACTGCGGTCACAGATTTACACCAATGGTGAGAAGCATGCAATAGTGTTATTTTTGCAAACTAGATGGTTAGTTTTGTACTTTCAGAACTTTTGCTTACATTGTTCTTTGCCGACACTCTTGAGAGGCTCATCCAGCAGGTTTAAGGACAGAAAGCCACTTGCAGACTCTGGTTTTGTTTTAGGCTCCTAGTGAAAGAAGCTACTATTAGAAGATCACGCTGAGTGGTTACAATATTGTCACAGTGACTTGTGCTTCTCACCTATTCTAAGCAATTGAACCAAGAGAAATAGATTTCTAACAGGCAAAGTGATATGGTGCATCCCATTTCCCTCTTCCTCTCCTACTCCAGCATGATCTGATAATGTTATTCACATTCTTGTAGCTTTTGAGTACAGATATACTTAGTGAGGGATAGTGAACAATCTTGGCATTAATCTTTGTTCTAGTCTTTGCTTTATAAGGCTATTTCGTGCAACTCTTGGGGGAAATATGCTCCCAGAAAATTCAGTATAACTTATTTGAGAAATCTCATCTGAGATTCCTATTTTTTGACCAACACTTAGAATGACAAATGGATTTCCACAGATCACCAATAAAGTACGGTACCAGAGTGATCTTTCATCCCTGAAAGCTCAGAAGCGCCGATATAAATTAACTCAGAGGGAATATATTTGTATAAATATTGGAGAGGACTCCAATCTGCTAAGCAACTTTTTACACACTACTGAAAGAAGAAAGTGGCACCCCTTGTACCCATCTACCAGTTGTTCCCCAACAGGTACTCCAGCCAGGAAAGGGAGCTACTCCTCATCAGCT